>NW_023425349.1:4428000-5809500 GCF_014108415.1 Molossus molossus
GTGATGCTGCCGGCGCCAGACCCACACACTGAGCCTCTGGCCTCTGCCCCAATCAGATGGTCGGACCTCCTGAGCTTTTCAGATGAAAATCAACCACCTTCTATGTGGAGAGTCCATCAACTCAGAAAGAGTCCTTTTGAAAATGTCTGTGGATGACACACTCCCAAGTCCCCACAGCCCTGATGGCATCATGGACCTGTGAGCCCAGCACAAGAGGGGACCCAGAAGCCTGATTCCCACCCCAGCCCCATCTGGGCCCAGCATGTGTCTGTTCTCTCCTCTTGAGATTCTAGGCTCTGCCACCTCCCAAACAAGCTGTCACACATGTGCAGAGTGCCTGATTGCTTTCGAATTGTTTTATAAATAACTTTATTTTTGATAGGTAATAACAACCACAAGGTTCAAAAGGAAAAAGCCATCAAAAGGTCAACACTGAAGCCTTCCTCCCAGCCTGGCGTCCTACCCGACACTCCTGGTGCCTTGAGAAGTCGGTGCTCCCTCCCTCCCTCCCTCTTGTGTTTCCTTCCAGATGTTTTTTAAAACATATTTGTTAAAGTGTACTGTCCGTCACCCCGAATCTCTGCGTGAATATAACAAACTCTACATACTATTCTGCACTTTTTTTCATTTAAGAATATGTCCTGTGGATCTTGCTATGCCAGTGGAAAACTTTTTCCCCCTTACAGATAAATAGCATTTCATTAAAGTGTCATAATTTGATGGGTGTTTCCAGTGACTATGTCCAATCTTTCGCTATCACAATGCTGTAGCAAATGACCTGTGTCACTGCATACACAGGCTACGTAACTCAGAGGGTGAGCTCCTAGGGGAGACGGACCGAGGTCCTGAGAAGCAGCGTCAAGCTGCCTCCACAGGGTGTACCCATTATATTATTTGTGTTTAGTCTCTATAGATGCTTTTAAATACAAATTCATACATCTGATTTACTTAAATTCACAATCTTTGCAGAAAGATGGACTACAAAAGTCAAACAACCACTATCAACAGTCCAGTGACTGCTCATTAAAAAGCCTATTTAGAGACCTAACTGGAGAGTGCGAAAGGCTTGTCCCAGCCCCTCCTGCTCCCTGCTCACCTTGTCCCCGCTTCCCCACCCTCCTGGCTGGGGAACCCATGGGGGGGACTGCGCACCCTTCCCCCGTGAAGTCAGGAGCATTGGGGCTCTGCCCCCAGCACCTCTGGCACACCCACTGGAGACTGAGGGGAGAGCCTTCGACCACACGGTGATTCCAGCCTCCGGAGGAAAGGCTCGGCCACGCTGCTCTGACATCCAAGAGCTGACAGGCTTTCAGAACCACACTTCCTCCCGGGGCACAGTCAAGGGCCCCACAGAGCAGTGACTCTCAGGTGAGACACCCCACGAAGCTTAGGCCAAAGACAACCTAGACCCAACCAAACAGTCCAGGAAAGGTATGCATCGCTGCTGCCCACCCAACTTACCACCTTCGTGTCCTACTGGCTTTCCATTCAGCTGTGCCCATGACTTTGGTCCACCTGGCACTGAATGTGTATTCTGAAAAAGGAGAGAATTAGAAGAGAGTTAGCACCGCAGCCTCCCCCCGCTCCCCAGCGACGAGACTACGGTGTTCACGGCCGCCCCTCAGGTCCCACCACTGCGCCAAGTCACTACCATGTGCTGAGAGGTACCAGCCACGGCGCGTTCAGTGGCCAGGTCAGGAACTGTCGGGCCATGTGACGGATGAGGATGTGGGGAAGCGATCGGCTTAGTCACACAGTAAGTTAAGGCCGAGCCAGGTCTCGAGCCCACATCTACCTTCATGCTGCAGTCCGGAACATTCTGGCAGGTCGCCTCTCCTGCCCACACAGAGCTACTGTCTTGCTCCAAAGACAAAGAGCAAGTCCCAATCCCAGCACATGTCTCAAAAACTGCATGCCGCTAACAGAACGTAAGCACAGGAAAGCCAAGGTGTCTGACTCTCAGCTGGAGGGGCCGCTGCACCCCGCCCCACAACTACCACCCTTCTCCAAGGCCCAGCTCCAACAGGCCTTCCTCCCCACTCACCAGGACTTGCCTGCTTCACGCTCAGTCCTACCTGATAACCTCTGCTGAAAGCGCACCAGGGCTGGGCACTGTGCTAGGCACACCCTGCCTAACCAAAGCCTCCCACACCGGGGGAGGGCTCTAGTCACATCTCTGAGGCTTAGGAAGGAGAAACTTGACTGGGACACCAGCTGGAGAGGCAGCCAGGACTTGTCCCATCCTGCCTGTGTCCAAAGACCCTTTGGGTCCCTGCCAACTGAGTTCATCTGCCTTTCTCAATAACATCCAACTTACCAGACTTCCCTTCCAACTGAAGATAAAGCTACAAAAGCAGGGCTTGATGTGGCCGAGTGTCTGCCCTTACTGGGCTAGGTGCCAGACTGAACTGCCCTTTCCCACAACCCCTCCTTCTCCAGTCCAACCCTGCCATGGCCACCAGCACACATGCTGAAGGCAGCCAACTGTCTCCCACCTTCAGTGCAGAGTTGACCTGGTCCAACAACCCACTCATTTGTCGGGAATTGCCATGAATGCTTGACATGGTGGCCAGAATGCCCCAGGGTCTCCCCATAAGAGGAGACACAGAAGAGGCTGTGCAGCTGGGGTGAACAGTCCCTCAAGGAGAGGCGCACCTCCAGACCCAGCAGCAAGAGGAGGAGCCCCAGGGCCAACCGACAGCCTCCCACTTGGTGTGTGTTACGCACAGGGATGACGCCCCTGCCCTCACCCACCAAGGCACTAAACTGGAAGGGAGTACCTACAGGGCCAAGGAGGGATCCTATTATTGCTGGTGAACCTCATCCCAAAAGTAGAGCTCCCGTACAACCTCTGAGGTGAGGGTTTAGAACAGGGAGTCTCGTCTTACCACCTCTGCATATGAGAGAAAACCAGGTGACAGCCGAAAAGAGCTGAGCACTGGGCAGATGACCTGTGCTACTCCAGGGTGGGGTTCTTAGATGATTCCCGAAGCAATTTCTTTCCACAGATGCCCAGGCCCTGACGCAGGCTCTCCAGTGGTGGGGTCCAGGAACGTGTATTTTCTTTCAACAAGCCCCAAGGGTGAGTTTGCTGTGCATCCAGGGCTGAAAAACTGTGGCTCCACAATCTCATTTCAATCTTATTTCGTTTCAAATGCTGAGAAGCACATGAATTCAACTGGACATACTCAGCACACCCCACTGGACTTAGGCCAATATGGAGCCTCACACAATTATGATTTTTTCCCTTTAATTTCAAAAGTACAGATTAGTATTGGGAGGGTCCTTCTGGCAAAGCTATAAACTTCCCCCACAGAAGGGGGGTGACCCAAGACCTCCTACTGTACAGGCAGCAAAATAAAACTAAAGTACAGTAACTCGAGTTTTTTTCGAGAAGACTGGTGAATGCTAGGGATCTGTCTAGATTTCTTTTGATCTAAAAGACTGAAGATTCTCAGCTAAGTATGAGCTCCTACTGATCTCTGTGACCCGCATCTCTGATGGAATCAGTATATCATGAGCTCTTGCTAAGTTAAATCATGCCTTTCTGTTTAGAAAAAGCATTTTAAATGGATCAACAAACGAAGGCTCATAGCTAGGTAGCTCCCAACATGGCTCTCAGACACCACGCTCCCCAGAGGCCTTGTTTAAAAAGGGTTCCCAGGACGTCAGCCTGGGGGCTGTCCTTCGCGTCCCCCAGAGCCGGAGCGAGCGCACGCCGGCAAACCAGACACTCAGGAGACCGAGGCCGTACTTCACTGCTCCCCAGCTCGCCTTTCTGAGGCCTGACCTGCCCTGTCTGCTCACGGCACTAGTTCCCCTGGAGCACAACTGGGGGCCCTGATCCAGCCCGGACCTACCTGAGTGACCTCACCTCAACACAAGTCAACAGACTCAAATTGGGTATATGTACTCCACTCTACCTGGGGTCTTCTCCGCAAGTTGCAGATTAAATCTCATCAGTGACCAGGACTACTTCTTGTGTTCATTTTCCAAAGCCACTTACCAGGTTTGCCTTTGGTATAAGCAAGTCATGCAAAACCACCCTCACGGTGACATTCCTACCCTGACAACAGGGGTGTTAGGTGGCCCCAACACCTGGACAAAATTAGGATGGGGTCCCCAGCACCTACCTCCTGACTGATCGACGGTGTCGGTTTCTGTAAATTGGAGACAGATTTCTGCAAACCCGGCTGCGGCAGCGACTCCGGCGGCTGAGAGGCCGTCGCACTGGAACTAGACAGAGGCAGGACACACAAGTGAGGGTTCAATGTGGCACAGGCCATGCTCACCAGGTCCCTCTGCATTTCCAAGAGCCACAGCTGCTCACTGGGAGCAAGACTTCTTCTGGCCAACAGAAGCAGTACCTTCCCCGAGAGACACTTATATTGGTAAAGACTAATGGGAAACAACATGCATGAGGTCTACTCACTGGCATCTCACAGAGAACAGGCCTTCCTGGAGAGCCTCTGCCTGCAAAAACTGGAAGCCCACTGTAAACAATGAGGGAATGGAGGGTCTGCCAATGGGGAAACTGAGTCACCACAGGGAAGGCTCTCTGAGCCCCTTCCTCCTGACCAAGAGCTCGTAGCTATTCGGGGGACTGCCTGCTTTGAAACAGCAGGTTTTTAAAATGTTTTACCTTCTCTTGGCTTGTAAAATAAACAGATGCTCCTAGTAAAAATAATATCAACATAAATAACGCAGAATTTGTCTATATCTCGTCCTCCAGAGAGAAACTAAGCAAACCTTTCTCTACATACCAGTACTTTTTAACACAAGTGGAAGAGCACCATGCATATACTTCTATAACTTGTTTTTTACTTAATCTAACATCTTTTCATAACGACACACAGGGCCCCACCCCTTTCTTTCTTTCTTTTTTATCCTCACCTGAGGACATTTTTTTCCATTTTTTGTTCAGATAGAGTGAGAGGGAGAGAGAGGAAGAAAGAGAGAGAGAGAAACATTGACGTGAAAGGGACACATCGAGCGGCCGCCACCCGCACGACCAACCAGGGCCGGGGACAAACTGCAACCAAGGTACGCACCCTGAGCGGGAACCGAACCCGGGTCTCTCTGGACCGCAGGCCGACGCTCTAACTGCTGAGCCAAACCGGCCAGGCCCCACCTCTTTCTTTTAATGACATGATACAACTAGATGGGCCTTAATTTACCAATCTCCATTTTTTTCTATTACAGATACGACTGCAACGGGCATTTTTTTAATTTAAAAAAATTTTTTTTCTTTATTAAATTTTAGAGAGGAAAGAAGACAGAGAGAGAGAGAGAAACATCAATGTGAGAGAATATTGACTGGCCGCCTCCTGCATGCCCCCCCGCACTGGGGATCGGGCCCACAACTGGGCCCGTGCCCTGACCGGGAATCAAACTGGCGACCTCTTGGCCTGGGTCAACACTCAACCACAAAGCCAAACTGGCCGGACTGCAACAAGCATTTTTGTATAAATATCTTTGCACACTTTTGTATAATTCAATAGTGTAAGTTCTTAGAAATGGAATTGCTGGATCAAAAGATGTGTTGAAATTTAAAAGATATTGCCAGCCGCCCTCCAGAAAAAGGGCTGCACCAGTTTGCACCCCACCGACAATCTTTTGAGAAAAGAACAAGAAAGGGTCCTGAAGGAAGACGTCTGCAGACTGGGCAGCCACCCTCCTGGCCACAGCCCACCACTGCTGGTGGCCCCTCTGCGAGCTGAAGTCCCATGTGACACTCTTCCAAGGCCACTCACCCCAAGGAAGTTGTCAGCATCGTGACCATCATGAACTGAAGGCCACTGATGCCCCTCATATGACATTCTACCAAAACAGGAGCTTCCAGGGAGTGACACATATGTTCTCTCACTGAGCAATTATGTCCCCTCCCCACTCTGCCACCTCTGATACCACCAAGGAGGGCACAGCCCAGTGGCAGCAGAGAGCCAGGGCCGGCCTGCGGCCTTCCGCCTTCCTCCTCCCGCACGCCCCCACCCCCGCGCCCAGCAGACTCGTCTCAGCACGACTGGCCTCGTGAAAGCTGCGACCCTCTCTGTGCTAGTGCTCGGTGAGAATGGATACAGGGAGGGAGCAATGCTGTGGCCTCTCTCTCTAGAACTTTCCATTTCACTTTCCATTTCACTAAGTCTGTAGCGTCCACCATCTGACTAGAATGACATCTGCATGCACTTCTTCCAGGCCAGGCTCTGTGTGAAGTACCTGGCTTGTGCTCTCTCAGGTATTATTCTTACTTCATAGGACAGTGAAGCTCAGAAGCCAAATGGTTCTCCAAGCGCCGTAACGCTAATGAACAGCTGGCTGGGCCTCACACACATCCGTCACCTCCAGAGTCACACTGTATCATGGACCAGTATGACCCTAAACGCACGGGCAGAAAAGATTTAAAAAGCGCTTAAGCCCCTACTGCGGTTACTGCTCCTCTATGATCATCTGACCGAATCAGCTGCTCACTCTACCCCGTCGGAAGTACCCACAGGGAAATTTTACCAAAGCTCGCGGCCCTTCCCAGTGAGAGGAAAGGACGCCGGTCAGCAGCTGTGCTCCGGACCCTGAGCAAGAGGCCAGGCCCTGAGATGCAGGGCAAGAGGCGCCAAGACGGGGCTGGGAGCTTTCATCCCTGAGTGGGCTACCCCAGCTGTGAATTTCTGTCCTCCCAGCACAAACCCCAAGTCCTCTCTCCTGGACACCTTTATCACTGGCCAGAGCCCACCAGAGGAGACACGCAGAGAGGAGACTGCTGGAGGCCCAGGCACCGGAGGGAAGGGCCCAGGCAGTGCAGTGCACCCCACGGCGCAGCAGCACCACTAACAGTTGCTGTTTCCCTAACATCGACTTTTGTGCCAGACCTTGGGTCATAAGGACGCTGGGCCGTTCTCCTTCATGCCTGGTCTGTCTGGGGCCCTGCAGCAGTCTGTTCTGAGGGAGGCAGGCAGCTGGCCCACAGGTGGGAAGTCTGCCTCCTCAGCTTGGAGCCAGCACACAGGGACTCACTGGCATGAAGCGGGCAAGAGCCAGCTCTGCCCACATGGTTCCTACAAAACTGGCTCTGAGTCACCGCATAAGCTCCTCTGGGCTGATGAGGTCTCTCTGATGAGGCACAGGGGACACTGGGCACTGGGGACCAGACGGCCACAGAGCTGCCGCTGCCCTGGCTCCAAGAGCCAGGGAGAATGCAGGCAGGGAGCGAGAAACAACGAGGCGGCAGGGGCCCAGGCAGAAGATGCTTGGGAGTGTGCGGTGCTCCGGCAGCTGCTAGAGCCACCTGCCCCTCTGCTCTCACCTCTTTGGGTCTTGCTGATCCTGCTTGTTTGCCCATCCCGTTCCGTCCTTGGGTACAATAACGATGTTGGGGTCGTTTCCTTTGTTCTCAGACTTCAAGCTTGGCAGGTTTGCAGGTGGTGGCATACGCCGGGCTGTGGCAACTTTCCCAAGACTCTGTAGGCCATGTCTAGGAATAACTGCAGGAAGGCAGGGTGGAAACAGACATCGCACAGGGGAGTTACAGAAAGAAAGAGGCCAGAACCATCCAGCTGCTCTTTCCAACCCCAGGTGATAATGACAAAGGCAACTGCACACAAGCGAGGGGGGCCCCGCACGGAAGCACACCAGCAGTGCCAGGCGGACACCTGAGTCACTTCGCAAGCCCCTCCAGGCCTTCGGAGGCCAGAGCTGCGGGATCTGAGCAGAGGCGTCCATCTTACTAGTGGGCAGGAGAAGGCTCAGTCGTTTACAGCGTGATGAGGAGCCAGGCCCCCAAAACCTCCGTCCCACACGGTAACCGCTCTCTGCAAGTTGAGACCGCTCTGGCCTCATTACAGCAGGCTGAAAGGACAGTCTTTGCCTGGACCCAAGCCAAGCCCGGGCATTCATAAAACCCTCCTGGGGTGTGGATAGTATCAGCAGGAATTTTTCCCACCAAGTCCCAGAATACTGGAACCATGAAATCGAATCCGGGTAACTCGAATGCAAATTAAGCTCCATTCTAACCATTTGGCTAAAAATATCCATAGTTTCAATAAGATAAGATAGAGGAGAAATAACCCCACTACGGCAGTCAGGGTGTTCTAGGCTCTGACACCAGACCTCAAATAGGAGCAGGGGAAGTCTGCTTCCCAGAACGACCGGTGACCACTACCTGCCAGGGGACTGATTGGCATGGACCACGGTCTGACCACATGGGGAACTCTGGGTTCCGAATCCCTCGACCTGGTGTTTCTCACTAAAGGAAAAGTGGAAAGGCCTGGCTTCCAAACCCAGTTCTTACCTGAGGATCTGACTGTGTCTACTGATTTTCCTTTATACTTATCAAACAGGCTGAGAGTCGAATACTTGCTTTTCCCATCCTTGCCCTTGGTTATTTGCCCCAAACGATCGGACATTGCGATGAAATGTCATCTAGTAAGGAAATTTTTCTCGGCACCGCCCCCGATCTGCCTTTGAAATGGAAAAAAAGAGTGTGTCAATCCACCAGAATCTGTGATCCAGTGAATAAATCCTTCAGGGATCATGAATCTCCTTGAAGATCTAAACAAAGCTTTGGACTTTGCCCCTAGGAACTGCCCTTACCATGCACAGGTAGCTTTGCTCACACTGAAAAGAGCATTTTGTAGACTTGCCGGATCCCGGCCACCAGCTCACACTCCCCTTCATGCTCACCCTCACCTCTGAAGTGGCTGGAAGCGACTGCTATCAGCTACACTGAAATGTCAACTTTCACAGAGTCCTCTCTGTGCCTCGACCTCTCCTCAAGATGAAAAACAAACACGCATCCCTTGCAGCACCTCCATATAACGGCAAAAACAAGGCAGGCAGCCCTGGCCAATTTGGCTCAGCGGTTAGAGTGCCAGCCCCAGGACCAGAGAGACCCGGGTTCGGTTCCCGCTAAGGGCACGTACCTCAGTTGCACTTTGTCCCCGGCCCTGGTTGGGATCATGTGGGTGGCAACCAGTCAATGTGTCTCTCTCACATCAATGTTTCTCTTTCTCTCTTTATCTATCCCTCCCGCTCTATCTGAAGATAAATGCAAAAATGTCCTCGGGTGAGGACAAAATAAATAATAATAAACAAGGCAGCCAGGACAAGGAGGTCGGTACACAACCCACTATGGAAGGCTGTTCACTTCAAGGACAAGCAAACCCAAATGCAAGGGAAGCAACCAAAGTCAGTAAATCATTTGGGGTCAGGGGTGTGCACTTTTCAAAATAAAGAACCAGCATAATCAGGAGAAAACACGTTCTTAGGCAACAAGAGCGGGCTCTCTGAGATGCAGGCGTGGAAAACAGAAACAAGTGCACCCCACGGATGGCCTCACAGGGGCCGTACCAGCTACTCATGCCCCCTCCATGAAAAAGCTGCCCTCTGCCACTAACTTTCTACAGGCATCTTTAAGTCTAGTAGCACTCTCCCCATTAGTTCACCATCTTGCTCATTCATTCACTCATTCATTCAAATAGTGAGTGCCCACCAAGAGCCAGTGAGTGCCATGTGCCAGGCACCAAGGACAAAGAGCTTCAAAGCCTTTTATTCTACACTCAACCTTGGCTATAGGTTCTAAACTTGGTCATGAAATAAATAAACACTTGTGTGAGTGATCACTACTTCCCACTGGAATTAATGTGCGGCAAAGAAAGCTGAAGCATCAAGTTAGGCACATTGGTATGTCTGTGATGACAAAACGGAGGTAGCTGTGAAAACACCCACTGGGAATAGAGAGGCAGCCGTGCTGCAGTGAGCTTCGCCATCTCTTCCTACTCTAGGCCCACAGGCCAGAAGGAACACATCCGGTGTGCTGGGCAGCCTTTTACACCCTCAAAGATGATTTTAAGATAAAACTCTATATATTAGGATCTAAGACTGTAAAGCACAGAAAACAAAGACCAGTTACAAACCGGGGCTCCCAAAAAGTGAGAAAGGGGACACTGACTTCACCCCCAATGCAGATGAGCCTGGAAGCAGGCCAAACATGAACGAAGTTTGTTCTTACACAGAACCGGGTGTATCTATGCTTCCATTCATTCCACAAACCCTGACTGATACCCACAACCTCACTGCCTCAGACACAGGAACAGAGAAGCACGTACTTCGTAAATGCTCATCAAGAATGAACACAGAGCCCTGGCCGGTTTGGCTCAGCGGTTAGAGCGCCCGCCTGCGGTCCGGAGAGACCCGGGTTCGGTTCCCGCTAAGGGCATGTACCTTGGTTGCAGTTTGTCCCCGGCCCTGGTTGGTCGTGCGGGTGGCAGCCACTCGATGTGTCCCTTTCACATCGATGTTTCCCTCTCTCTCTCTCCCTCCCACTCTGTCTGTACAAAAAATGGAAAAATGTCCTCGGGTGAGGATAAAAAAAAAAAAAAGAATGAACACAGATGGACACTGAGGGGTGAGTGTCACAAGCTGGACATGTATGTGGGGGGGGGGGGTCACTTCCCACATGGTGTCAGCCACCCTGGTTGGACCCTCAACCTCCTTCCTCATGCAGACCCCAGAGAGAGGCTCAGGGGGAGTGGCCAAGCCCGGGAAGTCACTGCAACATGCGGGGAACAGACGCGATCAAGAAAGAAACCACTCGGCCAGTGCGGCTCCATGGTCAGCGTCATCCAGTACACCGCAGGGTCAGCGGTTTGATTCCCAGTGAGGGCCCAAGCCCAGGTTGTGGGCTTGATCCCCAGGGGAAGGTGTGCAGGAGGCAGCCGATCGATGTTTCGGTCTCACATCAATGTTTCTCTCCCCGCCCCTAAAAATCAATAAAATATTAAAAATAAAAATCTTAAAAAAGAAAAGGAACCAGCAGAAACGCTTCCAAGTGCTCACTGCGCCCGAGTTGCCTGTCAGAGCCAGTGCCCCCCACCCCGCCCGGGTCTGCCCCACGTGTAGGAGCGAAAATCAGCCATGACTCGGTGGGAATTGGCCCAAAGCGCCCAAATGCTGACTTTGGTGCCCAAGGGTTCCCTGCCCCACCCCAAAGTTGTAACTAATAACAGCACCCTGCCCCCAGACGGGACAGTCAGCTCCTCAAGGACAGGACTGGACCTCATCTACATCAGAAGGACTCGTGTCTAATAGGCTATCGAAGGTAAAACAACATGAAACTCTCCAATTAGATTCGATTAGATCTCATTTTTAGACACTCTGTTCAACTCAAACCCATAGAAAAAGTCACTTGGGTAGGAACCAGAAACAAGCCCCCCACGCACAGGCAGACACGAGCACGCAGCACATCTAACACGGCGCCGTGGTGACAGCAACACGGGGCCTTGCCTCTCGGAGATCACAGTCCAGACAGGGCCCCAGCCAGCGGCCTGTTTCTGTAAGACCCTCATGCTAAGAACACGATTTTTAAAAATATTTTTTACATTTGTCTAAAAAAACAAAGAATACAGAGACTGCCCGAGGCCTCAAGGCCACACGGAGACCAGGCTTGCTGGCCTGGGTCTGAAAGGACGCCCTGTCAGAGGTCCCGGGCGGGAACCGGACGGGCAGCCTCGGAGGACACCCCCGGGAAGAGGCTCTGGCAGGGTTCCAAGCAGGAGCCACCAAACGGGGAGGCCGGCAGAGGCAGAAACAGTCCCGCTCGCCAAGAGGAGCTATCCCGACTGCGCTCGGGTGCTCAGGAGGCACCGCACACTCTGCAAACTCGCGTGACAGGGTGGGGACAGTGTTCGTGTTCTCATTCTCAGAACCTGTGACCGTGTTGCCTTACGTGGCAAAAGGTGACTCTGCAGTGAATAAATTAAGGGTCCTGAGATGGGGAGATGACCCCGGACTGTGCAGGTGGCCCAATGTCATCACGGGGTCCTGAGAAGAGGGAGGCTTGGGAGGCCCAGGGTCAGGGGCATGACTGGAGGGATGCTCTCTGAAGATGGAAAAGGGCCTCTAGCAGAGAAAGGGGGGCGGCCCCTAAGAGCTGGGAAAGGCAAGAAAACGTTCTCCCCGGAGCCTCCAGAAAGAATGCCACCCTGCTGACACCTCGATTCTGCCTCAGCAGGACTCATTTCAGACTTCTGACCCCCAGAACTGCAAGAGAACACATTTGTGCTGTTTATGTCACCAAATTTGTGGTGATATCCTACAGCAACAAGAGCAAACTAACACACTCATTTATTCAACATCCTCTCATTTGGCACAACCGTGTGCCCAGCACTAAGATGGGCCTGGACTCCACAGAGGACAAGCTGGACACAACCCCACCTCATGCCATCCGGCCCAGAGACGACGGGACCCTCCCCGGTCACGGAGCCCTTCACTGCAGCACAGGAAGAAAACGCCGACTGCAGCTCCGCCACACTGTCCCTGTCACAGCTTTCACCGCCACCGGCCACACAAACATCTGAGTGAAACCAGTGGTGCCCCTCCCAACCACACACCTTGCAGGACTACAGATTTAGCACCACTAATTTAAATTCACATAACTAGTTCTTATTACATTAAAAGCCAAATTGGCAAAGGCAAGAGAAGAAAAAAATCACTTACCAGCCATTTGGGGCCATCAAATTTCCACGTTAAATGTTACTATGATTGATTATTTTTTTAAAAATGTATTTTAATTCTGAAATTTGATTAGAAATTACTTATTTCTATAGACATTGCTAAAAATTCTTAAAATCTGAGTCCAAACTCCTGCCAGTTCACTGCCTCCTGCTGGAGTCTGCAGTCAGTACCTATGCCTGGGCCTGCGGGCAGAAGCTGGACTGGACACAGGCAGCTCTCACCGGGCCTTCCTGGTGACACGACCCGTATGTGAGAACTAACCAGTCCCCACCCCCACCCTCAGGAGGCGCTAGACCAGAAGCCTGACCACACCTGCACAGGCACCCCTGGTAACAAGAAGAGAAGCCCTGGGTGAACCTGAGGCAGTCGCCTGGGAATTTAGATGCCTGGACTTTGTTCTCCCAGTAAAGTCGACCATTCTCCAAACACTAATTAAGCACCTACTGTGTTCAGTTCAAATACATTCCCCCAGAGGCTTACTCAGAGAGCTTCGTGAAGCCAGATGGCGAATATACTGGACTAACATCTGCACTGAACCTGTGCATGTGATTTTCTTAGAGTGTCCTTTCCCCATTTTTTAACCAAGTTTTGCACCAGTTGGGCATACTACTGGCTTCTCTAGACCTCAGTTTCCACATCCAAGACCAGATTTCACAAGTACCAGCCAGTTCTAAATGCTAATAACTCACAGCCAAGGAAATTACAAATGCTTCGATGTCAAAGCAGCCAGTCTTTTACCACACTTCTGAGATTGGATTCTATATTCCTGTAAAAACCTGGTGCTAACAGACAATGCAACTGAGTCACCATTGCTATGGAAACAGCAGCTGTGGGGGAGAGGCCTGATACTTGTTCTTTCCCTTTTTTGTTTTGGTTAATCCTCACCCGAGGATATTTTTCCATTGATTTTTAGAGAGAGTGCAAGGTGGGGGTGGGGGGGCATCAATGTCAGAGAGACACATCGATTGGTTGCCTCCCGCATGCACCCCGACTGAAGCTGGGGACCGAACCTGCAACCCAGGTACGAGCCCTTGATCAGAAATCAAACCCAAGATCCTTCAGTTCTCGAACCAATGAACACTCCATCCAGGGCACTACCTGTCCACTTTAACCTACAGACAGGCTGCACAGACGAAGGTCCTTCCAGCCCGACTTTCCCTTGGAGCAGAGCCTGGGAACTACAGCCAGCCCGAAGAGGAACATGCAACGGACACGTCCCCGGTCCACACAGCATAAACAACGTTGTACAGGTTACAGACAGGGCCTTAGAGCATTCAAGGGTCCTTTTATTAAGCCAGATTTCTCTGGATCCAAATTCAAAATACAGATGGAATCATTCAGTTTCCCCCAATTGTATGCATCTCCAGTCAAGTGGTGCAGTATTTGGGGCCTAGCCCAGCCCCACACCCTTCTGAATACTCGACTTGCCACTGGTTTTCACAAACATCAGGACAGGAGCACTAAGTGTTAGTAGAGATTTAATCAGCTCCCAAATATCTGCTGCATTTATATCTGTCACACACACACACACACACACACACACACGCACAAGCGCACGCGCTCAACTCGCCTCATCCTATGGCAGAAAGAAGTGCAGGCGAATATCTGGGTGTGACTCATGAGCCGCTGGAGGTGAGAGAAGACATTTCTCGTGGGTCATAGGTGTGCTCATTCAAGCACAACTCACACCTGAATCTGTGGGACAAGAACCAAGTGAGAGGCACCAGGTCTGCGGGCAGGCACAGACCCAGCGAGCTGTGGCCACGGCATTCCTGCTGCTCTCTCTCCCTTTTGCAGGCAACAGAATTCACTCTTGTTTTTCTCCCCAAACAAAATCTAATTGGGATCTCAGTGTTACATATAAAACAGATATAAGCCACATGTGCCCTGCCTGGGGAGTCCTGCCTGCACGCCACCCCCTCCTGGTCACCTCCCCTTCCCCAAGCCAAGAGCATTTTGAAAACGGCTGGCCTAAAAGAAAACATTGCCATTAGGCAGAGGAAACAGGACTTAAAAGCCAGTTCAGATAGCTTTGGGGAATAAAGAAAAGGACATTTGAAAACTCTTTCAGACCTGCGTGTTTTGGCAAGTCATCTAAAGATCTGCTCCGAGAGGCGCAGGCTTCCCTGGAACAAAACCCCAAACATTCACAACAAAGGCACTTAATACCAAGTCCCGCCTCTCCAGACAGCAGTCCCACCTGTTCAACAGGTTAGGACTGCCTGCTACCTGTCCACCAGAGAGAAAATCTCCCTGCACTCCATCTTATCGAGAGCCATTTCCGGGTAACCGGATTAATTTCACTCTGCACTTGGGAACCAGCCAGTGTCAGCTACCCAGCCAGACAAGCAATTTGGGATGGCCTTGGGATAGCCTGCAATTCACTGGGGAGCCACCACAGCTACACACTCAGGGCTGATGACAGTGCAGCCATTACTTCTGAGAGCCAGGCACCCTGCTGAGACCCATGCTCACTGAGGACTCCTCACAACACTCCTTTCTAGAACCACTGTCATCAGCCTGCTTAACCGAGGAGGGCACTAAGATGCAGTGAGAATATAGAAGTGACTTGTCCAAGGTCATGGACTACCTAGTGTTGGATCCAGAATCTGAGCCCAGACAGGACACAGCCAGGCTGCAGACTATATGCCCAGAGGACCCTACACCAGACTGCTGCTGCATTGGTTCTGAAATAAGTCAACCCAGGCTGAATGCAGCCTCAGGCCAGTTGCACAGATGATGGCAGTGGACAAAGTCTCCAAATAGTAACACTGTTTTTGTCCCAATACTGCCAACAGCTGGATTTACATGCCGGGCAAATTCAAACTCTTCACTCTTCCCAGGCCTCCCTGATTCCAGTAACATTCGGTCAGAATCATCTGCTTTTTTTTTTAATCTTCACCTGAGGACATTTTTTCATTTTTTGTTCAGGTAGAGTGGGAGGGAGAGAGAGGAAGAGAGAGAGAGAGAGAGAGAGAGAGACAGACAGACATAGATGTGAAAGGGACACATCGAGTGGCTGCCACCCCATGACCCAACCAGGGCCGGGGACAAACTGCAACCGAGGTACGTGCCCTTAGCGGGAACCAAACCCGGGTCTCTCTGGACCACAGGCCGACGCTCTAACTGCTGAGCCAGACCGGCCAGGGCATCATCTGCTTTCTTAAGTACTCCTCGACGCTCAACACAGCTGGACACGGAACCATGTGGCTCTTTCCCGCAGACGCCCAAGGGGTGGGGGTGTCCTTTAGGACAGGTATGTGGTGTGCCTGCAGGATACAGACAGTCCTGAACTGTCGAAGAAGGGGCTTGAAAACAAGGCATGAGGGAACAACTGAAGTGTGGAAGTGGGGCTCCTGGTAACCCAGGAGAGGGTCACAATCTCTGAGGAGACAACACCCTGAGGAAGCAACAGAAATTAAAAATAAGAAACAAAGCCTGTGCTAAGGGGATCAAAGCACTCCCCTCCCCCAATTCTCCTGCACACTTGGGTTTGCAAGCCCCTTCCTTGCCTCCCCGAACCAGAGTCAGCCTCCCCTGCCTCGTTCTCAGTCCTCCTGCACCAGAACCAAACCACCACAGGATCACCTGCTCAGACTCCTTCAATATCATCCCACTGCTCCAGGGTCAAGTCCAAACCCTCCAGCCCAATACACTAGCCCCAAACTGCCACCCAGTCTCCTGCCCACCGCCCCAGCCTCCTCTCTCCAAAACAGTTTGCATCTCACCTCCGCCCCACACAGACCTGAGGACTGTTCCTCAGGGCTCAAGTACAGATGACAGAGGATTAGCCATCTCACAGGTGTAGTCAGGAGTAAAGAAAAGAACAAACACCGGCGACCCAGGGCTCGCCCACCCTGAGAAGGTTCTCAACCAATGACAGCCACTACCCCGGCTCTGCGCGCTCACCTCTCGGCCGCCTGTCCCACGGTCACTCTTCCACACTACTCGCCCCTCCAGACTCCTCTGCAAGCAGCAAAGCCCTGGACTGCCTGCACGACCTCTGGCGGCTCCCACAGCCCTGGTACCCAGCTCCCACCTTCTGTGCTCCAGAAACCTGACCCCACTTTGGCGCTTCAAAGCTCAAGGGCTACGATGCAGAGCGCAGACCTTCAAAACCAGGAGGATCAGTTCATGGGTGTTGAGGCTCTGTTGGTGAACCCCTTGAATTCTCAGGAGAGAGATGCACTTTAATTCTCAGAAAACCCTCTTGAGATAAACTCACCACTGTGACTACATTTTAAACAACGCCAGGCTGCCCTAGTTTCAGGGTTCCCCACTTCGGCACGAGCCACAGAGACATCGAAGCAGCCACACGCTGGTGTTACTACAGGCTACCTTATGGAAGGGCGGCCTCAGCCACTGTGTATCCCCAACATTTTAGTAACAAAGGAACATGTGCTTGATAGAGAAAAACTGTACGCTTTACAGAAACACAGAAAAAGCTCACCAGTAAACCAGCTCCTAGCTACACTGCAGGGTCTCTCCTCCCCAGTACAAGTCACCAGTTTGGGGAGGGGGGGCGCTTCATGCTGCAAGACTAATCTTCGGCCTCCTGCTACTCTCTCCTGTGGTGTTTTTGTTTCCTATTTCAAAAGAGCTCAGCAATAAAGGTCTCAAACACTGTATATACATTCTAAAAGGACTTGCTATTGTTTTAGTTCTGGGACGAGTTTTGGGAGAGCTGAGAGAAGCCGGCAGGAGGCAGAGCAGAGGAAGGCGGCCCGGCCAGAGCTGCCCTGGTGGCAGCGACTTGTTTACACCCAGAGCCTCCCACAGGAATGACATCACCTGTAGCAAGCTAGACTCAGCATGAAGAGGACAAATTGGCAGGAAGCCTTCTGTTAGCTCAGGAGAAAGTATTCCTTCCACCTTCCCAAACTCATGTCCTTACAGACAGGCTGCCGAAAAAAGTACAGGAGAGGAGAGAGACAGAAGGTGGCTCTACCACCACTGTTGGCCGCACACACTCAAACCGCCCTCAGAGACAACCAGCCCTCCCACCGAGGATGAGGGATGGAGCAAGTGGGTCCAAACGCTGCCGCAGCCCATCGGTCTGCTCCTTCCACGATGAAAACAGAACAGGCACCAGGAGGCTGCTGGGAGAACTGGAGATGACGGTCACAAGGTGTGATATGAACACCCACAGCACAGAGAAACGATTCAACAGACAGGTGTGTTCCTCCTTTCATGCCCTCCTCTCCACCTGCAGGTCCCTCCCTTCTCAAGAGTTCCTGAGGGAAAGACAGGGTTCATGGAGCTGGTGACAAAGGAGCAGACATCTCCACCCGCCCTAGCAATACTCTGGAGCCTCTCCTGCAAAAACCACCACGACTGATCGTGTGCGAAAAGCTGCCTAGCAGTGTAATGATACATATAACACAATCACTCAGACACGTGTACAGAGAAATGGCTGTCTGTCTGCACACACAGCCCAGAAATGGCCCTTAATTCAATTCTATTCGATTCACAGAAACACTATTTAGAATACAGGAGATCCTGGTTAAGTAAGGTAGAAGGGCCATAAGCACCTGTGGCTCACCCTTCCAAAACCCCCTAAGATAAAAATAAACAATGGAGAGCACCCAAAGACAGGGACGATTTGGGCAGATGAAGAACTGGGGTGGCAGGAGGCGAGGCAGACTGCAGGGCCCTATAGACGGAGGACTGGGCGGCCTGGGCGGGCAGAGCCCTGGGACGGGAGGCGGGGACCGAAGGTGGGAGGCATGAGAGGTGCACCTGCAACCAGCAGCCTTCCATTCAGCTCCCCTCCCTCCCCCAAGTCTGGGCTGAGAACACCAGGGTCAAAGGGGAGAGGGTGGGAAAGAGGCTAAACAGAGAAGCTAAGTGAACACCGAGTAGCAGATAATGGAAGCTTCAGCCCTGCGGCTGGCCTCACAGGAAGGCAGCAGACAGACAGATCAGTCCCTCTGTTCCTCAGCACCCAGGGCAAAGGCAGAGGAGCCTTCTCTCGAAAACCTACACAGACACGTGGGTCTCGAGAAAAAGAGCCACCCTCCCACACAAAACCAGTTTCCACTCAGCCGTGTGTACCCAAGACCACAGACATCTGAAAGACCTCAACTTAGAAACAGACACCAAGTAAACAGACAACGAACCTAGAGGAAATAGATAATGCCAGAAACGAGATTTTTACAATATTAGTAATATAAAATTAATATTCTCAGAAAATTAAGAGAATATACTGCAGCCATGCAACCAAAACAAAAAGCCCTAGCAAGGGTTAAACACCTGAGAGCCCAAGCCTGTGACCTCAGGGTAGTCATGGGAAAAATATCAGACAAATCCCAACTGCAGGACATTCTATAAAACACCCGACATGCCCTGGAGCGTCGGCCTGCGGACCAGAGTCCCCGGTTCAGTTCCTGCTAAGGGCACGTACCTCGGTTGCAGTTTGTCCCCGGCAATCACTCAATGTGTCTCTCTCACATCAATGTTTCTCTCTCTCTCTTCCTCCCGCTCTATCTGAAGATAAATGAGGGGAAAAAAAATGTCCTCGGGTGAGGAATGAATGAATGAATGAATGAAACACCCGATAGTACTCCTGAAAACCAAGGTCATTAGAAACAAAGAAAATCTGGTAATTGTCACAATCTAGAGCAGTGGTTCTCAACCTTCCTAATGCTGTGACCCTTTAATACAGGTCTTCATGTTGTGGTGACCCCCAACCATAAAATTATTTTCATTGCTACTTCATAACTAATTTTGCTACTGTTATGAATCGCCATTGGAAATATGTTTTCCGATGGTCTTAGGCGACCCCTGTGAAAGGGTCGTTCGACCCCCAAAGGGATTGAGACCCACCGATTGAGAACTGCTGGTCTAGAGGAACCTAAGGAGACATGACAACTAAATGTGGTATCCTGAACAGAAAAAGAATTATTAGGTAAAAAAACTAAGAAACCCTGGCTGGTTTGGCTCAGCGGTTAGAGTGTCAGCCTGCAGTACCGAGAGACCCGGGTTCGGTTCCCACTAAGGGCATGTACTCGGTTGCAGTTTGTCCCCGGCCCTGGTTGGGTTGTGCGGGTGGCAACTACTCGATGTGTCCCTTTCACGTCGATGTTTCTCTCTCTCTCTTCCTCCCACTCTATCTGAACAAAATATCAAAAATGTCCTTGGGTGAGGATAAAAAAAAACTAAGAAAATCCGAATAAAGTACCGACTTTAGTTAATAACAACCTATCAGCATTGGGTAGTTGGGACATAGATACCACACTAATGTAAGGTCTTTATAATAGGGGAGACTGGGAGCAGGGTATACAGAAACTCCAACTTCGTGTAAATCCACACTTCTCTAATTTTTTAAAATGTTAATTTCAATAGAACAAATGGAAGATAAAATCAAGGAAATCTCAGAAAAACTCACAAGGAAATGAATGCTAGTCTCTCCTCCGTGCAAAATTAAAGGGTTAATCCATAAATCCAAATTTACCTAGGAGTTCCAGAAACACAAAGCAAAAACCAGCGGGAAAGAAATTATCAAATAAAAACTACAAGAAAAATTCCCAGAATCGAAGTCCCCAAGATTGGAGGGCCTACCAAGTGCTCAGAATAATGTTATAAAAAGAACACAAGGTGCAATGAGAAATTTCACTACATTATGGCTAAAGAACGCACAGCCTCTGAAAGCTCCCCGACTTCCCCCACCAGAAAGTCCCAGGGAAGAACAATCAGAATGGCAATGCGTTCTCATGGGCAGTAACAGTGTGTTTCTCACAAGCAACATTCTCCTTCCTGGGAAATTATTTTCTCAATCTAGAACCCAATACTCAGCTGACCAAGTCAAGTGTGAGGACAGAAAAAGACTGTTCCAGACACATATAAGGACTCAAAAAACAAGAGTAAAGCAAGGCAGAGGCCAATGCTGAAGGGACCATTCCAGCCGACTTATCCACCAACAAACCTCCTTCCTCCTTCCTAAAAGAAGCGATCTTATCCTTCCCCAGGCAGCCCACGGACCTAAAGGGGCTGACCTGCATCCAGCTGGGGTGGAGGGGGACATGCTGGTCTAAGAGAAAACCATCCCACCTGCTGGTGATTGGCCAGAACAGGTATGTGACCTACTCAGGCAAATAAGACACCTGGTTCCTTAATGACAACATGGACACTGGACCGACCAACCTGTGCACCTCTGGACTTCCACTTAATGGAGCCAGTGAGTGTCTGATAGCTGTTGGTCAAGAAGGTTTTAAATAGTTGCTACTGGTTGATGCTCAAATTTCCCAACTGATACAGGATCCAGGAAACAAGGGGTCCGGTACGGGGAACAAAGGAAGCCCAAGATGGTGGCTGCACTGCAGGCAAGAGAGAGCCTGTCCTGATGAGAGCTGGCCCAGGGTCCCAGGAATCCAGAGCTGACGGGTCATCTAACAAAGCTGTGCAATTAGAAAACAGGGTCTGTTGAATTTTGGTGGTGTGTATGGAAAACGTAGGAGACACAAGTTTCAATGCAGTTCGATCTATCAATCTTCTCTATTTTGGCAGTGCTTTTTGTGTCCTTCCTATTAGAGGAATTTTGTCTTCTCCAAGATCGTAACAAGATTCTCTGATGTTTTCTTCTAGAAGCTTTATTGTTTTTATCTTTCATGTTTAGCTCTATAAGCTAAAACTGAATGTGAATGTGATCTGAAGTAGAAGATTCATTTCCTACCCCCACAGGGAGAATCTAATTTTCCCAGTACCTTTTCTGTTTTTTTATTTTTTAATCCTCACCCGAAGACACTTTTCTATTGCTTTTTAGAGAGAGTGGCAGGGAGGGGAAGGGCAAGGGGGAGGAAGAGGGAGACAGGGAGGGAGAGAGGAAGAAAGAGAAGCATCTACGTGAGAAACACATAAATTGGTTGCCTCCTGCATGACCCTGACCAGGGCCAGGAGTTGAACCTGCAACCCAGATACGTGTCCTTGACCAGAATCAAACCCACAACCCTTCGGTCTCTGGCTGACGCTCTAACTGCTGAGCCAAACCGACCAGGGCCCATTACTTTTTTTGAAAAGGTCATCCTTTCCCTTTGTCACGTGGTACCTTTGTCATAAATTAAGTGAGCGCAGTCTGTTTCAAGATCCCCATTCTGTTCCCTCAGCCTATTTGGCCTTTTGCCAACACTGCGCTCCATCGGTAACTGCAACTGCTATAAAATCCTGACGGCGTAGTAGGACAGGCCTGCAGCTTGTTCTTCTTCAGTAATGCTATGATTGTTCTTGGCCTTTTCATTTTATATAAATTTCAGAACCAGTTTGTCAATTTTCAAACAAAACAACAACAAAAGAAAAGCTTGCCGGAGTTGATTGAAATGACATGGACTCTAGAGATCATTTTGGGGAAAAGAGCCATCTTCACAATGCCAATTGTTAGTGCGTGTGTGGAGCAAGGCCAAGTCTCATGCACTACTGGTGGCCATGTCAACTGGTACAATCACTGGAACACTGGCAGCTGAACATATGCCTACTCTGTGACCCAGTAGTTCCTATGTATATATCCAATATACCTAGCACGACACGTGCACACATGCATCAAAGGACAGGTTTTAGAATAAACAGCTCAAAGCAGAACAAGCTAAAAGTCTACCACCACCAGAATGACTAAATATTATATGCACATAATGGAGTACTATTCACAAGATCAAATAAATTCAAACACAACTAATGGGTGAAACTCACAATATAATGGTAAATAAATACTCAGACACAAAAGATTCAGTTGCAGGTTCAATCCCCAGTGGGGACATGTGGGGAAAGCAACAGATTCATGTTTGTCTATGTCTGTCTGTCTGTCTCTCTCCACCCCCACCCTCTCCTTCCCTTCCTGTCTAAAAAAAATTCAATAAACTACCCTGGCCCTCTTGGCTCAGGGGTTAGAGTGTCAGCCCGAGGACCTGAGAGTCTCAGGTTCGATTTCCGGTCAAGGGCATGCACCTGGGTTGCAGATTTGATCCCCAGTGCTGTCACTCTCCCTCTCCAACCCCGCCCATCTAAAAATCAGTGGAAAAATATCCTTGGGTGAGGATTAACAACAACAACAAAATCAATAAACATATCCTTGGATGACGATTTAAAGAAAAAAGACAGCCCTGGCCGGTTTGGCTCAGCGGTTAGAGCGTCGGCCTGCGGTCCCGAGAGACCCGGGTTCGGTTCCCGCTAAGGGCATGTACCTCGGTTGCAGTTTGTCCCCGGCCCTGGTTGGTCATGCGGGTGGCAGCCACTCGATGTGTCCCTTTCACATCGATGTTTCTCTCTCTCTCTCTCTCTCTCTCCCTCCCGCTCTACCTGAACAAAAAATGTCCTCGGGTGAGGATAAAAAAAAAGAAAAAAGACACAAAAGAAAGTCATTTTTCAAGGTCAGGGTACAATCCATAATGAAAATATAACTAGCTTAACCCTATGTATGCACAGTGATTGCAAAAATTTTTTAAATCACTGTGAGTAAAACAAAGACTAATCTGTGCTCAGAGAAAATTTAATCTACAAACTTTACATTTCTAACAGAAAATAATAAAATTAAGCATCTAATTTAAGAAGTGAGCCCTGGCCGGTTTGGCTCAGTGGTTAGAGCATCGGCCTGCGGTCCGGAGAGACCTGGGTTCAGTTCCCGCTAAGGGCATGTACCTCGGTTGCAGTTTGTCCCCGGCCCTGGTCGGTTGTGCGGGTGGCAGCCACTCGATGTGTCCCTTTCACATCGATGTTTCTCTCTCTCTCTGTTCCTCTCTCTCTCCCCCCTACTCTACCTGAACAAAAAATGGAAAAATGTCCTCGGGTGAGGATAAAAAAAAAAATAAAGAAGTCAGCCCTGGCCGGTTTGGCTCAGCGGTTAGAGCGTTGGCCTGCGGTCTGGAGAGACCCGGGTTCGGTTCCCGCTAAGGGCACGTACCTTGGTTGCAGTTTGTCCCCGGCCCTGGTTGGGTCGTGTGGGTGGCGACCACTAGATGTGTCCCTTTCATGTCGATGTTTCTCTCTCTCTCTCCCCCTCCCACGCTATCTGAACAAAATATCGAAAAAATATCCTCGGGTGAGGATGATAAAAAAAAAAGTCAGTAAAAAGACAAGTGAATATGAAGAAAAGCAGAAACAATTAATGAAGAAAAAACCAAAAGTAATTTAATAAAAATATTTGAATAACATTGAATTTAAAAATTGGAGTTCTTTGAAACAATAAAACAACTACCAACAGAAAAAAGTATTTCTACCCTCATTTTATAGGCAAGACACCAACACTTAAAGAAGTTAAATGACTGGCCCAAGGTCACTACCATCAAGTTACGGTGGTGTAAAGCCTCATCTTGAACCCAGGTCAGTCTGACATCAGGTCTGGTCTGGAAGTGTGGGCACTAAAGAAATAATGCCTGCTCCTGTGATTATGATGTCCATGCTGTGGTCCCCAGAGAATGACCATGTGGCCACAAGGGGCCCTGTGGCCCAGAATAAATACCCACAGCATACCAGGCTCTGCCAGTCCTCCTGAGGCCGTGGTGAGTGCACAGGACAAGTCTGGCCTGGGCTGAGCTGGGGTCTGAGTAGGCATAGCACCAGGTGAGGAGCTCCACTCTGATACAAGGTTCCATGGTCCCCATGGGTACCAGCTCCAGGCTCCTTATCCACAGGGGTCTGTCTTGAGTTTCCCCAAGCACTTGCTGGAAAAGTGACCCTTGTCATCACTCCTGACCAACTTAAACTCTGTTGTGGCTTTCTCCATGGGCCATGGGGTCTGTTCCCACCCACCTAGCTCACAGGCATACAGGCTGGGCTGAAGCCCGCAGAGGACTCTGGCTAAAACTCCATTTGCAGTCTGCAAAGAGCTACTGGCCTACCTCACATTTAAAATATGCAGCTGATATAGCAAGCAAAAAAAGAGAGAGAGTTTCAATATACAGCTGGGAATGGAGAGTTAGTTGGACAGACATACCACATGTCAGCCTCTCTCTCCAAGGTCAAAATCTATCAAGGAACTGGTAAATAAAATAAATATATATGCTACAAAGCTCTATTTCAATTTCTCCTTCCTTTTCTACCTCCAATTAATGGTGAATTAACAAGTGAGAAGTACTCTGCAATGCCACCAAAATCTATGTCTGTATTGTAAAATCTGATTTAGCAGAGAACAGAAATTGGAGCCGGCATTTGTAATGGATTGTTCCTTGTAACCAAATCAACAGAGCAGTTTCTGAGGGCCACTGACACAGAGCCAGAGCAGGTGATTAAATCGGTTGGGTTCATTTGAACCATTGGGGCCCAGCACCAGGAACAGGGCACTCGGGATAGCTCTGAGCAGGGCAAAATTCTTGCCAGGAAAGAGCCAATAATGCACCAGTGCCCAGTCCTGGCCCAGATCACTCCCCACAGGCAAATCTGTTTTTTTAAATTTATATGGGTTACCTTTCTGATTAGTTACCTTTATAACTACACATGTTACCAATACACATTCAAGTGTAACCAACTCAGGTGATACTAAAGTATACAAAACAAGTCAATCCAATTCAAAAAGTAACCAGTGTTAACTAGGTGGATATCCTCCATGCCCTTTTTCTCAGCTTGTATAAACCTGTCAGTAGTTTGTGGTCTTCAATTTTTATTCTATAAATGTGGGAAGTTACCATTATGCTGCAACTGTATTATACTATACTGTTAAATAACAAACTATATTGTATTGCATTATACAATGCAATGTTTTCTCTTAATATATTATAGTCATACTTCCAAGAAAATACATGCCAATCTACCTCATTCTTTTTAATGTTACATAGTATTCACTCTGTAGCTGAGCCACATTTACCCAATGCCCTACAAATAGACCCATAAATTATTTCCAATTGTGTATTATGACATATAATGCTACAATCAACACCCCAGTACGAGTACATTTACACACTTGAGCCAATATTTCTGTACCACCTGCTATTTCTACGAAGCACATTTGCAGTATGTATGCAAAGAACTGAAAGGTAGGAAGAAAGGCAAGGAAGGAGATGAGAAGAGTACTCCCTTCCAGAGAACCCCCCCCACCACCACCACCTTTAATCGGGTCAGTTACCAGGGAGTCAGATGCTCTCTAGCAGCAAATGCCTGGAGGGACACACAACTCAGCCCACTGAACAACAAAACAAAAACCCACCTTCCTATTCCAGCCCTCCTCCAACTGCTACTGTTCAGCCTTGAGGAGGCAGAGAAGAAGCAATAGTGGCTTCCTTGGAAGCTCCAAAGGAGACTTCTTAGCAACAAACCATTCCAACCTGGATGCACCCCTCCCTTCACTACAAGTGGGGAAATCTTCCATCAGGCTGGATGAACAACAGCTACACCTGCACAGAGGATTCTGCCAACAACTGCCTAGGTGCTGTCTTTACTGTCACCCCTGCTTCCAGACCAGGAAATGGAGGCTCGGAGGGCAAGTAACAGGCCAAGGTCACTGCTCTTCCTTACTCTATCACTCCATCACTGCAGAGCTGAGCGCTGGGCAGCAGGCTGTTTGCTTATACAGAAATGGTTTCTCAACAACTCAGCCCCCACAAACCCACCTATTCTTTGATGCAAATGAATAAATACAAATATGCTGAAGGCAGAGAGGTTAAGGGCTGAGTTGGTTTAAATGAATTCCAACCGTACAAACTCACATGCTATTTATTCTCCAAGCTTCAGACATCAGAAGAAAACCAGGACAGTTACAAGTCCCTGGACCACCATCAGGCAAGACCAAGGCTTAAGTAACAAAAAAGAACCAAAAAACAAGGGCCGAATGTTCCCCAGGGGCCTTCACAAGTATGCCAACCTGTCATTTCAACCAAGGAGAAAGAGCATGTGCTCTCACTGCAAACACACTAACTTCATTCACTTATTATTATTTTTTTAATCCTCACTGGAAGATATTTTTCACTGATTTCTTTAGATAGAATGGGAGGGAATGGGGGGAGGGAAGGGAGAGAGAGAGAGACACATCGATTGGCTGCCTCACGCATGACTCTGACCAGGCTGAGGATCAAACCCACAACCAAGGTACATGCCCCCTTGACCAGCAATCAAACCCACAATTCTTTGGTTCACAGGCCAATGCTCTAACTGCTGAACCAAATTGGCCAGGGCTATTCGCTCATTTTTTATCTAAAACAATATTACAAGACCTTCCCCATGCTAACAGAACTGTTCTCATGACTCCAGGACCGCCCCCCCCCCCGACTCCAGTCTCTCCCCAGTTCCTAAACTATCATAAGATTGTGCTCTCTCTTCACTCTAACAAGTTCTTATCACAGACCACACGGCCCACCTTGTCCCTGAGCCCCAGCTCCTGCGTCAATACCAAATCATCAGCTTTCAGATCCTCGGAGAGCAAGTTAAATTTGCTCTCTGGCACTGCAACCAGTGGTTCTCAACCGTCCTGGTGCTGCGATACCTTAATACAGGTCCTCATGTTGTGGTGACCCCCAACCACAAAATTATTTTCATTGCTACTTCATAACTAATTTTGCTACTGTTGTGTCTTAGGCGACCCCTGTAAAAGGGTCGTTCGACCCCCAAAGGGGTCAGGGCCCACAGGCTGAGAACCGCTGGCTAAGTATTACCCATATGATTTGTCCGGGGTGGGCAAAGAATTACAATGGCCTTTTTTCCCCTTTGAGAGTACTGGAAAGGACCACAGTGATTATGCGGGAGAACTATATGTAACATGTCTTTTACATATACCTATAAACATCTGTATTTTGGTGTTACTTCAGGTTTAAAACTTTTATGCAGCCTGGCCGGTGTGGCTGAGTGTATTGAGCATAAACCCATGGACCGAGAGGTCCTGGTTTGATTCCTGGTGTCGGGCTTGATCCCCGGTGGGGGACGTGCAGGAGGTAGCCAATCGATGTGTTTCTCTCTTTCTATCTCTCTCTGTCTCTCTCTCTCCCTCTTCCCTCCTTCCTGTCTCTCCAAAACAAAAAACAAAAAAATATGCACAGTGTAAACATTCCCATTACTATAAAGCGAAACTGTTTTCAAGACAGTGCTTATCTCCTGGTCTGAAAAAGGCATCACAGTCAGGAAGCAATGACTTCCATTTCCTACTTTGTGCATTTCTGAGTATCTGGGTTTTTGTAACAAGTCTGTATTGCTACTGTGCATTGTTTTCAAGGTCCTGGTAAACTGAGCAACACAGAATCAACAACACTTTATACTGTTTCAGAGTTGACTGGTACCCCGCACTGTGCTAAATGCACCACAGGAACTGTGTCAACCATCAGAGTAACACTGAGACAGGTTCCAACCCCACAAGCATGATAAGGAAACAGGCTCAAAGGGGTAAACAAGACTTGTTCACCGTCCCACTGTGGGCAGGTGTAAGAGGTGGAAACTAACACTCTACGTCTGACTGCCGGGCACCAAATCAGGACTGTAGCTTGCCAAGCTGCTGTCTCCTTTGTACCCCCAAACTGCCTTAACATATATCCCCAAGGTCTTTACCTAAAATTCTCCAAGAACAGAGCAGACCCAGTGTAGGGGGTGCAGCCAATGATCTAATGCCCTTGTTAGGTGGTATTTACCTTAGAGATAGGGAGGCCCTTGGTTAAGGTGTCTGAGCTCCTAGAGGTGAGGGTGGAGGCTATTTGATTTGGGTCTAAATCCTCAGCATTTAGCACTGGGCTCAGCACACAATTAGAAGCACCAACATCTAGTAAACAAATGAGCCCCAAGTGCATAAGCCTGCCTACTGCAAACCCCCAGGCCCCCAGCTGGCTAGAGCTGAATCAGGAACCATTAATAGCTACTGTTTACCTAGAGCCTGCTTGCCTTGGGCCAGGTACCTTATAAACACTTCCAGCATATGACCCACTGAATCTTGTCCCCAATTCCAGGAGGAAGGTGTTACTACCACATTGTGCAAAGAGGAGAGAGACTCCAAAAGAATAAATCATCTTAATCACCCAGCTTGCAAGCGCCAGAACCTGGACCTGAAGGCGGCTGACCTCAACACTAGGGAATATGCTCCGTCAGGAAAGGGGCAGGGAGGAGGTGGCAAGGCATTTCCAACTTGAAGTGAATGATCTCTGAATCCAAGCTTCCTAACAAGCCACAAGGACCAGAGCAGTGTAATTCCAAACCACCCCCTCTGGGCATCCATCTCCCCAAGCACAAACCCTTCCCAACCTGGCGAGACTGAAATACCACCAAGGCTGATTTCTGCAGTCACTAGATCTGATCTCCTAAAATAACTAGACAGGGAAAGTGGGGGCCCACAGACCACATGGTTGAGTCAGGAACTAAACAGATCTGCCCAACAGCCACTATCAGGCAATACAATAGAGGACTGGCCTCCAAATAAATTCTACACAGTAAGAAATAGTCACAGCAACAAAACCAAGGGTTGTGAAATGTGCGCCTCAGAAATCTCCAGAGGGGCTGTGTATGAACTCTCCAGGGGCGGAGGTCTGAGTTTTCTCTGCCAGGCTCTTGTGTAAAGCCTGGAAGAAAACATCAGTGCCAAGTACCATCGTTTTAGTTGATACTGAAAAGCAAACAGACTGGCTTCCTGTGCCTCCCTCCACAAGCCCCTTCTAGCCCCCACATCGGCCTTCACCTAATGAGATGCCGAGGGCAACTCCTGCTGTGGCCACCTCTGCAGGGAAGACCACAGTGAATTCTATGATATGCTTGTCCAAACGGATCAAAACCCAACATCCTCCACCAACTGTAGCAAGCCTGACACGATGACTGCTTCTGATCTGGGAAACACGGACACTCAAAATGACCCAAAAAGGCTCTTCATTTACAAAGGTCCACAGTTCAGCCCTGGCCGGTTTGGCTCAGCGGTTAGAGCGTCGGCCTGCGGTCCGGAGAGACACGGGTTCGGTTCCCGCTAAGGGCACGTACTTCGGTTGCAGTTTGTCCCTGGCCCTGGTTGGTCGTGTGGGTGGCAGCCACTCGATGTGTCCCTTCATGTCGATGTTTCTCTCTCTCTCTCCCCCCTCCCACTCTATCTGTACCAAAAAAAAAAAAAGGAAAAATATCCTCGGGTGAGGATAAAAAAAAACACAAAGGTCCACAGTTCAGAAACACCCACTCTCATATACTATTGCATATAAATTGACACCGTTTTTTGGAAAGGAATTTAGCAGAGTTCCTCCTAAAACAATAATATTCAACAATGCAGACGCTCTCACACGCTACTATATACAAATTATATTTTAAAATTTTAGCAGAATTTTACCAAAGTTGTGTGATATCCAAACATTAGAAATGGCCCATGAGCCAATAGGAAATGGGTTAAATCAAGGATATCCACAAAATACCGTCTGCCATTGCCAAAGCAGATGATGTAACGTTCTGCACGGCTGTGGTGGAGGGCGCCAAGACATCTTATTAAGTGAAAGGGGCAGCGTGCCTTAAAAATAGAAACAGGCATGTGATAGTTAAGTGCAGCATTTTGTCTCTGGAAGGAATCACAAGAAGCAACCTGCAGCGGTTTCGTTTCAGAGACCGGGTAAGTCTTCATGCCTTTTAATACAGCTTGAATTTTCTAACTACTACTTTTAAAAAATCAACTGGGAATACATGGGCCATGGATAATGAGCTGTTTCTGTTTTCTTCACACGCCTGTATATTTTTTAAAACCTATAAACATTCTTTATAAAACACTGAAAATGTGATATATCTCTATATGTTAATATGGAAAAATGCTTGATAGATGCTTGAAAATGAAAGTTATAGCACAAGAAAGAACAGTATCATCCTATTTCTGCTTTAAAAAAAAACCCTACAAAGGGCTCTATTTGTGTCTGCACTGAGTCTAGAAAGATAAACACACCAGCTGTAAACAGTGGTTACTGCCTGGGAGCTGGAGGGAAAAGAGCTTTCATTTCTCTTCAGACACTTGCTTTTCCTTTTTTGTTACAAGAATACTTTTTTTTTTTTAAATCCTCACCCGAGGATATGTCTTTCATTGATTCTAGAGACAAGGGAGGAGAAACACTGACGTGAAAGACAAACATCAATTGGTTGCCTCCTGTAGGCACCCCAAGGATGGAACCCGAAACCTGGGCATGGGCCCTGATCGGCAATCAAATCCACACCCCTCTGGTGCACGGAACGACGCTCCAACCACTGAACATGTGTACTTTTGTAATTAATTATGTATCAGGGGGAAAATTCCACTTTGATTCAGGACAACGTTCCACCCTCCCCAACGATTTCTGAACACTCAGCCCATTCAGTTGCAGACACGGTGCCCCTCCCAGACAGGCCTGGTTTTCTGTATTACCTGGAACAGAGCAGTTCTTTAAGCTCTGAACTGTATGTAAACAACACCTGCTGAAAAAAACTCTGAAGACACAAAGGAACTATGGAAAGTGCTGGACACGACCTCCTTTTTCCAGCTGGTCCAGCACTGATCCATCCCACCACTCTCTACAAACAGATGGTCTGGAAACACGTTGGGGGAGTCAGCTGGAGCTTCCTGGAGCCAAAGGCCTACCTGCCCTCCTCCGGCTGGCCCCCGGCCACTCTAGGCCGCTTGCATCATGTTCACATCCCAAGGGTGTTGGTGCTCTGGAAAATAAGTGGACCCATAAGCTTTCTTCTGGGGCCCATACATATTTTGTTCAGTGTGAGAGGAAGACATCAAGTGTTCGCCTCCCGCACCACCCCAACAGGCCCAGGGATTGAACCTGCAACAGAGGTACGTGCCCTTGACCGGGAATCGAACCTGAGATTCTTCTGGTCCTTGGGCTGACGCTCTAACCACTGAGTCAAACCAGCCAGGGTAGAAACACATTCGTAATAAATACTCAATGGTTTGGCACACTGTTTTTAAGAGATGCTTATTTCAAGTCTGCTACATTTTCCAGAAGACCCTCCTTGACCACTGCACCAGGCTAGCTGGGCCTGTGCTCTCAGTGGGCTCCCACGAGCCTCCTCCACAGCCCCCCTGCTCCCCTGCACGTGCCGAGGCAGCCTGTGAGACTGCACCGGGCACCAGGCAGCACAGGCCCTGGTGTGCACTCGCTCACCACTCCACTGCGGGCAGCCGAGTTGGTCAGTACAGACAACACTGGATCCCTAGACTGCTGCCCCTCAGCACATGAACGGGTAAACAAAACAGGATGTGTGTGTGTGTAATACTCCATTACTTATGTGTGTATGTATGTATATATAAAATAATGAAACATTATTCAGCCTTAAAAAGGAATGAAATTCTGACATGTCACAATATGCATAAATCTTGAAAAACTTACACTAAGTGAAAGAAGCCAGTCACAGGACAAACATTGGATGACTCCACTGACACAAAGTACCCAGAGTAGTCAAACTCATAGAGACAGAAAGTGGAATCGTGGTCAGCAGGGGCTGGGGAAGGGGAATGGGGAGTTAGTTTTGGGAACAGAGTTTCAGTTTGGAAAGACGATAGCTCTGGAGAATGATAGTAGTTGTACAACAATGCCAATGTACTTAATGCCACTGAACTGTACACTTTAAAAATGGTTAGCCCTGGCCAGTTTGGCTCAGCGGTTAGAGCATGGGCCCATGGACTGGAGAGTCTTGGGTTCGGTTCCCTCTAAGGGCACATATCTTGGTTGAGGTTTGTCCCCACCCTGGGAGGGGTCATGTGGGTGGCAGCCAGTCGATGTTATCTCTCTCACATCGATGTATCTCTCACACATCGATGTTTCTCTCTCTCTCTTCCCCCCTCTCTATCTGAAGGTGAATGCAAAAATGTACTCGGGTGAGGATAAAAAAAAATGGTTAAAATTGCCTGGCCGGTGTGGCTCAATGGATGGAGCATCCGTCCCTAGACTGAGAGGTCCCAGTTCGATTCTCCATCAGGGCACATGCCCATGTTGTGGGCTCCATCCCCAGATGGGGGTGTGCAGGAGGCAGCCAATCGATGTTTCTCTCTCATCAGTCTTTCTCTCTCTCTCTCCCCTCCCTTCATTTCTTAAAAAAATAAATAATTTTTTTTAAAAAAAAGGTTAAAATTGTGCCCTGGCTAGTGTGGCTCAGTTGGTTGAGCATCATCCTGTACACCAAAAAGTTGCCAGTTCAACTCTCCATCAGGATACACACCCAGGTTGGGGGTTTGGTCCCCAGTCAGGGTGCATACGGGACGCAACAGATCAATGTTTCTCATGTTGATTTTTTTCCCCTCTCCCCCTTAAATCAATAAAAACATTATTAAATGGTTAAAATTGTAAATTTTGTTATATATTTTACAATAAAATAATTGTGTTTTTTTTTTAACTAAAGTTGTGAAAAGAGCTATAAAGAAAAACAATAGGGGCTAGAAAAGAATCATGGGAGGGTGATGATGCAATTAGGTTGAGGGGTTCCCAAAGGCCTCTTTAAGGAGGTACTTGCCTTCTCCCCACTGGACCATGAGCTCCTGAGGAGCACAAGTGGGGCATCCACACCTGTGTCCCCAGGACAATGAATGTTTAAGTCAATACACCTGGCCAGACTCAAGCCAGTATATGGAATAAGACCCCAAGCCCCACTATTAAAAGGGCTTAGCCAGACCTAAGACACTCAGAACTTAGTGGCCCATGACAGAAGCCACCTTGTGCACAAGACTGGAAGAGAAAACTGACACTGTGCCAGGGAACTAGGAAGGAGCCTGCTCACTCTCTGGCCCGGAAATTCCACTGATGGGAAGTAATCCACAAGATGGACCAAGATTTACAGGCAAGGATGTGTCTTCAAGTTTGTTTATAAGAAGGAAAAGTGGGTAAATGTCTAATAACAGAGGATTAAATAAATCATATCACATCCATAACAACAATTATGCAATTATTTAAAAAATCATGTTTTCAATAATTTACGGAAATACCCTATACCATTAAGAAGAACTATAAACTGTGCAACAGTGTATACAGTATTTTTTTTCAAATTTTGAAAAAACAAACACATAATCAAAGGAAAGAAATACACGAGTCCTTACTGTATGGTGAGGTTACACATCATTTGATTTTTAATTTTGTTTTTATTCTTTTCAGTATTGTCCTTTTTGTTGTTGTTGTTCAGTGAAAACATTACTATTACAAATTTGGAGAAATGTCATTAAAAGGCCTTGAAAAATGCCTGGCAAATAACAGATGGTCCAGGAATATCTGCCGTATGACAAGGAACTTAAAGAACAGTAAGCACTGCTTCTGCCACACCAGAGAGGAGCAGGAGCCGGATCGAGAGAAGCTGTGAAGCCTGCTGCAGAGGTGGGAGCGGAAGGAAGTAGTGGAGAATGTAAAGGACGCCAGCAACTTAAGACTTCATTTTGCCCTCAGACACCTCCTCCTGCTGCGGCAGAGCTTTACACACCAATGTTGCTGCCAGGAGCAACCCAGCCTCAGCTCAGGCCACATGGAAAATCAACAAGTACAGCAAACAGCACTCAACCACGACTTCTGGCTCAAGTCCCTAAGGCGGGTCTGTTTCCTAGGGCAGAGATCTCCGGTGTACCCCCCAGAGAGAATCAGCCATACCACAGGCAGCAAAGCCCAGTTTTTGAGCTCCCAGGTCTGGTCCAAAAGGCACCTTTTAAACCTAAAAGCTTGTCATGAACAATTTTATTTCACCATAAGGCTCTCATCATCTCTTATCTCTAGCACTACAAGCAATGCCTTTATTTCTGTGTCCAAAATGATAGACCCAAGGTTCCTAAGGCTACAAGTGCCAGGAAAAAAATCTTCAGAAAAAAAATCAAGTTATGATTTGCAAAGAAGATAGTCTGGTTAGCCTGGACTAAAATATGAGATTCAGAGCACAAAACCCAAATGCTCTCTGCAGGAAATTTCATTTTTCAGAGGGAAATGTATTGCTTAAAAATCTAGTGTAGATGGGCCCTATTTAATACCATAACAAGATATGTCCATTTGACAGGACAGCCTCATTATCAACTTCAGAAATACATGTACTGGACCACCTGGCCTATTACAGTTTGAAATAGAAACCAACATAGAAGTGATCACTCTTCAACGGTAGAATAATGAGACATATAACCAGCATACTGCCATTAGCAATGTGAGTCAGTACTTCGTGCAAGGCAAAAAAAAAAAAAAAAAATCTTGAAAGTACAATAAAATAATCCATCAGGAAAAAAAAGAACACTAAAATCTAAAAAAAGGGGGGGGGGCCCCTGGCCGGTTTGGCTCAGTGGTTAGAGCGTCGGCCTGTGGTCCTAAGAGACCCGGGTTCGGTTCCCGCTAAGGGCATGTACCTCGGTTGCAGTTTGTCCCCGGCCCTGGTTGGGTCATGCGGGTGGCAACCACTCGATGTGTCCCTTTCACGTCAATGTTTGTTTCTCTCTCTCTCTCTCTCTCTCTCTCTCCCTCTCCCTCCCACTCTATCTGAACAAAAAAAAAAAGGGGGGGGGGGTGTGAACAGGCCAACCAAAAGGCACAACTTAAACAAAAAACCTCAGCCAGGCCCTGGCAACCAGACCAGATAGAATCAGCTCTGACTCGCCATCCCTGACATCCCACTCTCCCAAGGCTTTCTGGCTCTTCCTTCCCCAGGCTTTTTCTTTACCCATTTGAGCCTAGTGAAGACTGGAGAGGACCCAGGGAGCTGTAGGAGGTGGCTGGCCCCACCATGGGCAGAGAAAAGGTCCTCTGCAGGGCATTTGGGAGCCCGTGGATAACTAAAATTCACAGGTAATCAAAAAGCTTGGTGGGAGGGACAGCAGATTCGCCTCCTTCCCTAACCAGCAGCCCAGAGCCAGACTAGACTGGGCCAGAATGAAATCAGATAGAAAAGATGGGCCAAGAGACAGGAAGGGGGTGGGGACTGAAAGGAGGATATGACCCTGTCAAAACGTCTTCAGTCCCGTCGACAGCCAGGAGGCCTGAAGGTGGTTACAAGGAGTTTAAAGAAAACTGAACAAAACCAAGATGGTTGTGGGAATGCCAAAGGAGCCAAAACAAATTTCCCATCACACTGCAGAACCACCAGAAACCAAGCAGAGAGTCTCATTTACAAACAACCTACAGGTTTGGCCTGGAGGTAACCGGGTCTCAAGCCTCACTTGTGGCCAAGACTGGGGTCAGTCTCCCTCTAACAGCCTCAGCCCTTCCTGTAGTCTCCAACCAACACAGAGCAGACACCCACGTTTTGCTCGCCAGTATAGCTCTTCTAAGCCATTCTGGTGCTTGCAGGCAGTTGAATTGTCATATCAAAACATTAAACAGGGACAGAATTGGGGTGGAAAGGTCACACAGGTCCACCAACAAGTAGAATTGGAGAAAAATATCTGGAATCAGGAAAAAAGAGCCAGAAACCTGGGGAACCACAAAAACAACATACATTTTCATCACCCCCTATGCATGAAGCACTCTGTGACAAAGATTATGTGAGGCTCCCAAGAGCCCCCAGCAGATTAATTAAGACAAGGAATCATTACCATTTTACAGATTCAGGAGCTGAGGCTGAGACTTGCATAAGGTAACCCAATGAGGACCAGAATCGGGCTCCAAGAGACATGCTTGCCCAAACAAGCAGAGGCTCCCCAAATGATTATCCGCCACTCCCAAAGGCAAGCAGATATCCTCAGAAGGCAAGACTCCTTGGGCCTCTGCTTGTTGTCGTTGGTATCCTGTACCATTCCAGCTCTGCCTTAAACGGAACTGTAAAAAAGAGCCTCAGAAGGGACAGGCACCCGGGATCCAAGCACAGGGACCTATGACCACACAACCCAGGTCTATTTAGTTACTGAGGGCTCCAAATACTATATTCCGATCCCTGTCTCCCCATGTAGGCCCAGCACTGAGGAAGCAAGTGGACAACGTTGTTTTATGCCTTGAATTCCTTCTCCCTTGTCCAGGCCTTAGCCCAGCACCTGTGGCATCCGCAGGATGGCTGGGCTCTGTGGATGGCACCTCAAGTGGCTAACTTCCATCCCAGGACTTGATATACAAACAGCGTAGGAGCAACAACCACTGAGCACCCACTGTGTGCCAGGCCTTCTGCTAGGCCCTTGACCATCTCCCCAACCCTACGGGGTGGAGAATGCAACATCCTTTGATGCGAATGAAGACTCTGAACCCCAGAGCTCCCTGACAGAAGGATTGGCACCCCAAAGCCTGGGCCTCCCCGGTCTCACCTTACACTACAGGGCGGCGCACAGACAAGCCTAAATGGATCTGGAGAAACCCCACTAGGACTTCAAATGGATGGCTACAAAAAACCGAACAAGATGATAATGTATAAAACCACATAAAAATGCTCATAAAACCCAAAGGCGGGCGTGGGGGGGGGGGGGCACATCTCAGGAACAGTTAACAATCCTGTGTAAACCAAAGGCTTGTAAAGGTTTCTTTCTGGTAGCCATTTAGCAAAAGACACAGTCCCAGCCCCCCTCCTCCCACTTCCTTCAGCGGACCATTCCCTTGAAAAACACCTCTTCTTGCCTAAACGTGGGCTCGGACCTCCCACGGTATTTACAAAGAGGGGAGAACAAGAAAGAAGAAAACACCTCCCAATGTTACATCGGCGGATCCAGGGCCCACGATTTCAACAGTGCTGTTTCTTACTCTGAAGGATGGGGGGGGGGGGGATTTTTTTTAAACCATCTGGCAGGCCCTGAGCAGCGACATCCTGTTTATTATTAAACATTTTCAGCAATAGAGCATTAAGCACTTTCAAAATAACCCTGTTGTGCCCGCACGCCGACCGCGACCGCGTCGGCGGCAGTGACCCCCCTGCACACAGGCCAGCAGCCTCTGGTCACCAACTTCGGTGACACTCGGGGGGAGACGGCCGGCCCCGCGCCCCGAAACGGCTCTGCGGCGGCCGCCCCCCGCCTCGGCCCGCAGCGTCTCGGACCCCGAATCCCACCTCGGCGGGGGGCTCTCAGGCCGAGCCGGTGGGGTGGGGGCGGGGGCAGAGCCGTCCCCGACGTTCCCAGACCCCGCGGGCGTGCCAGCCGCCGGACCCGGGGCGACGGCCGGGATCGGGCACCGCTCGGCTCCACGAGCCCCGGGCCCCGGCCGCGCGGCGCCCAGGCCCGGCCTCCGGGGGCGGCGTGAGGAGCGGCCCCGACCCGCCGCCGAGCCCAGGCCGCGCGGCGCCGCCACAACAATGGCGAGCGGGCCGGCCGCCCGCCCCAGGCCCGGCCCCGCAGCCCTCGCCCGGCCCGCGGCCCAACGGCGGCGGCGCGGGGCGGGCCGAGCCCGGCGCGCTCGCGGACAAAGGTCGGCCGGGCCCGGGCCCCCGCCGGCAGCCCGCGCCGCCCAGACAAAGCCGCGCCGCCGCCTCCATCTTAGCGCCGCCGCCCCCCGCGCCCGCGCCCCGCGCCCCGGGCCCACCTGGTCTGGTTCCGCGGGCGCGACGGGGCCGGGCGATGGCGCTCGGGCGGCGGTCGGGCGCGGAGGCGGCGGGATGGCGGCGGATTGCGAGGCGGCGGCGCGGCTGCTCGCTCGCTCGCTCCCTCCCTCCCGGCTCGCTCGTCGCTCGCTCGCTGGAGCCTCGGAGCCTGTGTCTCGCCGCTGCCTCCCTCTCGCGCTCCGCTCCCCGCCCCCCGCCTGCCGCCGCCCCCGCCTCCCCCGCCTCCTCCGCCGCCGCCGCCGCCGCGCCTCCGCCCGCGCAGCGCCCCCTGCCGCGCCTCCCGGGATCGCGGGCGCCCGCCCGGGGCCTGAGGGGCCGGGGCCGGGGCCGGGGCCGGAGCCGAGGGAGGGGGCGAGAGAGGAGGCCGGGAGGGGTCGGGGAGGGTCCGGGGACCGAGAGGGGAAGGAGCGGGGAGAAGGGGCACTGGGCTCGGGGAAGGGGCCGGGGGAGCGGAGGGGGAGGGGCGAGACGGGCGAGCGGACCGGAAGCGGGGGCGCCGGAGCCGAGGGGCCGGGGCGGGGGAGGCCGGGGAGGGGGCGGGGCGGGGGGCGCGCGCCCGGATCTGCGCCCCTCCCCCTCGGAGCTGCAGCGCCGCCGACAGACCGGAGCCCGGGCTGGGTTCGAGTACGCGCGATGGAGGCCCGGGCAGCAGGCAGCAACGGTACCCTGGTCACTCGCAAGCAAGGCTGTTGCACAGCGTGGATACTTTGTCGCATGTTCGTCGAAGGGAACGACGAAAGCCTGCCTCTGGGGTGTCGGCGTGTTCGTGTGATCGCGAAACAAAAGGCCTGGGAGGGCGCGCGCCGCTCTTGTCTCGGTGGCCGGCGGAGGTCGGGCCGAGGTCAGCAGCGCCCTGGATGCTCGCTGCCCAGGCTGGACTGGCTGGCAGGTAGAAAAGTAAACCACTCGAAAAAGCCAAGACAAAAGGAAGGGTAGCTGGGGCCTGGGATCCAGCCGTCGGCTCCCCTCGCACTTGTCCTTCCGCCCGGCAGCAGGCCCTTAACCTCTGGAGTGGCCTGGAGTGGCTTCTCATGAAATCACACCCCTTGAGAAAAAGGAGACCCCGAGAGGTTAAGTAACTTGCCCAAACCACACGGCTGGGCCTGGGAGGAACGTTAACCCACTTCGGCCTAAGTGACAGGCTCGGGCTAGCGCTGAGCCCAGTGCCTGGGCCACGGAGCCTCCATAAATATTGGTTGGTTTGTTGAATGGGAGAAGGGGTGTCTGGCCCTCCACCTTCTTGGCTGCGAAGTAAGGAGCCCTGGGACTCACTAAGAATCAGGTTACCTCTTTTATTGTGCGGCAAGAGAGAATGTCAGAAGGAAAGCTTGGAGACCCTTGAGTGCCCTCGGAGACAGATGAGGAAATATTAAAGGCGAGGGGAGAGAGAGTCAGGTCGACAGATGCTCTGCTTCCTAGCGGAGCTAGAAGGGCAGTGATGGCCTCTGGGGACGGCCAGGGTTGCTAGTCCCTGGGAGTGAAATGACAACAGGTGCCCCACTTGCACCAAAAACCCTAGGGGTTTTTTTTCCCAGGTTCAGGAACTTCTTTTCCCTCTGCCCTTCTGTGGGGTGACAGCCCTGCCAGGTGCTGTTTACTGAGCACCTTTTCTGGGCAGCATGCTAAGTACTTTACAGAGATAACAATACTTGCGAGATGGTTATTGTTCATACTTTATGGATAAGGACGTTGAGGTCGGAAGTTCAGTGACCTTACACAAGGTCACAAAGGACCTGAGTGGTGGAGCAAGGATGTGAGCCCAGTAATGCCGGCCTTGGGTGTCTGAGTCCTTCCTAGAGGCAAGGCTAAGATGCTGGGACGGGGTTGGGGGCCATTGTCCATGATTTAGGCTGTCAGCCAGGGCCGGCTCCTGGGCTTTCTCCAGGATCTAAAGGTGCCCGTCCAAGGTCTCCCAGCACTTGGACCCAGAGAGCACAGAGGAAAGGAGGAGGAAAGAGAGAACAGAGCAGGAGGGCTGGACCAAGGCTGGACCCTGAGGTCATTTAGCCCCAAGAACTCCCCATGAGGTATGGGAATTTTGTATCACCACAGTTACAACCAGGAAACAGCTACTCTTCCAGGGCTGGAACACAGAAAGAATGAAAGGAATGAGTGGCCCAAGCAGCTCAAAGCTGGGTTGAGTTGGCCTCAACCAATGAGCAAGAGTTTTAGTTCGTTTTTGTCACTTTTTTTCCTCTTAAATATGAGGAAACTTGCAACTCTGCTTGTGGGTGGAGAAATCTTCTCAGAGTCCCAAACTGAGCCAGAGGGGGAATTCCGCCCATCCCTCTGGGCCTAATGCACATTTTCTATAAACATATTTTTCCCCCTCAAAATGTGATCCCTGTCTTTTGTTACATTGAAATGTAATGTTTTCGTATAATGCTTATCTCCCTGGTTTTCTTTTTTAAACCACATCATGGCTGGAGGTGGTTCTTCTTTGCATTAGTTTCCCCTGGAATATGGAAAGCCCTGCCATCGCTCGGATTTGGGTCCTTAAAAAAAAATCTGGAGAGAGGCCTCCCTGTGCGCGCTCTGTTCTCTTTCCTTTACTCCAGCTTCTTCTTGTCTAACCCTGGGCACACTCCGACCCTCGCTGTCCCAGTCCCAGACTTTGCCCCCTGCAAGGAGCTCCTCCAGAATCACCGAGTCGTTCCTTTCTCATTTCCCAGCCCCTCGCCCTCGACCTGTGGCACATAAGAAGTGATTGATGGGAGGTTATGGGGTGAAAGAAAACAAAAATGAAGGGAGAGAGGATCTTGGGCCTCAGGGAAGGAAATTGACCCCTACTAGTGCCGTGCCCAGTCCTGGCCTCAAAGGCGTCCACTCGTCCATAACTGGAGACTCTAAGGCTTTGCTGGGCCCCTTTCACCCCGCCATCAAAACTAGTTACCACTTATTGAGCACTTGCAGGTGAGGAAATTAAAACGCAGGGAGCTGGTGGCAGAGCTGAAAATAAAGAGCTGGGCCCTGGCCAGTTTGGCTCAGCGGTTAGAGCATTGGCCTGTGGTCCAGAGAGACCTGGGTTCGGTTCCCGCCAAGGGCATGTACCTTGGTTGCAGTTTGTCCCCGGCCCTGGTTGGGTCGTGCGAGAGGCAGCCACTTGATGTGTCCCTTTCACGTCGATGTTTCTCTCTCTCTCTCTCTTTCCCTCCCACTCTATCTGAACAAAAAATGGAAAAATGTCCTCGGGTGAGGATTAAAAACAAAACAAGAAGAAAGAGCTGGAAGAGATCATGCACACGAGGTGGGGGCCTGGGCCAGCACCCACTTTCTGTGTAGCAGGCTCTTCACCATGCTTTTGTGAAGTAGGGTCTGTTATCACACTATTTTACAGATTAGTAAACTGAGGCTCCGGGACCTTTACCCACTGCTGCTGGCTGCCAGATGCTCAGTCACACTAGGAGAGCCTTTCCGGTCATCTGGACCCCCGCCAGCTCTGGCCCATCAATGTCCACTGCAGGGAAGGGACGCAGATCACTTGACACTGTGAACACGAACACGGAGCCAGCCTTCAAAGCACAGTGCCCAGGGGATGGCCCCAGTGACCTCTCACGTAGGCCTCGTCTGGCTTCAAGGTCACTCCTCCAGCCATTCGGTGCTGTTCACGACATGGCCCTGCACGCAGAGGCCCAGCCAGCTCACCTGGGTTTCCCAGTGAAAGCCAGAGGCCAGTGCCGGGTCTGTGCCCTTCTCCCAGGTTTGCCCATATCACAGAGTGCCAGGTTTGGAGTCGGACAGACCTGAGTTCTGCAAGCTGGCACCGAGCAGGCATTCCGCACACTCGGTTATTCTGTGATTCCTTCCTACTCGCAGGCACGCGAGAGCCTCCTTTGTCAGCCATCAGATGCTGTGTAACAAACAGCACAAAACTCAGTGGCCTCAAACAGCGACCACTTGTTATTTCGTATGATCTGGCGGGTTTGGGGGTGGCTCCTCTGTTCCACCTGGTGTTGACTGGAGTCGATCATGCCACTGCACTGTCTCCGCGTCCACGGGTGTCTCCGCCTCCCGGAGGCTCCTTGTGGCCTCTCTCTGACAAGTAGTCCGGGTTCCTTATAGGATGGCAGCTGGGTTCCAAAGGGAGGAAGGAAGGTGGAACCCCACAGGCCTTGTAAGGATGTCACTTCTGCTGTGGTCTGTCAGTCAGAGTGAGTGTCAGGGCTGGCTCAAATTCAAGGGGAGGGAAAGGAACCCCACGCCACCCCCATGGAAGGCACAGCGCACTTGCACAGGGAGGGGAAGACTGACCGGCAAATCGTTTGTAGATAACCTCCCCTGCTCTAGGCACCCTCTGCTCTCCCCCACCCATGCATTAGCCAAACCTCCACTCATCCTCTCTAGTAAAGACATTCCCTCCAAATGCAAAAAAAAAAGCTTACTGAGCTCAGCGATGGCAGGACTAGTCGGAGTCCTGAGATAGGGCAAGATGAGAAATAAATTGTCTCTACACTCAAGAAAATCCCAAGTTCAGGGGCATTAAAAACAACACAACAGCCCAGCCGGTGTGGCTCAGTGGTTGAGCGTCAACCCATACACCAGGATGTCGCCGGTTCGGTTCCTGGACAGAGCACATGCCCAGGTTGTGGGCCCAATCCCCAGTGGGGGGCATGCAGGAGGCGGCCAATCAATGTTCTCTCTCATCGATGTTTCTATCTCTCTCTCCTCCCTTCCTCTCTCTCTGGAATCAATAAAGAAATTGGTTTAAAAAAAACAAAAAACACAAAATAAAAGCTGTGACTTAGCCTGACTCGTGTGGCTCAGTGGTTGTGTGTCGACCCATGCACCAAGAGGTTGTCAGTTCAATTCCTGGTCAGGGCACATGCCTAGGTTGTGGGCCAAATCCCCAGTGGGGGGCATGCAGGAGGTGGCTAATCGAAGTTCTCTCATCGATGTTTCTCTCTCCTCCCTTTCTCTCTCTCTAAACAATAAAGAAAGAAAAAACTTAAAAAAAAAAAAAAAAAAGCTGTGACGTATCAAGCTCTCACCACCTGCCAGGCATGGGCCAGGGATGGATCTGAACCATCGAGCCTGGTGCTGGCCTGGTCTGCTCCCTCCTGCCCAGAACTGCAGGGCAGTGGCTGACATGCCCACAGCTCACCTACAATACAATGCAAGAGTGTGAGGCTGCCATGTGGGTGGTGACCCCACGCAGGGACTCCTGGACGAGCCTGCTTTCCCACTCTCCGCGGTTGCTTTCCAAAGAGCAATTTTGCTAATGAGAGGCAGTGAGTCCCCATTTCAGCTCAGAAAATGTGGTCATATTAACTGGAGGGGAAGAGAATAGTCCAGGGAGAAACTGGTTCCAGCTGGGAGGCGGCGGGAGCCGTCCTGTGCAGGTACCTTTGACACCAGGCTTTGAAGGCAGAGTGGAGAGTTTAATCAGAAGAGACTAGGGAAGAATATTCCAGATGGAGGGACCAGCTTGAACAAAGGCCTGGAGATGGGAGTGTCCGGGCACTGGGGAGGGCCCGCAGGCTGGCCGGTGGCCCCATCCCGGGGAATGTACATTCCAGTAGGGGTGGGAGTCTTGAGCTAAAAATACAACCCTTGGGTCTGAACAGGCAGCAGGGGGCCCTGCACAGACCTTGCTGCTCACAGAGCAGGTTGCAGGGCAGCATCTGAGTTTCAGCAGCCGACACACACACAAGAGCTAAAGGCAAAGCCTCCTCTGGGCAGGGAGCACTGGCAAGTTCTCTTTACATTACACTCCACTCTGACCGATTCGCTCTCCGTTTTCCACCAAGGGAAAGACCCTGGGAAGTGGGGGAAGAAGGGGAAGAGCTGGGCTGGGGAATGAGGGAAGAGTGAGAGTAAGATGTAAAACTTGGCAACTTCAGCTAAGAAAAAGCAGCAGCAGAAGAAATGGAGGGACGGGGCTTGGGGAAGGAAAGGAAAGAAGAGCCAGGTCTCTAAGGACAGGGATGGCCGGTTCAGGAAGCTCCCTCCCTTTGCCTAGGCAGCGTCTCCAAGTCTGGTCCTCCTTCCCAGTGAGCACTTCAGAACCTCCCGGGAAGCCACGCCCACGGATGGAACTCCCCTGAGAGGAGGCAGAAGGCAGGATAAAGCAGGGTCACTGGCAGGAGAATTTAGGAATCAGGTCATGCTTCTGTAGCCAGCATCTCAGAAATGTAGGTCCTGCAGCAGCAAAAGATCTCAAAATCTAACTTGATAGATATCAGAAAGTGAGAAGACAACCCACAGAATGGGAGAACATATTTGCAAACCATATATCTGATAAGGGTCTAGCATCCAGAATATATCAAGAACTCTCAACTTCAACAGCAAAAATGACAAACACCCCAAGAAAACATGGGCAAAGGACTTGACCAGACCCTTCTCCAAAGAAGGTACACAAATGGCCAAGAAGCACATGAAAAGATGCTCAGTGTCATTCTCCATCAAAACTGCAGTGAGCCTGGCCAGGTGTGGCTCAATGGTTGAGCAACAACCCATGCACTAAGAGGCTGACGGTTCAATTCCTGGTCAGGGCACATGCCCAGGTTGTGGACCAAATCCCCAGTGGGGTCATGCTGGAGGCAGCCAATCGATGTTCTCTGTCATCGATGTTTCTATCTCTCTCTCTAAAATCACTAAAATCTCTCTCTCTAAAATTTTTTTTAAACCACAGCGAAAAGATCACCTTTGCCATATTATCTGATTAATCCCTTATATTTCTTTGTGAATAGACTGCAATTAGTTAAATAAAATATAATAAAAACTGAAGGGGGGAAAAAAAAACCCTGCAGTGAGATACAGCTTGATACCCACTAGGATGGCTGGAATTAAAAACATAACAATGAACAAGTGTTGGCAAGGGTATCAAGATGTGAGAACCCTCAGACATTGCTGGTGGGAGAATCAAGCAGTGCAGCTGCTGGAAAATGGTTTAGTGGTCTCTCAAAAAGTTAAACATAGAATCATCACATGACCCCGCAGTTCCACTCCTAGGTTCGTACCTAAAAGAACTAAAAACAGATGTCCAAACAAAAACGTCCCCGTGAATGCTAATAGCACCATCTTTTATGGTAGCCAAGAGGTGGAAACAACCTGAATGTCCATCAGCGGATGAGTGGATAAACAAAATGTGCTAGGTCCATACTGAGGTATTATTCAATCACTTAAAGGAATGAAGCGCTTTTTTTTTTTTTTTAATCCTCACCCGAGGACATTTTTCCATTTTTTGCACAGATAGAGTGGGAGGGAGAGAGAGGAAGAGAGAGAGAGAGGGAAACATGGACGTGAAAGGGACACATTGAGTGGCTGCCACCCGCACGACCAACCAGGGCCGGGGACAAACTGCAACCGAGGTACATGCCCTTAGCGGGAACCAAACCCAGGTCTCTCTGGACCGCAGGTGGACGCTCTAACCACTGAGCCAAACCGGCCAGGGCATGAAGCGCTTTTTAAAAACCCATCTGAAATTGTTCTTTTTCCATTACAGTTGACATTCAATATTATTTTGTATTAGTTTCAGCTGTTTAGACACTAGCTGTATAGCATAGTGGTTAGACAATCATATACTTTACAAAGTGTTTCCCTGGTATTTCCAGTGTCCACCTGGCACCATACATAGTTATTACACCACCGTGGACTAGATTTACTAAGCCGTACTTTAAGGAATAAAGTTTTATGTTACACGCTACAACATGGATGGACCTTGCAAACATTATACTTAGAAAAAGAAGCCAGACACAAAAGGCCATCTGTTGTACGATTCCATTTACATGAAATGCCCAGAATAGGCAAATCCATAGAGACAGAAAGCAGATTAGTGTTTTCCAGGGTCTGGGAGGAGGGGGGTAGGGAGTCTCTGTTTAATAGATGTGGGATTTCCTTTGGGGTGATGAAACCGTTCTGGAATTAAACAGAGGTGATGGTTTTACACACTGTGCATGTACTAAATGTTGCTGAATTGCACACTTTACAAGTAGTTAAAACGGGGCCCTGGCTGGGTATTTCAGCTGGTTAAAACCTTACTCTGATATGCCAAGAGGGTTGAGGGTTCGATCTCCCATCAGGGCACATACAAGAAGCAACCAACAAGTGAAATCCCACATCTATTAAACAGAGACTCCCTACCCCCCCCCCCCCAGTGTGTTTCTTGGAGACACCTATTATACTTTGGTTGCCTCAGCGAGTGCCTTTTGTATTCTTCCCATCTCATCAGACAACAAAGTGTGTCCTCGAGGGCTGAGATTTAATAAAATACCTATTGCTGCCTCATCAAAGACATTCTATTTTTTTTTTTTTTTTATCCTCACCCGAGGACATTTTTCTATTTTTTGTTCAGGTAGAGTGGGAGGGAGAGAGAGGAACAGAGAGAGAGAGAAACATCGATGCAAAAGGAACACATCGAGTGGCTGCCACCCGCACGACCGACCAGGGCCGGGGACAAACTGCAACCGAGGTACGCGCCCTTAGCGGGAACCAAACCGGGGTCTCTCCAGACCGCAGGCCGACGCTCTAACCGCTGAGCCAAACCAGCCAGGGCTCATCAAAGACATTCTAAAGTAGAACTGGCTTTGGTGTTTTCTGTAAGAGCATGGCAGTGGAGGCCGCACTGAGCCCCGTAGTTTGCAGCTCCTGCCTTGACTCATGTTTCAGCAGTTTACCCATCACTGCTTTGACACCATCAGGGCAATGTTCACACAGTGGGAAAGGCAAATAATGTCTTAGTGCTGGTTATGGAAATCGTTTTGACCCTTGCAGGTCCCTGAGAGGATCTCAGAGACCTCCACCCTGCCAGGGGTCTTCACCACACTTTGAAAACTAAGCTTAATTCCCTATGGTAATTTAAAGCAGAACAAATAAGCCCACCAAGAAGCAGGCTCACTTGGAGTTAGTTATGGAACACATGACTCATAGTAGGTGCTCATGAAACATTTTTTGAATCTGGAATAACACCTTCCACTTACCATGTTTACTATGCCCCAGGCATTGTGCTAAACATTTTATATACACCATCACATTGAATCTAGCATCCCCATTTTACAGGTGGGAAAAGCGAGGCTTGCAGAGGATAAGTAACTAGTCCAGACAGCTAGTGATGACCAGATCCAGGAACTGAATCCACTTTTGTCTGACTTTAAACCACTGTGCCGTACTGACTCTGTTTGGTGTCAAAGGATAGCTCAAGAGCATCGGCCTGCAGACCAATGAGTTGCAGGTTCAATTCCAGTCAAGGGCACATACCTGGGTTGCGGTTCATCCCTGGCTCTGGTCGAGGTCGTGCAGGAGGCAACCAGTCCATGTGTCTCTCTCACATCAATGTTTCTCTCTATCTCCCTTTCTCTCCCTCCCACTCTATCTGAAGATAAATAGAAAAATATCCTCAGGTGAGGATTAAAAAAAAAAAAAAGATAGCTCAAGAAAAAAGAAAAAGAAGACAAAAAGAATTAAAGAAGTTAAGGGCATTTTGTAAATTTTCTAAAGAAGGAATATTAAGAACGGTGAGTGTGATCACAGAGAGCCCCTTCTCATGAGGGTTGGGAGTGTAGGTCGTCATCCCTGAGGGGAAACAGACACAAACAATAGCAGGGGTGGGGGGACGATACAAGTGGGGCCCAGGTGTAGATTCTGAAATGCAGCAAAAATAATGAGCCAACTGGGCTTCCCTGGGCTCTGTCCCCACAGGTCAGAGCAGTAAGCAGTGGCTTTTCCCAGGTGCTGATTCACTTCTGCCGTTCTTCCTATCCTTTCAGGGGAAGAATTAACCAGTGAAGTGCCAGCTGCCAGTTTTGCCAGGTTTTTGCCTCAGGCCAAGTTCCTCACTGTTCTGGAATATGATCTGGCCCTCCCGGACCTCTCCAGCCTCATCTCTCACCTCCTCGCTTTCCAGGGTCACAGCGTTCTCTCAGGTCCAGATTCAGAACCAGCTGTTCTCTCCGGCTGGAACACCTCCCACCAGCCTTGCACAACCTCCTCTGCCTGGGGAATCCTGCCCCACCCTCAGGACTCCGCTGGGACAGTGCTTCCTTTAAGAACCCTTCTCTGTTGGTGTCCGCGTCCACACAGCCATAGCACAAGTCTGCTTACCACGATCACTGGTTCAGCTCCAGAACCAGGCTCACCAGGCAGACATGATGCTTACAGACCTGATGGGCGCTGTTTGACTGTCTCACTTCCCATTAGACCGTAAGATCCTCCGGACAGGGATGGTATTTGCACGTCCACCACTGTAATCCCCGAACCTCACACAATGCCTGGCATAGAGTAGGAGCTCAATAAATATTTGCTAAATCAATGAGTGAATGAATGAACACAGGAATCCATAGAAAAGAGAGGAGGAAAATAGGCGGGATAGGAACGCAATGAAGCAGGAAACAACCTTTGCACCGGCCTATAGACACTTACTGTCTCATTCCACGGGCATTGCAGGAGGAACTGTGCTCTTCGATGGGGAATTAGGGCTGGGGTGAGGACACGCAAAACACACAGAGCTTAAAAAGGGGCTTGAAATGCCATCACAAACAACACACCCTCAAAGGGTACACTTAATTTGTGCCAACTAAGCCAAAAGTGTTGAGGAATAAAAATTAAACAAGTAAAACTGTACAGTAATAATAGACATGACTATGTATTAGCTTGGTTAACAGCTGTGACAAACAACCCCAGAATGTTTGTGGTGCATCCCAATACAAGTTTTAATTAATGAATGAATTTATATATTTATTTATTTTTGTTTATCCTCACCCAAGGGTATTTTTCCATTGATTTTTGATAGAGTGGAAGGGAAGAGGGAGGGAAAAGGAGAGAGAGAGAGACATCAATGTGAGAGAGACACATCAATTGATTGCGTCCTGCACGACCCTGACCAGGGTCTGGGATTGAACCTACAACCCAGATATGTGCCCTCGACTGGGAATTGAACCTGAGACCCTTTGGTCCATGGGCCAGATGGTCTAACCACTGAGGAACCCAGCCAGGGCTATAAGTTATATTTGTTTGTTTGCTTTTTATTTCTTTCCAAAGAGGGTTTTTCTGGTTGCGCAGCTTTGTTCCAAGTAGTGTTACAGGGATTCAGGAACCTTCCATCTCTGGTTCCATTATTATTCCCAGCTGTGCAGGCAAGGAAGCAGACAAGACAGGAAGGCAGGCCTGGAAATGTGGACATCACTTCTGCCTACAATGCAGTGGCCAGAACTCAGTCTTGTGGCCCCACCTAACTGCATGGGAGACTGGGACTTGTAGTCTAGCGGTGTGCCCTGGAAGAAAAGGAAGTGGGAATTGCTCAATACAGGTAGTCTCAAACACAGCTCTTATCTAATGAAAATCTATTAAATGTCAGGCACCATGCTAAATAAATTACATGCAACACGTGGTCAGTTTAGCTTCACATCAGCTCCTGGTTACAGAGGAGAAAACTGAGGCTCAGAAAGTTTAAGTAAAGGCTCATGCTTGGAGAATCAAGTGGAACCTCATCTTTTCAACTGAAAGCTTGTAATTGAAAAGAAGTAAGGACAGATAACACTAGTGAGCCACACCCTGCTCTGAGATGATGCCACACACTCATCATCATCATTGATTACGTGCTTAGGATTTTTCTAAGCATTCACATTAGTTCACTGGAGCCTCACAGAACCCTATGAAATAGATAGTTAACACCCTTATTTTAAAGATAAGTAAATTGCACAGAGAGATTAAACGACTTGGCTGAGATCACTCAGCAAGTGATGGCAGAGACAGAACTCAAACCCAGGAAGTCTGTCTCCAGAGTCTACATGCACATTTGCCAGGCTCCTGCCTCTTCATGGACAACAAAAGGAATAATTGTAGGGCAGAGTCTCCAAAGGGAAGCGCTGGTACCCTGCGGAGGATACAAGCTGGGCCATTGGGGTCGAGAGGGAAATATGATCCTCCTATTTATGTTTCTCTTTATTCTTTTGAAAAATAAAATCAGAGAGATACTCAACTTTACTAATATGTAGTTGTTGTGTGTTTTTTTTTATCCTCACCTGAGGACATTTTTCCATTTTTTGTTCAGGTAGAGTGGGAGGGGGAGAGAGGAACAGAGAGAGAGAGAGAGAGAGAGAGAGGGAGAGAAACATCGACGTGAAAGGAACACATCGAGTGGCTGCCACCCACACAACCGACCAGGGCTGGGGACAAACTGCAACCGAGGTACGCACCCTCAGCGGGAACCAAACCCAGGTCCCTCAGGACCGCAGGCCGACGCTCTAACCGCTGAGCCAAACCAGCCAGAGCTGTAGTTTCATACAGATTGACCCTGACGCTTTCATTCCGCTGAAGATCAATCTGTATCAACACATACAGATTAAATTAGTAAAATATAATATGCTCTGACTTTTTAATTTTTTTTGTTATTTTTATTTTCACCTGAGGACATTTTTGCATTTAACTTCAGATAGAGCAGGAAGGAGAGAGGGAGAAAGAGAGAGAAACATCGATGTGAGAGAGACACATCGACTGGCTGCCACCCACACAACCCCATGGGGACGGGGACAAACTGCAACCGAGGTCCTGCTCTTAGCGAACCGAACCGGGAACTCTCTGGTCCTGGGGCCAATGCTCCAACCGCTGAGCCAAACCGGCCAGGGTTATGCTCTGACTTTTTAAAAGAATAAACATAAATAGGTGTCATCTGCAGTGCTTGGACAAGGGGATCAGGGTAGCATATTTAGTTTTTTTTTTTTATTTTTATTTTTTTTTTTATCCTCACCTGAGGATATTTTTCCATATTTTGTACAGATAGAGCGAGAGGGAGAGAGAGGAACAGAGAGAGAGAGAAACATCGATGTGAAGGGACACATCGAGTGGCTGCCACCCGCACGACCAACCAGGGCCGGGGACAAACTGCAACCGAGGTACGTGCCCTTAGCGGGAACCGAACCCGGGTCTCTCCGGACCGCAGGCCGACGCTCTAACCGCTGAGCCAAACCGGCCAGGGCCATATTTAGTTTTAATTAAGCGAGCTCTCATAGTGTGGACAGCAGTTTTAAAAGAGATATGCAAACAATGAATGGACGCCCACCATAGGTACCACGGCTCTAAAAGCCTCAGGCTCCCTCACGCATGCCCAGAAACCTCTACATCACAGAATGGAAGGCGGGGCCTTGTGGCCACACCCCGTACCTTTTCCCCGCCTTCCTTATTTCTTCCTGGGGTATCATTGGCTACTTCACTTAGCAAATAGGCGAGCTGCTAGTTATTGGAGGAATGCGATTGGACGAAGTTGCTGCCTCTCGGCCGATGGCCAGCTTCGATTGGCTGAAGGGTTGCAAACCTTCGCATCCACCAGGCCCGGTTAAGAGAAATAGACTTGAGCATCCGGAGCTGGTAGGGCAGTGCAGCCCCAATGTGAAGCTGCCAGGGTATCGAAGCTGCTGACCCAGGAAGGACCTGTAGAGATGCCAGCGGGGACCTTGGTGGAGCGTATTGAGATGAAGTAAGACGCTGTGGTCCGACACAGGACCCCCAGCAAAATCCCCAGCTTGCTGCTGAGCCTGGGAAGACATTACTGGTTCGGACCCGTGGATTGAAGGCTTTTGCTCAAGCATATGCCCGCAGCCCATCAGATGCAGTTACAGAAAATTGAGGCTGACCCAGCAGGTGGAGGGAACTGGAAAAAAAAATCATCAAAATGTTAATTGTTGACAGCGAGGCCTCTCAGTCTACAAAGCCATCTCCAGAACCATGTGGGGGAATTTGAAGACATTTGGCCAAGGCAGAAGGATCCAAGAGAAAAGTGACCTGTCGAAATCTGTGCCTAGCTTTTCATGTCTGAAGCCCTATGACCTGTGGACAAATAAACCCTGTCCTTGTAGAAAAAGGAAGAACATCTGTGGGAATGAGCTTAGCTGCAAAGATTGTCATGAAGCTGAAGAAGTTAAATGGAGGCCTTGCAAGAAATCCACCACTAAAAAAGGCCAAACATTTTTCAGGATCAAGATTTCTCATGTGTGAAACGTCTGAGGCCCAGGAGAGGTCCGGTGCACTTTCCAAGAGATTTCCCAGACTTGCTCCAAGTTCTCAGTGACTCACAGTGTACTTACCACTGTGATAAAGACAGATGGTGGTGCCCTGGCCAGTTTGGCTCAGCGGTTAGAGCGTGGGTCTGTGGACCAGAGAGGCCCCGGTTCGTTCCCGCTAAGGGCATGTACCTTGGTTGCTGTTTGTCCCCAGCTCTGGTTGGGGTTGTGTGGGTGGCGGCCACTCGATGTGTTGATGTTTCTCTCTCTCTCTCTTCCTCCCTGTCTCCCTCCTGCTCTATCTGAAAATAAATGCAAAAATGTCCTAAGGTGAGGATAAAAAAATAAAATAAAAAAAAATAGACAAGGTGGCAAGAAAGGCGACAGCCTAAAAATTGGGCAAAATGTCTATGCTATCAGAGACAAAGCCACAGAAAAAGATAATGGTAGATCCTACTTGAGATGCCACTTGCTTCTGTTTGGCAAACTGAAGCTGATTTTCCTGTCTAGTGGAGATAAATCCCTGTAAGGAGCACACCCTGGGCTTGCTAAACAAGGGTAACATACCCACAAAGGACATAATGAGACCGAAAGGTGAAGTCTACTCAGCCAGTCACCTTCATGATAGTATCTGTAAGGGACCCATGGACACAGTTAGGCTACGGCAGATAGAAATAAGGTGCCTTGAACAGCATTCTGCGTTAGAGGTGGTTTGAAAGGACTCCCAAATCATGTCATTAAGAGCATTCCAGATCACTACAATGTTATCCAGGGAGATAAAAACACATGAGATTATTCTATCAGTGTAGGATTACCCCAAAAAATGACCCTGAATTTTTATTGCCATTAAACTGCTAAGCAAAATGTTCCTTGTGTTCTTCAGAACCAGCAAGGGGATGCGGGCTGAAATAGTCATAATAATAACAAATACTACACAAATAGCCAATGCTATCAGTTTGCGTCTGGGCATTGTGCTAAAGTGTCACACGCATTAATTAGTTCATGAAGTCCTTACGACCCTATGAAGCAGGTGCTGTTATTACAGGCCCAGAAACGAACTGAGGGCTAAGGGAGGTAAGCAGTATTTCCAGCGAGGGTTTAAACCTAGGCAACTGACCACAGATCCTCCACCTTCAATCGTTCTGCTGCGCCCACCTCCCCAAGATGGCCGTGCTGCGGCAAAAACGTCACGGTGCAGTTCTTGCGTGGCACGGTTTATATAATTTTGTTAGGAGATATAGCAATATTAAAATATCAATATTTGCCTTTTCCAAATGGCAATCCAATACGTAGATTATTTTTTTTAATGTTTTTATTGATTTTAGAGAGATAGGAAGGGAGAGGGAGAGAGAGAGAAGCATCAAACCCGAGACCCTTCAGTGCACAGAAACACACTCCAACCAACCGAGTTACACTGGCCAGGGATGAGGTTTCTTTTTTTTTTTTATCCTCACCCGAGGACATTTTTCCATTTTTGTTCAGGTAGAGTGGGAGGGAGAGAGAGGAACAGAGAGAGAGAGAGAAACATCAATGTGAAAGGAACACATCGAGTGGCTGCCACCCACACAACCGACCAGGGCCGGGGACAAACTGCAACCGAGGTACGTGCCCTTAGCGGGAACCGAACCCGGGTCTCTCGGGACCGCAGGCCGACGCTCTAACCGCTGAGCCAAACCGGCCAGGGCGGGATGAGGTTTCTTAATAGCAAGAGCAGAAACTTAAATACCACTGGGAATCTTGATTCTTCCTGCTGTGGTCAAAATGTCTGTAGTAAAAACCTAACAACAATAACAAAAAGCACAATCTGGCAAAGACCTAAAACGTATCTTCATCAGCAAACCTTGGAAGGCAGGGCTGAAGGAACACGGTGGGGGGGTTGGGGGGGCACCTGCAGGATACCTTGTGGTCAGGAGATGTTACAAGCGTTCTATGCTTATCTCTCTGCCTGTGACATTTGCTGGGTTCTGCTTCAGTAATGAAAGGCTGAAACACTAATTCTTAATTTGTATGAGTCCCCAAAGCAAAGATGAACTAGAGGAGATACGGCCTCAGCAGTGACCCATTTAATAAAAATGATTCATGAAAAAACAATAGGAAAACAACTGTGTGAGTATAATTACTGCTGGGGCAGAGGCTTTGGACGGCAGTGAAACAGGCTCCCGGCGTGTGGTTGTGGAGATAGAAGCAGAATGAAATTCACCCCGCTTGTCATCTGGAGAAGACAAGGAGCCAGACGTGTGAAGGTACGCCTTCGGGGAGAGGGTCCTTACGTGCTTTTCAGGGAGGAGGGGAATGGCCATAAACATTTTGCACCACAGGGAAGTTCACTGCTTCTCTACGAGGATGCTCTCACTTAAACTTGAGTTTCCCTTTTTTCTTTCTTTTTCTTTTTTTTAGAGAGAGAGAGAAAGGCAGAGAGAGATAGAAACATTGATGTGATTTTTTTTTTCTTTATTGATTTTAGAGAGAGAGGAAGGGAGAGAGAGAGAGAGGTAGAAACATCAAAGAGAGAGAACATCGAGTGGCCGCCTCCTGCATGCCCCCCGCTGGAGAGTGGGCCCACAACCTGGGCATGTGCCCTGACCAGGAATCGAACCAACGACCTCTTGGTGCAGGGGTCGATACTCAGCCACTGAGCCACACTGGCCAGGCTTACTGGCCTTTTCAATGATGACAAGTAGCTCAACATATATTTCAGCCCAGCCAAGTGCTTTCAGGCCAGTGGGGAAGCAGCTGCTGAGGGCCAGCCCGCTCCAAGCCTGAGTCACATGGACTTTGTGGGCATTTCCTCCTTGGCCCAGCTGCATTCATGCCCTGGGCCCAGCGGTGGTGCCAGTGCTGTCCCAATCTGTCCTCCTACAGATACTGACAGTGACACTCTGAAGATGGCCCACCTGCTCAGGGCCTCTTGACTCGCATAAAGGGATAGACGGAGATGAGTTCCAGGCATGGATAGGAGCTGCAAAATGGACTCTGCAAGGAAAGACTGAGTTCAAGGGCTGTTGAGAGCAGGGAAAAACAGACTACGGGATGGAAACAACAGATAAATCAGACGGCGGGGGTGGAGGAAAGAAGGAACAACTCAAAGGGAGTGATGGCACATGGCGTTCGTCTCAGACTTCTCATGGTTCCTTAGAAGCATCTCTGTTACCTTCCTGCCTCAGGGCCTTTGCACATTCTGTTTTCACCACCTAGAGCACTCTTCCCCTTTCTTCACCTGGCTAACTCTTTTTATGTTTTTAATTTTTTTTTCTTTATTAATTTTTAGAGAGAAAGGAAAGGAGAGGGAGAGAAAGATGGAAACATCGATGAGAGAGAACATCGATTGGCCACCTCCTGCATTCCCCCCACTGGGGATCTGACCCACAACCTGGGTATGTGTTTTGAGTGTGAATCGAACCAGCGACCTCTTGGTACGTGGGCTGATGCTCAACTACTGTGCTACACCAGGCGGGCACCTGGCTAACTCTTGTTCATGTTTGAGGTCTCAGCTTGAAGGTCACCTCCCCAGGGAAGCCTTCTTTGACAACCACTGCTTCATACACTCACCGCACCATGGACTTCTTCGTAGCAGTGACTGCCCTGGCTGTCAATTAGTGGTGTGTCCAATTATGTGCTTTAATCTGCTTCTCCCCCACTAGCTGTGGGCTCCTCAAGGTCAGGGATGAGGTCTGTTTGTTCACAGCTGGCCCCCAGCACAGAGCTCAGCTGTTTGCTGAGTGGAGGAGGGGCTCTCAGCCACTCCCCCTCCCTGCCTCCAGAGGCCTGTTTTCTGTCCATATTCGCCTTCTCTCTTCCCTTCCATGCCCTCCCTCCTAAGGAGGGAGCTGCGTGCCCCAGCCATGGGGACTTGCAGAGAAGACGGTGCCATCTCCAGCACCCTGGCGCCTCCTGGCTCCCTGCAGAGGGGGCCGAGCAGGAAGGCTCAGGCTCCAGGAGGTCTGGAATCAAGGTGTCAGCAGGGCCGCGCTCCCTCTGAAGATGCTGGGAAGGGCCTCTTCTAGGCCTCTCTCCGGCCTCCAGTAGCTCAGGAGGCCTTTGGCCTGTAGATACCGCACTTGGATCCTCCAGTCCTTGGTCTTCACGTGGCGTTCACCCTGTCCTTCCCACCATGTCTTTTGTGGGTGTATCTAGTGCGATGTCCCACTTTCTCCTTTGCATAAGGACACCAGTCATGCCCTGGCCAGTTTGGCTCAGCGGTTAGAATGTCCGCCTGCGGTCCGGAGAGACCCGGGTTCGGTTCCCGCTAAGGGCATGTACCTCGGTTGCAGTATGTCCCTGGCCCTGGTTTGTCGTGCAGTTGGCAGCCACTCGATGTGTCCCTTTCACATAGATGTTTCCCTCTCTCTCTCTTCCTCTCTCTCCCTCCCACTCTGTCTGTACAAAGGATGGAAAAATGTCCTCGGGTGAGGATAAAAAAAAAAAAAAAAAAAAAAAGGACACCAGTCATGTTGGATTAGGGCCTTACCTAATGACCTCATCTTAACTTGGTTACCTATGTAAGACCCTGTTTCCAAATAAGGTCATACTCTCAGGCACTGGGGGCTGGGACTTCAACATATCCTGTCGTAACAGCCATAAGCAAAGACCACCCAGGAGTAATGGGCACACCAAGCACCCGGGCCCTGGGCCTTGCCTTTGCCACGTGCCCTCCTCGGGCAAAATGCCAGACGCCACACTCACCACTCAAAGGCCTGGCTGGGGTGGGGGGAAGAGGTTAGGCTGCAGGGGGTGAGAGCCTTTCCCGAGTCCCCTACCTGGGCTGGCTGGGTCCCTGCATCACTGTCAGGCCAGGGCAGAGCAAGGCCTAGGCTGCAGCTAGCCCAGCTGCCTCGCCTTTCAGACGGGGAAACTGAGGCCCAGAGCCCTGGCCAGTTTCTCAGTGGTTAGAGCACTGGCCCGTAGACCAGAGATACCCAGGTTTGGTTCCTGCTAAGGGCATGTACCTTGATTGCAGTTTGTCCCCGGCCCCGGTTGGGGTGGCAACTAGTCGTGTCTCTCTTACCTTGGTGTTTTTCTCTCTCTCTCTTCCCTCTCTTCTTCCCACTCTATCTGAAGATAAATGCAAAAACTTCCTTGGGTAAGGATTTAAATAAAAAAAGAAAGAAACTGAGGCCCAGGGCCCGCAGACCACAGAGAGTGCGAGGAAGAAGCCCTTGAGTTCAGCTCGTTCTGCTCTCCATTCAGTGGGCTCACCACTCCAACTCACTAAGGCTTCATTTTTGTTTTCGAGGATGCCAGAGGTTGTGGCTTGCCGGGGCTGGAGGGGGCAGGACCGGGGAGAGGACTTGATATGGGTCATTGATGCCAAACCTGGCTGTCCTGTCCTATGAGTTTCAACTGAGGCTCGTGCCCTTGATTGGGAATTGAACCCACGACTCTTTGGTCTGCAGGCCGATGTTCAAACTGCTGAACCAAATCGGCCAGGGCCACATTTTACACTTCGGGGACTCAGAGGCAGTGAAGTCCAAACAACCTGGGTAGGAAGCCCCTGCAATAACCACCTTTGACCACGAGAGAGCGCTGTGGGACAGAAGCCCAGACCAGAATGGCCCAACTAGCCAGTCAGCGGAGACCAGCCCAGGATGTGGGATGACAGGTGAGAAGGAAGCGTCATTCCCAAGACTTACCCTTTGTGACAACTGCGTCATTGGATCCTCACAGCAAACCCAGGACTGGGTCCTGTTAGGACCCCACTTCACAGACTGAGACATCAAGGCTCACCGTTGTAAACGATCTGTCCCAAGTCACCAGGGCAGAGCAGGGAGAGCTAGAGCTTCCTCCAGACTCTGACCCCAGAGCCCAAACTGTTGGTCCCATGACCCCCCTCCTCTCACCTATGCTGTCTGTCTGTCTCTCCTCCTGGGTCCCTTCCAGATGGTTCCCTGAAGCTCAGTGAGATCTGCCCAGGTCTGCCCAGCAGTGGGTACATGAATTACTGCGGAAGAGGCTGGGCTGTGGGGGTGCGGGGGCCTGGGGACGGAGCTGTGGAGTGTGGAAGAAGATCCCAGGCCACAGGGCTGGGAGTTCTGCTCTGGCCCCTGGCAGAGCCGGCCCCCGGGAGCCCGCCAGGTTTATTAATATCCTGCTGAGTCAGGGGCTCTTGAGTGTCGGTGGCATCACAAGACCCAGGGGCTGAGCACAGCAGGAATATTCCTGACTCCCTGGCCCTCCCACCTGCGCTGCCCCTCCCCCCCCCCAAGTGGCCCGGGGGCAAGTCACTTCACCTGACTGTACTCCCCAGTGGCCTAGGGAGGGGCTAGGGAGCAAGAGCTGGTCTTCCAGAAAATGCTGTTCGGAGGGCCTGCTATGCGCCCAGCCCTGTCCTGGTCGCTGGGGCTCATTCCTTGTCAGGTTGCTACCCAGTCTGGTGCTCACCGTCTGACCACACGGGGGCCCTAGCCAGCAGCCACAGCGACCATCTTTCGGATGGCCAACAAGCTTTCCTGGGCATTTGAACTGGGGACTCTGGTCCCAGGGGTGAGCACTGGCCAGGGGGAGAAGCACCTGGACTTGGGGAGGGGGGAGGGGATCCACAGGGGGGTGGTCATGACAGTAGGGGGGCCAGCCTTCAGAGGCTGAAGGGACGCAGATGTACCCAAAGACAGGAGCCCCAGGAGAGAGGCCTCCCTTCCTACCCCAGGCTCCAGGAGGCTGCCCTGCGTACCCCATGCAGCACCCTCATTGTGACCAGGCCTCCACTGGGCCGCACAGCAGGTGGTGATAGAGTCATTTGTGACCAACCCAGCCCTTGGAAGTACCCCAGTCATGGTTTAAAAATGATTTACCAGGGACTTCCCAGACACCAGGGCCCGGTCTGAGTGAGATACTAATGCTTGTCATCTCCTGAAGAGTTGATTGACTTTAGAGAGAGAGGGAGGGAGAGGGAGAGAGAGAGAAACATCCATGTGAGTTCACAACATCCACCAGCTGCCTCCTGCACGCCCCCTACCTGGGGTCCAGCCCAGAATCCCCGCATGTGCCCTGACCAGGAATCAAACTGGCCCCCCACTGGGCCACACGGGCCAGGGCTCCACCTCGCTTCTAAACTCATTCATTCAGCCCAGCACCTATGGTATTTGTTGGATGAAGAGTTGGGTGAACAGAAGAATTTTATCCCTAGAGAATTTCTTTCCACAGCTTCCTGCTCAGGCCCTCTGCACTGGCCCCTCCCCTCTCCCACCCCCATGTTGTGACCCCTGCATATATATTTTTTTAAGTGAAAAGATTATGTATTTATTTATTTATTTATTTTATCCTCACCCGAGGACATTTTTCTATTTTTTGTTCAGGTAGAGTGGGAGGGGGAGAGAGAGGAAGAGAGAGAGAAACATCGACGTGAAAGGGACACATCGGGTGGTTGCCACCTGCATGACCAACCAGGGCCGGGGACAAACTGCAACTGAGGTACGCGCCTCGGGAACCGAACCCGGTCTCTCGGGACCGCAGGTCGACGACGCTCTAACTGCTGAGCAAAACAGCCAGGGTGTGATCCCTGCATATTTGATGGATGGCGGGGAATTCCAGGAACACAGGCTCCTCCTCAGCTCGTCTGAGGGGGGCTTTGGCCCCAGTGGTCCTCTAGAGCCCTTTCAGCCACCCCACACATCTCCAAGAGCCCACGACAGGCAGCCTGCCCCCCCAGCCCCTCACAACCCTGTTATCAGGGGACACATTCCAGCCGGGCTCTCCTCATGAGGACCAGAAGATAAACCTGCCACTTTCCAGGCCCTCTTCCGAGTTCTGCCCAGTGGGGAGGGGGCTCTCTGGGGGCCGGAAGGAAGTCATTGCAACAGGAAGACCCGGCACGGGGCTGCTTTCTTCAGCCAGCCTGAGAAAACACTGGAGCTGGTCCAGCTGCCCTCCTCGGGCCCAGAACGTGACCCTCTCCGGATGTGATGCCCTGCTGGGGTGGGACAGCAGCCCACAGGCCTAGGGCCTCCTCCCGGGGGCAGGATGTGGCTGGGGAAGAGGGCCAGAGGCCGGGGTCCTGCTGGGCCAGGGCCTCAAAGCACTCACCCTCCTTGCGTGGACGGCCAGGCCCCACAGCCCCTGCCTGCCCACCCTGGGAAGCCTCGATGTCCTCACCCTTAAGTTACAGATAACGGCAGTTCCTACCTCCTATGGCTGTGAGGTGAAACATGGCGATGTGTGTGGGGCTTCTGTGGGCCTGGCCCCGGTGGCTGCTGGCATCTCTCGTGGGCCTCACTCGGGCACGCCGCATTTATGCAGCAGCAGCAGCAGCAGGCATAGGCCAGCCTCCTGCCAGGTGGGCACCCTCCTTCGTCACCGGTGCGCTAGGAACAAGATACGACTGTTATTCCCACGGTGCGGACGAAGCAAGGAGGCTTGGATGGATGAACCCCTGGTCCGGGGTCACACAGTCTGTTGGACCTCTACACATTAGCTGTCAGCTGCCACAGCTGGTGCCTTCAAAGGAATGTCCTGATCACCTTGTCAACATAGCTGCTGTTCACTCCGGAGGTCTCACCTACCCCCACCACGGCTAGAAAAATGCAAAAGCAGGTCTGCACTGGGCAATGTCAAAGCCAGAGGCAGAGCTCAGTTGAGCCTGCCAGACGGGCCCGGGCTCCACAGACCTCTGCACCCCGCACCCCCATCCCCTCACCACGAGCCCAGGCCCTGTCTCCAGGCGGTGGGAAGCTCAGCAGACCCGAAGGCGAGGCCGGCTCAGTGACAACCAACCGGCCTCAAGGGTGCGGCAGCGAGGCAGGTGCGGGAAGGCTCTAGAAGGGAGGCATGCGGATTTTTATTTTATTTATTCATTTATTTATTTTCCTTTATTGATTTGAGAGAGAGAGGGAGAGAGAGAGAGAAACATCGATGAGAGAGAACATCGACTGGCCGCCTCCTGCATGCCCCCACTGGGGATCTGGCCCACAACCTGGGCATGTGCCGTGACCGAGGATCAAACCGGCGACCTCTTGGAGTGTGGGTCGACGCTCAGCCACTGAGCCACACGGGCCGGACGGCATGAGGATCTTTAGAGCAGAGCAGGCTGCCATTCAGTGTGGGGGTAAATAGCTCAGACACGTGGCCAGCCCAGGAGGGTATCATGGCCGAGTCACCAACATGAGAAGCGGGGAGCGCAGTAGAAGGTGTGGGCTCCCAGCCACACATCGTGGGTTTCAACCTCAGTGCTGGAGGGGCCTCTGGTGTTTTTCAAAACTGATTTTTCGAATCCCCCCTTGACTCCCAGACAGAAGACAAACACACAAACGTGAGCCGGGGCCTCAGCGGCTAAAGAATGAGGCCTGGGTCAGGGGCTGGAGCCTCCGTGGAGGGAGCTGGGTAGGGCAGTGGGCAGCTTGAGCCAGTCCGGCCAGCAGGCACCCAGGGGGCAGGGGTGCCCGAGGCCAGGTTCCTATGGCAACAGGGCTGTGGGAATACCTTGCAGGACCAGTTTAGAAGGATGCCCGGGGCTCCAGCTCTGCGTCCGCAGTGGACACCCCGTTCAGAAGCAGAAATGGAGCCAGCTCTCGCTGAAGGGAGCGCCGTGGCCCAACTAGACCCCAGGAGCTGCAGAGGATACGGTCAAGCCAGGAACTCCCAAACAAAGATGAAGGACCCTGGAAGCTACGTCAGTGCCAACAAGAACACCTGAGGACCGTGGGTATGGCCATGTCAAGTTCAGGATGCAGAGCTGCTAGGGGGCCCGCGGGGACCCAGATTCAGGGAGCAGCTCAATGAGGCAGACAAGGGAGCTGTCTGGAAGGGACAGGCATGTGGAACACAGACATGAATGGTGCTTCTAGGAGTGAAAAACAGATAGAAAATAAAATCGCTGGAAATTGACTAAAGAGAAGGACGCACCCTGGCCGGTTTGGCTCAGTGGTTAGAGCGTCGGCCTGCAGACCAAAGAGTCGTGGTTTGATTCCGGTCAAGGGCACGTACCTCAGTTGCAGTTCATCCCTGGCCCTGGTCAGGATTAAAAAAAAGAGAGATGGCGCTGGTCGGTTTGCTCAGTGGTTAGAGCGTCGGCCTGCAGTCCAGAGAGACCCGGATTCGGTTCCCGCTGAGGGCATGTGCCTCGGTTGCAGTTTGTCCCTTACCCTGGTTGGGTCATGCGGGTGGCAGCCACTTGATGTGTCCCTTTCACATCCATGTTTCTCTCTCTCTCTCTCTTCCTCTCTCTCCCTCCCCACTCTATCTGAACAAAAACCGGAAAAAATGTCCTCGAGTGAGGATAAAAAAAAAAGGAGAGAGAGATGGACACCACTGAAACAAAAGTAAAGCAGATGTATCTGGATTTTATTCTCAGAATGCAACAACAAATCAAGAAGGACGAGGAAAATATGGAAGAGAGGTTGCGGCATGAAGGCCAGAAGGGGAAACAGGACACTTACATTTATAGGTGAGCACAACCCCACCACCCCACGCCCCTGCCCCCTCCTCGCAGGAACCAGGGTGGGGAGGGGTGCACTTGGGAAGGAGGAGATGGCTGGGATGACTGAGGACAGAGTGAGAGCTAACCTGCTGTAAGGCAAAGCACCGCTGCAGTAAACAAGGGTTTCCGCTGGGGCTCGAACAAAAGAATGATTTGACCGCTTATCTGCATCAGGAGGTGGGGGAGGGGAGGTGTGAAGCCAGAGACCTGTGCTGTTCCGGAGGCTTCCCGAGTCCCCGGGACGTGCTAACATTCCGATAGTGACAAAGCCCGAGAAATGGCACGGATTCCAAGTCAGTAGAGAGAGAAAAGTAAAAAGAAACAACAAACTTAAAAACTCAGCTCAAGCCTCAAGCCCGGCTGGGGTGGCTCAGTGGTTGAGCGTCAACCCACACACCAAGAGGTCGCTGGTTCGATTCCTGGTTGGGCACATGCTTGGATTGCAGGTTTGATCCCAGCCATGGCTGGGGCACATGCGGGAGGTAACACATCAATGTGTCTCTCTCCACACATGTTTCTCTCTCTCAGCCCCTCCCTTCAACTCTCTCTAAAAAAATTAATGGAAAAAAGATATATCCTGGGGTGAGGATTAACAAAAACAACCAACCAACAAACAAAAAAAACTTTTAAGAAACAAATTCCCCCTGGCCAGTTTGACTCAGCATCAGCCCGCGGACCAGAGAGTCCCAGGTTCGGTTCCCGCTAAGGGCACGTACCTCCGTTGCAGTTCATCCCCGGCCCTGGTTGGGGTCCTGTGGGTGGCAACCAGTCGATGTGTCTCTCTCACATCGATGTTTTTCTCTCTCTCTCTTCCTCCTGCTCTATCTTAACATAAATGCAAAAATGTCCTTGGGTGAGGATTAAAAAAAAAAAAAAAGAAACAAATTTTTCTATTATTACCCAAGTATTCCAGAGAACAGGTAAAAAGCAAGTCACTCTCTGAGGCCAGTATAGCCTGGATTACTAAACAGGACAAGAACAGTACAAGAAAGAAAAATTACAGACACATTTCACTCATAAATATGCAGGTAAAAAACAAACTAAAACATCAGCAAGCTGGGTACAATCGTGTCTTAAAAGGTATAGTATGCATGATGGAATTAGCTCTATCCCTAGACTGCAAGGGATGATTTCACATTGGAGAAACCAATGTCATTTTACACATTAACTGATTAGAGGAAAAACTGCAGTGTCATTTTAACAGATAGATACCGAAGAAATAGTTTTCAAAGTTCAACACAAGTTCATGCTGAAAACTTCTCAACAGCTTCAAGGTGGACAAGGAGTTTCTTGGCCCCCCTGCGGTGGGGCACACAAGAGCTGTGTGTCCCGGGGCCACTTCTGCCCAACAGTGAGTCCTGAGCAGTCTGGTCAGGAAAAAATTAATCAAAAACCTAAGGTAGGAGGAGAGAAAACAAAACAGGTTATTTCCAGATATGACCAACTATATAGAAAACCAAAAAGGAGAGTTTGGCAAGATACCTACATATAAAAATAACATATGAAAGTCAATTGCAGCCCTGGCCGGTTTGGCTGAGCGATTGGAACATTGGCCTGCGGACCAGAGAGTCCCGGGTTCGGTTCCCGCTAGGGGCATGTACCAAAAAAAAAAAAAAAAAAAAGTCAATTGCATTTTTATATACCAGGAACAAACAATTTGAAAACATACTTTATTCCAGCCGGTGTGGCTCAGTGGTTGAGCGTCGACCCACGCACCAAGAGGTCGCTGGTTCGGTGCCCGGTCAGGGCACATGCCCAGGTTTTGGGCCTGATCCCCGGTGGGGGGCCTGCAGGAGGCGGCCAGTGGATGTTCTCTCTCATCGATGTTTTTATGTCTCTCTCCCTCTCCCTTTCTCTCTCTCTAAAATCAATGAAGAAAAAAAAATTTTTTTAAAGTACTTTAAAAAATTGTGTGTGTGGGGGCACACACAAGAGCATGAAACTTTTTTTTAAATTATGGCTTTAATCTGATGAATTTTTTAAACAATAATTTAGGAATATAACTGGATATGTAGGATATTGTTAGAACATTACAAGAGCATGAAACTTTTAAGTATCTAAGAATAAGTCTGACATAGGGAAGAATTAGGTGAAAATCAGACTGTTGCATTGGAAGCAGTTAAAGAAACAAGTAAGGGAGGGAGAAGGCATGTTTCCGGACGGCACAGAGACGTCTGTTCTCCACAAACCGACCTATAGGCTCAGCAGTTCCAATCCGAGTGCCAACGGGATTTGTACAATTTGACCAGTGATTCTAAAATGTATACAAAAGAGCTCTGGCCAGTTTTGCTCAGTGGTTAGAGCATTGGCCCTTGGACCAAAGAGTAATGGGTTTGATTCTGGTCAAGGGCATGTACCTCAGTTGCAGTTCAGTCCCCGACCTTGGCTGGGGTCACGTGGGAGGTGACCAGTCGATGTGTCATTCTCACGTCAATGTTTCTCTCTCTCTCCTTCCTATTCTATCTGAAGACAAATGGAACAATATCCTCAGGTGAGGATTTAAAAAAATAAAATTTATACAAAAGAGTAAAGGACAGTGATACCCCAAGAGAAAAACACAAACGGGATATTTTTTTTTTTTATATCAGGCCTTAGAAACCTTGTGAATGTACTAAATACCACAAAATTGTACTTAATTTTATGTTATGTGAATTTCACCACAATTAAAAACAAACTGGTAATATTTGACAAAGGTGGCAAGAGCATACAGTGGAGTAAAGACAGCTTCTTTAATAAATGGTGTTGGGCCCTGGCCGGTTTGGCTCAGCGGTTGGAGCGTCCGCCTGCGGTCTGGAGAGACCCGGGTTCGGTTCCCGCTAAGGGCATGTACCTCGGTTGCAGTTTGTCCCCGGCCCTGGTCGGTTGTGCCGGTGGCAGCCACTCGATGTGTCCCTTTCACATCGATGTTTCCCTCTCTCTCTCCCTCCCACTCTATCTGTACAAAAAATGGAAAAATGTCCTCAGGTGAGGATAAAAAATAAATAAAAAATAAATGGTGTTGGGAAAATTGGACAGCTACATGTAAAAAAATGAAACTAGACCATCAACTTACACTATACACAAGAATAAATTCAAAATGGATAAAAGACTTAAATGTGACTCATGAATCCATAAAAATCCTAGAAGAAACTGTAGGCAACAAAATTTCAGACATCATACGCAGCAGAATTTTCACTGATACATCACCTAAGGCAACAGAAACAAAGGAGAAGTGAACACATGGGACTACTTCAAACTAAAAAGCTTCTGCACAGCAAAAGATACAATCATCAAAATGGAAAGGCAACCCACTGTATGGGAGAGCATAATTGCCAATGATATATTAGATAAGGGGTTACTTTCCAATATATATAGAGTGCTCATACAATTCAACAAAAGGAAGACAAAGAACCCAATTAAAAAATGGGCAGAGGAACTAAAAAGAGACCTTTCCAAACAGGATATACAAATGGCTAAGAGACATATGAAGAAATGCTCAACATCACTAATCATCAGAGAGAAACAAATTAGAACAACAATGAGGTATCACCTCACACCTGTCAGAATGGCCGCCATCAACAAATCATCAAACAAGAAGTGTTGGCGAGGGTGTGGAGAATAGGGGACTGTAGTACACTGTTGGTGGGAATGCAGACTGGTGCAGCCACTATGGAAAACAATATGGTGTTGCCTCAAAAAATTAAAAATTGAACTGCCATTTGACCCAGTGATCCCACTTCTAGGAATATACCCTAAGAAGCCTGAAACACCCATCAGAAAGAATATATGTACCCCTATGTTCATAGCAGCACTATTTACAATCACTAAGATCTGGAAACAGCCCAAATGTCCATCAGTAGACGAATGAATAAAAAAGCTGTGGTACAGCCCTGGCCAGTTTGGCTCAGTGGTAGAGCGTTGGCCTGAGGTCCAGAGAGACTAGGGTTCAGTTCCCGCTAAGGGCATGTACCTCGGTTGCGGTTTGTCCCCAGCCCTGGTTGGGTTGTGTGGGTGGCAACCACTCGATGTGTCCCTTTCACGCCGATGTTTCTCTCTCTCTCTCTCCCTCCCCATTTTTCCTCGGGTGAGGATAAAAAAAAAAAAAAAAAAAAAAAAGCTGTGGTACATACACACAATGGAGTACTATGCAGCTGTAAGAAAGAAAGATCTCTTATCCTTTGAGACGACATGGAGGGACCTGGAAAGTATCATCCTAAGTGAAACAAGCCAAACAGAGAAAGACAAGTATCATACGATCTCACTTATTTGTGGAATATAATGAACATAACAGTCTGAGGAATGGGGTAGTCCCAGAGACGTGGAAGTGGGGTACAGACAATCCCCAGAAGAGGGGGTGGTGGGGGAGAGATAAACCACAGAACTTATATGCATGTGTGCATGAACAATGGACATGGACAACAAAGCTGGGGACAGGGCAGGGGAGGGGGAATCAGTGGGGGGAAAAGGAGAAACATCTGTAACAAAAATAAATTAATTAAATAAAAATAAAAATAAAATGTTTTTGAAAAAATAAATAAGTAAAGAAAAATAAAAACAAACTGGCAGCGAACTAAATAGGAAAAAAAAAAAGGAAAGATGGCCCTTCCTCGCAGACACCACCGCGAGGCCACATCAGCCCAGATGTGGGGTTAGACCAGACACCGAGAAGGCCACAGTGGTAAATGGGAAAAGCAGATCACAGAAGTACAGCGCAGAACAGCTCTCCTTGTCAGAATACGTCTACATTTTTTTTTTTTTTTTGCACAGATAGAGTGGGAGGGAGAGAAATGAAGAGAGAGAGAGAGAGAAACATCGACGTGAAAGGGACACATCGAGTGGCTGCCACCCGCATGACCAACCAGGGCCGGGGACAAACTGCAACCGAAGTACGTGCCCTTAGCGGGAACCGAACCCGGGTCTCTCCGGACCGCAGGCCAACGCTCCAACCGCTGAGTCAAATCGGCCAGGGCACGTCTACATTTTTATGAATGCATAGAGAAACATCTGAAAGGAATAACCAAAATATTTTTGCTTTTCCTGTATGTACTAATTTTTTATTAAAGAAAATGAGTGTTGTGTAACCCAAAAACATAGTCATCAGGGAAATAAATAATTTCTTAAAAAAAAAAAATTCACCCTGTTCTTAGGGAGGCTCTCAGGAGACTCGGCACACATGTGCTGGCCCAGGGCTCAGGAGGAGAATTCCTCTCTTCTAAGGGGGAGGGGAGGTGGCCCAGGCCACGGGGGGCGGGCAAGTCTGTGTCTCTCCCACACCACCCCTGAGCTAGAACCCTGCTGGCCACTGTTCCTCTGTCTGCAGACCCACCAGCTGAGGAGGTAAGCCGAGCAATCAGGACTTGGGGACACCCTCGTCCCGACTGGTCCCCACCAGCAGAGCAGCTCTGGATGGAGAAGAGGCCAAGCTGGACCTTGGGGCCTCAGATCGCATCTCTGACCCCAGCTGGACATCCCTCCTGGAAGCGGGGCCCAGGCTTCGGCTCGTAGGTGGGGTTCCCAAGGCTCACGCGGCGGCCAGACCTCACAGCTGGGCTTCTGGAGCGGAGCTTTCCCAGGGTCCCCGCGGGAAGCCCGTTCCCTCCCACCAGCCAGGCTGTGAACTGGGGCCGGGGTTCAAGCTGTGGCCTAATAACAGATGGAGGGGGTCTTGGGAATTCTCCCAGGGAGACAGCATGTCCGGGGCTGCGCAGGGACAGCGCTGGCTTCACGAGTGTGCGTGTGTGAACACACGTACATGCACGTATTAGGGTTGTCAGATAAAATCCAGGACACACATACTTTTGAATTTCAGATAAGTGAATAGTTTTTAGTGTAAGTATGTTCCAAATATTGAGTCCTGCACATTTATTTGCCGAGTCTGACAAGCCTGATATGTGGAAACGTGCATGTAAGCATATGAGTGTGCATGCTTGTATAAGAGCACACACATGTATGTGTGTGTACACGTGTGTACACATACACCTGTGTGTGTGCATCGGATGCAGGTGGAGTGGCTTTACTGTGGGTGTGAGCATCGTTTTTGGTACCATTTTATCTAGGTGTGTATACAGGTACCTGTGTGTGAACGTGAACATATGTGCATCTACGGGTATTTGTACCGGAGCACATGGTGTACATGCACGAGTGTCTGTGTTTGCACATAAAACAGAATCTTAAAGCTGGGAGGAAGCTGAGCTCTCCTGTGGGTGAATTTACCCGTGGAGGACAGGCCGGCCAAACAGTGAGGCTGAGTGAGCGCGCACCAACTCTCACCTCGAGCCGGGCATCCCCACGACAGCCCTCTCATCGGGCGGCCAGGAGGAGGTGGCCAGGGCACCAGCCTCGCCGCCTGCCGGAGCTGTGCCGCGTGTGTTCCCACGTGGGTTACGTAAACACTCGGGCCAAAGCGAAGGCCAGATGTTCAGTCTCGTCCTGCAGCCAGATGGGCTGATCCGGGAGTTCGTGCATTTTTAAGCTCCTGGTGGCCCCCTCTCCTGCCCCTTCCGGAGTTCTCCCCAGGCAGGGAAGGGGCTGGGGGCTCCAGGACTTTGTCCAAGACCAGTTGCCTAAGCTGGGAAGTGGCTTCCCCTGGGCAGGTGGTGGTGTCTGCAGAGAGCCAGCGCCTTTGAGGGTCAGGGGCTCATGGCACAGGCTCTCCATACGCTGCCCAGAAGCAGCTTGGCCAGGGCAGCAGCACGGTGCCCCCAGATGTGCCCCCGAACTCACCTGGCGTGTGTCTCAATCTCCTCTGAGCCTTGCTCTGCCTGTGGTGACAGGTGACAGCCGGCCGACCTGATGGACCCATGTATCCCTGGGGTTGCCAGAACGGAACACCAGGCTGGTGGCTTAAACTGCAGAATCGGACTTTCTCACAGTCCTGGAGGCTGGAAGTCCTTGGTTTGTAAAAGGCCGTTGTCTCCCTGCGTGTTCCCTGGCCCTCCCGTGTGTGTCTGTGTCGCTTTCCCTTCCTGTAAGGACACCTGTCCTGTTGCACTAGGCCCACCCTAACGACCTCAACGTAGTCACCTCTTGAAAGGCCCTCGTTGCAAAGACATCACCCTCCGAGGGGTGGGGTGAGGGCTTCAGTATATGAACTTGCGCAGAGACACTTTACCTGTAACATGCAAGGGCTTCTCCCCCTGCAGCCCACCGCCACCAGGACCCCGCCTCCCTGCTGTTTATTTTGACAGATGAGAACTTTACTGGAGGCCAAATGGAGACACTGAGAAGGCCCAGGTGGGGGGACCTCGCCAGTCCCCTCCCCTCACTTGGAGAACCACTTTGGGCAGCAGGGAGGAGCAAGAGGACATGCAGGACTGGAGGGGTCCATGCCCCCTGCTGCCCGGCCCCTTGACCACCCAGGGTCTGGAGCCAGGGAGCCCAGGGGCAGTTCAGGGCAGGCTCCGCAGTGCCTGGGGCACTTGGTGTGGCCCTGACACCCTCTCTGGGCCTGTGTCCCCATTTGTGCAAAGAGGCTGCTGGGCAGGATGATTCTAGAGCCCTCAGGTGGGATGCTTGGCATTTTTCTGGACAAGAGGCGGCGGGGTTCGTGGCCACAGCAGTGGGTGGGGCAGACTGTCCAGATACCGGAGCTAGTGTCTGATCATTTCTGTTACAAATTCCACAAGTCTAGTGGCTTAAAACGACACCCATGTATGATCTTACCTGCCGCCGGGGTTGGAAGTCCACACCAGTCTCACAGGGCAAGTTCAGGTTCGGCAGCTCGGGGTCCTCCCGGAGGCTGGGGAGAATCGGGCTCCCAGCTTTTCCCAGCGCCTGCATGTTTTGGTTTGGGGCCTCCTCCCCCACCTTCAAAGCCAGCAGCACAGACCAGGTCCTCCTTCGCACTGCTCTGACCTCTCCCACTGTTAAGCACCCCCGAGATCACATTGGGCCCACCTGGACCTCCAGGCTCGGCTCCTGTTTGGAGGTCAGCGGGTTAGCACCCTGAACGCCACCTGCTGCCTTTATCCCCCAGGGCACCAATGTAACGCAGTCACAGGTTCAGGGGATCAGGATGTGAGCGTCTCTGTGGGGCCATTGTCCTGTCTGCCACAGTACCCCAAAGAATCATCAGTTCCTCTCCATCCGTGGGTCGTGGGGACTGTCATGGTCCCCCGTGACTTACCTGCAGCTGGCAAGGTGTATAACCCCCGCTCCCACAGGGTTTTAAGGCCACAGCTGCCTAACTAGGGGGTGGGGCTCACAGCCCCACGGACACCACCTGGGCATCGCTCCTGCCCTCCCTCCCGGTCTCAAACTTCGGGCCTCGGCAGGGTTTGGCGCTTGGCTCTGGGCGGTGCTGCAGACACACCTGACCTGAGACAGGCAGGCTGAGACCATGAGTGAAACCCAAGGTTTTGGGGGATTCAGCTTCAGTCCTTCTACCTCCTCCCTCCTCCCTCCTTGGGGGTGGGACAGAGCAAGGAGGAGGTGGGGCTCAAGGGGCCCAGGTAACAGCAGCAGCTGGACAAAGCCCCCCCTTAATCCCCATGGTTGGGAGGGGAGATTGGAAGCCAGCACGAGGCCCACCATGACACGGGCAGGTGCCCCCCTCCAGGCTCCACTCCCCACTAACACCCGACCATCCAAGCCCAAAGCACCCTGCCTTATCCAGCAGTGCCCAGGGGAGCCGAGGGGTCTTTTCTGGGGTGGGGAGGCGAGTGGCCCCAACAGCTAATTCTTTCTTTCCGAGTCCTGGGTGCTGGGTCCCCTGCTGGGGATGGGGCCTCACAGGGCAGCCGCCTGTCTCCAGCCCAAGGCCGGAGCTGGATCCTCGGTGAGTGACTTTCCCAGGGAAGGGGTGAGGGGAGAAGGTGGACACCCTCACCCCTTCCGCTCAGCATCTCGTAACCCAGATGCCAGGGGCATCGGTGGGGACGTGCAGAACGTATTTTAAAGACTCTGGAACCAGGCAATGCCCACGGTGGGGAGTTGGGGCTTTCGATCGTATCTGTCTGAGCTCCTTCAGGGCAAAGACAAGGTGCCGCCCCCAGCCTTGGCCCTGGGGCACCGTGACCAGGGGGGATGTGGGGTCTCTGCAGCAGGCGGGGAGGGTAGTCAGGCCTGAGGGCTGGGCCTCGGGGGGGCTCCATGCTCGGGAGACCCAATTGTAGCTGGGCCCCAGGGACAAGAGTGTACTGTCCGATCCCCAAGGGGAAGCTGTTTCCTTCCCCCAAAGTATCCTGCGTGTTACAGGTGGAAATACGTCCCCAACAAGATAAGTTGAAGTCTGAGCTCCCAGGACCTACGAATGCGACCTTATTTGGAAATCGGGTCTTGGCAGATGTGATTAAGATGTAAGTTAAGAAGAGGTCAGACTTAAGGAGGGTGGCCCTAATCCAAGACGCCTGCTGTCCTGTGAAGGGGAGCCGGATGCAGGCCAGGGAGAACACCCGAGACGGCGGAGGCGGGGAAGAGAGTGATGCGGCTGCAGCCTGAATCGCCAGGGGCGCGGCACCACCAGGACTGGAAGTCACGGAAGGACCCCACGGAGGCTCGGGCAGCGCGGCCCTGCCCACGCCTCGGTTCTGGGCTGCAAACCTCCAGAACTGTCAGGGAAACGTTTCTGCTGTTTTAAGCTCCTGGCTCAGGGTTCTGCATGATAGCAGCCTGGGAAACTAACCCACTGAGACTCCACCCCTCCCACTGCCCCACCCACATTGACAGAGACCCCGCCCCTTCCCCACCCCCATCCATGTTGACAGAGGCTCTCCTGCCTGAAAACCCGCATCACGCAAAGAAAACCACACGGGGCGGGTGCCCTCGCACATCATCTGTATTGTCACATGAAATGCACATAACATAACAGTTGACTTGGAAAAGACCTATTAGGTCACACAGAGTCCGGCCCCTGGGGGCCAAAGTGGCACCGATGCCCACAGGCCGTGGGCTTTCCACGGCCTTGGCACTGGTCGGCACTGGGAGAGGCCAGCTTACACCTCAGACCCTTCCCAAAGTGAACTTGAGGAAGCGGCGGTGTCTCAGGGGTTCATAGCTACTCCACGAGAAAAGGGTTCTGTGGTCAAATAAGCTCAGGAAACATGGTACACGAGGTTCGACAGGAAGCTTCTTTGCGGGACTTGTCAGAGCCTTTATGACAATAACACCCCTTGTGAAGGTCTGACAGGGGGCAGAGTATGCAGCATTTCCCAAATTTGTTTGACCACAAAACCCTTTTTCTTCCCAGGCTGGTGGCCAGTGGGGCACCCTAAGCTATTGATGACCGTTAATGGCACCTGTGTTGCATGGGAGGTTGGGGGTATTTGGCCAGGCATTGTACTGTGGCATGGTGGGCACAGCCAAGAACTCAACAGTCACGATGATGAAAGGACAAGGCTCAGTCCCTCTCCTGCCATCTTGGTTCTCACCTGTTACCTGCCAGAGCAGACGCTCAGCAGGGCTGTCCCCACGCTGGGCCCTGGCCAAGGAGCAGGGCAGCCGCACTACCAGACATGCCAGTCACTGGTGGGCCCGCCTGCTGTCGCCAGGGCAGGTTCACCAGACAGAGATGATCATCTGACAGGTGTTGGAGGACATCCAGACCAGCTCCACCAGGCGGAACTGGAGGTAGCCGATGATGAAGCCCGAGACGACGTCCGTGATGTGGTGACGTCCGATCATCACTCGTGACAGCCCCACGCAGAAGGCCCAGAGCACCAGCAGGACACGCAGGGGCACTGCCAGCACCAGGTGGCTCAGGAAGAACTTGGACACCATGGCCGCACGGCTGGCATGCCCGGCGGGGAAGGCGTAGACGTCCATGGTGAGGTAGTCCAGGAGGCTGGGGCTCGTCTCGAACGGGCCACGCCGCTTGATGAGCTTCTGCATGCCGGCCACCGTCATGATGTCCAGGAGCAGGGCTGTGGGCAGCAGACAGGGGCCAGAGGGCTGTCAGTGCCTCCGCGTCTCCCCTCCCTCCCTCGCCTTCTTCACTCCCGCGTGGGGAGTCAGCACATTCCCACCGCAGGGCCTTCGCCTGTGCTGTTCCCCCACCTGGGAGCCCTTCCCTGGGATAGTCACGCAGCTCGCGCCCTCATGTCTTCCCGCAGAGATGCCTTCCCTGACCACCTGTTTACAGACGTCCTCCCCAGTCCCCCCCAACAGCATTTCTCAAGGCCCAACAAGTCACCCATTTTCTCACGAACTTCCCATCTCTCCTTCCCTCCAGTGCGCGCTCCAGAGGACGAGGCCCAGACGTGCTCCCCACGGGACGTGTTCAATGAGCTGCTGGACGAGAGTTGGGCATTGGGTATCCTGGGTCCGAGGGCCCCTCGGAGGATCTGTGTTCTGACAAATGGGACCCTGGGCTGGTGGCTTTTCTCAAAGGACCTCTACGAAGCCCCTGTGAACCCTGAGACAGGCCGTTCGTGTCCCCATTTCTTTACAGTGGAGGTGAAATCCATGTGACGTGCGACGAGGCGTTTTGCGTGCAGAGCGCAGTGGCATCGAGTGCATTCCCGGGATGCAACCCCCACCTTATCCGTCACCCCAAAGTGAGAGCCCGTAGCCATTAGTCAGTCACTCCTCATTCCCCTCACCCAACCCCTGGCAACCCCCAGGCTGCTGTCGTCCCCGTGGGCTCGCCCGCTCTGGCCGGAGAGGGAAGAGCCCGGGACGGCCGCCGCAGCCTGGCCCTGGGCTGGCCCCGGACTCCGCAGTGGCCTGCTGCTCAGAAAACAAGAATGAAAACCGAACAGAAACTGTTGGAATGAATGACGTGGTACATGTCCACTGCAGAGCATGTACGAAAGATTTGAAATCGCCGGTCACCCTGCCACCCAGAGGTCACCACTGTTCCAGGCCCTCCTGGCCATCTACAGAGCGTAGGTCTCACAAACGCGGTGACACGCTCCCGCACGCGTGTGGAAGCCTGCATTTGGAAGTTGCCACGCCGAATGGCCCCGGACTCCCACGGCTGTGGCCTATGCGGACCGAGGCTTGTTCCTCCATCGGTGAGCGCGCCGGCCACTCGGAGTGCCCCGAATACGCGGCGTCCCGGCTGGCGTGGGGCTCGTCAGGGACTGGAACCCTGGTCTGCCCTGGGCCTTCCCCCTCATCAGCCACAGGGCTGGCCGCCGTCCCTGCACCCTGGGGCATGCCTGGCAAGGAACAGGACGTAGGGGAGGGAGAGGCTGCCTGGCCACGAATTTCCATGGCAGCTTGTTCCCAGGACCCTAGGCCTCCCAGGAGACGGAGGCCTCGGAGGTGTGTGGCCAGCCTGCCTGCGTGCCCCAGACCCAGGCGAGGCCAGGCCCGGGCGGGGAGCCATATGGAGCTCGTGGAAGGTCACAGTTCCAGCAGGAGAGAGGGACCCGCAGGGCTGGAGGGAGGCAGCTGCTCTTGACCCCTGGTTCTCTGGGCCTAGCAGGGCAGCCGAACCACGGCCAGGCCTGGAGGAGCCAGCGGCCCTCTTCAGCCCGGTGAGGCTCCTCCCTCACCTGAGTGACAGGCCTCTCTGTCCCTTTGCTATGTGCCCCTGGGGGACCACTGGGCCAGCCTGGCTGCGGCTGGCCCAGCCCATTCTACGCCTGGTTCATTCATTCACTTGACCTCCAGTTTGGGGCATCGCTGGATCTCGAGTGTGTGAGGCATGGGCCGGACTGGGGCTGGCGAATGCTGGCGGGGTGTCACGTGGCTGAGGAGATGGGCAGCGACAGTTCTGAGTCCCTCTACGGGAGGGCTGCACCCGCAGTGTCGCCCTCACCACGTGGCTGCCGTTGGCGTGGAGGGCTGGCAGGAGGGGCAGCGTGGCACACTCAGACTGCCGGCCGGCTCTCCAGCAAACAGTGGCCTCCCCAGCCTCCTCGCCACCCGACGGCCCTGCAGGGCCACTGCCCTCCTCCGGCACGCAGCCGGAGTCAGTGTGACTGGATTCTGACAGTCAGCGCATACTCTGGGCCCAGAAATAGAAGCAAATGGCGCCGTCACTCGAGGCTCCGTGAGTCCTGTTCACACGGCCCCGCCGAGTTCCCTGACCTACATTCCCTCCTGGCTTCGGAGGGAGGCCAGCAGGCCCCAGAGGACAGGGCTGCCCGGTGGGAAGCTCACGGGCCAAGGTCAGGAGAGGGGCTGCTACCCGCTGCCTCTGACATGCTGTGTGACCGGGGTAGGTCACGTACCCTCCCTGGGGGCCCTTGCTCACTGCAGTCAACTAGGGCGGAGCGTCCGCACCTGGGCTCCAGAATCAGCGCCTCCTCAAGGCCGGCTACTGGCAAATGGCACGACCTTGGCGCGCCCAGTCCTTTGGAGCCTCCCTCCTCTCATCGACAGAATGGGGATCAGCCCAGAGCAGAGGCCTCCACAAATGGGGCCTGGGAGGCAGGGCTAGGCTCCGCCACCTCTCATGTCCTCTGGCCTCCGTCCCCACCGTCAGCTCCCCTCACTGAGCTGGGGTCTGAGATGCCGGGGCCCACGCCCCTCCCATGCAGGAAGCACAGCTGTTCCCCAGGCGAAGTCCTGACCCGACACCTGTCCCTGCCCAGGGAGCAGAGATGAGGCTCCCTGCGGGCTGGGAGGAGACAGGTTTGTGGGCTGTGTCCCTTGCTGGCTGGGGCCTGACCTTGCCTCTAGCCCCCCACTGGCTTCTGGAGGAGGCGGGGACCAGCTGGCAGTGCTGCGGGGCAGGGTAAACCCGTCAACTGTCTGCAGGGCACTTGGCTGCAGACCCAGGGAGGTGTCTGTTCCATCTGCAGGTATGTCCTTGGGAAATAGCTAGGGACATGCACCTGACTCACGGTCAAGGCTGTGTGCTGTGACGTTCTCCACAACACGGAGGGACCGCCCCCAGCGCCCCTGAGCAGCGGGCGGAGGGGCGGCCGAGCGCGGACGACGCGCTCCGACCCCTGCGGAGGACCACGCGGGCATATACTCACAGCCAAGTGGGGAAAGCCGTTTACCCAGCAGGACTACACAGGGTGCCATTTTTGTAAAAATAAGATGCAACCCTGTTTGCCTGCAGAGAAAAATGCCCGGAGGGCACCGCACTAAAGGTCAAGATTGCTGCTCGCTTGGGGGGCAGACTGAGGATGGTTTTTATTGTCTGTCTGTCATTCTGCACTTCAAATATTTCCTTACCACAAATACACAGCACTTGTGCACAGTTTTTTAAAGTTAGTTTACAAAAGACAGATATTGCATGCCTCCGCTTCTGTGAGGCGCGGGAAGGAGGGAATTCAGACGGAAGGTAGGTTGGAGGGCACCAGGGGCGGGGGAGGGGCTGTGCAGCGAGCGCTTGATGGGGACAGAGCCTAAGCTGAGAAGATGAGAAGGTGTGGAGATGAAGGTGGGGAAGGTTACACAACAGTGTAACTGGACCTACTGCCACCGAGCTGTGGGCTGAGGAAAGGCTAAGAGCTCCCTTGACGCCCTGCGTATTGTGGCTCACGTACCAAAAGCTGCATTAAAAACCCGCGCACAGTTCCAGAAGGACAAGCTCCTGGGGGGGGTGCTAGGGGCGGGCGGGTGGCCGGGCAGCCCTGAGGGCCTGTCTTGGCATCCCCTAGCCGGAGGGAGTCTGCAGGTGTGGGCTTTCTCACCTGAACTGTCGGGTGTCCGGGCGTCAAACGCGTGGGCAGAGAAGGCCAGCAGCTGGTTTATTCCCTCAGCTGAGCGCCAGGCCGCTGGGACCGGAGCGAGACCGGGGCCTGCCCACCGCTCACCCCTCCCTTCGTTTCTGTCTGAGCCGAGCCCTGAGCTGGTGGCACCCAGGGCGCCCACGGGGACTCCGACTGCCGCGCTCACTGAGCCGCTCTGAGGTGCTGAGCTGCGGAGCCCCGAGAAAGTGCAGGGGAAGAGCCCACTCTGCAGAGCTGGCGCGTGTCACCTCAGCAGCGGTGTCCCTGACAGCGAAGGCTGGGAGCGTCCTAAATGTGGTCAGTCAGGGGCAGCCCAGACGAGCCCTGTGGAGGGGTTGTCCCCTGAGCTGTGCCCGGAGCCGGGGCTGGCGGGCGGGGGTGGCAAAGCCCACAGAACAGCCCCTGCGGGAGGGGCTGCCAGCAGGAAGCGGGGCTGAGGGGAGGGGACGCTGGGCGACACCTGGGGGTGCTGGAAGGCTGAGGAAGCCGGTCTGGGTTCTGAACCCCTCACGCATGAAGGGACGTGGGGGGCCGAGATCATGATTCCAATGGGAGCTGCAGGGCCCAGCAGGCCCATCACAGGCCCTGAAGACGAGGCCAAGCTGGGTGAAGCAGCGCAGGGGATCGTCTGAGACGTACGACGTGTGAGCAGGTGCCCAGAGGGAAACCCAGCGGCCTGAGACCCAAACTGCAGTGCAGGGTATTCCTGGGCAAGGGGGTGGAGAAACATCCACTTTTCTCATTATCTATCCGTGTAATTTTCCTGACCACAAAAATGTATCATGAGCCCGGCTGGTGTGGCTCAGTGGTTGAGCGTCGACCCAGGCACCAAGAGGGCACCCGTTCGATTCCCGGTCAGGGCACATGCCCAGGTTTCGGGCTCAATGCCCAGTAGCGGGCGTGCAGGAGGCGGCCATTCGATGCTTCTCTCTTACATAGCTGTTTCTCTCTCTCTCTTTCTCTGGATTCCTCGCTATCTAAAAAATTCAATAAAAATATATTTACAAAAAAGTTTCATGAAATGGTGCTCAACATCACTGTTCATTAAGGAGGTGCAAATCAAAGCCACGACACCACGTTCACACCCACCAGGGTGGCCGTTACCCGAACAGGTGGGAGACCGCAGGTGCTGGCGAGGCTGTGGAGCCACGGAACCCTTGTGCAGGGCGGGCGTGGGTGTGAAACGGTGCAGCCGTCGTGGAAAACAGTCTGGCGGCTTCTCTACAAGCTAGAGAGAATCACCATGTGATCCAGCAACTCCGCTTCTGGTTCTGCACCCAACAGGACGGGGAGCAGGCACCCAAAAGGATGTTTGCACCCCCCTGTTCACGGCAGCATCATTCACAGCAGCCGGGAGGCAGAGCGACCCAAGAGTCCGCTGCCAGTTGGTGGATGAAAATAAATGTGGTCCAGCCACACAATGAACATTATTCAGCCTTCAAGGGAAGGAAATACTGTCACACGAGAACCTTGAGGACATGGTGCTGAGTGACAGAAGCCAGTCACAAAGGGACAAATACCGTGTGTTCCATGTATAGGAGGTCCCTGGAGCGGGCAAAGTCCTAGAGTCAGGAAGTGGATGGTGGGTGCCAGAGGCTGGGGGAGGGGAGGGGATGAGTGTTTCCTGGGGACAGAGCTTCAGTTGAGAAGATGAGAAAATTCTGGAGGTGATGGAGGTGATGGTTACACAACCATGTGAATGTGCGCGATGCTACAGAACTGTACACTTAAAAATGGTTAAATGGAGCCCTGGCCGGTTTGGCTCAGCGGTTAAAGCATTGGCCTGCGGACCAAAGAGTCACTGGTTCAATTCCGGTCAAGGACATGTACTTCGGTTGCAGTTTGGTCCCCGGTCCTGGTGGAGGTCGTGCGAGAGGCAACCAATCAATGTGTCTCTCTCACATCAATGTTTCTCTCTCTCTCCCCCTCCCTCCCACTCTGTCTGAAGATAAATGGAAAAATATCCTCGGGTAAGGATTTAAAAAAAAAAAGGTTAAAATGGCAAATTTATGTAATATATATTCCACCACAATAAAGAAATGACAGCCCTGGCTGGTTTGGCTCAGCAGTTAGAGCATCGGCCTGCGGACCAATGAGTCTCGGGTTCGATTCTGGTCAAGGGCATGTACCTCGGTTGCAGTTCGTCCCCGGCCCTGGTCAGTAATGCGGGAGGCAACCAGTCAATGTGGCTCTATCACATCGATGTTTCCCTCTGTCTGTCTGTCTCTCTCCCTCCCTTCCTCCCACTCTATCTGATAATAAGTAGAAAAATATCCTCGGGTGAGGAATAAAAAACAAACAAAAAAAAATGCCACAGGAGAAGAACGTATGGTTTTTACAACCAGGAAGATCAGAAGGGTGTTTCCATAGGTCATGGCAACAAGACACGGAGGCCACTTTCCGCCACGGACAGGCCCACGAGGAACCCAGGATGGGCTTGGTGAGCTGGGATGGGCCTGGGTCACCTGTCACCTGGCTCCCTCTGGGATCATCAAGCCAGGTGCTGCAGGGGACGGACAAGGGAGCTGCCGGTCATCTCGCAAGTGCAGAGCTTAAAGGGGACCTGGAGGGAGTCTGGACCAGGGTTCTTTGGACAGTGGTGACAGAGATGGTGATGGTGACAGTCATTGCTACACAAGCGTCAGCTGGCACGGCATGTGCCAAGCACCTTGTGTGCCATTCTTCAGTGATGGGTCCCAGCAACCCATTTAACAGATGAGGAAAACGAGGCTCAGAGAGGCAAAGTCACTTTGCCTGAGTTCCCACAGCAGGGCTGGGATTGGTACCCAGGTCCAGCTGACTCCGGACGGCAAGCTTCTGCCAGCCGCTAAGCCCCCTTCTGGCTTTGAGGTCTCGAGTCAGGGCAGCACACCCGGGGGGGAGAACGCAGCGGGCAGCACGGAGAACCTCCTCTTGGCCAGCTGGGACTCTTTCCAGGCCCCTTGGCTGGAGCCCTCATTTCCCAAGACTCCCGACTTTCCCCCAGGCCAAGGGGAGCCCATGTCCCAACAGCACAGGTACAGACCTCCGCTCCCGGCCCAGAGACTGCCCTCATTAACCTTCTGGGTGCCCTGGCGTTGGAGTGGGTGAGCAGGGCTGGGCGGGGCTCTCTCACGCCTCTGGGCCTCACAGTTCGCATAGCAGTGGCCTTGGCCATCCACTGGGCACATCCGTGGGCAACCCACTGCGCCAAGTGCTTTACCCCTAAATCCCCACCACAGCCCTGAAGCCCCATGGACAGATCAGGAAGCGGAGGCTCCGAATGGGAACTAATTTGACCAAGTTCACAGAGCAAGTCCGGTTCAGGCAACGACCCAGCTAAAGCCCAGCCTAACCTCAGAGCCTGTGCTCTAGAGCTGAAAGACCCCGAGGCACCCCCCTAAATGGGACGACAACAGAACCCTGCAGACCGACTCCAAAAGGGGTTTGCCATTTGGAGGACTTGGATTTGAGTCCCCAACCTACCACATTACAGCTGTGTGGAGTGGGCAAGTCCCTTAACCGCTCCGAGCCTCAGTTAACGCATCTGTAAAGTGGGTGTATTCATATTTACCTTATAAGGTCATTAAGAATATTTTTAAATCATGAAATATGGGACATTCATGGCATAGTACTTGGTACATAATGAAAATCAATAAACAAAGTTTTAAAAAACTTAAAAACGACTGTCATTCTCATCCAAGAAGAGAGGAATCTCCAGTCTGGTTCTTCAAACAAACACCTTTGTGCCCCCAGCAGCTGGTTGCTGGGATGAGCCGGGAACCTCCTAGCGAGCCGGAGCTGCCCCCAGTTCTCACCCATCGCCGACCAGCTGCATCGCCCTGTGCCTGCGTCCCCTCCTCCAAATGGGAAAGAACACTGTCCTTCCCCTCGTGGGGCTGAAGGAGGCTAAGGAGGGATGGTGTGATTTGTGGAGAACTGAACACACTGCGGATCTTACCCCCATCATCCGGAGAGGGGCCGTGCTGACGGTTCAGGGAGCGGGTTCTAGCACGCTCTCTCCTCCTGTTCTCTGACCCGGGCCACCTAACCCCCAAGGCTCAGTGTGAGGCTGCAGTGGGCCCTGGGGAGGCCACGGATAATGAGAGCAGGGTTTTGCCCCCAGAAACGCCCAGTGTGGTGCCTCCACCACCTTGCTCTCTACCTTCCCTCCCAAGTCTGGAAAGAGCACAGGCCTGGATGGCAGGTGGACCTGGTGCCAATCTCCAGCTCCTTTATTTATAGGGGCCTCAGTCTCCCAACCTGTAAAGTGGGAATGATGACAGCGCCAGTCACGTGGGACTGTTTATTCAGGATACACAACGAGCAACGTAGATAACTCGGTAACAACAGTGAGAAAACGTGGATGGTGCCACACCCAGCTGCCTCCTGCACGAAGCACCTGCCGGCTTCCTCCTCCCCGCGCCCCACCCACAGAGCAGCCATCCTAGACCCTCTGAGGCCTGAGTGGGGACATAAACGTTTCTATCGTAACTCCCTGGGGGACCACAGTTCTCAGTGGTCCAGCCCAAACCCTTTTGGAACTGGGACACCTCTCCAGTGTTTGCTTTGTCTGGGACCCCAGCCCACCTGTACCCCAAAGGGTGGCCATGCTGGGAAGGGTGAGGGATGGATATGGGTCCAGCACGGAAGGTGGGAGCAGAGATTCCCTAGACGCGCTGGGGACCTGGAGGTGCCTGCAGGGTGGCTGGCTGGAGGGGAGGGCCTGCCTCCCACGTGGGTCCCATGTGGCACCTGGCACAGAGCAGGGCTGAACGGAAGGACGTGGTGGCAAAGACTTGGTTAAAACAAACCAAAGACCAGCTTACCAGGCCTTCTCCTCCAGCGACTCACCCAGGGAAGTAGCAGGCATGGATTTCAGGAGGCCACAGTGTGTGGGTGCCCACACTGAGCCCCTGCACTCCTAGCCCTTATGGGAGCATCCTAGGCAGCTGCAGGGCCCTGGAGCCAGGCCGGGGCGGGGCAGCTCGCACGGCCCCTGTAAGCAGCCCAGAAACTCAAGGAGCCCAACCTGTGGATGGGAGTTACATGATGAGACACTCCACTCCGGGACCCCTGCCAGGACCCCAGCAGCCCCCCAGCTGCCTCGAGGCCACAGCCTCCGGTGCCCACCCGCAAGCTGGCTCTGGGGCCGTAGTTCCCACCGGGCCTCCACTGTGCAGCCCTCACCTGCGCATCCCCGGCTCTCTCTGTCCCGGCCTGTTTCTGGGGCACCCTTCCTGCCTAACCTCATTAGAATGTTCCAGTCTGTTTCCGAGGGCCCGGCTGGTCCTGGCGGGGCGGGCGGGGCGGGCGGGCGGCAGGTGGCAGGCACACTCACCCAGAAGCAGGTTCATGAGCACCTCCTGGCCGGCCAGCGTGCTGCTCTTCACCAGGCAGAGGATAGTGCCCCCGATCCAGGGGATGCCGTGGCCCGTGATGCCGATGAGCTTGACCATGGAGCGGGCGCTGGCCCAGGACGCGGCCCGGCCAGCACACACCCCCAGCCGCTTGGACATGCAGATGTCAATGGCCAGCAGGGAGTTGAAGGCGATGCCCTTGAAGGAGGGGTTCAGCTGCATGCAGTCCTCCTCGGGCAGCTGCTGGGACTGGCGCCGCTCCCGGGCCCCGTCGCCAGGGGGCGGGGGCTGCGCCGAGGGGCCCGAGGCCTTCCTACCTGAGCTGCGGGGCTCTGGGACCCCCTTGGGGGGCTGGTTCAGGGACAGGAACTCGGCCCGGTTGAGGACGTTGTTGCGGTCCCGGGCACGGGCCCGGCTCTGGGAGCCTGGCATGGTGACGCGGAGACTGCGAGGGCCGGTGCCAGCCCGGCTGCCAGGGCCTTCTCCCCGGGGCAGGAGCTGCCCCCAGAGCCCACAGCACCCGCCGCTCGCTGCCTTGTCCACGGCAGCTGTTAAATATAGAGTGGGGGACAGCACATGGCTGTTTACCTCTGTTTGCCACCAGGCTCCCGGGACGTCAGTGCCAGCTGGGCAGCCAATCGAGCCCCCCAACGCCGGCAGGCGCCAATGGAGCCACCGGGAGGCGGAGGAGTCCTGGCTGCGGCCACCGCCTCAGGCCTGGGCTATTTAAATCTTCCAATGGCTCGCTCTCCAGGCCTTGGGGGACTCTGGGAAATGTAGTCCTGCTGCTCCGGCCTCCGCTGTGCTCCAAGCCAGGGGCCCAAATGTGGGCTCCGGACTAAGCCCTGCCTTTTCCAGCTTCCCCCTGAGCGGCCCAGGCCCCTGCGAGCCAGGCTTGCCTGTCCCACTGGCCCGGGCAGCGTGGACTTGGTCCCACGGACTGGTCAGTGGGGCCCAGGCTGAAGGCCTCTCTGGGCTCCAGATGGAGTAAATGACGTCACTAGAAGCATCATCTTGGGTCTGCTGGGACCGGGCCCAGCCCCTCCCCTCTGTGACAGCATTTCATTAAGCTGCCAGGCTGGCCTTTTTTTTTTTTTTTTAATCAGTCTTGAATTTGGCTTCAGTGTAGCTATCAGTTCGATGAGAGGGCCATCTGTGAGATTTTATCTCCACTAGCGGGAGGGGTAATTCACTGGTCGGCAACGGATCTGCCCCTTGGAGGTGGCCTCCCTGGCCCTGAGCTTTGTGAAGGGCAGGAGCCCTCGAGCTGCTTCAGGAAGCCCATCTACAGTTACCGGGCACCTGGCACGGTGCTGGGTGCCTGGCGCAGGGCAGCAAGGGAGACTCCGTCCCTGCCCCCAGGAAGCTCACAGTTCAGTAGGGATTAAGCGAGTGACAAGGGAGAAACTGCGAGTGTGCAGATGTGTTGCAGGAATAGAACCAGGGCTCCCCCTGGAAGGAAGGGCTGGTGAAGGCCCCGGCAAGAAGAGCCTGTCCCATGTGGGGCCTCGGAGGCCCAGGGGCTGCTGCATGGCCCGGAGTAGGCAAGAGAGGCTGCGAACCCAGAGAGGGCAGAGCACAAGGCCCGTCGAGGAGGAGTCAGGCCTCCCCGCACCCACCCGGGGACTGCAGGAACCCAAAGTTTCCACAGCCCTTTTGGGGCTCACTGGGTCTGGGCTCAAGAGGAAGCCACTGTTTTAGGGTGACCAGAAGAGTCAGGAGTGAATATCCTGGTCTCGCTATTCTTGGCAACCACGGCCTGTCCGCTCTGCTGGGATGGAGGCGGGAGTCTGTGACTTCCCTTCCAATCATGCGGCCTGGCTGTGATGCCCAGGCTGGCCCCACAGCCTCCCAGGGACCAGGTGCAGAGCACCCCCAGGACAGGATGCTGCCTGGGGCGGCGGTGAGTGCTGTTTGGCCCGTGGGCTCCAGAGTCAGGCAGAGGAGGGATGAATGGCCTGGGGGTCCAGCCACCAGGTAGGTGAGACCTGAGCAAGTCACTGGGCCTCTCTGGGCCTTGGTTTTTCTACTTGTAACATGGGAATGACAGTGTGCACCTTCCAAGGCCTGTTGTGAGGTCAATGAGATGATTTTGCAAACTGCTGAGCAGGGTCCCCGCCCCACAGTGAGCCTTCAACACTGTGGGTTAGGAACGGACCCTGTTTAACAAACGAGGCAGAGCTTCTCGCCCTTCTGAATGCCCCTTCGGAAGGACCCAGCCCCAAGGTCCAGCCCCCACCCCAGGCCTGGCCAGACTCCAGGAGCCCTCAGTCTGGGGTTCCTTGCAGACTGCTTGGAATTCCTTTTCCTGAGTGTTCCATTTAGATGCAGCCACAGAGGTGGCTGGCCCAGACTGTCACAGCCCACCCTCTTGGGTGTAGCACGGTGACGTGTGCTGCCTTGTCCTGGACCAGTGTCCATGAACGTGTGCACAGGGTACATGGAGAAGGAGCTGTGTACTGAGCCCTCTGGGTGTTTTAGCTTATAAGCCACATAGCCAACCTTCCTGTGAAGTTGTGATATCATCCCCATTTTACAGATGAGGAAGCTGAGGCTCAAAGGCTGAGGACCTCCAGCTAGGAAGCCCAAAAGAGGGGAGGTCTGACTCCCAAGAAGTCCCTGGGGTGGGACACCAGGGCCTCTGAACTCAGACCCCTCAGACCATAGGGACCTGGACATGCTCGCTCAGTTCTCCACCAGGGCACTCACCCCATGGGGTGGGGTCCATGACCTGGGCTGCCCCAGGAGGGGCAGAGGAGCCCAGCCCTGACAGGGGCTATGAATACCCAGAGGCCTGTGTCAGCACCTTGGTCTAGCCAGAGCTGCCAGCAGGTTCTGAGGGTCACAGTGGGCTCCAGGCTGGGGAGGGCCATGGAGTCCAATTGGGCTCTGGCCCCAGAGTGGTCTGGGTCAGCCCACAGACCAGAGAGTCCCGGGTTCGGTTCCTGCTAAGGGCACGTACCTTGGTTGCAGTTTGTCCCCGGCCCTGGTTGGGGTCGTGTGGGTGGCAGCCAGTCGATGTGTCCCTCTCACATTGATGTTTCTTTCTCTCTCTTCCTCCCTCTCTCTCTCCCGCTCTATCTGAAGATAAATGCAAAAATGTCCTTAGGTGAGGGTAAAAAAAAAAAAATGGGCTCTGGCCCTGGCTGGTTTGGCTCAGTGGTTAGAGCATCGGCCCGAGGTCTGAAGGGTAATGGGTTTGATTCCCAAATCTAGGGCACATACCTGGGTTGCAGGTTTGATCCCTGGCCCCAGTTGGGGTCGTGTGGGAAGCAACCAATGTGTCTCTCTCACATCGATACTTCTCTCTCTCTCTCCTTCCCTTCCGCGCTCCCTAAAAATCAATGGAAAAATATCCTCAGATGAGGATTAACAACAAAGAATGGGCTCAGGAGTCAGACAGCTCGGGTTCAAACCCTGGCTCAGCACCTGCTAGCTCAGTGGTGTAGGTAAGTCTTCCTAGCCTCTGGCCTCTGTTCCTCCCTCTGGGAGCTGCTGGGAGGATGGTGAGGGGCTCACTTAGGAGACCTGCTCCTCGCTCTGTAAGGTGAGAGGACGCTCCACGTTCTCAGGCCGCTGAGAAGCAGGGGCCGTCTCTTTTTTTCTTTAAAAAACTTTTTTTTCCTTTATTGATTTTTAGAGAGAGAGGAAGGGAGAGAGAAAAAGAGATTGAAAGAAACATGGATGAGAGAGAACATCGATTGGCCACCTCCTGCATGCCCCCCACTGGGGAACGGGCCCACAACCTGGGCATGTGCCCCGACCGGGAATTGAACCGGTGACCTCTTGGTGCGTGGGTTGATGCTCAACCACTGAGGCACACCGGCTGCGCCAGGTGCCATCTCTTTATGAACACCCACCACAGGGCACACAGTCCCACTTCTCAGGAATCATAGAATTCATTCATTCATTGAATCAATACTTTCATTGACCTCTTCCTGCAATCTAGTTGGGGAGATAAGAATACACACCCATGAAATAAGTAGCCAGTTTATAAAACAGTATAATTTTACCAACAGCCTTATTTTTTCTTATTATCAAAATGTTACATGTTTGCTGCAATAAATTCAGCACATACAGGTAGTATAAATGTAATCCTACTGTCCAGAGACTACCTGTGCTAGCACAAGGTGGTCAGGTTATAAAGGGATTCTCACTTGTCTCATTTCCAATTTTACTACCACCAAGTATTGCTTTAATAACCAGAAATAATATATTAAACAAACCGTATCTAGGAATATATACATATTTATAAATATGCATTTAAAATATGATTGTATTGTATACCCTAAAAAAATAACCTTAACAAATACAAACCTGGCCATGTTTCCATGACAATCCATCATTTTTCAGAGGCTGTTTGTCATTTTGTCATGTGGACGGGCCACAGTTTCTGTAAGCAATCCTGTTACTGGCGATGTAGGTTGTTTCCATTGTGTGACTGTTCAGAACCATTCCGCATGGCCACCCTCAGGCAGACACCTCTGGGTACTAGAGTAGACTGTAAATAACTAGTTCAAGTGGCAAGTGCGAAGTAAAACATCGTGCTCACAGGCACCCTGTGAGACCTGAGGGCCAGCCCGAGCCACCCGCTGCAGTGCCCAGACCTGGGAGAACACTGCAGGGCAAGGCCAACCACACCTTCCTCCTGTTAGCGATGATGCAAAGCAGGCTAGGGTTGGTGACATCACCTGTGAGGCCACACTGCTGGCAAAGGCCAGAGCTGGGACCTGGCTGGCTGGTCCCTGTAACTCTGAGACTGCAGGCTGTCTTCCTGGCCACGTGTCCCCCGGCTCCTCCATTCCCTGCCTGCTTGTCACTCATCTGTCACGCACTCATGGAATACTTTTAAAGCTTGCTGTGTGCCAAGCCCCATGCAAGGATCAGTGGGCAGTGTAGAAATGGCTGTGGTGGCATTACACCTACAGACCCCCTGGCCCCCCGCCCTGGACCACTGCCCCACCTGGCCCCTGGCCCACACCGCCTCCCTGTTCTTGCACAGTCCATCGCGAGAGGGGTGCGGTGGGGAGTGAAGGGACTTGCCAGGTAAGAGGCAGACCAGGAGTCAGGCTCCGGTCTGTCTGAGGTCCTTGTCCCTAACCAGCCACTTGGATACACTGTCTCTTACTTGAGAGCAGGAGAGGTTTCCCGACAGCTCCGTGGGACCTAGCAGTTTGCACACTGCAGACACTTGTTACTTGTCTCTCACTGTGTAAGACAGATTTACCGCCACTAAGCATATCGATCACGCACTTGTGTGTAACACTTGCTCTGTGCCAGATTCGGAGCTCAGTGTGTGTCCCTAAGTATCACAGCGACTTTGCAGATAGGCTGTGAGTCCCCACTGCACACACTCGACCACCGAGCTTGGAGGCAAAGGGACTCCACGCGGGCGATTGAGTCAGCCAGTGGGGTGCCCTGGGACACAGACATATCCCTTACCTTCTGCTCTTTTCCTCGGCCTGTGTCCTTTCTAATACGCTCCACACTCATTTACTCTGTGTGTTCATGGCCCGTGTCTTCCCAGCAGACTGTCAACCAATAGGCAGGGACAGCTGTCTGTCTGTTCACTCATGGGCCTCGGGGCCCAGGCAGTGCCTGGCACACAGCAGGTGCTCAATAAACATTTACTGAGTGAACGGCTGTCTGATTCTGGAGTCTGGGCGCTAATGTACTACAGACCTTGCCATCAAAGACCCATGGCCAAGAGGAGGCCAGTTATTTGGGGCGATGGCCTCAGAAGGGCAGGGGAGGGGAGTGGGTGAGGCAGTCACTCTGGGCAGGCGGCCTGGGGAGACACAGCTGGAGGGGACAGGTGGGAGGGACAGTGCAGGGTCCCCTGCCAGGACAGGGAGGGAGATCTGTGAAAAGCATTTTTCATCACCGCCTCCCCGCCCCAGGCGCTCTCGCCCGATTGCTTTCTCAGTTCGCATTTCTAAGGCTGCTCTTGGGTTATTTTGGTCGGGAAACCTGATCCTTCGCTGGGTTTATTTTAGCACCTTGGAGAACTCCCAGTGCCGCACCCGATCCGAGCCGCACCCAGCCTGCCCACAGGCCTCCGTCCTTCCCGGCGGGGCCGTGCGGGGGCCGCGGAGCGCGCGGGGTGTGGGGGGCACAGCGACCGACCGCGTCCTCCGCGCCGCCTGCGCGAGGGTCCCGCCCCCAAGATGCTGGGCTGGGGGCGGCCAGGAGACGGCCTCTGCCCGGTGCACATTCCAGCTAGGGCTGCCCGACCTTGGGGCGCAGCTGGGCCTCTCAGCTCCTCCTTTGGCCTGTCGTCTGGAGGCTCTGATGGGGGGGGGGAGGGGGAGGGGAGGAAGGGGGGGGTTCCCGGTAGGGATGCCCTGTGAACCGGGCTGGGACAAGCAACCCCTCACCGGCTCTTACTGACCTGATTTGGCCACGGGAATCCCATCCAGCCCCAAACACTCACACACGTCTACATGCACAGATGCAGACATGCACACTCTCACATACACACACCTACACACCATACACACACCTACAAACGTGCTCACCTACACGCACCATCACACACAGATCCACACACCCGCACGGACACAAACTCATCCTTACAGACACACACATGGATACACACCCTCATGCACACTCATACCCACACCCACATGATCAAAACACACTCAAACACATCCTGTGCACACACAGACACTTATACAGACCCTCACACAATGCAAACACTGTCACACATAACGCACTCACACACTCATCTGCACCCACACCACTGCACACCTCATCCACGCTCCCACATGGACACACAGACATATGTCCTCACAGACACATACTCATGGGCACATACACTTATTTGGACACGCCCCACACAGAGTTACAAACAACTGTCAACAGTCACACACACCCTCACACACAGAGACACACAAACTCTTTCATTTACACACACACATTCACTCTAACCTCTAATCTGCTCACTCACACTGTCACACCCTTGAAACCGGCATCCGTCACCCGTCTCTCCCTGAGCCCAACACTGGACACATACATGGGAAAGCTGACTCTCATACATCCTGACTCGTAGCGATCGATATTACTCATAACTGTTCGAGCACAAATGTGTACCTATTCATTATGTTAATACCTCTCGTCGTCATGCCCAGTTACCCCTTGCTGTCTGGTCCACGGGGATGCAAGTGCCGTGGGGACCATGCCGGTGGTCTCTCCCGGCCCTGGCTGTGTTCCCCAGTGTCTTCTGAGCACCTCGCACAGAACAAGCATCCAGTCAACACGGGGAAATGCCGGGAGCTGAGCAACCTGGCCTCCCACTGACAACTCTCTGAGCTCCCAAGCTGTCACACTGAGGAGTTCAACATCTCTGGGCAGGGGCTGGGCTGTGCATCCTGACCCCTCCTCTCCCCCATTCGCCGGTGATAGCACGGCAGAGGAGTCTGGGAGGACTGTGGTCTGGGGGAGGGGAGGGGATCCAGAGGACATCGTGAGTGTCCCTGTGGTGCTGGGCACGCCTCAAACAGAGGTCCCTTTCCTCTGTTCTGCGGACGCCAGCACTTTGCGCTCGCGTGGACGAATCCCGGGCCTTCCACATATGCTGAGACAGCCTCAGGTCTGTGCCCAACACCCACAGAGCTCCAGGAAATGCTGAGCAGGAAGAAGGGCGCACGGGGAGGCCAGAGGCTGGGGGCGGGGGGCGAGGAGAGCTGGGGAAGTAGCCAGAACCTCGGATGACCCTCAGGAGCTGGGCCAGGGGGCGCACGTGTGAGCTGAGCCCTTTCAGCCCGTCTGTCAGAGCTGGCTCTGGGGAAGCTGGTGCTCAGCTCAGAGCCAGGCTGCCAGGCCCACAGACACGGCCTGGACCAGCTCCCAGCATAGCTCGCCTCAGACAGGCCCAAGACCAAGTATCACACAATGGGTGATGAGAAACGGGTGGCGCCTCTGAGGCTGAGGTTAAGAGACAGGGGGCTTCAATTTTGTAAGAGCCCTCACCCTCTTCCAGTGCAACTTTCCAGAGACAGGGCTTTTGTGTTTTTTTTTTAATCCTCACCCGAGGGCACTTTTTTGTTTTCGTTCAGATAGAATGGGAGGGAGAGGGAGGAAGAGAGAGAGAGAGAAACATCGACATGAAAGGGACACATCGAGTGGCTGCCACCTGCACGACCCAACCAGGGCCAGGGACAAACTGCAACCGAGGTATGTGCCCTTAGCGGGAACTGAACCCGGGTCTCTCTGGACCGAAGGCCGTCGCTCTAACTGCTGAGCCAAACCGGCCAGGGCGACAGAGCTTTTTAGTATCATTCTTTCCTGGCTCCGAGGGGCTGGGTGGCACCTGCAGAAGAGTGGGCTTCAGGTTTGCCAGACCTGGGTGGAGATTCCGACTTGCAAAAGCCACTATGCCCCGACCCCTGGGTCCCTCTGTACCAGCCCACCTCCTGGGGTCAAGGTGAAGGGGACAGGGACAATGTTTGCTCAGGCAGCACCTAACACACAGTGGAGACGTGATCATCACAAACCCCGGCGAAGCCCAGAGCCGTGGGGCATCCCTAGGAAATCATCTTCAGGGCCTTGGCCACTCAGTGAGCAAGTTAGGGCCCTGACCTCCGTCCTTTTCATGTCAAATCAGAAAGACGGCACATGTTCACGGAGCGCTCATGTCCTTGTTACCAGGACAGTGTCCCTGCCATCAGGGAGCTTCCTGGACAATGAGGTCTGCTCCAGGCACTGATGGTGTTGGGAGATGGACACCCCGAAAGTTAATACTTCCGCTCTATGTAAACCGAACAGCCTAATAACCACCTGATGACAAAGGAGGTGTGATGGCCGCAGTGTGTCTCAGGGTCAGACTGCTCTGTGGAGGCCACGCGTGCCGCAGGGAGAGCCTGCTGTGGGCTAGGGGGCCAGGAAAAGCTTTTTCCTGGAAACTGAAATTTACACGGTCCTTCAGACCTCTGCCGTCTGGGGGGCTACCATCTGGCCGTGAGCAGGTCATGAGAGACACCCTGCGTGGTGACAGACCCGCTGAACTGGAAAGGGACAATCCCTCACTAGGCTAGGTGAGGGCCCACGGCAGTGAGCGGGGTGAGAGCAGGGGTGTGGCTGAGTATAACCAGACACTTCTTGTGGCCTGAGCCGGTCCTTCATCAAAGAAGAGACTTCAATGTGGCCAGAACCCCACTCCTCTGGTCCCCACCCTCACTGGCACTCACTGGGATTGGCCAGAACCACCTGCCCTGTGCCCAGCTTTGGGCACTTTGTAAGTCAGAGTCGTGGGGAAGGGGGCAGAGGACATGGCTCTAGTGTGGCTGCAAGGTTTTCTGATGTCACAAACCCCCTGGCTTCTCCTTAGGGTGCTTGCCAGGTGAGGGTGAGGCTAATGGCTTGAGGGTGCGTAGCCGTCACAGCTATCCCCTCCTGCCACCACATCCAGGTTCAAGCTCCCTTGGAAACTCTGTACGCAGACCGCCAGGTCCCAGTCTCTGCTGGGACACACGCCAGGAGGGGCCTAGGACTCCTGCCCTGTCAAATGCACCAAATAAGTGTCCTAGCAGACATGGCTGATGGTGGCAGAAGTGAAGCTGTACAGCACAGCTGGGGCCCCACAGGCCTGACCGCTTGTCAGGGTGCCCGGAGGCCCAGGACAGGGAGCAACACAGGGACCCTTCCCCCAAACTTACCCACTCCGACCTTCCAGCCCTGGAGCCTCCCAGAGCCCGGCATGTCTCCAACCAGTCGCGGCCCTACCGTCAGGGAAGCACGACTCTGCTCCCTGTGCCTTGAGACCCGGAAAGCCTACGAGTTCAAAGGGCATAGGGAGCAGCCCACCTGGCCCCGAGACACAGGCCGAACTACACTACCCACAATTCCCCGGGCTCGCCAAAAAGGAAATGTCGTTTATGCAAGGATAAGCTCAGCTCTCCCAGCAGCTGCAGGGAGAGGGAGAGAGAGGGGTAGAGGATTACCAGGGAGGGCGGGCGGCGTGCAGGGAGCGAGGGTGGAGAGCAGGGCGGGCGGCGAGGAGGAGGCGGCGCTCGCCGCCGCCGCTGCCGCCTGCGGACCGTGCAACCCCGCGGGGCCGGGCAGCGGGCAGCGGTGCCTGCGTGCGCTGCACTCCGGCCGGCGGCTGCGGGCGGACGCGGGGCCAGGCCGGCGCAGGGGCTGAGTTTCTGCAAAGTTTGACCTGGTTGCCTTTCCGATGCCGCAGCAGAGCGAGGCAGCGCGCGGCGCGCCCGGCGGCTGCGGCGTGGCGGCGTGGCTGAGCGGCGGCTGCACGCTCACAATGATCATAAAATAAAGGAGGCGCACGGGGTGGGGGCGAGAGAGCCCCGAGCCTCAGCCCTCCGCCCCCGGCCACCCCCGAGCATCCCTGAGCTAGGGAGACGTGGGGGCCGGGGGCGCCCAAGCCGGCCCCAGACCCCAGTAGAGCCAAAGGACACTGCCTGGGGAAGAGGGTAGGGGCGCCCCGTGGACGTGCCCGCAGCGGGGTCAGGGGCGGCCGGAGGGCGGCGACCGGGGCTCGCGGATTGGCCCGAGGGGCAGGTGAGTCGCCGGCGCCGCCCGGGTGGGGGCGTGCGCGCCAAAGTTACCCCGCGGCGGCTAGTGCGCCCAGCGTGCGGGGATTCGGGGCCACTCGCGGCTGACCAGGGGCCATAGAGGCGCCCTATGCGGCTGGGCGAGGGCACTGCGCTCTCCGAGGGTCGGGGGATCCCGGTCCGGGAAGGGGCGCGCACCCGGCCAGACCGGCTTGCGAGGGTGGCACTGCGCCCCTAGGGGGCCGGAGGGACCCGGCCAGGGAAGGGGAGCCGGCGGAGAGGCGGTGGGCGCAGGGCCAGGGCCAGCAAGTCCACGCGGCCCACTGCGGTGCTAGCCTGTGGCCCTCCACCCCCACCCCGCACCCTGGCCGGGAAGGTGTCAGCGGAGATGTCACGGGCGGCGATTATTCGCTGGTGCGCGCGGTCGTGCGGCTGCCACTGACGGGGCGGGCGTGGGGGGGGCGCCTCCTCCGGGGAGACCGCCCAGAGCCGCGCTGTCAGCTCCGCAGCCCGCGCCCCTTGCACACGCGTCCCCGTCCCCCGCGCCCCCCGCGGCAAAGTTAGGCTCAACTTTGAGGCGGGCCTTGACGCCCTGTCCCTTCCACCTCCCCCAGGTCCTCGGCGGCCGCGGCGACCTAGGCGGCGACTCAGCGCAGCCCCGGAGCCCCGTACGGCGGGAGGCGACAGCGGCGAGGGGACGCGGCACGCCCGCGCGGGGGCGTCGGCCCGCGCCCGCCAGTGGGCGCCGATCGGGACCCGCGCTGCGCTGCGCTCCTCGGGGACCTCGGGCGGCCGGCATCCGGCGCTCGCCTCCAGGAAGCCGCGGGTCGGCGCTCGCCCTCGAGGGAGCCGGGACCTCCGCCGACTGGACAGAAACGGCCCTTCCATTGATTCGACCCCGTAGGGCCAGAGCCGGTGCGTGCGCCCCGAGCGCGTGCGGAAGGCAGGAGGGCAGGAAGTCGGTGTTCTGCAGCGAGGGTGGCGGCGCCGCGCCGGGGACCGAGCCTTCCTTATTTATGTGTCTGCCGGTTTTCGCCTTCGTCCCCGAGACTTCAGGGAGCGTCTGCGAGCTGCGTTCCCCGCCTGTGAGGCACAGAAGGGCTGGATGTCTGAACAACATGATTATCCATTAACATCCAAACTTCTCTTTTTTTAACCCAAAGAATATCGGTGATTTTTGTCCACTGCTAGCAGAGGAAGAGAGAACCCAGGGCCCTTGAAATGCAGCAAATTCCTTATTTATAAACAGGCCCGAGGTAGTGCTAGGTAAACGCCCCCTGCTCAGTGAATTTTCTATCCTATGGATACTGATCTTGAGATTTGAAGCCGGAGAGCAGTTGTCTGCACTGGGTTCCGCAGCCTCCATCCTTTCAATGCCCAGCTTTCTCTGGGACTGCTGGCCCTCCCTGGAGATCAGAGCGGTGCTGTGTGCCATGGGCTGCATCCAGAGCATCGGCGGCAAAGCCAGGGTCTTCCGGGAAGGTATCACGGTGATTGATGTGAAAGCCTCCATCGACCCTGTCCCCACCAGCATCGACGAGTCCTCCAGCGTGGTGCTCCGCTACCGGACACCCCATTTTCGTGCCTCGGCCCAGGTGGTCATGCCGCCCATCCCCAGGAGGGAGACCTGGATAGTTGGCTGGATCCAGGCGTGCAGCCACATGGAGTTCTACAACCAGTATGGGGAGCAGGGCATGTGAGTACTGCTCGTGAGCAAGCTCTGGGGGGCTGTTTGGGGCGGGGAGCTTGGAGCCTGGGGTGGGGGGTCAGGGCCGCGCCTGGGGCAGAGGGAAGCTTTAGGCATGTGCAAAGAGGTCCCTGAGTCCTCCTTGGCATGTGACCTCCTAAAGGGTTTGCTTGTTGATTCAGGTTGGGGTCATGGCTCTAGGACCTTCCTTCCCACTGTCCCTGAGGTCCCTATGACCTTCCGTGCAAGATGCCAAGAAAGCAGAGGCACCCTGGCTGGGTAGCTCAGTTGGTTAGAGCGTCATCCTGGTACACCAAGGTTGTGGGTTCGATCCCCGGTCAGGGCACATACAAGAAGCAACCAATGAATGCATAAAATAAGTGGGACGACACATTGATGTGTTTCTCTCTCTCTCGTCCTTCCTCTTTCTCTCTAAAATAAATAAATAACTAAAAGTTTAAAAAAGAAAGCAGAGGAATATTCCATCAGGTGCCTCTTTGGCAAAACAAGCTTGCTATGTGGACCAGAGAGCCGAGGCTTGGCGCCCCAGGCTCAGGCCCCGGCGAGCCCACGTGGAGGGCGCCGGGGAGTGACTGGGTGCTCCGAAGCCTCCTGAGTTGTTTGCATAGTGCTGCATGGCTGGGTGTGAACCTGTCGCGGGGTTTCAGATGCACCTCCGGTCTGGGGGAATTCTTGTTACCGGTGGTATTTTGTTTGAGAGGACAGCTAATTTTAGAAACCCGGTTTGCTTCGTGCTGTGGTGTTTTTCTCCCCAAGGCAGGAGGCTACTTAAGTAGACACCATCCGTGTTAGTGTCCAGGAGTGTCCGGGGGGAGCCCAGAGCTGAGAGGAGCCCACCGGCCTCTTCTCTCCAGCCTGGCCTCCAGAATGTTCCCAGGATGTCAGTCTCAGTGCAGGACCGTGGGACCCTGGGACCCTGGGACCCTGGGCCTTCCTTTCTGGCATGTTCCCTGATCCCAGGCTGGTCATCCTGAGTGTGGAGAGAACAGAGCTAGACGTCACTTGAAGGGCCACCCTTAGACGGGGCGGTTTAAATAGCTGTTTCCAGGGCACTGGGACCTTTCTGGCCGCGGACACTGTCCCATAGCCTCTCTCAGTGTCCACTGTACAACTTCCCGGGTCTGCGAATAAGGAACAGAGACTTCCCCCAGGAGTCAGTTTTTCAGTGGTTTAGGAGCATCCTGGGCCACCTGAAATTTGAGGGGGGTCAGGAGGGGATGGAGGTGGGGGGGTACCACCGGAGACTCTGAAGTTCTCAGGGAAACAGTAGGATCAAAGTAACACTTAAAACGAGGTGTAACCATGATCGCCCCAGAGGTGCGCGTGTCCGTCAACCTGATTTCCACACCCAAGCCCTTCAGTTCCCGAAAGGGCCCTTAGGCCAGGACGGGGGCTGACTTCCCATTCCGAAGGGGAAGCATGTTCTTTGATGTGAGTCCTCAGGCTTTGCAGGGCATCCGGACCACAGGCAAGGCACAAAGGTTTTGCTAGGGGCCCTAGGCTCAGTTCTGGGGTAGGGGAGGCAGGGGCCCTCCAGAACTTGGGGGGAGATGAGCACCAGGAGCAAGAAAGCCTCGGAGGATGGAAGGGACTGCGTTCTGCTGAGATGGGTGTGCGGTGGGAAGGGGACAGGCCTGGAGCCTCCCCCTCCCCCGAGCCTCCCCTTCCCGGAGCCTCCCCGTGCACAGCCTCCCCAGTCTTTCAGGGCCCTGCGCTCCATTCGGTGGCTACGTCCAGGCATCTTGCTGGAGGCAGGCCTGAGTTGGGAGACCCGAGATGACCTTTCTGTTTGGGTGCCAGTCCTTGGTTCCTGGTTGGGGAACCTACGGCACACCTCGACTGCAGTCAGGCAGGCCTGGGCGGGAGTCCAGGCTCTGCCACTATCCAGGGTGTGACCCGAGCCACTCTGACCCGTGGTTTCCTCCTCTGCAAAGTGGGGCATCCTCGTCCTGGCGCCACGGCTTAGGGAGAACGGCGGGAGATTTGTGCAGTCAGCTCTGCGCCAAGCCCGCGGCAAACACTCAGCGGCTTTCGCCGTTAATGTCATTACTGCGATGCTGTTCTCCGAGGGGCAGCGAGCGACCATATCTGCAACGAGGCGAGAATCCTGGCCGAAACTCTAGAAATCTGACTGACGTGGATGACTCTTGAATTGAATTTTCTGCCTGGCCCAGGCCTTCCTCTTTCTACCCAGGGCAAGTCCCTGACTTTATAAAAGGTTGAGATCGTGTAAGTCATGAACGATTGGATGGTTCAAGGGGCTGAAGGCCGGTTTCCTGGCTGTCTACTTGCTTCCCTTGGTCCCCTCCCCTTCCTGGGACACCCCTGTTGGCACAGGACCCTCTGTCCATGTCCCCTTCTCCTGGGTTCATAACCCCAGTTAGGAGGGGACCGGCCCCAGAGAAAGGGCAGAGCTTGCTGCTCCCTGGGAGTCACTGTCCTTCATGGGCTTGGGCCCTGGGGTCAGAGTGACCGAACAGGGCTGGCTCTGGGGCCTTGGACAGTCGCCCCTTGGAGCTTTGGCTTTGTCATCTGTCAGAAGTCCCCACAGGGAGGACTCAGTGGAGGAGCATGTGTGTAGGCGACGGCCCTGTGGCTGAAATGCCGAGTTGGAAGCTGCTCAGCATATTTTTATTTTTTGGTTAATCCTCACCTGAGGATCTTTTTCCATTGATTTTCTTTTTCTTCTTTTTTTTGAGAGAGAGTGGGAGGGCAGGAGGGAGAGAGAGAAACATCGATGTGCGGGAGGCACATGGATCGGCTGCCTCCTGCACAATCCGCCCAGGGCTGGGGATGAAACCTGCAACCCAGGTACGTGCCCTTGACCAGGAATCGAACCCGAGACCCTGCGGTCCGCGGGCCGATGCGCCAACCACTGAGCCAAACCGGCCAGGGCTCGACTTATTATTAGCCAACAGAATTGCATTAAGAATTACCGGACAGCATGGTTCCTCCGTCCGTGGGCCGAGCGGTCTCAGCTGGTGCCCCCTGCAAACAGATGGGCTGGGTTAGAAAAAGCCTGAATGTGAGGGAGTGTGATGTAGGAGACCCCTCCCACCCATCGTCCTTGCCCCAAACTACTCTCACATGTTTACTCCCCGTGACCTGAAAGTGGGGTGCGATGAGCTGGTGGGACTGACCCCTAGCTGCTTGGACCACTGGCGTTGTAGGATGAGGGGCAGCGTCCCTGGTCTCTACCCACTCGATGCCAGAAGTCCCCCTACCCCCTGTTGTGACCACCAAAAATGTCTCCAAACATTGCCGGCCTGGGAGGGGTGTGAAGCCCCCCCGGCTGCAAATTGCTTGACCAGACGCAGGTACTTTGAATCATCAAAACGAAACCCACGTGCTGGGCTCTAGTGGTCTGGGGCGGGTGCAGCCAGGTGGCAAAGGTTAGGGCTTCTGTTCTTCACAAATGGGCTTGTATTCAAAATATTAATTCCAAATACGGGACCGAAACCCGTAACACCCCCAGACGCTGCCCCTGCTGGAGGTGAATCTCTAAGCCGGGAGAACTTTTCTGGGTGACACTCTGGGTTGGAGGTATTTGAAGTGGGACAGTAATGCAACTCTCACAGACAGCTGTGCAATGGTGAGCTTCTCCACGCCAGCTCCAGAGGATCCTGTATGGTTTCGGGTCCAACCCACGTTGCTTTAAAAGCGCCCCCCAAAACTGTTGGAGACACCTGCCTCCACACCCCATCCTCCGCAGCTCCTCAGCCGCCACCTGTCAGCGGCACAGGCTTCTCAGTGACAAGACAGTTTCCTGCCTGTGTGGGAGGTGCTTCACCTTGTCCTTAGTTTGTCCTTCTGTGGAGCCCCGAAGGGAATCTGGCCCGTGGCCAAGGCTCAGGCTCGTTTCTGGCTCAGGGTTCTGCCAAAGGGCAGACATGGGGACGCGGGGAGGAGGGCAGCGGGGTGTGGATCCAGCTCCACCGTGCACGGTGCTGCAACCTTGGGCGTCTCTTAACCTCCCTGAGCCTCACTGTTCCCATCTATGAAGTGGGGAGAACAGTCCTTCCCTCATGCCCGTGATGGGGATTCAGTGCGGGGAGGCCTCTCGAGAGCCTCGCCCAGGGCCCAGGCCTCTGAAGGCTCGGTGGGTGGTAGCTGTCCATGTCGTAACTACTGCTATTGGCTATTAATTAGGCAACGCCTGGCAGTTAGCACAAACACTGCCGTGTTGTAGTGGTCACTGCTGCTGTCTCTTCCCCCGGGTGGGGTTCACGTACCCGTCCACAGTGTGAGTGCCTTGGGCGATGAGACTTCTGAGGGTCTTTCCAGCCAGAAGATGGAGGGACACTGGCCGCCTCAGGGTCACGCGGCTGGTGGGAGAGGGCTGGGCAGGGTTGCAGGGGCCTGGGCCTTGGGTGGGGGATGCCGGAGCTGGGCGGAGGGCACGGATGCCCAGCTCCCTCTCTGCTCTGTTGTTTCCCAAGGACCTCATCTGATGAGGAGGAAACAGCCCTGAGGCCTGAAGCCACCTGCCCAAGGAAGCTTGTCCGGCTCCAGCAGTTCTGGGGACAGGCCGGGAGGAAAGGCCCCAGTGACCACAGGGCCTCTTCCTGCGGCCCAGGCCTGGGCCACGCGCCCTGCGCAGAACAATTGAGGATGCTGCTTCCTCTCTTCAACCGGAAGGTGGCCTCCCCCATCTGCGGGGCCCTGGCAGAGGCGTGGGTGGGAGAGGGAAGTCCTGCTTCCAGGCTTTGGGGTGGGAGGAAGTGGCAGGGGACGGCCTGGCCCAAAGAAACTCCCCCTGGACCGGCTTGGCCAAGTGACCGCCCCGACCCTCGCCTTCCGCGGGCCCCAAACAAAAGCCGCCGTTCCTGGCGACGGCGAGAAGGCGCCGACAGCCGTCCTATCCAGGACGGACATGGAACGTGGAGATCCATTTTTTTGCCGATGGGATCTGGGCGAACTGAAAAGGATGGGGAGGAGGCTCTGTGGTGGCTCCCGCGAGGAGGAGGATCAGAGTGTGCATGCGTTAAAAACAGTACCCTGTGAGATATGGGGGTAGGAGCCCAGTTTTCATGACAAAGACATCACCGAAAACGGGAATGCAGACTGCGTGTCTGTGAGGGAAAGGTCTAGAAGGATGTTTACCAGCGTGTGGTCGGTGGGTAACCTCAGGAAAGGAGGGTGCGCGGAAGAGGTAGCTTTTGTTTGTCTCACTTTGTACCCGTCTCCACGCGGGCATACAAAAACGAAAGCACAACTTTTATAAGTAAAAACTGAACTTACACAGGTACCGTCGGTCTTCCGCTCCTGTGAGGCCCAGGCCCAGGCCCGGGGGTGGGGTGGGGGTGGAGCTTGTTGTTTGGGGGCACCCAGGGGTGGGTTTGGGAGGGGCCACCGCAGCCCCTCCCTGAGAGAGAGGCACCTGGTGTCCCGTTTGGCGGGAGGGGGCCAGCTTGATGGTGCCACATGGGGCAGAAGTCAGGAAACCTGCCCCAGTCTGGTTTGGGAGGGGGCTTTTGGGCCTCAGTTTCTGAAAAATGACAAAACTTTTCAGAATTTGAGCAGTTTGCAAATTGTACAAAACTGTTTTCTTGAGGACGAGGTGGGGTACCCCGGAGGGCCCGGGGTGGGGTACCTGTGAGCCTCAAGTCCCTGCGTGACTGTTTCTTAGGGTGCCCAGCGGGTGCTGTGGGACTCATTTACGCGTGTGTTGTTTTAATTTAAAGCAACACATTTATTTTAATATATCTTAGAAAAAAGTCCATCTGTATGTATTTAGCATATTGAACCTGTTATTTCAAAGGCATTTCTTCGGAAAAGCTAGATTTAGTTGATGTTTTTAAAAAAGTGATTGATTTTAAGGAGAACGGCACAGAGATGGGGAGACAGGACCCCGGTGAAGAAAGACATGGAGTTTGCTCTCTGCTCTGAGACCTGATAGGACGAGTACAGAGCCCCCGGCTGGGCGGGAGCCCCGGGGTGTGACGGGTCGCCCAGGCCCAGGCTCACCACCCCTGCCAGGCTCTGTCTGAAGTAGCCAGGGAAGGTGGGCTCCCGTCGGCCCAGGGTCATTGAAGGGCCCCCACGCACACCTCTGGGCCTCCCTGGTCTCTTGGCCCCCCACTGAGAGGCCTGACCCGGGGCCAGCTCGGACTGGCGGCTGGGCCTGGAGCCACGGGGCGACCATCCCTAGCCCTTGTGGCCCTCGGCGCAGCCCCAACCCCTCTCCAGCCTCAGGGAAGGCCCTTCTGTAACCCTGCAGACTCACATTCTCAGCCAGGCGTGCTACTCAGAGCCTGTGTGTGTGTACATGTGAGTGTGCGTGAATGTGTGCGTGTGTGCATGTGCGCGTGCGCGCGTTGGGTGAGGGTCCGATGGAGATCATGGGCACAAGCTCGCTCAGGCTGTGGGCCTGGCCCAGGCTTCCTGGTTGCTGACCTTGGGCCAGGCCTCCTGCCGTGTCTGGGTTTCCTCTGGAAAAGGCGCCCTCAGCCCGGCCCAGGGTGGCTGGGAAGCCCGGGCGGACGTGCGTATGTAGGGTGCCCGGCATGGCCGACGTGCTCGGGGACCATTCCTGCTGCTGCTGCGGGGACGGCCCGGGTGAGTGGCACCGCCAGCCGTGGCCGCTCCAGCTAGGAGGATGCACCAGCAGATGCCACGTTGGGGGAGGGTCCCTGTGGGGCTCTGGCCCTGCCCACAGGCACCGATCCAGGCCACCAACAGCTCTCGTGCCTGATTCCAGGCCAGGCACCGTGTAGTCCTGAGCTCTGGCCCTGCCCTCTCGGGATCGTCCACAATGATCGTACGACTAATCACCCCATGAATGTGCCGGGAGGCAGCGGGTGAGGACCAAGTGGCATCTCATCCGGCGGGCCCCCAGCCCTGTGGGAAGGGTCAGGGTGGGCTTCCTGGGGACTCCAGGCTGAGCCACGAGCACTACTGCGGGCACGGGAGGCCCCGAGATGGGGTGGGGTCGGGGTCATGGCCCGTTAGAGGGACTGAGAGGGGCCGCTGGGTCTGCAGCCCGGGAGGGCGTGTGCGGACGCGTGCTTGGGCCCGGGCTTCGACTGTGGGCTTCGAGGGCCATGGGGAGTCATGGCAGGTGTAACGGGGTTGGAGGGAGGAACAGTACGATCAGCTGTGTTTTTAAAAGACCACCGAGGCCCGGCCGGGGTGGCTCAGTGGTTGAGCATCGACCCTGCATCAAGAGGTCGCCGGTTCGATTCCCGGTCAGGGCACATGCCCAGGTTGTGGGCCCGATCCCCAGTGGGGGGCGTGCAGGAGGCAGCCAGTCCATGTTCCCTCTCATCAATGTTTCTATCTCTCTCCCTCTCCCGTCCTCTCTCTAAAATCAATAAAGAAAAAAAATTAAATAAATAAAAGATCACTCAGGCTTCTGGGAGGAGAGCAATGCAGGGTCAGGACGGGAGGCTCGGAGGCCTGGAAGGGGTGAGGGGCCCAGGCCGGGGTGAGGTCAGGGGGAAGGGGGCACAGTCCCGAGGTGGGAGGGAGTCGGGTGGTGGTGGTGGTGCCTGGAGGGCCCCCCCCCCCCCCCGTAGACCAGGGCAGCGCCTCCGTCCCTTTCTCATAGCCGAGCCTGTGGCCAGCACCCGTGACAGGTGCTCTGCAAACTCCTGAGTGGGTGACGGATGGCGCCTGCAGAGGGAGCTGGGGTGTGAGGGCAGCGGAGGGGTCTGTTTCAGAGGGCCCAGGAGGCATCTGGGGTCCAGCGTCAAGCTTGGACTTGCTTTGGGGTCCCACACCTACAAGGACCCAGACAACCTGGGGTCTGCAGAGAAGGTGGCTGGGGCAGGTGGGACCAAAGCCTGGGGACCCGGGGCAGGAACAGGCCTGTTTGCACTTATTTATTTTAAATACTTTTTTTTCCTTTATTGATTTTTGGAGAGAGAGAAAGGGAGAGGGACAGAGAAGCATCAATGAGAGAGAACATCGACTGGCCGCCTCCTGCATGCCCCCCACCGGGGATCGGGCCCACGACCTCGGCATACGCCCTGACTGGGAATCGAACTGACAGCCTCCTGGTAGATGGGTCAACGGTGCTCAACCACTGAGCCACACCGGCCGGGCGTTTGCACTTATTCAAAGTCCCCATCGCCAAACGGACCCGTGGGCTGAGCCCTTGCCCGCAGGCAGGGTGCTGGGATCCTTGTTTACTTACCCGGTCGGTGGCATCTTCGAGTCAGACCTGTATTGTCCCCGCTGTGCAAACACGGAGAAGACTCCGTGTGCAGGGCCGGGGTCCACGCTCACCCCCACCCCAGGGAGCACAGACCCGAGGGCCTGCCTTGAAGTCCCAGGTCATTCCAGAACAAACAGGAATCCTAGAGGCGGCGAAACCGCCCGGACCCACACCTTTCGGAGCACGTGGTGCCCGAAACCACAAGTGAGGTCCAAGGCTTCAGGTCCGATCAGAGCGGGCAAATCCTAACTGCTGAGTGGTCCCAGCGGTTTCCACGTATTGCTCTTCCCTGGGTACCAGGCAGTAAACAGCAGTGCGTTTCCTCACCCCCGAACCTCGCGAGGCGGGGCGGGTGATCCGTAGCTAACCAACGAGAGCCGTTAACTCAGACATGGGGGACTTGATCAGAGCCAGTAGCCAGACTCAGGCTGGATCCAGGGCTGCTGTGTCCCCCAGAAGCTGTGCCCTCAGCCAGGCTCCCTCCCACCTCCTCGATGGGAACACGGGGCCGGGGTGGCTGGTGATGCCGGGGAAACAGACGCTCTTGGCCCCGGTTCTGAGCAGTGCCCCACGAGACACTGCTGTCTGCCAGCTCATGAGGGTCCTCGCCTGGCTGTGACTGAGCGGGGGCTTGGGCCTTTGGGGCTGGGGGAGGAGAGGCATCCAGGAGCTTGGGGTCAGAGGCTGAGAGGAGGGGGAGGGAGGGAGGCTGTTCTGGTACGGAGCCCCACGCCCCAAATAAGCCAGCTTCGGATGTGAAAGGGGGCCGAGGAAGAGCCAACGTGCTTTTGCAAGTTTGCTTTCTGCCTTTTAAAATGTTTTTGCAAGTAAGGGTGACCACGGGGGGAGGACGGCGTGGGTTCCTTCTGAAACGGGGGCGGCTGCTGCGGGCGGTGGGTCTGGAAGAGCCTCGGGGTCTTGGGGACCAGCAGGCACTTTCCAAACGTGAGGTCATTTGAGCTGCTGCCCAGGTTCTGTCTGAGTTTGATGAACTCAAGGCCCTGGGCAGGGATGGCCTGCTAGGCAGGTGTTATCCTAATTAGTGGTTTTCTAGAAAATAAACAGAAAAACGGATGAAAGAAACAAAAATGAGCACTATCGCGTGGATGATCACGCCTTGCGTAGTGGCCCTGGTGTTGCTAACCGCTAACATGAAATGGTGCATTTCGATAGAAGCATTTTTAAAACTGTGATAAGACGTACTTTACCATTTGGGCCATTTTTAAGCTCCGTGGCATCAGGCACATCCACTTGGCTCTGCCTCTTTCACCCCGAACGGAAACTGTCCCCGTTAACCCCAACCCCAGCCCCTGGTGCGCACGTTCCTCTCCGTCTGATTCGACCGCGGCAGGAAGCTCGCACACATGGAGTCTCACCGTGGCTGACTCGGTCACTGGCTCTGTCTCAGCATCGTGTCCTCAGGTGCACCTGTGTTGTAGCAGGTGTGGGACCTCCTTCCTTTTGAGGCTGAATAATGTTCCGTCGCATAGATGGACTACGTGTTTGCCCATCACCCGTCAAGGACACGGGGTGGCTCCCCCGTGGGCTGTTGTGATGAACGGGGGCACATGTGTGAGGCGGCGGACCCCACGAGCACCCGGCTGTGCAGGTGCTCAGCACTCTGAGGGCCAGGTGCCCTGGGTGCTGGCATCATGGGCCCGGGTGGAGGCAGCCCTGGACCAAGCCAGGCTGCCCGGGTCCCAGGCCCTGCGGCTCAGCTGAATCACCCTGGGAAAAGCCCCAGACCCCTGGCTTCGTTCTACTTATCCGCCCAGTGGGGTGCTCATCAGTGCCGAGGTGTCTAAGGGGTGGGCGCCCCAGACACAGCTGTGTCCCCGAGCAGCTGGGGACAGGCCGGCATCCTCTTCTGAGTTAATATCACGGCAGCAATGGTGACGCCGCGGGTGGTAGCAGCCACCAGCGACAGGCATCCACTTTGTGCCCTGCCCTGGGCTGGCACTTCCTGTCTTCGTCCTCCAGGGGCCCAGCAGGGACGTGTGTCCTTGCACGGGGTCTCATGCCAGGTGGGGCAGGCGGGACTTGAAGCCAGGCCAGTGGGGTTCCCAAGTCCGAGCTCTGGACAGCCCGGCTGCCGGCTCCCGTCCCGGATGGCCAGGCCCCTGGGCCTGTGGCTGTGGAAAGCCAGCACCGCTGCTGAGCACCCCGAAAGGGCACTGCAGGGCCGGCCAGCGGCGGGCCGAGCTCGGTGCTTGCAGACGGGGCTGGTGAGGTTTTCTTCGTTCTACTCCAGGGACGGGCCCGCCAGGCAGGGCAGTTCCCCCGCATGTGCTTCCTCTTCTAGGCAGGCGTGAGCAGAGAGAAGGGGAGAGGGGGAGAGTGGGAGAGGGGGGAGGGGCATTGCAGCCCCCGGAAGCCTCACGTGCTGGCTGTGGCCCCGGGGAGGGCCTGGGAGCCCGGACTTCCACGTGGTGGAGGAGACATGGAGGTGAGGGACAGACCCTAAGCAGAGGGCTCTGGGGGTGCCGGTTCCTATGCCCAGGCCCATGCTGGGCGGGAGCCCCGGAAGCACCCCCTTCACCAGGGAGGGCGATGAAGCTGGGGGGGAGGTGGGGGCAGGGCAGGTGTTTGCCCCACGCACTGGTCAGTGGAGGGGCCGGGAATCACTCCCAGATGTGCTGACCCATGGCCACTGGGCTCTGAAGGCACCTGTTGGCCTTTAAAGCAAGAGAAAGACACTCATTGCCACCTGGGGCTGGGGCAGGCCAGCGGGCCGTGCCCACCTGCATTCCCATCCAGCCCAGCCCATGTGCCACGTGGCCTCTGCCTTAACCAGTGCCACCTGTGGCCGTCTACCAGCAGCTGGGCGCAGCACCACCGGCCCGCCCCGTGATGCATCCGCAGGGGCAGAGGCAGCTGGGGTGCCCACAGCCCGGCCGGGGGCCAGCCCGTCTGCAACGATTTCAGTGGGGAGACTGATTTGAGATGATGCAAGAGAACAGGATGGCTTGGGTGGGGGGGGGGGGCCCAGTTCACCCACCATGACGTTGACGTGTTTCCTGTCCGGCCCCCTGGGAGATAAGCCCCGTGGACAGAGGGGACACCGAAAAGCCCTGTGGGTGGCTGGCTGAGTAACAGGCCTTCCTGTCCCCAGGTCCAGCTGGGAGCTCCCGGACCTCCAGGACGGCAAGATTGAGGCCATCAGCGACTCGGACGGCGTGAACTACCCCTGGTACGGCAACACCACGGAGACGTGCACCATCGTGGGCCCCACCAGGAGGGACTCCAAGTTCATCATCAGCATGAACGACAACTTCTACCCCAGCGTCACGTGGGCCGTGCCTGTCAGCGAGAGCAACGTGGCCAGACTGACCAACATCTACCGGGACCAGAGCTTCACCACGTGGCTGGTGGCCACCAACACCTCGACCAACGACATGATCATCCTGCAGACGCTGCGCTGGCGCGTGCAGCTCAGCATCGAGGTGGACCCCAGCCGGCCCCGGGGCCAGCGCGCCCGGCTGCGCGAGCCCATCGCCCAGGACCAGCCCCAGATCCTGAGCAAGAACGAGCCCATCCCACCCAGCGCCCTGGTCAAGCCCAACGCCAACGACGCTCAGGTCCTCATGTGGCGGCCCAAGTACGGGCAGCCGCTGGTCGTCATCCCGCCGAAGCACCGGTGACAGCCAGGGTGCCGCTCGCTGAGACCCCAGGGACGAGACCGCTCCGACAGCCCCAGGTGGACGCCCATCCTCCAGCAAAATACAACCATTCTACCTTGTCCAGCGGGGTGTCACTGTGCACACGCCGGGTGCCTCCGCCCCTGGATGGAACCCGTTTCCTCACGGGGAGGGGGAGACCGGCCAGGACAGCCCAGCCCCGCGTGCACCCTGGGTGCCCTGGGGTCTCCCTCCTGGCCTTTCTCACCATTTCAGTCATTCACCTGCAACAGATTCCCCGACACAACTGCTTTTCAGTCCTTTGATTTTTTTTAAAACACCTCTTTCTGAGGTTCAGGGCGGGAGGAGGAGGAGTTGACGGGGGACAGCCCCGCTCTTGCTGACCCTTGCTGACCCGCGAGTGCGGGGCCCTCCCACGCCGCTCCCCGTCCTCCCTCACGCGGCCTTACGTAGACTTGCTTTGCCAAACTTTTGCCTTAAGCTGAATTGAAAGGAAAAAAGCCGAGACAGACAGAAAGCAGGGTCTCTTTTCTGCGGAACTTCTCACCTTCTGCCGAGGGGAGGGAGGGTTGGGTCAGGGAGGAGGGAGACTACCCGGGCCCCTCCTCCCGGCTGTCTCGGGACTCGGCAGGGGCACCGATTTAGACCTAAAACCAGCTGCTCCTCCTTGCGTTTGGGCAGAAACGACCACAGATGGGCGCTGCCCGGACAGGCGCAGGTAGAGGAGCCCCTCCCCCCACCGGGCCCCAGGTCCACCGGGCGGCTCCTCTCCTCTCTCCTGGCAGCCTTACCTTGCCCTGGGCGGGTCTCGGAGACAGGGAGGGTCTGGGTCGCAGGTGGAGCCCCGGAATGTTCATCTGTCCTCACACCCGTCCACAGAGGCTCTGCCCTCACGTCTCATTGTGTCGCTTTCTGTTTCCCTCCACTGTGGTCCCAGATGCCTGGGGGGTGGCCACGTTGACCCAGTCCTAGTTCTAGTTCCCAGGGGACAGTGAGGACACGCCTTTCCCTGCAGGCGCCTTCTCAGGGGGCAGCCCTCCCAGGCTCTGGGGAGGGCTGCGGACAGCCGGAGCATCACAGAGCTGGAGGTGGTGGGGCGGGAGGAGGCCCCAGGACTTCCCTGGGTCTGGTCCGCCTGTCCTCCAGGAAGGAAAGAGGGCCCGGCTCTGGGGCTGAGTGGGCCCAGGGTTGTGAGCCTTCAGGCCACTGTGGGGGCTGGTGTGGGACAGTGGTCAGTCTTCGAGGGCCCCCCTCCCCGGAGCCCTGGGCCCCTGGAGCCCTAGGACTTGGTCCTGAGCGACGCCGAGCTTCCTTAACGAAATCTGCCCTGAAGGCTGCGCTCAGGGGCTGTGGGGGCGCCCCCGAAACCCCCTTCCTCCCAGCCTGCCAAACCCATAGCTCTATCACCCAGGCCCCGCATTCACACGAGTAATAACCAAGCACAGAAAACCGTCACGTAGGAAAATAATCCATTTCTGCTGCACATGAGCCACTTGTAGGGGCCCCAGGGAAACACGAGAGGGCGTGGGCACCGGTCCCTGCTCCGCGCCGTCACCCACGTGACCTTGTACTGAACCCAGGGGTGCTTACCGTCCCTCCCTCTCCCAAGCCCCACTCCACAGGCGCACAGCTCTCCTGGGACAACTGGACGCCGAACAGCCCTGGCTGCCGCCTGGTGCCTGGGGACCCAGGCCCGGGACCTTCCCCCTGGAAGCTGCCGGTTCCCTTGGTGTGTGGGAGCCCAGCCTCCAAAGAGGCCGCAGCCTCCAGGTGGAGCACTGGGTCCCACCCCACTGGGTGGGCCGGGAGGGGAGGGTGACGTGGTGGCCCTTCTCTGCACTCAGGTCTTTCTTGCACTACAACGGGGAATGGGCCCTGGCGAGGGGTCAGGAAGCTGGGGCACAGCGAAGGGGTTCTCGTGGGGTGGAGGCGGGGGATGGCAGGTGGTCCCGAGCTGTCTGGGGCAGTCCCCAGCTCGGACTCTGTGAATGTGAGCGAGCCTCTCGGCAGGGGTGTGCGGTGCCCACTCGGAGGGGATGGACACGGTCAGGCCCGAAGCTCACCCACCCCCCGGCCCTCTCTCTGCCCATTTGGCCTTGAAGACCCCAAAAGGCCGCAAGGTGGGCCAAGGACGCTGGACTTAGCCTGGGTCTGGTCCCTTGGCCTCCCCGTCATGCCAGGAGCACAGCCCAGGCTCTGGCCGGGGCTGACCCCTCCGGCCCCCCGCGGACACACTCATCCAGCAATAAGGACCATCTGTGGTCGTGGAGGGTACTGTGAAAACAAGCCAGTGCGCTTACCAGGAGGCACAAGACTCTTGAAGAAAATGTCAAATGATCCTTTAAAACAAACAAAATTATTCACAAAGAGAAATAAAAGTAATTTTAAAGTAGGCCTGGCCAGGGTCTGGATGTTTCTGAAGTGGCGGTTCATTGTGGGGCTGACGGCTCCCTGGTTCTGGCTGAGGGCCGTGAAGGGCTTTGGGAGCCTGTGGTCCCGGGATGCAGGGCCCAGGGGCACCCTGGGAGGGGCAGGGCACTGCGGATGCCGCCGCCTCCGGCCTCCGGCCCCACCCAGAGCGCCCTGCCGGGCTCGCGGGCGGAGCCAGCACTGGGCAGACGGAACCGCACGTGGAGAGTGGTCAGCACTGATGGGCCCCGCAGACCTGTCTCCCCAGCCGTGGCTCTGCTGCCCTTGGCCAGCAGCTGCTGATGGGGCTGTGTGGGCTCAGGGCCCCGCCAGTTCATCGTCTTCTACTCAGACTCTCCTGAAAGGGGAGGGGGTGGGAGCCTGGGGTCCTGGAGGGGGCGTGGGCTCAGGGCGGGCCGTGGACTCCAGGCCATTTGCGGGAGTTTGGGCGAGACACTGAGCCCGTCACCTTGTATGGGAAATGGGGTTCTCCGAATGGCCGCCTCGTGGCTGACGCAGTGAGAACACGCCAGTCTGAGTTCCCAGGTGTAACTCGGTGCGTTATCAAGAACCCCATTTCACAGATGAGGAAACCGAGGGAGACAGAAGGGGAGAAGCCGTCCAAGGCTATGCATCTGGGAAGAGGCAGGTCCAAACACGGGAGCACACATCTGTGCTCGGCGCCAGTGCCTGTGACTGAGCAGCCCTAGCCTTCGACTCACTCCATCCAGGGCTCCCGGGCAGGAAATGCTCTCCCCTCACCCCACTTCCGGAAGTGTGCAGTGTGTGTGTGTGCTCACTGCCCACAGTGACTTGGGCTCACTCCCTTCGAGGCGGGGCCAGTCACCTGCCGACCACAGGCTCATGGGCCGGGGTGGGCGGTGGCCTCTCGGCATTACCCCGGTCACTGTGGGCCTCGGACTGGGCTTCCCACATTGCGGGAAACCAACGGCAGTCTGCGTCCTGCCTCCTGGGTCTGAGACAGCGCAGCAGGAAATTGCATAACCGCCCAGATGGCCCATGGGTGGTGCAGTTCACTGTCGTGGTTTGGCTTTTGGTTGTGGAGTTGGTTCCTGGGCTCTGCCCGCAGGAGACTGTGGGATGTGTGCACACACACGCGTGTGCGCGAGTGTGAGCACGGAGCCAACGGCAGGGAGAGCTGAGCCGGGTCACAGCAGGATAGGGCCAGCGGGGCTCGGTATCCACCCTCCCGCAGCCCTGCAGCTGAGCGGGGCGGGAGGGCGGCAGCTGCATGTGGGGTGACATTTGGGAGGGAGGGGCGTGCGCAGGGCGGGTGTTACAAGGAGAGTGGATTCCGGGTGGCATTTGGTCACAGTGAAGCTCTCCAGCCTCCCAAGCTGATAGAGAGCAGGTTAAATTTAGAAGTCCCAGGCTGGGACGGAACAGACACCGGACTCGAGCCAGCTGTCACAGGAGCCCGGACCTGGGCGGGCCGCTGTGTGGGCAGGGCCGGCCCACCTGCCCCCGGACGTCCGGGAGAAGCAGGTGCACCATGGCCCCAGCCTGCCTCCTGCCCCTGGGGTCACTCTGGGTGGAGCCCAGCCGCCACTCTGGCCAGACTCACTGCCCGTTAGCATTAGAGGCCATAGGAAACCGCTCTTGATCCCAGAGGGAGAGCCCTTACTGGGGAGAAGCGGGTGGCACTCAGTTCCTGGTGCTCTTCCTGTCGCCTCTGCTGGATTTGGCTCTTGGTCATCATCTCTCCTGCCTAGTAGCTCCACAGGAACTGCCCTCTGCCTGGCGGGGGTCTGAGCCTCGAGCAAGGCAAACATTGCAGGTAGCAACGGGCCACTGTGCACGACTCTTCCGAGACGACCTGCCCGCATCGCCGGAACGCGATGAAGCCGGCACAGCGGGCGGCCGGCGCTGCCACGGCCCTTTCCTGCGACCATCGGTCATGTCGCGCGTGTGCTCCCCTGTCACAGACGAGCAAACAGACCCTCAGAAAGGGTCAAAGGACTTGCTAAAGGTCACTCAGCTGGGAAGCTGCAGAGCTGGGCTGGCTTCAAACAGACATCTAGTGACCCCACTCTGTCACTGCCTTTTCGGCGACACCACCCAGCCCTCGCACACCCCGATTCTCCCAGCGAACCGCGGGGCCAGCGATGCTGAACGGAGTCGTCAGCGGCCCTGTTGGCACCAGCCGATGGAAACTATTAAATGCATGAAAACACGTCTGAGCAAATGAGCCCCATCCCTGTGCCTGTGTCCAGAGAGGCACACCCACACAAGGGACACGGGTCCCGGCAGCTGCCAGCCGGCTCCCGACCGGGCAGGGCCCGCCCCCTTGTCCCTGCACTGGCCCGAGCCTTGTGAGTGGGACAGGCGAGGGGCGGCGCGGCCGGGTGTTTACAGCAATCCGGCGCAGTGAGGAGCCTGTGCTATTCTTGGCTGCCTCTTGACTGCGGAGTGAGGCCGGGCTGGCCGCCTGACCCCTGCTGCCGCTTCCTCTCTGCGAGCCAGGACTCGCACAGCTGCCCGTCGGCCGGTCAGACCCACTGAAGCGCGGGGTCCGGCTGGCGTTCGGCGTGGGCCGCCTGAGAGGGAGGGCATTGCGTGGGCGTCAGAGACCAGAGACGTCTGCCTCGTGAGGCTCAATGTCACCGCGATGTCCCGGCGACGGGACTTGGTGATCCAGGGTCCTCAGCATCAGCAGACACACGCGTGTGTCAGCCGGCCGGTCAGACTAGTGTATTTACTTTTCACAGCTTTATTGAGATACGGTTCACACGCCGTACAATTCACCCACTTCGAGAGGACAAGTCTATGGTTTTTAGTCAATTCACAGAGCTGTGCAGCCATCGTCACAGTTTGGGAATCTTTTCATCATCTCAAAAAAACCTCCCAAACGAAAACCCCCGTACCCGTTAGCTATCACCACCCCTACCACACCCCAGCCCTGAGCAACCACTCATCTGCTGTCTGGAGGAGGCTCCTGTTCCGGAGCCACTGTGGGTGGGATCACAGACTGGTGCTTCCAGCTTCTTCCACTTGGTGCACTGTGTCAGGGTTCACCCACGCGGCAGCAGGCCCCAGCACGCCCTTTCTGACGAAGGCCCTGTATTTATTTTTATCCTCGCCCGAGGGCATTCCTAGCATTTATCTTCAGATAGAACGGGAGGGAGAGAGGGAGGAAGAGAGGGAGAGAACCATCGACGTGAGAGAGGCACATCAACTGGTCGCCATCCACACAACCCCAATCGGGGCCGGGGACAAACTGCAAATGAGGTGTGTGCCCTTAGCGGGGATCGAACCCGGGACTGTCTGGCCCACAGGCCGATGCTCTAACTGCTGAGCCAAATTGGCCAGGGCTGACGAATGCACTTTAAACAAAAAATAATCCTCAGCCCTGGCCAGTTTGGCTCAGCAGTTAGAGTGTCAGCTCACGAACCCACGGAAAGTCCTGGGTTCGGTTCCCGCTAGGGGCACGTACCTCAGTTGCAGTTTGTCCCCGGCCCCGGTTGGGGTCATATGGGTGGCAACCACTCAATGTGTCTCTCTCACATCGATGTCCTCCCCCCGCCCCCCATTTGAAGATAGAAGCAAACATGTCCTTGGGTGAGGATTGAAAAAAAAAAATCCTCACATGAGGATATTTTTCCATTGATTTTAGACAGAGTGGAAGGGAAGGAGAGAGAAAATTCGATGTGAGAGAGACACATCCAGTGGTCGCCTCCTGCATGACCTTTCAATCCATGGGACAATGCTAAATCCACTGAGCCACACCAGCCTGACACAGCAAATTTTTTTTTTTTTAATCCTCACCCAAGGACATTTTTTGTTCAGGTAGAGTGGGAGGGAGAGAGAGGAACAGAGAGAGAGAGAGAAACATCGATGTGAAAGGAACACATCGAGTGGCTGCCACCCGCACGACTGACCAGAGCCGGGGACAAACTGCAACCGAAGTATGCGCCCTTAGTGGGAACTGAACCCGGGTCTCTCAGGACCGCAGGCCGACGCTTTAACCACTGAGCCAAACCAGCCAGGGCCAGATTTTTTTTTCTTTGTATATTAAGCGTATATTCCACAACCTTGCTAAAGTTTCTAATTTTAGTTTTATTTTTAAAATTTCATAGGATTTTCTATATAGATGATCATGTTATCTGTGAACAAAGCTTAACTTCTTCCTTTCTAATCTTGATGCCTTTATTTCTTTTTCTTAGTGCATTGGCTAGATCTTCCTGTACAAAGTTCGACAGAAGCGGTGAGAATGGACATTCTCGCCTCGTCTCGATCTGGGGTGAAAACATTCTTTCAATGTGCTGGAAGAGTCTCTATATAATTGGTATTACTTATTCCTTAAATATTGGGTGGAACTTGCCAGGGAAGACATTTGGAGCTGGAATTCTCTTTATGCGAAATTTTTGGATGATTAATTTCTTTAATAGCTATAGGACTATTCAGGTTATCTATTTTTCATGAGTTAAAATTTTTTTTTTCTTCTTTATTGAATTTAGAGAGGAAGGGAAAGGGAAAGATAGAAACATTGAGAGAGAGCATCAATTGGCCGCTTCCTGCATGCCCCTGACTGGGGCTGGAGCCCACAACCTGGGCATGTGCCCTGACCAGGAACCAAACCGGTGACCTCTTGGTGCAGGGGTTGATGCTCAACCACTGAGTCCCAGCGACCATTTTTTTAGTGAGTTCTGATAGTTTGTGTTTTTCAAGGAATTTGTCTATTTAAGTTGCTAAATTCATTGACATAAAGATATTCATAATATTCCAATTGTCCTTTTCACTTCCGAAGTATCTGTAGTGATGTCCTTTCTTATTCCTAACATTGGTTGTCTTTTTATTTTTACTGATCAGTCTGTCTAGAGATTTAGCAATTTAATTGATTTTCTCAAAAAACCAGTTTTTGGTTTCATTGATTTTTCTCCTTTTTATCTTGTTTTCTATTTCACTCATTTCTGCTCTGATTTTTCTATTTCCTTTATTGTGCCTTAGGTTTTATTACTTTTCTTTTTCTGGCTTCTTAGATAGCTTTCTTTTTTCCTTTTCTTTATTGATTTTAGAGAGGATAGAAACATCGATGAGAGGACATTGATTGGCTGCCTCCTGCATGCCCCCCACTGGAGATTTGGCCCACAACTGGGGCATGTGCCCTGACTGGGAATTGAACTGGTGACCTCTTGCTGCATGGCCTGATGCTCAACCACTGAGCCACACTGGCTGTGAGTTAGCTTTCTTTTTTTAAACATAGGCATTTTAGTGCTATAAATTTTCCTCTAAGTACTGTTTTGGCACCACAAGTTGATTGGTTGTCTTCATTTTTCATTCAGTTAAAAATATTTTCCAATTTCTTTTAAAATCTTCTTTGAATCATGAGTTATATAGGAATGTGTTAGCTTCCAAATACTTGGAGATTTTCCAGATATTTTTCTGTTATCGATTTCTAATTTAATTCCACTGTGGTTAGAGAGCATATGTGTGTATGTATGTGTGTGTGTATGTATGTATTTGTTAATCCTCACCCAAGGATATTTTTCCATTGATATATATATTTTTAGGTACAGTGGAAGGGAGTGAGAGAAACATCGATGTGAGAGAGACATATCGATTAATTGCCTCCCACATAATCCTGACCAAGGCCATGGATCAAACCTGCAACCCAGGTACGTGCCCTTGAGTGGGAATTCAACCCACAATCCCTTGGTCCACATATGGGCCAATGCTCTAACTGCTGAGCCAACTGGCCAGGGCAAGACAGCATCTTGCCCTGACTTGATTTTTTTTTTTCAAATTGAGACTTGTTTTATGACTCAGAATATGGTCTCTTTTGCTATCTGTGTATACTTGAAAAAAACATATATCTACTTTGTAGGGTGGAGTGTTATTTATTTTTACTTTTTTTTGCTCAGATGGAGTAGGAGGAAGAGAGAGAGGAAGAAAGAAACATCGATGTGAAAGGGACACATGGAGTGGCTGCCACCCACACAACCCAACCAGGGCCAGGGACAAACTGCAACCGTGGTACATGCCCTTAGCGGGAACCAAACCCCGGTCTCTCTGGACTGCAGGCCGACGCTCTAACCGCTGAGCCAAACCGGCCAGGGCTAGGGTGGAGTGTTACATAAATGTCAATGAGGTCCAAGTTGGCTAAGTGTTCTTCAAGTCTTCTATAGCCTTCATGATTTTGTTTATCACTTCTAGCAATTATTAATTATTTTGGCCTGGCTGAATACGTAAAGATAAAATATTTGCCACAAGTTGCCTGTGGGTATTCTTCTTGGCCAGGGAACATGACTGCGCAAGCTGACCGGCCCACCGCGCACATCTTTCCGTTGTAATGCTCTGTGAAAGACGCTACCTCTCGGCCACGGCCCTTGCTTTGGACATGGGTGGAGTATAAACAGCTAACACAGCAAGCAACTCCGGTCTTGCAACACACTCATGTCAGCTGCTCGGTCACAGTCATGTACTAATGAGTGCAAGGGTCATTAAGTGCAGGAAAAGAGAAACGGGTCAGGAACGGGAAGCTTAGCGTTTTGCCTTCATTCTAATAAACGAGGGTGATAATACCAGCTTTATATACAGTATCTTAGATGAGTGTAGTAGCATTCCTCCTACATATGGATATGGAAGTGGGGCTCAGAGAGGTTAAGTGACTGGCCTGAACTCACACAGCTAGGATGGGACGCGAGCTCAGGCATATCCATGGTCTTAACCAACAAACGATTTGCTGGATTGAGTTCCTTTCTTCCCCTCGTTGGGTTTCAGTTCCCTTCTATAGTCAAGGAAGGAATCAGATAAGATCATCTTCACCCCTAAGATGCATGGGCCAGCTTCGCTGTGTGCCAGGGCCCAGAAGGGCCTGCTTCTCCCCTGAACACACAGCTTGGAGCCAGCCAACACCATGGGAGCAGCCGCGTGCTGAGGCGGACTGCCAGGGAGCCTCACGCAGGAAATGCGATGCATCGAGAAGGGCTTTCGGACAGGGAACCTGGTCCCGCCATCTGCGGTGCTGGAGACCCCACGGCAGAGCCTCAGCACCGCGCGGCTGCAGGTCTCAGAGACGACGTTTATCCGTTTCCAGAAAGGCTCAGAAGGAAGCAAGACCCTCCGGACGAGTCGGCCGCCAGGCCAGCTGCCTGAAGCCTGAGAGGGGAAGAGAGTCCAGGCCGGGATTCCGCTCAGGGCAGGCTCCCTCGGGCCCCGGGCAGGAGGGTCTGTGGGAGGAGTTCAGGCCGCACTGTCCAAGCGCCGTACGTAACGTAATCGTGAGTTTCACTTCCCTACACGGGGCATATCCTGTTCCCTAGGACAGAGTGAAACTGACTGAACAGCGAACACCCCAGGACTTGAGAATTCTGAATGCTCTGACAATACTGGCTGGTGACAATGAAGCTGTCCCCTCAGCTCACACAGCCCTGTCGGCTGCAGCCAGTGACTCAAGATTCGGGCTCCCTCCAGTACCCCTCTGCCAGCTGGAGGCCGGGGGAAGGCAGGAGTAGCGAGGGGTGAGCCATGCATATGGAGGTTCTTGCCTGCAGGGAACCTGTAGGCAGGACAGGGGTGCGGGCAGGAGAGGCGAAGGGGGAGCCGGGGGGACCCGGCGAGGGTTAAGCCTGAGGCCCTGCCCCTCTGGGGGTCGGCCCCAAGCCTGCGGCTGATCCGCTCTGGGACTGGATGGGGACTGCGGCGTGCACTCGGGGCGGCGGGCACTGGAGCCCGTCTGCTCGGCCTGGCGGCTGCAGCTCCGCTTCTGTGAAGCCGGGAAGCCACCTGCGAGATGGCCATGCTGGGGCTCCATCCTGTGCCTGCGCCCACCTGCCCTGGGAGCTGGGGCTCGGGCCAGAGCACAGCCTCGCCCGAGGCCTGCGCCCAGTTTGTGCGTCACCACCCACTGCGCGCCCCGTCAGCTGCCGGCTGCAGGCTAGCACCTCCCAGGCGGGTGAGAACCACGGCCGGAGGTCCTCAAGCCAGCCCTGCGCCTGGCTGGCGCTGGCCTTGCTGTGGCAGGCTGGCTCCATGCCCTGGAACCTTCTAGAATAGCCCCGCCTCACCCCCTCACCACCTCCTGCTGGGGGCTGGCTTTTGAGGGAGTCCTGGCTTCTCTGGGAAGTCATTCTAGGGTGGCATTCACCCCACAGCTCCTGCCTCTTGCTGTCCTGGCCCCAGAGGCATGAGTGTGTGGGGGAGGGGCAGGCACGAGCCGTTGTGATGGGGCTTGGGCCTCAGCAGTGCAGGACAGGACAGGACAGGACAGGTGGCAGGAGCTGTGCGGGCCAGAGGGCGGTGGGCACGCGAGGGAGCACGGGGCGGAGGCTGAGGGTGGACGGGCCACGGAGGGCACAGCAGTGCAGAGGGCCTGCAGAGTAGGCAGGAGACCGTGACCCACAGGCCACGGTAAGGTCCCGGTGGGCTCAGGAGTGTGGGGAAGCACCTCCTCTGCATCCTGGGTCCCTGAGGAGAGGGGACTGACGGCACTGGAGACGCTGGAGGGGAGAGGGGAGCTCCCCCCACTGCAACACGCCCGGGGCTCCTGCCTGCTGCCCCCTGCACAAAGGCTCTTTCTTTGCAGCTGGTGGTCGAGGGCTGAAAACAATGTGGAGCATCTCTGGCCAGGGCTGTGGAATGGACGGCGTTCTATTTATAAGCAGAGAGGGGCCGAACAATGGAGCAGTGGGTCTGTGGCCGGACCTCCTGTGAGACTGGAAACTCTCAAAGCCAGACCCCGGAAGAGACAGCCGAGGAAGGAGGGGATGAGACAGCCAAAGGGTGGGAGCCGGCTGCTTCCCCCAAGATCTGATCACCGGCACCAGAAGCTGGCAGGGCCCGTGCACGGCGCTCGCCCACGCTGGCGGGCAGGCTGGGCCTCGGCCCCTCCCTCCTGAGGCTGCGGTTCAGACAGACAGCCGGGTACTAGGCTGCAGCCAGCAGAGTGGGGCACACAGCTACCCGATGGGCGGGAGGGACGCCTGCTGTGGTCCCTGTCCAAGGTCTGCTCATTTTTTTCTTTTTTTCAATCCTTACCCGAGGATATTTTTTTCCATTTATGTTCACATAGAGTTGGAGGGAGAGGGAGAGAGAGAGAGAGAGAAACATTAATGAGAGAGACATCAACTCCCTCATGACCGCAACCAAACCCGTGACTCATTGGTCCCCGGGCAAATGCTCTAACCGCTGAGCCAAACTGGGTCGGGCCAAGGTCAAGGTCAGCTCGCTTCCACAGGGCAGCCGTGTGGTGAGGGGCTCGGCAGTGTCCCCGGCACAGCGGCCGGGTATTTCTTTACAACGAATGCCCATCTCGAGGCTTGGGGGATGGCCCAGCCTAACAGAGGGCAGGGGTGTGGCCAACCCGGGTTCCTTCTGGCTCTGCCACTCCCGCAGCCTCAGGTGCCCTCAGAAGACGTGGGTTATGGTCTCTAGCTCGTAGGTTGAACACAAAAATGTCCACAAAGCACTGAGAACAGACAGCATCTGGCACACAGCATCACCCAATGAATTATCACTACTACTGTAGCCGAAGAGTTGCCCCTTGAGCAACGCAGGGGGCAGGGGCGCTGAGCACCTGCCGTGGCTGAAGTCAGCCCTCCAGATAAGTGGATTCCCAGCTGAGGATCAAAAACAGCTGAGCCCTGGCCCACGTGGCTCAGTTGGCTGGGCACCATCCCACGCACCGGAAGGTTGCCGGTTCGATTCCGGGTCAGGACACACACCCAGGGTGCAGGCTTGACCTCTGGTGGGGGACATGCAAGAGGCAGCCGAGCCATGCTGTGCTCTCACATCAACATTTCTCTCTTCTCCCTTCCTCTTTCTCTAAAAAAAAAATCAACAAACTGCCCTGGCCGGTTTGGCTCAGCGGTTGGATCTTCAGCCTGTGGACCAAAGAGTCGTGGGTTCGAATCTGACCAAGGGCATGTACCTTGGTTGTGGTTTGTCCCCGGCTCTGGTCAGGTCGTGTGGGAGGCAGCCAGTCGATGTGTCTCTCTCCCCTTCCCTCCCTCCCACTCTGTCTGATGATAAATGTAAAAATATCTTTGGGTGAGGATTAAAAAATAAAAATAAAATAAAACGTCATAAAATAAATAAATAAAAATAAAAAATCAACACACTATTAAAAATAACACGGCTTAAATCGGCGCGTGGACACGCACAGCGCCGCCCGCAGGAGGGAAAGGGCGCTTCACTCCAACAACACGGACAGAGGCCGTCCGCCAGCGACTTCCCCGGACTCCGGAGCCAGCAGACGGGCTCCGAGACCAGACAGCTTTGGAAACGGCAGACTATTTCACTTTATTGACTTACAAAGCACATATGATATTAAAGACTCAAAGAGTCTTCAATAAAGAGCCACTGAGTTCTGTTCTGTCTGTTCTCGCCCCCACTTGTATGACCGGGGAGCGGGTTAGTTTGGGCTCAGAAAACTTCACACAGGAAACCCTGTGAAGACAGCGGAGTCTAGGGCTAGAACCATCTCAGCACCTGCTCCTGTCCACACGAGTGACGAAGGACAGACAAACGGGGGACGCGAGCAGGAGGGAGAGGCGCCCACCCGGCAGGGCCGGGGAGCGGAAGGACCGGCAAGCGCGGAGAAGCACTGGTCAGGTTTCCGGGGGACCGTGCACGGGATCCACGAGCGGATGAAACCAGAGGAAAGGGAAAGGCCGGAGCCTGCTGGGCAGGACTCGGGGACGTCCCTCCCCCCAGTGCTTCGTCAGGGGGGCACAGCTGGCCGGAAGGGCGGGACGTCCCTCCCCCCAGTGCTTCCTCGGGAGGGCACAGCTGGCCGGAAGGGCGGGACGTCCCTCCCCCCAGTGCTTCGTCGGGAGGGCACAGCTGGCCGGAGGGACGGGGACGTCCTCTCCCCAGTGCTCCATCAGGGGGGCACAGCTGGCCGGAGGGGCGGGACGTCCTCTCCCCAGTGCTCCGTCGGGAGGGCACAGCTGGCCGGAGGGGCGGTTGAAACGTCCTCTCCCCAGTGCTCGTCAGGCAGGGAAAGCTGGCCGGGGGGCGGGACTTCCTCTCCCCAGGCTTCGTCAGGAGGGCACAGCTGGCCCCTGCAGGGGAGGACGTCCTCTCCCAGTTGCTCGTCAGGAGGGCACAGCTGGCCGGCCGGGGCCGGGACGTCCTCTCCCCAGTGTCCGGTCAGGTGGGGCACCGCTGGCGGAGGGGCGGGGGACGTCCTCTCCCACAGTGCTTACTCAGGATAGGGCACAGCTGGCCGGAGGGACGGGGACGTCCTCTCCCCAGTGCTTCGTCAGGAGGGCACAGCTGGCCGGAGGGGCGGGACGTCCTCTCCCCAGTGCTTCGTCAGGAGGGCACAGCTGGCCGGAGGGACGGGGACGTCCTCTCCCCAGTGCTCCGTCGGGAGGGCACAGCTGGCCGGAGGGGCGGGACGTCCTCTCCCCAGTGCTTCGTCAGGAGGGCACAGCTGGCCGGAGGGGCGGGACGTCCTCTCCCCAGTGCTCCGTCGGGAGGGCACAGTTGGCCGGAGGGACGGGGACGTCCCGGGAGGCCTGGGAGGCTGAGTGGGAAGGAGGTGGCAGCCCTTGGGGCTTTCAGCTGTTTCTGAGCAGGTCCCCAGAGCAGCTGAAATGAAACTCGGTGTCTGTTGTTAACAATTTCAGGAAGGTCCCTTGCCCTGGATTAGTGGCAAAATAAATACGTCCATGGCAGTTAGACGGTCCGAAGCTGGGGGATAAGTTATGCGGCGAAGGCTTTCTCAAGATGTGGTCCAGGGACCTGCACTGGAATCCCCTGCAAAGCCTGTCAAAACCACGGACTCAAGAGCCCGACCGGCTCTGCTGAATCAGAATCTCAACATCGAGCCCTCCTGCATGAGTTTCAGGAGGGCTGGCCTGTCACCCACCTGGTTCTGTGTTGGACAGGGGCCCCACAATCAGGTGAAACATGCTCCCCATGGACCGGTCACCTGGGATGCAGGGCAAGGCCTGGGGGGCAGGAGCCCGCGCGGAGCCGGCGCTCTGCAGGTCCTTCCTCGTGCACCCCGTGACTGCCGCAGGACGGGCGTCCCAGCCTCCAAACGCCAGGGAAAAGCCCCCGACAGGAGACAGGAGGCCCGGGGCCTGCTTTTGGTCTCAGTACTCCTGGGGGGGTTAGTGGCAGCCCACATGGACCACACCCCTTCCGGAGTGCCTGACCTAGAAACTTCTCTGGAGGCTGCCAGAGACAGAAAGCAAAACTGAAGGCCCGCAGCAGGCCCACCCTGGGGCGGGCGGGATGGTGCCAGGGGCCACCGCCCAGGTGCACTGGCATGAAGGGCACACGCACATGCCCACTGTCATGTGGGCTCTTCCTGTCCCCGAGAGCCAGATTCATGGCCTGGTCACTGTGCTGCCGTCGGAAGCACCACTTATGAGCACACGACACTCAGTCTGGAAAAGCTGGGCAAAGCACAGCCAGCCTTCAGCTGCCGCCCCTTCCTCCCTGCCTCTCCTGAGCTGCGTGAGACAAGCGGCCAGCCTCGCGGGCCAGCTGCGCAGCCCTGGGCCCTGCTCGCCGGGTCTCCATCCCCTCGGCCCAGCTGTGCTCTGCCGCCCCCACGGGAAAGGCCCGGCCGGCCCCACCGGCTTCTCGGCTTCTCCGGGGCGGGCTGGAGCCACTGCATTCCCGCCCCACAGCCCAGGAGCTTGGGGTCGGGGGCTGCGTGCTGGCTGTGTTCTGAGATGACCCCTGCCACCTACCAGTGAACCGACCCCAAAAAAGGAGCTCAGCGCAGCACGGCCGCCGACAGTGAGCGGCCTTATCTGGCGGGCACAGCTGACGCGCCTCCTGGGCCCACGTCACCTGCCACCTCCATGGAGGATTAAGACAGAGAATTTGAGGTCAAGGGTTTAGGCCGAACCAGCTTCTATTTATAAAAAAGAGCCTCCGGGGGGGAGCAGACGGGCAGGAGACAGGATGACATGCCAGGCAGGGGTCACTAGCCGCACTGCTGCCTCTCAAGCGAGGCCCTCGTCACGAGCTCCCCATCAGGATCCGAGTTCCTCTGTCTCGAGACGGCAGCTGTGCACGCCGGCGCCCTGGGATGGGAGCGCCCCGGCCTGGCTGTGTGCACGTCTGGGGGACAGTCCTCTGCTCCACGGCTGTGGGCCTCCTGTGAGAACAGGTGGAGGCAGGCTCTTCAGTTCCACAAGGACCAAAACAGGTCCCCATTAAACCCCTGGCGCCCCAGCTCTCTGAGGCGGACGCCCTCACTAGTGCAAATGGAAGAGCCCTCGTCTCTCGTGAACCCGAGCAGGGACGGTCCTCTGGGTGCCCGTGGATCTCATCCCGGCTCAGGATGGGGCGCAGCACTGAACTCAACACCCCGTCCAGGCCCAGGGATCGGAACCACAGGTCTGGTGCTGCGACCGAAACCCAGCAGAGCAGGACCCAGGCCAGGCTGCAGCACAGGGATCCGGTGAGACCTCCCCTCCCCAACAATCCCAACACACAACTTCCCAAAGCGTGAAGCTCTCAACAACCACGGCCAGTGCGGGGCTGGACAGACGCGAGCGCCTACCCCCCTGGGTGAGGCGACCCTTGTCAGCGACGGCCGCGCTGCCGCCTCAGAGCTGACCTGCGCTGAGTGAACCGGCACGCCAGGCCCACGGCAGGACAGGCGTCGGACCCCAGGCCCGCCCGGCAGACACACTGCTGTGGACTGGGAAGCAGCAGTGTCTTCTCGACTCCTCGGTCCACCTGAGGACTATCTGCACAGTGGGTGACAGACAGTGGCCCAGCGTGGTGACCAATGTCACTGTCCCCGAGCAGAAGGAATGAGCTGTGGGGCACAGCGTCCGAGGGCCGGTTCCGAGGACAGCGCTGTCGCAGCACCCACGGGCTGCTCTCCAGGTCTGCCTCGGCCCCTCAGCCCTGAGGCTGCACATCTGAGACCCCGCAGACGCCCGCCAAGCGAGCTTCCTCCACCCAGCAGCAAAGAGGACACAAAAAGGGGTACAAGGTACTGCCTCAGAAAGGGGACAAGCAGCACCCAACCTCTTCCCCGCGGGGAAGCCGACGTCCGAGGGGATGGGACTGCGCCCACCACCGGTGCTCGTCCGCGGAGATGCCCGCCGCTGGCCAGAGGCCGCCCCAGACACCAGGAAATTGTCCTTGGCTGTGACCTGAAAAAACCCACTTACAACCTGTGTGTAAACAACCAAACAGTTTAATAGCAGGGGCGGAGGGGAACAACCAATATGAAATGAAAACCAAAAGGCACCCGCCGGGTGCTGGTCTCGGTCTGCGTGCCAGGGGGGACAGCGCCCCCAGAGGACTGTCCCCGTGCTCCTCAGGGACGAGGACCTGAGAACGCCGCTGTCACAGGAACTGGAAGGACACCGACACCACTCAGCTTCTCCAGCCGCCAAAGCCCTGGACCGACCTGCAAGGAAGCGGGGGCGGATCGGCTTCCGGGCTCACGCAGGCCTGCACTCAGGTCAGGCTGCGCCTTCACGCTCACGCGACTCTACACAGAAGCACAGTGATGATCAAAAACACGACTGGCCAGTGGGCCCGAACCCAGCGGAAAGGCACCTCTCAAGGCCTGCCTGCGGGTCTCGATCGGAAGGCCCGCCCTCCGCTGCACGGCCCTGGGACGGCCTGGCCTGGCACCCCTGCCACATCCCAAGACAGCAAATCCACAGAACCCCAAACCTGCTGCAGAGCCCCCACGCTTCCAGGACACGCCTTTAAAGCAGGAAGAAAGTATACATCGAGCAAAAAGCAGCAGTCCAATATTCTCACAAACCACACTCTTCCCTTCCAGCCCCTTCCATGCGGCAAAGCCGGAGATACTTACGAGTTAGATGAGCCAAAGCTGAACCCTGGAAAAGACGGGAAGGGTGAAGTGAAGACACTCGGATACTTGAAAGACAAAGGTGGACCCTGGGCCAAATGCCCTCCCCTTCCTCCCCACGGAAAGCCCTCCTGCAGGTCGGGCAGAAAGGGGGTTGTCTTTGGGCTCCTCCTCCTCCTCCCTCGCTGGGGTGGGAAGGGGGTCTCTGGTCCGGCCCCTCTCACTCAGCTCCCCGGGGCCATACAGATCCATCTCGCTGGGAAAATGTTTTCCTACTGTCCCGTCACTTGCTTTCTCCTCTCTCTGAGGCCAGAGAAGCAGGACCCTGGCTTCCAGGCCTGGCTCTGCTGCTCACTGGCTGGACCTTGGGGCAAACTGGTCCCTTAGAGTGTTTATGTCTCCATTTGTAAGACAGTAACAATGCCTGACTTCTGAGACTCCCAAGTGCGTTGCAAAGATGAAAACAGAACACAGACACTCTGCTACCTGAAGAAGCAGAGTGTTACAGAAATGAGAGACATTTGGTGAAGTCTCTTCAAATTTTTTTTTATCCTCACCCAAGGACATTTTTCCATTTTTTGTTCAGATAGAGTGGGAGGGAGAGAGAGAGAGAGAAACATCGATGTGAAGGGGACACATCGAGTGGTTGCCACCCGCACGACCCAACCAGGGCCGGTGACAAACTGCAACAGAGGTACACGCCCTTAGCGGGAACCGAACCCGGTCTCTCTGGTCCCAGGCCGACGCTCTAACCGCTGAGCCAAACCAGCCAGGGCTGGTGAAGTCTCTACATCTTACTTTTTGTTTGCTGGCTTGGATTTTTAAACTAGGATCTAGGAAGACAAATATTACTTTGTGTTCTAAAATCTTGAGAAAAATTTGGTAAAAAAAATGGCACAATGTTACAAGTCCAATTAAAACCTAAAAAGAACATTTTGCCCTCAAGTGCTTTCAGCTTTTAAAACACTACACTGACTAGCCAGGTGCACACCACGCATTTCCCAGGTGAGGGAGGGGCATGTGCCCAGGAGCAGGTGGGAGGGGCCCTGGGAAGGAGGGCTGGCTGCCTACCTCCGGTGCCTGATCCAAAGCCAGAGAACCCTCCGCTCTGGGTCCCAAAGCCCGCAGTCTGCTGGGGCAGCGACCCAAACGCCGGTGCGTTCTGGCTGGCGAGGGAGCCGAAGGACGTGGTGGTGCTGCTGCTCCCGAACCTGGACCAGCGAGAAACAGACGTCAGCGCAGGCGAGGGCCCCTGGAAGCCTCGGATGGCGGGGCTCGGCGCGCACGCATCCGGGCACCTGCTCGGCGTGAACCAGCAGCCAGAGCCGGGGGCAAACCACCTCTGCTTTGGGAAGAATGAAAAATACGAAATCCAGGAGCTTGTCCAGTCAGTTGTGTCCACTGTCTGGACACTCCAGGCCGCTTAGCAATTAAGCAGCACTGCGTTTTTTTGCTCTTTCTCCAATAGCTCTGAGTTTCATCCCCCCACTGCAGCATCTCTCGCTGATCGACACCCGGCGCCTGCCTCCTGTGGACCTTGATCCTGTCCACTTTCACACTGGGGCTGGGGCCGTCCACACGCAGACAGCCTGGCCCTGTCCGCACTGCCGTTTCCCCAGGGGCCCTGCTGGGCATGCTCAGCCCCACTCCCACCTCAGGCTCTCACAGACACAGCGGGAGCTCTCAGAGGTCTGCAGGGGCAGAGGCCGGGGACCTGCACAGAGGGGATGACAATGGCCCCTTGGAGATGTCACACTGGGAATCTTCAACCAGTCCTCGTCAGCCCTGCTTCACAAAGTGGCCCTCACCAGCCAGTCGGACTGCTACGGGAGCTCCCCTCCCAGGCAGAGCACGGCACCTCACTAGTAGTGAGACAGCTGGTTTCAAATAAGTCAGCAAAAGCCCTCAAGATCCCCAGTCAGCAGAGGCCTCCAGCGATGGCCGTGGGCTGGGCCAGTGGGCCGGGGAGAGCTCGGGACGGCTGTGGGCTGGGCCGGTGGGCCGGGGAGAGCTCGGGACGGCCGTGGGCTAGGCCGGTGGGCCGGGGAGAGCTCGGGACGGCTGTGGGCTGGGCCGGGGAGAGCTCGGGACGGCCGTGGGCTAGGCCGGTGGGCCGGGGAGAGCTCGGGACGGCTGTGGGCTGGGCCGGGGAGAGCTCGGGACGGCTGTGGGCTGGGCCGGTGGGCCGGGGAGAGCTCGGGACGGCCGTGGGCTAGGCCGGTGGGCCGGGGAGAGCTCGGGACGGCTGTGGGCTGGGCCGGGGAGAGCTCGGGACGGCCGTGGGCTGGGCCAGTGGACCAGGGAGAGCCTAGGTCCTCCAGGACCTGCGCAGAACACTGGTGAAAGTCAGTCCCAACGCTCCTTTAAAAGTTCCCTTCACGTAAATCCTGGGGATTTCCTGGGGGAAACGTAACAGACCCCTTCATCTCTACATGAAACCCAAGAAGCAACACATAGACTTGCGCACGTTCCTGACACTTCCCAACACTTTGCACCAGGTTTTCGTGGAGGAGAAAGGGTATGAGTAAGAACATAAGCTTGTTTTCATGACAAAGATGGTGTCACCTCACCAAGACCTTAACAATTCCCCAACATGAAGCCAATCTTCACCTCCCCCAATCTTCACCTTCCCACGTCCTGAGCCAGTGCCGAGGGCAAGAGGTCTATCAGACAGGTATTTCGGCCACCAATACCTCCTTGAACGAGGCACTTTGATGTCGTGACCACATATATTTCACTGGGACTTTGTGGTGCGGTGAGAGATGTTTCCCTTGGGGTTTTGGCAATCGGACAGAGTTTTTGGGGCCCATGAAAGTCAATGCCCACATGACATTCTGAAGGGAGGGCGTGTGCACGGCGTGGGAGCAGCTTTGGAAGCTGAGTGGTCACCGAGACTCAGACGTGCGGGGCCCAGGCAGTGCCTGGCATGGAAGCCAGCCGAGCACTGCGGACTGAGCACCCTCCAGGGCTCTGGCGTAGAGGAGGGGGCACGGGAGTGGCCTGCTCGAGCATGACGGTCTAATGCATAACCACCCAAGAGGAAAGAGTCTGTGAGAACCTTCCCTTGGAATATCCTAGCAGGAGTGACCACAAAGGGCCATGGCAGGACTTCTTCTTCCTCTAGCCCATTGTTCACGTCCAGCAGGAGGACAGGGCTCTGCCAACCACAACCTTACGCACCAGGGGCAGCAGCATGGCCGCTGCCCCCGCGCACTCGGCGGAGTCTGGCCGGAGAAGAGGGATCTGGGAGCGACCTGTCTGCTGATCTCGACGTAGGGGCGCTCGGCTCGCAGCCAAGGGCCGCGAGATGCACGGACTCCCTTTCGGACAGGAGGGGCAGTGCTGCTGGCTGGCCCGAGCCTGCGGGCCCTCCGTCCCCCCGGGGGCTTACCCGAATCCTCCTGCGCTGGCAGCCGCAGTACCCTCTCCGAACACTTTGCCTCCCGTCGAGCCCAGAGGGCTTGTAAAGGCTGGGGCTGAACCGAATGCTGGCACCCCTCCAAACCCAGGGGATCCCCCAAAAGTAGGAGGGCTGCCAAACACTGGAGCAGCACCGAAGCCACCTGAGCAAAACAGAGGCAAACAGACAGAAACGGGGAAGGAAGGAGGAGACAGGGAGAGAAGACAGTGAGCAGTGAGAAACCAAATCAAAGGAGGGAGAAAAAAGGGAAAACATGTTAGAAATCCAAACACAAAAAACTGAAACAAAGGGCAACATCCCTTCTATCAGCAAAATCCAAATTAAACCCAAAGCAAACCAGTCACCGAACCACCTCCCTCCAGTTCGAGCGGAGGTCTGGGGTCCACTCAGGAGAGCTCCTGGAATTCCAAGGACCCAGCAGACCTCAGGTTTGCCTGTGAGGTCCCAGGTCCCTCCCAGAGGTACACTGGGCCTGCCAGCTCCAAGTCTTGTCCAATCAGATTGCTACCAACAACCGACTTGGTGCATTTCCGGCCCCTTCCTGGCCCGGCTGCACTGTTTTGAGACCCCTCACTGTACAATCACACTCAAAAGCCCCCGTTGCTATGCAGCTGTCAAAGATGACAGTGTCATGGCTTATTGCCTTCAGGCAAGGCGCCAGGCTTCAGGGAGACCCGCAGCACGACACCGGAAGCGCCGGGTCCCCTCTGCGGGAGATCTGTGACCTGGGCTACAGCAGGCGGAGTGCTGCTCGGCGCTGGTGCTGGGCCAGGAGCCTTGTATTTATTTAGAGCGAATGGCTCTTCCCTCTCTCACCACCGCCTTTCTCTCTGCAGTCAGAAAATACCCCACACAAAAGCACACCGAATTTCTTCTCGGGAGGAAGGCTGCTGTACAAAGTGGTCAGACAACGTCCAGGTGTGGACAGTCACTGGGCTGTGAGGACAGCCATCTGAGCCCAGGCTCCCTCCGCAGCTCCCAGCCCTGCTGCTCACGTGGACACAGGCTGGCAGGGTGGCCACCGCCCAGAAAGGTCACGGGTGCCGAGGCAGCCGGCTCCGACTGGCCAAGATGCTCAGCAGGCGGGAGGACCAACCGTCCGTCCCTTCTGCTCCTGAGGAGGGTCCCCAAACCCCGAGATACTGTTTAAATCACCCTAGGCTATCAGCAGAAACCCTTGGTGAGTGCAGGACAAAATGAACACAGCAGCACGAGAAATGTGCTCTGAAGGGGCGTATTTCTCAGAACGAGCCCTGGCTGGGGAGCTCCGCGTCACAGGGGTGACGGTGGCTGCGGCCAAGCCAGGCACAGCAGCCTGCGGGGTCGGGGACACTCTCCTCGCCTCTCAGAAGGCGCACCCCTTGCAGGGGCAGCCAGGCCTCTCGTGGGAAGCGTGCCCAGCGAGCCTCTGCCACCTGAGCCAGGGAAGGCGCCCGCTGCGTCTGCAGCCAGCGGCCACGTCACGGCCCGACGCTGGGAGCGCCCGCGCAACTGAGAAGACACGCTTGCTCGGCTTGTGTTGGGGGTGACATCCTGCATTTTAAAACCTTGAGTGAAATTCCAAGCCGTGCTAATGGGGACTGTTGGGTTACAAATACAACGAACTGGAAAAGAAAAAGTGCTCGAAACCCTGGCAGCTGAATAATTTAAGACTGATCACAGATCTAGTTACTTTCTTCCTAGACACCCAGGCCTGTATCTAGTGCCTCGTGCTCCGCAGCGCTCAGACTTCTCGGTGGAAGGGGGTGAAAGGCGAGAAGTCACAGTGACACAGAGAGCAGAGTGGGCAGGGGAGAGGAGGGTCAACACACACACCAGCCCAGGTCGCGGGGAAAGGTCACTTTGGTCTTATTTCTGGAGACAGGCAGCTTGTGGGTGCGTTTTTACTAGATGCCATATTTTCATGATTATTTTCCCCCGAAGAGACAGGAACGCACTAAAATCAATACTATTAAAATACCTGATCGTAAGGGCCCTTCACGTACCAGCGCCGTGTAACAGCCTGCTGTCATCTCCCCAGTGAACCGGGGGTCCCTCCTTCACAGCGAGCAAACGGAGGCTCGAACACATGGCGCCTGAGCTGAGCTACGGGAAGTGGTGGCACCGGGACGGGAAGCAGGGCCGAGGGACTCAAGACCACCTGCCGTCTCACCCTTCTGTGCCCCCCTTCCTGCCCCACTGCCACTAACCCAGTGACCTGAGCACCAGAGTAGCAGGTGAACCCCCAGACCAGGGCGGCAGCAAGGTCATTTACAGTCTGTCCCTCTGTCCCTCCTCCATCATCTCAGCAGCATCACTTCCTGGCGCAACTGCGCTGAGGGCAGGCAGGCGGCCCTGGAACCTCACAGCCCTGCCAAGCAGCAGTCTGAGCCCCTCGCAAAGCACAGCGACAAGGGCGACACGCGGGCTGTGCGCCTGGGCAGGGGCTCTTGGCTGAGAGCAGGCTTTCTGAGGCCGGGCGCCCCGAGAACCGCCGCACAGGACAGCAGGCTGCCCGCACCGCTCTCCTCTCTGGCCCTAGTTCACTCGGCTCTCGTACGTGCCGGCAGCCTTCTCTGTTCCAGCCCGCAAACTAGGCGGTTTCACGGCAAAAAAACAAATAGAAAAATATTCTGAAAGGGAGGTACACTCCCTTCAAGGGAGAAAAATGAAAAGCACCGGACTCTCCTATCAAGTGTGACCTGATCCCAGGCTAAGGAACACATATAAGAAAAACATGAGTCAAAGAAATTATCAGGTCCCTTAAAAATATAGTCTTGATGACTAATGAACTAAATTCTCTTTCAAATAACATTTCCTTGTTAATGAGGAACAAGGGCCTGGAGCCCTTTCATTTTGAACTCTTCGCTGCAGAGCCCTGGCCGGTTTGGCTCGGCGGTAGAGTGTCGGCCCGCAGATCAATCAGTCGCGAGTTCGATTCCAGTCAAGGGCATGGACCTCAGTTGCGGCTTGTCCCTGGCCCTGGTCGTGTGAGGGAGGCGACCAGTCGATGTGGCTCTGTCATGTCGCTGTTTCTCTCTGTCTCTCTCTCCCTCCCTCCCATTCTATCTGATAATAAGTAGGAAAATATCCTCAGGTGAGGAATAAAAACAACAATAAAATAAACCCTTCACTGCAGGGAAGGTTGGGGCAAAATAAGGGTGCGATGCCCATTTCTCATCCATCTTAAATTCTAGAAAAAAGGACCAGAACCTGGCAGCTGAGTCTACCGCCCTGGCCACAGGCCTGAAGACCGGTGCCTCTGGAAGCCACACCAACGTGGACTCTGAGAGGCGGTCCCAGAGCTAAGGCGGGACGGTCGGAGCCAGGGTCACCATGCATCTGGTCCACAGGTCGGGTCCTTCCTCTGACGTTCAGTCTCTCCCACACTCAAACGAGCGAGTGTCCTGCTGCTCACCCAGGGAGCCAGCCTGAAAGAGCCCTTCTCAGCAAACAGCCCTCCTCTGCCCCATGCCTCAAAAATGTCCTCCACACCACTGTCCATGCAACAGGGGCAGAAAGGCAGAGCCCTGTGGAGCTCAGAGACAGAAATGGGACAGAGAGACAGGTGATGACAATGAAGTGTGCTTCTGTGTCTAAATATACTATGTTCTTTAAAAACTTTAATTCTAAGTGTAATGCATGGCTATAAAATGCCACAGTTCATAAATGTACTTTCAAAGTAATGCTGGGATGACGAGGATGCTGGCGACGGTCTTTATCCTTGATTAGATGGACACAGTCCACTGGAGCAGTAACTGAGCTGCACGCTTATGCTGTGGATATCTGGATACAGTACACACACATGCCTATCTGATATGTTTATGTTTATTTTACTCAATTAAAAGCAAAAACAAGTGATTTGGGAAAGAAGGCAAAATGACACAGACATAAGAAATTAAACAGTCTGTCTACCTGTGACAGTCAATGGGCACCTAAGCAAATGTGTGGCTCAAGATGCTTTCTTGTTTACATTTCAGTTCTTTCTTTCTTTTTTTTTTAATCCTCACCCAAGGACCTTTTTTTTTTTTTTTTTTTTTGCATTTATCTTCAGACAGAGTGGGAGGGAGAGAGAAAGGAAGAGAGAGACAGAAACATTAATGTGAGAGAGACACATCAAGTGGTTGCTACCCACACAACCCCAACCAGGGCCGGGGACAAACTGCAACCGAGGTACGTGCCCTTAGCGGGAACCAAACCTGGGTCTCTCCGGTCCGCAGGCCGACGCTCTAACTGCTGAGCCCAACAGGCCAGGGCTAGTTATCATTTTCTTATATGTTCCCTTACCTTGGTTGTTTTGCAATTGCTAAATATTTACAATGTTTTCTTCCCTAAGAAGATTCTAAGTTCTCTTAAGGGTTCTATAACGTGCATTCCGTGCTGTTTAATGTGTCTCAGGAGACCTGGAACGGTGTGAGGAACACAGCAGATGCTCATTAAACATAGAAACAAAGTGTGCGTGTGGGGGAGTCACTCCATCGTGCCCTGATCGTACTTCCTGGAGAGCCCCGCTGGAGAGTCTCCCTCCTTCCGGATACCTGCGCACCTGTGAACACACATGTGCAAATACCCACAGCCGACGAAGACACCAGTACCTGTTTTATTTGCATTGGAAAACCCGAAGCCTTGCGATGCCACACTTCCTCCTCCAGAGCTGAAGGTGCCAGAAGGTTTGTGCTCTCCAAACGACGAGCTGGCAAAGCTACCAAATGCCTTGGCCCCACTGTTTCCAAAGAGGTTAGAGGTACCTACAGAGATGAAAGACACGAGTGAGGGAAATCCGAGGGAGAAAAATGTCCTTATTTACTTCTCAGAACAGAGAAGGAAGAAGCCTCAGCTGGGTGTTTTGGGAGAAGGGAGTCTAAGATTCCAGGGAGCTGAGCTGCAGAGCAATGGACACCTTCTCTGACCTGCGGCGTCTGGAAGACGGGACGTGATCACTTCGGTGTCCAGGCTCAGGGCTTCCCGACGCAGTTCTACAGACACAGAAACCCGCCCGCACCCCCCCCCCCCCAGGTCTCAGCCTGTCCACCACGGCTGCCGTCTTCTGAAGAAAGGGGCTTATTTTCACCCATCTCCTCATAAGGCCAACTTCAGATTTCGTCGAACTAGAGAAAATAAAGTCAGAGCAAATCCCAAGCGAGCACAGCGGCTGCCAGCCTCCGCTTCTGTAGTCAAGTGTGGCGTGCGGGCTGCTGGGGCTGCTCAGAGAACAGCAGACACACCACCACCACGAGCTCCTACCTCTGATCTGATGGGAGCCAGGGGTGTTCTGAGAATGGAAAAGAGGCTAGCGAGACTTCCAGTCTGATTTCCTCTTTCTAAGAGGTTCAGTTAAGCTCTTGACCTTTCAGATGCGTATCTAGTGGGTCACTCCCTCAAATATACACTGAATCCGCTCCAACAACGAAAGGAAACTAACTACCAAAACCGAGGTGGGTGAGAAGTATTTGTTCCCCCACCACGTATGGACGGGTCTTTCACTGAAGGAGGAGCTATCCTGAAATGAGGTCGGCGTGCAGAGAGGCCTCACAGGAGGCTGACATGAGCTCTGGGTGGGAAAGGACAGCTGACTGTGCCACTGAGTGAGACGTGCAAACACAGCGGGAGGCCAGGCTTCCCGTCACGTGCTCAGTGGGGAGATGGAAGGAGACGTGGGGAGGAGTCACTCCCACTCAAAGTTGTCTGAAGAGGTGGTCCGCCACTAACCTGTCCGTCCCAAGGCCCCGCGTCCGCTCTGTCACCAATCCCACATGTGTGAGATGGGACTGTCCCTCAGGGACACGACCACCTCAGATTTCCAGGCACCAACAACAGAGAGCCTCAGACCGCCACCTGGCCACCTGCTCTCCAGAACGACCGCTGACAGTTTAGAGCGTGGCCATGCGTGTGCCGGGCCCCGGCAGCGAGGGTGGTCAACCCTCATGAAGGGCACACGGGTCATTTATCCCCCGGGGGAGTCCTCTCGGACGCTCCGAGCCTCCCCTGACGAGCCAGCTGGAGGTCCCTTTCGATTCCTTCAGTGGCATCCATCTGACCCTGGAGACGAAAACAGGCCTCTCGGTCACTCCAACTTGGAGTTTCAGGAACAGAGACTGCAATGTTCTGACTTAGTGCTAACGATGCAAACTTTCAAACAGCAAACAAATTCACATGCAAGATTAGGGGCTAGACTGCCTCCTGGAGAAGCCAAAACACAGAGGTGAAGTGATTTTCCTGGGACAATGTCGGGAACCTTAAATCCCAGAGGCCAGAGAACATTTAGAAGTCTTTGGGCTTCTTTATCCCTTTCTCTCTTAAAGTTTTGCATTCAGACCTGGCTTGGAGTACCTGATGACTACGACGCTGGGCAAGGACTGAGCCTTCCCGAGCCTGTCCCACACAGAACAGGGGACAGCGGCTGTGAGCACGCAAAGTGGCTGCAGGGAGTGAATCGGGTAGTGGGCCAGGGCACCTCGTCAGGCACACGATGGACCCCCAGGAAACACAACTTCCCCGTCTCTTTAACTCGTCCCCCTGCCATATGCAATCACGTTCAAGATGATAAACCAGAGTCGGCCAGCTGCAGAACACGGAGTCCTGCCGCTCCGGGAAGGTCCCGGGAACGCCCCCATTCCCGCTGCAATGGCCGACTCAGCAGCCGGGGGGCCGAGCACGCCCGTTTCAGGAGCTACTTAAGCTGCTCGAAAACGAGGTGGCAGAAAACAATGTCTGCTTCTCTGCTCTGTGGTCAACAACGTGTGTCTCGGCTGTCTCCTAATGGCTCCCAAATAAGTCTCTAGTTCTCAAAAATGTGGCAAAGAAGAGGCTCTCCTGTTGCTGGGACAGTGAGCAAGCCAGCCAGCAAGACTGGTCTCGGCGAAGCCACCTGACCTCCCCCCTGGGGCAGGCAGGCGCCTGCTGTGGGCTCCCACCTGCTGGCACACTGACCCTCTTGGTCTTTTCTGTCCAAGTACATGAGCACAACCTAACATCGCCATGCGAATATCACCGCAGAGACCTGCTCCCTGCCGTCCTGCAGGTCTCAAGTCACTAAATGAGGACTCAACACAGACTGAGAACAGGATTCTCAAGAAGTACCTGCCCAGGACACTTTTCTTTCTTTCTTTTTTTTTTATCCTCACCCTAGGACATTTTTCCATTTTTTGTACAGATAGAGTGGGAGGGAGAGAGAGGAAGAGACAGAGAGAAACATTGATGTGAAAGGGACACATCGAGTGGCTGCCACTGCACGACCAACCAGGGCCGGGGACAAACTGCAACCGAAGTATGTGCCCTTAGCGGGAACTGAACCCGGGTCTCTCCGGACCGCAGGCCGATGCTCTAACCGCTGAGCCAAACCGGCCAGGGCCAGGATATTTTCTTAAAAAACAGTGTAGAGGGAGCCTTGTGAGCCCAATACATTCTCATCAACGGGCTTCTTCATCCCCACACAAATATGTCTTTCAGGCCCCTGGACAGAAAGAAATGTACTGAGGACGGTCCCAGCCAATGTCCTCACACGACTCGAGCAGGTGGTAGGACCTTACAGGTAACAAGTCACCGTGGTGGTGGGTTTTAAGTGGCTCCAGGGTTGCAGTGAGTCTTGGCACTGTCTCTGGGGAAGACAGGAAAAGGGCCTTTAGGGTGAGCCTCCGTGCGGTACCCAGCCTGTCTTCTCGGGCACTGTGCGGTTCTGACCACTCCTCGGGGCAGAAGCTAAGTGGCAGAGGGCACTGGTTGCTCGATCTGGGCTCAGACACGTGTGCGAGGGGGAGCATGCGGCGCCATGAGGACCAGCGCAGGGCTGTCACAGCCTGGGAGGCCTGCCAGGGCACAGCAGGCCGGGAGGGCCCAGGAGGAGCGAGGTGCAGCAGGGATCTGGGAACACACCAGAGGACTCTCTGATGGCTGTCACCTCTGGAAGTCCATATCCCGTCGCTGTCCTGATTGGTGAAATGGGGACAGCCACACCTAAAAGCACGGTTGTAAGAAGTGATCAACCCTGGCTGGCTTGGCTCAGCGGTTAGAGCGTCAGCCTGCGGTCCAGAGAGACCCGGGTTCGGTTCCCGCTAAGGGCACGTACCTCGGTTGTAGTTTGTCCCCGGCCCGAGTTGTGTGGGTGGCAACCATTCGATGTGTCCCTTTCACATTGATGTTTTTCTCTCTCTCTCCCTCCCGTTCTATCTGAAGATAAATGCAAAAATGTCCTCGGGTGAGGATAAAAAAAGGAAGTGATCAGCCCACATACACTGAACACCCAGCACACAGTAGGTAATCAATCAAGGTTATTTCGCTTCTGCTCGATGTCTTGTCAAGGAACAAAATTCAGAAACTGCAGGGCTCCGTGCAGAGAGAACAACGGTGGGCCCGCGGGACCCCAGCCGTGCTGCACGGAGGAAGAAACTTCATTCACCTAAAGGAAGGGCAGGTTCAGGTGGGTGGGCTGGGGGCAGAAGTGTGAACAGCAGCACTGAGGCAGGGAGAACATGCTGGGGGAACTGAGTCAAAGTCAGAAAAGTATGTTGGGGCCCTGACCAGACAGCTCCGTTGGTTGGAGCATTGTCCTGATACACCAAAGGCACAGGTTTGATCCCCAGTCAGGGCACATACAAAGAAGCAACCAATGAGAAAAAAATTTTAAGACAGACAAAAAGAAAAGTATGTTAGGGCCAGCTCACGGAGGGCCCTGAATTTCAGGCCAAGGAGTTGGGTTTTTTGCCCTAGTCAGTGGGGAGCTGCAAAGAGTTTTGAGTAGGGATAGTGGCGAAATTAAAGTAGCCTTCAGCCACTTAACTTGGTGTGGATTTTCAGACCACAGTGGAGGAGACGGAGGCAGGGAAGGGAGTCTGAGTACCCAGATGATGCTGGAACACGCCCCACCCTGACAGAGACAGAGCAGACAGGGGGGGACGACCGAGAGGCAGGAAGAGAACTGGGACGCTGATCCACGTGTCCAGGAAGAAGTGCTCAAAGCACCACACGTTGCCCAGCTGGTGTGGCTCCGTGGCTGAGCATCGATCCTGCACCAAGAGGTCCCCAGTTCGATTCCCGGTCGGGGCACATGCCCAGGTTGTGGACTCAATCCCCAGTAGGAGGCGTGCAGGAGGCGGCCAGTCGATGTTCTCTCTCATCCATGTTTCTATCTCTCGCCCCCTCTCCCTCTCAAAAAATCAATCAAGAAAAAAAGAAAGCACCACATGTCGCAGTCACCCAGGGAGAAAGGGGCTGTCCCTGGTGGCCTGCGGAGAGCACTCTCAGTTCTCTGGCCGGATAACTTCTGGCTCCTCCTCCACTGTCCCTTCCTCTTTCCCTGCACTTGGTCCTCGGGCTACAGAGGCTCCCGTCCCTGTCACCATCAAGTCATACATTGGGTTTTAAAAACAATGTTAAGTCTTTCCTGTATCCTTTCAAATGCACTCAAACTTGCCCAAGGCATAAAAGTCAGCTGCAGGGTAACAACCGCCCACCTGTAGGAGATGCAGCCCAGCAGGTGTCTGGTATCAGGAGTAGAGGTGCTTACTTGACACCAGAACTAAAGAATTAGAGACAATGGCTGCAGTGAACAGAGTGGAGCACACTGCCCCATCTGCATGGTGTAAATAACAGCCCTGCAGTCCCTGAAGGTGGGGCCAGCTCCCGCCCACCCAGGAGAGAGGGCGAGTCTCTGACAGGTGAGAGCCAGGGCACTAGAGATGAATCAGCCAGAAGAAAAGGAATTTTTACAAGGATATGATGCACCTAAGTTTTAACAAAAATAGGCTACAAACACAGCCTCGCAGGTGATAAGGCACCCAGGGTAAACCTACATCCTAACCAGCATGTTACCAAGTGCCTGTTCTGTGCAAGACGCTGTTTGGCACGTTATGTAAGATGCAGATGAATTCCAGATCTGCCACTGTCTGGCTCCGTGCCTTAAAAAACCCCAAGAAATCACCAAACCGCTTGGAGCTTGTCCCTTACTGGGAAATGGAGCGTGCTAGGCAAGGACGTTTTCAGTGTGCGCGGAGCCCGAGTTCTGTGACAATAGCTGGGGAGGGGGAACCACGCAGATGTGTCTCTGGTTCTGGCCCCTGTTCTGAGTAACCTCTTTTTATGTTTTGCAAATCAGAATTCTGCTTAAGAGTTCGTCTGCAGAAACAGTTTTTGAAAACGACTAGACTCTATTTCTAAGGTCCCTTCATTCTAGGGTTCCGAACTCCTCCCGGCAGACCGAAGGCCGGAGAAAAGAATTTCCCATCACATCATGTTACCAATGAAGAGGCATGTGTCACTTGACCGCGAGCTCTCTTTTCATATTACCAGGTGGACAGTGACATCAGAATAACAGATCTGAGAATTGGGAGACTCGGGAGAAAGCTCTGCTTTTAGCTACAGGAGCCTTCGCACTCAGGAAACATCCGCCCCGTCCGTGGGACACGAGCTCTTGGCTCACTAAGACCTTCCTGTGCAGCACAGTGCACGAGAGGGGCTAAGACAAAGATGACAAGTCCCCAACTTTCCATTTTTTTTTAAAGATTTAAAGAAATAAATTTCTCTCACTTCCAATCATGAAGAGACAGCAACGAGGAACTTTAGAAATCAGCTGGAGAAGGGTACCACAGAAGGGTACAGCTTCATTTGAGATGAGACAGAAAAGTAAGACAGGAGAAATAATGAAGGCTTCAACTTCTGGGTGGCGGTTCTCCCGGCAGCCGGTTTGCAAGCCAGCGCCGAGTGGGCACCAGTGAAAACCCACGTGCTTCCCGAGCACGTCGCCAGCACACCCAGTGTGCTCAGCGGCTCTCGCGGAGGCCTGTCTGCTCGCATTCATTTCAAGTCACTTCCATCTAGTTCATTTCAGCCCTCTCCCTGCAGCTCTGATGTCTTTTCACGATTATATAAGACATTTCATTAAAAAACTGAAAGTAAAAAACAGAATCAAAACAGATCACACCACGTTGGGATAGATATTTTACACTTGATTGTAGGCAAAAGGCTGAGAAGCTAAGGTAGGGTGGGGGTAGATATTTTCAATGGCTCTTGCACACCTCTCCTTTCTATACTTGTCACTGAAGAGTTGATAACACCACAAAGATGACAGTGGCATCCGGGGCGCAGGGTTGTGCAAACTTTCTCCACTTACTTGGGGTGGCTGCAGATCCAAAGCCCGTGCTGGCCGAGCTGAATGGGTTTTTGTTGGCTGCATCCTGGCTGGGTTTCCCTCCAAGGCCACTGAAGAAACCTCCCCCTCTTCCGGTGTTTCCTGACCCAAACACGCTCCCACTGGACGACGAGGACTGCTGGAAAATGAAAGGCAGGAAGTGAGATGGGCAGAGGGTGCTGAAAGCGGCAGGCACGTCCTCAGACAGGAGGCGCTCACAGCTGGTACAACAGAAAAGCAGGCGAGGTCTGACTGGTTCTGGTGCGGATGCTCTCACGACCACAGCGGAGCTGGCTCTGCACAGGGCCTCCCTACACATCTGAGCACTCAGCTAGCCCATGCCCTCTGGAAACATGGCAGGGTGGGCGGGAACTTTAAATGTCTCTCTGCTCTGCGGCCTGCGGTCTCTGCTGACACGGTGCCAGGGCCAAGGAAACAAGCCCCCAAGAGTCCCCCAGATGAAAACGTGTAGACATGTCCAGGCTGTCACGGGTCCTCTTATTCTGATTCCTCTCGTGCGTGGCTGAACGCATCAGCAACAGCTGCTCAGTGACTCACATCGTCTTTCCTCCCAATACGCGCACTTTGTTTCATAATGACACTCCCAGGGCTGCAGAAACAAGCTTACTTTAGCTCCACTGTTGAAACGATGACCACAGCTTAATTCTGTCCAAGTCTGCGGATCTTGGGTTCGGAGGACGCTGCTAACTCAGGGTGCAGGCTGACTCTAACTGTACCGGGACCACACTTATTTCTGTCTGAAAACTGCTTCTAGAAGGAAGACCAGTGCTAGATCTGAGGGACCGTCAGCATCAGAGTTCAGGGCGGGACGGCCTTGGCTGACGACACAGAAGAACCTGGGCTCTTAAAAATGGGTCGCTGGGTCTCAGAACCTTCCAGGGGCCCCTTCCGAGGGTGGCAGAGTGATGTGTAAGTCCCCCTTCTGTAGAATGGGGATAATAAACTGCCCACCTCGAATGAACGAAGTGAGCTAGAAGAGTAGTGTGCTTTAGGACAGTGCCTGGAACAGAATCACGTGCTCAAGAAACAGCCGTTCAATACGTTCACAGCGACGACAATGGACCAACGATGGAGCACTTTCTATGTGGCAGGCACTTTTCTATCATTTAATCCCGAAGAAAGTCAATCCGCCAGGGGCCACCCCGGCAGCATCGTCCGGTGTGTTCCCTCCTCTGTAGGTGCACAGCCTGCCCCTGGTCTAAGCCCCCAACCCACTTCCCACCTGGACTCCACTATGTAACTGACGCTCTGCTCCATGACAGCCTCTGTCCAACAGCGGCTACAATGATACTTTAACATGGCAGTCAGATCACTTCACTCCTGTTAAAAACTCTTTGAAGTCCCTATTGGATCTGGCCGTCTACCTCTGGATATCACCTATCAGCCCCACTCGGTCCAGCCACACTGCTCTTTTGTACCTGGGACATAATAAGCTGATTTCTGCCTGAGGGCAATGTACTGAACGTACTTGCTTGTCTCTCTTACTGTTTTTCTTAAACTTAAAAAGAAAACAACAGTAACAGTTTACTACAACCATTTAATAATGAGTAACAGCTTTTTAAAACTTGGACTCCAATCCAATCCTAACAGCACAGGCTTTGGTAACGAGCAAACTGATCTCAAAAGAAGCCATGACAGCTAGTCCACGCATGCAGAAAATGCCAGGTTTTTTTTTTTTTTAGCTAACTTCCATGCATCATGTTGAAATACTGGAAACTGTCGTTATATGGACATTTTTGTCCTTCAATAAAAAATAGCTTTTTTGGATGGTTCAACTTATTTTTTAAAAATCCTCACCCGAGGATATGTTTTAGAGAAGAAAGGGGAAAAGGAGAGAAAGGAAGAGATAGAAGGAAGAGGGAGAGAGGGGGGAGAGAGGTGAAGGAGAAACAGTGATTGGTTGCCATCTGTACGCTCCCTGACGGGGATTGAACCTGCAACCTTTTGGTGAACAGGATGATGCTCCAACCAACAGAGCTGCCCGGCCAGGGCAGTTCAACCTATTTTAAAAATATAACTTGGAAAGTAATGGATACATCTAGAAGTGACAAGAATGGTGTGTCACTGAAGTGAACGTGAATGGACAGTTATTGCATCCTTCTCATAAATGGGTTAAAGAATCCCATTTATTTTAATTGCTAGAAAGGACGATTGCTTTGGAAAACTTTAAATTACGAGAAGCACGGAAAATCTCAAACATGTACAATACGTAGACAGGAGCCCTTTGGTTTGGTACACGTGCTATAAAGATGTTCTCCCAGTCTGTGCTCTGCCTTTTCATTTCTATAACTAGTCTTTTGATGAGCATCAGTTTGTCATTTTAATGAAGTCCAGTTTCTCAACGTTCTTCTCCTGCAGCTGGTGCTTCTGGGACCCAGGAAACCCGTCTACCTGACGGTCCCTAACAGCGGCTCGGCTGACACCGGGCTGGCTGGCTTTGTGCTGGAGAGTGGAAGGGGCCGAGCAGCACCCTTGGCCTCTACCACTAGATGCCAGTAGAACACGTCCCCAGACATCGTGCTTGTGAAATTCCCCTGGGGGCAAACCCATGCTGCTGTAGAGCCCCTGGTCTACCCCATGGCAGCAAAGATAATTTTGCTATGGTTGTCACATATTTAGTATCTTGTTACAGCCACACGACCCATTGTTTCCATCTGTGTCCTAAGTCTTTTTTCTTTAGCTGCTTTAAAATTCCTTTAAAAATTTTTTTTTAATAATTACAAAAAAATTTTTTTCTGTATTGATTTAAGAGAGAGAGGAAGGGAGAGGGAGATAGAAACAACGATGAGAAAGAACATCGATTGGCTGCCTCCTGCATGCCCCACACTGGGGATTGGGCCTACAACCTGGGCATGTGCCCTGACCGGTAATCGAACTGGCGACCTCTTGACACATGAGTCGGCACTTTTAACCAGAGCCACACCGGCCGGGCTAAAATTTCTTTTAACATTTGGTTTTCAGACACTTAACTATGATGTGCCCAAGTGTGGTTTTCTAGTATTTACTCTGTTTGGGATTCACAGTGTTTCTTAGATTTGTGGATTCTAATTTTTCAACAAATTTGAAAAAGACTGGCCAATTTCTTCAAATATTTTTTTTCTATCCTCTTGTGTCATCTCCTTCTGAGACTGATTACAAATACCTTGGCCAGCCCGGTATTGTTGCACAGATCACTGATGTTCTGCCTTTTTTTCAGTCTCTCCAAGCTTCATTCTAGATCATTTCTTTCTTTCTTTTTTTTTTTTTTCCTCACCTGAGGATATTTTTCCATTTTTTGTACAGATAGAGTGTGAGGGAGAGAGAGGAAGGGAGAGAGAGAGAAACATCGACGTGAAGGGACACATCGAGTGGTTGCCACCCGCACGACCAACCAGGGCCGGGGACAAACTGCAACCGAGATACGTGCCCTTAGCGGGAACCGAACCCGGGTCTCTCCGGACCGCAGGCCGACGCTCTAACCGCTGAGCCAAACTGGCCAGGGCTCTTTCTTTTTTTTTTAATCCTCACCCGAGGACATTTTTTCCATTTTTTGTACAGACAGAGTGGGAGGGAGAGAGAGGGAGAGAGAGAGAGGGAAACATCGATGTGAAGGGACACATCGAGTGGCTGCCACCTGCACGACCAACCAGGGCCGGGGACAAACTGCAACCGAGGTACGTGCCCTTAGCGGGAACCGAACCCGGGTCTCTCCGGATCACAGGTGGACGCTCTAACCGATGAGCCAAACTGGCCAGGGCTCTAGATCATTTCTGTTGACGTGTCTTCAAGTCCCATGTTCTTCTGTTGTATTCACTCTGCTGTTGACCTGTCTAATCATTTTTTGTTTCAGATACTAAACTTCAGATATAGACCACGACTTTCTATTTGGTTTTGTAATTCCCATTTGTTTGCTGAGAGTCTTAATCAATCGTCTCTTTATTTTCTTGTGAATCCTTGAGTACAAGTTATTTTAAAGTCTTTGCTGGTAGTTCCAATGATCTGGATCATCTATAGGTTGTTTTTCTTTTATATTTGCTTCTTCACATGTTACAAAATTACTTGAGGGGGGCGGTATACTGGTCTTTGTATATAGCAGACCAGCTGGGTGGTGACTGAGGCCTCTTTCACCCGTACCCTTCCGTGGGGAGGTGACCATTCAGATTCCACTACGTGCTGAGCTGATGGGAACTGTGCCCCGACCTTTGGGCAGCCTCCCACTGCCTCTGCTCAGCGTTCAGGTTATTTGTTTTACTATGTGTCGAGCCCGGGACCAGGAGCCAGCTGGGCTGCAGCCTTCGGATGCCACCGTCCAGGCAGCAGGAGACGGCAAGGCTGCAGGTTCTTCAGTTTCTCAGTGCAGCCCTCACTTCCTCCTCTCAGCGACACGGGGGGACGGGACAGGGAGGTTTGTATATTGTTGTCCCTGCAAGGCTTTCAGGCCCCATTTTTTTTTTATAGAGCTTTATTGGGATATAGTTCATATACCACATAACTTAATGATCTAAAGTACAAAAAAAGTCAATGGTTTGGGTATATTATATTAATTTTAAAAGTTGTGATAAAAATATATATATAACATAAAACTTGCCATTTTAGCCATTTTATTTTTTTTATCCTCATTCGAGGACATCTTTCCATTTTTTGTTCAGATAGAGCGGGAGGGAGAGAGAGAAAGAGAGAGAGAGACAGAAACACTGACATGAAAGGGACACATCGAGTGGCTGCCTCCTGCACGGCCCTGACCCAACCAGGGCCGGGGACAAACTGCAACCGAGGTACATGCCCTTAGCGGGAACCGAACCCGGGTCTCTCTGGACCACAGGCCGACGCTCTAACCACTGAGACAAACCGGCCAGGGCCATTTTAGCCATTTTAAAGTATACAACTCAGCGGCATTAATTGTAGTCACAAGGCTGTGCGACCATCGGCACTACCTAGTTCCAAAATGTTCTCATCACCAAAGCCCAAATTCTGTAACTACTAAGCAATAACTGCCCCATTCCCTCCTTCCTTGGCCACGGGAAATCTCTAATCTCATTTTTGGCTCTATGAATTCACCTATTCTTTTTCTGTTTTGAAAATAACTTTTTATCTCCTTTATCTTTATTTCTGTATTGTGGTAAATATTCATAATATAAAATTTACCACTTTAGGAGTACAATTCACTGGCATTAACTACATTCAATGTTGTGTAACCATCACCACTATTCATTTCTAGAACCTTTTAAAAAATATATGTTTTTATTGATTTTTTAGAGACAGAGGAAAGGAGAGATAGAAACATGAATGTGAGAGAAACATCCATCGGCTGCTTCCTACTGGGGATCGAGCCCACAACCCAAGCATGTGCCCTGACCAGGAATCGAACCGGGACCTCTCAGTCCATGGGAAGATGCTCAAACCACTGAGCCACATCGGCCAGACATGTAGTCATTTTTAAATAATTGTTTTTTAATTAACTTACTCTAAACATGACATATAAGTGGAATCCTTCAATATTTGTTCTTTTATGTGGGGCTTATTGTAATTAGCATCATGTTCAGGTCTATCCACATGCAGTATGAACCAGAACTTCATTCCTCTCGAAGGCTGAGCAATGCTCCACGGCACCTGCATGCATCATGTTCTGTTTACCCAGGTACCTGTGGAACACGGCTGTTGCTGCCTTCGGGGCACTGCGAACACGGCTGCAGTGCACGCGGGCGAGCATGTGCCTGAGCCCCTGCTGTCCAGGCCTCTGGGTCAGATCCGCAGTGTGTGCTCGCGCCTGCGCCTTCCAGGGTGCGCGGGGCCCATGGACCCACCCATCTGCCCCGTACAGGAGCGCGCTGCTGATTTCTCGTCTCTGGTCCTCCTCAGCAAGGACCTCGGTGGCAGCCCGTCTGCAGCCAAGCGGCATGTGGGCCGCTGCTTCTGTCTGGCTGTCACGGACATGCTGCGTGGACGCTCTGCTCCACGCCCGCCGAGCAGGCTCTGGCTCCCACTGGCTCCAGGTCGAGGAGTGGGTTTGCTGATCAAGAGGGATTTTGTGCATCTGCTCCTGATGCTGCCAGATGCAGTCAAGTGCACCTTGCACGTTTTCTTCCTTCTCCAGGAGGAAGTCCAGACAACTTCATCTGACCTACCTTCTAGTTCAAGGTCAGCCAACTACAGTCCATGGGCCAAATCCAGCCTGCTGTCCGTTCTTGTAAATAAAGCTTTATGGAAGCATAATGATGCCCTCAAGTCTAAAACGTTTACTATCTGGCTCTTTATGGACGTTTGCTGATCCCTGGTCTAGTATATTACTGTTCTCTTCACCTGGTCTAATCTGCTGATATAAAATTTTACTTATCATATTTTCCTACAAGTTCTATTTGGTTCTTTTTCAAAAGCTGTTATGACACTTAATGTTGTTTCCCATTTTTGACTGGTATTTTCAAGTTTGTCTTTTATCTCTTCTAAACATGTAAAACACAGCCATGTTCCAGTCCAGGGAGTCTTTGTGAATGTATGTCTGACGTCTATTCTGGCTCTTGATCATAATTCTTGTTTCCTTTGTGACTAATTTAGGTGTGGAAATCAACGTCCTTAAAAATTATTTGAGCCCTGGCTGGTTTTTCTCAGTGGTTAGAGCATCGGCCCAGGGACAAAGGGTCTCAGGTTTGATTCCCAGTCAAAGGCATGTACCTGGGTTGCAGGTTCCATCCCTGGCTTCAGCCAGGGTCGTGGGGGAGGCAACCAATTGATGCGTCTCTCTCACATGGCTATCTCTCTCCTTCCCTCCCTTGCACTCTCTCTAAAAATCAATAGGTTAACAACAACAAAAAATTATTTGAGGTCAATAACAGTGTGATAAGTTTCCACGGTAAACGATGGTGCAGCAGACAAATGTCGAATCACAATGCTGTACACCTGAAAATAATAAATACTGTATGCCAACTGTGTTTCAGTGAAATGAACTATCTGAGGCCGAGAGTGAGTTACTTTTCTTCTGAGGGCCTGCTGCTGTGCCAGCCACCTGCAGGCCCACCTGCCCAGGCCCTCGTGAGGCCACACCTCCAGGCTGAGCTCACTGTGGGGAGGGACACACTCTGTGTGGACTTTGGTTAGTGACTTCTGCTCCTTTGCCCTCTGGGTTATTAAAATAGGAAATTCCAACTTTCTCAGATTAGTAAACGCTCTCAAAGCAAAACTGGGTTCTGTGCTCCACTCACTTCCAGAGGTTCCCTTTTTCCTTTTAATTTGGCGAAATACCCTGTCAGCTTAGCAGTGCTCTGAGAACCTGCCCAGGCTGTGGGACAAATCCCCAGTGGGGGCATGCAGGAGGCGGCCAATCGATGTTCTCTCTCATCGGTGTTTCTCTCTCTCTCCCTCTCCCTTCCTCTCTCTCTTAAATCAATAAAGAAAAAAACAAACAAACACTTAAAAAGATAACAACCATTCTTAGCTCAATGACCCTCAATAACAAACAAAGAGAAACAAGGCCAAGGATCAAATTTAACCCTGGGGCCATAGTTTACCACCCCTGGCCTAACAGAACAGGTGGAGCATGATAGAAATCAGGCAATGTGCTTTTAAAGAAGGATCAAAATTGTAGCGATTTTCTCAAATCAGAGGCTGAGCCTGCTACGTCCCCAAGGGGCTAGAGAGGGCAGAGCTTGAGAAGCACACCGGCTGGTTGCTGGGTTAGGTGTGCGACCCTCTGGTTACAGTACGTGCAGGGAGGACGGGGATGGTCTGATGTGTGTCGACATGAAAGAGGACAACTTGCACACTTACCTGGCCAAAAACGGTCCCACCAGTACTGGCTGCTTGACCAAACAAAGACCCAGCATTACTGGACCCAAAGCCTATAGAACAAAAAGAAAACAAAAGTTTAAATTGGAAGAGTCTGTTACATCATAGGGGTTTCTATTCTTTCTTAAAATTGGCTTTCAGATATGCTATGATACCCACCAATAAATCAACCCGTGAATAAAACCTGTCTTCCTACCTAGGAAATGAAGAAAATGAGCCAAGATCTTTCTGCATTGCCAACACTTTATAATAGTATAGATGCCAAAGTCCCAAGGACTGAATCCTGCCTCCTACCAAACCCCAGGGGTGAGGACCAAGATGTATGCTCTCAGAGTGGCCGTGTCCTGGACTCGTAGCTGCCAAGAAGTCCTTCCTATGACTGAACAGCATGAACACCTCCACTCCTCAGCTTCCTCTAAGCTCAAAGACTACATTCCTTCAGGGTAGTTCCTCTTTCTTCGACGTGGCGTAACGTGGCTGAGGCTGGCTGAGCAGTCTGGGGAGACCAGGCAGGGCTGTAGGTGGTAACGACACCCCTACAGGGAAGGAGTCAGAGGCAGTAGTTCTACCCTCATTTCTGCCCTTCTCTAGGTAGGGAAGCTCAGGCGAGTCTCAAGTCCTCTCCGGGGAGGACCCGCCTGCGCAGGCACCTTCCCACAGCTCCTGTACGAAAGGTCGCCTCGAAGGTCTGTGATGCCGAGGCAGCAGTTCGAGTGAACTTCGAGCCCTGAGTGCTTCGAGTTCGAGTGCGCACGCGCGCGCCGGAGACGCTGCGAAACACGCTCCTCCCTTGGAGACGCCAGGCCCTTCCCTGCCCTCTAGGCCGTCACCACACTCCCCCTCACTCACACTGGCCACCCGGCCTCTCCTCAGGCCACAGGCGGACCTCAAAGCCGTCTTTCAGCACCGTGTCCTTGTAGCCAGACTCAGTCGGACATTTGTTGAAGGAAGGAAAGAAAAAATTTCCTTTCCAATATATTATGAACCCTTTTCAAACAAACTGTTCTGAAAGTAATGAAGTAGCAGTTATGTGGAATCCTGCCCACCAAGAAATCAATAACCCTTGTCTTCCCCCAGAGCCTACTGCTGCAGAAACGCCTTCATAAGGTAACTGCCAGGAAGTGAGACTTCGAAAAAGATTTGCAGATTGCTCTACTACTAACTTTTAGAAGTAGAAGGAGCTACTAAAATTGGACATGCAGTAGGGAGGATTACATTTTACTTTTAAAAGCAGTAACATTTAAAGATTTGGGTTTAAAAAAAAAAAAAGACAACACTGAAAAGAGCAAAGACCAAACTTTTCAAATGTTGGTACCTGCCCTCCGGCAGGCAAGGTGGTGTGGAGGGAATGGAATCGCTGGTGGCCGCGGACGGCACGAGGAGCTTGGGTGCTGGTTCCACTCACACTCGGTGCCAACAGGTCAGTCATCTTACGGCCTGACAGTTTTGGACACAGTGACCTCTAAAGTGCCTTTTGACTTAAAAATTTCCTTTTTGAGTCACTACTTGCCATGACCTTAAATTTGCTGTACCCCGGAAATTGACACCCTGGTGCTAGGAGAGCAGAGAACCTAGACCTACAGTGCTTCGGCCGAAGAAATTGCCGAGACCACCAGTACCCCCAGTTCCCTCCCATCGACTCTCACCTGAAGCTTGACAGAAGCTGAACCCAGAGGACGCTGCTGTGGTGGTGGTGGCCGAGGTGCCACCAAACACAGAGCTGCCCTGCCCGAAGCCAGGGCTCTGGCCAAACGCGGGAGGGCTGCTCTGGCCGAACACCCCCGCTCCCGCGTTGGCGGGAGACTGGCCCAGCGAGAAGGAGCTGGAGCTGCCGGCACTTGCAGAGACACCGAAGACGTTCCCGCTGGTGGACGGGGCCGCGGAGGGCGCAGACTGCCCGAAGGCGGAGCCGGAGCTGAAGCCAGGCTGACTGAAAGAAAAGCCGCTGGCGGGGGTGCTTGTGGCTTGCCCGAAGGCGGGGGCCTGCCCGAAGACCCCGGCGGCCGCGGTGCCAAAGGCTGGACTGCCGAACCCCGAGCTGCTGGCCTGCGGCGTGGCGGCGGCCGTGCTGGCTGTGCTGCCCGCCTGCTGCCCAAACAGGCTGGGGGCGGTGCTGGCCGCCGCCTGCCCGAACACGGGGGTGGCTGGGGGGGCAGTGGCCGTGCTGCTGGTGAGCTGGCTGAGAGCTGGGCTAGAACTGGCAGCAGGTGGCTGAGTGAAGACCGAGGAGCCAGAAGTGACCGTCCCAAACCCCACCGTGTCTGCAGCAGGGCTTGGGGGCACACTGGAAACAGCGCTGGCAGTAGTGGGGGGACTGGATGCCTCTGTGGTCACAGGGCCCGCACTTGGGGTCGGAGCTGCCGTGACAGCAGTCTGCCCAGGCACTGGGAGGGAGGGAGCAGGAGATGCTGGTTCTGTCTTGACATCAGGGACCCCAGTGGCGGCTGGCGTGGCCTCTGCAGACGGTGCCAGGAGACTGGAACCAGGTGCTGCGGCGCCGGGGCCGCTGCCTACGGGCTGGGCGGGGGCAGGCTCCTTCTTCACGGGGTCGGAACTTTGCAGAGACGCCTGGGGAAGCGGGGCTGACTGCTGTGGCCCTAGAGGCGAGGCTGTTGATGCTGAGACCTCACTGGTGCCTGGCTTCTCGGGCAAAGATGACGACGTCGCCTCCTCTGTGCTTTTAGCAGCGGAACCAGGCAGGGTGGGAGCAGACGCTGAACTCAGGAGACCCCCAAAGGACAGCGTGGGGAAGGATGTGGGAAAGGGAGCAGCAGAGGTGGCCGATGGTGGAGCAGACGGGGGCACCGTACTGCTCGTCTGCTGACTTCCAAATGAAAAAGTAGTCTTGCCACCACCCAGAGAGATCCCACCGAAACCGATGACCCCCGAGGACCCTGCGCTGCTGAGGGGCAGACTGCCAAGGACACCAGTGGAGGCACAGCTGGTGCTCGTGCTGGCTGCTGGGGCCACAGGGGTGGCGGCCACCGAGGAGGTCGCCGCAGGCTCCGCAGGCTTCGCCAGCGCTGGCGGGCCAGCAAAGTTAAAGCCCGAGGGCACAGGGGGAGTCTTGGCTGGCTGTGCACCGGGCAGGCTGGTGGACGGAGCTTTACTGGCGGGCTTTGTGGACTCCTCTGCTTGGCCGACCCGCAGTCCTGAGAAGCTCCCTAGAGTCTCGCCGGCCAAAGAACTTGGAAACAGAAACTCTCCCGACTTAGCGGGCGGCGTTTCCAGCTTGCTGGAAGGGGTGGAGAGCGCGATTCCAGGTGCCACAGGCCTGCTGCCCGACGGAGCCGACTCTCCCGGAGGAGCGCGGGCAGCGCCGGTGGCGGCGGACGCTGCTGTCGCCGCTGAGGGCGGGGAGCTTTCAGGAATGGTCTCGGATAAAGGTCTGCCTCCCCCGCCAAACGAGAACGTGTCTGGCTGGCTTGACTCTTTAGCAGGGAGTGTGGCCCCTGGTAAGAGAAAGAAATGAGGAGATGGCTGGAGTTAGCAGGTGACCTGTCACGTCTCCTCTGACTGTTTCTAAGCCCACGTCTCCGCCCCCGATGCAGTCAGCGTGGCTGGTCCCAGTGGCCGTCTGCTTGGGGAGGACGGAACACGTGTTTCTGCAGAGGAGCACTAGCTGTCCGAGCATCTCAGGAGGTGAAAAGCACAGCTGACAATTTGTGACCATGAACCACAATAAACACACCACATCTAGGATGCATGATTAACACATCCTCCCACAGGGGAAATAGAAGCACCTTCCCTTCCTGTGTGTGCTTTCCTCAGTCCGTTCTTGGCACAGAGCTGGCCTATGGACCAGCCGTTCTAATGATAACATCAACACTACATTTACTGCAAATACTTCAGGCAAGACTCAGCAGCAAGTAAAACATAAGCGCATCTGTACAAAAACCCCGCACGTGCTCAGGGGAGACACGACGGCAACGCTGTGCAGCAGAGACGGTACCTTGTGTGGCAGCGAAAGTAGAAGATGGTGTTGGTGTGATTATCCCAAAATTGAAGACAGTCCTAGGGAGTGGACAAAGAGGAGTTAAACAGACAGACCACAGGCACAGAACTTCCCTTAATGTCACACGCTGTAATGCGGTCGCACCGCGGCTCTCCAGGAGCCTACCACCTAGCAGGTACCCAGCAGAGTGAACGCATGCGTCTGCAGAGCAGTACCGCTGCTCCCAGGTCGCTAAGCCGGGAGAGGCGGCCTGTGGGGAGGGAAGGGGGGGCAGCCGCTGCGAGGCCCTGGAGGGGCGGCTGGCTTTTCTGGGCAGAGGTGTGGGTGGGGACTTATTCCAAGGAAGACACAGGAGCAGTGGAAGCGCAAAGGAACGTGCACATGGGAGAGCTGGCCAGAGCAGGTGGCCCGCCTGGGGAAGGGGACAAACAAGCTGGATCAGGGAGAACCCGCCGTAACCCACCCCAACATAAAGGAGCACGTCAGGAGCGCGCCACGCTTCCAGGGGAGAGGACAGGAGCCTGAAACAGAAGACACTGTCTCTGCCGTTTTCACACAACTCTTGGATCTGGGCTGGGAAAATCTGGTTCAAAAGTTCTCTGACTCCTTTCATCTCCTCTCTCGTTCTGTTCTTCTTTACACTGAGTCAAGATGCCAGAGCCAAAGAAGAAAATTCAGCTCAAGAGTGATCCAGAATGGACTATTCATTGTGATAAAAGCTCAAATAGCAAATTAAATCAGTCTAGTTTTATTTTATTTTATTTTTTTATCCTCACCCGAGGATATTTTTCCATTTTTTGTACAGATAGAGTGGGAGGGAGAGAGAGGAAGAGAGAGAGAGGGAAACATCGATGTGAAGGGACACATCGAGTGGCTGCCACCCGCACGACCAACCAGGGCCGGGGACAAACTGCAACCGAAGTACGTGCCCTTAGCGGGAACCGAACCCGGGTCTCTCCGGACCGCAGGCCGACGCTCTAACCGCTGAGCCAAACTGGCCAGGGCAATCAGTCTAGTTTTAAAATATAAGGGACCAAGCATATCAAATGTAATTAGTAATGTAAGAATTTAATTTTTAAACCCATCACGGCCTTCATTGAATGGACAGAGACTATCTATAATGATGTGTTAAACATTTTACCATATTTAAGAAAAACCCTTTTTCTCTGTCTCAATCTTGGTGAAGAAATTTTATATAATAGATGTGAGCCATTGCCCCAAACCTTCTTACCTTATTTTACAAATGGGAAGAACGTATCAGTTCACAGAAGAAAAGATTAATTATTAGCATTTAAAAGACACACTAGCTCCTGGCACTGACCTCCTCTTTAAAATTTGCTCCAAACTTCCTTTGGGAAGTATAAGACCTAACAATTCACCATAGAGAGAAATTAACACAATACACAAGTCCCCCCTCAAATTCTGTTCTAAGACCCTCTCAACTTGTTAGGCCTGGAAAGTGCTCGAGGAGCCCAGTGACATGAGGGAAGAGAGTGTGCTACGATCCCAGTCACAGGAGGGGACTGAAGCGCCTCGCAGGCCCGTCTGTGGAACTGAACGCCCCACCCTCAACGGCCCCCGTGGAACTCCACCTCTGCGGGAGAGCACACGTGGGCCCCTCCAGAGGTCTCACCGCGAGCGTGCTCCCCGGACGTTCAGTCACTGCCTTCTCCCCGGTCAGCTTGTTGCTCTAGCTCTCAGTGCAGTCAAGCCCACCCCAGGTGACCTCCAGCACCCGCAGGACGCCCGAGTGCAAACAGCTCAGTGTGACAGACTACAGCAACCACCGAGTTTGACACAGACCCACTACCCGGAGGAAATGAGGCGTGTCCTGAAAAACCAAACAAGTAAGTACGCAATAACACGTGGAAACTTGAATTAAAAAGGGGAATTAGATTTGCATCAGGACATCCAGCTGCTGCCACTGTCATCAGATGTATCACTGCACTGATAGGAAGTCTGGGCGCTTGTACATTTTATAAGCCTCTTCCTGATGGTAAGATTCGGGGAAATTATCTATTAAGTGATTTGCCACGAAATTTAAGTTCATTACTGACCCCGATGGAGAAAACGCAAAAGGCTTGCTGAACTGCCCGACAGCAGATGGGGCGGAAGTCACAGCGGTTTCTATCTTGGTTGCCCCTGGTCCTGAAATTAGGGAAAAAATAAGAATATTACAGATCCAGTTAGAAAGACGGTTCCAGTCTGTAGATCTTGCAGCACCGGCTGTGTGGGGTGCAGAGGGGGCCCCAGGCCTGCAGGCTACCTGAGCAGCCTACAGAACCAGGGGAAACAGGCACCATGTCCCACTGTCTCTGAACTCGCCCTTTGGCTTTGTCAACGTTAACTCCAAACCGAGTCTGCTATAATCTCCTTTCCAGAAAGACATCAAAATAATTCTAGTGCAGTTAAAGCTTTAAAAGGAGCTTGATAAGGATTAAAAAGTAATATAGACTGAAGGGAAAAAATCCAAAGGAAATGGGTTACAGTAACTAAATATCTCTGAGTAATGACTTCATGGCTATTTGTTTTCTCCCTCCATTTCTGTATTTTCCACAGTAGTATTTTGTATTTAATAAATCATAGCTTCCTATTTTGTAAACTACAGAGGTAAACATGACTGCTGTGATACAGGGAAGCGTAGAAAGTTAAAAGCACACTCCATCTTCCTCTCCACATTCGATTTCATTGTGACTGTCTATTAACAGTTTGGGGTATTATCTTTGATCTCTCCCCAATTATTCTGCCTTTATTTTTTAAAATAGGTTTTATTGATTTTTTTTAGAGAGAGGAAAGGATAGAAACATTGATGTGAGAGAGAAACATCAATCGGCTGCCTCCTGCACACTCCCACTGGGGATCGAGCCCACAACCTGGGCATGTGCCCTGACTGGGAATTGAATCGGGACCTCTCAGTCCATGGGGAGCTGCTCAAGCCACTCAGCCACACCAGCTGGGCCCAATTACTCTACTTTTAAAGGGGGAGGGGAATAAGAAAACTACATTAAAAAAACCCAAACTTAACAATAAAAAGGCAATACCTTCTTTTTTCTTTAAGTGACTATGGGGCAAATATTAGTGAAATTATTTTGAAAACTATTAAAAAAATTTTTTTTTCTTATTGATTTTAGAGAGGGAGGAAGGGAGAGGGAGAGATAAAAATAATGATGAGAGAGAACATTGACTGGCTGCCTCCTGCATGCCCCACACTGGGGACCAGGCCCACATCCTGGGCATGTGCCCTGACCGGGAATCGAACCGGCAACCTCTTGGTGCATGGGTCAACACTCAACCCCTGAGCCACACCAGCCGGGCTATTTTCAAAACTATTATTCGACAACGTGGTGTGGACAGGACACTCAATGCAGCGTGGCTCACAATCGTGGACCACCAGCAACAACCTGACCACCAGCAGCATGGGCGAGCCAGAGGGAGGGGATCGCAGCAGCACCGCGAAGACCGACAGGACAGGCCCAGCTTTGTGGAGTAAGCCAACGATGAAGGAATGTCGAGAGACTCACATCAAGTTGCTGAGGGCTCTCACCTCTGGAAGGAGGGGCTCATCGGGCACTTTCCCTTGCTACACTGTCTAGCTCTACACTACACTCTTCTGTAGACCTGTAGGGGTTTTATAACCAGAAAAACAAGGTATTTCCATTATTAATTAATAAGAGAACTATTCCATAGAGGTTTCAGATTTTTTAAAAATATATTTTTGTTGATTTCTTTGAGAGAGGAGAAAGAAAGGAGAGAGATAGAAACGTCAACGTGAGAGAAAAACATCAATCAGCTGCCACCTGCACGCCCCCTACTGGGGATCAAGCCTGCAACCCAGGCATGTGCCCTGACCAGGAATAGAACCAGGGACCTCTCAGTCCATGGAGAGACACTCAATCCACTGAGCCACACTGGCCAGGCTGCTTTATGTTTTCAAAAGAAACCTTTGGCAAATTATTATTTTTTTTTTATCCTCACCCGAGGACATTTTTCCATTTTTTGTACAGATAGAGTGGGAGGGAGAGAGAGGAAGAGATACAGAGAGAGAAACATCGATGTGAAAGGGACACATCAAGTGGCTGCCACTGCACGACCAACCAGGGTCGGGGACAAACTGCAACCGAAGTACGTGCCCTTAGCGGGAACCGAACCCGGGTCTCTCCGGACCGCAGGTTGACGCTCTAACCGCTGAGCCAAACCGGCCAGGGCGGCAAATTCTTAAATAGTATTTCTCAGGAAAACTTTCCTACCCCCTCAAAAGCTCTTTTCCTTTGATCATCCAGCAAGGGAAGATAGAAGTAAACACCTAGCAACGAAAGAGACTATTTTATAATCATCACCAAATGATGGATCACAAAAACTTCTTTGCAAGTCATGCTAACTGAGTAAGACAGCATGAAGCAAGGCCCCTGAGATTTCCTTTCACTTGAGGAGTAAGAGAACCCTCAAACAAAGTTCTCAGAAGTTAGGACACAGGATCTTTCACATTTTTTCTTCTAAAATATTAGCCAGAAAGGGAAACACACTTCTTAATTTGAACCCTACGTGATTCAAAAGTCTTTGGTAATCCCAAACACGTTCCTCTAACATGAGGCCTTCGACCTCGTCAACAAGTGCCCCCACCCTCCTCTCGTGCGGGGCACATGTGTGACAGCTGCGGTTCTCCATCATCCATGCTCTAGAATACAGCTTTGGCTCACAGAGCAATGGTTTCTTCTCTTGAGTGCAAAGAATTTTTAGTGACGATAAACCCCGTATCTAACAGGGGGTGACTGAGGAGACCACGGAAGGCAGGTGGCTAACGTGGAAGCTCAGCATCTCTAACAGGGTTAGCTTGAAGACCCACTTGAAAACATGAATCAAGAGAAAAGCCAGAGTCTAGAATGCGGTGAAAATGCGAGACTGCAGATGGCACATCCTGGAGCAGAAAGTAACGCAAGCAACAGAAAGTGACAGGAAAGAAGCCAACAAAAGGGGGTGCTGAGGGCCCTGGCCAGTGTAGGTGAGTGGTCAGAGTGTCAGTCCGAGCTCGGATCTCGGGTCTGATTCCCAGCCGAGGGCATGTACCCGGGCTGTAGGTTCCATCGCCGGGCCCAGCTGGGGCGTGTGCGGGTAACTATCGATATGTCTCTCTCACCGATGTTTCTCTCTCTCCCTGCACCTCCACTCTCTCTAAAAATCAATAAAAAATATCCTCCGGTGAGGGCAAAAAAAAAAGACCCCATATTAAAATTGGGTTATACATAAAAGCATACTCCTGCTTCAGGTGCCTTGGGACACGTGGCCGCCTGGTCAAAGACCTTGCAAACTAATGTCAGTCACCAGCTATTTGGAGTGAGTGCTGGAGGCACATGACGTGGAAGAAACTGTAATGCTGACATTGCATCTTCTCTGAATCGCCCACTATAAGAGATCATTTTACTTCCTGTATGTAACTGGCTTTTCAACTGTCACTGTGAACCGAGAGTTGTTTACTCCCTTCGGTAGAAGAAACAGAGCCCAGGCTCCACCCACCGCCCTCCGAACCGGTCCCCCGGGCGCAGGCGACGCTGGGGCCCTTGCCAGGAACAGCACTGAAAGGACGGCTCGCCCACTGCGCTCAGGTTTCAGAAGCCAGCAGAGCTGCTGCAGGCTCCCTGGTTTCCTGAGATTCTTCACCAACCAAGGCCTTAGGATATCCCTTTACTTGGTTTCCTGTGTCCACCGTCTTTGTGATCTAGAACAATAACTCCACGGTGGAGCATTTCTTTCCCCTTTATAGTCACTAAAACAAAAATGCAAACTGACCAGAAGCTTTGTCACCGGATGACAATTGACTGGAGGCTGACGTGGGTCCAGACAGCTTTAGGGAATTTATCAGCGATCCCTGCAAGAGAACGCAAGCAGATGTGTACGTGAAATCACTAACCATGCTTTGAAATAAAGGAACATGTAAAATGATAAGATAGTTTATAATAAATAAGCATAAACACATTCATTTAATGTTTTTGAAAAAGTTTCAAGCTAAGTCATCATTTTTAAATGCTTGCCACGTGTAAGATCATATCTTAGAAGGGAAAATTTATTCTGCAAATGCCAAGCAAGCAGGGCCGTGCCCGTCTGGCTTGGGCTATTTTCACAGTGCCTAGCACAGTGTCTGGCACATGAAAGACACTGGAATATTTGGTAGATGATTGAATGAAGCAGTAAATGAATTCTGGGTCTCAAAACATTTACAATAAAATAAAAAAGCGAAATGGCTCAACTTGTACCCACCTCTAGCGAAAGTTCCTTTACTCTTGCTTTTTACAACCGCTGCCTTAACCTGTGTCCAAGGTGCACATGGAAGCTTCCAGAGGAAGGACCAAATGCTAAATGCTTAAATGTCATTTTCAGTCACAGCAAAGAAGAAACAGACAGCCATGCCTGAGCCCTCACAACAGGCAAGTTCTGGTGCTCAATGTCAAACCCAACTGAACAGCCCTTTGCTGAGAGAGGCCTGAGTGGCAGATAAGTCAGGTTTTCTCAGGGAACGTTTCAGGGACAGCTTGACCTACCTTTCGGCCATCCTCTGTTATTTAACTGCTGACAACATAACCTATTTTTTGTAAGAGACCATGTTTACCAGGCAGAAGCCTGGAAGAGACATCACGAACATCACTAAGCAGGCCAGCTCTGAGACTGCAGGAACGCGAGCCACTCTGCGGACGCGGATCCCCAGTCGGGTGGGAAGCAGCGGACGGAAGAGCCAGAGGGTCGGGCCCCAGCTGCGCTCACACTCCTAGCCGTGCACTCCTGCGCAGGCACCTGCGCTCTGGCTCCTCGGCCAGCGAAGCACCTGTCCTGGCTGTTCACACGGCTGTCGCTGGGCCAACGGCGACAATGTTAAATGAAAGGAAGTGCAAATCCGAGCACCCCATGTACATGTGAAGTGTTAGAGATGCGCCAAGATTCCCAGATGCAGAACGTCAGGCCCGTGAAGCGAAGAGCAGCCCTGACCAGCCTGCTATGTCAAGACTGGCCTAGCTGTGGGACAGGGGTCACAGGTCTCTGTGAGACTTACAGTTCATTTAAAACAAAGCGAGGACTCGAACAGGACTGCCTCAGCTACACGCATGGCTGGTAACAAAGGAAAAGCAGTGACTCACCTGCTTAGCCTGGCTATCGGCAGCCGCTGGGGTCGGCACTGAGTGAGGTGCTCTGGGGGCGGGGTGTGGCCCCGGGGACCTGACAATATAAAGCACACACTCAGGAGAAAGGCACACTGGGGAAAATCACAGTCGTCCGTGAGCCAACCTTTGGCCCAATAAATAACCTCAATTTGGGGCAGAATACAGATGTCTGGACCCTAACAGATGATTTTTAGACATTTTTCAGACTGAAGAATAAATTCTTTAAATGAAATCTGGGTCTCTAACACAAAAGTCAAAGCAGTGACCTTAACAGTTACTTTCTTGCTGCAATCCTAAAAAAAGTTTTACCTAGTCAGAAGCGGCTCTTTTTCTTACTGGGTAGTCAGTCCCCTCCACCCCTGCCCCATCCCCAGTTCCAGACCACGTGGGGAACCCTGATTCTGTTTCCAAGCCTGGGAATAAGTTCCCGGGACCTACAGACGCACAGGGTCTGCCGCCAACAGTGCAGCTTCTCACAGAACCACCCAAGAGCCCCGTGCCCACCAGGGTGGCACACACGAGATCGGATGCCCCGCTGCTCCATGTCGAACCCTACCCTTGCTCTGGAATGAAAAGTGCACCCTCTATTTGTAGAAAGAGTGCTCACGCTCTTTTGCTCGCCCGGAACATTAACGCAGAGCACCGTCGCTTCAATAATCACTAAGCGCTAAGTGTGAGCAAGATCCCCAGCTGACGCAGTCTCAGGCGAGAGCTCCAGGGGCGGTTCTCGGAGCAGCATGTCAATCAACTCGTCTGCTCTCAGTCCCGAGCTGATCCGACAGGCAGGTGCAGCAGTAGTTACAGGACCTGGTTTTATTTTCCAGTAACCATCCTCAACTTAGGAGGATTACTATCTTTCCATTAAAAAATTAACTTGGAGGCCCTGGCCGAGTAGCACAGTTGGTTAAGCTCCGTCCCTACGTGCCAGGTTGCCGGTTCCCTCTTGGTCAGGGCCCATACAAGAGTCAACCAATGAATGCATAAATTAGTGGAATGACAAAGCGATGTTTCTCTCTCACTCTCTAAAATCAATTAAAACAAGTTTTTAAAAGTCTAACTTGGAAGAGGAAAGACAAAAATAAGCCCAAGCCTCATAGAAAAGAATGGACAGCAATCTTACAAGCACCTCCAGATTCTGTTGGAATAACACAGGAGCCTCCCCAAACACACTTCATTAGATGGACAGAGAAGAAAGAATGGAGTTATTTTCAATGAAACAAACCCCGTTTATTTTCCACTGAAGACGAAAGCTGTGAACAGTGTCTCTGTGAAGCAGCACAGCCCGGCCCCCCGAGATGTCCCACCAAGCGGGCGCACAGGTACGGCTCCCCCGCACCTCTGCCGAGGCTCCACCAGAGAAAAGGAATGTGTGATGAGATTGCTGGGACTGCGAAATCCCTGAGCAGACACAGCCGACTTGGGCAGAGAAATGGTTTGAGCTCATGAGAATCACAAGGGAAATGAAAATCTTCCAAGCTAACTCAGAGGGGAAAAAAAACACACCAAAAACTAGAAATCAAAAAACAAAAGCAGCAAGTTAATCCAATTACGGGTGTCTTTTCCCTGCCCAAGATTTAGTTATGGCACGATGGTATATTAAATCATGCACGAAACAGACAGAGTATAATTATGGTCCTATTTACCTGTGATGATGCTATAAATCTCTTGGGTATCCTAAGTCCCCAAACACAAAATTAGGACTCACAGTGCCTACCCTGGGCCATGTGACAGCCCTGCAGAGAAATGCTGCTCAGTGCAATCAGCTAACAAACCAACTAAGTCGGATCCACCACGATCCCAGAGCAAATAGAAAAGAACAACACACTACTTACAAAAATTAACTCAAAATGGATCAAAGACCTAAATGTAAGAGCTAAAACGACAAAACTTTTAGAAGAAAACATAAGTGCAAATCTTTATAACCTTGGTTTAGGCAACAGTCTCTTAAATGTGATACCTGAACCATAAGCAAAAACCCAAAAAACAAAAACAAAAACCCTAAATTTCATCAAAATTAAAAACTTGTGTTTCCCCTGGCTGTGTGGCTCAGTGGATTGAGCGTTGTCCCATGGACTGAGAGGTCCTGGTTCGATTCCCGTCAGGGCACGTGCCTGGGTTGTGGGCTCCATCCCCAGAAGGGGTATGTAGGAGGCAGCCGATCAATGTTTCTCTCTCACATCAATATTTCTCTCTCTGAAAAATCAATATGAACATATTTAAAAAACAAAAAGAACAACAAAAAAACTGTGTTTCAAAAGATACCACCAAGAAAGAACCCACCCGAAGAAAGAGAGAACATATGTGTAAACCATGTATCAGGTAAGGGACTTGGATCTAGACTACCTAGGGACACCTGAGAAAAATAACCCAATCAGAAAATGGGCAATGGCCCTGCCAGGCTGGCTCATTTGGCTGGAGCATGTCCCCATATACCAAAAGGTTGGGGTTTCGATTCCTGGTCAGGGCACATACCTAGGTTGCGGGTTCAATCCCCAGTTGGGACGCGTGTGGGCCAGAGGCAACTGATAGATGTTTTTCTCTCTACAATCAATAAAGATATATCTTTGAGTGAGGGTTAATTAAAACACAGACAAACAAACAAAAAATGGGCGAAGGCTCTAAACAGACATTTCTCCAAAGAAGATACAAATGACCAATAAGCACATACATAGACACCCAACATCATTAGCCATTGGGGAAATGCATGTCAAAACCACAATGAGCCCTGGCTGAGTGGCTCAGTTGGTTGAAGTGTCATCCCGTGCACCAAAAGGTTGCGGGTTTGATTACCATACGGGAGGCAACCAACCAATCAATGTTTCTCTCTCTCTCAAATCAATAAAAACATACCCTCAAGTGAGGATTAAACAAATAATAATAAAAGAAATACAGTGATACCACTTAACATCCACTAGGATGGCCATCATCAAAAAGATGGACAGTAACAAATGCTGGTGAGGATGTGGAGAAACTGGAATCCTCATCCATTGTTTTTGGAAATATAAGAAGGTGCAGCCACTTTATGAAACAGTTTGAACTATGTTTTAGCTCAAAAAGCTAAACAGAGGTACCAAAAATCTAGCAAGTCCACTCAAAACACATTAGCTAAAATAATTAAAAGCATGGACTCAAATGGATACTTGTGCACCAATGTTCACTGTAGCACTATTCACAACAGCCAAGGGGGGAAACACGCAAGCGCCCCTCCACAGCTGAATGGGGACACACATGCGATGGAATACTACTCAGTCATAAAAGGAACAAGATTCTGACATATGCTACGACATGAATAAATCTGGAAAATTCAAGGGAAATGAGCCAGACAAATAATTGTGTGACTCCACTTATATGAGGTACCTACAATAAGCAAATTATTAGAGACAGAAAGTACAACAGGTTACCAGGGGTGGAGGGAAGGGGGAGTGAACAGCTATCGTTTAATGGGTACTCAGTTTTTGGCTGGGATAATGACAAAGTTCTGGAAATAAGCAGTGGTGAGGGTTACATAACACTACATGTACTTTATGTTCCTAAATTGTACACTTAAAAATGGTTACAATGGCCCTGGCCGGTTCGGCTCGGCGGTTAGAGTGTCAGCTTGCAGCCAGCCCAGTGAGTCGCAGGTTTGATTCTGGTCAAGGGCACAAGTTGCAGTTCATCCCCGGCCCTGGTCTGATCATGCAGGAGGCAACCAGTCAATGTGTCTTTCTCACATTGAGGTTTCTTTCTCTCTCTCTCCCTCCTTCCCTCCCTCCCTCCTTCCCCACTCCATCTGATGATAAACAGAAAAATATCCTTGGGTGAGGATTAAAAAAAAAAAAGAAGCCCTGGCCGGTTTGGCTCAGCAGTTAGAGTGTTGGCCTGCAGACCAGAGAGTCCAGGGTTTGGTTCCCACTTAAAGGCATGTTCCGGCCCCTATTGGGGTTGTGTGGGTGGCAACCACTCGATGTGTCTCTCTCACATTGATATTTCTCTCCCCCCCCCCCCTTCCTGCTCTATCTGAAGATAAATGCAAAAATGTCCTTGGGTGAGGATAAAAATAAATAAATAAACAAACAAATAAATAAGAAATCAATACCAATCCTTCACAAATGCTTCCAAAAATAGAAGCCAAAGGAACATTTTCAACCTATACTATGAGACCAGTATTACCCTATTACAAATCCATACAAAGACATCACAAGAGCCTTGGCTGGTTTGGCTCAGAGATTTGAGCAAAGGCCTGCGGACCAGAGTCTTGGTTTCGATTCTGGTCAAGGGCACGTACCTCGGTTGTGGTTCGTCCCCAGCCCTTGTCAGGGTTCGTGCGGGAGGCAGCCAGTCGATGTGTTGCTCTCACATCAATGGTTCTCTCTCTCCCCCTTCCACTCTGTCTGAAGATAAACAGAAAAATATCCTCAGGTGAGGATTAAAAAAAAAAAAAAAGACATCACAAGAAAAGAAAACAAAATCAATATTCCTTATTAATATATATACAGAAAGCCTCAACAAAATAATCTGGCACTATATAAAAATTATAGACCATGACCAGGTGATTTATACCAAGAATGAAAGTTTGATTCAACATACAATAAAAAATAAAAAAAAGCCACAATGGCAAATTTTGTTATATGTACATTTTACCACAATAAAAAAATGAAATGCTTCCTAATTGTTCTCCCTCTTTCTACCATTCCCTACTCCATCCCCTTTGATCTGTTCTCAATATAAGAACCAGAGCTTCCTGCTGAAACCACAGGCTGTATACAACTATTTGCATTTATCAAAACTCTTAGGAATTTTAGACAAAGATGAATTTTACTGTTTGTAAATTATGCCTCAATATTAAAACAATGGTAAAGTTAAACAAACAAACAAAAAAACCCCAAATCAGATCACTCAACTGCTCAAAAATCACCCAGTGGTCAGGGCCTGACCCAGGCTTGCTGGCTGAACCAGGACGGGAGCTCACCGGCCCACCCTAACCCCTGACCTGTCTCCAGGGTTTTTCGCCCTCCAGCTGCAGTGGCCACCGGGCTCTTTCTGGAACCTGCCGGACACACACCCCCACACACGCCCTGCGCTTGGAGCTTGTTTCCTTAGGATATTCATGAGACCTGCTCTCTGGCATTTTGGTCTTTATCCAGTGTCAAAAGCCACCGAAAGGCAGAATGTTAATTACATAAGAAAGAAAAATCCAGCCAAATGGTGAAGGAAGCACGGTCTGGTATTTCTGAGACACTGCAGCCCTTAACCATGCATGAGAAACATCTGCCCTGTAACCCACACCTAGACAACAGTCCCTAAACGATGTGTCCGTGTGTTTTAGTAGAAAGGAACAAACAAAGCTCAAACCCCACCTCCTCCGGCCCCTTTCTTCCCACCCCACTTCCTGCCAGGCCTCTAGCCACACTGGCCTTCTGTCAACTCCGCCTCCAACGTGCTCTGGCCTTGCCAGGCCTGGGCTGGTCCACATTCTGTACAGGACGCTCTTCTCTGCACTCTGCCCGGGAACTTCCGGCCACTGTTTACCTTTCAGCTCAAACATCGTTTCCCCACCAACCTCGCCAGCCCGGCTCCGCCAGCCCGCGTGCGGCGCTTCTCAGCAGCTGGCTCCTGCACCGACCCTACGGCGCCGCACAGAGTAACCGTACTGGTCGTTCAGAGGCCGTCTTCCTGCTGAAATGCAAGTGCACGAAAGCAGGGACAGTGTGGTTCCCTCGCCAGGGCAGCACCGTGCTCCTGGCAGCTGCCCAGAAGGCTCTGCTGCACCCGGTGACTGAGCTCCCCACAAGAGTCCGACAGCCACCCTCTCCCTTCGAGCAGGACGGCCAGTCAGTGAATAGTGTGTGAAGCCATGAACATGACACACGCCAATGGCAGAAACAGGGAGGCTCATCTTAGAGTAAATCTGTAAGATACTACTCAGAGAAGATTAAATGAAAAATTAAATACTTAGAATACACTTGAGAAACTACTGCTTCACAGAATCTGATACTGAATGTACTTCCCTCCGAAGCTTTCTTGTTGGGAGAGGCAGTAAATACCAATTTCCATTTATTGATTATGCATAGAGTTTACCTATTATTTGATAGATGGTTATGAAAAAGGAACTATGGCCCTGGCTGGTCTGGCTCAGCAGGTACAGCACTGGCCTGCAGACGGCAGGGTTGCGGGTTTGATTCCCGATCAAGGGCACATACCTGGGTTGCAGGTTTGATCCCTGGCCCCGGGTGGAGTCGTGGGGGAAGGCAGCCAATCGCTGTATCCCTCTCTCTCCCTCCCACCCTTCCACTCTATCTAAAAAAATATATATATATCAATGGAAAAATATCTTCAGGTGAGGATTAACACATCAAAAAAAGGAACTACACTCTAGCCCGACTGGTGTGGCTCAGTGGTTGAGTGTCAATCCACGCACCAAGAGGTCACTGGTTCGATTCCCAGTCAGGGCACATGCCCAGGTTGTGGGCCAAATCCCCAGTGGGGGGCGTGCAGGAGGCGGCCAATCGACATTCTCTCTCATCAATGTTTCTAACTCTCTCTCCTCCCTTCCTCTCTCTCTAAATTTCAATAAAGAAAAAAAATTTTTTAAAAAGGGAGCTACACTCTAGTCACCATGCTGGGCATACAAGTGAAATAACTACCACAGTCCAATTCTGTGGGGAAAGTTTCTTCAAGATTCCTTTTTTACTTTTGTGTTTATTTTCCTTAAGTCAGAAAAAAGGGCGAACTCAGAAGTGCTCCTCTAGCACAGCCCTTATCAAAGCTCAGCGCAGATGGACCACTCGAGGGAAACCAAGCCTGAGAAGAGGTGAAGTGAAATCACAGGAGAATTTCTCAGCCACGGCTAGTGGCTGAGGGTCTCGGCAATGCCGGACTATGTTCCTTCCACCATTAAGCTGGACTTCCCTCCGATGGAGCACGCTGCCTTTTGGTGGCTTTCCTTTGCCTTCCCCACCCGAGGACTCTGGCCACAACGCCCAAACTCAGGGCAGTCTTCCCTTGAGCAGTCCGCACCAACCACAGACGCCATCGTGGGCGCAGCAGCACACCAAAGCTGCAGGAAACCAACTGCAGGATGCCAACGTGGGCAGGCTTGTTTGGGGCTGTCCGTATGGACCCGAGATAACCAAGAAATTCCTGGGACAGGCAGTGCCGATAAATGGACCGATGTGGATGAAAGAGAAGGCCAGTGGACTAGGGGGGCAGGGCCACTCGGTAAAGCCAAAACAGACCAGGGAGCAGAGCCGGGTGGGGGAGAGCAGGCATGATGCGGAAGAAACACAGGGTCTGTGGCTGCTCTCGCCGCTGGACTAACCATGGGCACCAGACACCAATCCCTGAATGACACTGGTCATCACGATGCCTACGTTCACACTGAGGAAACGTCCCTCGATCCTTGCCTAGGCCACAGGGAAGGCCAGGCTGGACTGCAGCAATCACAGCTGCAAAATGCAAAGAGCAACCGGGCAGGCGAGCTCCACGGACTGTGCTGCCCAGACTGCGGGAGGGAGCCAGGCCGACCCAGACGGAGGTGCAGACTAAGGACAAGTTGGCTCTGGCGCGGCGGCGGCCTCCAGCACAGCAGAGAGGAGCCGCATGTCTCCAGACAGCGCTGCTGCCTTGTAAAGACAGCTTGTTTTGTTTTCCATACAAAAGGCAAAAGAAACGTGAAGCAACAGCAATGCCTGATGCCTGGAGAGAGGAAACGAGGGAGGATGCTGTCAATCTCAAGATCACCACTGCGTTTTCTGAATCAAGTCTGAATTAGAACTGAGGCATCAACCCTGGGACCCCAAGAGTATTAAAAAAATCTGCCCGGCCGGTGTGCCTCAGTGGTTGAGTGTTGACCCACGCACCAAGAGGTCGCTGGTTCGATTCCCGGTCAGGGCACACGCCCAGGTTGTGGGCCCGATCCCCAGTGGGGGCGTGCAGGAGGCGGACAATCGATGTTCTCTCTCCGCTGAGCCAATTTTTTTTTTTTTTTAATCCTCACCCGAGGACATTTTTCCATTTTTTGTTCAGGTAGAGTGGGAGGGAGAGAGAGGAACAGAGAGAGAGAGAGAAACATCGACGTGAAGGGACACATTGAGTGGCTGCCACCCGCACGACCAACCAGGGCCGGGGACAAACTGCAACCGAAGTACGTGCCCTTAGCGGGAACCGAACCCGGGTCTCTCCAGACCGCAGGCCGACGCTCTAACCGCTGAGCCAAACCGGCCAGGGCTCGATGTTCTCTCTCATTGATGTTTCTATCTCTCTCTCCCTCTCTTAATCAATAAAGAAAAAGTATTAAAAAAAAAAAAATCAAGCCGTACCCCACTTATTAGCCCTACTGTGTACCACACACACTTACACATAGCAAACAGCACACTGGGCATGTCATCAACGCAGACTTTAAAGGCTTATGAGGCAACTGTCACTAGCAAGTTGAAGAGGACAACCCGAAAACCCAATTGTGTACCCAAGATGAGCTGTCCTCCCTCCTTGTAGCCTGAGGCTCGGCAGGAAACAGCCACTGTGCCAGCAGCAACGCTGCTCCCTGCAGGCAGTCCCTTGATATTTCAGAACAGTTCACTTGGCTGACACACACACACACACACAAAGGTGCAACCTACCCCATCGCTGCAGAGGCAGGTGAAGGGTTATTCTTCAATTCCTGCACATTGACCACTTGAGGGACAGTCTTCAAAGTTGATTCAGTCAAAGTACTTACAGCTATTCAAACAGAGAGCAGAGAGGCACGTGAATTACGCGAGGGATCAGAAAGTCTAGCACATGCAGGTACCAGGACAGACACTCAGGCAGAATGCAGCCCCGAGAGGACAGTCTGCTCCAGGCAGCCTGCAGCGCTGCGCTCAGTGGGACATCTGGCCTCCTCCATTCACAAGGACTAGGAGACGAAGATCGTGCAATTTAATCAAATGTCCTATTTTAGGGAAAAAAGCATTTCCTGGCCAGATTTTAAAGGACAGAGCTGAGGTTACCTGCCACATTGTTGGCTCACCTTGGAAAAGGGTAGAAAGAGGGTTAGAATATTCAGACTAAGGATTTCCCCACCCACCCACTCCTTCATTCAACCATTCTCTCACATGGGCTTTTTATAGCCGGACGCTTAGGTGCTGGGAATACAAAAAAAAGTCTTATATAGTTTCTTCTCTAAAAGACCTCACAGCTTAGTGAGGCACACAATGAATAAAATGTGGGCAATGGAGCCTGGGCAAAAATGGGAAAAGGCCCGGCCGGTGTGCTCAGTAGTTGAGCATTGTCCCATGCACCGAGAGGTCACTGGTTCGATTCCTGGTCAGGGCACATGCCCAGGTAATGGGCTCCATCCCCAGTCGGGGGTGTGCAGAAGGCAGCCGATCAATGTTTCTCTCTCATCGAGGTTTCTATCTATCTCTCCTCCTCCTTTTCTCTCTAAAAATCAATAAAAACATTTAAAAAAAAAAGAATGGGGGAAAGCCAAGAGGCCTGAAATAAGGAATGGCAACCGATTAACCCAACACCGACCTGCCCATCTCAGGCTTGTCAGCTTTCACATCTCTGTGTGTCTTATCATCTGTAACTGTGTACCAGGACTTAACGATATTTTTTTTTATCCTCACTTGGAAACATTTTTTCCATTTTTTGTTCAGATAGAGTGGGAGGGAGAGAGAGGAAGAGAGAGAAACATCGACATGAAAGGGATACATCGAGTGGCTGCCACCTGCATGACCCAACCAGGGCCGGGGACAAACTGCAACCGAGGTACGTGTCTTTAGCGGACACCGAACCCGGGTCGCTCCAGACCATAGGCCAACGCTCTAACAGCTGAGCCAAACCGGCCAGGGCAAAGCTAGTATTTCTTTCTTTATTTCTTTCTTTGGTACGCACCCCTAGCGGGAACCGAACCCGGGACTTTCTGGTCCACAGGCCAATGCTCCAACCGCTGAGCCAAACCGGCCAGGGCTGATATTTTATAATTAACTATTAAGAAAGTCCAAGCAAAGTTATTGGATCTCTTCTAACTATATGTTTAGCGAGACTGAAAGATGCAGCCCGTGCGGGACGTGGCTCTGCAGCAGCCGGCTCCCGCCCTCCCTCAGAGCTGCAGCCAGCACTTCCTGCCGACGACTGCACGGACTTCATCTTTCACATTCAAAGGTGCCTACACCTTAGAAATTTTTGCTTCCAGAATGATAATAGAGATCACACCACCTTCTGCTGACAGTGGAATAATCCCAAGTCCTGGCAGATTTTCAGTTTATAAATAATCAACTCTATCAGCGTGATTTGGGCCTGTTCAGCACAACGCCAAGATTCTGCTTGATCCAAGTAATATTTAAAGGAAACATCAAAGAGTTCTATTCTTTCAGAAGGCTCAAAGGTACCTTGAGAGTATCTTGTTTATGTGCTTTCACATCTATTTTAAATGCCTTGATAGAGGTTTTAATATTTGAACTTTTCTTAGAAATCTTTTATCACTGTATAGCTATATCAAACCACCATGCCTTTTTAGTCTTTAAAGAAAAGCTGTCTAAATTGACATGTGTTCTAAGTAGTGGTAAAACTAAAAAATAATTTTATTCAGCTAAAACAAAAAAAATTTGATTATAGCAGATTCTCAACGTTGGCACTGTTGACATTTTGGGGCTAGATACTCCTTTGTTGTAGGGGTGTCCTGTGCATTTTAAGATTTTTTTTTTTGTAGCAAAAAAGAAGTCCAAGTTATGTTATACAGGTGTGTCAGAGGAGTCTTGGTCATTAAGTATTGGGCAGTACATTATCCCTAGGAGAGATGAAATTTGCGAGGTGACCTTGTCTTTTTAAGGAAACTTCCATAATGCTGTTTTGATTTTTCTTTTTCTCCTGGTAGCACTGGTATTATAATAAAGAACAATCTGTAAATGGGTGGCTCTGATGGAGGAGCGTGGTGCTCAGACGAAGTGTGACGTTACACATTTAATGTCTTTGCTGTGAAGGTCAAGATGACATTTACCACACACATCATAGTTGCTCGTTTGTTTCCCTTCCTGTCTGCATGGGGTTCCCACACTGCACACACACCCTCACACTCGGACAATCTCCACGTTAGTGTGGCCGGCTCTGTCCCGAGGCGCAGCAATAACAACGTGGCTGTTGAACGCGAAGGGCCCCTTTGGAAATGAACCCACTGGCAGGGTTCTTGCCAGACAGATCCACAGTCCACTGTCTCGTGGTCTCGTAATGCACAGGTATAAACAAAATAAAGAGCTGAACTAATTCAGGGTGACAAAACAGGGAAGCGGGCACTATCTTAGGTGAAAGAACTCTGTCACTTGGAGCCACAAAGCTGAAACAGACTCCTTGACCTGAAACTGCTCTGAGGTCGGCATGGCTGTGCATGTGCTGTTTTCTTCACTGTGATGTCCTTTTACTCTGAAAACTGCCACCATGTAAGACAAAGGTAAGTTGCTGCCAAATGCACTAATGATGCTTTTTTTCTTTTCAATCCTCACCTGAGGATATTTTTTCTTTTGCATTTATCTTCAGATAGAGCAGGAGGGAGAAAGGGAGAAAGAGAGAAACATCAATGTGAGAGAGACACATCGAATGGTTGCCACTCATATGACCCCTACCGGGTCCAGGGACAAATTGCAACTGAGGTCTGTGCCCTTAGCGGGAACCGAACCCAGGACTCTCTGGTCCGCGGGTCAACACTCTAACTGTTGAGTCAAACCAGCCAGGGCGTAATGATGCTTTTTAAAATAGCGCTTTAAATAAAAATGACCTATGATATAAAAAAATAAATAGCCCTGGCTGGTTTGGCTCAGCGGTTAGAGCGTCGGCCTGCGGGCCAGAGAGAGCCGGGTTCGGTTCCCACTGAGGGCATGCACCTCGGTTGCGGCTTGTCCCCGGTCCTGGTTAGGTTGTGAGGGTGGCGGCCACTCGATGTGTCCCTTTCACGTCGATGTTTCTCTCTCTCTCCCCCACTCTATCTGAACAAAATATCAAAAAAAAAAAAAAAAAAGAAATAAACATTTTTTAAAAGATTTTCCCCCCAGCATTCCTGGCCTTTACCACCAACAATGCCAACAGGTGGGGTGGGGTGGGCAAAACCACTGGCTTGTACAAATGAACAACTGGTGATCACTGGAGTCCTTAAGGCCAGCTACCCAGACGTCCTCACGCAGAAAATGTGGACAGCCACAAACCACTGGCAAGACGCAAGCGCTCATCAGAGCCCACCTGTGAGGCCACGCGTGCCATCCTGAGAAGTGTACTGCGATGGAAAGACCTAGGGTTGGAGTCTGGGTTCTACTTCTTATCGGTAGGGTCACCTTCACCTCTCTGAAGCTCACTTCACTCCGAAGCAAAACGGGCACAGATGCCCACCTCACAGGGTAGCTGAGACCCTGAGAACAGTTTGAGATCATCTGATGAGGTGATCTAAATGCAGAGGTCTTAAGAAGCAGACCTAGTCTCTGCTTTCTCGGAACTCTCTCCCCAGAAAGGAGAGGCTGTCACGTCAGTCTTCTCTGAACGGAGCAGAGCCGGGTGTTAGTTGGCACCTGCCGTCCCCGCCTGAGACACACACAGCCACACCCGCCTCGGCACAGGTGTGGGGCCAGCTCTCACCTGGCGCCTGACTGGCCATCTGCCGTCTCAGCGCTGCCGCCGCGGCCGCCTGGGGCGCCGGGATGGTGTGGGAAGGGCCCGGGGCGCCGTGCTTCACGGTTTTGGTTGCGAGCATCGTGCTATCGGCCCCCTGAGGAATGATTTTGCCAGCAGACGTGGACACTGAGGGAAACAGAAAAACGAAATGAAAGTTGGTCGAAGAAGAAAACACAAAAGTTAAAACGGTACATTCTCACGTTACGTTGCAGAGAAACTGCTGAGATTAAAAATCCTTAAACATGAACGTAGATGAGACCCAGTAAACAGACAGGCGGGCAAAGATGTCACATGCAATTTGCCTGCCCACCTCCAGTAACTAAAATACTTTACTCCAGCGATTTTCAACCTTTTCCAGCTCATGGCACACGTAAGCTAATAACTAAAATTCTGCAGCACACCAAAAAAACCTGTTCTTTGCCACTCTGAGAAAAAAAAAGGCATAATTTTGATTCATTCACACCAGATGGCTATTGTGTTGGCTGTTGTCATTTTTTAATTTGACGATCTGAGGGAAAAGAGGTCAGTGCCCCCGATTAAATAGTCAGATATTGCATGTTTTACAAATTCCTGCAGCACACTGGTTGAAAATAGCTACTTTATGTGGCATTTCCCGATATTGATGAAGATATAACCTTTATGCCAACACAGATCAATTGGATCGATTTCCCGCTCTCCTCTCATGAGCCTCCATCCCGGTGCCGCGCTGCCAGAGGCCACGTCACTGCACAGCCAGACACTCGGCCAGCGCAGGTCGCCAGTGTGAGACACTGAGGCGCTCACGAGCTGGCGAGATCTGAGGCAGAGCAGGGTGCAACGGTCTGGACGTGCAAGGCATTGGGGGGGGGGGGCTCTCCCAGAGGCAAGCAGCTCCTCCCAGCCGAGACCTGTCTAAGTAAGCACAGCCAGACGCCACAGCAAAGTGGTGGCCATGGAATCCTGTGTCTCCCCCCATGGTGTCCTACCAACTGCTTCCAAGGGGAACACACTCTTTGGGATTGGTCTCCAACTTTCTGGAATATTAGCAGGAATGGGCCGGAACCAGCAACTTAGTGGTGTGACAGTATAAAACCCAGTTACAGTCCCTTTCTGAGTCTGGAGCCTAGTGGGGAAATATTTTCCTATCTCATGGGTTCCTTACCTGAGGGTCCCATCACACCAGGTGGACCATGACTCAGGTGAGACTTGGCAAAAGGAGCTGCTGCCTGGGGCAAGAGGCCGGGCTGGATGGATGGAGTGCGAACCACCGGGGCATGCCGAGGGACCTGGACCCCGGCATCATCATCTTTACAGGGTGCCCGCGTGTCCTCACTCTCCAAAGACTGGGAGATGGATGATGTTGAGCTGGCTTCATCCAAGTCTTCATAGTATCTCTGAGACAGGAAAGCTGACCGGGACAGGCTGGCTACAGAGCCCCAGACAAAACCCAAGTTAGTACCGAAGCAGTCCCAAAGCTGTGTGATTTTCACTGTCAACAGAATAATAGCCAATTTGGAAAACAATTTAATTATTACTTATTTTGAGTGGAAGCAGCTGTTGTGGAATGTGAACAAAGATGGTCTGGGGTCTCTGCTCAAAGGGGGCTTTGAAGTACTGGGCTGTGCAGGCCAAGAGCACTTTGACCATGAAACGGAGAAATGTGAAGCGAGAGACAAATGAATGCTGGTGCGGAGGGGGAGACCCTGTGCCCTGGCAGCGTCCTCGGAGGCAGAGTCACGGTACCAGAAAAGTAACAGACGAGCCTCCACAGCACAGGGCCCAGCCCCACCTCCACAGCACAGGGCCCAGCCCCACCACTGCCGCCACCTTCCAGGAGTGATTTCTAAGAGCGTGTCTAATGCAAACTGGAAAAACACAAGGTCCTCAGTCCTGACTGTCTTAGACATTTCCAGCTAAATCTAATAATATTTTGAATCAATCAGGTTTAGAAGACATACAGACAGTAATCCTGATCTCCCCTGCTTTTTCCCTCTATGAACTATCAAGTAAGGCTTTACGACATTTTATTTTCTACCATGAAGTTTGGAATGCCTGTAACTGCCTATGTATTGGAAAAAAAACAAAAACCAACAAAAAAACCTTTCTCTTCCGCAAGTAATTTAAAACAACACTGCTAATACTGACTGACTTACCTGTCCTTCTAGACACATTCTACAAGGTTTTATTTGTCACAATTACGTGTGTCAAGCAAATGCCACTGAAAACCAATGCTACCTGGTAGGCTGCACTCCTCAATTTGGTAGCCATTAGCCATCTGTGGCTATTTAAGTGAAAGATAATGAAAAGTAAGTTCAACTTCAAATCCTCAGTTGTTCCAGACACATCTGGAGGACTCCAGAGCCCCAGTGGCCACTACACTGACTGCACAGCACAGATACACATACTTCTATCGTCGCAGTCCTACTGCGTAGTACTGGGCCAGAGCACTTAAAATAACTAATTCTAGCTCTGGCCAGTTTGGCTCAGCGGTTAGAGCGTTGGCCCGTGGACCACAGAGTCTCGGGTTCAGTTCCCGCTAAGGGCACGTAACCTCGGTTGCAGTTTGTCCCTGGCCCTGGTTGGGGTCGTGTGGGTGGCAGCCAGTCGATGTGTCTCTCTCATATCAATGTTTCTCTCTCTTCCTTCCTCTCTCCCTCCCACTCTATCTGAAGATAAATGCAAAGATGTCCTCGGGTGAGAATAAAAAATTAAAAAAAAATTAATTTTAGAGAAAGAATAAGGAAGGGAGAGAGAAAGGAACATTGATTTGTTGCTTACTTTATACATTCACTGGTTGACCAGGGATCGAACCCGAAACCTTGGTGTATCAGGATGATGCTCAAACCAACTGAGCTCCTCGGCCAGGGCCAGGACCACAGTTCTTGGATGCAATAAACACGAGGCCAGCTCACTTGGAGTCTGCTCCTCACCACCAGCACCAGCAGCAAACTGCAATTGATGCCTACGGGAACTTACTGCGTGCCCCATGCTGCACAAATCATCTACATACAGTATCCTACTGGCCCTCACAATCATCCTATGAATCAGAAATTGCTATTATCTGATTTAATGCTCAATGCTTAGAAAGGTTAAGTAATTTGCTCAAGGTCACAAAGTTGGTAAATGATAGAGCCAGAACTCCAACTTGGGGGAATGTGACTTGAAAGACCACATTCTTCCAAGACCAGACAAGAACAGCCGTTCAGGGTGCTATGGCTGTGGACAAGACCACATTCTTTTTCTTCTTCTTTACTGATTTTAGAGAGAGGGAAGGGAGAGGGAGAGAGAGCTAGAAACATCGATGAGAAAGAACATCAAATCGACTGCCTCCTGCATGCCCCCCACTGGGGATTTGGCCCACAACCTGGGCGTGTACCTTGACTGGGAATCGAACCGATGATCTCCTGTTGCATGGGTCTACACTCAACCACTGAGCCATACTAGCTGGGCTCCCCCCAATTTTTTTATTGTGATAACATACACATAACATACAGTCGACCGTGCTGACCATTTTGCAGTGTGCACTCACTGGAATCAAGTACAGTCACAGTGTGGTACAGCCATCACCACTGTCCACCTCCAGAATAACAGCTTTTTTTTCCCCCTTAAAGTAGGTAAAACACCACTGATTAGGGAGAAAGATAGCTGGAGACACTTGCTGAAAGGAATCTGTATAACTGGTGGAAAAAACTTGATTTTGCCATTAAATGACCTAGATGACCACCTCAATTTTCTGTTTTAAACTGTGTGTGATACACTACCTCAGGCATAGCTGTACTTTGCTTTTGTGTCCATGCCTCCTTTTTTTCTTTGAAATTTTGTTTTGAGTTGAAATTGGTGATTTATACCAACTACAAATTCTTTTTGGTAATTAAAACAACAGAGGGAAATTTCACTTAATCATACTGTACCACAATTTGTTAATTTTTCCGTAATCATATAACGCTAAATTAGGCAGGGTAATAGTCACAGTCAAGTGAAATTTTTTTTTTATCCTCAGGACATTTTTGCATTTTATCCTCAGATACAGCGGGAGGGAGAGAAGAGGGAAGAGAGAGAGAAACATCGATGCGAGAGAGACACATCAACTGGTTGCCACCCACGATCCCAATCGTGGCCAGGGACAAACTGCAACCGTGGTACGTGCCCTTAGCGGGAACTGGACCCGGAACTCTCTGGTCTGCAGGCCGATGCTTTAACCACTGAGAAAACTGGCCAGGGCGACAAGTAAAATTTTTAAATAACCTTTTCCATTATTTAAAGAATGTCTTCTGAAGCCTGAAACACCAATCAGGAAGAATATATGTACCCCCATGTTCATAGCAGCACTATTTACAATAGCTAAGATCTGGAAACAGCCCAAGTGTCCATCAGTAGACGAATGGATAAAAAAGCAGTGGTACATATACACAATGGAGTACTATGCAGCGGTAAGAAAGAAAGATCTCTTATCCTTTGAGACGACATGGAGGGACCTGGAAAGTATTATCCTAAGTGAAATAAGCCAAGCAGAAAAAGACAAATACCACAGGATCTCACTTATATACGGAATATAATGAACATAACAGTCTGAGGAATACGGTAGACCCAGAGACATGGAAGTAGGGCACAGACTGACATCCCTCGGAAGAGGGGGTGGGTGGTGGGTGGGAAGAGATAAACCACAGAACTTATATGCATGTATGCATGACCAATGGACATGGACAACTAAGCCGGGGACGGGGTGGGGCGGGGGTGGGGAGGGGGGTGCCAATGGGGTAAAAAAGGTAAAATATCTGTAACAAAAAAATAAATAAAAAATTTAAAAAAAGAAAAAAGAAAAAAAGAATGTCTTCTGTTGGTAGATCATTGGGAGACTTTACAAACACATAAAAAAGTTACTCTAACCCTCAGAATCCCACACAAACCGGAAGAGTCGAGCCTCTCAGCAGAGCTGCGGCCGTGGAGCCAGCTCAGCACGCCGCCCGGAGCCGGGAACCACGGCCACACAACCCGAGGCCCGCGGGAAACAGGTGGAAAGGCCAGAACCGCCACTTGAACTGCCTGGCCGAGCAGGTACCCGCAGCTGCCTACTGCCACGTTCAGATGCACAACCGATTCTGGGACATTTTCTTTAGCTCTTATTAAGAACCCTGGCTGGTTTGGCTCAGAGGTTAGAGAGCTCGCCTGTGGACTGAAGGGTCGAGGGTTCAATTCCCAATCAATAGCCTGTACATGGGTTGCAGGTTTGATCCCTAGCCCCAGTTGGGGTCGTGAGGGAGGCAACCAATCAATGTGTTTCTCTCACATGGATGTTTGTTTCTCGCTCCCTTCCTCCCTATCTAAAAATCAATGGAAAAATATCCTTGGGTGAGGATTAACAACAAAATAAATTAAAGAAAGACACAGACAGACAGACACACACACACACCCACTCCCTCACAATGAACTACATGGTTTGTGCTAAAAAGTTCAGTTTCCTTCACCTGGAGCAGTGGATCTCACTGGTGGGGTCTTTCTCTTGGCCAAGAAGTTTCTCAGCTGTGCTTGTTTCACAGGGGACAGTTTAGCTGCAAGAAATTCACGAACCCATAAATGCTTAACACTTGGTCAGTAGATGAAACAAAACAAAGAGAGGCCTGGGAAGAGTGCATTTACCTGGTACTTTCGGCAAGGGTTTGGCTTGAGACTCTATGGTGGTCTTCAACAAAGCATTGCGCAGGCTTTCCAGGTCACTGTCAAAGCTGGAATCAGACAGTGTTATATATAAACCAACTATGACCAGAGAAATCGGAGGGGCTGCGGGGTACACTATCCCAAATATAAATGCATGAGAGCATGCCCCATACAGAAACAGGCGACCTGAGCAATCGATGTCCTCAGTGCAAGACAGTGACAGCAACCGCGGTGTCATACACCACGCCATGGCAAACACAGACAGTGCCCCGCAGAGGGCAGCGAACATCTGCACGTTCAAAAGGTGGACACACAGCCCTGGCCGGTTCGGCTCAGCAGTTAGAGCGTCAGTCCGCGGACCAATGAGTTGCGGGCTCGATTCCGGTCAAGGGCACGTACCTCGGCTGCGTTCATCTCCAGCCCTGGTCAGGTCACGTGGGAGGCAACCAACTGATGTGGCTCTGTCATGTCGCTGTTTCTCTCTGTCTCTCTCCCTCCCACTCTATCTGATAATAAGTAGAAAAATATTCTCGGGTGAGAAAAAAAAAAAAAAAAAAAAAGCAGACACACAAAACCCCCAGGGAACTTCTTCAAGGGTAAACTGTCTAACTGAAAGGGTTGAGAGTTTCCACACTCAAGCAAAATGACAAATCTAAGCTTGGAAACAAGGTAGCCACCTAACCCTACCAGCTCCTTTTCAATAAGACAAGGTATTACTACAGTGTCTGCTCTCATCCCTGCAGCACCTGTTTCATCACACACACTACCGGGTGCTTGCTAGACTTAATTTAACTCTCCAACTATCCCCTGAGGCAGGTATTATTATCCCCATTTTTTAAGCAAAGGATCAAAGAGGGCGAGGAACGTAACCGGGGTCACACAGGTGACCGCAGAGTCACTTTCAAACCCACATCTGAACCACTTGCAGATAATTCCACATCACTCCCAAATACAGCTGCATTCACGCAGCCAGACCTGCTGAGTGCCAGATACTCTCGGCGCCCAGCTGCCGGCGCACCTGTGAATACTGCTCTGGGAGGGGACCTCCAAGGGGAGGCTCCACTGGGAAGTGTGGTTGTAGAGTCGCAGCTGCTGGAGACTGTCCACCAGGCAGTTCAGCCTCTTCCTCTGCTGGTTGATGATCTCCCGGTTGTTGGCCAGGGTGTTAAACAGCGTCTCTCGTTCTGGCACAAGCAGGCGCCTGTCGACAGCAGTGAGAAAAGAACTCACACGAGCAGCTCGGGGAGAGAAAGCTCCCACAGAAGAAAAAGACTACAACTATGACAGTAAAAAGAATGAAACAGAGAACCACCAGTAGACAGAAAGCCAGAACATAATAGAGAAATTGCTAGAAAATAAAAAGGGGAAGCCTAATGAGGATAAAACGTAGTGAGGGAGGCCAGGCCTGCACACACAACCAGACAAAATCTCAGAGACTCTGGGACAGAAAAGGGCAGGAGACGAGTCAACAATAGGGGTCAAATTCATTCAGCAATATATTTAGGGTACGTGTCAGTTTCTGTGAGTAAACTACATTCAGTAAAAGAAAAGCCAGGGCTCCCAGAGTCCCTGGATCAGCCCCTCTTCCCAGGGCTCCCAGAGTCCCCGGGAGTCGCCACCTCTTCCCAGTGCTGCCAAGACACAGCGGAGCGCACACCACCGAGCAGGAGGGCCCACCCACCCCAGAGAGCTGAAACGAGAAAGGGACCATTTCCTTTCTTTTTTGGGTGACAGGTAGTTCAAGATCAATTTTTAAATGCATTTCAATAGGGTACAAGATAATACTTAGAGAAGGACCTAAAACAGAAATGCTGGAAAACTGTATAGATTTAATACTCTGAACTCCACAGAGAGGTAACTATAAAAAAAAGCATATTAAGTAGTGAATCCATGGAACTGTCACGAAGGAGAAGAAAGCCTGGCTTCTCTGTTATCATTATGCATTTTTAAAAAACCCAATTAGTTAGCAAACAGAAATCTAACTGCCAAGCAGAGCAGAACATACATGCTGCCAGGTCAAGCCATCCTCTCAACATGGTTGAACATGAACTCAGAACTAGGGGAGGGTGCCCGGAAATCTCTGATGGGGCCCCGCCCAGGGGGACAGGTGCTCCAGGCCACAGGCTGAGGAATCCTCCCCAACCAGTGTCTGAGGGATCAGTGCTCACTCTACCTTCCGCTACCTACACTCCCAGCTGAGAGCCCTCAGGTTGGGCACAAGGCCTTTCTCCACGTGAACAACAGAATGTGCTGAATTCTGCTCGCCGAACTTCAAGCACATTCTGGCCCTGCCCCTGACAGCACACCCAGGTGGCCCCACTTACAAGTTCTGTGATCCCACAGCTTTATAAACAAGTAAACAGATCATTTCTTAGTTGGTTTCCTCACAGAGCCAACCGCATTAATCGAGTGCAGGTGTTTCAATATGGGGCGCTTCGAGGGCTGGTCTGGTTTCCACATTTCTTGTGGCCACTCGACTGCTCTCACCATGCACTGCGTTCTAGTCCCTCTGTTTTACCTCTGCCATCATTTCTCTCGCTTTCTAATTAGCCACACTAATGAGGAATGCCTTCTTAAAAAGAAAACTTGGAATATACAAAAGAGCATATAGAAAAAATTCCTCTTAGTCCCATCTCTGCGAGTATTTTCCAAGATTAACTTCCAGCCTCTTGTCTATGTTTGGGACTCCACAATGAGCTCACCCAGCATGTCCTTTCCATATTTTATATATTGTACCTGATAACATGATTATATGCATGTCACACACCCCACATAGCATACAAATATATGTAACAGGATGTTTTGAGAAAATACTAGTCCATGGTTATGTCTGTATTTTTTAAAAAGTGATCAGGCCCTGGCCGGTTTGGCTCAGCGGTTAGAGAGTCAGCCTGTGGTCCAGAGAGACCCGGGTTCAGTTCCCGCTAAGGACATGTACCTCAGTTGCAGTTTGTCCCCGGCCCTGGTTGGTCGTGTGGGTGGCAGCCACTTGATGTGTCCCTTTCACATCGATGTTTCTCTCTTTCTCTCCCTCTTCCTCTCTCTCCCTCCCACTCTATCTGAACAAAAAAATGGAAAACATCTTTGGGTGAGGATAAAAATAAATAAATAAATAAATAAAAAGTGATCAGAATTATTGAGCCACTCGAACGTGTAGATTACTAGGTTTAATCCACTTTGTGCCATCAAAGCCAGCTGTGCTGCAATATAAATTCTCTTAAGTAAACTGCTGTGAGTACTGCTGTTATTTCTGTAGAACAAATAGCTAGAAGCAGGATGATGGGCCAGCGTCAGCAAGAAGCAACATTTTAGGGTTTTCTTTTGTTTTATTTTTTGTCCTCACCTGAGGACATTTTTCCATTTTCTGTTTAGATAGAGTGGGAGGGAGAGAGAGAGAGAGAGAGAGGGAGAGGGGGAGGGAAAGAGAGAGAAAGAGAGAGAGAGAGAGAAACATCGACGTGAAAGGGACACATCGAGTGGTTGCCACCCACACAACCCAACCAGGGCCGGGGACAAACTGCAACCGAGGTACGTGCCCTTGGTGGGAACTAAACCCGGGTCTCTCTGGACTGCAGGCCGACGCTCTAACCGCTGAGCCAAACCGGCCAGGGCCATTTTAGAATTTTTTATCAAATCTCCTAAACCATCTTTTAAACAGGCTGCAGTGTACCTCCCACCACCTGCGGGGGTGGCACCTCGCTCACTTTTGCTTTCTCTTTTGTTCCAGATGTTGATCCCACTCCAAGTCTAGAACATCATTCACATCTTGGACAGCAAACTTCACATATTGATGAAGGCGCCGAATTTCCTACAAGACAAAAATAAAAATGACTCAGTTTTCCAGTAGCTTGGAGGAAGATGTACTGAAACATCAAAATAATTTTGAATTGTTTTTATATCGAGAACCATAACGAACAAAGAAAACAAACTAGGCTTTAATATAATCATCAGAACGTTATAATCCAAATGAAATCCAGAAACTCAGCCTTTCTGAGGGTGTGACAGAGAGGTGGTGAAAAGAATTAGAAACAGAACAGGCGTATTGGTGCAGGGCCTCCAGGGAACAAATGTTCTTGCTTAGTTCTCATTTTTCAGCTCCTCTAAAGTGTCTCAACATGGTCTAGGAATTTTCCGCTGCACTCTGGTACTCCAACAGGGCATCCATTTACTCTTTGTTCTCCCACCCATGAAATTAACTGTATTAGAGACAAAATTATCCTACAAAACAGTGCTGAAAATAATTCTGAACCTATCTATTCATAACACAGAACACAGAAGTCATCTCACCAAATGAGAATTCATTTCTTCTCCAAAACAAAGAACAGCATCAGCATTAGAAACTGAATTTTTCATTATTAACATTCTTATCTATTAACTTATTTTAGGCCTGCAATAATTTTCTTTAAATTTTGGTCCAGTATTAACCTTCAGGCTATACAAACAGACTGAAAAAATAACAATAAAGGTAAAGCAGTCTTGCCCTGGCCGGTTTTGCTCAGTGTAGAGCACTGGCCCGCAGACCAAGGAGTCGCAGGTTCGCAAGAGCCCATATCCCGGCTGAGATTTGTCCCTGGCCCTAGTCAGGGTCGTGTGGGAGGCAGCCAGTCAGTGTGTCTCTCTCACACAGATGTTTCTCTCTCTCTCTCTCCCTCCCTTCCACTCTATCTAAAGATGAATGGAAAAAGTATCCTCAGGTGAGGATTAAAAAAAATGAAGCAGTCTGTTAGATATGTATGCAAATGAAGACACTGTGCATACACAGGAAAAAAAGCTTTCTGCATCTGTACCAAGATCTTACTGTGTTTAAATGTACTTTCAAAATTATTCTTGGATAAGGGTATATGTCTCAACTGAAAAAGAGAAAATGTCATTTAAAGAGAGCCGGGCTGCTTCCAGGAAGTAGCAGTAACCTCAACACCAAAAACAAACTTCAACTAACTAACACAAGTGCAGGGAGGCCCTCTCTGACACTCAAACGCGATCAGGCCTGTGAGTTAGCTGCTGCCGCTGCTTCTGAGTGTGCTCCTGACTTCACCTCCGACAGAGCCACTCTTCTTCCAAGGCCCATGACAAATACTTCTTTATCCTCACCCGAGGACATTTTTCCATCTTTTATTCAGATAGAGCGGGAGGGAAAGAGAGGAAGAGAGAGAGAGAGAAACATCGACGTGAAAGGGACACATCGAGTGGCTGCCACCCACATGACACAACCAGGGCCGGGGACAGACTGCAACCGAGGTACATGCCCTTAGCGGGAACCGAACCCGGGTCTCTCTGGACTGCAGGCCGACGCTCCAACTGCTGAGCCAAACCGGCCAGAGCACAAACACTTCTTTTCAGTGACTTAGCTGCTCACTCATCTGTAATCCCATAGCAACACACTCCACACTGCATTTGTGTGTTCCCCTTTCCCCCTGCCACTCAGCCAGCCACAGGGACTGCACGCTGTGGTGTCGAGGTCAAGAGCACAGCTCTGAGTCACTGTCCAGGCTCAAGGGTGTAGCATCTGTTAGCGGTGAGACTTGGGTACTTCCAGTATTTTTCTTTTGTACATGACATGCACTCAATATAAGCTAGTTATTATGGTCTGTTTAGCACTGTGTAAAAAGAAAACAATTTCCTTTTCAATGGGGAGAGTGTCGTCCAATGGCTGTATGCTTTCCTTTTAGTTTGGACACAGAGCAAGTGGCGTAAAGGCAGCAGGAAGGAAGTTTAACTAGATGCCACACAGGCTGTCATCTGAAGAGCAGAGGCCAATGGCCAGCACTCCCTTGCTAAGAGTCAACATCCACAGCAGAGGAACTCTGGGAAGACCACAGGGCTGCGGGACCCAGCAGGGGTTCCTCAACCTTTCTGGGAGGAGCAACTGTTTCATTCATTTTCTTATTGTCAGTAAGTTTATCAGGTGTGGGACGTGAATGGTGGACTTTCTGGGCAGGAGGAGACTCCTCACACTCATAGACCCTCACATCCTGGGTGAGGGTGACTAGTGCTGCTCCCTGTGCCTCATTACTACTGGGATTCTAGGCAAATGCAAGGAAGTGGGAGCTGACTCCCCCCATGCCCACCAAAGCTTATGATGTAACAGTGGAATACACTGAAAGATGAAAACAAAAACCAGATTTTGCAAAGGCCGAGAATAAGAATAATGAACAATCAATAAGAAAAGTAGTGTTGCGGAATCGATTCCCAATCAGGGTACATGCCTAGGTTGGGGGCCAAATCCCCAGTGGGGGGCACGTGGTAGGCAGCCAATCGATGTTCTCTCTCATCAATGTTTCTATCTCTCTCTCCCTCTCCCTTCCCCTCTCTCTAAAATCAATAAAGAAAAAAGAACTCTGTTTTTGCCCTGGCAGGTATAGCTCCACGGTTAGAGTGGCAGCCCTTGGGTTCAATCCCCAGTTGTGGTCGTGCAGGAGGCAACCAATCAATGTGTCCCTCTCACATCAATGTTTCTCTCTCTCTCCTCTATCTAAAAATCAATGGAAAAATATCCTCAGGTGAGGATTAACAAAAAATAAAAAAACTCTAATTTTGTTCATCTAAAAGCACTCAGTGGAGGAGTGGCGCTGCCTGCGGCACGGTCAAGGAAGCCCATGGGGAGCAGGTGAATTATTCAGGCAGTGAGCGGCCGCACAGGGCGGCACCGGAGCCCGCGGCCGCACAGGGCGGCACCGGAGCCCGCGGCTGCACAGGAGTGGGCCCAGGAGCCCGCGGCTGCGCGCTCCGGCCGGACGCCCTACCTGGAGCTGTGCTTCACTCCTGGGATCCAGTGGTCTCTTGTAGAGCAGATGCAGGTACCCAGAGTCGTGGTTTCTCTCACTTTGTTCTCTGGCTTCTTCAACACCAGCAAAGCCCTCGAGTAGAGTTGTTTTCAGCGTACTTATATCTCCATGAAGAGACTGGGAAAGGCATAAGGATGTATTGATTTTAAAAAGTGGTATTTCTAAGAAATTAACCCTTCTGCTCTGGATCAAGGAAGGTGGTGCTTCTCAAACAGGTAACATTGTGAACATCTGAATACACTTAAGTGATCGTACAAGAAAGAATTTCACTGCTCAGATAGAAGCATACTAATGCTCTTTTTTTTTAAGTGTACCAACATTCATTTTTCTTCCTCATTAAAAAACCATTTCCAATGATCGGAAATTCAGAGACTAAGAGAAGTATTAACAGTAGCTATAATCCTACTAACTAAAGGCAGTCACTGCTAATACCCTAGAGAACTTTCCTCTTTCAAACATGACATTTAACACCAGGGCTCTGGAGTCAGACAGTCTGAGCTGGGACCCTGGCACTAGCGCTCAGCACTGGGTGGCCCTGGGCAGTCTTCACCCCTCTAAGCCCCACTTCCTGACCTGGACAACAAGAAGAATAGCACCTGCGCATAGCTCAGCTGTAGGATTCAACGAGACAACACAGGTCAAGTGTGTAGCACAGTGCCTGGCACACAGCTAAGCAGTAATAACAGTCACACAATAGATAATACTATTAACAACAATTTGGTATTTTTATTCTGTATCATGATCTTAAGTGTTCTGCTTTTTTAAAAAACTGAATGCTTTACTACAACCTAACAATTTACTTATGAAAGTAAAATGTCAAATATACCTAAACGAACAGCATGCATCTCTTACAGAGTGCCTTGTCTGGGTCATTTCTCATTCCACCTTCCATGGGAAAACCCAAACAGAGCAGCTAGAGTAACTTGACCAACGTCACCTAATTCATTAGGTGCTGAAGGCAGGACCTGCACTTAGGCATCGCTCCGCGAATGGCTCACACCCAGGAGAAACGACACCGGTGGGCTCTGAAGAGGAGCACACACCCATGGACATGAGGAGCACAACGGTGAAAGCCAGGGCGCCCTCGGAGACCGTCACCGAGCACAAACCTCCGTGGTCTCTTTAATCTCCAGGAGAAAGGTGTGCAAGTCATCCGACTCCGTCCGCAGCATCTTCATCTCCTCCGAAGTGCCCAGCTGGAAACAGGCTTTCGAGGTGCGCGCCTTCAGCTCTTCCAGCTCCTTCTGAAAGTGCGTGATCTGCAGAGGCCGCACACAAGGGGACTGCTCAGTCCGGATGGCACAGCAGTACTGTCACTGCTCCTGGGCTCACAGACAGGACAGACTCTTGGGACATGCCAGGTTCAATGCAGCACAGCACAGTCACGTAGGAGTCTGCACTACTGGAAAACACGCAGGGGCAAATTACCTCCTCTCCAATTCCAATGATCACAGGATCTGACTCTTTCCACTGATGTCCCTGCTTTTCTGTCACAGGAGGCGGAAGTGACTTTGCCTAAGTGGAAGGCAAAAGGTTTAAAAATGCATCCAATCCCCCAAGCTACGTCTTCCTGAAGCACGGGTTCACTGCCTGTTCCAGGGAATGTCGCTCTCATAACAGTCAATGTCCCATCATTCATTCTTTTCAGCCTGAACTGACTGGGTATCTGCTTGGTATAAGATACGTTTAAACAGTGGAGAGAGGCGAACAAGACAAACGAGGCCCTAAGCTCGTGGAATCTACCTTCTACGGGACGAGACGAACAATATAAAGTAAACAAACGGGATAAATGTCAGCTGGTGACAAGTGATATGGGAACAGGAAATACAAAGAGTCGAAGAGGGACTGCTGTAGACGAGACGCCCAGAGCCCTCGCTGCGCTGCCTCTGAGGCCGGGAGCCAGAGAGCTGGGGGACCCGGGAACCACCTTCCGGGCCCGACACGAGCGGCTGCAGAGGAGCTGAGGCAGGCAGAGCCTCGGCATGTCCTCGGCACAGAGATACGTGAACGCGGGCACCGTGGGGTCAGAGAGGAAGCTGGAAGGGGCAGGGGCGGACCATGTAAGGCTACACCAAGGAGTCTGAATCTTACTCTAAGTGTGTGGGAAAGCTACCAATGAAGTTTTAGGAGAGTTTAAGCTACTTTGTGATGTATGATTTTAAAGAAGAGCCCAGACAACAATGAAAGAAGGTAGGAGCAGAAGTAGGGAGACCAGTCAGGAGGCTGACTAGGGAAGAGACGACAAGAGCCTGCCGCATGGCACTGACAGGGAGTGTGAGAGGTGGATCTGTGGCATCCGCCTCATCAGCTCAGAGCGGAGAAGACCAGCAAGTCCAGACTGGGGGAGGGCGCTGGGGGAGGGGCGCAAGCAAACACCTGCTTGCACCATTTGCTGTGGGAACACTAGGAAAGGAACAGTTCCTGGGAGACTGAATCAAGAATTCCGCTTCAGAGATGTTACCATTTGAGATAACTTTTCAATTATTCAATACCTATAATAATTAATACACAGAGTTTTTAGAATGTATACGCATTCATTTAAGCAGCAAACAATTATTTAACAAACACCATGTGTCATGCACGCATTATGCCAAAAGCCAGACTGCAGACGGTTTACCGTGTGCCCCACACTGTGCTGCGGGGATGGCTGGAGGAGACAGGAAAGACATGACTCCTGCTCCGAGGACACTGAGATAATCAAGTGGGAAACCGACACAAAATTACCTTTCAGTTAAACCACAGAAAGTTTAAACTGAGATGGCAGACTGCAGACCTAAATATGAAAATTAAAATAAAGCTTTTTGAAAAACATAGGAGAGAGAACACTCTATAAAGTATATATATGACTGTCTAACCACTATGCTGCACACCCAGAACTATACAAATGTTAAAGTACACTGCAATTGAAAAATAAAATTTTACTGAAACATAGAAAAATATACTTCTAACCTTAGAATAGCAAGTGATTTCTAAAACAGAACACAAAAAGCACTAGTCATAAAATAAAAGTCGATATATCAGACTATATTAAAATTAAGAACTTGTAGTCATCAAAAGAAGCACGAAGATGAAAGGCAATCCAGAGGCTGAGAAAGTGTTCACACTGTACGTGTACGTTGTGTATGTATCCAATGAGGAACTAACTTTCACAAATCTGTAAGAAAATGACAGAAGACCCAAGAGAAAAATGGATAAACAACTTGAAGTCACCCCATAAAAGATATTCCACAAAATACACCAACAACAAAAGATGAAAAATACCAAGATCGGTGAGGATGTGGAACAGCTGAATTCTCATATACTCCTGGTGGGAATTTACCAGAGAGGATTACACTCCTGGTCTAATACCCAGCAATTCCACACTTAGGTATCTGCCCAACAGAAATGCATACATTTGTTCACCCCAAAACATCAACTAGTACGGTCATTGCAACACTATTCACAGTTAAGTTCAACCTGGAAGCTACTGGAATGCCCATCAAAGGTGGAACAAACACATGTAATAGTCACCCAATATGACATGGGTAAACCTCCGCAACACAATGTTGAACAAAACAGCCAGATACAAGCATACGTACTGTGTGATTCCATTTATAGAAGGTACAAACAAGCTAGAGTAAGCTGTGCTGTTAGAAATCATGCTGGCTGAGTCCCCTTTGGCAAGGGTAGCTACTAGAAGGGCGCAAAGGAGGGGAATTCTGGGGTCCTGGTCAGGTTCCATTTCTTAATCTGAGTGTTGGTTACCAAGGTGTGTTCAGCTGGTGACAATTCACAGAGATGTGTGTACTTCTCCCCTCTGTGTGCCACATGTCAATAAAAGTTAAGTAAGTAATAATCAACTGAAATGGCAATGGAAAGATTTGATTACTTTGAGAATAAGGAAAAAAATGTCAGATGCTGCAGTATTCTCAGACAGCAAGAGAATCAGCACTAACAGTATCGCATGTGTAAGCTCAGGACTGGCAGAGGACGTGATGCAGACTCGCGCTGAGATGAACGGCTTCTATGAGCACACTACAAATGTCTAAAGCTCATCTGGTCCCTACCACACAGTCCCAAGTACTAGTGTAAAAGAGTCAGTTCTAAAACACAACATCCCTTTTATGAACATGTGTGTTGGGGGCAATAAATAAATAAGCCCAGGACTGTGAGTTGAGGTCAAACATACCTGGGGAGAACCTGACTTGGCCACTGGAGGGGTTATCCTGGGTGACTTCTGCCCCACTGAGGACACTGGACCTGGACTGCTGTGAGCGGACCGCCCTGCCAGAATAAGAAGGCAGTTAAAACAGACAGTGTTTGCTCCCATCCTTACTCCCCACAGAGGCTCCTGATGCACCTAGGAAGCAGGGGACAGCTGAAAAACCATCATATGAAAACACGAATCCCCAGCACCTTGGAAGAACTCATAGGGTCTTCAGACCCTCCTGGAAACCTCTAACACAAGGTTCACCCTGCTGTACATTAGAATCACTGGGGGAACTGTTTCAAAAAAAAACGAACACACCTCCTAGCCAGTGAGGCTCAATTGGCTGAGCATTATCCCGTGCGCCAAAGGGTTGCCAGTTTGAGTCCCGATCAGGGCACATGGCTGGTTTGTGGGTTTGATGCCCAGTAGGGAAAGCATGTAGAGGCAACTGATCGATGTTTCTTCCCACCTCCCTCCCCCAAAAGCATGTCCTAGGGCAAGGATAAAAATAAATAAATAAAAATAAAAAAGCATGCCCTGGCCAGTATGTTAAGTGGTTAGAGCGTCGGTCTGCGGACCAAAGAGTCAAGGGTTAGATTCCAGTAAAGGGCACATACTTCAGTTGTGGTTCAGTCCCCAGCCCTTTTTGGGGTCATGCAGGAGGCAACCAATCAATGTCTCTCTCTCTCTCTCTCCCCCTCCCTCCCACTCTATCTGAAAATAAATAGAAAAATATCGAGTGAGGATTAAAACAAAAAAAGCAAACACACCAAAACCCACACCCAAGTGTTACCCCCAGAGTCTGATTAAACTACTAGGGGATGGATCCTCCATGAGGCTAGTGTGCAACTGGGACTCAGACCAATGAACTCGGACCCTCCAAACTATAAGAATTAATGGCACGAAGTGGGCGTGGGGGTTGGTGGTGAGCAGCAGAAAGGGAGGAAAGTAAATGTGCACTGAGATTCTAGTTTTCTCTCCCGAGCCACACACAGACTGCAAGCACTGAGGCAGGGCCTCATAACTTGTTGGGTCTCATACAGACGCCTTTCAACACCGAATGAGAAGTCCTAGGATAAGGTGACTGGCAAACTCCACAAAGCAGCCCTTCCTCCTGGGCAGCAGGAAAGGAAAGACAATGTTGGGAATTTCACAGCTCAATGCCCGCTTGATATTTACCAAAATAAAATTATTCCCATCAAACACCAAATGGCTACCTAACTATGCCTGGCTAGGTAGTAGCACTGGCATTCATGACAATAACCAACTTAAAAATTGCGACAGAGCTGGCAAACACCACTTTAACCAAGGGACCGAATAACATCATTGATGTCGGGACTGAACAGATCATAAAACGTAATGCACGCATCGCCCATGTGGTGTTGCTGCTCAAAACGCTCAGCCTGAACCTCATCGTGCGGAACAACAGATCCACACTGAGGGACAGCCCACAAACCTGGCCTGATCCCCTTCCCAAATGTCAGTGCTGTGAAGACAAAGGTGAAGAATGTGTAAGACAGACTGATGAGACACGATCGGAATATACTGTGATCCCTGACTGGTTCTTGGCTTGGAAGGGGGGAAACTCCCCATAAAAAACATTGGGATAGCCCTGGCCGGTTTGGCTCAGTGGTTAGTGTCGGCCTGCAGTCCAGAGAGACCCGGGTTCAGTTCCCACTAAGGGCGCGAACCTCGGTTGCAGTTTGTCCCCGGCCCTGGTTGGTCGTGCGGGTGGCAGCCACTCGATGTGTCCCTTTCACATCGATGTTTCTCTCTCTCTCTCTCCCTCCCACTCTATCTGAACAAAAAAAAATGGAATAATGTCCTCATGCAAGGATAAAAACAAAACAAAACATTGGGATAACTGTGGAAATGTGAATGTGGTCGCTAGATTGTTACATTTTGGGCATGTGACAATGTATCGTAAGCCCTTGTTTTCAGGAGATACACACAAGGACTTAGACTAAAGTGTTTCACATTTCATTTGTTGCAATTAAGTATCAAATGTTTTAGAAAAAAACATATTAAAACAAGAAGAAATAAAGCAAATAGTGCACAATGTTTGCAAGTGTTGAATTGTGGTGAAGGGTATAGTATTCTTTATACAATTTTTGCAACCTTTCTACAAGTTTGATAGACAAAAAAAGATAATTTGCTCATAGAGTTTCATAAATCAATTCAACCCAACTATAAGTATTATTTCCACTTATGATCGTTATTTAACAAATCTTTTTACAGTAGGGCTGAGTGTAAGAATTCAAGACAGCCACCAGAGGCAACAGCGTGACAGCCACGGCAGGCTGTCTCTTCTGGCCGGCCCTTCCCACGGCAGGCTCCCCGGAGATAAATGCTGAACGACAGCTCGAATCAAGTACGCTGAGCTCCACAGGAAACGTCGAGACAGGTGTGGCAGCCCCGAGACCATAGTGGGAGCCCCGCATGTGAGTGGGAGGTGCAGGAAGCATGAGGAAAGAACAGCCCAGCTATGTTAGCTGGCTGCATAACTGGAAAACGTCATCTGAGCACGCAGGACTGCGCTCGAAGGCAGTCTGCTTAAAGCCATACCTGACGCCGAGGGAGAGACTGAGGCCTTGGATGACAGGGAGCCGGACGATGCTGACAGGGGCGTGGGGTGGCTGAGCGGGCCAGAGGAAGCTGGCTTGGAGGCAGAGAACGGCAGCAGCGGGGGCGTGCTCTGGGAGCTGTTGGCAGCAGAGGTCGCCACAGTGAACCTGAGAAGGGCAGTGCGCATGTGTCAGAATGCTTGCTGGCATCTTTCCCGCTGCTCGTGAGCAAAGTCATCAAAGGATAACTTACTATCCGTTCTTTCCAGCCTTCCAGAAATGCAAATACTTAGCTATTTCTTATAAAAGCTGAAAGCTGCAAGAAAACATTGATCTGATCTTCCGCTTATTTAGGAATGAATTAGTCAATGAAAATATCAAATAAATATTTAACGTGGAAATGAAATGGAGGAGGGCATAGAGAGGATAAATGATGATGGAAAAAATTAAAGTATATTTAAACAAAAGTGAAACTAGGTTTATCATGCTATGAAATACTTATTTTCGCCTGGCCGGTGTAGCTCAGTGGTTGAGCATCGACCCAAGCAACAAAAGGTCGCCAGTTTGATTCCCAGTCGGGGTACATGCCCAGATTGTGGGCCAAAACCCCAGTGCGGGGCATGCAGGAGGCAGCCAACTGATGTTCTCTCATTGATGTTTGTATCTCTCTCTCCCTCTCCCTTCCTCTCTCTTCAAAAGCAATCAAGAGGTACTTATTTTCTATTCTACCAAGCTGAGTAAAAGAAAAGACGGTGGGACTCAATTATATTAAGGAGAGTTTAGAACCCTGTTTTTGCCAACAAAATCACTGAGCTGGTTTTGGGGTGATCACTCCCTCTGAGGAGTGAAAGAGGAACAGGAAAGCAGGTCACCCTCTTTGGAAAGTTTATCGTCTACACTACAGGACATGTCAGGCAAGTTTCACCTGAAGAGCCAACGTGTGTAAACAATCCAACATCAGATGACTGGGAAAACAAGTCATAATGTAGCACAAGATGGGACACCAGGCAACTATTAGAACAAAATGGCTGTGTGACAATTCAACATAAACGCTGACAACGGCGGCAACAGGGACAACAGCTAGCACCACCTGGACGAAACAAGAGACAGTCCAGATGAGCGGGGAGAAGCTGGTAGTGTTTATCTTGGAAAGGGCTACAGGGCTAAGGAATCTCTTCCTTCAAGAAGCTTCCATCTGGGGGGAGAACAACCACAGACCCAGAAGCAGAAAGTAAGATGTGAGGGGCTGGGCGGGCCGGCCTGGAGGCCTGGAGCAGCACTGCGGAGTCTGGGCTGTATTCCGAGAGCAGCAGAAAGCCACTGGGGCCGCCAAGCAGGAGAGTCATCCATGTAGTTACAATTTCCCAAGATCACTGATGGCCGTTCAGAAAGGAGCTCAGAGGGACTCAAGGAATGACAGAAGGAGAAAAGGACGACAAGAGATTCATTTCCCTCACAGGATGTAAACATTGTATGGCTACATTTTTAAAGATAAGGAGTATCTCCTACATTTGAAATCTGAAAAAGCAAAACAATATTTAAATATAAACCTCTAATAATTAAAAAAATTTTCTAAAAGACCCTTCTGGACACTGTCCATTAACAGAATGCAAACCTTTTATGTTGTTTGGATTTTTAGCATTTGCTAGTATTATTTGGAAAAAATGCAAACACGGAAAATCTACTCAGTACCTCCACTCAGTGGCTGTTTTCGGCGAATAACACGCGACATTTTTACCCACCCTACGGGAGAATCAAACTTGCAGGTCACTCACTTTTCGCTAAGGTTGACCTTGACTGCAGAGGCTGAGGGTGGGAAGGACTTCATTCCAGTGCTGGGTGTAGACGCACTTGGCATTGGTGTGCTTTCCAGGGTGGGCTTAAAACCCAGTGAGCCAAAGGAGAACGAAGTAGCTGCGGGCGCCATGGGGGAGGCTGCAGGGGTGGGCACTAGGGGGGTCTGAGGAGGAGCGAAGGAGAAAGTGGCTGCCCCGGAGCCCACAGTGGCTTTGGAAGCATCAGAAGCATTGGGGTACGGAGGGGGCTCCCCAGTGACAGAACCAGATAACTTCAAGGACGAATAACCGAAGGAGAACACGGCAGGGGCTCCCCCAGCAGAGGGCAAGGACAAGGCGGGGGAGGGAGCAGTGGACAGTGAGGGCTGGACAGAGGCGGGAGCTGCAGCGGCTGAAGCCTCGGGTTTCTGTGGGGCCTGCAAGGTTGGGGTTGTGGGAGTACTTCCTGCAATGAAAAAATGGGGGAAACGGAAGGGGTCAGTTAACACTGGAACAGCAGAGGGCCACTTAACAGAAAGCCCTCGGAACAGGGCTTGTGGGAGGAACCAGCAAACATTCCATGAGACTACAAAACTCTAGGAAAAGGGAAATGGGACAGACATTAGACTGACTAACAGCACTTCATACACACTGAATTCAGTAATGTAGAAAAGACGCACTTCTCAACGCTACAGCGAGCAGTCATGCATTCTGCAACATTCACTCAGAACCAGGAAGCTGTCATTCAGATCTCCACTTCGTAAGTACTACAAGCAAGCTGAAGAGAAGGAAAGAGTTACGTAAGAGCACATACCCACTGTTTCTCAACCAAGGGAAGCAAAAGGTGAGAAGCTCTGAGAGTGTAACTTAATACACTTAGACGCGACAAAAACACAGGAAGGATTGAGATTTGACTATACAGCCCTGGCCGGTTTGGCTCACCGGTTAGAGCGTCGGCCTGCGAACCAGAGAGACCCGGGTTCGGTTCCTGCTAAGGGCATATACCTAGGTTGCAGTTTGTCCCCAGCCCCGATTAGGGTCGTGTGGGTGGCAACCAGTCGATGTGTCTCTCACATCAACATTTCTCTCTCTCTCTCTTCCTCCCTTTCTCCCTCCCGCTCTATCTGAAGATAAATGCAAAATGTCCTTGGGTGAGGATTAAAAAAAAAAAGATCTGACTATATAAAAAATAGTTACATAACTAAAAGGTAAATGAAAAATATCTGTAGCAAAAACCTCATATCAACTGAGATTTAAAATTTTCAAGCCTCTAATAGCTATAAGCTGGGAGACTAATTCACCAAAAGTAAATAAATTTAATCTCTCTAATAAAAAAATGTAAATTTAAATGAGGCACATCACTGTCCTCTAAATTATCAAAATTTAAATACCTATAATCCCCTACATTTGGAAGGGTAAAATGAACCTAAAACCTTTTATTACTAATAGGTACCTAATTTAGCACAGTCTTTTAGAAAACATTTTTGCATTATGTCTCAAAAAATCATAAGCCCTGGCCAGTTTGGCTCAGCGGTTAGAGCGTCGGCCTGCGGTCCGGAGAGACCCGGGTTCGGTTCCCGCTAAGGGCACGTACTTCGGTTGCAGTTTGTCCCCGGCCCTGGTTGGTCGTGCGGGTGGCAGCCACTCGATGTGTCCCTTCACGTCGATGTTTCTCTCTCTCTCTCTCTCTCTCCCTTCCTCTCTCTCCCTCCCGCTCTATCTGTACAAAAAAAAATAAAAAATAAAAAAATAAAAAAATCATAAAAAAGGGACACAATAAACTCATTTCTAAGAATAAAGCCTATGAAAATAATTTTTAAAAATGAAAGACATTTAATGCAATCCAAATGGTAAAAAATATTCAATAGAATATTAAGCAGTCACTCTTTTCAATGCATCACACAGATTATGTAAGAAACTGAAAAATGCTTCAATTTAAATTATTAACCCGCATATCAATGATATATGCAACATAACTATGAAGAAAGATGCTTATAAAAAAACAATGAGAGAATATCCTAAAAGGCAGATTTAAAACTGTCTACTTTCAGCCCTGGCCGGTTTGGCTCAGCGGTTAGAGCGTCGGCCTGCGGCCCAGAGAGACTTGGGTTTGGTTCCCGCTAGGGGCACATACCTTGGTTGTAGTTTGTCCCCAGCCCTGGTTGGGTTGAGTGGGTGGCAGCCACTTGATGTGATCCTTCCATGTTGATGTTTCTCTCTCTCTCTCTCCCCCCCCCCCCACTCTATCTGAACAAAAAATAGAAAAATGTCCTCGGGAGAGGATAAAAAAACAACAACTTTGCTTTCAGAACATTCTATAAAGTAAACATGTTAATTCTCTAAATTAACTAACTAAATAAGAAAGCAACATTTTTGTCGACACATTTATATTAATGGGTCTTGGTCCTTCTAAATCCTTAAGATGACAGTTCACCTCACTATGCCTACAGCAAAGAAATATGTAGGATGCCAGAAAACACTGCTGGCTCTCTGAACTGTCACTTTTATGAAAATATAGTAACGCAAGCAAATCTATTCTGTTAATACTTCTTTTACACAATCAATATGGAACCAACAACAGCTAACTTCTTCAAAGGCACACACATATAAATGTCAATCATTTCCACTAGATTATTCTTCACTAGAATAACATGAAAAGTATATTCCAGTGCAAATAAAACTGAACCTTTGCGACCATCACACTGCTACCTCTGACCATTCAACCCAGCATCCCTGGAAACAGATGGAAACATTAATGTCTCCTGAACCCATGACTAGGCTGTCGCTAGAACTGCTGGGACCCTTTCTCCTCTGTCATGGCTCTCCTCCACTCACCCGAACACCAATGCTACCTCTGGACCAACAGCAAGGGAAGAGGGCGTTCCTGGCATCTGCTTGTGCTCGGGGTTTAATGTGCTAGTAGCAAAGTCCTTCCCACTGAACTGTGTTCAGAAACAATCATCCCGCAGGCTCGCTCTCCAGGGTGCGCTGCTTGTTACGGGCAGACCCGAGGAGCGGTGCAGGCAGTTCACGGTGCTCGTGACCCCTTAAGGGGTAAAACAACTCAAGAGTACATACACTTAGACAATGAGGAACCCACCACAACAACACTGGTAGAGCCTATGCAAGCCACCTGGGTTATTCCTTGGAGTGGCACTGCCAGCTGGTAGGAGCCCCAGTATCTGGCTTCACTGACAATGTACAACTCGCCCTGCATTAGGAAGCCACCGGAAAATACACCCTAGTATTGTCAGCCTTACCCAACCCACCTGCTCAACATACTTTTTCTTAGATACGAAACTAACCAGTTTCGTACACTATAAGCATTTTTAGCCATACTCAAAGAGAGATTGATAGTTATACACTCACAGAATTAAAAAAGAGAAATATTAGTGAAATTCCAAAATATAAAACAATCCTTTTTAAAAAAGTTTTCTATTTTGTTCTCAGAAGTGATACAACCACACTGTGAAAAATTTGAAAATACAAATTAGAATTTATATGTGTGTACTGACGTTCATGAAGAATATGTACCAAAATGCTGACTGTGGCTATTGCTCGATGATGGGCCCTTAAGTGATCCTGCTTTTGTATTTTCTGCAATAAAAATATATTATGGCCCTGACCGGTTTGGCTCAGCGGTTAGAGCGTTGGCCCATGGACCAGAGAGTTCCGGGTTCGGTTCCCACTAAGGGCACCTACCTCGGTTACAGTTTGTCCCTGGCCCCGGTTGGGATTGTGTAGGTGACAGCCAGTCGGTGTGTCTCTCTCACATCGATGTTTCTCTCTCTCTCTTCCTCCCTTTCTCTCTCTTGCTCTATCTGAAGAAAAATGCAAATATGTCTTCCAGTGAGGATAAAAAAAATATATATATATATATATGTATGTATAACTTAATATTTTTAAAGAGGAAGAAAAAAATATCTGAAGAAAATTAAATATAAACAAAAGGAAATAAAATGCCCATGTTCCCACCACCAGAAATAGCTACTATTTCGATTTTAAAATCCATCTTTCAAAGATTTTTTTCTATGTATGTATTTTTCTCATAAAAAAGGAATCATACAGTACACACTGCTTTTCAAGCTATGTCCCACTAACCCTTTCCGTGTCCACACATACCATTTGTCACAGTTACGTGGCACTCACTGTATGAGTGTATGGTGTTTATGTAACCAACCCCACGTGATTAAACATGTCTTTAGGATTCAGACCATACGCTAGACAGTGAATGTAGTTTGATGGGACCGGATACTGTTGGTCAATTACCTGATGGGATCCACCTGGCTGAGCTTCCTTTTCCGCTAAAGTAATGTACAGGCTGGAGAATAAAGCTCGTGAGTGAGGGAAGGCGAGTAGGTGCCTGTTTGTTCTAGGAAAGAACTAGTCCCTGACACACTAAGAAGAACTGTCCAGACAAAGATAACTACATTCTCACCCATTTTCCTCCCTGGGAAGAGTCCTGCACCGCCCTTGGTGGTCCCTTTCCCCACAGGGGGAGACATACCTGATGACTTGGGTTGTCGCTCTCCTTCTAACGGGAGCCGCTCCGGTGTCTTGATGAGGGACCTAACCCCAGGATTTTGATTGATCATGTAAAATGGACAAAGCACACCATCTGTCGAAAGTAACATAAGAACTGGAGCAGGAGGAAGAGTCTTCTCATCATCTGTTAAAAAAGAAGACGGAAGTGAGGAGAGGAAAGACTGCCCTAAGTGAGGGCTTACTGGACGCAGCCAACGGCAGCTCGGGCCGGGCAGGACCCTCAGAGCTGAACAGGCTCGAGAGCCCCAGCCTCGGCCGGACAGCCGCCGTCCTGCAGGCCCGCGGGGCTCCCGCAGCCCAGGAGCACTCGAGCTCTCCCAAAGCCCCCGAGTTTTCCGAGCGTCTCGGGGCTCGGGAGGTAGGTTGCGCACGCCCCTAACAAAGACAGGAGTCTTAGGAAGTGGCTGGTTTGGTAGAAAAATGACAGACTAGACTCTTTAGAAAACACACAGTAGGACGTCGAAGGTGAGTCACACTACACTGACTCACTTGAATCGCAAGCATGGATTTTGACAAGACTTCAAGAGCTGATCAGACCAAATAACCTGACCAGGGAAAGGACGAGGAGCCAATGGGGCCTGACGGGACACCCCTCAAACTGAAGGAGCAAGAACTTGGCTTCCACTGCACTTGCGCAGTTCAGGGACTGAGCTCCCGCCTGGCCCAGCAGGGAGCGGCCACACGCGGGGCACACACAGGCCCATCGCCCGAGCTCCCTTTTCTAACCTGTGCCTTCAAACCAAGTGTCGCTCCGCAGGACCAGCCTAGGGCACTATTTCTCCTCCCTTGGAAAGTCCCTGGAGAATGAAACTGAAATCCCCGAAGTTCTAGACTTCCACCATACCCCGAAGTGCAAAGATACAGAAAGTCACCGAGTACATCTGGCCTCGTCTCATCTGTAAACGTCCATGCAAATTAGTTCAGTGTTGTCGCACATAGTCTACGTCACTCTTCAAGGAGCAACGTGCTACCAGAAGTTCAGAGTACCCAGCAGAGTGGATTCCGTCATGAACACATAGAATGGGATTTAAATATTAACAAGCATTAGAAATCACGCACTGGGCTACACCAAGCTACACTTACTGATGGCAATTTCCACTTGGTTAGTATAATCTACAGCCACTCCCATGGGCAAGGAGTCATCGTTCTTGTCTGTCACAGGCAGTTCAGCTCGACTAGAATCCTCCAGTAGCCAGGACTCCCAATTAATCTGAAAAAAAAAAAAGTAGAAGAAAATGCCCGGCATTGTTTGGACACACTAGAAGAAAAGACAACTCACGTGGGTAAGATTTCTTGTGGACCAAGACTCTGAAATCTGGGGAGCTGGTCTAAAAGCCATGGCTACCCCATGAAGCAAGGGGTAATTTTCCAAAGCAACTTCTCACTCTGCTTCTGGTACATCAAGTCCCTGCCTGGTGCACAAATACTGCCTACCACCCAGCGCAACCAGGTAGAACGCTGAACTTGCTCGGTAAGCCCACCTGCTCCTCAAAGTCTGGGGTTGTGACCAGGACCCGCGAGTGATCCCTACTGCGGCCTTGAGCAGAGAAGCCTGCAAAGCTGGGCAGGTGCCTGTGCTCACTGGTCCCCGGACAAGGGAACCTTAGCGCTCATCTTCCCAGTTCCTGGTGTGAGTTACCCCCATGGGACATCTTTCTGCCTCTGAGAAACCACTAAGTCTTTCCATAAACTCCCCTTTGTTCAGGTTTGCTTGAGTGGGCTCTGTTCCGTCCAACAAATGATTTCTGATTTTTAAAAATCACTAACATCCAACATTCAGCATTGACCAAAACTGGACAACATGAATCAAAGGGGAACAGCCTTCAATGAGTAACAAAGAAAAGCAAGAAGTCGTTCAGGAGAGGGAACATAATCATGCCCTACAACCTATCTATGGAGTGAATAATAGTCACATTCATAACACTGCAAACAAAACTGATTTCAACTCTCAACAATCCATAGACAAAACAAAGACTTAATCACTACAGGCAACGAACACAATACGCTTTGATACCATGAAAGACAACACATGGTAGCAGCTGGAAGGTGGGGGTGGTGAGCTACAGGCAAGGGTGGGGGTGCTGAGATACTCCTCCCACAAGGTGGAAGATCAAGTGGTATAGAATGTGGCGAGAGCATTGGAAATGAAGGTAAAAATATAAAAGTTACAAAGGTAACCAACAGGAGAAACTAAAATAGTGCTAACACCACCGAGAGGAAGAAGGGGGGATTGAAGGCTGTATGTGAGCTAAATCCTCGTCGGCCGTAACAGCCAGTATGGTCTGAGACTAACAATGAGTAACTCGTGAGAAAGCAGGTTAGTCTTAGGGATAAGGAGGTAACCGGTAGAAGAAAAAAATGTACAGGTTAAACAGTCCCCTCTAGCCCTGGCCGGTTTTTTCAGTGGTTAGAGCCTCAGCCTGAGGACCAAAGGATCTCAGGATCTATTCGCTATCAAGGGCATGGACCTCGGTTGCAAGTTTGATCCTTGGCCCTGGTCAGGGTCATGCAGGAGGTAGCCAATTGATGTGTCTCTCACGTCAATGTTTTTCTCTCCCTCCTTCCCTCCCTCCCACTCTATCTAAAAATCAATGAAAAAATATCCTCAGGTGAGGATTAAAAAAAATGGTCCCCTCCAGAGAACAAAACAGAATCAGGACAGGGTGGAGCAGGGGTGATTTTTTTCATTTATAAACCCTGCTGCACGTACACAAATTATCTTTCTTTTCTTTCACCCGAGGTTACTTTTCATTGATTTTTTGGATAGATTTGAAGAGAGGAGAAAAACAGAGAAACATCGATGTGAGAGAGACACATCCACTGGCTGCCTTCCATACAACCCTGACCAGGGCCGGGGATTGACCCTGCAACCAGATACATGCCCCAGACCGGGAATCGAACCCAAGACCCTTTAGTCTGTGGGCTGACGCTCCACCCACTGAGCAAACCGGCCAGGGCACATATATTATTTTGATAAAAAGCAAAGATAAAAGTATATTTTTAATGTGTAAATACGTAAAATATTTGCCTATTAGGAAATCGTTACTGAAGTCAATCCAAGAGCAAACTGGACTGCTGAACTCTGACCTATGACCCCTAGGTGGCCCACACTGACACGATGACAGCCATGCACTTAGTGAGAGCCCTGCCATCCAATGACGGACAAATGCTGGTGGGCGACGAGCCACAAGCATGAGTACAGGGCGCACAGGACGCGAAGCTCAAGGCAGAGTCTGAGAGGGTTCCTTTGGTCACGTCCCCTCTGCGGGTCTCTTCACACTCTGCGGCGGGTCAGGGTGCTTCCAGGCCGGCCTCGCCCGGCTCCTGCCGACCAGGGGAGCGAGAGGAGGAAGGTGGGGTCTTGTACACAGGCACTCCCAGCTTTCTGGCATTTTGTGTATTTTTTTTTTTAATAAATCCTCACCTGAGAATATTTTTCTATTTATCTTCAGATAGAGTGGGAGAGAGAGAGAGAAACATCATGTGAGAAGAACACATTGACCCGACCAGGGCCTCCCACATGACCCGACCAGGGCCGGGGACCAATTGCAACCCAGGTACGTGCCCTTAGTGGGAACCGAACCCATGACTCATTGGTCCACGGGCTGACACTCTAACTGCCGAGCCAAACCGGCCAGGGCTCTGTCATTTTTTTCGAAGAGAAACAGAAAGTATTTCTCATGAGTGACAGTTTGGTGTGACCTGCATGTTTCTCTTCCATTTTCAAGGATAGGTTACAGCTACCTGAGTAGGAGGGGCAGGTTCAAGTAATAGGAATAAAATAAAGATGGTAAAACAGAACAAGCAGGAAAACCCTCCTGCACACCCAGGCCCACTCCTGTTGAAGGCTGATTACACAGTATATTTAACCCACACCATGGATGTGTCCTCCGAGAACAGAAGTGCTTTTCATGACACTGAGGAACTGCTAATTGTGACACCTGTTTGTGCAACATCCAAGCCATCTGGTCCAGGACACGTTGTCAATTAAGCTCTGCTATCATCCAGGAATTCATCAAAAGGGACATGACCTCACTATTTATTTAATTTTGAAGGTTAATCCTCACGTAAGGATATTTCTCCACTGATTTTGAGAGAGTGGAAGGGGCGTGGAGGGAGAGAGAGAGAGATAAACATCAATGTGAGAGAGAGAGGGACATCAACTGGTTGCCTCCCATACAACGCCGACCAGGACCAGGATCAAACCCGCAGGTACGTGCCCTTGACCGGGAATTAAACCTAAGATCCTCTGGGTCCTTGGGCCGACGCTCTAAACGCTGAGCCAAACCAGCCAGGGCCTCATCTAATCCTTAACCGCAAAGTTAATCCCCTCCAAAATCTTTCTCAGAAAACTTCCCCATGAAAGCGACAGAAGAGAAGCAGTTACCTGGTCACTTTGTCGAGCAAGGATGCTGACTTCTGTAGACGCCGCGGAGGCAGCCAGCACTAAGTCCCTTCAAGGAATAAAACAAGAAGACTGTTAAATTCAAATGCAGCAACAGTTCTCTCCCGACTCGAGTCTGTGGAAACTTCTACAAGGATTGCCTTGAGATGTCAAGGAGGAAGGTAAGTTTTCTATGGTTGAAGAAAGGTGAGATTTTTAGATGTAAAACAACTTTTTTAGTCCACAGGACAAAGCCCTGGAGACTTGGTCCACTGCCCACCGACTTCAGACAAAGTAAAGACGCACAGAATGCAGCCGGAATCCCCGGTGAGCACACCAGCTCCGGACAGAGCAATCTGGTGGAGGAACAGGAGCCCTGACTCCACTCGTCTATCAGGAGCATCTGCTCTCGCCGGGCAACTTTTAACACACCCCTTGAATATCAGTGTTTGCATAAATCGTCACTGCGTTACTGAAAAGGGGATATTTAAGATGACACATGTCCGAGCTAAGTAATTCAAGGCTGGGGAACTAGAGGAGCCCGAGCGGCATCACCCAGCATCAGCTGAAAACGTGTCCGTGGCACCTGAAGGCCGTGCTGCGCTCTCACAGACACAATGACACAATTTCAAGGCGGCAGCAGTGCCTCAGGTGTGACTGGCAGGGCGCGGAAAGCCCGCCCTGGGTCCCGGCTCACCATTCTTCAATGTAACTGAGATAGTAGTGGTGCTGTCTCTCTGTGCAGCAGCCGTAACAGGGCTCCATAAAGTTCACGAATACCTCTGGGTGCTTTTCTTCTTTTTTCTACAACGAACAGAATGAGAAAAAAACCTCAGGTGTGACTTTTCTTGAATCCCACGCAGTTAATGATCTCAAATGAGAAAATCATTTAAGTTTTATGAGAAAATTTGCTCAATAACCTATGTCCAGCCTGGCTGGTGTGGCTCAGTGGATTGAGCGTCATCCGGTGGACTGAGAGGTCCCGGTTCGATTCCCAGCCAGGGCACATACCCGGGTTGTGGGCTCAATCCCCAGTAGGGGTCATTCAGGAGGCAGCCAATTGATGTTTCTCTCTCATATCAATGTTTCTAGCTTTCTCTCCCTTCCTCTCTATCTAAGAAAAAATCAATAAAAACACATTTAAAAAAAAATAATAATAACCTATGTCCAAATATAGTGACACGCTATAAAGGCAGCACTGAGTAGTATAAGGAACAGGAATGATGGCCGTCAACCAAACTGAACTCACACTGTCCCTTTCTGGCTGTTGGACAAGCACCGACAGATTCCTCAACCTCTCTGATACCCAGTTTTCTCATACGTATCATCCATCTACTACGACGACATCAAAAGCTGTTTAAGTATGAAACGAAATGATACACACAAAGCTTCTAGCCCAGCACAAGGAACGTTAGTATTCAATAAATACATGTCAGTGTTAACATTATCCCTGGGACTGGAAATCGTAAAGATATCCTGAAATGAGGAATCTGTTCAACACACTCATGAGTTGCATAATGACATTTCAGTCAACAGCAGACCACACACATGACTGTGGTCCCGTATGACTACAACAGACCTGAAGACTTCCTATCAACTCCTGACGCTGCAGCCAGACCGCTCAGCCATCACCAAGCTGTAGTGCAACACACCACACAAGTTCTCACCACTGTTACAACTGCCTACCAGTACTCAGTACAGGGACATGCTACACAGCTTGTAACCTAGGAGCTGTAGGGGGACAGAATTTTACACCCAAAACGACTATGTGGCTTAAGGATTATTTTTAGCTAATTAATTTAAGAAACAGCAGACACGGAAGAAGCTCTGGAAACCAACTAAAGTCAGCCTTTGTAAAACATTTACAAGGAAGATTTCCACTGTAAGGGTGTTTCCCTTGCAGGAAGAGGGGGATGACCTCATCTCAAGAACCTCTTATCAATGCAGAAGAGAACCACATAAAGCAGCACAATAACCTTCCCTTGTTTACTGAGATTTTCCTGGTTGCCTTCATTACTGACTCCCCTCACCCAACATCTTCCTTTGTCTTCAGCTGAAGATGGCAATTGAAGGTGGTGGTTTCAGCCACTTTAGCTAATTTAGTTTTCCTGAGTCTCTCCCATGTACACAGGAGGTGAACATGTTATTAAATTTTTGTTTTTCTCCTGTGAATCTTTTATTACGGGGATGTCTTAGCCAAAAACACAGAAGAGTAGAGGGAAAACTACCCCTCCCCCCCCCCACACACACACAGAGCAACAGGCTATACCACGCAGGCTAGGCGGGAGCAGGCTAGGCCACTGGGTCTGTGTCAGGCACTCTGTGACGATGTCGCACGACGTCTTTCTCAGAACACAGCCCGCAGTTAGGCAGGGCGTGAACCATAAACACATTTTCAAAATTCACCTGTTATCAGGAACCCAGAAGAGTTCAAAACAGCTTGAAAATCTGTTCAAAGCCAAATCAGATTTGACACAGAAAGATGCTTGTAATTTACTACTAAGTAAAACAAGGCTGCAAAACAGAATGACTAGTGTAACTCCCACTTTCACTGTATTTAGACATTTATTTATGTATTTCCAGATGTTTCTCTAGATTGTTAACGCTAATGATTTGGAAATACAAGTCCTGCCTCGTTTGTATTTTTTAAATGCCAACGCAATTTAGTAAGACCTTGCAGATACTAACATTCTCCTCCATCTTCACAATGCTCCCTCCTCCTCACTTCACCTGGTTCTCTCCTCCAATGGCCCCTCCTCAGGGGCCTTTTCCTGCCACCCAGTCTCCACTGCACCCGGCCATCATTTACCTCTTCACGTACCCTGCTTTATTTCCTCCATCACCCTTATTATCCCTTGATCCTACGCTTATCCTTGCACTGGCGCATTCGGTAGAATGTTAAGGTCCACAAAAGCACAGATGCTGTATTCTGCTTTGAAGCAGCACCTAACACACTGCAGACGTTTGATACTCAGCTGATGAATAAATAAGTGAAAGCATCTCTCTCTCTCTCTTTTTTTTATCCTCACCCGAGGACACTTTCCCATTTTTTGTTCAGGTAGAGTGGGAGGGAGAGAGAGGAACAGACAGAGAGAGAGAAACATTGACGTGAAAGGAACACATCGAGTGGCTGCCACCCACACGACCGACCAGGGCCGGGAACAAACTGCAACCAAGGTACGCGCCCTTAGTGGGAACCGAACCCGGGTCTCTCAGAACCACAGGTCAACGCTCTAACCGCTGAGCCAAACCGGCCAGGGCTCTTTTTTTTTTTAATCCTCACCCGAGGACACTTTTCCATTGATTTTCAGATAGAGTGAGGAGGGAGGGAGAGAGAAAGGAAGAGAGAGAAACATAGATGTGAGACAGACCGACTGGTTGCCTCCCACACAACCCCAACCAGGGCTGAGGATCGAACCGCAACCAAGGCATGTGCTCCTGACCCGAATGGAACCCACGACCCTTTGATCCACAGGCCGATGCTCTAACCACAGAGCCAAATCGGCCAGGGTAAGTGAAAGCATTTTTAAAAAGCAAGATATTCTTGCTTTTTGAAAATATCTTATAAATACCAGATGGTGTGTCTCAGTGGATTGAGTATCGCCCCATGGACTGAGAGGTCCTGGTTACATTCCTGGTCAGGACACATGCCCAGGTTGTGAGCTCGATCCTCAGTAGGGGGCGTGCAGGAGGCGGCCAATAGATGTTTCTCTGTCACGTGGATGTTTCTAGCTCTCTCCCTTTCTCTCTCTAAAATATCAATAAAAACATATTTAAAAAAATAAATAAAAAATAAAAACCCTTGATTAAAAGCCATCAGGGAGTTTGGGTTTTAAGTGACAGTTTCCCATTCTCCTTGCCAGCACCCTCTAAATAAAACGGCATTAATTTCTCCACATCCAGTGTTTGGCTTTGCTGGCACGGGTGAGCGGACCCTCGTTCGGTCAGTAACACAGCTTTCGCCCCAGGCTCGTGGTGAGCGCTGAAATCATACACCTCAGGTTGCACCATCAGCACAGGAAGAGGAAGCTCAGCCTGAGCCTCAGGCTTTACCAGAGGCTCCGGTCCTTCTCCAAGAACAGACACCCTTTCACATACGCACCGGCAGCAGAGCCATCACCACATCCGGAGATGTTTCCAAGGTCCCGTCTGCAGCGGCGTACACTATCGTGAAGACGTACGTGCCGATCCACAGCACATCTAGGACTGAGAGACACACCCGCATAAAACACAGTGTTTGGAATGGCCCCCGTATGTCACAAAGCTAACATCTTATGGATAAAAAACCCAACTACTCTAGATTTAACCAAGGTCCCGATTTCAGATTTCATTGACTGGAAGCCCAAATTTATCCCAAAGTGGTCTTTTTTCTTCTTCTTCTGGTGGATTATAATCAGAGAAAATTATGAAGAATTCTCATTTTAAAAGTCAGCATCATTTAATGCCATCTACTACAAGACACAGGTGTCTACCAGATGACTGTTACACCGACTTAATTCCCTAACTGACGTGCTGAGAGTATTCAGAGGAGGCACCAATATTCTCCTGAGGAGGGATGTAGGTAAAGCACATGATTTGGAATTTTTGTTAATATTGACACCTTATTGAAGGTCAGCCCATAAAAAAAACAGACATTACCTCTGACAGGATGATCTGACTCATAAAATGGAGGACAAGGAATGACTTTCTTTTCCTGCAAAGTCTGAAGGAGATTTGAAAAGGTAAGTGTCAAGTAAAACAATCCACAAACCAATAAAACTGTCAAATCCAATATGATCCTCTAGAAGCCATCAGTTTTCCCTCCCCAGCTAGGAGAGAAGAGTGGATGCCTACTTCTAGAACTCTATCCTAGCAATACTGAAACAATTTCACTTGAAGGTAATGGGGATGCTCAATGCAACCCTATTTATAGTAGCAAAGCACTCATATGGACAACCAGCAATAATGGAATAGATGGACAGATCATGGCATGCCTATACAGTGGACTACTATGCAGCCACTAAAAAGAATTAAGCGGCTTTATATGCAATGAATTGGAAAAAGGACTCCAATATCTTACTAAGTTTTTTTTTCCTTATTAAGGTTTTTTTAAGGCAAATAGAAAATCAGTAAAATTAAACCTACTGTATTATCTTTTTATAGGCTAATGCCTTAAAATATGGACTAAGTCTCACATAAATTTTTGTGATAACAAACAACAAAACCTTAACCTCAAACCTACACCACCCCATTCACTGCTTTGCACCTCTGCAGAGAACAGTATCTCAAGGAGCTACAAACAACAGCATAGGTCCTGACACCACCTGTGGACCCTCCTTCATCCAGGTCAATTAATACTGATGAATATCTGTGAGTGTTATCTCAGGAAAGCCACAGGGACAGGATGAGACAGTACACACGCAACAACACCATCCACTGTCTTGGTCGCCTATAGTTGGAGAAACTGAGCCTGTAAAATGGACTCAGCTAGAGGACAAACACTGTGCTCCAACCCAAAGTGATTGTGTTACAGTAACAGCCTTTTTGCCAATTCCTTTTCCCCTTAAGTTCTGTTTTTATGGAATGGACTGGGAATATCAAGTTGGGAAACCTTGTGCAGAATATGATCACATTTTATTTAAAAGCAAAACAATAGTAATGCACGACACAGACTATCTGTATGAGCATCCAGAAAAGTCTAGAGGGCTACCACTAGGTAGAACAGAGGGTGCCCCAGAAGATGGACCACAGGATGAAAGGGACGAGGAGATCCAGTCTTTCATGTGTTCACTTGTGTACTGAGAAATCTGTTGCAATGAGCATAAACATCATCTGAATAGGAAAAACCACCCTCAAACCAGGGGTAACTTCCATAAGAACAGTTCTGAAATCCAAGGCAAGACTTACAGGGAGATACTGGACCACAGTTCCATTCTGCTTCCCCACCGCCAGCTGCTTTCCCTTGGGGCTCCAGCACACTGCGCAGAGAAGAGAATGGCACCATTACAAAGGGAAGAGAATGCAGCAAACCCGTGAGAGCTGCGCCAAGACAGCGACATAACCGCTAGCTCTTGTTCTCGCAGTCCAGGGGTGAGGACCATCCAGCCCACGGGCCTTAGCATGCCAGCTAACGTCACGTGCCCCCACAGAGGAGCAGTTCTAGTCATCACATTAGGGGTGAGTTAATTAAATGTTTGACCAAATATAGCAGGATAAGTTTTTAAGCTGATAATTTTGTATGGCCTGCACATGATATTATAAATATCCAAATGGCCCTTGGCAGAAAGAAGGTTCCCCACCCGTCTTAGTCCATGACGACAGTAGATCATCTTTACTCAGCAAAGTAAAAAATAAGAATAATAGTAACTTTGACGATACAAGTCAATCATGATTAATCACTGAGCCAATGATTAAAAGCTTTCTCGGGACCGCAGGCTGATGCTCTAACCGCTGAGCCAAACCGGCCAGGGCTAAAAGCTTTCTCAATGGAGTATTGCCCAGAAAACTGAAAAGTACACAGAACTCTAAAGACCAAAAACTAGAGAAAGTTTTCAAATATCAAAACATTGTCTTGCTCCTATGTGATATTTCTGATGCTTTTCTTCCGAAAGGTACAAATGACTTTCCGGGTTACAACTATCTTAGATCCAGAAACAATTATTCTCAAAACACAGCTCTGACTAGTGTTGCTTAGTGGTTAGAGCATCAGCCAGCGCACCAAAGGGTCTCAGGTTTGATTCCCATTCAAAGGCACGTGCCTGGGTTGCAGGCGCCTGGGTCAGGGTCATGCACCTCGATGTGTCTCTCTTGCATCGATGGTTCTGTCTCTTTCTCTCTCTCCCTGCCCCTCTCCTTTCCTCCCATTCTCTCTAAAAATCAATGAAAAAATTTCCTTGGGTGGGGATTTAAAAAACAAACCAACAACAACAAAAGAACAACCGGTGCTAAACCAGCTGTACCAAAATATTTCTATCTCCAGAAACCCAAGAGCATTCAAGTTGAATCACATATGCTGTCTGGCTTCAAGGACATTAACTAAGGAAATAAAGAATACTCTCTCCACTTCTACCAAATAGTAACAGACACAACAAAAAACCCATCCGCTTTTACTTCCAGGAATTAATTTTTAAGTATATTAGCATTACTGTATGTTACAGAGTGAATGCCTTCATCACCTACCAGATGTTACTGCTACTGTGGAAGGAAGCGTCGCGCACACTTTCACTGTTTCTGTGACTTGCAGGACAGCGATGCTGCCATCGGCCAGACACACTGCCACCATGGAGGGGACAGTGGGGTTCCACTTCATGTCGATCACCATGCCTCCTGCATCTTTCAAAAGCTTATGATAGGCAAATGGGCGTTTCTGCTGTTTGGCCTTTTAAAACAAATACCCAGAAGCAAAAATAAATCAATAAATGCACAGACATTTAATAGTTGAAGAAAATTTTTGAATATATAAGTTTTCTCAAATTACAGTTCACTTTTCTCCACGGACATGAAAGAAAATTTTAGCTCTACACAACAACCACTTGGTTATCATTTCAACACAACTTTGAAAATGGCAATCGATTATTCTAGCACACCGAGGGACTCCCAGCAGAGGACATACAAATGTAACATAATCGATAAAGAGCAGACACCAGCTTAAAACCTGGGCTCTGCTTAACAGCGCTGGGCTCTTGGACAGTTAAACTCTCTGGGCGTGTTTCTTCATCTAGGAAATGAAGACAACAGCAGCGCGCGTGTGCGGCCCTGGCAGGCGTGAACAAGGTAAGGCGTGTGAAGCGCTAGCACGGGCCGGGCACAGTCGGCATACACACTCAGTATCACTGACTGTCATCACTAAGCTGCTGGGAATGGAAGAGCATCACCAGGAGGCCGGAGACCCAGGAGGTGATACTTCCGACACGATCCATTACCCCGTGGTCTTGGGCAAGTCCCCTAGAGCTCCCTAGGCTTCCGCTGCCTCGTACATAAATGAGAAATAACAATACCTCGGGGCAGGTGCTATCAGGAAATAATTTCTTGAAGTCCCTTCTACCTCAAAAGATTTATGATTGTATAATTAAGGACTTTTTTTAAACCCATATTTTAATCTAGAAAAAAACTTCAAGGGTCAACCGAGAACTTCGAGGTTATGATTCAATACCAGGAAATCTGAGGTCCCAGAGTTTGCTAGTAGCTTACCTCATTTGAGAATGTGCGGACATCAAAAAAAGCAATAATGGAACCATATTCACTTGACATCATGCACACGGAGAGTGTGAGGTTATCACAGCTCAGGGCCAGGTGATGTATGGGGAATTTCATAGGAACTAGCAAGCCTTGAACTTTATCAACTATAAAAACATAAAAAAGACAAAGCAGACAATGGAATGCTCTAAGCACATGTCACAACCTCTTTATCCAGGTCTATGTGAAGCAATTTTTGCATCTACATAAACACACGAGCATGCCCTGAGATGCAGTCACAGAGCTAAATCTTCGCTTTCATACGGATGTAAATGATACAGTAAGTATCTCAGGAGTTCTTCTTCAAACAACCTGGGGAAACTAATGTGGCTATCACTCTCATTAAAAACACTGGGTTCCCGGACCCAATTTCACCATGCCAGTGGGGGGCCCCCCCACACCAACAAACAATTCTCAGGTGTCTGAGAATTCAACTCAATTCTGACACCATCTACCCAGAGATGGTATCAGATTCCACAGGTTAAGAGTTCAATCCTATAAGGCTGCCCCCTCATCCACACTTCAAGTCTAGATGCAAGCCCAGTGTCTCTGTGCTTCTGACCAACTGGCTAGAGAGTGGAGGCTTCAACAACCCCCTCCAACTCAGAACACCAACTGCAAGTCCAGAATGTCACCTGTACGCCTGACCGACTGGCTATAAATCAGAGGTTCCCATGACTGCTTCCTTGGGTTCAATTAATTTGCTAAAACCGTTCCAAGAACTCAGAGAAATACTGTATGCTATTGACTAGATCAGTGGTTTACTGTAAAAGGATACATCTCAGGAACAGCCCGAGGCAAGAGCTGCAGAAAGCAAGGGCTGGGAAGGGCGAGGAGCTTCCATGCCCTCCCAGGCTGGCAACTTGCCCTGCGTCTCCACCTGTTGACCAAGTCAGAAACTCCAAACCATCCTCCTGGGTTTTATGAAGGGTTCATTATACAGTCACGATTGAGCAAATCATTGGCCACTGGTGATTGATTTAACAGGGAAGTGGGGGTTACTGAAAGTTCTAACCCTCTATTCACAAGGCTGCTTCCATCCTTAGGTGCTTTCCAAAATTGTATCATTAACATAACAACACCCCTCCACACACACAACACTCAAGAAACTCAAAGAGTTGTGGGACCCGTGAGCCAGAAATTGTGAAGGAAGACCAAATATGTATTTCTTATAAATCACAATATTGCCAACCTGTCCCATTTTTTGTAACAACACTCCCAACAGTACGGGAATCGTGCCAACTAGAAAGCCATGCAGCCAAACCCTTCTCTAGGAGCCAGAACGCAGGCTCAACTGAGCAAAAACAAATGCATGCAGAATGGTAACTTCCTGACTCTGAGCTCGGAGGAACAACTCATCAAGAGAGAAATACAAAGAACCAAAGAGAACCAGAAAGACCTCCAACATCTGACCTAGAACTTATTCTTGGGGGTCAACCTGAGGCCTAACAGCAGTTTTCATTTTTATATTAGAATGACTTCCTGGGAAAGAAACTACATTAGCACTTCACTACACTCCTCTCTCTACTATGCAACATAGAGCAAGTAACTTACCTATCTTATTGGGATCGTCTCCAGGCTTAATCTGAATAAGAAGATTTTTAGTAGGAAATACTTGCAACCCACTGGCTCCACCAGCAAAGACCAGGCCATACTTGTTGGACACGGCGAGCAGATTTGAGCGTTCCTTGGGCAATTCCTCAGGGGAGTCAAAGATTCTCACCTTCTTCAGGGCTCTGAACTGAAAATCCTGTTTTGAGAGACCAAAACGAGATCAATTCAGGGAAAGGGGGAAATTAAATAATGCCTGGCATAATCCAGTAGACTCAATTCCAGTATAACAAAAATACATATTATCCTAAGGCCAAGGACTGTGTGGCTTAGTCATTTTTAAGCTTCCTGTACGTATTGTGGTATTTGGCATAGTGTTTATTAATATGTATTGAATGAAATAAAACTTATTTATTTAAATATCTGAGGATATGTTTGTTTTTAAATTGATTTTAGAGAGAGAAAAACATCAATGTGAGAGAGAAACATCGATCATTTGCCTCCTGTACATGCCCCAAATGGCGATCGAACCCAAAACCTAAGTATTTGCCCTGACCAGGAATCGAACCTACAACCTTTTGGTGTATAGTACAATGCTTCAACCAACTGAGCCACCCTGCCAGTGCCAATGAAATAAAAATTTTAAAAATTTTTCATGAAACCTTTCTTGACTAATTAAGCTCACACTGAACTTTTTCTTTTCCGAATCCCTAGTTTATTTTTCCTCTTAACCACGACACAGGCCAGTGTTATTCTTTATTATTATTTTTTGGGTACGTGCCTCTAGCGGGAACCGAACTTGGGACTTTCTGGTCCGTAGGCCAATGCTCCAACGGTTGAGCCAAACCGGCCAGATTATTTATAATCTTGTCCTATTTTGCAGTATGCATTGTCTCTTGACCCAGAGTAGTGCTTAATAAACTGTTAAATACTGAAAGCATCACTCAGCTACACTGTAACTTGAATATCCGTGCAGTACTGAACAAGTGTATATGGAGATAATGACCACAGAAAGAGAACCAAATCCCAAGAACTGACTTACCTGTATCAAATGCTACACAAAATTCTACCACAAAAAAAGAACACATATGGTCAGTCTCTTGGTGTTCAAGACCCTTAGCCCAGGCTAGAAGGCTAGGCATGGGTTGACCCATCCACCTCTGGAGCCTCACCTCACAACACAGTTTTCCTGCCACAGTGCACCCTCACCTCTGCCACCTCCAGCTCCCACTGATGTCCAGTTTTCATTTCCTTCCACTTTCGTGCTCCTTAGTACCTCAGGGCCTGGGAGCCTTCCCCAAACTCCTGTCAAAGCCCAACTCACCTGGTCTATGAATTTACCTATATGCTCTCAAAGACAATTTTCAGTATGCACCACTTCTTGGTAAGAAGAGTTCCATAAGTTTACCAATCACTACGCTGAGTTGTAGTATAAAAGGGTTTTTTCCCCCTTCCATTCTGGCTTACCTCTAAGTTGAGGTTTTGGTTAAAAGAATGGGAATCCCCTTTTGCTTACACTCCCAAAGTGTAAGAGCCAAAGACAGCCTTTCTCGGCCTTCACTTTTGTACACTTAGTATTTCATAAAGGATCCCAACGTACCCCACGTACTGATTTCCTTGGATTTGATGCTTAACAATCTTAATTTCCAACAGAGTATGGTGATCAGAAATCTACACAGCTTTCCAGGTGAGACCACAGTATAGTATCATACAGGAGTAGAATAAAATTTTCAGTCCTTTTGGTAATTCTTATCCTGATAATCCAAAATATCTTATTTGGGTCTTGGTCACAAAGATGCGGAGAGCCAGTGGGATGAAGAGGCAAAGGGCACTCTCCTTCTGTTGGAATCAGTAACATCTTCTAAGTCGGTGGTCCTAAAACCCCTTTTCTCTCTGGCCAGCGTATCTGAGGAACATGGCATACTCTCATTGGGTGGCTCACCCAGGCAATGATGCTGAGGAAGAGAGAATCACTAGTCTCTGAGGTGTGGGTTACTACTCCTTAGATGCACTTCAGTGATTTGTTGTTCAAACGCCTAAAATCTTCCTGCAACTTACTCCCTTTAGGTGTTTATAGCCATCACTGGGATCATCTGCCTCTCTCTGCAGTTTTCTGACTTGGGCAGATTTCCAGTACCAAAACATTCTTCCTATTCCAAGTAACTAAAGTTTCCTGTAGGACAGTTGATGAACCCTGGTTCTGCATTAGGCAAGCCTGGACCACCTTGCAGAGGTAGTCCAGTGACAGCGAAAAGGACAGGGTATTCAAAACAAAACACAACAAAACACAACAAAGCACCACCTGGATTTCAGCCTCCCTTGTCAAGTGTGACTTTGGGCAAGTTACTTTCCCAGCCACTATTTCACAGGGTTGCTGTATGAGTAACAGTGCCTACCACACAGTAAACGCTCAATAAACAGCGTATTAGCCCTGGCCAGTTTGGCTCAGCGGTTAGAGCGTCGGCCTGCGGTCCGGAGAGACCCGGGTTCGGTTCCAGCTAAGGGCACGTACTTCGGTTGCAGTTTGTCCCCGGCCCTGGTTGGTCGTGCGGGTGGCAGCCACTCGATGTGTCCCTTCACGTCGATGTTTCTCTCTCCTTCCTCTCTCTCCCTCCCACTCTATCTGTACAAAAAATGGAAAAATATCCTCGGGTGAGGATAAAAAAATAAAAATAAAAAAATAAATAAAAATAAATCAACAGCGTATTAGCACGACTCCGACCTCCACACGATAGGATGGCTCGCAGGACGCCAACAAGGGCAAGGGGGCTATCACGCGGGCGACACTGCGCAGTGTCCCAGGACGTGCAGGTGAAAACTCTAACGAGGCAAAAGTTCAATCAGGGGGCGGGGCAGCCGGCACCAGCGCTGCGCCGTTCAGCCGGGCTCCAAGGCGACGCCGGGACTAAGGAAGAGAGGGAAGCCCTGGCCAGTCTCTGACCTTCATCTCCCGCTCAGGGATCATAGCATCCATCTCGTCTCCCATCGCGCCACCCTCAGTGGGTCGAAGCAGCCGCCGCTGCCGCCGCGGCCTTGCCCGCACAGCCCAGACCGCTCCGAGGCCAACTTCTTCCGCTCAATGCTAACGACGCGCAGCACACTCCGCATTTCCGGCGCGCTTTGGTGGCGTCACACGCTTTCGCCCACGGTGTGGTCCAGGGAGGCCGAGGACCGTCTGAAGTCGCGCGCTCTCTTAGCCGCCGCCTCCCATTGGCCAGCTCCAGCCGAGTAGGGGGGCGGGGCCCCGGGACCCGCGCGCCTGCGCCCTGGAGCAGGCTTCGTGTTGGTTTCTTTCATAAGACTGCGCATGTCCCAGCGCTCCAGGCTCAGTGTTGATTTGAGACTTCACAGTAACACTTGGATGTAGGTGGTGGTTATTATTATTTTAATCCTTACTCGAGGATTTTTTTTTTTTTTTTTTTTGCATTTATCTTCAGATAGAGTGGGAGGGAGGGGGGGAAGAGGGAGAGAGAAACATCGAAGTGAGTTTGGTCGCCACCCACAAGACCCTAGTCGGGGCTGGGGAAAAATACAACTGAGGTACGCGCTCTTAGTGGGAACTGAACGCAGGACTCGTGTGCAGGCCGAGGCTCAGACTGCTGAGCCAAACCGGCCTGGGCTGTAGGTGGTTATTAATACCTAGTTCCCGATTCAGAGAAGTTAGGAACTTGACCACTATTTACAGGGGCAGCTTTTGAGAAGGGCTTTGGAGGGGGGTGTGGAGGAAAAGAGGTTCAGGAAGTGGATGTGGTAGGGTCTCACCAACGGAGACCTAAGGGGAGGTTAAAGACCACCAAACATCGGCTTTGTTTACTCTTTTCAAGGTAATCGTTTCCGAAGCAAAAACCTGGAAACCGCAAAACACTTGTGTGTTATTTATCTTCTAGACTAGATCCTAGTCACCTACGAGTCATTGCCATATAATCGATGAGGTAACTGGAAGCACAGAGAAGTTAAAATTACCCAGTGCCCCTAGTGTAGGAGGGATCAGAATTCAGCTTGTCTGGATATGCTCAATGATGACTATTATGTAGACGTTTCTATCTAAGAAATGCCCTAGGACAGAGGTGAACTTGGAGCTGGGGGTGCGAGGGACATATTCTGCCACTTACTTTTTGGTTTTCAGCAAATTGTGGATCTGCTCCAAGCCTGCTTCTCATTTATAAAACAAGGATGACACATAGAACCTGTCTCTTTGGGTTGTTGTGAGGAGTAAATGAAGTTCCGTGTTTAGCAGAGCCTGGTACACAAGACACGTTCATTCAGTTACTATCTTAGCTAGCTCTTCAGAATTTGTTGAGCCCCGGAACCCATCCCCAAAATATACCAATCAAGACATTGATAAGTTTGTCTGTTTTATTTCCAGTATGTAGAGATAATATCCAGCACCACACACATTCACATGCACGCACACACACATACTGCATCCACCTGAACTTGCCCGACACACTCCTTCCTTTTGAGTTGCAGGGACAAAGCCACACTTGGCAATCCCCAAGTTTCTGGTTACATTAGTTAGATTTGGTCTTTCAGGAAGAACACAGATGAAGATCTAAGCTGAGCCCTTACCCAGAGAAGTAGAGTGCTAGAGTCAAGAGCCACAACCTGAAATACATGCAGAACCCCTTTTCCAGGGGCCATCCTTGAGCCCCTGTCCCTCTAGAAGAGAGCTCTTTCCTGCCCTTTCCAGAGCTGAGGACACACCCACTTGCTCTCCTCCCTTAAGTAGTCTTTCCTGTGGTCTTGTAAACTGTGGGTCCTATTGAAATAAGCCTGGTTGGCTCTGCCCTCCTTTCTGAGTGAGGATCAGGTACACTATGATGGGTAGGCAAGGAAAGCTTGACCTTGCTCAAAGGTCTCATCCTGTCCCAGAGAGGAGAGGTAGGGGGAAGGGGTAGGAGCAGGCAGTTGCTTATCTAATGATCGCAGGAGGAAAAAGCCAAGGCAGGGAAGGGGGCGGGGTGAGATTTTACATTTACAGGGTGAACTGTTTTGCTGGGTTTAAACTTCAACTAAGCCTGCGCATTTGAGCAGCTCCTTAGCCTGAAGATCAGCCAGTCATGGCCAAATAATCTTGCTCCTGAACTGGTTGAGACTGATTAACCCGAACTGGCCATTTTCCCATCCCCTACCTGCACCACTCCCTCAGGCTGCTGTAAGGACAGCTCCTTGGACCCTTGATTATGGGCCACTGAGGAGCCACAAGGAACCCACACTGGCTCCAGCCACCAACAGCCCCGAGACCTCGCCACTTCAGGTTTGGCAAAGGCTTCTCTAAGATCTTTGCCTAGTCCTGGGCCCATCTTGCCCCCACCCCCAGGATTGCAGTGCAGTCACTCCATAGCCCCCCCCCCCCTTCCTAACATTCATCTCACTTGTCCTTGTCCTGGTCTGACTTCCTCACTAGACTCTAAATATGAGTCTGTCTATTTTACTACTGGGTTCTTCGCTCTTGGCCCATAACAGGTGCTTAATAAGTATGTTAAACGGATGAATGCATCTAAGTCATGAGCAGGCAGGGTCAGGGACTCCAGAACACAGGTAGGGTCAAGGCTAAGGTTCCTGCTCAGCCAACATGGGGCCGAGTGTGACACTTGTGTGAGTTCTGAGAAGTAGCTTAGCTGAGAACGCAGGGTTGCAGAGGTGGGCCTCGCCCTCACCCAAACCCTGATGCTGACTCGGAGGCACTGGGAAGGTGAGTCCTGGCCCGGAGTCTTTTCCCGGGGCTGTCCCTCCCTGCCCCTTCCCTTGTTTTCATCCGAGGCAGCGCAGAGCAGACACGAAGCATGGAGAGGGCATCTGAACACCTGGGCTCCAGTTCAGACTCTTGCATCTCCAGACTAACCCCTGGCCTTGGGCAAGGCACTTCATCCCTGTGGGCCACCAGTTTTCTCCCCTGTGACATGAGGGGACTGGCTCAGCTGACCTACAGGGTGAATCAGGGCTTTAAACCCTGTGCGTCCATAATAAAGGACACAGGAGGCCCCAATCCAATGCCCAAGCTCAAGGTCTGGGGCGATTTGGAAAGGGCGAGATGAGTTAGACAGTGGACACAGCACACGTCAGGACACAGTGCGGGGTCTTAAAGCTTATAAGAGGGGGTCAATAAATATCTGTTGTATGACTGAGTGAATGAATGAATGAATGAGTGAATGAATGAATGGTGTAAGGTGGGAAGGCGAATGGGGGAAGCACAGTCCGCTTTCAAGCAGACGGATCAGAAAGGCAAAGTCCTATTCCCAGGTCTTGGCTTAACGTTGTGCTCTTTGCCACGAGCGTTCTGTTCTCCGTTCTCCTAACCTGTTGTCCTCAGCATCCTCCCTGAAAGGTGGGACTACAGTGAGATGACCCTCCTCCCCAAAACTGCTGGCCTCGCCTCTACCTCCAAAGCCCTTTGCTGCCCAGCAACAGACAGGGCTCCCTCTGAGCTTGCCGGGAAAGGTGTGGCCAGGGGAGCAAGGCCAGAGGATTTCTTCCAGAAACTTCTTGAAGGGCTCAAATGGCCTCCTTCCCGCCTTCTGTCACCTCACTGAGGATGAGAAGCTGGTCGAGAGGGGCATCACCTGGGGAGGTGGGGCAGTGCGTGGCCACATCCTGGACTACCCAAGAGCACTAGAACCTGTGTCCCTAGCGAGGCTCTGCAGCCTTGTCCCTACTCCAAGGTCTCCTGGAAGTGGCCAGGCCCGTGAGCCCGGACTAAGCTCGGAGACCCCCAGGAAGAATGGACAATACCAGCTCCAAGCGTGGGGACCCCAGGCTTCTAGCCTCCCTGCCCTAGCTTTGCCCTTTCCGGTTTTTGGTTTGATATCAGCCCTTCTGCACGGGTGGGGGTGGGGTGGAGGGAAGGATGGAAGAAGAGAGGGAGGGGCTCCAGAGCCCTTTTAAGGCAGATAATTTGTGCTTTACAAAGAGATCACTGATCCTGCAGGTGAAAAAAAAACAAAAACAAAAGACAAATAAAACATGCCCAATGACCAAGAAACCCAAATAAGACAAAATACAAGGAGTCCAGAGGGCAGCAAGATCAGGAGGGAGGAACAGGGCAGGGGGGGAGGGGCAGGTCCAGGCAGGTCCTCAGGGCAGGCTGGCAATGTCTCTCTCTGGAGGGGGGCCAGCCGGCTTGGGGCTGCTCTCGTTGGCTTTTCCTTCAAACATCATGACTCTGGTTTGGAGATGGAGGAAAAACAAAAACAAAACACAGCATTAGGACCCCTGCCTTCTCCAGCCTTCCACCTGCAGGGTCCTCAGCAGAGCGCCCTCCATCCATTTTCCATTGGGATTTTCTCAGAAGCCCAGGATGGCAGCTATGGGAGCCCTTCTGCACGGGTGGGGGTTGGGTAGGAGCCCATGGAAGGGGCTCCTAGACCCATTTTACTGAGGAGAAAACTGAGGCGCAAAGTGGCACGCAGACAGTCCAGGCAGGAAAGACTCGGATCTCTGACTTCTAGGCCATGCACTTTCTCCTAACCACAGTGCCCAGAGGAGGGGGAGCTAGGCTGGGCCATGGCTCTGCTCAGAACCCCTTCAGAACTTCAACAACTTCCCACTGCTCTGAGAGCCAAGTCTGGGGAGTAGAGGATAAGGGTTCACAGTGTAGCCTTGGAGGGAAACAGCTGGATTTGAGTCCCAGCCCTACTATTTCCCAGCTGGTATCTCCAGAAAGACACTCAACCCCTCTGATGCTTAGTTTCCATCTGGAGGTGAGGGTGCCAAGGCGCTTATGACCTGGAGCCGGTCCAGGCATCAGTGCCCTACTCCGTCTGCAGTCATCCCTTGGCTGGGCTCTTCCAGTCCCCTGGCTCTAAATCCCATCCAAGGGGCGGCAGTCCACGAACAGCTTATCTCGGAGCTCGGGATCTCCTGCCAGCTCCCTCCTCGACCCCTCCCCTGGGCTGTCTGAAGGGCACTTCCCTCGAACATACTGAAACCTGAACTCCTGATTCCCGCCTCCCCCACCTGCTCTTCCCTCTAAGCAAACAGCACAGCCACTCACTCAGTTACTCAGACCCCAGACTTTAGAATCAGCAGACTCCTCGTTTTCCTTTACACCCCGCATCTGGACATGGAGCAAAGCTTCCAGCCCTACCTCCCAAATCACTCCGATGCCAACAGCTCCTGCCCACCTCGACTGCAGCCTCCCTGTGGCCACTCGCACCCCTGCCAAACCAGAGGGGGCCTGTGAAAAGTCAGTCTCCGGCTTAGAGCACTCTAGTGACATCCCTCCCCTGAGTACAAAATGCTAAGCCTAAAACGAACCACTAGCAAGGTCTTAAGTGTCTCCTAAGGAAAATGAAATGTGTATAGTTATGGGTAAAAGACAAGTCACTAGTCTGAAATGAAAATGAATTCTCATGGTAAAATACTAGCCTGGCCAGGCTGGTGTGGCTCAGTGGCTGAGCGTCGACCCCTGCACCAAGAGGTCGTCAGTTCGATTCCTGGTCACGGCACATGCCCAGGTGGGGGGCATGCAGGAGGTGGCCAATCGGTTTCTCTCTCATCGATGTTTCTGTCTCCCTCTCTCCCTCTCCCTTCCTCTCTCTCTCAAATCAATAAAGAAAAAAACCCTTTAAAAATATACTAGCATGTCTGTGCTTGTACAGAGTGTGCTGCTGAACAGAGAGGGCTTAGAAAAGTACATGCAGTAAACAGAGGTTTGATAGTTCGTTCTAAACCTAAGGGGGAAAATTCATACCTTGTATTTCCGATATTTTGTACATGACTATATTACTATACACATGAAGATTTGTGAAATTTGAGTTAGTCATTTCTTTTATGAAGTCAAATCATTGTATTTATTTATTTATTTTTACAGCTGCGTCAGTTCTGATTGGTCTGGACTCCTTCAGCCTATCAGTTTTTTGGTTTGTCTTTTAAAATAGTAAAATGAGTGTTTTGTTTGAAAGAAATAAACAACCCAAAATGCTAAGCCTGACTGGGGCCTAGCAGGCGCCCTATCCCTTAGCCCCTGCCCACCTTTGCAGACTCATCTGTACGTACCAGGGGTCCAGACACACTAGCCTCTGTGCTGTTCCTTAAAATCATGAGCACAATTCTGCCTCAGGGCCTTTGTATGTGCGGTGTCCTCTGCCTGGAATGCTATTCCTCACTCAGGACTCTGGTCAGATGTCACCTTCTCAGTGAGACCCTTCCTGCCCACCAGTGCATCATCTCTGTTCTTCCTCCCACTTTATTTATTTATTTATTTTTTATTTTTGTGGTACGCGCCCCTAGCGGAAACTGAACCCAGGACTCTCTGGTCCGCAGGCCAACGCTAAACCACTGAGCCCAACTGGCCAGGGCCCTCCTCCCACTTTATATTTCTTTGTACACCACTGCAATCTGTTTTTGTTTGTTTTCATTTGTCTCTGGCCATTAGGATGTAAACTCCACAAGGAAATCATCAACTTATGTGTCCCCAGCACCTAGAATAATTCCTGGCATATAGCTGGTGCTCAATACATATTTGCTGAATTAACAAATGATAAATCTAAAGAGTTAACAAGCAGACGAGTGGCTGACACATGATAAATGTCTGCTAGATCTTTGATGTCATTTTAATAGCGGCATCGCTCTGCTTGCTATTACCTGCCCTCTGCTTGCGTTCTGACCTTGGCGGTTTTCCCCCACCTCCTGCCCCGCCCCACCTCCTGCCCCGCCCCACCTCCTGCCCAGCCCCACCTCCTGCCCCGCCGCACCCACACTAAAAGCTCTGACCTGCCCACCCTGCGGCTCACTAGCAGGTTTCTGGAGCCTCAACGTCCCCTTTTGTAGAATGAGACAGGTATATTTGACATTTGGAAAAAAAGTTAATCTTATTTCGTGAAAACCAAGTGAGGTCCTTTTCAGCTCAAACACCATGAGAATGTACAAGGACTGTCTCTGCAGCTCCCCAGTGGGGTAGCTCCTGTGTCCGGCCTGTGAGATTTGCCGTCAGCCAGGCACTGGGCTAGACTCTTCATGTGTGTCATCTCATGAATCCTCAGGACAACGCTTCAGGAAAGACATTTATTACATCTCTATCTTACAGAGGAATAGCATGGAACTCTACCTCCCTTTGGAGCCGGTTTTAAAGTGCTATAGTCTGCTCACGACAGCCCCCTGGGGTAGTAGGGCCACTTTACAAATGAGAAAACTGAGGTTCAGAAAGTTCTGCCCCGAGTTTTGTCACCCTCACCGCCACCATCATCACAGTCGCCACTTAACTGAGCGCTGATGCTACCAGACCCGCTACAGGCTACTTTCACCTGCAAGGTACATGCTAGCGTGACATTCGACAGATAAAGAAGTCAAGTTCAGAGAAATGAAAAGCCTTGCCCAGCGGGTCACACAATGCGTCACCTCCTGGCTGGGGGATGGCTGACGCGCCCGAGCCCGGGGCCTCTCCACACACAATGACTTGGCCTTCAGAGACCCCAGGAGAGGCAGGGAGGTACTCACAGCTTGAGGACAGCCGACCGTTTCCCCAGCATCATGTTCACAAAGTCTCGGTAGGAGATGGTGTCGCTGACCCCACCTGTCACCTCCGAGATCATCTTCTTCATCTCCAGGTGGGTCTTGGGGACCCCAAGCTTCTCCATCATCCTCTTTAGAGACATCAGGTCTACCAGAAGAAAAGCAGACCCTTTAAAGTGGAGGCAGGCAGCAGGGGTCAGTGAGGAAGCTGGCAAAGCTCCCTCTGAACCCCACACCCAGAGGAAGCCCAGCCGGACAGCCTCTCCCTGGAGACTGCAGTCACTGGCCTTGCTCCTCTAGGGAGAACGAGCCTATCACGCCCTCCCTGCTCTCTTCGGAGGCAATATAGACGAGTGGTTAGGGAACATAGGCTTCTCGTGTCGCACAGACATGGGTTGGAATCCAGCTCTGTTTTTTCTGGCTGTGGGACCTGGGGCAAACTACTTAACCTCTCTGAACCCCTGCTCCCATCGGTGGTCAAATAGACTGATGGGATCATCAGGAGGAACGATGCCCGAGAGGCACCTGGCACTAAGCAGGTGCACAGGGATAGAGCAGCTATTCTTTACTATTATCTCTGCTCCTCCCTGTGGCCGGGGGAGCCACGGGCTGGCTGCCCAGCGAGCCGGAGGTCACTGCCCAGCGAGGGGGGGTCAGGGAGTTGGCCTGAGCCCTGGCATCACAGTCATCTCCAGGGGCCAGGTGGCAGCTTCTCCCGTCTGCTACTGCCACCCTGCTGTCCAGAAGGCAGAGGGGGCCAACAATGCCCCGCAGAGCAGGAGAACCAACAAAGGAACAAAATTCCAGACAAACAAGGGAGGCACCAGAAAGTCACTACACCCTGAGGAGTTGCTGCCTCTGATCCCCCGGCTCCCAAGATCTGAGGCAATTTCCTTCAGATTGTTCCATTAACAATGGGTCAGCAAAGGACGGCGGGCCAGGCGGCCTGGCAGGGGCTGATGTCGGGCCAGGCAGGACTGCGGCCAGACCCTCGGTGCCAGGGCGGCCAGGGCATTTCAAAGAAAGCTGGGCAGCCTTCTACAGGAGAAAGCGAGGTCTCCCACCGCTGCTGCCGGACTCTAAACCGGCGAGACCTTTCTGGAAAGCCGCTTGGCGGGATGCTTCAAAAACCCCTGACCCAGATTGTCCAATTCCTGAGATCTACTCCTAAGAAATAATCAGGGATGTGGACAAAGATTCATGTGCAAAGATGTTCTTCACAGGATTATCAATGGCACTCAGGCGTTGGCCGAATAAATGACAGTCCCTCCCCGCAACGGGATATTCTGCAGCCACTAAATTATATTTCAAAAGAAAAGTTAATCATATGCCAGAATACTCACAATATGTTATTATTTTTTAAACAAAGGAGGTTCTAAAAGTGGTGGAAAACAGCGTTTGTGGTCAGAACAAAGCGTGGAAGAAATACACCAAGCTGTTTACAGCAGGTATTTCTGGGAGCTGGGATGTGGGGGACGCGTTTTTGTCTGGCTTTCCAAAAAGTGTTATGCTGGAAATGTATTCCCTCAATAAGTGTTCTTCTAGAGAAGACAATGTTTGAAGGGGGGACAAATGAGAGAAGACAGGAGAGGAGAAGCCTGGCAACACGAGCTCAGGGTGAACCGGGCAGGGATGGGCCGGGCCTGCCACTTAACTACCCCCTGCCCCGAGCATGCCGTTTCCTCTTTCTGAGCCTCTGTTTCCTCATCTGTAAAATGGGGATAATTAAACCAGCCTTCACCGTGTCATTCTGTTACAGGTGAAGGTCAAGACATGTGGATATAAGTGCCATGGGACAGGTGTTTGTCGCTCCCAGTATCTGGGCGGCAGGACAGGAAAAGGGTCTGTTGGAGGAGGGAACCGATGTACCTGAAGGCACCTTGTCAACTGCAGGACAGTGTACAGATGGGAGGAGAGGCTTGGGGACAAAGGAAATGCCAGCCCCCTGGGCCAGGGCACCAAAAGCCTGAGCATGTCCAGCCCGGCAGGGGCGGCCCTCTCTACGCTGGGCCCTGGGGTGGGAGGCGGAGGTGTGGGCAGTGCGGGGGTCGGAGAGGGAAACGGTCAGAAGGGAGGGGTGGGGCGACGGATCCAGGACACCGTGAAGGCAGCTGCTCCGCCGGCCCAGCCTTTCGAGAAGGCTTCAGTGTGTGCGCATCAGGCTCACGACCCCTCCCCCGAGCTGGTGAGTCTGTGGGCTCTCTGGACCTTCACACCGTCCACCCACCGAGCATCCTCGTCCCCGCACTCTCGGGCCTCACTCACCAATCTCGCCTTCGTTGTTCAGGTCAAACTCCATGTACTTCTCTGGAAACCACAGAGCAAAAAGGGCATTAGCTTGGAGGGCAGGGTGGCCCCTGCAGGGTCCCAGTGCCTCCCCAGGGGCAACTGGCCAGGTCCTTGGAGAGCCCACACCTAACTCCTCACCCCAGGTGAGGGTCCCGACACGAGTCTTATCATCTTAGTGTCCTTGAGGAAAGAGCTTGTCCTGTCTGCACCCCCCTCCCATGGGCACCATGGAGAAAGGTGCCCGGGAGGCCACTGGTCCTCTGCTGAGGAGGACAGCTCCTTCCTCCCAGCCCCCACCACTGACGGCTGCCTGCGTTCGAATCGGCTCCAGTGGCCACAGTAGATTCTGGCCCAGGAGACAGACTGGGTGGGGCTAGGAGGGCAGGGGGAGCAAGCACCGCCTGTCAGTCTCAGGTGTTCTCATGGGCCGCCAGGTGTGGGGACCACTGACAGGGCGGCCCTGTGCTTTGGAACCTTTGGGTGCTCTTCCAGAAGAAATGCCCTTGGGCCTGCCCTCGACCACAAAGTGGGACACACAATGTCCGAGGACACACAGGCCCTCCCCACAAACCTCACCTGCAGACTGAATTAAACGTCCCTGATCAAGGGGCCCAGGGGACCGCTAACAGCAAGGGACAATGACTGGGGCACCTTGGTACCTTCTGTCGTGGGCAGTGTGTGCAAACAAGGCCTGTGACCCTGGCAGGTCAGCCCTGCCACAGAAGAGCAGGGCCCCCCGGGTCTACTCTGCACGGAGCAGCCAGTGCGAGGAAGCCAAGGTCTCCCAGTCTCCTTCGAGGCCCCATGACCTTCAGGAGCATCTGCCCTCCACCCCTCTGCTCCATCCACTGACCCTGGTGTACCTGGCCCAGTCCCCACCTGCTCCTGCTCGGGGCTGGCCACCCCGTGTCTGGAATGTCCCTCCCAGGTAATCCCAGGGCTCCTCATGCCATCAGGGCCTCACAGCACCCCCCCCCACACACACACAAACACCTACTATCCCAGAGACCTCTGTCCCTTCTCCCAGAGCCACCTCTGGAGAGTGAGCCCACTGATAACCAGAGAGAAGGGAAGGGCTGTTCCTCCAGGGTGAGGCTCCTATGGCTGGCTGGCTGCCCGGGTGACAGGGCAGGGAGGGGAGTATCTTTGTTCTAGTTCTTTCTTTAATGTAAAATGCATATCTTACAGAGGTTAAGAGCAGGCATTCTGGAGTGAGACCAATATGGGTTCAATCCCCAACTCTGCCCTAGGTGAGCTGTGTGACCTCAGGCAAATGACCCCTCCTCTCTGAGCCTGAATTTCTTCTCTACATTAAAGATGTCATCATCTCCTTCCTGGCTGGATTGGGATGATTCAGGGAGCTCACAGCACGGCATTCAAAGTGCTTCCCACAGGTCAATGTCCAACAAATGCTTAGCCGTGGATGTTCGGCCAGGACAACCAATGGTACCCAGCCTGAGGAGCGCTTGGCAGGGTCCTGCGTTGGAGCAGGACGGTGGCCCACACTGCCAAGGCTTTCGAAGATATTTGCATGGTCCTCCCATGTGCCCTGAGGGCATCTCCCTGGCAGGAAAGGTGGGTCTGTCTGCTCCTTATGTGCCGGGCTCCTCTCCTTTCTTGGGCCGCTGGCTGGGAACCAAGCGCCAGGGCCCGGAACAGAGGGACCTTTATGCGGCCCCCTCCCCGCGCTCGGGCTCCCAGGGCCCTGTTTTCTTTTCATCCCGTGCTGCCGGGATTCAATGGGCAGAAACTCTGCCCCCTGCTCCAGCGCGGAGACACAGGCGTCCATTCTCCACAGGGGCTCCCGAGGCGCTCCATGGTGGAGGGGGAGAGGCCAGGGCTGCTACAAAGAGCTGATTGTGTGCTGGGGCCGGGAGCGAGCAGGGCCTGGGCAGCGCGACAGGAGCCAACCTGAGCCCTGCGGGGCAGCTGTGGGGAGAGGCAGGGGCAGGCTGAGGTCTGTAGGCGAGGGGCGAGGGGCAGGGGCCAGGGGCGGCTGGAGGCAGCCTCTAGCCGGACACCCTGTCTTGCAGCCCACCGGGGACAGGGGCGTCCTGGAGGAAACAGGAGTGCAGCCTGGTCCTATGGGGTAAGGAATTCCATGCCGGAGGGCCTGGGAGGGGGGCAGTCAGCCCAGCTCACCTTTGAAGGCTGTGAGCTTTTGTGGCAGGTCCTCCTCATCGCTGTACTTCTGGTCACAGAGAAACTCCTGGAGAGGTAAGAAGGCAGAGCTGAGCAAGGTGTCAGCGGGCGGAACTCACCAGCACAGGCCCATTGCCCCGGGCCTCCTCGCCCCAGGGCAGGAGATTCCAGTGTCTGTCCTGGCCTCCTGGCAACCCTCAGGGCACACGAGCAAAGGAGTCCAGCCTGTGGGTAGAAAGTGTGCTGAGCAGCTGGAGTGGGGCCTGGGGGTCTGCTCTAGAAGACACACGTTCAGTCAAACTAAATTATGGTGCAGGGACCTGGGGCGAATCCGGGAAGCACTGAGCCCCAAAGACAAGCGCCCCGGTTTCAACATTAATTCTTAGTAGGTGATCCTAGCACAGTCATTTCTCTGATTGTCCACGCTTGTCTCCAAATGAGTGTGATTGTCACAGCCACTTCTGGAGTTTGTATGAGAATCCGAGGAGAGTGCGTGTATGACTCTTGGCACATAGCAAGTGCTCAATAAACAGTAGCTGTTGTGTTATTAGTTTCCGTTCTAGCCAGAAAACGACTGTACATTGTTTGGGAGGTCACCTACCCCCCCACACCACCTGCAAAACACACACACCTGCCCCTCAGATGCTGGGAGAGTTTCAAATGTGTCCTTTCAGGACCAGATGGGGAGGGTCGGGGGACACTAACAAGAGCCCCCAGAATGAAGCACTTATCCACAAGATCTGTTTGGACCCCCCAGGAGGCCCAACAGTTTCCCATTTTACAGATGAGAAAATTGAGGCTCACACAGCTAGAGCTTCAATTCAGCTCCGTCTCATTCCAAGTCTGCATTCTTGACCTCAACCCTAAAAGACAGGCAGACAGCCCCAGCCGGTTTGGCTCAGCGGTTAGAGCATCGGCCCATGGACCAGAGAGACCTGGGTTCGGTTCCTGCTAAGGGCACGTATCTCGGTGGCAGTTTGTCCCCGGCCCCAGCTAGGGTCGTGTGGGTGGCAACCAGTGGATGTGTCTCTCACATTGATGTTTCTCTCTCTCTCCCTCCTGCTCTATTTGAAGATAAATGCAAAAATGCCCTCGGGTGAGGATAAAAAAATAAAATAAAAAGATGGGCAGACAGCAGGCATTCATCTGGCTGTAAAAACTAAAAGCTACCATCTGTGAGCACCTGCTGCGCCAGCACAGGGCCAGGGATCTGACTTGACTCGGTGCTAATCTCCGGCTGCCCCGGAACCTGAGCCTGTGTGCAACCTGGGAGGCAGGGGTGCACGCCCACCCTTGCACTGGACTCCAGAGATGCCCTCTCTTCCCTGGACTGCACTTTCCTCATTACTGAGCCGACGGGACTCGGGCACCGCTCCTCATTCGCTCACCCATTCAACAGTTTTTGAGGGATCACAGTGTACACCTGCTGTTCTAGGCAGCAAGGGAGCAGGTGAGACCAAGACCGAGGAGATAAGGTCCTTATCCTAAAATTACAGGGCGTGTTTAAAGAGATAGAAAATGGTATCTAGGTCAATCCCTCCATCTGTTCCTAAATTCCTGCTTCTGCTTCCCACTAACTGATGACTGGCTCTGTACTTACACATCTCCTAGGACAGGGAACTCACTACCTTTCCAGCCTGCTGTGTAGACCCCCAAGAAGCTTAAAGTAGCACAAGAGAGTGTCAAAAACCTAAACGATGATCAAACACTCTGGGTTTGGATCTCAGTCCCCTCTTACTAACTGTGAAATGGGCACAAATATACCCACCTCCTTGGGCACCTGTCCCTCAACAGGGATAACCAAGCTCGTGTGTCAGTGCTCAGTAAGCAACAGGTATGATTTGATGTGAAGCAGAATAGGACCCCCTCCAGGGTTCAAGTGTCTCCATGTTAACTCAGCACCCTTCGACAGAGAAGGAGCAACCCACCTGCCAATGTGACCCGCCTCGCTGGGTACTGTGCTATCCCGTTAGTTCCTCACTCTTATGCTGATTTTACAGAAAAGAACAGGAGGACCAGAGAGGTGAAATAATACTCCAAAGTCCCAGGCAGCTGAGGAAGCACAGGCTTGGTTTGGAATCTGGGCCTATCAGACTCCGGGCCCTGTGCCTCCAGCAGCCTAGTGGAGGTGGCCCCAGCCCATGGCTCGGCCAAACCTCACTGCCATGCACGGCCCTACCTCCACTCAGCTGGAGCTCCGTCCAGGACTTCCCTTGCCCTTGGCTCCCTCTTACAGCTCTTTTCCACTGCTGACCCGAAGTGGGACAATTCACTCTTGTCTGTGACCCTGAGCAAACCAGGACCTCCCGGGGTCACAGATCCCAAACCTGCCCAGCAGAGGGACAAACAGGACAGTGGGTCCCAGACTTCAGGGCAATGCACAAAGAAACATTTCCAAACAGTTAAAAATAGGGGGAGGTGCTACCTAAGACGGCCACATCTGTGTTGCCAAGGAAAGGCTAAACAATGACCGCAGACTGCTGCTGTACGTTCAGCAAGGGACAGTTCACACAAGTAGGAAGTTAATAATCTCAGAAGTTTTAAATGGAATCCACCTAGCCTATATTCAGCTCACTACAGTGGCCGTGTTCCCCCCACTTCATCACGCAAGGAACTGGGAAACCTTCGTGGGGAGCCACAGGCAAGGGCTGACATCTGGGACTCTTTCGGGGGAGAGCTGAGGGCCCTCCCAGCACCTATATTCGGGTCGACCAGAAACCCTGCACCAGCCCAGAGCCCATCGGTGCTGTGTACTGACCACTTCTAGGGATCCGGGCAGACTGGGTTCCAGGGGTAGGACATGGGCCTTGGTGCTGGAGACAAATCGCAGACATGAACAAGAAAGAACCAGGCCGAGATTGACAGCAAGGACAAGAATGCGGAGGGACCTGTGGACGCCCCTTTGCTGGATCAACCCCGGCCAGGCTCGCTCCCACCGCGCTCCGCTGCCTGGCCTGTCAGCCCCACAGGTCCACGTGCTCTCTGCTCGCCTCCTTCAAGCCCACTCAGCTGCCACCGTCTCAGAGGCCACCCCACCGCGGCCCCCGCCTCCACTTCCGGACACCCCCTTACCTTCCTGTGTTTCTCTTTCTTTTCTTCTAATTATGTTTTTTTATTTTATTTATTTTTTTTTAGAGAGAGAGAGAAAGGGAAAGATAGAAACATCGATCAGCTGCCTCCTGCACGCCCCCTACTGGGGATCGAGCCCCCAACCCGGGCATGTGCCCTGCCCAGGAATAGAACCAGGACCTCTTTTTTTTTAATCCTCACCCGAGGACATTTTTCCATTTTTTTTGTTCAGATAGAGTGGGAGGGAGAGAGAGGAAGAGAGAGAAACATCGACGTGAAAGGGACACATCGAGTGGCTGCCACCTGCACGACCAACCAGGGCCGGGGACAAACTGCAACAGAGGTACATGCCCTTAGCGGGAACCGAACCCGGGTCTCTCTGGACCGCAGGCCGACACTGGAACTGCTGAGCCAGACCGGCCAGGGCGAACCAGGGCCTCTTAGTCCATGGCATGATACTCAATCCACTGAGCCACACCGGTTGGGCCTGTGCGTCTCCTTTTATTCCATGAGACAAACCACCTCCTGCTACAATTTAATGGCTTATTAAATTGTAGGTTCCACATAGTAGGTGCTCATTAAATATTGGGAGGATGAGTGAACAGATCGAGACAGAGAGGGTAAGTAATATGTTCAAAGCAGCACAGCTAGTGAGTGGTCAAGCTGGGATTAAACTCCACACAGGAGGCCACTTGGTCCCCTCCCTGCACAGGGCTGGAAAGAAAAAGTGACCTGAGGAAGTGGGTGTTGGAAGGATGATGGGAGGAGGCAGGCCCGTGACCACAAGTTCTCGAAGCACATGTTTACTGTCTCCTGCCTCAGGGCTGCCAAGCACCCAGCAGTGCCCAGCACACAGTAGGTGCTTAACCGACATCTGTTGAATGAATGGAGAAGCCTGCCCTCCGGCCAGTGACCTCCTGCACTCTCCCCCTGAAATGGGAGGGCAGTGTGTGCACTTGTGTGACACAGACTTGGGGGTGGAGGGGACATGCAGAGATTGGAATCATATTTTTTCTTAGAGCCAAAAATGACAAATGCTTGAGCCAGAGTGACCAGGGGTGGGAAAAGCAGCTGACCCATTCGGGCGTGGGTAGGCAGCCCTTGCTGACCCTGGGCCGTGGGCAGCTGTGTGGACTGTGACTTTGGCGGAGGCCAGGGCAGCAGGCGGTGGGCAGCAGCGCCGTTGGCTGGGCTGCCAGCTCCCACTCCACCTCCAAACTTTGGATCCTAAATTCCTACCATGCAAAGCCCACAGCTCCCTCCCCTTCGGGTGTCCGTCCCATATCTCTGCCCATCCTCGGGGCCCAGCCATGCCCAGTGGGCAGGTACCCTATCTGTCCAGACTCCAGGACCCCTGGCTGCCCTGACTCTGGGTCCCCAGGCAGAGGAGAAAGAGAGAGGTCAGCCCCTTTGGGAAGAAAAGCAAAAGCAGAAAGCAAAAGAGGGCAAGCTGCAGCCGGAATGCCTGGGTTCGAACCACTCAGAAGCTGAATGAAAAGTACTTCATTGGTCTGGGCCTCAGCCTCTTCATCTGCAGAAAGGATACAGTGTCTCATGGGCTGGCTCTGAGAATTACAGTATGTAAGTAAATTCATGTAAAGTGCTTACACGGTGCCTGGCACCTGGTAGGTGCTAGATAGATGTTGTTCATTGTTATCTTCTAACATTTGTATCTGTGTGATCCACTGATGGCCCCCCGCAGCTCACCACGCAGACCACCACGGACTGGTAAACAGGTCAGGAGCAAACCTCCTTCCCGGCTCAGGCCGGTTATAATTTCTCTTTCCCCTCTCTGATCCCCACTTGACAGATGGGACAACTGAGACCCAGAGAGCTTGCTCGACTTGCCCCCGATCGCAGTTTGAACAGTTCAAGGGCTGTCTCCCTGCGCCGTCCCAGCCCCCTCCCTGCGCTGAACGAGAAGGTGGCCTGACTACAGGTTTCTGAGCAAAGAAAGTCAATACTGGGAGTTACTTTCCCTCTTGGGCAGCTGCAGAAAAAGGCTATCCCGGAGCCAGGGACCCACTCTGTAGCCCTCCAGGGGACTGGGTGTGGGGGTGGTTTACTCCAGCCCACTGTCCCAAATGACCAGTTTTTTTTTTTATCCTCACCCGAAGACATTTTTTCCATTTTTTGTTTCAGATAGAGTGGGAAGAAAAGAGAGAGAGAGAGACATCGACGTGAAAGAGACACATCGAGTGGTTGCCACCCACACGACCCAACCAGGGCCGGGGACAAACTGCAACCGAGGTACGTGCCCTTAGCGGGAACCGAACCCGGGTCTCTCTGGACCGCAGGCCGACGCTCTAACCGCTGAGCCCAACCGGCCAGGGCCCAAATGACGAGTTTTTACAGCTGTACAAACTGCCTGCCTGGCTGGTGTGACTCCATGGTTGAGTGTCGATCCATGCACCAGTTCGATTCCCGGTCAGGGCACATGCCCAGGTTGTGGGCCGGATCCCTGGTGAGGGGTGTGCAGGAGGCAGCCAATCCATGTTCTCTCTCATCAATGTTTCTATCTCTCTCTCCCTCTCCCTTCCTCTCTCTCTAAAATCATAAAGAAAAAAAATTTTTTAAAAAAGAGAAAGAAACTGCTGTCCGGGCCTCCAGGTATGAGGGGCAAGGTCAGAAGCTGTGGTGGCCTGGTCAGTCCCTGGCAAAGAGCCAGGAAATGCAAGCAGGCAGGAGCCTGGGGGCGGAAACAGGAAGCTGTGAGCTGAGCAGTCACTCCCCGAGCCAGAGTGCCCACAGGCGAGGCCCAGGATGACGGAGCTGTGAAAACATCCACCCAGCCCTGGCCGGTGTGGCTCAGCGCTGGCCCACAGACCAGGGAGTCGCATTTTTGATTCCGGTCAAGGGCACACATCTCGGTTGTAGTTTGGTCCCCGGACCTGGTTGGGGTTGTGCGGGAGGCAGCCAATTGATCTCTCTCTCACATCGATGTTTCTCCCTCTCTCTCTCTCCCTCCCACTCCATCTGAAGATAAATGGAAAAAATAAAAATAAAAACATCCACCCAGTTACAGCATGTGGAAGGGACTCCTCAGAGCATCCAGCTTGTCCTCTTTGTTCAATGGCTGGGGAAACTGAGGCCTCAGAAGGGAAAGGTCTTGCGCAAAGCCACAGTGGTCAGAGCCTCACACATGCTCCCTGAGTGTAGAGTCTGGGCTATAGAGGGGCAGGGGAAGGATGTTAAATCAGGTTGCCTGGGTTTAAATCCCAGATCTAGCACTTACTAGCTCTGTGGCCCTGGGCAACTTCCTTTACTGCTCTGGGCCTCAGTTTCCTCATCTGTGAAATGGGACCATATAATAGCATCTCCTCACTGGGTTGGATTAAATGAGCTAACTGCAGAGATCTTTACTAAGTGTTAGCAATTATCTTTATGCATTTGGATCACCCACAGAGACCACTGTGAGCAGGAGAAGAGCAGAGAAGTGACCCAGCCACACTTCCTGTCCCACATTATGCCACGAAGTCCCTCTGGTAAGCCTTGACCCTCTGGCCTTCCGTCCTCAAGGGCAAGCTCTGCTTTGTCCTTGGACACCTGGCTGACCTAGCCGTGACAGGCCATCCGCAGCAGGGGGAGGGGCAGAGCGCTCCGTCTCAGCCCTGGGGGACAGCGCACACCTCAAGCCTGCTCAGTGCTGCTCCTTCCCACCCCCAGGAGCCCCATCCAAGTGCTCATGCCCAGGAGGGGCTACTTCCCAAACCAGCCGAGATGGGCAGCCCCTGCTGTGTCTGGCCTTTGGATCCTTGCCACCTACCTGGTTCTCCCCACCCCCACCACCTCCACCCCAAACTTAACTCTCTTTCTGGGCCGGTACCTCTAGCACCTGCTCCCGGCTGCTTGCTCCTGGCCCTCCGGGCTTGTCTTTATGTATTAGCTGGAGCAGAATTTTGGGGCGGGCAGATATCACCATCTTGGAGGCCATCTAAGGGGCTGGTGGCTGAAACCCTGGGCGAAAACCCCAAGGCCAGGCGTCACGATACCAGGCTGTGGGGCCTGTAAGTCAGCCCACAGGTTTCTTAAAGGGCCAGGACCAGGGCACAAGTGCCCAGCCTGGTGCCTGGCGAGCAGAGGAGTCTGTAACATGCACCTGAAAGAACAGCTCACATTCCCCGCAGCAGCTCCGGGCCTCATCCGGACGCTGTGTCCTCGCCAACAGATGGGGCAACTGGAGAAAAACACCCATCAACCACAAAATAAAGCAGACCCTGCAGAAATTCCATCTCTAGCTTCCTGTGACATGGCCACACTGAGGTCGTGACTGGCCGGACCTGTGAGGACACTGAATCCTCGGAGGCTCACGTGGCCGCTTATCACCATCTCCCTTATAATATATTAAGGAAGAGCAAGAGAGACGGGTGCCCAGTGATGCCAGCTGGGCACATTCACCTGGGCAGGGATACAGTGGCACTGCCAGTACACAGGAAAAGACACACCTGCGTAGTACCTGGGTCAGGTCTCAGAGGTCCCCCATTGCTCAGGGAGGGGCCGGGACATATACCCTTCTGGGCAGAGACACATGGCCCGCTGTGCCCAGCTCTTCCCAGTACAGATGGCACGTGGGTCCTGAGATAACTACGAGGCACCAAAGTGCTACAGGGAACGCTGAGTGCCCTTCACTCGACCCAGGAGGGCTGGGAGGGCGGGAGAGTAGCCAAAGATCTTTATCCACCGAAGCAAGAAGCCTGTGTCACAGCTAGGCCATGCCCACCTGGCAGACAGGGGCCAGGGCAGGCTATGGGCGGCGTCTGAAGTTAGACTCCTGGCTCTGCCACTTCCTGGCTGGATGACCTTGGCTGAGCCTCTGCTTCCTCATCTCTAAAATGGGAGCCCTTGCGATCCGTGCCCCATGCGATGTTGACACATTCTTGTTGCACGTCTTTCTAATCAGACGTTCCTTTGACAGGAGTCAGTGACACGGTGCCAGTCAAGCCCCAGGCACGCCTCCTGTTATTTTGTTAAAGATCCTGGCCTCTGGCCAGCTGAAGCTGCAGCCCTCGATGGCCTCTAGGGTAAGAGCACCCTGAGGGGCACCCATCCAGCCCCGACGCTTCTCTCTGCCTCCTGTGGGAAGCTGGAGAGAATGTGTCCTGTAGCCATATAAGGCTGGGCCTGCTGGCCTGGGGTCACCTGCCAGGCCATCAGGGCTCAGAGAATGTCAGCTATGTGGGGGGAGTAGGAGGTGTACGCCTGTCCTGCCTGCTCCAGTAGTGCAGAGAATGTGCGCGCGCACACACGCGCACACACACACACACACACACACACACACACACACACAGCACAGAGGTGGGGGTGGGCATCCACAGAGGAAACCCAGTCAAGTTCAGAAGTTGACAGAATAGGCTGGGTTCAAGTGTGGCTGTTTAAACCCAGGCAACTGACTCGACCTCTCTGAGTCTTGTTTCTATAACATGGGAATACACACTCAGGGTTAAAGTAAGCGTTCAACAAGATAATACCCAAAGCACGCCTGCCACACTGCCTGCCACACTGCCTGGCACATGCCCCGTGTGCAGAAAATGATAGCAAAAGCTACAGTGAAACCAAAAAAGTGCATTTCCATTCAGCTCCGCCAGGACCTCTAGGTCCACCCAAGTCTCTATTTTCACTCCTGAATCCTTATAACAGCTAAGAGTGAGCTGCCCTGCTGGCCCACCCTGGAGAGTGGGGGAGAAAAGCCTCAAAAGGATGTCGATCCTAGAAGCCCCCAGAGCTGCCAGCCAGGCCGGGCTCTGCCCTGGGCAGCAGCCGCAGAGGTACCCAAGCACGTGAACTGAGCATGCAGTCCCGTCCTTCCCGGCTTCCAGCTTCCACGGGGCCACAGGGCAGCTGCTCAGTTCAGCCCACCAGTGAAGCTGAACCCCAAAGGAAGGCCGGTCTGGCTGTCAACATGGCTCTCTCTAGAACCTCCACTATGGCCATGGTCATGAGAGAAATGGACTCAGACCCTCCAACAGAGAGACTCCCTCAGAATCTGCCAAGAGCTTCACCTGCTCATCTCCACTGATTGTTGGAGGGGCTCGGAGCAGAACAGGGGTCATGGTTTCCATTTCAGGCAGGGGAAGACTATTCTTCCAAGTGAAGTGGTTGCCCAGACTGAGTGGCCAGCAGGGGCCACGGGCAGCCTTGGTTTCCGCTCCCTGCACCTTTAAGCCCTAAACAAACTAATGATAACAATCATGACAGCAGCCAGCTCTCCTTATGTGCTTTACATAGATTATATCGCTGAAAAATCACAACAGCCTGACTACCATGATCTCAAGTGCCTTGCCCAAGGTCATAGAGCCAACAATACTCTGCCCCACCCCTTCCTCCCCTTTCTGACTCTAAACCTTGGTGGGGCTACCTTGACCTACTTCGGTAGGAAGCAGCTCAAGTTTCCGGTTTGATCCTGGAGCCTCCTTCCTCCAGGGGTTGAGAGCCGGAATCCCAGCAGCACAGCTCGCGTGGTGGTCTCAGAATAGCGTCTGGGCAGGGAAGGGACACTAGACTGCAAGTTCTGCCACTGGATCCTGTGTGGCTTTGGCCAAATGCTTGCCCTCTCTGGGCACTGGGGTCCCAAGGTGGTTAGACACAGACCCTTCTTGCTCTCCCTCTCCAGCCCCATGGCTGTCCAGCCCAGCTCCCGAGAGGCACGAGCCTTCCCCTTTCAGAGCCAAGCAAGTCGCCCTCCCAAAACAACCCTGTAGCCTCCCCAGCAGGGTTGGCATGGAAAGTCCCACACACTCAGCAACTCTGGTTTGTCCAGCTACAGTCACCTCTCCCCCATCCCAGCTGTCTCTGGCTCAGGGTCCTGCTGGCTGTGGGTGGATTCAGCCAGCTTGGAACCCGCCCAGCCCAGTGGCCCAGGGGGCTGTATGAGGTCAGGGTTCCAGGCTCCTGTCCAGAGGGCAGGAGCAGCCAAGACCTGCAGGCTGCAGAGTGAACTGGGAGGGGGCCCAGCAGCCTGGACCCCTGAGATCTCAGCCAGACATCCAGGCTCCTTTTCGGCTGTGCTCAAGAGGACACCAACAGGCAGGCTAAGGATGGCAGTGAGGGATCCTGAGGTTCCCAGCGCCCTCCACGAGATTCCTATAGCTAGTGGGATGAAATCAGACACGCTACCTAGTGCTAGATAATCCAAGAAAACCAAAGAGGAAATCCAGACTGCAAGCCCCCCAACGAAATACTGCAAGCATGCCACAGTGCCTGGCCCCACCCCACAGCCTCCCCCAGGACCCTGCTGACCCCATCAACTTTCCACTTTGGGACTCAGAGCTGGGCTTGAACCCTGGGCGCGCCATGGCCCAAGGGAGCCAGCAGAGGGAATGCCAGCCCCGCTTCAGGAGGCATGCCTCCACAACCAGTTAGGAAGGAACTTGGGAGATGTCCTTCTCAGGAAATAATTCTAGCACCATCCACAGAGGTCTTCCTTTGTTCTGATGCAGGGCGACCCTGGCTCTGAGAACAGAAGTCCTTGGTGAAGACCACAGAGCTGGTAAGTGACGGAGACCAGGTCACGCAGAACCACTCCGAAGGCCTTGGCTGTGCTACGTCCGAGCTCTGATGCTCTTCCGTATCTTCTACAATCTACATGGTCATTACACAAACGATTACGGGGCTCCCACTGTGTGCCAGGCAGCAGTCAGATGGCTTTCTGTATAGAAACCCACCAGGACCAGCAAGAAAAGCATCAAGGCGCTAAGGAAGCCTCTCCTAAAAGTTAGAGTGGAAAAGAGTTGTGAGGGTGGGTGTGGGGCAGACAGGAGGCCAGCATTTTCTTTTCTTTTTTTTTTTTGGTACATGCCCCTAGCCGCTAGGGCCTAGCAGGAACTGAACCTGGGACTCTCTGGTCCGCAGGCCGAGGCTCCAACCCCTGAGCCAAGCCGGCCAGGGGAGGCCAGCATTTTCTATGCTGTAGAGAGCACTGGCCGGTGAGTCTGGAGCCCAGGACGCTAACAGCCTCCTGACCCACACTTGCTGGGTAGCTGCTCAGCCTCTCTGGGCCTCCCTTCCGACTCTCAGCTGTAAAACCCGGACTGCTCGGGGGTGCCTTCCGGCGCCAAATCCCTGTGGCTGGTCCCAGGCGGCTTCCGGGGAGCCCCGGGCCCCGCTGCTATCGGAGCTCCTGGCGGGGCCCTACCTCCCCAGTCTAAGAGTAACAACTTGCAACCCGAGACGCCGGGCCCAGAACGTAGTGGAGGGGGTGGAGGAGGACCTACCTGGAGTCGGAGGCACAGGGACAGTGGCGGAGGGAGGAAATTGGGGGGAGTCCGGGGCGGGGAAGAGGAAAGGGGAGCATAGCCTCGCAGATGGCGGTGGGACCCGCGGGGCGTTGAGAGCTCTGGGGACGGGTGGCGCTCCGCTCCGGCGACTCGCAAGCTGCCCTCGCGGCGGGTTCAGAGAAGCGAAGGTGGCGGCTCGCACTTACCCGGTTGATCTCCGCAAGCCTCCTCTCCTGCCGGGCTTTGAGCAAGCCGAACGCCTTCCCTCCTGGAGGAGACAAAGAGACGGCGGGGGAAGAGGGGGTCTCCCCGGCCGCGCGCCCCAGGGGCCTGCGCCCGCTATAACGCGCTGCAGACCCCGCCGTCCGCCGGTGCGCACAGGTGGCGGCGGGGGCACGACGCGCGCGGGCCGGGGACGCGGGACAGCGTGCCGGCAGTGGGGCGGGGCAGGCTGCGGGACAGCGGGGGGCGCGGCGCCTACCTTGAAACCTGTTGCTGAGCGCGACCGACATGGTGAGCACGGGCCTCCCGCCTGCTCTGGGCTTCGCGGCCGGGCGAGGAACGAGGAGGGCCCGGCGCCTGGTCTGAGCTCCCGCGGCGTGTGGCGGCTGGACCGAGGGGCGGAGGGAAGGCGCGGGCGGCCGGACACACCCCTCCCTCCCTCCCTCCCCTCCGGCCCGCCTCCCTTCCCTCCCGCCGCCCGGCCGCCGGCATCAAAGCCGCTATTATGCGGGACGCGGAGCCCGCCGCCCGCCCCTCTGCTGGAGGACGCGGAAAATGCACGGCGCGGTGACCGCCCGTGGGCGCCTCCCTCTCGGCTCTTCCCGGGACCTTCACAAGTCCCTTTCTCGCTCCGGGCCGTGGTTCCCCGTACATTAAACCGGGACGATCTTAGTTCGCACCCTTGGGGTGAGTGCAAGAAGCACATCTGGGGGCAGCGGCAGCGAGCGAAGGCGCCGCCCGCCGAGCCCGTCGCTGTCGTCAGAGGCGCAGTGCGCACTCTTGGAAGGGAGGCGTGCGTTCCCAGCTCCCGTTTTCAACTCTTGAAGGAAAAATATAAAACCGGGTGGGGGGAGATGCATAATGACAAAGTGCCGCTGGGACATCGGCAACACTAAATCAATGAGAACGAGTTCGTGTTCTTGCGAATGAAACCTGTTTGGCTAGCACTCACTGGGCACCAGGCACTTCGCCGGATCCATACCCGACCCATGTGTTACTCCGGTTATGCTCAAAACTCCGAAACAGGGCTGGGCACTCCCACTGTACGGAAGAGCAAAGTCAGGGAGTGGACGTCCGGCGTGCAAGCCCCCTGGGTGACACACGGAGCCTCTGATTCCAGGAGGAGTGGCACTGAGGGTGCAAGAACGCGGGACTTGCTGCAGGGTAACCGTGCCGTGTCCTGTCCCAATCAGGTCACTTCTGAGAATGAGAAGTGGCCTCCTAACAATTATGCTGGGGTCACAGGCACAGACAGGGACTGTCCTGGGCAAGCAGCACACCTGGTCACCAACAAAGCACCCCCCCCCCACACACACACACACAGAGCATGTCCCTGGGGCTTGGATTCAGGAATCCTCCTTCCCCGTTTACCCCTAGGGTTTGGATCTGACCAAGCTACGTGACCTTGGACCAGGCACTTGACACGTCTGAGCCTCAGTTTCCTGATCTGTAGAATGGAGGAAACAAGCACCTCTGACCAAGCAGGGGTTGTTCGAACTCATTACTTTCAGGGTTTTAAGCAGGAAGTAAAAGCTTGGCGGGAAGAAGGGCTCAGTATTTACAACCCTTGGTTGATGGGAGATGTTCCCCCTGCAGGACAGAGACGAGAACTCACTTAGAGGTAAGTCACTCCCTGGGCCAGTGGGCTGGTTGGCTCCCGTCAACCATTCTGCAGGGCAGGGGCCACCCCACCTCCCACGGCTCAGCAGTTGGACTGCATTGCTAGCCAGATGTTCAGCAGCTGCCACATTCCACCAAGGGCAGCCCCACCTCTGGGGCTAGAGTGTGTCTCTCTAATAGCAGGCACGACCGGACTGCATGAGTCACGAGATATCAGGCCTGAGGCACGTCACTGGAATGGAGAAGGGGCCTGTTCTCCACCCGTCTGGGGTGCTGGGACTGGGCTTGGCAGATAATGGTTTAATGCCACGAGCAGGCACCCGAAGGCTACGTACCTTGGCAGAGAAGCCAGTGGGGGTAGGGAGAGGGGCCTGGGGGCATGAGACCCCATCCCAGAGGTCTTCAAAGAACCCCCATCTCCTTGGCACCACCTAACACCAGACACCAATAATCCTGTTTTGACCTTCCTGACCCCTGTCCTCCCTCCCAAATCTACCAAGTTATCCCAGGTCATTGGTGTCTACCACACCCCGCACCCCTGCCTTGGTTGATTTTCAGGTTCTCCGTGGAGAAGCACACCTTCTCTGAGTGCCCTCCTCCCGAAGGCTTGGAGCGGGCACAGCCCAGCTCTCTATATGGCCTTGGGCAGAGACCCTTGTTCTCAACAGGAGGCGGGAGAGGGGACCTGGGTGGGCCCTTCCTAGGAAGGTGGACGGTTTCCAGCTTATTTCTGCCAAGGATTTGACCTGATGACGTGTAAACTCGGATGCTGTGATGGTGGGAGCAGCGGGAGCATCTTCTTTCACCGCGTGCAGGGAAAGCAAAGACAGCTGCTCTGTGGACAGCCAGGACCACGGGAGCACACGCGGGTGGGCCAGGGCAGAGGCAGCGGCAGGGGGAGGACAAAGCCGCCTCACTGAGCAGCCCGGGAGCCAACTCGGGCCCCAGGCTGTCTCGGCCTTGGCAGCTCTTCCCACCAGGGGTTCCAGGAGACCCTCCCATGTCCTCTGAATGTGAACTCCTCTTTTCTGCTTAAACCAACTCCGTCCAAGCCAAACCGGCCAAGAGCCCTGGATGCTTCACAGTCCTGCCCATGCGACCTGTGTTTCTGGACTGACCTGTGCTGGCCAAGCCCCCACCTTGCAAACCCTGGGCTATTGCCCACTCTCCTGCCTGGAATGTTCCCCTCTGCCATCCCACCCTTTGGGACCTGACCCAAATCCCTCCTCCTCCTCACTAGCCTGTCTGTGCTACTGGACTCTCGGTTTTGAGTTTATTTCTTGACTCAGTGTCTTCAGACTGAACCAGCGGTCAGCTGAGGTCCTCTGCACCACACCCTTCAAATTCCCCAGACCTCTGACTTTGCTTGATAAGCCCCCTGGAGCAGAGGGGAGTTGCAGGGCCCCAGCACCCCCCTCCCCAGTGGGAAGACCCTGGCCAAGCCAGTGGCCTTCCTGCTACAGTGTGTCGGCTGAGATGGATTAACCCGTGTACTTCCTCCCACTCCCTGGTCACTGGGTGTGTCCCACTCTCGGGGTGTGCCGTGTGTGAGTGTGTGTGCGCGCGCACACAGCCAGAGCCCCTGCTGCCAACCAGCATGGGGGGACCAAAGACATACCACCCAGCTAGTAAAGAGGTCCTTTATTTCCACATCAGACAGAATTGGACTGTGGCTGCCCCCCCTCCCCCGCTGAGGACAGGAAGAGCTGTGGGAGGGTCCTGGGCGCCCTGTGGCACCCATCTTCCCGGTGCCAAGGCCCTGCCATCTGTTGGAAGAGGCCCGGGAAAGCGGAGGCGTGCCAGGAGGAAATGCCAGGGAATCCTGGACAGAGGCCGGCAGGGAGGCCTGGCCACAGGGGGATTCTCCAGCAGCACAGGCCGCAAAGGCAGCCAGGCCTCCACGCCCAGCAGCGGCCTCCCTTGGAACAGGTGAGGGCTGCTTTGGGAGTGTCAATCAGTCAAAGGCCCTCTGGGGTCAATGGGGTCACAAAGGGGAGCCCCCTGCTACCTGCGCCCCCTGACCCAGGCCTCCTCAGGCCCTTGAGCCCAGCTCTTTGGACAGGCCACAGAGTGAAAGGGGCCCCAGGATCCTGAGAACGAAGCATTCCATGAAGCCAATGACCTCCCTGCAGGGGTGGGCCACCCTGGCTGGCCCAGCAGGCTGCACCATGGCCCAGGAGTCCCGGGCCTCGGGTTCCACTGCTGAGAACCCTCTAGGACCTTGAGTTTCTGGCCTGCCCGTCCCTTGACTGTACAGAGCTGCTGGGTGTGTGTGTGGAGGGTGACGGAGAGGACTGCAGTGGGACAGAAGGCTGCCCTAGGACTGGGGCTCTGGCCCTTGCTGATCCCACCCTGGATCTCTGCAGATACCCCCCCAGCCTCCCAGGTACCAACCTGCCTGGGCCCAGGCTTTCAAGAGTGAGTAGCATGTGAGCGCCACAGCGTGCTTAACGTGACTCCCCAGCATCCAGAGGGTGTGCAGCACACAGTGGCCCCCAATAAGCAGCTGTGGGTTGATTGTAACAGGTGTATGTGCACAGATGGACTCGTGCACATGTGTGTACCACACACACAGGCACGTGTCCACACGTATACATGTGCAAGCACGCATGCGTTATTGACACCGTGGTGTGCGTGTTTGGGTGTGCACGGCAGGGAGTGTATGCAGCGGTGATCCCTGAGTGTGCACGCTGACTCCTGCAGATGGAGGAGGCATGGGCACGAACTCGGAAGGGTGTGTGCTCACTCGGGAGGGTTCGCAGCAGCGGGCTCTGGGCGCTCCTGCCAGGCGGAGCGCGCTCACTGCCAGCTGGCACAGCTCGGGGGCAGACTCTTTAGAATGGCCTCCAAGTTCTGCTTGTCAGCACGGATCTCGGCGAGGTCACTCTCGAAGCTCTGGATCTGCAGTTCCTGCTGTTCAGACTCCTGCTCCAACAGCCTCAGTTGCTCCTGCAGGGGCCCGGGCGGGCCTAACCGCAGCCTCAGGCGCTCCAGGGCCTGTTGGGTCTTGGTCAGGGCCCGGCCTGGGGCTCGATGGGTGTCCAGTGATTCTGCAGAGGGGCAGAGAGCCTCAGCGTGGGCCAGCTCCCTGCGGGCCCCAGAAGCTGTTCAGCCCCCACCCCAGAGACCCTTCCCAGTCCAAACCTTCCAGGACTTGGACTGCCCACAATCCACCAGGAAATCGAGGGACCGAGAGGGCAGTGTGATAAAGGCCTAGTCTGGGTACCCAACAAGCTCATGTGCAGACTCTGGAACATTCCCCCTGACAGGTGGCACTGGGCAACTGTTAATGCTTGTTGTTGGTGTTACTACTGCTGTTTTAAAAAGGCCTCGGATGAGTCCTGAGCCCAGTGTCCTCATCTGTAAAGCAGTGGTGTGTACATGGTCCCCTTGGTGCCTATGGGTTCCAACACGCACGTCCATTCACCAAGAGCGCACCCTCCCGGAGACCACCTATGCCGGGTGTGGGGGGATGGGTGGTGGAAACAGGGTCTCTGGCTGCAGAATGGGAACGAGGAGGCAGATGGACAGGAGGGGCTCAGACCTGGGGAGCAGGCAGCAGAGGTCTGGGACTTCCTGGAGTCTCCCCAAGAATAAAGCAAGGGGGTGGGGCCTGGTGCTCTCATTTGAACTTGGTGGTGATGATGGCATCAAACCCACAGGCTACCTGCCCCGCCTGGCCCTTGTCATGAAGGGTGACATTCAACAGGAAGACAGGGCTCAGCCAGGTGACGAGGAAGTAAGTTCCAAATGGCTTCGACTCCCACAGGGCCCGGCTGGGCCCCGGGCTCCCTACGGCCTCGAATTTCCTGGGCAATGAAGGCTTCGAGGAAGGGCAGGCAGCAGCAGGGGCGGAGCCGGGGCAGAGCGGGGCTGAGCTCCGATGCCTGGGCAGGTTCTGCTCCCCGCAGACCTGGAGAGGCCCCGCTGTCCTCAGGAAAGTCCAAACAGCCTGGCCTCTGAGGAGCTTCAGAACTGGGTGATGGCCTCCCTTCCACCTGCTTATCTGGGGCTCCCAGGAGCAGGGTCCAGTGCTGTTCACTCCTGCGTCCCCAGGCCAAGCACGGTGCTGGCATGAATGAATGAGTGAGTGAATGAATGAAGGAGTGAATGAATGAATGAGTGAATGAATGAATGAATGACAAGGACAACGGCCAGTGCGGTGTATCCTCATAGAGTTCACAGGGCGATCCCAGAGGGGCCCCCCGGGGCGCAGAGGGGAGGGGCCCCCGGGACGCAGAGGGGCAGGGCCCAGCCTCGGGTCCTCCTTACCCAGCCTGGCGAGCAGCTCTGACAAGGCCTTGACGTCCTCCTCCAGGGTGGAGCGAGATTCCTGGATCCGCTGCTCCATCTCACTCAGCCCAGCACCCACCTTCAGGAGGGAGGAGGGAGGCAGAGCTGGAGCGGCCCCTGCTGGCTCAGGGGCCGGGAGGAAGTGGGGTGGAGGCCTTGGCACACGTACCTGCTCAGCGTCCTCCAGCTCCCGTCTCAGTGCTCCTGAGACCAGCACCTGCCGCGAGGCCTGGCGGAGCGCAGCCCGCGTCTGGCCGGAGAGCCGGCTGGCCCGGCGGCGATCCTGCTCCCCCTCCCTCCGCGAGGCCTTGGCGAGCTACAGTGGGTGACAGTGCCGCAAGAAGAGGGCGACAAAGTATGTCCTCTGAAGGCAGAGACCACTGTGGCGGTAATGCCAGCAGGTGCAACAGTCAGCGAGAGCCGGGGAGACACGCACCCATTAGAACTGGGCCCCAGTTAAAAAAGAACCACCTGAGGTTTAGGGAATAAGGCCAAACAGACTACGTGTGAGTTCTGGTGATGTGATTTAAGTTACTGAACCAGCGGGGCCTCAGGTTCCTCACCTGTCCCATGGGGACAGCAATGACAGCCTGAGACCCACGGAGCCCTCAGTGAGTGTGGAATATTCAGCACCGCATCTGGGGAAGGGGCGGATCTGCAGGGGCAACTCTTATATGACAGCCCTCCCACAGGGAAGGACGCCATTGTCATCCCATCTGTGTCCCTGACCTTGGCATTGTCCTTGGCCAACAGCTCGGCTTCCTTGGCCTTCTTCTTAGCACTGGAGGACACAGATGCCGCGTTTCCCAGCGTCCTCTCCACCTGCTTGGTCTTCTTTTTCGCCTCCGCAAGGAGCCTGCCCCGGACGATGCTCGCCTTCCTCCTCAGCGCGGCCTGGTCCTTGGGCCCGGGAAACTGCAGCTTCATTCCTGCAAACCCGGCTGAGGCTGTCAGGAGGGCCTGGCTCGTGGCCCGAGAGCCTGCGAGACGCCTGACCAGCTCCAGACCCTCAGACCCGAGTGGAGGTCGAAATGCAGAAGGCCTGTGTGTAACCTACTCAGGGTTATGGAGAGGATGGCAAGTAAGTGAGACATACTGCCCAGGGAATTCAAGATTCCTATTATACTATGATACGTATTAAAGGTACAGATGACATGCTGGTCAATGCCTGGGCCACTGCTGGGGTGGGAACCACAGGAGACTACACAGCAAAATCCATGGAGCTCTCTGCTGTTGTTTATTTTTAATTTACTTTTTTTTTTTAATCTTCACCTGAGGATATTTTCCCATTGATTTTCTAGATAGAGTGGAAGAGAGGGAGGGAGAGAGGAGAAACATCAACGTGAGAGAGACACATCAATTGGTTGTCTCCTGCACGACCTGGACCGGGGCTGGGGATTGAACCTGCAAGCTATGTACATGCCCTCGACTAGGAATCAAACCTGTGACCCTTTGGTCCACAGACTGAGGCTCTAACCACTGAGCAAACCAGCCAGGGCGAACTCTCTGTTTTTATGTACTACCTATTCCTAAAAAGGCATCTCATAGTGACAGATAAATCAAGAGTCGGACCACTGCCCTGGCCAGTGTGGCTCTGTTGGTTGAGCATCGTCCGGTGCACGGGTTTGAGTCCCAGGCGGGGCACATACTCAGGTTGCAGGTTCCACCCCCAGCCAGGGCACAAGTGGGAGGCAACCAATCGATGTGTCTCTCTCACATCGATGTTTCTCTCTCTGCCTCCCTCTCCCTTCCTCTCTAAAAAAACCCCAAAGAGTTGGACCATTAAAATGAAAAACCGGGGACCACCTATAACTGAGGCGGGGGGGGGGGTGAGGAAGGGAAGAGGGGGAGTGAGAAGTGTCAGAAAATTAAGATAATGACTTTGCAGGTACTAAATGCCCTCTTTACCGATGAGCTTCCTAGCAACCAAGACCGAAAGGGAAGTACAATCCACATAGGTTTTATTATCTAACAAGAAGTAGTTTCCTTCTGTAAAGAGAGACTTTTTCCTTTCCTTTCAGATGAATTTGTTAGGGAAATTTACCTTAAGGTGTACTGAATCCAGTAGACAAAGTCACATTTTAAAAAGAATCAAGCCTTGCCCTGGCCGGTTTGGCTCAGCGGTTGGAGCATTGGCCTGCGGTCTGGAGAGACCCGGGTTCGGTTCCCGCTAAGGGCATGTACCTCGGTTGCAGTTTGTCCCGGCCCTGGTTGGGTAGTGCGGGTGGCGACCACTCGATGTGTCCCTTTCACATCGATGTTTCTCTCTCTCTCTCTCTCTCCCTCCCTCCCACTCTATCTGAACAAAAATATTGAAAAATGTCCTCGGGTGAGGATAAAAAAAAATTAAATTAAAAACATATAAATAAAAAGAATCAAGCCTTCTAATCTTTATGGGCATAACATGACCTAATTGCTCTATGAAGGCAATCCAGAAATTACATCTGCTTTGCTTCTTCTACACAAAATGTGTATTCTGTGGAGTCCTAATTATACAGGGTGTTAATAAATGTCAGGGGGGGATGTCAATTAAGGTAAAATAAAGTTAACTAGGTGTCTTGCTTGCAGGACTTCTCAGGGCCTTTCATGTTCCAAGGTGTGCCTGTGAGGCCTCAGAGGGAGCTGCAGGACAAGGCGTTTCCTACCCGCATTTGAACACAAACCCTCCCCCGGAAGAGCGTATTGCGGGAGGGGCCCTGGAGCACACCCTGGGGGAGGCTGCTCCACATTCATTCGGGAAGTTTCCTTCCATCCTGAACACCAACTGAGCACAGGGGTGGGAGTGGGGAGAAGAACCCAGGGTAGAGGTTTGAGCATGTCCTCGCGTGGATTACCAAGCAGCGCCGGGAGGCAGATTTCCACGTAGTGCTCCCAAGACCTTCCTTATTCTCAGAACCATCCAGCGATGAGAAGGTGATGCCTTGTGAGGTGGTGAGCACACCATCACCAGAGGCAAGCTAGCTAAGAGTAGATGAATCCCCTGTCTGGTGTGAGGGTGGCGGCACATGACTTTAAGGCCCTTTATAATTCTACTGTTCTAAAGTCCTAATATTCCATGATTGTCTATCACCGCATCTACATCCTCCTAAACGTGAAGCAGAGACAAGCACGTATAACCACGCCTTTCCCACTTGAAGGCCCCTAACCAGGGGGTCCCCAGGACTTGAGTGCAGGGGAACCTAGAGGATCGGAGCTACTGCCCAGTCCCCTCTGCCTACGTCTTACGGGCAGTGGGTGGGGCTGGGGAGCGAGGTTGGGGACCAAGATGACAGTGGAGGCCTGACTTTGGTCTCGGACCCTGAGAGGCACTGAGGGCTCAATGTGTTCCTGTCCTGATCCAGCTCACGGCGACAGAGCCACACGTGCAGGGTGAGGGGCTTCTCTGGGGAGCACAGAGGACATTCAGGAGCCATGTGGGGACACCGAGGTGTACAACTGCAACACTGCTGGTTTCTGCTCAGCTCAGCTCTGACCCCGGCACAGATATCACTCCCGCTCCTCGGTCTATCCATCTGTGAAATGGGAGCACTTAGCCTCACTTTCTTAAAGCTCAAAAAGAGACCTGGCTGGCACCAGTCCATACCCCCTACTTTTTTTTTTTTAATCCTCACCCGAGGATATTTTTCCATTTATTTTCAGACAGAATGGGAGGGAGGGAGGGAGAGAGAGAGAGAGAGAGAGAGAGAAACACATCTTATGTGAGAGAGCCTATCTCACATCAATTGGGTGCCTCCTGCATGACCCTGACCAGGGCCAGGGACTGAACTGCAACCTAAGTACATACCCTTGACCAGAATCGAACCCATGACTCTTTGGTCCGTGAGCCAACGCTCCAACCACTGAGCCAAACCGGCCAGAGCCCCATACCTCCTTCTAAGGAATTCTGTGTCCCTTCCCATGGCCCCCACTCCACACTGGACCACGGCAGTCATATTTGTACCAGGTGACGGGAGCCTGGCAGAGTGGACCAGCCCGGGACTGGACAGCCCATGGCATCGGATTCTCTTCCCATAAGGTTCTCAGGGCTCTGCGTGTGGTCTGATGATGGAGGACCAGGTGGGCAAGTACCTGGTGAGCAGTCTGAGATGGGGAGAGACAAGCAGCTACGGGACAGGTCCTGGCAAAGGCCATTGTCCCCCTGGCTTATGCCCACGAGACTGGGCCCCTGTGCCCTGCCACCAAGTCTGTTCAGGTGCTTGTCACGGGCATTTGCGTATCAATGAGATTAGGGCTCCGCAAGGCACGCCTACCTTCCAGGTCAGCCAGCAGGGTCCTAGCTCCCATGACGGTCACTGTGGCAGCCTGGACAGATGAGGAAGCCTGGGTCAGGGCAGCTCTGGCCTCCTGTTGCAGCTGGAGAGAGAAGAGAGAGGCTGGGTGGGTGGCATGCAGGTCCGCCGCCTAGAGTCAGGGCGGGTGGGCACCAAACCCACATATACCGAGTCCCAAAACATCACCCAAACTCTGACACTTAATTATGTTGTTTACCAGGAACACCTGCTTTGTTTTATTTTACAAATGTTAGTCCCCGAATCTCTCTCCCGAGAAGTTACGTGCCCTGGGAAAGCCTGAAGGAAAACCAACATGGCAACTTAAGGCAGAAAGGAGGACCGGAAATTTCTTTTCGGAACACCGCTGGATCTCAACCAGCACATCTGTTTGCTCTACAACTTTTCCCCCAGAAAATCAGTTTCTTCCCTCCCCCCACCACTAAACCAGACCAGGCAAAGCAAATGGGTCTGATGGGTGAACAGATACACAGAATGTGGTTCATCTACGCAATGAATAGTATTCAGTCACGAAAAAGAAGGAAGTACTGATAGACGCTACAAAGTGGGTGGACCTCAAAATCACGGTACGTGAAAGGAGCCAGACACAAAGCTACGTATTATATGATTCCACGTATGAGGAATAGCTAGGATGGGGAAGTCCAGACAGATGGGTGGCCGCCAGGGGCTTTCTGTTCAGGTGCTTTCTGTTCAGATGTGGGGGTGACTGTTGAACAGGCATGGGTTTCTGTTTGGGGTGATGAGGGTTTTGGAAGTAGACAGAGGTGGTGGCTGTGCAACACTGTGAAGGTGCTAAATGCCACCGCATTGTACCCTTAAAAATGGTTTGTTTTGCCTTGGCTGGTTTGGCTTGGCGGTTTGAGTGTTGGCCCACACACCAGAGAGTTCAAACGGTTGCAGGTTCGATTCCGGTCAAGGGCATGTACCTCGGTTGCAGTTCATCCCTGGCCCTGGTCGGGCTTGTGTGGGAGGCAACCAATCGATGCGTCCCTCTCACTTCGATGTTTCTCTCTCCCTCTTCCCTTCCCACTCTATCTGAAGATAAATGAAAACATGTCCTTGGGTGAGGATGAAAAAAAAAGTGGTTTGTTTCGTGTTATGTGAATTTTAGCTCAGTAAAAAATAGTAAATAGATAATATGGGTTTGAAGGGCCACGAAATGCTGCCCTGGGCCCTCGTGTCCCAGTCTGCCTCTGAACCCTTAGCAGGAAGGAGGGGTGTGTGTGTAGGGGGGCGCTCTGGGGGGTAGGCACCGCCCGCTGGGCTCTGGCCCTGACTCTGCCATGGCGCTCAGAGTACCCGGGACCCGCTCTCTCCTTGGCACCCCTACTCCAGACAAGGGTACCACCGGGGGCCCTGGCACAGCACAGCTCCCCCAGCGTGTGCCAAGCGCGGGGCCAGCTCTTCAGATGCAGGCTCGCTTCTCACAGGCAGCCTTACCCCGTCCCGTTTTTAAAGGGAAGAGAGGGGAGGCTACAGATAAGCCGTTTCTGTGATAAGTCAGGATCTGAATAAGGTCAGTAGGTAAGTTCATTGTATCCTGTCTTGCTGACTTCCTTATTTTGACACGTGTACTGTGCTTAGTTAAACCGTGGACATAAGGGGGATCTGTATGAAGGGTACAGGGGAATTCTTTGTACTCTGTTTGCAACCTTTCTGTAGGTCTAAAATTATTTCCAGATGAAAAGTTAAAAAAAAAAATTTAAGAGGTCTTTATACTTTAATAGGTTGGACACCACCAGACTAGGCTAAAGTCACCCCCTACTTCTCCCCGAATTCCCCAATCATTTAGCACCGTCTCCACTCCTGGGAGCCGTGCCAAACCGCAGGGGTGCGCACTATGCGTAGAGGAGGTGCTCTGTGCACACTGGGCGGGTGAACTGTGGGAGGAAAGAATGAATGAAGACCCATCCCAGTTGAAACCGATGCTGACTAAGGGCGGTGGGCATGGCCCTGGGTGCTGCTGGTGCTGCTGGTCTGTCCTTCCTGTCCCCTGCCCTGGCTGACTGTGAGGTTCTCTGGAGTTCTGGGGAGACCCTGGAGGCAGGAAAAGAACTACCCTGGCCTTGGCCCCTCCCTCCCCTGCAACTCAGCCCCCAGATCTCCTCTGGGGCAGCCCTGACCCCCTCCAGGTGCCTGCCTCAAAGGACAAAAGCCTACCTGCATGAGGGGCTCTGTCTTGTGCAGCATGGAGTGGGCCGTCGCCTGCAGGGCCCGGGCAGCCTCAGTGATCCCCTGCTCCCTGGACATGACCGTCTTCTCCAGGTCCTGCACCCTCAGGCTCAGGTCCCTGGTCCCGGAATTCTGCAGGGAGACGGAGGGCTCAGGCAGGACCTGGCAGGAAGGTCCACGGGGCAGATTCTCTCTGGGGTGCCAGGCACCAGGGGCAGGGATGGCAGGAGTAGGGGCAAGTGGACACAGGGAAGCAGAGGGGTGAGGGTGGGATCTGTCTCTTAAGGTTCAAATTCCAGCCCCTCCAATCTCTAGGAAGTGCAGCATCAGGCAAGTCAGCTAACCTCCCTGGCCTGCATTCCCTTCCCCAGGTCCAGCCACTTAGCAGAAACCTTGGGGCTGGTGTATCCCCAACTCAGACTTCCCGGGCTCGAGGGGGGCGCCGCTGCACCCGCACCCCACGTCGTCTAACCGCCCCAGCAGCATCTGGGAAACCAGGACTCAGCCAAACGCATTACTACCTGCTTATCACTTCACTGGCGGGGCGGAAGCAGAGACCCGCACAAGCAGCCTGGGGCTGGTCAGTCTTGCTCACAGTTTGCCCCAAGTGCATTCGTATAAGCTTAGCCTTTTTTCAAAGCTCAGTTCCTGAGTTCTGGGATTGCAGGATTACCGAGAAGACACACGGAACAGATTCGCCCAGACGTGATGAGTGTAGGGTGGCAGGCACAGAGAGGCCGACACCCATGGAGGGTCACCTGTGCATTACTGACCACTCCCCGCGGACACACAGCCCTTCAGTGACCCAATGGGCGCGCTCCCCCTGACAGACAAGTAACCAAGGCACAGGGAGGAACAGTCCTTGACCAAGGTCATGGCTGGAGCAGCGGCGCTGGGATGGGTCCCAAGTCCACCTGGTGCCGTTGCCAATGCCACCGTGATGGGGAAGAGGCTCCACCTTGATATTATTATTGTAATCAACAACCCAGATCAGTCAAGTGCTAACTTTGTGCCAGGCAGGCGCTCTGCCAAGCCCTGGAGGCGGATTATCTCATTTTGATCGACGGCTACAGAGTTAGAAGTAAACCACGGCATCTGCTTCTGCCTGGGCCACACTGGTTTCCCAGCTGCCACGTTCCCCCGTCCCCACCCCATGCAGGACACCAAGAGCGGCCGAGCTGACCAGTGCTGCAGGGGCAGCCAGCGAGGTCAGGGGCAGGGCTGTGTCTGTGCCAGCTTGCTGCATGGCGGCCAGCACCCTCTCAGCTTCAGGCAGCACCTCGGCCACAGCTCTGCCCAGTGTCTTCTGGGCCACCTGGACCTCCTGGTACCTGAGAGGAGACAGAGTCAGGATGGCCCAAGGAACAGGGCGCAGGGCTTTCCTTCCCGTCGCTGTCCTGTGCCCCCTTCCCCAGCCCTCGATTTTAAAAAATCCTCACCTGAGGATTTTTTTCCATTGATTTTCAGACAGAGTTGGAGGGAGGGAGGGAGGGCGGGAGAGAGAGAGAGAGAAAGAGAGGGAAACATCGATGTGAGAGAGGCACATTGATAGGTAGCCTCCCGCAGGACCCCAACCAGGACCGGGGATGGAATCGCAACCGAGGTCTGCGGGCTGACACTCTAACCGCTGAGCCAAACTGGCCAGGGCCCAGCCCTCGAGTTCTGAAGGCCTCTCCCAGCTGCCCGGACAGAGCCTCCCTCTGCGGATCGGACCCAGCAGCTGGCCTCAGAAACTGGCTGCCGCGCTGCGGATTTCAAATGCATGGAAAAGGCCGCAGAGGGATCTATTCAGGTTTCTTCACCCACTCAACTGAGCCGCGCTTTTCTGGAGGGCTCACACTTGGTTTCTCTTTAAGAAGCACATGTTTTGCACATGTCTGGCTCCTCAGGATGAATCGCGAAGTGGAACATGCCTGGCGGGGAGGGCAGCGGCCCAGAAGCAGTATTGGCTCAGCTGTGCCCTGGGTGCCCGGGGACGTGGAGACCCCTGGGCGGCAGGACTGCTCTGTGCCCGTTAGCCCTGAGGTGCTGTAATCAACAAACTCCAACAGCTTTCCTGCTTGTCCAGCCGCCCACTTCCATCCACCTGGCCCGCTCCCATCCCTCACCCCTTCTCAGAGAGCCAGAGCCCCTGCCCCAGGAGTGGATCATGTGACCTCACACCAGCCATGCTGATTGGCTCAGGGCTGGCCACCTGATCTGAGCTGGGCCAATCAGATTCTCCCCCCTAGAAGCCCACGTGGGGCTTGGGCAGACTTGGTGGGTCTCCATTGACCCTCTGAGCAAGAGAGATATAAAGGGGCACCCACAGCAGAGAGTAGAGGCCAGGAAGCTGGTGCCAGAGAGGAGCCTCCTCAGGGACATGGGGTGGGGCTGGGTGTTGTTGCAGGGAAGAGAGGGCCCTCCGTTCAGGCTGTTGTTCCTTCTCTCAAGAGGCTGAGCTGCACCCCCATGCGTGAGGGGGTTCTTGTAACACCACCAGATGGGCCCAAGACCCAGACATCCTGACCCGACACAGAATGTCAGGGAAAGGAAGCCAGTTCCAGAACCAGCAGCCTCTGGCCAGACCCTGTCGACTCCGGGAGGCCAAACCAAGCTCCTACCCGTACCTGGTAGGGCTCCGCTTCCTCCAGCTCACCTGTCCTCCAGCTCCCGCTGAGCATCCAGGGCCAGGCTGCCCTCCACCAGGCTCCGGAGAAGCGTGTAGCTGGTGTTGGAGGCGAGCAGAGCCCTCTGAGCTGTGGCCTTGATCTCGGTGGCAGTGTCCTTGTGGCTGCATGAAAATATCCCCCACCCATGGCCAAGAGCTCGCAAGGAAGGGGGCCTTGGCCCCAACCCACAGCCCCCGCGCCCTGGGCCTCTTGCCATCCTGGAGTACAGCCAGGCCCTCTGCTTGACGCACAACAGACAGACAGGAAGGGGACCCGTCCCGTTCCTGTTACAGAGAGTTCACGCCTGCTGTCCTGGCAGGGAGGAATAGGGATGGCCCTTTATCACACACGCAGTCTCGCTTCGGACAGTAAATTACATGGTCACTCTAATCAAGACGGCACAGAAGAGGGTGGTCAAGACCCGGATTCGAATCCCGACTCTCTCACTTGCAGGCTGTGTGTCCTCAAGCAAGTCACTTAACGTCTCTGAATCTGTTTCCTCATCTGTCAAATGGGCCTGAGGTCCCCAGGGCACAGCGGAAGGGGAAAACTGCTGCAGATTCGGTGTCTGGCTGCTTCTCACAGGCAGCGGGGGACATCACCCAAGCGTCCATGGATGGAGGACAGGGAAAACAGATGTGTCTTGCCCACACAACGAGCGGTATTGGTTGTGAGAAGGGAGGAAATGCTGGTATATGCTACGCATGGGTGGTCCCTGAACCCATTCTGCTACGTGGAGGAAGCCAGACGCAAAAGCCCACACCCCGAGTGACTCTACACGCAATGTCCAGAATGCGGAGATCCAGACAGACAAAGTAGGCTGGTGGTTGCCAGGGCCTGGGAGGTTGAAGGGCAAGGGAGAGTAATCCCAATGGGTACAAGGCTTGTTTGGGGGTGATGAGAATGTTTTAAAATGGATTGTGGGGATGGCTGCACCACTCTGAATACACTGCAAACCACTGACTTATACACTTCAAACAGGTGAATTTTAGGATATGCAGATTTTATCTTAATAAAGCTGTTATTTTAAAAAAGACAGTAGATGCTCTCAATGCCTTCCGTCGACCAAGGTACCTTTGAGCCCCACTCCCGGCACCTCTGAGGTGTCCATGGTGTCCTCACACACCTATCCTTCCCACGGCGGTGACACTGCCCCCCAACCAGGGAGCACTTGTCCTCCGCTGATTCCAGCTCCTAAGGTGGGGAGATCTGTGGGCTGATCCTGGCCCTGGAAACCCCTACAAGAAGGGCTGGGCTCCATGCATAAGGGCGTGGGCAGGACCTCACTATGCTCCCAGGGCCTGGGGGCTCACCTCCTGGCGAGGACACGGGCCTCTGTGGCCAGGTGGCTCCAGTTGGTGGGCTGACCGGAAACTTCCTGAGGAATCACCTTTAGAGAAAAGACGAAAAGAGGACGGAACTGATGGCCCATCCCTGAAGGGCAGGGGTCCCACCTACTAAGTTGTCGGGCAGAACCGAACGGTGCCAGTTCCTTCAGAAATGCTCTAGGTCAGCATCCGGGGCGCGGCACCCTGGAACGTGGAAATGACAGGGAGGACACCCTCCACTTCCTGGGACCAAGCCTTGTCCTCTGCACATGTTATCTAACCGAACCAGCGGAGGACGCTCTATGGGTCTCCCATGCTGGCAGATGAGGAAACCGAGCCTCCCAAAGGGGAAGGAGCTATGCCCAAGGTCGGCAGGTCAGTGGCACTGAGCCCAGGCTCCGTGTGGGCAGGGGACTCCCGGAGGTACCAGAGATGCCAGGACAGTGGCCGCATGCAGGATCTCCTCTTCCGAGGACCCCAAGGCTGCTTCCAGGTCTGCCAGCTGGACACAGGTCTTCTCGGCTCTGGCCTGGGCACAGCGGGCCCTCCTGCTCAGCCTCTGCAGCTGCTCCTGCGCAGCCTTCACAGCACCCTTGAGGCCTGTCACCTGCACCAGGAAGGCTTCCCGGAACCCTGCAGAAAGCCCAAAGTCCAGGGGGTCACAGAGCAAGTGAGATTTCACATGAAAGCCCCTGTCCTGGGGGGACCCCATCTGTGCCCTCCACTCTCCCTGGGCACAGCTTAACTCTAGCACCAGGCCTGGGCACCTACAGTCAGTTCCCAGGGAAGAGTCTCCCCATTTTGCAGACGCAAAGGCTGAGGCCCAGAGATGCAGGTCTCCCACACGGGAAGTCTGCTGTGGATGGGGGACTGGCAGGAACCCAGGTCTTCTAAAGCCACATGAGCAAGTCCCACATCTGGGCCGCCGAAAAACTGCCTTGAGTCAGCAATGTAATTTGCAGCATGGCTCAGCGTGGGCGTCGTAACACGCAGCTCCCTGTTTCAATAATTAGTCTTGCTGACAGGGGCTCAGCTCACCTCTATGGCTGTTAAAGGAGTATAGGTACTTACGAACATGGCGTTTCACAGAATAATTCATTTGCTTTCAATGCTCTCTAAATTTCAGTGTCTAGGGCCAAATTCCACCTGGCTTTAGAAATAATCTTTTCTAATTTTATTTTTTGTTGTTGTTGATCCTCACCTGAGGATATTTTTCCATTAATTTTTAGACAGAGTGGAAGGGAGGGAGGGAGGGAGGGAGAAAAACATTAACCCCAACCAGGGGTCGGACCTGCAACCCGGGTACATGCTCTCGACAGGGAATCAAACCCATGACCCTTTGGTTTGCAGGCTGATGCTCTAACTGCGGAACCAAACAAGACAGGGTTGTTTTAATCGACTCATTTATTTTCTATGCTGGGGCCATACCTGTTCAGCACCTGGGACAGCGCCTCAGTAATTACTCGCTGCACAAGTGCGTCAATGAATGAACCCAGCTTTACAGTCTCGCTGAGTTTACAGTCTGGGTGGGGTAGGAGTGGGGGACCAATGCTATAGTAAGAGACTGATGGTAATAAAGTTACAAAACTGGACAAGGGGCCTTGGAGGAGAGGTCCATGGGGAGGAGCCTACCCAGGCAGGGAGGTCAGGCAAGCTCTCCCAGTAAGTGGGTTCTCCTGTGGCTGAGCTGGGGGCCCTCAAAGCCTCTTGAGACCAGACGAAAGGGCTCCAGAGGGGGCATCTGACCAGCCAGCCCTCCCTTTGCCTCCTGGTCTCCCGCTGTACCTTGAAGCAGGTGGTGGCCCTGGTAGATGTCACCCCGAGGGGCCTCTCCTTGCAGAATGTCCATTGGTCCCCAGGGCCTTCCACAGTCGGACCCCTGCAGCCACCCCTCCATCAGGGTCAGCCTGGCCTTCAGCTTGGCAGCCTGGAGAGGACAGGGAGGGAGATACGGCCTGGATACCTCTCCCTGGCTCCTGCCCAGCCTGTCCTTCCCGGGGGTCTCTGGGCCTCACAGCTGAGGACACACGAGACCTCTGAGCAGCAGCCCTGCCCACCCCATGCTCAGCGCGGTCCCCACCTGCAGGCGTTCAGCCCACCACACCTGTCCTGCTGAAGGGGGGGATGGGAAGGGAAGGCCAGGAGATTTCCTGTCTGCCCTGTTGTTCTGCCCGGAACTGGGCACGCAGCAGGGGTGCCAGGGACCGGCTGGCTGAGTATGCTAAGCTGCATCTCCCAGCACCGTTTGTTTTTTTTTTTTTGTCCTCACCTGAGGACATTTTTCCATTTTTTGTTCAGACAGAGTAGGAAAGAGAGAGAGGTAGAGAGAGAAACATCGATGTGAAAGGGACACATCGAGTGGCTGCCTCCCCCAGGACCCAACTGGGCCGGGGACAAACAGCAACTGAGGCACGTGCCCTTAGTGGGAACTGAACCTGGGTCTCCCTGGACCACAGGCCGATGCTCTAACTGCTAAGCCAAACTGACCAGGGCCCAGCACCGTTCTCTTAATCATACAGACAGAGCTGTACTCAGAGCATGGGAGCCAGCCGGGAGCGACCACTGGCCACACACCAGCTCCCGTTCACCTGGTAACCACCCTAACCGGCCGGGGTGACAGGTCCCCAGCCCTCTCCTCAGTTCCAAAGTCCAAAAGGCTCTGACAACCACAAAGCCTTCCGGTCCTTCTTTGATGGCAAGGTGGGGTTTATTTATTTATTTTTAATTTTTTTATCCTCACCTGAGGACATTTTTCCATGTTTTGTTCAGATAGAGTGGGGAGGGAGGGAGAGAGAGAGAAACATCGACGTAAAAGGGACACATCGAGTGGCTGCCACCTGCACGACCCAACCAGGGCCGGGGACAAACTGCAACCGAGGTACGTGCCCTTAGCGGGAACCAAACCCGGGTCTCTCTGGACCGCAGGCCGATGCTCTACCGCTGAGCCAAACCAGCCAGGGTGCAGGGTGGGGTTTTATAACTGTGAAACTGATCTGCACAAGGCTTCTTGTGGTCTTACTGACCCCCTGGTGTGGACCTTCATGTTTTCCTGCTGCTATGTCACTATGGGGCTGGCCCGGGTGCCGCTGGGGTAGACCCAATATACGGCACGTGTCATCTTGTCTCTCTACTGTGCTGTCATCCCAACGTGGGCTCACTGGTCTCAGGTGAGGGTCTGCAAGCCTGAATTAACTCCATTTGGAGTAGGAGACACTGAAGCAAGACTGTCACCTGCTGGGGTGCATGACAACTAGAGGGCTGGGGGAGGGGGACCCCAGCTCATGTTCTGACCCCTGCACCACAGCACCTCCCGAAATCCTGCTTGTGCCCCGGAATGGGCATTGCCCTCCTGACATTCCCCACAAAGGGCTGTCTGGGGTCTATCCCCATGGAACTTGAGAAGGTGGGAGCCTGGGTGGTCGGTGAGGGATGGATCAAGAGCTCCTGTCCACTGGAGAGTGGGGAAGGAGAGGCGAGGGCTGACCCAGGTTGGCACGGGCTAGGAGGCTGGGTGGGCACAGGGAGAAGGCAGCTGGCGCTCCGGGTGGCGGGCAGTTCCTAGTGCCCAGCTTGGAGCTGGTGCTCGCCTGGGCGGGTGGGCTCACCTCCTCCTTCACCAGGGTGTAGCAGGACGGGCACTCCTGGCATTGTGCACGGTCGGCCGTGAGGAAGAAGTTGACCTGGCAGCGGTCACACTTGTAACCCACGAAGCCAGGCTTGCACACACACGTGCTGTTCTCGTGGCACTGGGGTGAGGCGGAGCCCAGTGGGGAGCACCTGCAGGCTGGGGGGACCGGGCAGACAGCACTGAGTACCCTGATAGCCACCGCACAGAAATCCCGGTCCCCTGCAGCCTCACACCTGGCTGCTCCAGGCCCCCTGGAGACGGATTCAGAGGTCAGAGGTGATGGTTGAGACGCTGACTTGTCTCAGAGTCCTGGAATCTGAGCAGCTACCATGCAATCGAACTGCACGCACGAGGAAGCAGGCCCAGAGAGGTGATGCACGGGCTGCCACACAGGCATTGAGCACGGTGTCTGGGGCTGGATTCCTGCCCCGCAGCCCCTCTGCTCACTCGCTCCAGTCTGACCTCTCTCCCCTGCTGCACGGCCATCCTCCCCATTGGTCCCCTTTGCCCAGAAACCTCAGGCCACGCCCTCCCGATAGGCCAGGAAGGACCTGGTTCCTTACCCCGGCAGCCTTTGATGGAGAAGCCGAAGAAACCCAGCTGGCATCTGTCGCAGGCCTGGCCCTCGATGCCCGGGCGGCAGGAGCACTGCCCAGTCTTGGGGTGGCACTGGTTCTCCTGGGAGCCCAGTGGGTGGCACTTACAGCTGTGGCGGGGGGGACCTGGGGTAAGCCCTGGCCACTCCCAGCCCAGCCGCCGCTGCCCGCTACAGCTGGTGAGGGGCCTTTAGATCATGTCCTCCGCTGACCAGGCCCCGTTTCCATGTTGGCCCATGTCAAACAGCTTCCCCCCAAGCTGTGCCCTGGGTAGCAGTCTCACAAAATGCTCTCCCCTGCCCCCCCCAATGGCCTTGGGCACATATACATCTTGGAGACTATACCCTGCTATGGGAAAGTCACAATGCAATCAGCACACTAAGCCACGCAAACGAGAAATCTGTTTGCTTCACTGGGCATCTCCCTGGAGTCCACTGGTCCCCAAAGGTGCTGTCTAAGGTGTTGCTGAGGCCAAAAAGGTCACTGAGTGACAGCGTCACTGAGAAGGGAATCAGACACCAAACCGGCCCCCTGCCCACCTGGACATCCCTCAGGGCTGCTCTTGGCCTGCATCCTGGGCTGGCAGGGCCGTGAGCCTGACCCCCAAGGGACTGTCCCTTTGTCCCCCTCCAGGGTAGGACACTGTGTTCCTGGCAATGGGCCTGGGATGCACATTCCAAGCCAGCCCCTCTCCGGAGGCTCCCTGGTGCCCTTCCATGGAGGTGAGACCCTAGGGGAAGGGCACCCGCAGCCTCGCCCCACCCACCTCCGGCAGCCCCTCCCGGGCTGGAGGTCGTAGAAGCCTGGGCTGCAGCGGCCACAGTCCCGTCCGGTTACATGAGGCAGGCAGGGGCACTGGCCGCTCACGGGGTCGCAGGGCCTCTGCTCACTGACCGAGCCCCCTGGGTTGCAGCTGCAGGCTGGGGTGGGAGCGGGAAAGGGAGGTGGGCAACCGTGCAGACCATCTGTCCCAGCTCTGGGGTGGGAGAGGCGGAGAAGGTGGGCAGCCCACAGACAGCGCGGTCGGCCCAGGGCCCAGACTCCCGCTGTTCCTGGTGAAAGGCTCCAGGGCCAGGCTCAGATCTCAGCCTGTGTGCTACAGCCTTGGGGAGAGCCCGCGGGCCCGCCCGGCCCCCCCGAGCCCCGTGGGCTGGACACGAGGCCAGAGGCTCCATCCCAGCACCCGCTGCTTGGGAACTCTCCAGCCTCTCTCCTGGGGCCCACAGAGTAAGGGGCCAGCTGAGCACTGACAGGTGCCGCGTGGACAAAGGGCTCAGGAGCAAGCTTGGGGCAAATGCTGAGCTCCCCTTGCAGCACTTCTGGAACCTTCCGGAGGCTGGTGCCCACCGCGGCCCTCCGAGAGGGGACACCGGGCTGTGCATGAACCCAGGCGGCAGGGAGGGGTGGAAGAGGAGGCTCTCAGCCAGAAGGCACAGCCCGGCTGGAAGAAATGGGACAAGTGCCGCAGGCCATTGGGACAAGTCTCACGGACTGCAGAGCCTGAGAGGAGCGCTGAATTATCAAGGCAGGAGAAAAACCACAGGATCAGGGCTGAGCAGGTCCCGAGGTGGAGGGAGACCGTGGAGAAGAGCAAACCCTTACACTTTCTGAACAAGAAACAGAGAAGGCGAGGAACCTGCCCACGCTGCACAGCCTCGCAGCGGGGCCGGCTGGGTCAGGGGTGGTACTCACGCATGCACTTGTCCGCGGGCCGAGGGGCCAGGGCGCACCCGTAGAAGCCTTCTTGGCACCACTCACAGTGAGGCCCTGTCGTGTTGTACAAGCAACGCAGGCAGTGGCCAGACAGGGGGTCACAGTTGCCCACAGCGTTGGGGTCCACGTTCCCATTGCACTGGCACCGCCGACAGGGCTGAGGGTCCCCAGAGAGCCCCAGCGGGTCCCCAAAGAAGCCATCATCACAGATCTCACAGCGCCGCCCTAGAAAAAGGCGAGGACTGTGTGTGGAGGAGCAAGCATGGGGAATGCCAGCCTGCCCGGTCCTCCGGGGGTGAGGGTGTGTGAACCGAAGCAAGCGCCCCTCGTCTCCCCTTGGGGCAGAGCATGGGCTCTGGGGTCAGGCCGACCTGAGGCGGCGCCCAGCTCGGCCATCAGCTGGCTGCACGGCCGTGGGCAAGTCCCTGTGCCTCTCTGAACTCAGGTTCCTCATTTGCAAAGTGGGCAGGACTACCGAGAGGGTTTGGGGGGGTAACCTGTGCAAAGCACAGTGCCTGGCATGTGGGAAACGCTCACTAGTAGTGGCTGTCATCACCCTTCATCATCACCATGTCACCATCTCCAATCATCAGCACCCTGGTCATCTTGACCACCATCATCATCCATCATCTTGATCACTATCTTCTCATCATCCGTGGACTTCACCATGATTGTGACCTTCCTCAGCGTCATCACCATCTGTCACCTTCATCATCATCATCTTCACGATCATCTTGACCATCACTTCACTGTCATCATTTTCACCTGGCTCATGACCTTTGTCATTATCATCCGTCGCCTTCACCATTGTCATCACCTGGATCATTATCTTCATCAGCAGCTTCTTCATCTTCATCGTCATCACCCCCACCTCTGCATCATCTTCCTCTCTCCTCCTCCTCCTCCTCCTCTCCCTCTTCCCCACCCCAGCTGTGGCTGCTTTTTCATCTGCGGGTCCTGCTCCCTTGACCTTGTCTGCCTCTCAGCTCCCTGAACCCCCTCTGGACTGTTTATTGCAGACGCCTGCCCTGCTCCCTTGGTTTGAATCGCCTCATCTCCCAGCCCTCGGGGTCACTGGGAGTCTCAGAAAAGGTGGTGCGTCAGGAGGCCTTTGGCGGGTCGTGACGTGGGAGGTCCACTCTGGACACAGACGGGACATAAAAGAACACACATGTACCATGTGCTTCATGCAGTGTTAGCCTGTTTCTTGGGAAACACACCCATCTTGTGTATGTCGTCATGAAACAGACGACTGGGGGGACCCACAGACCTCCACAGTCACCACGTCCCCTGGGGGTGGCCGGATGCCCGGCAGGTCATCTCCTTGCTCGCAGGCATGTTATGGTCCTCCTGACACTTTTACGGGTGGTTCCAGGCGTTACAATGAGTATCGCTCACTTTATAACTTAATGAACAGTAGCTACTGTCACTGTGAAAGAAGGTTGAGGGCGCCCTGTGTCCTCAAGGCTCATGGCTCAGCTGCAATCAAACTGACATTACTCATGGCGGGCAGCCTTGGACACGGAAACGGGGAACACGAAGAAAGAAAAGCAAAGTGGGGAGAGAGGAGCGTGCCCGGAGCTCAGCACGGACGCCAGTGCCCGGCTCTGGGGCTCTGAACCAGAAACGAAATGAGACGGGCAAGAGGGAGGCGGAAGCTGGTGGTGCGGACTGAGGCCGCTCGCTTGGAACTGGCTGGGGACCGCTCCCCGGGCCGGGGGCAGCGGCGACTTCCCGGGAAGGGCTGCGGAGGGGTCAGGATGGCGGGCAGACGTGTAGGTCAGAACTTGACCCGGACAGTCCCAACTCGAGTTGTCCAGGTGCGCTCTTTGCGTGCTGGGCTCTCACCAGGACCAAAGGCCGCTGGTGAGATGGAGACAGGCTGGCACAAGGCCCCAGACCAAATGTCCACCCAGGGCGGTCCCCTCTGCACCCAGCAGTGCCCTGCTCCCCGAAACCCTCCCTCAAGTACATCTCGGCCTGGGCCAGCTGAACCTCTCTAACTGTCCACACTCGCACTGAGTGGGCTGGGCTCCCGCGTGTCTGCAGAAAAGGTGGCCGTGGTTACGGAAAGGGCGGGTGTGGGGTCCTGAGGTGGGGCCTCGCTCCCCCAGTTCTGGGATCCCTGCTCTGGGGCTCCCCCAGTCCTGCTGTTGGCTGTCAGAGCGGTCCCCAGCGAAGCTGACGTTTGACAGGATCCACAGAGTGGGCTGCCCTGATGCGGCCACAGGTATCAAACCTGGACGCAGACGGCTGGGAGCTTGGAAACGCGATTCCAAGTGCAACAAGCCGGCCACAAAGGACAAATACTGTCTGGTTCCACTTACATCAGTGCCTGGAGTAGTCAAATTCCTGGAGACAGAAAGAGCGCAAGTGCCGAGGCTGGGGGAGGGAGTGTTTTGGGGGCAGAGTTCGGTGGGGAAGATGTTTGGAGATGGAGGTGGTGACACAATGTGAGAGTAGTTAACGCCACTGAACTGTCCCCTTGAAAAGGGTTAAAATGGCAAATTTTATGTTACACTTTTGCCACAATTTAAAAAATTAATAACAGAATATACCAAAAAACTACTGAATTGCACCCTTTAAATAGATGAATGGTAGAGAATGTGACTAGTGTTTCAATAAAGCTGTTTTAAAAAATCAGATGTCCGCCCTGGCCGGTTTGGCTCAGCGGTTAGAGCGTCGCCTGCGGTCCAGAGAGACCTGGGTTCGGTTCCCACTAAGGGCATGTACCTCGGTTGCAGTTTGTCCCTGGCCCTGGTTGGTCATGCGGGTGGCAGCCACTCGATGTGTCCCTTTCACGTCGATGTTTCTCTCTCTCTCTCTCTCCCTCCCACTCTATCTGAACAAAAAATTAAAAAATGTCCTTGGGTGAGGATTAAAAAAAAAAAAAAATCAGATGTCCCCTGGCCGGTCTGGCTCAGTGGTTAGAGCGTCGGCCTGCAGACCAATGAGACCCGGGTGCGATTCTGGCCAAGGGCACGTACCTCAGTTGTGGTTTGTCCCCGGCCCTGGTCGGGCTCGTGAGGGAGGCAGTCAGTGTGTCTCTCTCACATCGATGTTTCTCTCTCTCTCTCTGTCTCTCTCCCTCCCTCCTACTTTATTTAAAGATAAATGAAAAATACCCCCGGGTGAGGATTAAAAAGAAAACCAGACATCTAGGGTGGCCTGCGTCCTGGGGGGAATGAGGGACCGGAGAGGGCTGGGGACGGGAATGTCTGCTTCACGTTATCTGCGGACATGTTTAAAAAGCTGCGCGTTTAACCGGAGGTTGGACGCATCAGCCAGGGAACTTAGGAACAGGGTCCTGAGCTCCACCCCAGGCGCAGCCGGGCTCTGTGGGGCCAGGGCCCAGACATGGGATTTTCAAAATCTCACCTGGATATGCTCAATGGACCAGGTTATGCCAAGAACCCACAGCAGCCGGGGCCCTGGCTATGGGGCTATGGGACTCAGTGTCCGCAGAGGCCACCCCTAAGCTGGCCCTCTACCACTCCAAACCCCGGACCCCCTCCTGGAGCCCAGGCAGAGGCAGGACCCCGGGCACCAGCCACTCACCTCTCTGGCCCAGAGGGCAGTGGGTACACACCACTTCCCTGCTCTCGGGGACGGTGGCGCAGGACGACTGTCCCGGGCACGGACAAGGCTGGCAGTCGTCAGCGTGGCCTGCGAAGGGGTTGCCGTAGAAACCTGGCAAGCAGCGCTCGCAGGACGGGCCCTCCGTGTGGTGGCCGCACAGACAGATCCCTGAGGGACAGGAGAAACACCTGTTCACCACTGCCTGAGCCCAGGACCCTCGGAGACAGCGCGGGCTCCAAGTGGCAGGGGTCACACGTGTCCTGGCAGCACGGAAGGGAGCCCTTCCAGGGTGGAGGCAGCATGGTCCGGGGATGAAGAGTCCACCCTGGGTTCGTGTCCACTGTGTGAGCCTGGGCAGACCATCTATCACCCACACCTCAGTGTCCTCACCTGCAAAATGGGTACGACAGCCTCCACTGGGCTGTGACCTCAAAGGTTTCCAATGCGGCCACAGTGCCCCGCACAGTCCCTGGCACACGGGACCACCATCGCTGCCATCGTCCTCATTTCTGTCCCAAACCTCTGACCAAACCAACCAACGGCCCAGCTAATGGTTCCGCTCAGCCTCCCTTTCCCTTCCTCCATGGGCTCCTCACGGCAGGGCCAGCGGGACAGCGACACGGGCCCAGGACAGTGGTCACGACACGAGGCTCCAATTACAGGGCCTGTGGGTTCTCAGAGGCTCCCTGCCCTCGGGTTTCTAGTGATGGGGGCTCTGCAAACCGCTTCTCCAGCCCCCCAGCACCTAGTCCGCTCTCGGGGGGGCCCCGAGGGTGGAGGCCCCTGCCAGGGACTGGGTGAGGAGCTGGTTGCCAAGGCTGCCACTGCAGAGCCGGGCTGAGGTGACCAGGGCAAAGCGAGGGGACCGGATGGGGTGGGAGGGGCAACAACAGAGCAAGGGTGGCATCCAAGGAGAACCAGCCCCTGTCTTGGCCCAGCACCCACACGCTCGTTACTCCTCCTTCTGTGCAGGGTGCGTAGCAGTGGCCGCCCTGGCACTGGACAGATGAGGACTTGCTGGGCAGGAAGTTGTGGCAGGGCCAGGGCCCTGAGGGATGGCAGGTTGGTCCCATCTCATGAGCCGACTCTGCTTCCTCAGTAGGGGCTGCCTGGGGCATTGCACGGAAGGGTCATGAGCCCGATCTGGGCTCGACTAGTGATGCCTGCTACGGGCACACGAAGGGCAAGTTGTCCTCCCCGGCCGGTCTGCTGATTCTTGGCGACTGTCCTCTGTCAGCTCCAGCTGGAGCCTGAGGTCAAGCGCTTCCCTTCTCAGACACCCCACCTGCTCCCCCAGGAGAGCACTGAGCCTCCGGTGACCTGTGGCCAGCCCCGCCCAGTACCTCCTGCCCAGGGACCTCGGGGAGGTCCTCCTAGGTTTCCTCCAGGCAGTGGGGATGAGCAGCAGGCGCCGAGCTGTGGGAGGAGCAGCTCTGCCATCTACTGGCCGTGTGGCCTCCCTGCGCGTCAGGCCCCTCTCCGGGAAGAAGGCCGGCAACGGTCCTGGCACCGGGATTTTTACAGGACTCAGTGACGTAGGGGATAACCAGGTGCCTGGCACGTGGAGGAACACGTGACTCCACTCCCCTGGCATTGTTTTCAGTGATCGCTCAGACATGCACACGGCTGACCCTGTTCTGGGTGTAGCCAGGTAGCCTGACAATGGGGTGCTGGGAGACTCACCTGTGTCAGGGTCACAGGTGCCATGCTGATTACAGGTGCAGGGGACGCAGCTGGTGTAGGGCCCCCCCAGGGGCGTCTCCCTCTTGTATCCCGGAGCACAGGACTCACAGAACTGGCCCGCATATCCCTTGGGACATGAGCAAGTCTCCACCCAGGAGGCTGTGGGGGAAAGTCCCCGCCTGGCCGACGTGAGCCGGACCTCAGTCAGGAACACTTGGCCTGGGGGCGAGGAGAGAGACAGACAGACAGACAGATCCACACGTTTCTGCCCCAACCCTTTCTGTTCACATATGTGACAGGCTGAGGATTACTGGCTCATGTCTATAGAGACAGACCATGGGTCAATGATCAGTTTTTAAAAATTGTCAAATAAAGAGCAAAGGAAAATTAGGCAATTTTCAGGACAAGAAATAGACACAACTGGAAATGTTCTGGGGAGACGCTCTCTCTCGGGGGCTATGGAAGATGTGTGCAGATTAAACAGCGATGATGCACTCACGACCCTCGATCGGTAAACATTTAAAAAATCACGGTAGTGAAGAACGGGCCATGGGGGCACACGCACATACGCATATGAACATAAATCAGGAGGTTCTGCTTCTAGCACCAGAGGAGCTCCTATCAGACCAGCCTTCCTGCAGAAAACAACTCAGAACTCCAGACAGCTCTCAGCGACAGGTGTGTGGCTGGTGAAACAGCCCAGACCCACAGGGTGAGCACTGGGGGAACCCATGGCGGGCAGAGCACAGGACGCTGTCATCGGAACGTGAATGGGCACAGCCCTGTGGACAGACAACGTGGCAGCACGTACCCACATGTAATATGCGTCCTCCTTCACCTGATGTTTGCGCTTCAAGGAACCTGTCCTGGTGACACGCTTGTGCCAGGACATAAAGCCTTTTATTTTTTCTAATTCCTCACCTGAGGATATTTTTCCATTTGTCATCAGATAGAGTGGGAGGGAAGGAGAGAGAGAGAAACACAGAGAAGCATCGATGTGATAGAGCCACATCGACTGGGTGCCTCCATGTCACATGACCTGACCAGGGCCGAGGACGAACTGTAACTGAGGTACGCGCCCTGACCGGAATCGAACCCACAACTCATTGGTCCGCGGGCCGACGCTCTAACACGGAGCCAAACCAGCCAGGGCGGGGCACAAAGAGCCTTGATGGGAAGCTCTTCCCTAGCCCTGCACCCCTGTCTGACATGGTGGAGAACCACCCCTCGTCCACAAACAGCGCTGCTTAAAACTCCATGGAGCCCGGCCGCTGTGGCTCAGTGGTTGAGCATCAACCCATGTACCAAGAGGTCGCTGGTTCGATTCCTGGGCAGGGCACATGCCCAGGTTGTGGGCCCGATCCCCAGTGGGGGGCGTGCAGGAGGCAGCCAGTCGATGTTCTCTCTCATCGATGTTTCTCTCTCTCTCTCCCGCTCCCTTCCTCTCTCTCTAAAATCAATTAAAAAAAAAAAAAACATTTAAAAAAAAAAAACTTCCATGGAGTGTCTAGACCCCAGACTGGACCACGGTGGGTACAGAGAGGCAGGCGTTCCCACGTGTAACGACAAGTATCAACCTCCAAGACGCAGCGTGAGTGAAACACAGCCAGGTGCAGAATGCTGTCCTGTGTGATGGCCTTTCTGTATTTAAAAACCCAGTCATGTACACAGAAAGCCTGGAGAGAGGTGCCCCAGAATGTGATCGGTGGGAAGAGAAAGCTCAGGACAGGCGAGATGGAGGGTCAGCATGTCCACCAGCCTCTCCAGCTCACCCCAGCACCCAGCACAGGCTGGCAAGGGTGGGCGCCCTGTAAACATCTGGTCACTGAAGGTTGAGTGGATGACAGGGAGGTGCTGGAAGCTGCCGGAAAAGGTGAAAATGAAATTCCTTCCAGGAGCCTCAGCTAGGGGGCCTCGTGGTGACCTGGGGGACGTGGGGTGAAGGCAATTCAACCACAGCTGCAGAGAGAAGGAACTGGAACAGGCTGGGTTATACCCAAGCCTCGGGCTGAAAGAGGCCGCAGGGAAGGCTGGCCATCTAAGCCAGAGGTTCTTAAAAGGAGCGAATCAGGCCCTGGCCGGTTTGGCTCAGCGGTTAGAGCGTCGGCCCACGGACCGGAGAGACCCGGGTTCGGTTCCCGCTAAGGGCACGCACCTCGGTTGCAGTTTGTCCCCGGCCCTGGTTGGGGTCGTGTGGGTGGCAACAACTCCACTCGAAGTGTCTCTCTCACATCGATGTTTCTCTCTCTCTTCCTCCCTCTCTCCCTGCTGCTCTATCTGAAGATACATGGAAGAATGTCCTCCGGTGAGGATTAAAAAAAAAAGGAGCCAATCAGCCCTAGAGGCAAATCTGGGGATTTTGTCACAAGGGGCTCCTCGCAGTGGTGACGCTGCCGCATGACGGCAGCAGTGGTTCCCGGCCGTTTCACTGGCCACACCCCTGTGGCTGAGAGCTGCCCATCGTCACTCGTCACTCGTCACTCCTCCAGGCCCTGCCTGTCCCCAGCATCCACCCCTGCCCTACTGGTTATACAGCTTTGGGCGAGCGCCCATAACCTCTCTGGGCCTCAGGTTCCTTCGCAGTAAAATGGGGACTCAAGGAGCACGGCTGGGCCCAGCTGCTCCTGGGGCACCCGCATCGCCACTGACCAGGAGGGCTCGGGCCGGTCCGGATGCGCAGAGCGGCCACGTTGGCGAGCAGCCGCTGGAAGTGGAAGGCGGGCAGCGGGGCGTCCACGTCCTCCGAGGTCTCCTGCAGCCTGGGGGGGGAGGGCGGAGCCTGAGGGGGGCCACCGGGGCATCCCAGTGTGCCTGGACCCCAGGGGCCACCTGAGGGCCCAACCCCAGCTCTCGGGACAGAGCAGGACACTTACTGGAACTCGAGCTGTACTGCTCCTGGCTGCCCGGTGTCCCGGGGCCCCGACAGGCGGGAGTACGGCAGAGTCAGGGCCAGGCCGGCCCCTTCCAGCCTCAGCTGCACGGGACCGGGGGAGCCCCCGGGGGGGACCTGGAAGGTCAGTGTGAGGGGCTGCCCGTAGCTGAACCGCTGGTCACCCAGGAACTTCTCTGAAGACGAGAGAAGAAGGCTTGGACAGGCTTCTCTCCATGAGCCTGACTTAAAATGTGTCAGTGAAACATCCAAATGACATAAAACGACAGCAGGTAGGGAACCCCAGGCCTGTGCACAGAAGGCGCCCGGGGGGCTCACCCACACCCCTGCGGCCGCCCTGGACATTCTTAATGCTTTTATGTCTGAACTGGGGTCCTGCAGATGAGGCCGACGGCACAGTGTCGGGGCAGAGATACACGGCAGAGGCGGCCACCCGCCAGGGCGGAGCCCGCCTGGACCCACGTGCGTGTGGCAGAGTGAGGCTCCGCGAGGACTGGGGGCGTGCCCCATGGGGCTGAGCAGAGGGCCATGCTCCCCATGGGGGTCAGGCCTGGCTTCCAGCGGGAAGGAGGCAGTGGTGTCCCAGGACACAAGGCCGGAGCCCCGCATCGCCTCTGTTCCCTGGGCTAGTTCCCTGGCTGAGCCAACGCTGGGATCATGGAGGGAGAGGGAACAAGGTTCCTCCTCCTCTCGTCCTTCTGGACTCGTGAGAACCAGGTAGAGCAGTTGCTAGAGTGCGTGCCCAGAGGAAATAGACCAGGAGCTCGCCCCCCGGTGTGCCCAGCCCCCGGTAGAGCCAGCAAACACTTCTCAAGTGAGTAGCTCCTTTTTCTTAAGTGTGTGGACAAAGCAGCCTTGGAACAGAGCGTGGTTTCTGTTCGTGGGCTGCTGAGCTTGGAGCACCTGCCCCACGAGGGACCCAGGGACCCACGTCCTTGGCTTTCTGGCCGCAGGGCCCTTGGGTGCTGTGTCCACACAGCTCCTCAGATGTCTGTCCATCAGCCCTGGCTCCTCTTGGAGAGGGAGGGAAGGGCCAGGACTAGGTCAGGGAGCCAGTGGACCCCGAGTCGCCCCGAGGGGAGCTGAGAATGGACTCCAGACTCCGGGTTCGAGGGCTGGTGGTTTCCAGGAGACCAGAATGGCCCTAACTGATGGGGCTGTGGATCAGAATAACCTGGCATTTCTTGCTTCTGCAGGAATCCATGGCTCTGGGCATGGGGCGCAGTGCCCGGTGGGGCGAGGGGCTGATGGGAAGAGCACAGGACCGTCTGGGCTGCGACAGTGGCCTGAAGGAGCCTGGGGGCAGTGCCGTGGCCAGGAAGCAGGGCGTGGCCAGCAGAAACATGACCCCCAAGGGTGTCCGGGTTCTAACCCCTAGCCCCCGTGAATGTGATGGAGCATGACGGGGCTGATTAAGGTTGAAGGGGAAATCAGGTTGTTTATCAGCTGACCTTGGAGTAGAGAGATTAATACGGACTATCCTCTCTCTAGAGGTCAGAGGAAGGCAGACAGGTGGGGTCCGAGTGATGAGAAAGAGAAAGCCGGGACCAGCTCGAAGACGGAGGCAGGGCCACGAGCCAAGGAACGCAGGGGCTCCGGAAGCCGGAAAGGCAAGGGCAGGGGTCTCCCCAGGAGCCTCTGGGGAACGCCCCTCTGCCCACGCCTTGCTTTCAGCCCAGCGAGACCCGCCCCAGACTCGACCTCCAGAACACCAAGAAAACACATCTGTGTTGTTTTCAGCCCCTAAGTGGGTGACTTGTCGGAGCAGCGACAGGAGGCACACATGAAGCAGCCCTGCCCTGCGTGAGGCTGGAGGTACCTGGGGCTGTGAGCTCCTCCTCGTCTTCTGGGTTCAGGAGGAGCCCACGTGGGCTCCACCGTGCAGGCTGCTCCGGGTCCCCCACGCCACTGGCCTGCCAGCCGTCTGCCCCTGGACAGCACACACACACAGGCTCCTGTGAGACCCTGGAAGGTGGCCTCCACTCACCCCAACCTCACCTCTCTCCCGGGTCCAAAGGATGGTGCCCAGAGGCCCGAGCACAGCCTGAAGCAACGGGGCCCAGGGAGGGGACAGTTCTAGACACAGGCCATGTCGGGATGAGAGCTGGCTGAAGCCAGCAGCCGGCCAGCTCCGATCCCCATCCCAGAACCAGGGTGCAGTCTTAGGGTGGGGGTAGCCCCAGGAGAAGCTAGAAAGCTCGGGAACCTGGCTATGTTTGGGGTGTGGTCAGACCTCTGGGCCTGTGCTGCCCCTCAGGGGGCTTTGAGCACCATGAAAACGCAGCCCGGAGACCCCAACGTGGGGCCTTGGGACATCAGGGCCGTTTCTAACAACACCGGACTTCAGAGAATGCCCTCATACGTGCCCTCACCGCCCCTGCCCTTTGAAAGGCATGTGTCATTCATTAGCCCACTTCACCCAGGGAGGCTGCCTGGTTAGGAGGTGGTCAAGCCAGGAAGAAACCCGGGCCCTCTGGTCTCCAGTCCCAGTTCAGTCCACACTCACTCTGATGACGGCAGTGTAGCCATCACACTGAGCATAGTCTAGCCCAGAGCAAGTGACCCCAAGGGGTAGACGGGGGATGGCTGGAGGCCCAACACCTGGGCAGCTGAGAGGTGAAGAGGGGAGGATGAAGGAAGGGAAGGAAGCCCGGCCGGTGTGGCTCAGTGGTTGAGCGTCGACCCTGCACTAAAAGGTCGCTGGTTCGATTCCCAGTCAGGGCACGTGCCCAGGTTGTGGGCCCAATCCCCAGTGGGGGGGCTTGGGGGAGGCGGCCAATCGATGTTTCCATCTCTCTCTCCCTCTCACTTCTTCTCTCTCTAAAAATCAATAAAGGGAAAAATTTTTTTTTTTTTAAATGGAAGGGAAAGAAGTCAGGAAAGGGGGGCCCCAGGCACCTCCGTGCTAGACTCGGCTCTGCCCCTCCCTGGCTGTGTGTCCCTGGGCAAGTCACTTAACCTCTCTGAAGCTGATTCCTCCTCTGCAAACTGGGGACAATGAAGTGCTCATGGTCCCGCGGCAGTTCCGTTTGTCTGAACACCCTGGGAGAGCCCTGGGACTCGGAGCGGGGTCATGAGGTCACTGTCTTCTTCTAACACGAAGATGTCTCTTGTATTTTTCACCCCCCCTCTTGCACAAGTGGACCTTTCTAGAAGCTACAAGCAGTGTGAGGTCACCGCAGACGAAATGTGGCGAGAATCCGCCGGCGTCTATGCAGCCGGACTTCAGGGAGACGTGCAGACGTGCACACCTGTGGAACGGGCCGGCTGCACACCTCCCAAAATGCAAGTCTCTTAAAGAGTTACTTCTCACAGGTGGGGGTCACTTTTTATTGTAAGTTTACTATAGTTGTTTTAACAAAGATATTTCAAGTTACTGTTTTCACGTCTAATACAGAAAATATCCACATCAACAACCCACATAAATAAAAGCACTTGGAGCCTGGCTGGTGTGGCTCAGTGGTTGAGCGTCGACCCCTGCACTAAGAGGTCGCCGGTTCGATTCCCGGTCAGGGCACATGCCCCGGTTGTGGGCCTGATCCCCAGTGGGGGGCATGCAGGAGGCGGCCAATCAATGTTCTCTCTCATCGATGTGTCTCTCTCTCTCTCTCTCCTTCTCCCTTCCTCTCTCTCTAGAACTAATAAACATTTTTTAAAAACAAAAATAAAAGCACTTTGAGGGCCTCAATAATTTTCAAAGTCGTAAAGGAATTTGAAAATCAAAAAGCTTGAGAACTTCTGTTCAAGGGTGATTGTGAGACAGTATCAGATGAACCCAGGGCCTCGCTCAAAGTGAGAACAGATGATAATATTGTTCTCAGGATCTATAAACTGAGTCCTGACAGATGCCAACATCCTTGACTCCTGTGCCGGTGACCGCAACCCTCTCCATCCCAAGCCCCTCTCTGTCCTGCTTTCTGTGCGGCGTCCAGCAGGGGGCGCACTGCCCCCACGTCTGGGGCGCCCCAGAGCCAGTGTGGGAGTTTCTCTCCCAGGCTGACACTCCCCTCCTCCCTGGGGCAGATGTGGGGTGCGGGGACCCTGCGGGGCATGGCAGGGGTCCACGCAGGCTGAATTCAGGACTCTACCGCTTTCCTGTTCCAAAGATACACCTGTGCCACCTGGAGTTGGGGACCCAGGGCACCACAGCACCCCTGGACTCTGGACCCTGGACCCAGAGAAACAACCTGCAGAGCAGTTGAGAGAAAAGCTCAGATGCTGGCAAACCCTGGTGCCGACAACGAAGTTATGTGACCTGTCTTCCCGAGCTCTACAAAATGAGCGAGCACACACCTGCGGGGGAACCCGTGCGGCTCCCGCGTACAAGGAGCGCAGGGCCTGGCACACGGCAGGTGCCCAGTAACGGAGGCTAGGAGATTGAGCTTAAATCCCCAGCACTGGGATACCCCAAGGAAGGCCAATCTTGACCTTGAGTGATCAATTCCCCTGCAGAATCCAGACTATCTTATACCCTGCCCAGGAGTCTGACAGGAGGCTGAGGAAGGACGAGGCCGGAGGGAGCCGCGGGGTGCCGGGGGTACTGGCAGCTTTGGTGGGCACAGAGGGACCCATCTTGCATGGCTGGCCGTGGGTGCCTGTGGGAAGCGCCTGGGCTGGGGCCTGAGGCTGCCCTTCCTTCCCCCTTCTGCCCTCCCACCTCTGCAGGATTCCCCAGAGCAGATGGCTGCCCCCCCCGGGCTGGGAGAGACCCCTCAGAGGCGGCTGCCGGGGCTCCTCTTACCCCGGCGGAAGTCGGAGAGGATGTGGTGCACTCGGAACCGGGCAGCGGCTGCACACACCTTGGAGTGGCCGTAGCAGAAGCAGCTGCTGCAGCCGGCCGGGTTGTGGGGCTGCAGGTTAAAGGTCCCTGGGCGACATCTGAAATGGAAGCAGGGCATGCCCAAATTACTCGGCTGGGTTCAGGGGGTCCCAGCTGCACCAATGCAAGTCCAGATCACCGGGGATATGTAAAAAATGTTTTCCAGACTTACAGAAGAGTTGCAAAGCTAGTACAGAGTCTCACAGTCTCTCCACCCAGCGTCCCCTAATGTTAACACCTGCCCCTACCGTGGGGCATCGATCAGACTCAAGAAATTCACATTGCTGCACGTCACTTACTGACCCCCAGACTTTATTAGGACCCCCCCCCCTTTCCCGCTGATGTCCTTCTGCTCCAGCATTCCGTCCAGGACACAGCCTTGCCTTCAGTCCCATCCTTCACCCCCCTGCCCCCACCCCCGGCTGTAACAGCTTCTTGACTGGCCAGGTATAGTTTGTAGACTGTCCCTCGATTTGGACTTGTCTGATGTTTTTCCATGATCAGACTGGGGTGATGGGTTTGGAGAAGAAACAGAAATGAAATGACTTTCTCGTCCCAACACATCTGGATAAATGACGTCACTGGTCACGCTAGCACCTCGGTTCCGGTGCTGCCAGACAGGTTTCTCCACGGCAGGTGGTCCTCGTCCTTGGAAGCAAGTCACTAAATCTAGTCCGTGTCTGGTCAAGGGGAATTACGCTCCACCTCCTGGGGGACGGGGGCGAATCAAAACTGTGGACACTTCCAAAACCACCACGGTACTTAGTACATATTTTGAGGGAGATGTTGATGTTTTGGGACAACGCAAACGTCCTATCTCTCCTTACAGTTCCACCCACTAATTCAGCAGCAGCTCCTGCCCACGGCAAATTGACTGAAATTCTAACGACGATTCTGTATTTCCCTTACTCCTTCTCTGTTTAGCACTTGGAATTCTGCTGCAAGAATTTCCTGGGTTTTCCCTGCGTATCTATTTACTCACTCATCTCGTTACACCGCGTGGACTGTGGATATTTATTTATTCTTTGGGTTATAGTCCAGTGCTGTCGTTATTTATTTTGTTCAAGTTGCTCCAGCTTAGGGAGCACTTTCAAGGGGACTCCCGTGTCCCCTTGACACAGGCCCCCATCCTGGGTTTGGGGTTTGTTTTTGTTTTTAAGCACATCCTGGTTTTCTGGAGCCACAAGACACTCCAGGTCCATCCTGCACTTTCCACCCTGGCCCAGAACCAGCCATTGCTCCAGGGAGCCCTGGAGAGGGGTTCGCACACACAGGTTCTGGTCCGCAGCCGGGCTCCGTTCGAACCACCCAGGCAGCGGAATGGGAGTCCTAAGGAAGTGCTGACCCAGTGCCCCGCAGGCCCCGAGGCACACGTCCCCGTCAGGCCGTCAGGCCTGGTCTCACAGGTGGGAGCTGGGCGTGGAGGGAGGGGCTGCTCAAGGCGCGAGGTGGTGGGCAGAGCCGGGGAACCGGTGGGAGCTGGTCCCTGGCTCCACTCTGTCTCCTCACTTGCCGGGGTCTCAGGGGGAGGAAGACGAAGCAGGGGTCCAGTTCCCAGGTGTGGATAAGGTGTGGGGCGTCCTGAGGCTGGCCGTGGTGGGAGTCAAAGCCAGGGCCAGCCACAGGGCATTGGCTTCTTCTGGAGCCAGGGCAGGCCCCGCGTGGACCGACCGTCCACAGTGCAGGCTGTGTCAGGTACCTCCCACGCAGGGCTGGCCAGCCCCTCGCTGGCTGCACAGGGCATCAGAGGCCAGAGACAGAGCAGGAAGAGGACACAGTGTGAGCCCAGGGAGGAAAACCACATCTGCCGGCCAGCCCCCTGCTGGGGCTTGGAGGCCCCGGACAGGAAGGAGAAAACGTTGGAAAGTCCTTCTGCCTGGTTGAGCTTTAGACGCTCCATTCATACCAGGGATGACAGAGAGACTCAGCTTAGCAGGAGCTTCGGGCAGCAGGACACAGGGAAGCACTCTGAAGTCATGGCAGCGCCCATGAGAGGGACAACTGTGCCGGGATGTGTCCCCGGGTGTGAGATGGGGGCTGTGGGGCGCTCCACGGGTGAGGTCTGCCCCGGGTGTGAGATGGGGGGGCTGTGGGGCGCTCCACGGGTGAGGTCTGCCCCGGGTGTGAGATGGGGGGCTGTGGGGTGCTCCACGGGTGAGGTCTGCCCCGGGTGTGAGATGGGGGGCTGTGGGGTGCTCCACGGGTGACGTCTGCCCGGGTGTGAGATGGGGGCTGTGGGGCGCTCCACGGGTGACGTCTGCCCGGGTGTGAGATGGGGGCTGTGGGGTGCTCCACGGGTGAGGTCTGCCCCGGGTGTGAGATGGGGGCTGTGGGGCGCTCCACGGGTGAGGTCTGCCCCGGGTGTGAGATGGGGGCTGTGGGGTGCTCCACGGGTGACGTCTGCCCCGGGTGTGAGATGGGGGCTGTGGGGTGCTCCACGGGTGACGTCTGCCCGGGTGTGAGATGGGGGCTGTGGGGCGCTCCACGGGTGATGTCTGCCCCGGGTGTGAGATGGGGGCTGTGGGGCGCTCCACGGGTGATCTCTGCCCCGGGTGTGAGATGGGGGGCTGTGGGGTGCTCCACGGGTGAGGTCTGCCCCGGGTGTGAGATGGGGGCTGTGGGGTGCTCCACGGGTGAGGTCTGCCCCGGGTGTGAGATGGGGGCTGTGGGGTGCTCCACGGGTGAGGTCTGCCCCGGGTGTGAGATGGGGGCTGTGGGGTGCTCCACGGGTGAGGTCTGCCCCGGGTGTGAGATGGGGGCTGTGGGGTGCTCCACGGGTGAGGTCTGCCCCGGGTGTGAGATGGGGGGCTGTGGGGTGCTCCACGGGTGACGTCTGCCCGGGTGTGAGATGGGGGCTGTGGGGCGCTCCACGGGTGAGGTCTGCCCCGGGTGTGAGATAGGGGCTGTGGGGCGCTCCACGGGTGATCTCTGCCCCGGGTGTGAGATGGGGGGCTGTGGGGTGCTCCACGGGTGATCTCTGCCCCGGGTGTGAGATGGGAGACTGTGGGGTGCTCCACGGGTGACGTCTGCCCGGGTGTGAGATGGGGGCTGTGGGGTGCTCCACGGGTGATCTCTGCCCCGGGTGTGAGATGGGGGGCTGTGGGGTGCTCCACGGCTGACGTCTGCCCGGGTGTGAGATGGGGGCTGTGGGGTGCTCCACGGGTGATGTCTGCCCCGGGTGTGAGATGGGGGGCTGTGGGGTGCTCCACGGCTGACGTCTGCCCGGGTGTGAGATGGGGGGCTGTGGGGTGCTCCACGGGTGATGTCTGCCCCGGGTGTGAGATGGGGGCTGTGGGGTGCTCCACGGGTGATCTCTGCCCCGGGTGTGAGATGGGGGGCTGTGGGGTACTCCACGGGTGACGTCTGCCCCGGTGTGAGATGGGGGGGCTGTGGGGTGCTCCACGGGTGACGTCTGCCCCGGGTGTGAGATGGGGGCTGTGGGGTGCTCCACGGGTGACGTCTGCCCCGGGTGTGAGATGGCGGCTGTGGGGTGCTCCACGGGTGACGTCTGCCCCGGGTGTGAGATGGGGGGGCTGTGGGGTGCTCCACGGGTGACGTCTGCCCCGGGTGTGAGTGGGGGCTGTGATATGAGCATCACGTGTTCGCTGTGGGGTGCTCCACGGGTGACGTCTGCCCTGGGTGTGAGATGGGGGCTGTGGGGCGCTCCACGGGTGACGTCTGCCCCAGGTGTGAGATGGGGGCTGTGGGGTGCTCCACGGGTGAGGTCTGCCCCGGGTGTGAGTGGGGGGGCTGTAGGGAGCTCCACGGGTGAGGTCTGCCCCGGGTGTGAGATGGGGGGCTGTGGGGTGCTCCACGGCTGACGTCTGCCCCGGGTGTGAGTGGGGGGGCTGTAGGGAGCTCCACGGGTGAGGTCTGCCCCGGGTGTGAGATGGGGGGGCTGTGGGGCGCTCCACGGGTGACGTCTATCCCGGGTGTGAGATGGGGGGCTGTGGGGTGCTCCACGGTCACGTCTGCCCGGGTGTGAGATGAGGGCTGTGATATGAGCATCACTTGTTCGCTGTCCCTGGATTAGATGATCTCTCCTCCCCTTGCCAGCTCTCTCTTTTGAGGATTATGGGCTGGGAAAAGCAGATGTACTTTCAAGGTTTCTGAGCCACCCATGGAGATGGGTCACGGCATAAACAGGGTAATAAAACCTTCAGATAACTTCCTAGTCGGCAGATCCTGGTGCTCCAGGAGGGGTTCCAGGTGGCGGGTTGCGTAAGTCTGTGAGGACCGCGCCCCCGCGCCCCCCACGCCCCAGGTCACTTCTAACGGGCCTGTTATCCCATCGGCCCCCCTACCTGTCACACCAGCTGCCTTCCACATTCTCTTTGCAGGGGCAGCGCCCACTGTGGGGGTCACAGGTGCCCAGGCTGCCAGCGGGGTTGCAGGAGCAGGGTCTGCCAGAGAGACAGGACCAGGGGAAAGGTGTCCAACGGGCAACTCCCGAACACGACTAGCCCATCTTCCTTGGGAGGAATCTCTCCATCCTTCCCCATTCCTGAGAGGACCGGGAGGCAGACCGACCCAAGAGCCTGCACCCCCGGGCTTTATTGTTCCCACCTTGCCAAAGAAATGACCCACTCACTCACCCAAATAGCCGTCCATCTGCCTACCCACCCACCCACCCATCCACCCATCCACTCACTCGTCCATCTGTGCATCCCTCCCTCCATCTGTCTGCTTTCTCATCCATCCACCCGCCCACCCACCCCCATCCATTCACTCGCGCATCCGTGCATCTGTCCATCCAAGCCTCCATTCAGTCCACAGCTCCCTCACGGCCCCTGCTGGGCCGTCCACCCACCGGCTGCCTCCCTCACCTGCAGCCTCCCTCGCTGAGCGAGTGGAAGCCGGGCAGGCAGCGGTCACACTTCCAGCCCGTCACAGTGTCCCTGCAGGTGCAGGTGCCCGAGCCGTCACACTGGAGGCGCAGCGAGCCTGGGGGAGGAAGGGCACAGGGCAGCAGAGGCCAGCGCGGGGCAGGCCGGGGGCGGGGCAGCAGGGCCCACTCACCTGCCCGGTGGCAGTCGCAGGGCTGGCAGGGCGCCCGCGGGTCCCAGCGGAAGAAGTTCTCCCGGCAGTGCTGGCAGTGCGGCCCCGCCGTGTGGTCACGGCAGTGGAGGCAGCGCCCGCCGTGGCCGGTGCCGCGGAAGAGCTCCCGATCGAACACGCACTGCTCGGAGCGGCCGCTGCAGTTGCAAGCTGTGGGCAGGGGGCGGGGGGGTCAGGGCCGGGGCGCGCGGTAGGAGGCGAGTCCGTGCCAATCAGTCTCCTCGTGCTGAATGAGCAGGCAGCTCGAGGAGGGTCCGAGATGGAGTTCAGGCCTAGCTTGATCAAGGATATGGAGACCAACGGATTTGACCTTCCAAACTAGGACACTCTTATGAACAGAGAGGGCGCCGTTAATAAATATACCAAAACACAGGACCCTGTGAGGCAATCCAGGATGTAGTCACCTGGTCATGAATCACAGACAGGCCAGGCCACCTCTGGAGTGGCAGTTCACTCCAGGGTCTCTGGTGGCTCTGTGTGAATCTGGTCCCCACTGATCATGGGGTAACTCAGAAGCATGGAAAATACAAGTCACCCTTCATTCACTCAGTAGTTCACTTATAAAAACCTGTGTACTAAGGCTGGGCTCTGTCTTTCCTCCTGTGGTGAGTCGGGGTAGGGGGGGGACACCAGTGCACAGCACAGTCCCAGCTCCGCACGCGTGTTGCCCACCGTCTGACAGGGGCCAGGCACAGCAGGCCTGCAGAAATTCCGCAGGTGGGGGGCTCTGGGAGCTGAAAGGAGGACCCTACAGCTGTCCTGGGGGGATGGGGCAAGCCTTCTGGGAGGGAATCACAGCTACAGGGACATCGGAGGGGGAGCAGGAAGGAGCTGGCAGCAAAGGGGGTGGGGGGAGTCCCAAGCAGCAGGTGAGAGCAGAGGACAAACTGTGGGCAGCAGAGAAGCAAGACTGGCCCCGTGTGCAGGGGGCGGGCATGGGGCAGGGAAGAGGGCGGGGACACTGGGCAGGACATGGAGGGGTGCAGGGGCAGCTATGAGGCTGAGTCGGCAGAGCTTGGTCAGGGATGCGGGCCGAGGACTTGGCCTCAGAGCGAGGGGCTGTGGGGGCGGACGGGGTGAAAGCCAGCTGCACTGTGGAAAGCACCAGGGCTGCAGGCAGAGGGGGGCAGTGCCCAGGGAGGGGGAGGGGCACTGCTTGCGGAGAAGGGCACAGATGACTTGAGGGACGAAGACAAGGCTTGGGGTCTCTGGGGCTGGGGGTGGTGAGGAGTCGGGCATGAAGCCCCCGCTATCAGGCTGGTGACTGAGAGGACAAAGATGTGACCACAGGGCTGAGGACGTGGCAAGAGAAGCAGTCTGGCCTTTCGCGTGCGCCCGAGGAGGTGGCTCCAGGCCCGGAACGGGTGAGCCAGCCCGCACAGCCTCCTTGCCCTGAGAGACTCGGGTGGAGGCAGGCCAGCGAGGGCAGCAGGAACCCATTAGGGTCACAGCAGCCCCGGGCAGCGCCCGCAGACAGCACCCGTCCCACGGAACAGGCTGTCCCCTCCCTGCCCCAGCCCAAGAGGACCGAGGGCCCAGAGGCCGAGCCTGCATGAAGATGCTCTGGCCAGCGATGGCGCTACCAGCTGGGATCTGGTGCTGGTGACGCCGGCTACGCACGGGGTGCCTGAAACACACCAGACGACCATCTGGGGAGACAGGGCTTGGGGGGGCAGGCGGAACACCAGGCTGCTCGCCCCGTGTGCAGTCCCACGTCCCTGGGGAAGGTATGACAGCGCCATCCTCTCCAGAGTGTGGTCACAGCCACATCACAGGGTCTGGGACATGAAAGTGCTGCCTGGGCCTGTGGGACAGTCTGGGTGGGCAGGCCAGCACCCCCTAGGACCTGGGGTGGCCTGGCTTTCATTAACAGCTGTGGTTGGAGCAGCTGAAACAAAGGAACAAGTTGGGGGACCTTCCCAGCCCTCCCACAACAAACACCTCCATGGTGGGGGACTTGTTCTGGGGGAGCTGCCTGTGGGGGAAGGACCGAGGACTCAGTGCCACCTCCTGCCTCCCCTCGACGCCTCCTCACCCCTGCAGCGGCATGGGCTCAGATCCCAGCTGCCCCAGGCCCACCTCCTGCCTCCCCTCGGCGCCTCCTCACCCCTGCAGCGGCATGGCATGGCTCAGATCCCAGCTGCCCCCAGGCCCACCCAGGAGCAGCCCCACTGCAGGGTCTTGGGGGTTTGTTCCCCGCCCACAGCCTGGCCCCAGAGCCCCGGTACTCACACACACACTCGTTGGCCGCCTCGGCTGTGCCCCGCGCCCACGGGCGGTCCTGGAAGAAGGGCAGGCAGCGCTCGCAGTCCGTGCCCGTGGTGTTGTGCTGGCATCGGCAGACCAGCTGGCCCGCCGCGTCGGGACCACACTCGCTGGCGTGCCCATGACACTTGCACCTGGGAGAGAGCCAGGAGGGGTCCGGAGCAGAGAGGGCGCCGGCAGAAAAGGGTTAATCACTGGGCAGCCCCGCATCCCAGTGAGTCCGAGGCTACGGCTCAATTTTGGAGCTTTATTGAGCACTTACTATGTGCCCGGGACAACTGTAACAGAACCCGTTCTGAGCTGTTGACCTATAACCCACTGCACTCTGCAGTCTAGCCCATTTCACAGAGGGAGGAACTGAGGCACAGAGAGGTTGCCAAGGCCGCCAGTGAGTCACGGTGAGTCGGCGAGGCTGCCTCTGCAGGCTTCTGCCCATGAGGTGCCCCGCGGGGGCCGAGAGGGACCAGAGAGAAGTTCCCGTCCCACGCTGAGGGGGGCCAGCTCACAGGGCCGCGGGCGAGAGGCGCCTCATGCCCTTCTCTTGACTATGTCTCCTCACAGCCCCCAACGCATCTCAAGTCCCCTGAGAGCCGATGCCCTGGAGGGCAGCCCTGCCTCGTGTCCCACCTCACCCACCCTCCCGCAGGTCAGGGCCCAGCTGGGATGGGGCAGGAACAAGGGGTGCTCTAGGGGCCATGCTGCACTGAGCCCGGCCCCGTGGGCCGTCAGCCCCGTCCCGAGCGGCAGACCGAGCTCCCTAGAGGACGGCCATGGCCTCCAGCCCCAGCTTCCTCTGTCGCCTCCGACCAAGCAATGAGCTCACATCTCACCGGAACCCACTGCTGGGGCAGGAGGGACGGTAATTCTCCCCATTTCACAGATGGGCAAACGGAGGCTCAGGCCGTGACGTGCCAGATGCTAAGAGGCAGAGCGAGAACCTGAACGCTGCTCTCCCCTGCTCTGCGCAGACCCCGAGTCTCTAGGGCCACTCTGCGGCTCCCCGTAAGCTGTGTCCCACGCTCTGTCCCACGTGGACGTTGAAGAGCCCTGACCACCGCCGGCACCCATGGCACAGTCTCACCAGGGAGGCTTCCCCGCCAGCCACCCTGGGCGCCCGGGCAGGCAGGTAACACTCCAGCATCCCGGCAGGGTACGGCGGGCACCAGGCAGTCTTGAGACCAGAGACCACCCATGTCCCAGAGGCTGCCGCAAACGCCTTCCTTCCCTGTGACGCCCTGTGACCCCAAGGGAAGGAGTGACATTCCTGTAGGCCACTGTGGGTGGGACACAGGCTGCGGGGCCACCGGCCCCCAGCCAGCTGCCGGCCCGAGGATGGTCCGGCTCTGGCAGCTGGGGCCCAGATGTTCGCTGGGCTGAAGCCCCCCACCAGCAGGCGCTGGAGCCCACTGCCATCCGCCACCCTTGGAGAACACGTCCCCCCAGTGGTTCGACCTGAATCGACTGTGGGGGAGGCAAGGGAGGGGGAGCAGAGGGGCCCTCACAAACACCCCTCATTGCTCCCCTTTTTTTGTTGTTAATCCTCACCTGAGGATATTTTTTCCATTGATTTTCAGAGAGAGCGAGAGGGAGGGAGGGAGGAGGAGAGAGAGAGAGAGATTGATGTGAGGGACACATCAGTTGGCTGCCTCCTGCACATGCCCCAACCAGGGCTGGGGATCGAACCAACCCAGGTATGTGCCCTTGCCTTGAAATTGAACCTGAGACCCTTCAATGTGAGGCCCGATGCTCTAACCAGTGGACACACCAGCCAGGGCCCATCTCCCCTTTATCCCCAAGCCTCAGCCCCTCCTGAGAGGTGCAGACATGCTGAGTGTGGGCAGGAGCCCATGTCCCCTCCAGACTTCTCCACCTTTCCAACGCCACCCGAGTGCCCCTGAATCATGGAAGCGCCTGGCCTCCTACCCCACAGGCCATCACTCCCACGAACTGACTTCCGGTCCTAAATAGCTTTCGGACCCACACACTCTCCCCGCCTACCGCCACCACCCACGGCCGCCACCTCATATCCGGCCGCTTCTCTCGCCTCTCCTTCCCCACGTGGCTGTCAGGGGTTGGTCGTTGTAAAAATCCAACCCTTTTACTACCCTGGCCAACCCTTAACGGCTCCCCGCAGATTGTGGGCTACAAATAAACTCCGTCCATGACCCTGACTACCTTCCAGCTGCCTCCAGCCTTCCATTCCTGCCCCAGGGCCTTCTCCTAGGGCCTCAAGTCCCGGGCCCACACGCTGGCCTCGGGCTGGAATGCACACCTCCTCCAGCCTTGGCAGGTCCCCACCTGGGCCAGCTCCTGACCTGGGCACACCCTGCCCGTCTGGGGCACGCTGCCGTATTTACTGGAGATGCCCCACCTCCCCCACCCCAACACTGGGGCAGGAACACGTCTGTCTTCCTCTCTGCTCTCCCAGGAGGACCCGATGTGTTTACCTTGCAGACATTATTAGTGCCTTCCCTGGCTCCACCACCCGCCTTGCACACCCAGTCCCGGCGGCCACGTGAGACCAGCCTGGGATATCAGCGGGAGATGCTTAGACAGACCAGCAACAAAGTGCACTGACGGATGCTGGAGAAAGAAGACTGTGGACCAGGATGAGGGCCCCGCCCGCACAGCCTAATGCCCCACATGAGAAAGGGAGCCGGAGCGTGGCGACCCTCCCAAGTCGTTGGCTGTGGGGCTTTGCGGGGACCTGAGCTGACCGTCCTGCACTGAGATGCTTCAGAGCCTCATCAGAAAATGTTTGGGTCCCCATTTATGCCCCAGTTCGCCCGGAGATCTGGAGGGAGTAGGGGTGGTGGGCTTCACTGCTTATAAAATCAGGAGTCGGATAAACAAGGAAGCTCTGGAAGCTTCGAGCCTGTGCCTGCTCTTGGCCACCAGCAGCCAGCTTTCTGTGCAGCCGTGAGCTGAGCACGTGCGTCAGGGGCACGGCGGAGCGTCGCTGTCCGCTGCCTACTGCCACTTCATGGCATGAATAAAAGTATCCGTGAGAGGAAAAGAAGGGAGGGCAGGAGGGAGGGACAGGGAAGGGTCTTCAAGGCAGGGGGAACAGCAGGTGCAAAGGTCGAGTGCGTCCAGAGAATGGGAACAGCTGGTGGGGAGAAGCAGCAGGGGCTGGGCTGGGGGGCTGGAAGCAGCCAGGAGCTTCGAATGCCAGGCCCGGGGGCCAGGATTCTGCTCCCCCTCTCCCCTGGGGCACCCTCCTTCACCCTCCACCCATGTGGGTGACACCCACATGGCGGCCACCTTCGGCCCCAGGGCCAGGGTCCTGGCGGCCGGGTCCCTGCGCCCTGCCTTCCACCTACCTGCCGCCCACAGAGAAGTCAGACACAGCGTAGTAATAGGACTGCAGCACCTTGGGGTCCTTGAAGATGTCGTCCCCAAACGTGTTGAGCCGGTCTAGGGAGATGAGGAGCTCGGTGCTGGTGACCCACTCCTGGGGGGCACAGGGAAGGGCGGCCATCAGCAGGTTCCTGGCATCTGCTCCCACCCCTCTCTTCTGGGAGGCCCAGCTGGCCGTCCGGGTCAAGCTCAGACAAAGTCTAAGGACACTGCAGGAATCAGGAGCCTGCGTGCTGGTGTCACGCCAACCTGGGTGCCAGGCCACTTCCTGGCTGTGCCACTTTGGGGAAGTTGCTCAGTGTCCTGGAGCATCCATGTCCCCACCTGCAAAATGGGACAAAGGACGTGCCGAGCCCGCGAGGGTGCCTGGAGAAGGCCGATGCAGCAGTGAGGTGGGGGTCTGGCACGTGCTAGGTAAGTGGTGACCCCGTTGTGCAGGTCACCTGACTTCTCCCGGTGGCTCCTGCACCCCCGTTCTAGAGGTCAGCCGGGGGAGGACATGTCCCAGTGCCCTTCTCCCCTGCTCAGCTAGGCCTGGTGTAGGGCGGGCCCTGGGCTTACAGGCGTCTCACGTGCTAAAGACCAGGCTCCCACAGACAGGTCACCTGTCTCGGGTGATGTCTGTCCCACCAGAATATACACCCCACGAGAGCACAGCCGTGGGGCCCCTTTCCTTGCTGCATCCCCAACCCCCCGGCTCTGCCCACACGCAGCAAGCACTCAATAAATAACTTGCCCATCGCTGAATGAGCGGCTTCCCCCCAAGAGCTGGTGGGAGAGAGCCCACGTGAAGGCTGACATTTTCATCTGCCTGCTGTTTGCTACAATTAGGTGGCTCCGGCTGAATTTTAATTAGCATGTGAATTCAGCCCAGGAGTTCCCGGTGTAGCAATCTGGCCCATCCAGACAGAAAATGAACTCCTGGAGAAGGCTGTCTTGCCCCAGCGGGCCTCTGCCCCTCCCTGAGCTCTGGGGCTCCGCGGGCACTGCCTGGGACCCAGCACCAGAAAACCCGAGTGGGGACCTCAGCTGAGTCTGATGTCCCTGGCACTCCAGAATCGCTTCTCAAACGTCAGTGAGCATCCAGGGATCTGGTTAAAACGTGCCTTCTGATTCAAGGGTCTGGGGCGGGGCCCGAGACTCTGCATTTCTAACAAGGGCCCAGGGTGTGCCGAGGCAGCTGGTGCCCGGAGCAGCTGAGGAGCGGAGGCCGGGGTCGGAGATGCAGCAGCTCACAGCCAAAGGGGCCAACGTTCTTTTCCTTCTCAAACCAGCCTAGGGAAGGCACGGCGGCTGCGCCTGGGGCTGGGGCTTGGGCCTCACAGAACCTGCCGAGTGGGTACTGTTATTGAGGCAGGAGAGTAAGGAGCTGGGAAAATTCCTGGGCCAGTGGAATGGGGAAACTGAGACAAGATAATTAAACAAGGCCAGACCCTTTGAACAACGTACAGCCAGCCAGTGACTCACAAGACCTTATCTCCCCAACCAAGGACACTCAAGAGCAAATGGTTTCGGCCTCCCCTCCCTAACCGGAGAACATGTAGCTTAAATCACCCTGAGCAAGGAGATAGAGAACAGAGACCCAATTAACGCCGGTGGTGCCAGCCAAACCCAAGGTCAGTGAAGTCAGGGGAACCAATAACAAAACCCCGATTAGGGCCAGACAGACCCACGACACAGTGAAGCCGTAAAGCCGACCGCAGAATGATCCCAGACTCCCCTGTATGCTCATTTTGATGCATCAACATACTAAAAACGCACCTGGAAGCTGAGGACCAGGCTGCTGAAACCTTCCCCTAAGATTCTCACCCAAAGAAAAGAGATGAAACCCTCAAGACCAACGATACCAGACCATTTCTCAGGCATGAGCTTGTTACGTCACTTCTCCTAAATGCTAAGGGTCCCCACGAGACCTGCAACCAGGGGAGCAGCGGGTAGTGGCGGCTCGTCCTGGGCCCACCCCCTGACCTGTCTCCAAGGCCCCCCTTTCTCTGACTTTCCAGTGAGCTAAAAGGTTCAGACACAACAAAGGTTTCTGCTGTTTAAAATCTGAAATCTCGTAGGTCCCCTGTGTCCTGCCGCTTTAGACTGCCCTGTGGCCCCTGTCCCCGGGGTCCCACTCACAGCCCAGTCCCAAGGCCGCACCCCGCTCCTCTCTAACCTGCAGAACGGGGCTCTCTTCAAAGTGGTAGGCGCTGGGCCGGCCCTCCAGGGTGGAGAAGGCCACGTTGCCCCCGCTCAGCGGGGAGATGTCACTGAACTCGGAGGTGCAGAAGGCCACACGCTCGTCCTGGCCGGGGCGCAGGTAATGGCCGTCGGGCCTGCCGTAGGTCTTCTGGCAGGAGGCGCTGTAGTACTGGTAGGGTTCCCACGGGCCGCCCGCCCGGCTGCGCTTGTAGATGGCGAAGCTCTCGGGGCGGCTGGTGTGGAACTTCAGCCGCACGTAGGTGATCTCGTAAGCTTTCCCTGCAGCGGACGACACGGACCCATTTTACAGAAGGGAAGGGAGAGTCAGAATCCTGGCCCAGGGAGAGCAGACCGGCTGCGCTGCATAAACCATCCTGGATCGTTAGAGGCCGTCTGGAGCACTGTGCTGGGAGTGCCCCATCAATCAGTGATGCCTGGCAGGGGCACTGCAGGGGGGCGCCGCAGGGCACAACGCTGACAGCTTCCCGGGTGTTTGCCACCCCTGACCTAGGCCAACGTGCCTCCCTGCACAGGAATCTGCACAGTAGCACCCCTGACGGGCAGCCATCTCTCTTTGCTCAAGTGTCTCCAGCAATGAGATGTTGCCACACCCTGAAGCCTGCTCCACTGTTAGAAAGTTATTTCTTTTACTACACCCAACAGAGCAGTCCCTTCCACCTGTGACTCTGGCCTCATTCCCTCCCAGTGACTTCAGACTCCTGGTGTCTGGAGACAGCCCTGTTCCAAGCCCCTGGACCACTCTGTTCCTCCCACATCCATCTAACTTGTTATTTACTTATTTATTTTTAAATCCTCGCCTGAGGATATTTTTTCATTTATCTTCAGATAGAGTGGGAGGGAGAGAGAGAGAGAAACATCTATGGGAGAGGGACCCATCAGCTGGTTGCCTTCCGCACGACCCCAACCAGGGCCGGGGACGAACCACAACCGAGGTACGTGCCATTGACGGGAATCGAACCCGCGACTCACTGGTCTGCGGGCCAATGCTCTAAGCACTGAGCCAAACCAGCCAGGGCCCATCCAACTTCTTTTGTGCTCCAAACTTCTCAAGAGAAGTCTTTGTCTACTGACTCCATAGCCTCATCTCCAAACTTAACCCTCTGTCCTTTATCACTCAGCTTAGCTGGGCCACGTGACCGAAGCCACTGCCACGAACCATCGCTTGTGGCCACAGCCAGGGGCCGCCGCCTGCCTTACTTCCTGGGTCACTGATGATGATGCTGTGACCTTGAAATCCCCCCTCCCCCAGGAGTATCGTACAATGGGATAATATTTGGCAATAAAAAGGAATGAAGAACAGGTGTTCCTCGATTTACGATGAAGCTACATCCAGATGAACTACTGTACGTTGAAAACATTGTGAGTCAAAAGTGCATTACGGCAAGTGGCCTTGTTCTCCTTGAATCCGCTGGTATTACCAGGTCTCGTCAGTCTCTGGCCCGCTCCCTCCTGGAGACTGAGCACCATGCCTTCAATTAAGGGGCAGAGTTCTGATGGAGAGATATCTGAAGTCGATGTTGAAATTGCCAATCTGTGACTACCAAGACCATGTTAGAAGATTTGGGAATGGACGATGAAGGCGATGAGGACCCAGTTCCTCAACCAAATGTTAATGCAGCGATATTAAGAAGGGTCCTTCAGTGGTGCACCCACCACAAGGATGACCCTCCTCCTCCTGAGGATGATGAGAACAAAGAAAAGCGAACAGATGAAATCCCTTGGTCAGGGACCAAGAATTCCTCAAAGTTGACCAAGGAACACTTTTTGAACTTATTCTGGCTGCAAACTATTTAGACATCAAAGGGTTGCTTGATGTTATATGCAAGACTGTTGCCTATATGATCAAGGGGAAAACTCCTGAAGAGATTCGCATGACCTTCAATTTCAAAAACGACTTTACTGAAGAAGAGGAAGCCCAGGTTCACAGAGAACCAGTGGTGTGAAGAGAAGCGAAAAGTTGTGCCTGACCCTGTAACACTGTAAGGATTGCTCCAAATCCTAGTTGCACTGCTCTGTTTATAACTGTTAATATTAGCCCAACAGTAGACAAATGCAGTAGCAAATCAACTGTATTAGCAGAATATTGTCCTCATTGCATGTGGCGTTTGGGTACAGGTTCCACACCTATGGCTGAGTTTCTTCCAATATGATCAAAAGTTTCTTTTTTCTTTGCTCTGAATAAAACGGAATTGTGGGTTCTCCATAGAAAGGGGCATTTTGGGCTTTTCCCTCTTTTTGTAAAGCGATTTCTTCCTAGTTTATTGTTCAGTGAACTTTAGTGACCTTTTAAAAGTTGGCATTGTAAATTAAACAACCTGAAAAAGTTTTCTGAAATAGAAAAAAAGAAAAAAAAGTGCATTTACTACACCTCACCTACCTAACGTCATAGCTTAGCCGAACCCCCCGAACAGGCTCAGAGCACTGACATCAGCCTACAGCTGGGCAATTATCTTGAGTGTCATCTCAAGAGTCATTGTCTTCCTCCTCTTCTCACCAGAGGCAGGAGACATAGCTGGGCATCTGGTAGACGTGATGGGTGTAAATCCACAACACGGTAACCTAACACCCTGCAACACTGCGGAGAGTCGGCTGTTCGCCCGCTAACCTGCCCAGCACGAGTCCTACCGCATAGCGCTAGCCCGGAGCGAGAGCAACATCCAAAACTCAAAGTGGGGGTTCTACTAAACGCGTATCCCTGTCGCACCACCGTGAAGCTGACGACTTGTACGTCAAACCATCCAAAGTCGGGACAGTCTGTACTGATACATGCTACCATGTGGATGGACCTTGGGAATATGATAAATGAAAGACGCTAAGCACAAAAGACTACATGTTACATATAAACCCACTTATAGTAAAGGTCCCCAGTAGGCAAATCCATAAAGACAAAGTAGATTAGTGGGTGTCAAGTGCTGGGGGAGTGGGGTACCAGAGTAGGGGGACTGCTAATGGGTAAGAAATTTCTTTTGGAGGTAATGACAATGTTCAAAAATTGACTGTGGTGATGGGTATACAACTCTACAAATATACTATGAACCACTGAATTGAGCACTTTAAATGGATGAATTATATGGTGAATTAATTGCATCTCCATAAAGCTGTTATATATGTTTATGAATTGGACCTCACATCCATTAGGATGGTTATACTTCAAAAAAAAAAAAATAACAGCAAGTGTTGGTGAGGATGTGGACAAACCGGAACCCTGTGCAGTGTTGGTGGGGATGTCAATTTGCAAAGAAAAAGTTTGGTAGTTTCTCAAAAGTTTTAAAGTGAAGTTACCCTACAGTGCAGCAATTCCACTTCTGGGTGTACATCCGAAAGAACTGAAGGTGGGGTCTTGAGCGTCGTGCACGCCCAACGCACGGCGGCACTGCTCACACTGACCGAAAGGTGGAAACAGCCAGTGTCCATCGACAGGGGATGGACAAACGAATAGTGGTCTATCTAGCCCTGGCCAGACTGGCTCAGTGGTTACACCGTCGGCCGGAGGACCAGAGGGTCTCGGGTTCAAGTCCCGGTCAAGGGCACATACTTGGGTTGCAGGTTTGATCCCCAGCCCTGGGTCCACGGTCGTGTGGGAGGCAACCAATCAATGTGTCTCTCTCACATCGATGTTTCTCTCTCTCCCTCCCTCCCTTCCACTCTCTCTAAAAATCAATGGAAAAATATCCTCAGGTGAGGATGAACAACAACAGCAGCAAAATGTGGTCTACCCATACCACAGACTATTTATTTTTCAGCCTTAAAGAGCAAGGAAATTCTGACACCTGCTATAATATGAATGAACCCTGAGGACGTGAAGTGAAATAAAGCAGTCACCAAGAGTCAAATACTGCATGATCCCATTTACATGAGGTCCCCAGAGGAGTCACATGCACAGGGACAGAAAGGAGAGTGGTGGGTGCCGGGCTGGGCGAGAGGATGGCAGTGAGTGTTTCCGTTTGGGAAGATGAGGAAGCTCTGTGGATGGGCGGCGGCCACGGTCGCACATCAATGTGAATGCTCTTCCCTTAACGGCACTGAACTGAGCGCCTAAAAACAGCTAAGATGGCACATCTCATGCTATACGTGTTTGACCTCCATAAGAGAAAACTTTGAATATATATATATATTGAATATATATATCACCTTTTTGGGGACTGCAGTTTGGTGACATGGATGAAGAGCCGTAAAAATATTCCTGGTCTGCCCACCCAGTGTGGCTCAGGGGCTGAGAGTCGGCCCATGCACCAGGAGGTCAGGGCACATGCCTGGGTTGTGGGCTTGGTCCCCAGTGGGGGGCATGCAGGAAGCAGCCAATCGATGTCTTCCCCTCATCATCGATGTTTCCATCTTTCTCCCTCTCCCTTTCTCTCTCTGAAATCAATAGAAATATATTAAGAAAATATTCCTGGTCTTTGGCACAAGAATCCCACTTCTGGGAATTCCAACATGGAAAGGAACCTAAATGCGGGAAATGTCATCAGGGGGTTTTCTACAGTGGGGCACATCGGAATCATAAGGTTCAATAACCTGTAGGCCATCAATTTGGGGACAACTGAGGCTACTGAAACAGCGGATAACTGGTCTCGAACACGGGGGGCAGCTTGAGTCAAAATATTGAAGGAAAGAAAAGACACGAGAGTCACCATCCAGAATCGAACTATATTTAAAAATGCCCAAAGAATGGGCAAAAAGAAAGCCATCCCACAACAAAGTGTGATTATCCTCAGGGCAGAGTGACTTCTTCCCTTTTTAATTGTTCTGCATTTTCCCAATTTTCTCTCATGAAGCTTGTTTGAATTTAAAAACTTGTTTTTAAAACCCTGGCCCGTTTGGCTCAGCGGTTAGAGCGTCAGCCCGCAGACCAGAGAGTCCCGGGTTTGGCTCCCACTAAGCGCAGGTAGTTTGGCTGCGGTTTGTCCGCAGCCCTGGTTGGGGTTGTGTGAGTGGCAACCGGCCGATGTGTCGCTCTCACATCAATGTTTCTCTCTCTCTTTTCCTCACTCTCTCCCTCCTGCTCTATCTGAAAATAAATGCAAAAATGTTCTCGGGTGAGGATAAAAATATATATTTATATATATTTTAAAGCAACCGGCTTGCCACGTCCTAAGACGTTTTACAAAGTTCCACCGCAGCCCAGCTTGGCACTATAACCCCAAGAAAAGTGTAAGCTCAAGAGAAAGCACGTGTGGCTAACCAAGCCATTGTCGGGGCAGCCTGGTGGCGGCTTCTGTGCTGAGCAGAACCAGGCAGGGACTCACCCCAGATGTGCTCCGCTCCCGCTCACGGAAGGATGCTGCGGAGGCGGGTCCGCCAGACTCCTCGGTAAACATCTAACAGCCAGACACCTCACACATGGGAGGGGAGCTTGGAGCCACTTAAAAGATAGCTGGCAGCTAGAAGTGTGATCGGAAAAACACAGTCACCGGGACTTCGTGCAAACCAGCAACATCAGGTGCTGCTTTCTGCCTCCTTGCTGAGCCAGGAACATCACAGACACTCAGCAGGAACTTTTCGTTACAAGAGTTAATTAGAGGAGCCAAGAAAGCAACGTAATCCTCACTTTGTTATGAAAAGGTTTCTGCCCAGGCAACCTGAAGGCTGGGGAAGGACCCCACCACCACCACCACCACCAAGATCTTTTAAACAGTAACAAGAATTAAAGTCGCAGTTTCAACCCAGACCCTTGCAAGCCCCAGGGGCCCACGAGGTTTCAGGGTGATGTTGAGACAGGTTTGTTCCCAGCAGGAAAGCTGGACCAAAACATCATCCCCAACTGACACTGGGGCTACACAGCTTGGGGGTACACGGGTCTGGCATGCCTCCCAGCTGCCCAACATGCTTTTCCCTCTGGCCGGAATGCTGTTCCCTCCACTGCTCACCTGGCTGGCTCCCATACATCCCTGCTCATCACACTGGTGTAGCAGACTGACCCTGGCCTCAGCCCGGTGTGGAACATCCTTCTCCCACTTTCCCCGGCTGATGGCTCCTCATCCTTGAAGCCATGGGTTTGCGTGCCTCACGGGGCTCCCCCAGTCACTCTGGGCTTCCTCACACTGTTATGGAAACACTTGCCCAGTTCTCCCACTAGTCTGTGACCCCCTTGGGACAAGGTCTGTGACTCCTTCGCACTGGGCACAACACCGGGTGCGTAGTAGGTGCTCACTAAACGCTTGCCGAATGCGTGAGGAAAGATGAAAGCATGATCTATACTTTCAAGGAATTTACAATCCAGTGAGCAAGTTGAGACAGGCCCAACAACCGGCTGACACTGTCACAAGTGTGTCTGCAAGTCCTGATGCCCAACAGCCAGCATTTAGTGAGCACCTACTATGTGCCAGGCCCCTGCTGAGCGCTTTATACACACTGTATCTCAAGACACCTCCAAACAGCCCCATCACTGTGCACTAACAAGGGACCTGCCCAGTGTCACAAAGAAAAGAGCCAAGGCCTGGCTGGTGTAGCTCAGTGGATTGAGCATTGTCCCCCTGTACCACGGGGTCACTGGTTCGATTCCCAGTCAGGGCACATGCCTGGGTTTCAGGCTCAACCTCCAGGAGGGGGCATGCAGGAGGCGGTCAATGGATGTACATCGATGTTTCTGTCTCTCTCTCCCTCTCCCTTCCTCTCTCTCTAAAAAATCAATAAAACACATTAAACGAAAAAGAAAACAGCTGAATCTACTCAACTGCAGGCCTGTCTGGCCCCAAAGTCGCTGCTCTGAACCAGGCTCCCCTCTGTTCAAGGCTCTGTGGGTGCTCAGAGATAAGGACTGTCCAGGAAGGGGGTGCTGGTGCCCACGCACACTGCCACCACCCTCTGCACCAAGCCACGTCCCGTCCAAGCAGCTGGGACATAGAGCCCGTCAGCAGTGATACCGAGACAGTCATAAAACCAGGCCGGCCCACATCCGGCACTGGCCAGGCAGAAAGAGCTAGAACAGAGAGGCTTATTTTGGGAAAATGGAAACAAAACAAAGCCATTTAATTGGAGCCATCTGGGGAGCAGCAGACTGGGCGTGGGGCTGGAGGGGGCAGGGTGGGAAGCTGAGCTGGGAGTGCGTGGGTGAGGCTGCCCGCCCTCTGCGGGCATTCGAACTGGGTGGAGAGAGCGGCCCCTGCCGATGGGGGACCCCGGCGGAGCCTCCGCTCTGTCACCGGCCGTCCACGGTTCCTGTCCTCCTCTCCTACCCCAGCTCCTGGCAGTGCAGGTGCTGGGGAATCCCCGTGACGGTGCCAGGCCCCACGAGAGCTTGGCTAAGGCAGGGCTGGGCCCATCACAGTACTCTCATCTTTGGGCCAGGAGTCTAAACCCCAAATTTGGATCAAGACTGTCAAGCCTTGCCTGGCTGGTGTGGCTCAGTGGACTGAGCGTCGTCCCATGGACTGAGAGGTTCTGGTTCGATTCCCGGTCAGGGCACGTGCCTGGGTTGCAGGCTTGATCCCAGTAGGGGGCGTGCAGGAGGCAGCCGATAGATGTTTCTCTCTCACATCGATGTTTCTATCTCTCTCCCCTTTCCTTTCTCTCTAAAAAAGTCAATAAAAACATATTAATAAAAAAAAGAAAAGACTGTCAAAACTATTGTCTAACCTGGAGAGAGTGAACAGGTTTCATCTGATTATCGTCTAGGGCTTTGTGTTAAGAAGGATCCTGAGGTCCAGTCTGATCTGAGACAGGACTGAAATGTACAAGGTACAAGTCTGCAGAGAGAGGTGGCAGGACATTCCAGACCATTCCAATAAGCGAGGGACCGAGGAGGGGCTGAGTGGGAACGGACAGGAAGGCAAACACAAAGGACGTTCCCGAGAACGGGCCAGTGATCCTGACAAGGAAGAAGTCAAAGGGCAGAGAAAGACTCACAGCTGACTCCTGAGTTCTTACCTCCACACCTGCAGAGACGCGGGGAGGGGAGACGCCTGCGATTTTCATTCTAAAAGCACAACATACAATTTACCGTTCTAACCATGTGAGGTGCACGGCCCCGATATTAAGCACATCCACTGTTGCGCAGCCATTTCCAGAACTCTTCATCTTCCCAAATTTAACTACCAATTCAACAATGCCCCCTGCCCCGCCCCGCCCCAACCACTCTACTTCCTACGTCTATGGCTTAGTCTTCCGGGGACGCCATGTAGGTGGATCGTACAGTACCTGTCCTCGGTCTGGCTTACTTCACTCAGCATAATGTCCTCAAGGTTCACCTGCGTTGTAGCAGGTCAGAATTTCCTTTCTTTTTTATAAATTTTTTTCCCTTTATTGATTTTAGAGAGAGAGAAAGGGAGAGGGAGAGAGAGAGAGAAACATCGATGAGCGAGAACATCGACTGGCCGCCTCCCACATGCCCCCCACTGGGGATCGGGCCCACAACCTGGGCATGTGCCCTGACCGGGAATCAAACTGGCAACCTCTTGGTGCAGGGTTGATGCTCAACCACTGAGCCACACCAGCCGGGCAGAATCTCCTTTCTTTTAAGGCTGAATGCTATTTCAATGCATATACCACATTTTGCTCATTCATTCCCCAGTGGACACTCTTTCGCTATTGTGAACAACACTGCTATGAACAGGGGTGCCTTTACTTTTGGACCCTAAGTTTGAAGTCCTGAGTGACATCTGAGGGCTGACAAGAGGATGCTGCAGTTACCTGGTCAAGGGCCTGGCGCATAGTAGGTGCTCACTAAATGCTGGCCGAATGCATGAGGACAGACAAGGCGTGATTTGTACTTGCAAGTTCATAATCCAGTGAGCTGGTTCAGACAGGCTCAGGTGGAGTCCAACCACTGACCACAGTCCCAACAGGCAAAGTCAGGGAGGGGGCAGCTGGTGGCAGGCTGGCATGGAGATGGGGGCGCGGGGATTGGGAGGTGGTGAGGTGGCTGGAGCCTGGGTGAGCAGGAGCCAGGCAGGGCCAGGAGGAAGGCTGGGGCCCTGGTGAATGCCACAGCTCAGGAGTTTGGATGTATCTGGAGGGCCGAGGGGTCATTTGTTCCCAGGGAAATAGGGTGCCATGGCGATGTGCTGGGGTTCACATCCCAGCTCCACCACGGACCCGCTCTGGGGCCGTAGCCAAACTACCTAACCTCCCCCCAATTAACTGGGTAAGTGACTCGAATGTAGTGACTCCGTTTCCTCATTTGCAACAAGTGCACAACAATAATAGGGTTTGCTAAGTAAACGCCTGCAAAGCCCTCGGAACGGCCCCAGGCACGCAGCGTGCGCACCACTGAACGGCAGCGCTGTCCGTTCACTGGCCAGACCTACGTTTACGGGACAGACTGCGCAGGGGCCTGTGCGGGGCGCTGGGGTCCCTCTGCAGCTCGGAGCACAGGCAGGCCCTCTCCCCAATCCTGGGGTCACCTCTAAGCGGAGGGGCAGTCAGCGCAGTCAACAGCTGCGGCACGGGCTTGGTGCAGGGACAGGCACACAGTAGGCACTCAACGGTTCTGTTTGCGAATGAGAGAGTGTCGCCTGAGGAAGGCAGGAGAGAAACTCTAAGGACAAGCGCAAGCACTAAGCAAAGACCAGGAGGACAGCGACCTTCGCGGCTGCTGAAGGGCAGCTGGCTGCGGGAGGAGTGGGAGGTGGGCAGGGTGGTGGGAGGTGAGGAGGGGCGATGAGAGTCCATCTGCCTCCTTCCTGGGCTTTTTGACTTCCCCCTCCTGCAGCTCCTGGGTCAGTCCTGGGAAGCCCAGGAGAGGTGAGGTGGCCAGGCCGGCTGGCCCGGGGGTCATGCGGGGGCTGCTTCTGTGGGTGAGGCTAACCAGGACCACTGCCTTGACGCCTGGACCTGCCTGGGGCCCAGCATTCCAGACAGAACCCCCAGGGGCAGGAAGAAGGTCTTGCCCCCCCCCCCCCCCCCCGCGCTGGTCCCAGCCAATGCAAACAGGGCCACCCACTCGACAGGAAGACGCAGGAGGCAAAGCTCAGGAGACCCAGCTGTCCTTGGGCTCCTCGGGCCGGCAGGGTCCTCCTGCTGTCCAACCCCCCCCACCCCCAGCAGCCATGTCCCAGCGTCTCTGTTCCGTCCTCTCCGCCCATCTGGGCTGTGCGGGTCTGAGGATACAGCAAGCGGTCTCCTGGCTTCCCTGTGCTGTCCCCCTGACTTGAAATGTCCTTCATTCTTTTTTTTTTTTTATCCTCACCTGAGGACATTTTTCCATTTTTTTGTTCAGATAGAGCGGGAGGGAGAGAGAGGAAGAGAGAGAGAGAGAAACATCGATGTGAAGGGACACAACGAGTGGCTGCCACCCACATGACCAACCAGGGCCGGGGACAAACTGCAACCGAGGTACATGCCCTTAGCAGGAACCGAACCCGGGTCTCTCTGGACCACAGGCCGACGCTCCAACCGCTGAGCCAAACCAGCCAGGGCTGTCCTTCATTCTTATGTCACCTCCTGCCATCCTGCAGATCCCAGCAAGGCCCCTTCCCTGTGTGTGTTCCCAGAGCACCAAGCCCGTCCTCCGGAGGGCGGGGCCCAAAGCCTCAGGAGGTGCCTGAATGAATGCACGAAACCAGCTGGGCACAGGCATGGCACTGGGCTGGAGGGTGGGCAGGCAGGCACCCACCCACCGTCCTCCTGCAACTCCCCTTCTCTCAGGGGCTCAGAACGCACCTGCTCCGAGAACAGAGACGCGAAGGTCTTCCCGTCACGCCAGGGGGTTCTCGGAATCCAACAAAGTGGACAAAGAGATCTCCCCTCCCCCAGCCAGACGCAAAGCTCAGACCCACCTCACCTGCATCTGCCCAGGACGTGTGCATTCCAGGTGCAGTGCCACTGAGGGAGGGTCCTGGGGTCCACCATGTATGGCTGTGTGGCCCCGGGAAACTGACTGCATCCTCAGAGACCCAGTTTCCCTGTCTATAAAAGAACAGTTGTGCTGGGGTGGGGGTGCTGACTCAGTGGGGATCTTAACACATGGCCAGAGCCCCCTGATCCATGTCTGTTACCCGTGATGACCACCCACCTCCTCCCCACACACCCTTACCCCCACCAGGTCCCAGCCCACCGCTTCCCTGGCCTTCAGGGAGGACTAGGAGCCGCCAGACCCTGCTGCCGCCTGTTATCAGGCAGGAAGGCTCAGCTTAGGGATCTGGAACAGATGTCTGAGCTCACGGGGGGCTGGGAAAGCAGCGACCTCCACCAGGGAGCTGACCAACAGCCTCTTCCTCCCCTGCCCCTCACCCCACTCCCCAAGGAGGCCGGGGCCAGCGGCCACCCACTCTCCCTCCCAGGAGCAGAGCGTCCAGGAGAGGGGGGTGGAACTGCAGAGGTGGCCTGAGGACCAGGAGGAGGGGCTCCCTGGCCCACCTCGCCTGACGATGAGCCTCCACTGAGAACAGTGATAACGCCAGGCCTCTTCCCCCGGTATTGTGCAATCCGTGGCTTAGCGTGGAGACAACCGAAGCCCAGCGGAACCAGAAATGGGCCAACTCGGCAAGTATTTCTCAATCCCTTTGGAGAGGCCACCCCCCAGGGGAACCTCAGCCCAAGGGGCTCTCAGCAGAGTGACGCTGGTCACACACAAGGACTGTCACAGCCCTGGTGAGCACTTGGCCGACCTGAGCTCATGGAACCTGTATGACCGTCCAGGAGGTGGCAACTCACCCCCATTTTACAGAGAGGAAACCGAGGCATGAGGGGATGGCGTCAGCCCACAGCGAGGGTCCAAAGCCTCGTTTTGAGGTTTGTACCCTATTCTGTCTCCCAGAGCCCAGAAGCACAGATGGAGGAGGGGCATTGACACTCATTCATTCATTTCTTCCTTCCCTGTACAAACACCGCGAAGCTTCTCCTACATGCCTGTCGCCATACACATAGTGGAAGAACACCTGTGCAGTGATACACGTGTATGTGTGTGTGCACGTGCACACGCATGTGAGTGAGCACAAGGTCTTGGCTCAGTGTGGGGTCTGGGCCTCCAGTTCCCTGGTTGCGAAGGGATAGAACCCACCCTGCTGCTTAGGGTTCTGGGCAGAGGTCAAGGAGGCCACCCAGTGAAGCACGGGGCCCGGCACATAACCACACTGGGGAAATGGCACCTGCCCCCAAATCCAGACCCTTCCCCGCCTCTCCCACCTTGCCGGTGCCTGGGCTGAGCCTGCTGCCCACCCCTGGATTCCACCGACACGTGTAGCATGTCAGCCAAACCCGCATCCTCTGTCATGGAACAGCATGTCTCCTCCACAACCCCCACCCCGGATTCCTTCCTCTGTGGCCTTGGGGTCCTGCCAGCCCTGTCCAGCCAGCTCCCCCAGCCTTCCTCCCCCATTGGTTTCCTGTCGCCCCTGTGTGGGTAGAGACCACGCCCATCTAGAAGTCCCACCTCGAGGTCCTGACAGGCCAAGGGAAGGTGACAAGGTCCAGGGAAATGAGCTTCTTGAGTCAGCAGCCAGCACCGCATGCTCTGCTGAGGGGGCCCAGTGTCCCCCACCTCACTGGAAAGTCATTCCCCAAGGCGCTGTCCCCCAGGGCCAAGAAGAGCTGCTCCATTGACAGAGCTCATGTCAAGGACCTTTGGCTCTGATCTTGGGTTCATTGCACACAGATGTTCATATCCAGACTGCCACTTAGCAGCTGTGTGCCACTGGGCAAAGCACCTGATCTCTCTGGGCCTCAAAGTTCTCATCTGAAAAATGGGGTGCAGTCCCATAATCCCTTCTCTAAACTGCTTGGTTCCAGATGTGTTTTGCAATTCCCAACTTTTCAGAGGTTAGACAGACGACCCAGTGCTCACAGCACGGACTACGTTCACATTCCAGCTGGGTCTGGGGCCGCAGGCTGTACTCCAAGGAGATTTCAGAAGCAAAATACATGAAAGTTCACTCTGGGTAGAATACACAAGGTCTACAAGCAGCCTGCGGTCACACTTAGCAGCCAAAGTAAGTTATAAAATACTTCGAATTTTCAAAGGTTAGGGGGATTTTGGACCCACAGGTAAGGAAAGGTGGACCGGTGGGAACCCCCGCTCTCCGAAAAGGCTGTGGAGGGCTGCAACAGGTCAGATGCTCAGTGCAGTGCCGGGCACATCGACAGGGTCCAGGAGGACCTGATGGGGCTGGACTTGGAGGGGGAAGGAGCACTCCCAGCCCCACAATGGGGGAGGGTCTGGGAGCGAAGTGTTGGGTCCAGACTCCATTCTGATTCCCAGGGATCTGGGGCTCCTGCATCTTGGCACGGGGTTGGGTGGAGGGGGGCATGGGCAGAGCAGAGAAGCCATGTCATCTGGTCCAGCTACCCAACAGCATGAAGCATGGCTTCTGCCCAGGGGACTAAGTCTTCCCCGTGATGAATGCCTTGGCTCCTACTCCGGAACACACCCAAGGACTGCACACAGCCTCGGGGAGTCCAGAGGCCCCGAGGTGGACCAGATGACCCGAGATTAGGCTCCTGCCTGAGAGGGTCGTTCACCCCCTAGGAGATCACCCCCCCTTCCTCCCCACAACCACCCTTACTGGGCATGGTCTTTGCACCCAGATCCACTGCTCTGTAACGGGCTCCATGGAGACGTCCCCCCTCCAGCCCAAAGGACCACCTGTCAGTCAATCCTCAGCTCCCGGAGGCACAGGTCCCACTCCTGAGCCCCCATTTCTGGGTTTTACAGCCACCCCGGGGTACGCAGCAGCCTCCTGCCTCTGACCTGCCACGGGGTGGGGACAGAGGATGAGCTGGCGGTGCCCTCGAACCCCGCTTACCCAGGCGGAGGGTGATGTTGACAGAGGTGGGGTGCTGCACGCCGAAGGCCATGGACGGGCTCTGCCACCAGGTGCTGTCGTCCTGGCTGTGGAAGTCGGTGAGGTAGGAGGCGTTGTGGTGGCGCCGGGGGTCCGCGGCGTCGCAGCGCTGGCACTGCGCCCCGCCGCCCCCGCGCGCGCCCACGTGCGGGCAGAAGTCCTCGGGCGGGCGGCCGCACGTGTGCGAGGCCTGGGCGAGCCGGCCGAACGCCGCGTTCTCGAACTCGGGCAGGCAGCGCTGCGCGCGCCCCGCGCCGTCGTAACACGCAGCCAGCCCCGCGCCCGCCCGCGGCGCCAGCAGCGCCAGCAGCGCCGGGAGCACCGGGAGCACCGGGAGCATCGGGAGCACCGGGAGCGCCCGGCCCAGCAGGAGCGCCGCCGCCATGGCCCGCAGCACCGCGCCTCCCGGCCTGCGCCCGGCTCTCCGGCTCGGCTCGGGGCGCGCACCGGGGCCCAGGGCCCGCCTCCCCCGGCGGGCGGGCCGCTCCGTCCCTGGGCGCTGACCCCACCTGGCGGACGCGCCCGGGAGTGCCCGCTCTGCCGCGGCCGGGGAAGCCGCGCCCTGGCTGCTGGGGGTCCCTGGCTGCTGGGGGTCCCTGGCTGCCGGGGGTCCCTGGCTCTGCGCCTCCCAGTTCTGTCCGTAAACCGGGGTTGATCGTGATACGGCTGCATCAGCGCTGTTGTGAGGTTTCAGGGGCTGCTCCCTAGAGGGAAACTGCTCCCCTGTCCCCTTGGGTCCTGAGCCAAAAGGGGACCTCAGGGTCTTCCCCTGGGCTTCGCACGCCTCTTTCTAGCAGTAACGTGGGTGGCTCCTCACGTGTCCTCGGCTCCGTTGACTCTGAGAAGTGCTTCTGCTGCTGGCCTCCCTGTTCTCACGGGGAGATGTTCTCACCCGGTATTCGTGACCGAAGAAGGTACCTCGTCCCCCACAAACATCACGGAGAGGCCTCCCCTGCCTCCCCAGCAGATGCCTCTTTTCACTCTCCATTTATGAAAGTTAGTAAATCCAAGGAGGGAAGCCATATGTTCTTATCAAGAGATGCTAGAGAAAACACGATACAATTCAGCACGGGTTTTAATGAGCAGGCTGATAGGATGGAACAGAGAGTGGCACATGGTTGCACTGTGGGGGCAGGGAGGGGGACGTGGCTAGTTCTGCCTAGAGTTGGAAGGTGCTTCCCAGAAGAGATGACATGGAAACAGTAACAAAGGATGAGAGGCGGAAAGGGAGGCTCTGGCGGGAGGCGTAGAGTGTGCAAAGCCAGGTGGGAATGGGTAGGTAAGTCTGTTGCATGTTTGCAGCTGTGGGTGGAAGGTGGTCCTGGAGGGTGAGGCTGGGGGTGGTGGTGAGGCTGGAGCAGGGTGCAGAGGCCAGGTGATGTGGGGTTCTGGGCGCCATGGTGATGAGCTGAGGCTTCGTCCTATAGAGGGTGTGCAGGAGGTGAGGGTTGTGAGTTCATGGTGGCAGGGACCTCATGTGCCTCACCCCGGCGTCCCCACAGCCTGCACTGAGAGTAGTTCAGGGGAGGTCTGGGAAATAGGCTGGCAAAGGCGGATCCGATAGGGGCTGGGCTGGAGATCGTGGCTCCTTCAAGAGGTGTGAGCTAGGTGCCCGCCGACCTTGCCCAGCCCCTGGCAGCAGCCCTCCAGGGGGACCATCCGACCTCTGCTGGCGCCTTGGTTAGGATCTGCGGGAGGTCCCCTTGTGGGTTCCCCTGAGCCTGCTGCATTCCCAGTCTCTGCCCAGGGCTCCACGTGCAGCGGTGATGTTCACACAGGATCTAACAGCAGGTGGCGACATTGGCCACATTACAGGACTGGCCCTTCTGCCCCCTGGCGACCAAGGACACCTTGGCCATCCGTGCACAGCCAATGCACAAGAGACCAGAAGCATCATCGTCCAGGGCACTGGCTATACAAATGGGGAAACTGAGGCCCAGAGAGGGGAAGTGGTTTACTGAGGACACATCCACAGCAGGATGCGACCAGGCCTCTCTTACCCCTGCGGTCAGCTCCTCCCAGGAAGGGAGTCAGGGAGGGCATGGGACCCATAAATGCCAGGAAGGCACCGGAGTGTCTGTGCACCCACAAAGTCTCAGGATAACTCCCAGACCTGCGGGACAACGGACAACAAGCACTTCTGTAACTGCAGGAAAGGGGCCTGGAATGAGCCAGGAGAACTGGAAGTCACCATTTGGGACTCTGGGCAATAAGGTGCATGATGCCCGGTCTCCATCAAGAGAAGGCTCTGAGTCACTTTCCAGCTGGACCCACCCGACCCCAGGCGTGTATGCCTCGCAGCCAGAGGCCCGCTCTGCACACATAGAACCTGAAACCCATGTCTTTGCAGGGCCGAGGAAGCTATGGGCCGGCCCGCTGGCCTCGGTTTCTCTGTAGTTTTAAAGCCCGACCCCACAGCCTGCCCATTGTCCAAACCCATTGTCCTTGTGGTGGCAGGGAGCCCAGGAAGGCTGGGGCAGCAGAACCCGTGTTGGTTTGCTCCCGGAAGATGGGTCGGGGTGGAACCCTGGGGACCAGCATGGAGGCAGTGCAGGAGGAGGGAGCCGGTGTCTGTGCGTGGCCGATGAGGGATGTGCCTACACTGGGGACGGGGGGTTCCTTGCAGAGGCTCGGCCTCTGGTGTGGAGCTGTAGCAAAGTTGGCATAAACCCCTCCCTACAGTCCACCTACCAAGAGTTAAAACCTAGGAAAGAAAGCAGGAGAAAAACCCTGCTCTGATTTGCTTAGTGAACATTAATTAAGAAGACAGAAGATAGTGGGTTTTTTTCAAGACAGAGATGAAAGGCCTGTTAATTAAATCTGGGGAGATCGGGCCAGGACCCTGCTGATCCTGCCTGACAGCTCCACGGCCTCCTTGGGCCCCGGGTTGGGGCACCAGCACTTGGGGCCCTGCCCCGGAGGCCTGGGAAGGAGCCTCGGCCAGCCTGGACTCACAGTGGCACCCGTGGGCCCCGCCCCTCTGGGATGCCTCATTTTCCCCATCTGGTCAGCAAGAGCATTGGTCTAGGTGCTTGCTCACGATGCCCTGTCTGGCTCCAAGGCTCTAAGTTTGCATGCCTGGGCCTCAGTTTTCCCTTCTATCAAGTGGGGAGACTCCACCTGCTCAGAAGACAGGCAGGCAGAGCAGGGGGTCTTCCAAGGCTGTGGGGAACCGTGGAAGGGGGAATTCAGTGACTGGCTACCCATGGCCCCCGGGACCCTGCTGCTCGGCCCCAGCCCAGCTGTCTGCATTGCGATGGCCCTGCAGGGCGCCATCCTAAGCAAGGACAGTGGGAGCCAGGACTGAACTCACGGCACCACCCACACAGGTAAGTGCAGACAGGGACGCTGAGGTCCAGCCGGAGGCAGGCTCTGGCCCGAGACACAGCAGCAGAGCCTGGGTTCAAACCCCAGTGTGCCTGGCCCAGAGCCTGTGCTCTTCTCCGTTCCCCTGGCGTCTCCTTCCTGCCCTCCTCTGGGCTCCGGGCCCGCCCTGTTCTGGGCACTGGGGTGGGCACGGCACAGGGTATTCCACAACCTCGTGGGGCTTCCCGGAGAATCAGAGACAGACAGTGCCCCAGGGATCAAACTGATGAGCTAGGCAGTGACGGATCATCGTGGGAGCCACAAAGGAATAGATGGGTTTGGGTGGTCAGGGGAGGCTTCTCAGAGGAGACAGCCCAGGGAGACCTGTAAGATGGGCTGGGAGGCAGGGCAGAGAGGGAGGGCTCGTGCTGCCCAGCAGGGGCTGACAGGCTCCTCAGCTGTGTCCCCAGAGCGTCTTCTCCCCGAGGTAACAAGTTCAGACCAGGCTGGCCCCTGGGCATGCCACCACTGTCCAGCAGCTGTCTCAACCCTGCTGTGCTGGGCCCAGGATGAGGCAGCCCGGTAGCTTTCAAATCGAGGGGGCAGATAGATAAGGAATGCCCCATTTGGGGTGGTGCAGGGGCCCTCTGGCCCGCGAGGGAGGGAACTGTGCTGTCCATCATTCATTCCTTCACGGATATTGACTGAGTCCATGTGACAGGCCTCGGGCTGGGCACAGGGGAGAGAATGATGACCGATGGTGAAACTGGCCCTGCACTGGGGGCCAGGTGATACGCTGGCAATTGTCACACAGGGTGATCAGAGTACGCACGAGGGCTAAGAAGTGTCCAGCCCTAGACCCAGCCTCCAGCCCCTGCTCCCACTTCCTCTGGACTCCCAGGTCCAGGGCAGCCACCCTCAGGCCTGGCACTCCCCAAGGAAATGCCCGTGGCCAGGTCCGCACAGACGTGGTCTTGCCGTGCCCAGACGCTGTCCACACTTAGCCAAAGTGCCCCCACATGCTGCCCACAGACGGGCCCAGCCAGGGATACCAGGGCTGGGGAGCTTCCCTGGAGGCAGAATAACACCCCAGCTGCCCCCCACCCCAGACTAGGGACCCCTGGAAGGTAGGCAAGCAGGGGTCTGACTCATCCCCTGGGGGGCGGTAGAGTGGGGGTTCACAAAACACCTAGTGAATGAATACAGGATGCTGAATGCGTGAGAAATGGGTGGTAAAGGAACGAATGATAAATTTTAAAGTGAGAGAATCTGAACGAATGCGAATGAATGATGAGGGGGAATGAAAGACTGAAGAAATGAACGTGTGAATGAATGTGGTGAATGGATGCATAGATGCTTCGGGTGAGGGGCCCTCCTTCCCGGGCTCCCCTCGATAGCCTCAGCCCCCAGTTCTGGGCCCTCACTCTCCAGGGGGAGGTACTGCCTAACCCCCCCCCCCATTTCTCTGATCACACCTGCCACCCTCTCCCCTCGGCCACTTAGATGCAGCCACACCGACCTCCTTCTCACACAGCCAGTGTGTTCTCGCCTCAGGGCTCTTGCACGTGCTGTTCCTTATGCCTGTTCCCACAGAGTTGGGCATCCCTCCCTGCCCCAGCTTCCCGAGTGGAGAGGCTGTCCCGGACCCTCCTCCTGACCTTCCCCTGTGCTTCCTACCCCTGCACCCAGCGTCATTTCCCCACTACCCTTCGCTGCACCTGACCACTCCTGTTTGTGCGCGTTTGTCTGTGGTCGTCTCCCCCAACAGACTGCGAGCTCCCCGAGGGTGGGGGCTGGGTTGGCTTCGTTTACGGCTGTGCTGCCTGCCTGCCTCAGTACCCAGGGGGGACACTTGTGGGGTGAATAAATGGAGCCGCAGTACCCCTGGGGCGCAAAGCAGCGGAGCAGGGCACAGAGTCCCCGGGCAGGGTGACCGGCTCCACACAGACACTGGGCCTCCCCAGTGGATCGCTGCAGGGAAGCTGTACTTAAACAGTAATTTTGTTTCTGAGCTCTTTCCGCTGAGGACAGGGAACGGCGACTGTAAATCAGCAGCAGAGCCCAGCAGTGGAGGGAGGCTTGGGAAGGTGGCGGTCGCACTCCATCTGCCCTGGGGATTCTTCATCTGAGTGTCCAGAGCCCTTCTGGGATCAGGTGGCGACCCCCAAACCTGAGTGAGAGACCCGTCTGTCCCTGGGGTCTAGCATGACCCTGCAGGGGGTCCTTGGGTAATGGTGCTTCTGGGGCCTTAATTCCAAGGCCCCAGAACTCCTGTCTCACCCGCCAGCCTCCTCCAGACCCTCAGACATGCCAGGCTTCCTCCTGCCCCAGGACCTTTGCTCCTGCCAGTCCCTCTGCCTGAAATGTTCTTCTCACCAGGCTGACTCCTGCTCCTCCTCTGGGCCTCAGGATAACATCACTTCCCCAGGAAGGCCTTCCTCTGTGCTGCCCCTGACTTCCGGGACTTCTAATGTTTGTCGTTAGTTCCATGCCGTTTTATCCCACTAGACTGGTGGTCCAGAGGACAAGAGTCCTGGCTCCTGCTCCGTCCCTGACATCCACCCAGGCAGGGTGAGCACGGGGTGGTCCATAAAGAGAGAAGGCACACGTGAGGGACTGGCTGTGTGAAAGCAGGTGGACGGAGGCGTGGACGGAGGCGTGCAGGAGGGCGTGCAGGCCAAGGGTAGGAAGGAGCTAGCCAGCCCCTGACCGGGATGACTGACAGGTGGGAGTGCTCCTCCCCTGTCACGTGGCTCCAGTTGGAAACTGTGAACTTTACAAATGTCAGGGAAAGGCAGAGTCTCAGCTTGGGACCCATGGAGCCGATTAGCATTCCGGTGCCCGCGCTAATGCCACTCTGCCTAGGCGGCGGGAAATTTATGCCGCCTGCTGGGGCCCATGCAAGGCCAAGGCAGGAGCGCCTAGAAAATAAAACAGTAAGGCTGCCAAATCTATGCCTCCCCCAGGAGGGCACAGGGGTGCCGTGGGGCACCTGGAGGACAGGGAGGTGGATACAGAAACCCCCGGGGGGGCGGCCGGGAGCATGGGGGGGCAGGAGGATCCCTCTTTGCTGCTCCCCTGGAGGGGTGACCCCTCATCCTCCCCCACATTGGGACAGGCCCTATTCCTACCATCTGACTACAAGATCACCCAGATTTCTCCTCAAAGCAATCCTATCCCTAGGCGGGGAAACAGGTTCAGGGAAGCAAAGTAATTGCCCAAAGTGACATGGCTGGGAGGGGCCGGGCAGGATTTGAACTCAGTTCTCTCCGATTTTCTTAGCAACCTCCTTGCCCTGCCCTCTCCACCCTCCCCAATTTCCTGGATAAACCACATTTAGGATGGTCCACTGCACAGTCTGATTAGAATTCCCTCTGCAGGCATTTGGGAGCTCTGTGTGGGCTGTGGTCACACTTCCACACACACCGGGCGCCCTTCCCCACGGCCACACACACTGGACACCCTCCCGGCACACCTGGGGCCCCGCCTGCTCCAGGCCTTACAGTCATTTGTCTCTACAAGGGAGATTGTCTCCCAAATCACCTTTGACAGGATCCTGTGTCATAAGTGTGTTGGGAGCTGTCAGGCTTCCATTTGGATCTGTGTGTGCATGTGTGTGTGAGGTATGTGCATGTTGTGTGCCTGTGTGTGCATACATGTGGTGTGTGATGTGCGTGCATGTGCATGCAGTGTGCATGTGTGTGCATGGTGTTTACATGTACGTGCCTGTGGGGGGGGGTGCATGTGTGGCAGAACCGGGCTGGGCATGGTGCAGCACTCTCCTGAGACGGGAGACCTGAGAGATGCGGGTGTAGGGGCCGGGCCGGAAGCAGGCAGCCTTGGGTGAGCTGGGGGAGGAACACACAGGATCTGATGGGGAGGGAGGCCCGTGCAGGCCCTGGAGCCTTGAGCAGCTGCGGGCCAGCATCAGCCCCACGGCCGGGCCTAGCTGCAGGCCTGCAGGGCTCAGAGCCCACTCTGGGATGGGGAGACAGAATCTGGGGGGCACTGGGGCTGGGAAGCTCGAGGCCAGAGTCTAGCTTCTCAGGTACATTCCCTACCGGGCACAGGAAAGGGTGCTGTGTGTCCCTAAAGTTGTGGGGTATAGGAGTATGCATAAAATGGGGGCCACAGAGTGACTCTGGAGGGCAGCCTAGAAGCTGGCCCCCAGGGCACTCCAGCATTGTCCTCCCACAGGTAAGGGCAGCGTTTTCAACCTTCTTCATCTCGTGGCCCATGAACTAGTTTCTAAAATACTGTGGCACACCAAAACATATTCTGTCCTTCCTGGTGTGGCTCCGTGGTTACAGCGTTGGCCCGTGCACTGAAGGGTCTTGGGTTTGATTCCCAGTCAAGGACACATACCTGGGTTGCAGGTTCAGTCCCTGGCCCCGGCTGGGGCATTGGCAGGAGGCAAGCCATTGACGTGTCGCTCTCACATCAATGTTTCTATCTGTCTCTCGCCCACCTCCCCTCCCTCTCTTCCACTGTCTCTAAAAATCAATGGAAAAAAATATCTTTGGGTGAGGATTAACACACACACACACACAAATATCTATATCTATATATCCTAGTTTGGGCCAATCTGTCAAAAAATAGTATAATTTTGATTGATTTACAAAATAATAATAATAGTAATAGTAATAACCTACTCTTTTTGCTCCAAAGTGACTTTTTGAAAAACCAGGTGCCTCTCCTTGCATATAAGGATTTCTGGTACTAACCAATCAGATGCAACCTTATTAGGCGACATGACCAATAAGATGCAACTCTATTTTATGAGCTGTATATTTATGGCTCAAGACAGGGCGTTCACACCAGATGGCTACTGTTGTGTTGGCTGTTGTCATTATTTTATTTGTCAGGCTAAGGGAAAAGAGGTCAGTGCCCGTGACTAAATAGTCAGGTGTTGCACGCTTTAAAAATTATTGCAGCACACTGGTTGAAAATCGCTGGGCTAGCATCCTGTCCCTCAGCAGGGAGCCTGGGAAAGTTCTGGGGACCAGTGATGATCCTGGGCCCAGCCCGAGCCCTTCTGTCCTCCCAGAACGGGGCCTGGCTGAGGACTCAGATGCTGTCTGTCACTTCCCTTGGCCCCCACCCCGGAGTAAGAGCCCGGTCATGGCTTGTGTGTGTGGCATGGAGGCCCAGCCCCGAGAGCTGAGCACAGAACTTCCCCCACATTCAAAGCCGCCACATGTTAAAAGCGGCTTCCCCCACGCAGATGAGGATGCCAGGCTGGGGCTGGCCGACTTACCCAGGCTCCCAGAGCTCAGAGGTCCCAGCGCCTGGCCTTGAAGACACGGTGTGACTCCAAAGCAGAAGCCACTTGGCATGGGATTCCCACAGGAGAGCCAGGCAGGGGCACATGTCACAAGTCTATGGTGTTCTCCACCTGCAGGAGAGTGGGGACACCTGGGCCTCCGGGGTTCCTGCAAGTGAGTGACAGAGACATGCAGGCTTGGGTCCCAAGTTGGGACACCATGACCTGGTGGCAGGCAGAAGACAGGCAGGGCAGCCTGCCAGTCGCGGCCCCTAAATAATGGAGAGTGACCAGCTCATCTGCTCCCTGTCCCAGCCGGGGGACAGGCTCCGGCTTCATCATATGTGATCGATGGGCCTAATATGGGACTAGAGACTGCAGGCTGGCAGCCCCAGCCTGGCCTGCCGGCTGCCATTTGCCCACATATTTATTTATTTATGCATTCTCCTCCATGGCAAAAGCCCAAAGACAATAAAAGAAATTGAATTGCATATCAGATGAGACATCAGAGGGAGATATGGCCATAAATCCCATTGTATTTATTCCATAAATATCAGTACGTCCTGAATAGCCAGTCCTGTTATGAAGTGATAATCAGGAATCTGGTCCCACGGTGCCTGCTGCCGACCCCTCCCCCATCAGACACACAGGCTGGGTCCCCAAAAGAAATAACCACTTCCTCAGGCCACCTGCCCCCACGGAGGCAGGCATCTGCTCACCCGGGCTGTCTCCAGCCGAAGTAAGGGGCAGGGTCCTCGAGAAAGGGCAGGAGGTGGTGGCACTGCAGGGTGCCAGGCCACACACAAGCCCAGAGAGGAGAAGCAGTATCTCCAGCCTTCTGTGCTCCCTGCCCAGGTGGCACACTAGCTCCTGCTTGGGACCACCTCCCTCTCTGCCAGTTTTCTTCCGAGGTATAATTTACACTCAGTGAAATGCACAAACAAGTATATATAGCTTGATGCCTTTTTACATGTATATGCACATGTGAAAACACCACTGGGAACAAGGCAAAATGTTGTCACCCCAGAAAGTTCCGTTACGTTCCCTCCCTTGTCATAACCACCTTTGCAAAGGAAGCTGCCTTCCTGTCACCACAGATCTCTCTGCAGGTCCTAGAACTTCAGAAAAATGCCACCGTAGGGCGTGTGACTTGTGTGTCTGTGTTTATCTTTGTTTGACATCAGTGTAGTTGAGACCCATCCCTGCAGTTGTGTGTACCAGGGATTCCTTCTTGTTGCTGTGTTGCTGTGTTGCTGTGTGAATACACCACAGTTTCTTCATCCAGCCTCCTGTGCTTGGTCGGCTGGGCTGTTTCCAGTTGGGGGCTATCATGATTAAAGTTGCCGTGATGGTCCTTGTGTGTCTTTCTGTGAATATAAGCACTCATTTTCCCCAGGTGTATGGCTGGGGTGGAATTGTTGCGTCAGAGGGTAGATGTGTGTTTAACTTTCCCAGAAATGTCGAAGCATGTCTACAAGGTGGCCATGCCATTTTATACACCCACAGCCTGTGTGAGTTCCAGTTGTTCCCGGTGCATACCAACACTTGGCTTTGTCTATGCTTAATTTTAGCCATTCTGGTGACTGTGTACTGAGTCTCTCTGTGGTTTCAATTTGCATTTCTACCACTAACTCTTACCTAAAGGACTGCATTGGCCGCCCACTCGGGGTCCCTGGGCTGGCCCCTGCTCTTGCACCCCAGTCAGAGGGACTCTGTTTTTGGGTCAAGATCCTCTGCTTGGAACCGTCCAATAGCACCTGGCTCGCTAAGGGTGCAAGCTGAGAGCCCGCTGGGCCCTGCTGCCCTCGGGCCTCACCTCACTGCTCTCCCCGCTCCTTGCCCCCCTAGGTGCTCTTCCCTGCCCCGACCCCACGCCCACCTCCTTCCCTGCCCCGACCCCACACCCACCTCCTTCCCTGCCCCGACCCCACACCCACCTCCTTCCCTGCCCCGACCCCACGCCCACCTCCTTCCCTGCTTCATCCTTCTCCCCAGCCCTTCACCACGTGGTCGCCTTCCCCGCACCCCGCCGTCAGCTCTCCAAGAGCGAGACCCGTGTTTTGCTCGCGGTTGCACCCTGGGGCCTAGATCAGTGCCTGCCACAGACCGGAGGCTCAGTCAGTACTGGCTGGACTTCCCAACGAGCCAGTGGCGGCGAACACAGCCTTCTGACCGGCCGCCTTTTCACACGGGGTGAAATTCACTTGGAAGTTCGCATCTCTGAACGTGCGCCTCTGTCTCCGGGGGTCAGCGCTCTCGCGTGCGGCCCCGCCCCGTCTCGGTCCAGGGGCAGCGGGGCTGACACGGCCTCATCAACGCTGATGACCTTAATACTGCCCCTCCTGTTTTTAAACAACGCAGTGACCCTGCGCTTCCTTCCCACCCAGCCGTGAGTCTGGCAGGTCCTTGAGCTCCGGTCAGTGTTTCACAGACGGTCAAAACGTCCCACCTTGAAGCTTGGCTGCTGGCGGCTCCATCCAGGCTGAGTGCCCAGCACCCAGGTGGCCCTCCCAGGGGCCTGCTGGAGACTGGGGGGAAGGGAACGGAAGTGGCTGGTGGGGCTGCCCCCACCCCACATTGTTGACCACCCTGCCTCAGCCCACAGGTCCCTAGAGGGGGGACAGGCCGGGGCAAACCTGGGCTCTGCTGCCCACAGCCCTGCCCGACTCCCTCGTGGCCCCTGCTCTGCCTCTCCAACCACCAGACTCTCTTGGCTAATAACGGGGAGAGGGGAGGACGACCCAATTTATTTGGCAACAAATAAAGAGCTGCCATGATTAAGAGGGGGGAGAACGGTAACAGGAGGAAAAATACCCTGGGTAATGCCATCTCCCGCGTCTTTATATTCTGAAACGGATCGCTCTGGACGCGGGCAGAAGGCCTGATTTAATATCCTCATGGAAATACTGCACCTGATCCAATTACCACGGGGATTTTGATACAGTCAGCAGCCAGGATGAAAGATTCGGAGGCGCTCACCGTGGGAGTAAACACCGAGACCGAATTACCCTGACTCCTCTGTGGGCCGTTAAGCAGTTCAGGGCCCTTGGAGGGCACCTCGGGCCAGGCTGGGGGGCCCGATGAGCGGGTGTGCCGCAGTCGGTCCGTGAGGCCATGCTTCTCTATCCCTCAGGCTGCGCTGGCCAGGCCAGCAGAGGGCCCTGGGGTCGGACCCCCGGTGTGGCCGGCCAGGGGCTCCCCTCGGAGAGGCGTCACACGTGCCCTGTCCTCCCCCAGCTCACTCTTGCCAAACCCTGTCCAGGCTGCCTCAACAGCTGTCCACATGCCCACCTGGCTCAGCCTGCGGGCCACGGGCTGGCCCAGGGTCTAGCCCCTGCCTGGACACCGGGGCAGCCATCTCGTCCCCCTGTCTCTTCCTGCCGCCCTTGTGACAGATGGCAACAGACGATTCTGACCACGTGTCTCCTCTGTGCTCAGCCACCTCCAGTTGTTCTCCAGAGAAAGTTCAAAGTCAGGATGCACCTCCCTGTGCTGCCCACCGTGGTCCCTGCGCCCACAGCCTCCTCTGCCTCTGTCTCCAGAGAGCCCAGGTCTCCTGCCATGTGCACTCTGAGCCCTGCCCTTTGCCTGCAAAACATCGTCTTGACTGTAAGTGTGAAGCCACCCAGTACAGTCTGTTCAAGTCCACCTTCCCGACTGGATTTGGGCTGCACAGATGTCAGAAGGGCCGGAAGCTGCCGAGACTGTCCTGTGCTGGCCATGCGGCCTTGGGCAAGGTTTCAAAGCCTGAGCCTCAGTTGACTGATCTGCACAATGGGACAATAATGTCTACTTCTGAGAGGTGGTGGGAGGATCCAGTAAGATGCTGAAGGAGAGCGTAGGTTCCACAGCCAGACTGTTCTAGGCCAAGTCCCAGCTCTGCCAGTCCCCAGCTTCTGAGTCTCAGTTTTCTCATCTGTGAAATGGGTCCTTGTGGCAATTACATGAGCTAATATCTACACCCCTGTTGTGTAACCAGCACCAGAGCAGTGTGAGCTTGTTCGGTACCTTGGACGCTTCCTGGATATCGCTGGACAAACTCTCCCCCACTGAGTGGGAAAGGCCTCGGGCAGCCCCCACCTTCAGAGACCTTGATCAAAAGTCAAGGCCAGGGTCACAGGCCCAAGTGTTTCCCACTGAAGCCAGACCCTGGCCTGATAACCACAAACCGCGACTGTAGCAAGTCCGCCACCTCCAGGGCCACCTGCTGGGAAGGCACAAGGCACGTGGGGCGGGTAGAATGAGTCCCTTTCTTTCTTTCTCTCTTTCTCTCTCTGCCTCTGTCTCTCTCTTCCTCCTATCCTTCCATCCCTCCTCACTGGAGGATACTTCTTGCACTGACTTTTAGAGAGTGGCGGGGAGGGGAGACAGAAACATCGATCGGCTGCCTCCTGCATGCACCCCGACCAGGGCCAGGGATCGAACCTACAACTCAGGTACATGCCCTTGATGGGGAATCAAACCCACAACCCTTTGGTCTGCCGGTTGATGCTCTAACCACTGAACCACACCAGCCAGGGCTGGAACGAACAGTCAGTTTTGAATGGAGACGGGAAGGTACCCTTGTGAGTGGATAAACTTCCCCGGGGTGGCGTTTGTGCACAGAAAATATTGCTCAGACAGTACCTTTGATTTTAAACAATAACGCTTCATCTGCGCATGTTTCATATTAAAAAATGCTGTTTTTTCTTAAGTCTTTGCGCTCCCTTTCCATTGCTTACTGTTCTGTTTCTCCTTATGGCTATAAATTTAGCACAGCTGAATCCCTTTAAGGCCATTTCATTGGTCCCATTTCCAAAACGAGTTCATCAAGCCCCTTGAAACGTTTTAAACTGCATAAGCAAATGGAATTGGTTCCGTTTTCGTTTGAAGGACTTCAGGGGCCTGACGGGGAAGCTGGCCTCTCAGATTTAAGCCCATGATCCATCCATTGAACACTGAATTTAGGAATGAGCTGAATCCGAGCACTGTTTACAAACTTCCTAAGAGTGCACCTGACAATCCCAGCCCCTAATCAAGGCCTCAACTTCACAGCTGAAATGCGAGTCACAGGCTGGACTACTCCTTTAATCAGCAAAATTCTCTGAACTTGACAAATACACGAACCACCCAACCGGCACCCACTCAAGACAGGTATTAATATTACTGGGCTGATTCTCTGGAATGTGTCTGTTCTCAACTCTAACCCTTCGTGGGGCTGAAAGATGCTAACCTGGCACAGAAACGATGCTGCCATGCCCAGAGATTTGGGGGTTACTTCGCAGCTGACTGAGTGTCCTAAGGACCAGCATGGCTGGGCGCCCACATTCCTGCCCACCACGTCCTGGGGCATGCGGCCCTGCAGCACTGGGCTCCCGGGGGGCTCCTGGCTGGCCGGGCTGTGTCCCCAGCCCCCCATTCTCCTCACCAGCCTGACACCCCCATATGGCTCCTCAGTTGATTGGACTCATCTAACCTGCTTACTGAGTCATTCTGTCCTACCCTCTTCATTCCCCTGCTCCACGTAGGGCTGCCGCTGTGGGGGACCCTAATGACAGGTGATTGGATGCCGCATGCCTCCCGGGGCTTTGTCACAACTCTGAGGTCGCCACAAGGACCAGAAGCGGGGTAGGAAGCACGACCACCGCCGGAGAGTCCTGGAGGAAGGATGGGCGGGAGGGTCATGGCCTCTCCGAGGGCCACAGGGCGACAGGCACGCTCCAGTCTCCCCACATTTGCCCGTCGCAGGCCCTGCACCCGCTGCCCGGAGCCACGAGGAGCCACGCAGAGTCGGGCCGGTCCACGGCCGGAGGGAGACCTCGGGCTTCCAGTCCACCGGCCAGGAAGGGAGCCCCACTGCCCGGCCCCCTGCTGAGCGCTCTGCACAGTCTCAACCTCATGCGTTAACCAAACGGGGTCCCAGTCTCCCCCTGGGCAGCGTGGCTGCGAGCACTGAGCGGGTCTGTGCCTGGCGGGCTCTGCCCACATATCAGTCCCCTCCCCGTGCCAGCTCCCTCCCGAGCTCCGCCCCCAGGGGGCTGAGGCTAGGCCAGAAAGTACGCCTGGCACTCACGCCAGCGCCTTTCATTACTGGGCGCTCCCTAGATGCCAGGCCCATGGGTTGTCTGCACTCTCTTGTTTGATGTCTCAACGACCCCATGAAGGCGGTAACCAGTATCTGGTCCACACTGGGGCTCAGAGAGGTTAAGTAATTTGCCTCAAGTCACACAGCTTAGAAAAGGCAGAGCCATGCTGGTCTGATTCCTCAGCCCCCTCGTCTTGGTCCCAGTGTTGTCCATCCCTGGGGCCAGGGCTGACCAGGCGGCAGCAGCAGGGGGCAGCCGCGAGCCCTTCCGCAGTGGAGGGGGTTCCGGTCCATTCCCCTCAAGGATCTCAGCCCTGGGAACAGAGAACCGAACCACTGTGAAGCGGCACCCCTTAGAGGCACGGGCAGCCCCACAGTCCCCTGGCCGCAGCCGGGGCCTGTCCCGGAGGGCCCCAGGGGAGGTGGCAGTGGGTAGGGGACCCCTCCAGCCTCTCCATTCTTTCCGCCAGTAGGGAAGGTTGTCTTGGTAACTGGGGCTGAGTTGATGTTAGTCATCTTACTGGGATTTTCCCTGGGATGAAGGGACAGGGAGGAGGTTGGGGGTGAGGAGAGGCAGATAGCCCCCCTTCCGTGGGCTGCTGACTTAATAAGAACCAAAGACAGCTCCAGGGATGTTTTTCTGCAGGAAACCTCAGGGCAGGTTTGAGAAGGGGCCGGTGGGTAGGGAGGCCAGACCCAGGAGGGGACGGGGGCCCCCTGAAGCCTGGACACCCTGAGGAAGTCCCATGCACCCTCCCAGGCGGGGGCAGAGGGGAAGGACCCAGCGTGGGTCTGAGGCTCTGAGAGGGAGTCATTCCCGCCTGGGTCTACTCTTCATTCAGGGCGTCCCTCCTTCACCGACGTGGCCACACAGCCCAGGGAGGCGACATGACTTCCCCCGGCCGCTCAGCCTGGGGGGTCTTCTCTCGTGGCCCAGGGTGGGGACCAAGTGGCCCTGCCCATGGCTCTGCTCTCTGTGCAGAAGGCCCTCGAGTGTCCCCGTGACAGGACGGCTTCACAGTAAAACACCCGCACTCTCTAACCAGGGCACCCCAAGGCCTAGGCCACATGTCCAGGAAGTGACCAGGCTAACCAGGCTCATCACTGACCACCGCCAAGGCACCGACCTGTGACCTAAGAGTCAAGGGGTTTGTGTCACAAGCACAGAGCCGAGGACAGAGCTTCTCTGATGGGAAGGGAGGTGGGATGGGGCCAGAGGGGCTGCAGCACCGACCCAGGACACCCCCACTATCCGAGGGGCAACGCATCCTTCACGGTCATCATGGACAAGACCCCTATGCATCCCATGTCAATCAGTAGAGTGCGTTCCGTGAGCTCTCAGTGTGTGCCAGCCCCGTGCCCACGCCCTTCATGCTAACCGTGCGCTGCAGGCGTGTCCGTCCATTTATAGACAAGGTGGGGGTGGGGAGTAGTCACTGGCCATCACGGGGGCCCCTCCAGGGCAGACCCCAGGCCAGGATTTCAGGGTCTGGTGAGGGGCTTTCCCTGGGGAGCCTGAAGGAACGGGGACGCAGGACAGACACGGGGTAGGGACACCAGGGCATGGCGGCAGGTGGCGCAGCTCAGCCTGACCCGGGGCGCCCATCCCAAGACCCAGCTGCGCTTTCATACTCGCCCACCTGCCATCGGCCGCCAACTTGTTAGCAGCAAAGTCTGAGAAGTTGGCACACGGGCAATAGCAGCGGGAAGGGGACTCAAGGGGACCTGGCCCGGACCCCAGAGTCTCTGCCACACTTGCTCTAAGTCACATGCCTGGCAAGTGGCTGAGCCAGGACTCAAGCCCCAGCCGGCCACCAGGCCCCAGGCACCTACAGAGTCCCCCCCTCAGCTCCCTGCTCTCCACTGGGGAGCCGGAGGCCTCTTCTAGGCGCCAAGTGACCCCAACACATATCACATGCTTTAGTCATGACATGCACGCTCATGCTCTAACACACGGACTCTCCAGAGAAAATACAGCACAGTGTCTCGTGTATTATGTATGCAATGGGTCTCTCGGGGCGTGGGGGGAGTGGGGTTGGCGTAGAGACAGAGCCCCGTGCACAGAGGCGCGACGACACCCCTGAGTTAGGGCCGCTCTGCTTGCGAGGCAAACAAACACGCGGGTTGGTTTAAAGAGAACGGTTCTGCCAACGATGTTATAGTGGCGCGGACCTGCGGGGAGCCGGGGGTTTGGAAGGGGGGCCCAGCTCGAGTTCCCATGCGAGGGGTGAGGACACAGTGGAGCGGGGAGGGGAGGGGTGGCGGATCCGCACCTGGGAGTCACTCCTGCCCTGTAGGGGGCATCCCTGCCCTGTAGGGGGCATCGGCGCACCCGTCCAGGGCACCCAGCGCACCGTCCGCCCTGTCCGCCCCGTCCGCCCTGTCCGCCCCGTCCGCGTGCTCCAGGTGAGATTCCTGGCACCGCCTCCAGCCTCCAGCCTCCAGCATCTCACTTCCAGCCCCTCGCAGTTAGATTCCAACGTGTGACTTGCTCTGACCAATGGGACCTGCCGGCGAGGGGTGTGGCCGCTTCTGGGCCAGAGCGGGAATGGGGTGTGGGACCCCGCATGTGGCAGAGCTGCCGGTAGTGGCTCCTGGGCCCACCTGGGGTGGATGCGTGGTGTGATCGAGGAGCAAGCACTGTGCCTCCAAGCCCTGGGATTCTGGGCCCCAGGGCCACCCTGGCAGGGCGTCGCACAGACAAGCAAGCAGGCTCCGGGCTCCAGCTGCTGCCTAAGGTCGTGCCACCTGGAAGAGGGGCAGCTGGGACCAGAACCCAGTCCCCTTACCACCTGCCACACACACCAGCTTCCTTCTCCCCCTGGCATGACTGGTTGTGTTCCAAAGACCCAGCTGTCACCAGGTGGAGCCTAGCTGCAGCCCAGCTGTCTCCCAAACCTCCCCTCCCACCTTCAGCTCAGCCTAGACCTCTGGGCCTGGGTGGCCGCCTGGTCTCACCCAGGGCGCTCCTCCCCCCTTCCTGCCCCTTGCAGGTCCATTCTCCACGCGGGAAGCAGGCTGTCTGTCTGTCCACGAGGCTTCCCAGCGCCCTGAGGACAGAGCCTCGCGTGCACCGGCCCCTGGCCTCCCACCTCACCATGCTTCTCCCCACCTGGGGCCAGATGCTCCAGCCACCGGCTTCTCTCAGTCCCTCCACACACCACCCCCACCGCCAGCCCTCGCACCGGCTGTTCCCAAAGCCTGGAACACCTGTCCCTGTGATTTTAGCCCAGCTCACTCCCATGCCTCCTTCAGGCCTCATCTCGATGTCTGAGAGGCCTCTGCAGTGCTGCGCGGTGAGGGTGAGGGTGCCCAGGAGCCGGTGCACACGTGTGTGTCTGCAAGTGTGCGTGTGCGTGTGTGCAAGCTCCGCCCTCCCGCATCCCCTGCCCCAGACGCTCTGGTCTCTGCCGGGCCCCGTCTTCCTGCCTGTACTTGCTCATTCACTGTCCACCTGCCCACAGGACCACAGCTCCGTGCCGGCGGGACTCCTCCTCGCACCTGCGCGTTCTTACAGTCCTGCCCGGGAGGGGTGCTTTGCGCTGGTCCACGTCACGCGTGGCCAGGAGTCAATAGAGATATATTTGAGTTTCTCTGCCCGCCCCAGCTGGGACACAGACCAAGCGGCCCCACTCCTGGGGTCCACACCCAGGTCAAGACCCCTCGCAGAGCAGGGCCACTGGGAACCCGCGGCCCTTCCCTCAGAGGCCTGGGTGCACCTGACGCCCTGTGCTCAGGTGCAGGTGCCAACCCCCGGCCCCTTCGGGAGTCAGGCCCGGAGTCCTTGAGCATGTCTGTGCAGTGGGTGGCAGGTGGTAGAGACCTTGGGCTTGGGAGCCAGAGAGACCTTCCTTGCAGTCCCTCTCTCTAGCTGTGTGACTCGGACCCGTCACTGGACAGCTTGGTGGGAGCCTCACTTTCCCTCTGTAAAATGGGTATAAAATAGCACCCACCTCCGAGGGCTGTCAGGAGGCCTTGGGAGGCACTGAAGGCCCCAGGCCAGTGCCCGAAGTCACTCCCCAGCCTCCAGGCCTGATGGAGGGACGGTCATTTAAACAGGGGACACTCAGGAGATGGGGGCCGGGGCGGGGTTCTAGATGGCTGCTAGAGGTGAGCACACCTCACACAGGGGTGAGCAGCCGTGCTTTCAAAGAAAGAACTCCCCCCCCACTTCCCACCCGGCTGCTGTGGCTCAGTGGCTGAGCATCGAGCCATGCACCAGAGGTCGCCGGTTCGATTCGCGGTCAGGGCACATGCCCAGGTTGTGGGCCTGATCCCCAGTGAGGGGCGTGCCAATCAATGTTCTCTTACATTGATGTTTTGTCTCTCTCACTCTCTTCCTCTCTCTCTAAAATCAATAAAGAAAAGAAAAGAAAAAGGAAGAAGAAAGAATGGCTCTATGCTGCGGTGCCAGCTTAGCTGACACGGACCTGGCGCTCTGATGCCTCAGTTTCCCCTTTGGATGCCCACCGAACGAGGTCGATCCCCTTTCCATGGCCCAGCCTTGAGGAGGCCCAGACGCAGGCACACAGGCTGCCATGGGGGAACGGCGACTGTCCGCACACGGCTCCCTTACAGGGACAGGGCAGAGCGCCGTGCCCTCACCCGCGGCTGCAGGCCGGGCGGCTCCCTTACAGGGACAGGGCAGAGCGCCGTGCCCTCACCCGCGGCGGCAGGCCGGAGCGGCTCCCTTACAGGGACAGGGCAGGGCGCCGTGCCCTCACCCGCGGCGGCAGGCCGGGCAGCTCCCTTACAGGGACAGGGCAGAGCGCCGTGCCCTCACCCGTGGCTGCAGGCCTGAGCGGCTCCCTTACAGGGACAGGGCAGGGCGCCGTGCCCTCACCCGCGGCGGCAGGCCGGGCGGCTCCCTTACAGGGACAGGGCAGGGCGCCGTGCCCTCACCCGCGGCGGCAGGCCGGGCGGCTCCCTTACAGGGACAGGGCAGAGCGCCGTGCCCTCACCCGTGGCTGCAGGCCGGGCGGCTCCCTTACAGGGACAGGGCAGAGCGCCGTGCCCTCACCCGCGGCTGCAGGCCGGGCGGCTCCCTTACAGGGACAGGGCAGGGCGCCGTGCCCTCACCCGCGGCGGCAGGCCGGAGCGGCAGGGCTGGCAGGCTGGCTGGAGTCCGTCCGCACAAATGGGGGGTGGGCGGTGGACTGGCAGCCCCTCTGGTTGAGCCCCCGGCGAACTGTGTGGTCTGGGCAGCCCGAGGCGCTGGCTGAGGCCGCGGCCCATCTGCTGGAATTTCAAAGGCAAATGTTCTGAGAAATAATCGGGCTTAATAAGCCAGGCTGATCGATACTGCACTGAAGGGGAGCGGGAGGGAGGGAGGGCGAGAGGGAGACACTCACACAGAGAGATACAGGCAGACACACAGAGAAAGAGGGAGACAGACAGACAGACAGATAAACACATAACAACACAGACACACTGTCAAGACCAGGAGGCATCCCCGCACACACCAAAACAGAGACACAGACAGACAGAGAGACAGGACAGAGGGGACGCCCAGGGGACGCCCAGAGGACGGAGTGATGGAGGGGCCACGGGGAGAGAATCAGCTGTGGGGTCCGAGCCTCTTCGGGAAGCTTGGCTCAAGCTGCTGACTGCCGGCCTCTCTCCCGGAGCCGCGGCTGGTCCTGGGTCCTTGAGCCCCCGGCCAGGGCAGTGCATGGTCACCGCCCCCTTCTCCATCCCCGTGCACAGCACATGGGACTTTGATGCACAATTTTTAAACATATTCCTGAAGTCCGATTTGTCTATTTTTCCTTTTGTTGCCTGTGCCTCTGGTGTTATATCCAGGAAGTGACCGCTAAGCCCAGTGTCCTGAAAGCTTCACCCTAGGTTCTTTGTTGTTGTTAATCCTCACCCCGGGGTATATTTTCCACTGCTTTTAGAAGAGAGTGGAAGGGAGGAAGCGAGGGGCGAAGACAGAGAGAGAGAGAGAGAGAGAGAGAGAGAGAGAGAGAGAGAGAGGCATCAATGTGAGAGACAGACACACTGATTGGTTGCCTCCCACACACGCCCCGACCCGACCAGGGCCAGGGATTGAACCTGCAACCCAGGTATGTGCCCTTGACCCTCCAGTGTGTGGGCCAACATGCTAACCACTGAATCATGCCAGCGAGGGCTGCCCTAGGTTTGTTGCTAAGTTTTCTAGTTTTTGGTCTTTGATACTTCTTGAGTTAATATTTGTGTATGGTGTTAAGTAAGAGTTCAACTGCATTTTTTTTTTGCATGTGGATAGCCAGTTTTCTCAGCTCCATTTGTTGAAAAGACTGTCCTTTCCTCGTTTAATGGTCTTGACACCTTTGTCGAAATTATTTTATCATTCATGTGAGGGCTTATTTCTGGGCTCTCTATTCCACTGGTCTGTCTTCATGCCAGGGCCACACTGTTTTGATTACTGTAACTTTGTCGTAGGTTCTGAAATAATGAACTGTGAGTCCTCCAATTCTGTGCTACTTTTTCAAGATTGTTTTGGCTGTTTGGGTTCTCTTGAGATTCCATATGAGTTATAGGATGGAGTTTTTTATTTCTGAAAAAATCATTGTTGAAACTATGATACGAATTGCATTGAGATCACTTCCAGTAGCATTAATCTTAGAATTAAGTCTTCCAATCCATAAACATCGGACGTTTTCCATTTATTTGTGCTTTCTTTCATTGCAACATTTTGTAGTCTTCAGTATACACGTCTATTTATTATCTCCTTGGCTGTCTACTGCAGCTCCCCACTGGGGATCAAGCCCAAACCCAGGCATGTGCCCTGACCAGGAATCGAACCGGTGACCTTTGGATGCACGGGCCGATGCTCATCCAACTGAGCCACACCAGCCAGTTGGTAGCTGACTATTTTATTATTATTTTTTTTTATCCTCATCCGAGGACATTTTTCCATTTTTTACTCAGATAGAGTGGGAAGGAGAGAGAGGAAGAGAGAGAAACATCGATGTGAAAGGGACACATCGAGTGGCTGCCACCCACACAACCCAACCAGGGCCGGGGACAAACTGCAGCCAAGGTACATGCCCTTAGCGGGAACCGAACCCGGGTCTCTGTGGACTGCAGGCTGACGCTCTAACCGCTGAGCCAAACCGGCCAGGGCGGTAGCTGACTATTTTAAAGGTCACCACACCTGGCCCAGGTCTGCCTGCTCCCAAAGTCCCTCCCACTCCGGCCAGGACTATAGCCCCAAATGGCCCGCAGGCCAAATCCAGCTCCAGCCGCCCCTGTTCAGCCTGTGAGCTAAGGACAGAGCTCGCATTGTTAAAGCTTCGGAAGAAGAAATCAAAGACAACCATGTAAAACCTCAAACACTCACTGTTGGGCCCTTTCCAGGAAAAGTCTAGCCCAGTGGTGGGACTCCAGTGGTGGCGCCCTGCAGCCTGGGGGCACAGAAGTGAGGACAGGGCACGATGTCCAGTGGTGCCTCATCAAGGCCCAGGCACCGGCCCAGGGATACACAGCCAGGCTCCCCCAGGCTCCGCCCGGGTCCCTAGTGCCAGACATCAGCTCCTGGCAGCTCAACCCTCCCCCATCCCAGGAGGTAAAGAATGTGACACCTCAAAGTGGAACATTAAAGTTTAACCGTGGCGATGCATATTTCATGAGACTTAACAAAGCATCTTTAAAGATGTCCCAGATAGCCCCCTGGGGTGGGGGCAGTCTGCCAGAAAACCACGCTGCCCGGCAGCCAGGGCTCCCTCATCTGTCTGCCTTGGCATCCCGGGGACCACTGGGCATTGCCAGCTCCTGCCAGAGCCAATGCGGGCCTGAGGTCTCCAAAGGGGCTGCGCTTTCATCATCAACATCGCGAGGCTGTCTGAGGAGCTCTTGAGCAAGACTCTCAACTCAGGCTGCCTGGCTCCATTTCCAGTCCCCTGCGCTGTGGGACAGACATGGGAGGTTTCAGACTCCCCCAATCTGAAGGGCCCCAGCCCACCACCAGGAGTTCTGACAGTGTCACAGGAGACACAGGACTCGCTTTGCTGCTGTCCTGCTAACCACACGACTTTGGGTTCACAGCCAACTCTCAGAGACACCTGGATATGTCGGGGGTGGGGGTCCTGGGGGCCTCTCACAAGGGGCCCGCCAGCCCTACTGATGTCCCACTTGGGCCACTGACAGGAAGAGCCTCTCATCCGTGCTGCAGGCTCCGTCCAGGACTGCGCCCTGGAATTCTCAGCCCCGAGCCCAGCCTTGGCATCACTGGGGTCTCTCACCTGAACCCTCGCACAGCGATGTCACGTGGCCTCCACCTGCCTCCTTGACTTCCCGAGACACGTCGCCAGGGCTCCCCCAGCCCAGTGCAAGGAGCTTCAGATCTGCCCCCAAGCCTGGTCCTTGCCCAGGATTCCCTGTTGGGGTGAAGAGCATCTCATTGTCAAAATGCCTGAACCAGACGGGGAGGGGGTCCCCTTGATGTCTGCCTCTCCTTTACCCCATTCCAGGCTGTTCTTCCAAGGCTGCGGCTCTGCCCCCCCTCCCCCACAGCTGCACTGCCCTCTGGTGCCCTGGTCTTCACCCGCCCTCCATCGCAGGGCCCCGCTCCCTCCCTCACCTGTGACACCTGCTAGCCTTCCTGGTCGTGCCCTCAGGGGACCCTTCCTGACCGTGCCAGACCCCTGAGGGAATTCCAGCCCAGCCTGGGGTCTCTCCCTTGGGACACACATCACAGAAACCACACGACGGCTCCTGGCAACCCTCCTCCCCTGCAGATACGAGCCTGGCCGACCCTCCTCGCTCCACCCAGCAACCTGGCTTCAGGTGAAGAGGAGCTGGGCACCCCCGCTCTGTGCCATTTGCTCAAACTCTACTTATTGAGCTTGGGGCCCAGCTCCGGTTCCCCGAGTCCCAAAGCATCACTGCGTAGCCCCAAGTGTCCCAAGGTCCCCCCGCAGAAGGTCCCCTTGCTGGGAGCAGACACGCCAACCCCGCCTCCTCTAGTCCTCGCCAGCTGACATCCGGAACCCTGCTCAGCTGTTCATGGACACGAGCAGAATCTCGGGCCAGGTTGGCGGGGAGCCCCCTTGGACTCCGAGGAGCTCGGCTCACCGTCTCAGAATTGAGGGTTTGCCCATGTGCGCGTTTGGGTGTCGCACCTGCAGAGCCTCCATCCCAGCCACAGGCTACAGATGTGCTCGCGATCTCAGGTTCTGTGCAGCGACTTGGGGGCTGAAGGCAGGAGGGGCGGGGGGCCACTGAGAGGCCAGCAGAGACCCCGGCCGCCCCCCCAGAACAGCTCCGATGTTAGACTGTGCATCCACATAAGATCGCATTTAGACAGAGTATTGCAGCTCAAGTTGAATCCAGAGACCTCATCTGACAGATGGGGACAGTGCAGCCGGGAGGGGTGCTCCTCCTGGTCACAGCCCAGTCCCAGGCTGGCGGGGACCCAGCAGCAGGGACAGGAGTCAGTAGGAGAAAAGGAGGGGAGCTTGGCGACATCTAGAGGGCGTGTCACATCTCTGGGTTCTTGCTCAGCGAGAAGCAGGCGTCCTGGCAGCCTCTCCAAGTCTCTCCAGCCCCCTCCGTGTTCCCACCCCTACCAGACACCCCACACCCACCCTCCAAGATGGCACCAAGGAACCAGCCATGCTTTCATTTGGCAAGCATTTCCAAATTCCTTTGCCATTTGTTATCTCTCTTTTTTGGAAAAAAAAAAAAAAGAAATTCTCCCAAACATCCTGGGTGGCCCGTGATTTCATGATTTTAAGATTCTCTGCTCTTGAGACTCAGTGGCCAGAAGGTTCTAGGAGTTGGAGATTCTTATTCCGCATGTGGGGGGACAGGCAGGTCCGTGGGCCCCACGTGGGCAGGAAAGCACATCCTGGCCCCGGGCCCCCCGCTTCCCGCTCGGCCCTTCCAGCCATTCGTGGGAGCGCAGACGGTCCCAGGGCAAGACCCCAGCTGCTGGCTTCCAGGGAGAGGACTTCAAGGACCCGACCTCCACTCTGCCACCGGGGTGCAGAGGAGTCTGCTGAGGCCGGTCACTGTGTGTCCCCTGTCAGAGCACGCGACCGCAGCTCCACCCTCTCTCTTCTCGGGGCTCGAGGGCCCCCCATCCCCACAGAGGGCGGGCAGCCTAGGCGGTGGGAACCACACTGGCCCTGGTTCTCAGACCCCTTCTCTTGGGGTCTGAGGGGACAACGGACTACTTTCCTGGCAGAGACTCGGGGTGGGCACCTGGGCATCAGACGAGCAGCCTCTCAGCCCCGCTTCTGTCTGGGCAGCTTAGACCTGAGCAGGAACCTTCTGGAACTGGATGAAGTCAAGTCTCACTTCACCTCCCACTCACCATCACCGTCCCTGGAACCAGTCCCCTCGGGGTCTGGGGCAGGACCCCCGGTTGCTGGCTAAAACCTACCCAGCAGAGCCCCACACTCACCCTGTCCATGTCTCCGGGGTCGCACCATGAGGACCTCCCGGCGCTCATGTTGGGGCTGGAGCCTTGCAGGGGGCAGTGTCTGTGGTTGATCCCACCCAGATGTTCTAAGCCCTCTCGGCTCTGATGCTGATGACTTACGACGTCAGGAGGAGCAGAGTGGCGGGGGGGGGGGGGGTGGGGGGGGGGCGGCAACAGCAAACCGGGCTGAAGACAGGCATGTGCTTCACAACCAGGCCCTTGGGGCAAGCATGGCCCAGCATGACCCAGCATGGCCCAGCATGGCCCAGCATGACCCAGCATGGCCCAGCATGGCCCAGCATGACCCAGCATGGCCCAGCATGGCCCAGCATGGCCCAGCATGGCCCAGCATGACCCAGCATGGCCCAGCATGACCCAGCATGGCCCAGCATGGCCCAGCATGACCCAGCATGGCCCAGCATGGCCCAGCATGACCCAGCATGGCCCAGCATGGCCCAGCATGACCCAGCATGGCCCAGCATGGCCCAGCATGACCCAGCATGACCCAGCATGGCCCAGCATGACCCAGCATGGCCCAGCATGACCCAGCATGGCCCAGCATGGCCCAGCATGGCCCAGCATGACCCAGCATGGCCCAGCATGGCCCAGCATGGCCCAGCATGGGTCCAAAGCCTCCAAATCGAGGAGCTTCCCTGGGCCCTGGGAGCCAGGGGGCAGTGCTAACACTCCAGGGCCACTCGGATCCAGCTCAGGCCCTGAGGGCGTATCTATGGTCTATGGGGACAGTGGGATCAGTGTCCAAGAGGAGAAATGAGGGCTTTTGTGCAAAACTAGCAGAGAGGTATGCGAGGGAAGGTGGTGCTGGTGGTGGTGGTGCTGGTGGTGGTGCTGGTGGTGGTGCTGGTGGTGATGATGGTGCTGGTGGTGGTGCTGGTGGTGGCGCTGGTGGTGGTGCTGGTGGTGATGATGGTGGTGGTGGTGGTGGTGGTGGTGCTGGTGGTGATGATGGTGCTGGTGGTGATGGTGGTGGTGCTGGTGGTGGTGCTGGTGGTGATGATGGTGGTGGTGGTGGTGCTGGTGCTGGTGGTGGTGCTGGTGCTGGTGCTGGTGGTGATGATGGTGATGGTGCTGGTGGTGATGCTGGTGGTGGTGCTGGTGGTGATGAATCTGGTGGTGGTGCTGGTGGTGCTGGTGGTGATGATGGTGCTGGTGGTGGTGTTGGTGGTGGTGGTGATGATGGTGGTGATGATGGTGCTGGTGGTGGTGTTGGTGTTGGTGGTGCTGGTGGTGATGATGGTGGTGGTGGTGCTGGTGGTGATGATGGTGCTGGTGGTGGTGGTGGTGCTGGTGGTGATGATGGTGGTGCTGGTGCTGGTGGTGGTGCTGGTGATGGTGTTGGTGTTGGTGCTGGTGGTGGTGCTGGTGGTGATGATGGTGCTGGTGGTGGTGTTGGTGCTGGTGGTGGTGGTGGTGTTGGTGTTGGTGGTGGTGGTGATGATGGTGGTGGTGGTGGTGGTGGTGGTGCTGGTGGTGATGATGGTGATGGTGGTGGTGTTGGTGCTGGTGGTGGTGCTGGTGGTGATGATGGTGGTGGTGGTGTTGGTGCTGGTGGTGGTGCTGGTGGTGATGATGGTGGTGGTGGTGGTGGTGCTGGTGGTGGTGCTGGTGGTGATGAATGTGGTGGTGGTGGTGGTGATGGTGGTGGTGGTGCTGGTGGTGATGATGGTGGTGGTGGTGGTGGTGGTGGTGCTGGTGGTGATGATGGTGATGGTGATGGTGGTGGTGTTGGTGCTGGTGGTGGTGCTGGTGGTGATGATGGTGCTGGTGGTGGTGTTGGTGCTGGTGCTGGTGCTGGTGGTGATGATGGTGATGGTGGTGTTGCCAGTGATGATAATAACAATAGCAGCCAACGTTTATTGAGTCCTTGCTATGTGTCAAGTCTTGTGCTAAAAGGCTGATATACCTTTGCATCTTCATGGCCACCAAGAAGGTTTGCCTTCTTGTGTTATTATTATCACCCATTTACAGATGAAGAAACTGAGGCTCAGAAAGGCAAAGTCACTTGCTCAAGGTCAGTTAATAAGTGGCCAGGCCAGGCCAGGCACCCAGGTCTGCCTGCCTGTGCTGCACTGTGTTAACCCTTCATATCTGGCCCCTATTGTAGGGACACAAAGTGGCTGTCCCATGGAGGAGCCTGGCATGCCCCATGTCCCCACCCCTCCCAACCCACCTTCTCTCGGACACCTCACACACCTGCCTGTCCATCAGCATCTGAGTTTGTGGAAGCCCTCTGCAAAGTGACTTTGTCGTCTGTGACTTCTGAAATTGTCCTGCGAGGCAGACCTGAGTTGCAGAGGGGAAACTGAGGCCAGAGAGGGGATATGACTTGCCAGAGGTCACAGAGCACAGTTGAGGAGGTGACTGACCAAGATTTCAGAATGCCTGACTCTCAGCCAGGTTCTACCCTCCACCCTCTCTGGGGCCATCAGACTGGTCATGGTGGGCACCCGAATGGGGGCATCACAAGGCAGATGAGAGCACCTGACTGTGCAAACCACAAGTAACCGTCTCAACCTCTCTGAGCCTCGGTCAGGACTCAGCACAGGCCCTGGCACATGAGAACATCGTGGCCCATGGGAGCAGAGGTGGACATGGTTGTGGCAGCCCAGAGCCGTAGGGTCCATGCGGCAGGTGACCCCTGCTCGTGAGGGACTGTTCCCTTCCCTGGAGGAGAACCCCACACACCCCATTGGGCTGGAGCCCATGTGAAGACAAACCAAAGCCCCCCCTACAGTCTCATACAAGGACCGTTCCTGAGCCTCACACGGCTGAGGCTGAGCCTTGGGGTCCCGCGGGGCCCTGGCATTACAGGCCTTGCCTGGCTGCTCGGAGGAGGAGGGGGTCGCGCATGCACGGGCGCGCACCCCCCCCCCCCACACACACCACTGTCACCATGGTGGCAAAGCCTCTTGGCAGAGGGGACATCCAGGCGGGCTGCAGCCCCCTCCACAGCACCCAAGCTGTTGATAATGGAGGAAGTTGAAAAAAACAAAACCAGATGCCTCTTTGAACATTCTGGCATTCACGAGGCTAGGAGTTTCATCCCAGCGCAGAGAACCCCCCCCACCTGCTGCCTCTTCGCCTGCCCTAAGCCTCCTGCCCTCCCCCTCCACGTCAAAATGACAGGAGCTGAGCCTCCCTGTGGGTCTCAACATGGCCTGAAGCCTCCCTCCCCGCCCCCCTCACCACACTGCATCTCCCAGGCCTCCGAACCCTCGATCTGGCTTTGGGCTCCCCTGAGAGCCCCACTCCTGGACCTGGCGCTGCACCTGCCCCCCACCCCCGCTCCTGAGAGGCCATGGCCTTGGCGGCCCCCCGAGGCCCCGCAGAGGAAATGAGGCCCCCCAGGCCGGAAAGGTGACCTGACCGGGCTGCAGCTCCTCTCTCCCTGAGCTCAGGAGCTGCAGGGGAGGGGCCGGGCCTCGGGGGGCCTTCGTGGCTGGCATGTTGGTCTGAAGGGAAGTCGTGGCACCTGCCTAGCAGAGGGACAAAGACTCGGGCACCAGGCCTTTCCCTGACACCTGCCCGGGGGCTAGTCGGCGAAGGAATAGGGTAGGGGCTCTGCAGCATGTGTTGAGGGCTCTATGGGCCTCAGTTTCCCATCTGGACAGGGAGGGGTTTAAGCTGGATGGCCTCCGATGGACCCTGATATTGCAGGATTCTAGAACAGCCCCCCCCCCCCAGCACTACCCCATCTCCATCACTGAGAGAAAGTAAAAAATAACACCCACCCCAGCTAATCCTTTCCCGGCTTATACCACGCAGCTCAGCTCTCTCGCCGGCTCCTCTGGGGGATGATGGAAATGTGAATTTAAATAGAGTTATGTCAAAAGAACATTACCCAGCACGGTCCCAGCAGGGAGAGGCCATGCAGGAGACGCAGAGGCAGGCCCACGGTCAGCGCGTCTACCGGGGAGGCCAGTACCTTCGGACAATTACAATCAGGCGGCTTGATTAGCCTTCCTGCCGCCTTGCCCCTACCCATGAATCTCCTTAATAGCTGGCTGCCTTCTTTCGGGGGGCTGGGGCTGGCTGCCGGGGACCAGCTGGGTGTGGATAATCTCCTGGTGGCACCATGATGCCAACCACAACTAATGGGGACTTCAAACCAGCTTTCCAGGTGGCTCCCTTCCCCCTGCTGGCCGGGGGCAGCCACCAGCCTGGGATCAAATTAGCGCGGCTGTCTGCTCTGAGCCAGGGGCTCAGCTACGGGGCTCTGGGCGGAACAAAGCTGGTGCCAGGAGCTGGGGGCCTCCAAGAGGCCCCTGCCTCCCCTGCACAGCCCTGAGTCGACCCCCATGGTCCTCACACTCTCGCTCTCTCCCATCGCCCAGGCGCCTGGAGAGAGGGACAGTCTGCCTCGTTCACTGCCAAGCACGGAGCAGGGACTCAGGGCAGGGCCGTCCTGCCCCTGCCCCGAGCCCAGGGGGACTTGTAACACATAACTCAGCAGGTCAGCTATGAGAGGTGGGTAAGGCAGGCAGCATGAGCTTCCATTCGAAGTACACTCCTTGGGGGGGCCCCCCAAAACCCAAACACAGGCTAATGAGACATGGCCAGCTCCCAAGGGGAGATCCAGGAGCTGGGGGCCCAGTGGTGGTATGTCTGGGGTTATGCCCACTACCCTCCCAGACACTGCAGGGGGCCTAATGTGCATAAACGAAGACTGCTTTGGGGTACAGTTGTAGGAGCGGCTTTTATCCCCAAAACATGATGGTGGTGATGATGGTGATGGTGACAGTGATGATGATGATATGATGGTGATGATAATGGTGATGATGATGGTGATGGTGATGGTGATGATGATGATGGTGATGATGATGGTGATGATGATGATATGATGGTGATGATGGTGATGATGATGGTGATGGTGATGGTGACAGTGATGATGATGACAGTGATGATGATGATATGATGGTGATGATGATGGTGATGGTGACGATGGTGATGGTGATGATGGTGATGATGATGATATGATGGTGATGATGGTGATAATGGTGACGGTGGTGATGGTGATGGTGATGATGGTGATAATGATGATATGATGATGATATGATGGTGATGATGGTGACGGTGGTGATGGTGATGACAATGGTGATGATGAGGATGAAGATGAGAATAGCAGCTATGTGAGGGTTCCCAGGATGAACCAGTTTCTTCCAGAGGTTGACCTGGTGCAAGACAGGCCCCCCCACTCAGAGTTCTCTGGTTACTGCTGGAGTCTTAAGCTCTCAAGACCCCGGGAGTAGATGGCTCAAGTTTTGCACCTGCAGGTCCTACCCACAAGCCCCCTGAGCAGGCACCTTGCCAATAGCCCTTCCCTCAGCCCTTAGGAGGCAGTGGCTGCTGAGGGGACCAGGCCCTGGTGGCCACATCCACATAGCTGCTGGATTTACCAGCACATCTCAGTCTGACACAAAGCGAATACCCTTCCCCTTGCTGAGCTGAACTCAACCACCCCTCACACACGCTCATGTCTGCAGCCTCAGTCTGTCCTGGGAATTGCTGCTGGCTTGGCTACTGTGGGTGAGCCCACACCTGCCCCCCAGTCCTAGTCTGCTAGCCATGTGGTTGCCTTTCTGCCCCCACCACCTTGCTTAGACAGGTGCCCTGTGCAGGGCACAACCTGGGCAACTGTTCCAGGAGACCGTGCCTCGTTCCTCCTCCTGAGCTCACAGCTGGGTACCCTTGGGGCACCAGTGCTGCCAGGCTGCAGACAACTCCACTCTGGAACCCAGTTTGGGCTCAGCTGGGACACCGTACGTGCTCATTATCTATAAAATCTGAGACATTCCTAGGAAACTGGCTCAATGTCCCGGAGCTCAGAGAGGTTGGGTGACTTCTCCAAGGCCACACAGTAAGTGAGGAGCCAAGACTCAGCCCAGGCTGGCCCCAAGGTGGTGGGGAAGTAGAAACCCTAACGAAGACTCCCCCTCCTCCGCCCTCTCAATGCTTGACTGTAAGTCCTTCCAGCGTCATCCCACACAACCCTGGTTTTCTCTCTTACGTCTGTCTTCCTCAGCATGAAAAAGGCAGCCTCCCAGGGGCCCGGGGCACCGTCCCCACTGTCGGTGTGGGACACAGCAGCCCTGTCCAGGGACAAGCGTTTCTATGACGGTTCCCTAAGCCACAGGTAAGGAACTGGGGCCTCCTGCCAAGCAACAGCATGAGCGAACCGTCGGGGGGGTGGACCCTCCAGCCCCAGCCAAGCCTTCGGATGATGCAGCCCTGGCCCACATCTCCGTGGCAACCTCCTGAGGACCCGGGCCAGAACCACGCAGCTGAGCTGCTCCCGAAGTCCTGACCCGCATACACGGTGTGAGATAACAAAGGTCTGCTGCTTCGAGCTGCTGAGCTTTGGGGTAATCTGCCATGCAGCAACCAATAACCAACACAGGAAGTATTCCGGTTCGAACTGGAAATCCGAGCTCTTGGCCCCCCAGTCAAGGGTCTGGCTTAAACACAGGAGCGCTGGCTGGAGCATCTGTCTCAGCAGGACAGCACTTGTGGCAGAGGGGCTGCGACCAGGGAGAACGACAGGTCAGGTCGGTGTGCCCCCTACCATCCCGCCTCCTGCACAAGGGAGCGGCATCTGGGGACTCCAGAGTGGGGAGGCTGCGTCACAAGGAGCTGCTCTGAAACTGGAAGTGGAACCATTCATTCATCCATTCATTCATTCATTCATTCATCCATTCATTCATCCATTCATTCATCCATTCATCCATTCATTCATCCATTCATCCATTCATCCCATTCATCCATTCATTCATTCATTCATTCATCCATTCATCCATTCATTCACAAATCATAACCCTGCCCCTACTGTGTGCCAGGAACAATCACAACCCCTCCGTGATCATTCTCTTCCCCATTGTTCTGGGAGAAAGCTGCCCCACGGAGAGCCTCAGACCTCCTCTGCGGGGACACAGGACAGGACCTGGGATGCAGGGCTGGAGGTCGGGCACAGACCCAGGCAGGCAGGGGCCGGGCACAAAGGGGCCAAGGCTGGGCTCTTCCCAATGACACTGGGCACAAGTCAGTGTGGGAAAGAAGGTGAGAGATTCCGAAAGGAAGGCCAGAGGCAGGGAAAGAGATGAAGAGTCTTAAAGATGGTCCTGCCCTAGGACCCGTCATTCTTGACCTGGGGATCCACCCTCAAGAAGTAATTAGCAAGGCAGGGGGAGACGGGAGGGCGGGCTGTTCACTGTGCATTGTTCACAACAACTGGGAAAAAAAAAAAGATGTCTGAAAGTAAGAGACTTACAAACACCGTGTCTCCTACCCAATGCTGACGACCTGGCTATAGATCTGTCTACAGCTGTACGACCTCTCTGTACCTGTTTCCTCTTCTCTACATGGGAGGTAACAGAACTTAGCTCTGCAAGCATCAGATGAGTGGGCATAGGCTGTGCGTAAGCTCAGGTCCCAGCACATGGATCACTGTACGTACATATCACCGTACGAACATAGCAGCTGACATCATCATTAAATAGGCCTAACCTTAAAAGTGGGCTTTTGGATTTTGAAGGACATGGGGAAAGTCTCACGATCGGGTTATGAGATGGTACATACCATACAACCTCAACCTGGTGAACCGTAATGTGTGCTGGAAACAGGCGGCCCCGTGTCAGCCTGCGGCCCTTCTCTGGATGGAGGACAAGATCCGGGGACGGGTGCAGGCCTGGTGTCACCGCCATCAGAGCACTTCTCAGGGTCAGGGTCTGGCGCAGAGTAGCAGCAGGTGCTACAAAACACAGCTACACTAGAATTTGCTGAACGGAGTTCAAGCCACGGGAGACACGTGGAAAGCCTGCATCTGCGCCTCCTGACGGACCCCTGCCCTCCCCCAGACCCTCTGGGAGCCCCCCCTCCATGTGGCAGGCAAAATGAAGCTGTACAGATGCTGATCGGCTCCCATCACGGCCCTGCCTCCAGGCCTCCAGGGGTCTCCCGCCGAAATGTGTAAAACCCGAATTCACTCCCTGTCCTTCATCATCCAGCCCTCCTGCGCTCGGCAACCTCACCTCTGCACTGTCTACTGTGCTCCAACCACAAGGCCTGTTTGCTGTCAGCTTGTCTCACTGCAGGGCACCTCTGGGCCTCTGCCTCCAGCCGAGAGCTCTCCCCCAGGGCTGCCCACGCAGGCTCCCTCTCCACCTTCGTGGCCACCTCTCCCCAGCCTCCCCACACTGTGTCCAACAGCACCCTGTTTTTTCTTAGAGCACATATCACCATTTGAAAGTATCTTATTTGTTCACTGCGATTAAGCTCCTTAATCACTGTTTGTTGAAAGAACTCTGCAGAAGGGACGGCTGGCGGCCCCCAATCTGAACCAGCAGCGAGCCCCTCCGGGGGAATTTGAGTTGGAGACTCTGGCAGAAACTGAGTGGTTTAGCTTTGAAGTAGGGGCCATTTCCCGTCATTCAGTGCCTGACTGCATGATCCCCAAGTAGGGGACTCACTAGCCCTGTTGCCTCTCCTCCCGACCCCGTTGCCCCGCCCTGCCAAGCTCATGACCCGTGGTAGGAGCTGTGGATCTCGGCCAGCCTGAGCTCATCCTATAGTCTTTCTTCAGAGTTCTCGGGAGGAAGACCAGGCAACTGCAGGGGGAGACAGAGGAGCTGACAGGTGGAGACAGACCTCAGGGAGCCTCAGTCCCTTTACAGATCTGCCCCCAGCTCAAAGCTGGAGAAAGCCCACCCTTTTACACAGACTGCCCCTCCCATGCACACCCAGGTCCAGTAGATGCAGACGCAAACAGTAACAGCTCAGTAGCTCCAGATAAGGCTGATTACACAAAACGTCCGACATCAACCTTTACCTGAACTCCACCCAAGTGGACCCAGAACCAACACAACCAGTGTGGACTTCAGACCACACCAGAGCTTGACCCAACTAGCCGCACAAACTGGACACCCAAAGGTGGATTCCTGCAGCTATCGGACCCTGCTGGGAACAAATCCAGCTTGGGGGGCAGCCTCTGTCAGTGTCTCATACACAGTGATCGAGGTTTACCCTTAGAGTCACCGAGCTTGAAGGGTTAATTCCAGCCATGAAAGAGCCAACAGCATTCAAGACTCAGTTACAACAGAGGGTGCGAGTAACCCACAAGAAACATCCCTGGAGCATGGAGCTCAGGCGATCTGGAAGATTGTGCCACTGAGCCCAACAAGACAGCTTAATCATAAAGCTATCATAACAAGTTTGGGGGTCACAGCAGATCTACCTAATACACAGAGACAAAATAGGGAGACAAAGAAAAAGGCCCCAAATGAAAGAACAAGAGAAATCCCCAGGAAAATAATGAAATGAAATGGAAGAAACTAAAATACCAGATGCAGAGTTTAAGACAATGGTTATAAGGATGCTCAAGGACCTTAAGGGAAAAATGAACAATCTCAGTGAAAATGTAAACATAGAGATAGTGAGCATTAAAAAGGACATAGAAACCAAAACACAAAAACAAAACACACACACACACACACACACACACACACAATCAGAAATGAAGAATACAAGATCTGAAGTCAAGAATACACTAGAAGGAATCAACAGCAGGTTAGATAAAGCAGACAATAAGCACCCAAGCAAAATATCAAAAAGAAAAGAGGACTGGCTGGTGTGGCTCAGTGGTTGAGCATCAACCCATGCACCAAGATGTTGCTGTTTTGATTCTTGGTCCATGCCCAGGTTGTGGGCCAAATCCCCAGTGGGGGGCATGCAGGAGGTGGCCAATCAATGTTCTCTCTCATTCATGTTTCTCTCTCTCCCTCTCCCTTCCTCTCTCTCTAAAATCAATAAAGAAAAAAAAGAAAAGAAAAGAGAATTAAAAGAAATAAGGAAAGTCTAAGAAACCTCTGGGACAACATCAAGCATAACAATACCTGCATTATAGGGGTACCAGAAGGAGAAGAGAGTGAGCAAGGGATAGAGAATCTGATTGAAGAAATAATGGCAGAAAACTTCCCTAACCTGGTGAAGGAAAAAGTCACACAAGTTCAGGAAGCACAGAGAGTCCCAATCAAGATGAACCCAAAGAGACCCACTCCTAAACATCATAATTAAAATGGTAGAGATATAGAGACAGAGATACAAGGGGGATTCCCATAAGGCTCTCAGCTGATTTCTTCACAGAAACACTTCAGGCAGAAGGCATGAAGTATTCAAAGTGATAAAAAGCAAGGGTCTGCAACCAAGACTACTCTACCTAGCAAGGCTATTATTTAAAATTGAAGGTGAAATAAAGAGCTTCCCAGACAAAAAAAAAAGGCTAAAGGAGTTCATTACCACCAAACCAGTTTAGCAAGAAATGATAAAGGGACTGCTTTAAGATGAAAAGAGAGAGAACGAGAGAGAGAAAATAGGTAAAAGAAAAAGTGGCAATAAATAAATACCTATCAATAATAACCTTAAATGTAAATGGATTGAATGCTCCAATCAAAAGGTACAGGGTAGCTGAATGGATAAGAGAATATGACCCATCTGTATGCTGTCTACAAGAGACCCACTTCGGATAAAAAACTACACAGGCTGAAAGTGAAAGGATGAACAATGTTTTCCATACAAATGGAAACAAACAAAAAGCTGGGATAGCAATACTTATATCTGACAAAACAGACTTTAAAACAAAGGTCATAACAAGACACAAAGGAGGTCACTACATAATACTAAAAGGATTGATCCAACAAGAGGATATAACACTTGTAAACATATATGTACCCAATATAGGAGCACCTAAATATATAAAGAAAATCTTGGTGGACGCTAAGGGAGAGATGGATAGCAATACAGTCATAGTAGGGGACTTTAACACCCCACTATGTCACTAGATAGATCTTTCAGACAAAAAATCAATAAGGCAACAGTGACCTTAAATGACACACTAGACCAAATGGATTTAATTGGTATTTACAGAATATTTCATCCTGAAGCATCAGAATATACACTCTTCTCAAGTGCACATGGAACATTCTCAAAGATAGACCACATATTAGGACACAAAATTAATCTTAACAAATTCAAGAAGATTGAAATAACATCAAGCATCTTCTCGGATCACAATGGCATGAAACTAGAAATCAACTACAATAGAAAAAACCTGAAAAACACTCAAACACCTGGAGACTAAATAGTATATTATTAAACAATGAATGGGTTAAAATGAGATCAAGGAAAAAATAAAAAATTACCTGGAAACAAATGAAAATGAACACACAATAACCCCAAATCTATGGAACACAGCAAAAGCATCCTGCAAATTTACTAAACATTCAAAGAAGAACTAATACCTATCCTTCTTGAACTATTCCAAAAAATTCAAGAGGAGGGAAGACTTCCAAGCTCTTTTTATGAGGCCAGTATTATTCTAATTCCAAAACCAGATAAAGACACTACAAAGAAAGAAAATTATAGGCCAATATTCTTGATGAACATAGATGCTAAAGTCTTCAACAAAATATTAGCAAACTGGATCCAGCAATACATTAAAAAGATAATACACCATGATCAAATGGGATTTATTCCAGGTATGCAAGCTTGGTACAATATTCACAAGTCAATAAATGTGATACATCACATAAATAAAATGAAAGATAAAAATCACTTGATCATATCAATAGATGCAGAAAAAGCATTTGCTAAAATCCAGAGCCCATTTATAATAAAACCTCTCATCAAAGTGGGAATAGAGGGATTGTACCTCAACATAACAAAGGCCATATATGACAAACCTACAGCCAACATCATACTCAATGGGCAAAAAATAAAAGCATTTTCCTTAAGATCAAGCACAAGACAGAGATGTCTACTTTCACCACTTTTATTCATAGTCACAGAAGTTCAACCAGACAGGAAGAAGAAATAAAAGGTATCCAAACTGGAACAGAGGAAGTAAAACTGTCATTATTTGCAGATGACATGATATTGCACATAGAAAACCCTCAAGACTCCACCCCAAAACTATGAGATGTAATAAATGAATTCTGCAAATTAGCAGGATACAAAATAATATTCAGAAATCGGCAGCATTTTTATACACCAATAATGAACTATTAGAAAAAGAAACTGAGGAAACAATCCCATTTACTATTGCCACAACAACATAAAAGATACTTAGGAATAAATTTAACCAAGGAGGTAAGAGAGCTGTCCTCAGAAAACTATAGAACACTAAAGAAAGAAATTGAGGAAGACACAAACAAGTGGAAGCATATACCATGTTCATGGATTGGAATAATTAACGTCATTAAAATACTCATACTATCCAAAGCAATCTATAGATTCAACACAATTTCTAGTAAAATACCAATGGAATATTTCACAGATCTAGAACAAATATTCCAAAAATGTATATGGAACCAAAAACGACCCCAAATAGCCTCAGCAATCTTGAGAAAAAAAGAACAGCCCCGGCTGGTTTGGTTCAGTGGTTAGAGCGTCAGCCAGAGGACCAATGAGTCTCGGGTTTGAGTCCGGTCAAGGGCACATACCTCAGTTGCATTTGGCCCTGGCCCTGGTCGGGGTGTTTAGGAGGCAACCAGTCGATGTGGCTCTATCATGTCAATGTTTCTCTCTGTCTCTCTCTCCCTCCCTCCCCACTCTGACTGAAGATAAATGGAAAAAGTATCCTTTGGTGAAGATTTAAAAAGTAATAATAATAAATGGTGTTGGGAAAATTGGAAAATTACATGCAAAAAATGAAACTAGACTATCTTCTTACAATATATACAATAAACTCAAAATAGATAAAAGACGTAAATGTAATGGGTGAAACTATAAAAATCCTAGAAGAAAACATAGGCAATAAAATCTCAGACACTTCTTGCAGCAATATTTTTGCCAATATATCTCCTAGAGCAAGGGAAACAAAGGAAAAAATAAACAAACGGGACTACATAAACTAAAAAGCTTCTGCACAGCAAAAGAAACCATCAACAAAATAAAAAGGAAACCCACTGTATGGGAGAATATATTTCCAAAATAGATAAAGAACTTCTACAACTCAACATCAGGAAGACAAACAATCCAATTAAGAAATGGGCAAAGGACCTGAACCACTCCTCCAAAGAGGACATCCAGATGGCCACTAGACATATGAAAAGATGCTCAATGTCACTAATTATCAGAAAGATGCAAATTAAAACCACAATGTGATGTCACCTCACAACTACCAGAATGGCTACCACCACTAACTCAACAGACCACTGCTGGCGAGGACGTGGAGAGAAGGGGGCCCTCGTGCACTGCTGGTGGGAATGCAGACTGGCGCAGCCACTGAGGGAAACAGTGTGGAGTTTCCCCAGAAAATGTAAAATGCACTCACTGCCTTTTGACCCAGTGATCTCACTACTGGGAATGTATCCTAAGAAACCCGAACACCGATTCAAAACAATATATGCACCCCCATATTCATGGCAGCATTATGTACAACAGCCAAGATCTGGAAACAGCCCAAGTGCCCATCCATAGATGAGCAGATGAAAAGCTGTGGTGCGGTTCACAATGGAGTACTATGCGGTCATGAAAGAGAAGGATCTCTTACCTTGGCAACAGCACGGGTGCACCTGGAGATTATTATGCTGGATGAAACAAGCCAGTCAGAGAAAGACAAATACTGTATGACCTCACTTACATGTGAAATCTAATGAACAAAATGGAAACGGAGGCATGGATACATGAAACGGACTGACGGCTGGGGGTGGGGGTGGGGTGAGAGGAAAGAAGGTGAAGGGATTAGCCGGAGAGCATATATTCATGACCCACAGACAGCAGTGTGGTGAGGGCCAGAGGGAATGGGAGGTGGGGGCTTGGGGGATGGGGTCATTTGTAATAGTGTCAACAATGAAAGTAAAGTTAAAGAAAGACAGGAAGAAGGAACTCACTGGTGTTGAGATGTGGGGGTGAGGGAAGGCTGGGAGAATGAGTGTCCTCCGTGGGAGCTCAGCTGGTTGGGGGAGCGGGCAGGTAGGTCCAGACGGGGCCTGGATTCTGAGAAAGCCACAGTTCTTGAGCGGGGTAGGGGGGCAGTCGAATCCCCACTGAGGCTGGGAAGTTGTCTTACCCCCGAGGAGCAGTCCAGGTGGGCGCCATCCATGGCCCTCTGCCCGCCGGCCCTCTGACCCCAGCCCCACCACTCCTGGTGGCCCTCTGTCCCCAGCCCCACCACTCCTGGTGGCCCTCTGACCCCAGCCCCACCACTCCTGGTGGCCCTCTGTCCCCAGCCCCACCACTCCTGGTGGCCCTCTGTCCCCAGCCCCACCACTCCTGGTGGCCCTCTGTCCCCAGCCCCACCACTCCTGGTGAGACTGCAGCATCAGATCGAAGGCACCTGGAGGCCCGCCCTCAAGGCTTCCGCCTCCGGGAAGTCAGGGACACAGACCCAGCAAAGGCAGGGCCAGGTGGACGGGCAGACGGGGAAATGCACCTGCAGGCGAAGGGAGATGATGAGGAAAAACCTTCCCTACAAACGCCCATGCTTGTTCTCACGAAGATTTGGGCTGTGAGTGTCTCCTGTCCCCCACACTGCCAGTGGGGGTATCAGATGACACAATGACATCAGGAAGCAACTGGGCTGTTTTGTTTTGTTTTTTTTATCCTCACCTGAAGACATTTTTCCATATTTTGTTCAGATAGAGTGGGAGGGAGAGAGAGAGAGAGAGAGAGAAACATCGACGTGAAAGGGACACATTGAGTGGCTGCCGCCCGCACAACCCAACCAGGGCCGGGGACAAACTGCAACTGAGGTATGTACCCTTAGCGGGAACCAAACCCAGGTCTCTCTGAACTGCAGGCCGATGCTCTAACTGCTGAGCCAAAGAGGCCAGGGCTGGGCTGTTTTTTATAAGGGCACCTGCCCTTCAGTCCTTGATGTTGGGTTCCAGGTGGTTTGAACTGGAAAAGTGGGGAGGGCGGGTGGGAAACAGATTGATGGTGATTGACACAGTGATTGACACGCCCTTCTGCACATGTCTGAGGTTTGACCAAGACACCAGCTTCCTCAGAGGCACAGGTGACAGCCGAGCTGCCCTCCCTGCCACAGTTTTGAGATGGGCCTCTGGCAGGTGTGACAGGAAGGGAGGACACAGCTGTGGGCAGAGCCGCACCTGGAGCAGGGCTGCCCCGCCCACCCGAGAGCCGGGATGTGTGCACCAGGCCGTGTGTACAAATGTTCACACCAGCACTGTTCTAACAGTGGAAACGGCCCAAATGTCCATCACAGGAAAACGGTTAAACAAATTGTGGCGCAGCCGGGAATGAAATACTATCGGCAAGAAGAAATCGACGACGGATACTCACCACAACGCAGATGGGTCTCACGGCCTGACGCTGAGTGAAAGAAGTCAGACCCAAAGGAGAACAGCCCACATCACTCCATTAGGTCAAGTTCAAGGAAAGGCAAAGGCAGCTGTGGTGCTAAGAATCAGAGGCGGGCACGGCGAGGGGCCGTGAATGGCTGGGCAGGGGCGCCGGGGAACTTCCAGGGGTGGTAGAAATGACCGGCATGGTGGTTGAAACCAAGTTCTACCTGAAGATCTGTGCATTTTATTATATGGAAGTTAGACTTCAATTATTTTTTTAAAGATAAAAAAAAAAGAAAAATAGCCTGGCCAGTGTGGCTCAGTGGTTGAGCGTCGACCCCTGCACCAAGAGGTCGCAGGTTTGATTCCCGGTCAGGGCACATGCCCAGGCTGTGGGCCTGATCCCCAGTGGGGTGCATGCAGGAGGCCACCAGTCGATGTTCCCTCTCATCAATGTTTCTATCTCTCTCTCCCTAACCCTTCCTCTCTCTCTAAAAGTCAATAAAGAAAAAAAGAAAAGGAAAATAGGCCTGAGAGAATAAAGGATTTCTGTTTTCAATAACATGGTAGACGAGACAACTACAACAAATAACTTACAGAAATTAAATATGATATAACAGGCATCCTTTTAGACGCTCGTTCAACTAGCCCTGGCTGGTTTGGCCCAGTGGTTGGAGCGTCAGCCCGAGGACTGAAGAGTCTCGAGTTTGCTTCTCGGGCAAGAGCACGTATCTGGATTCAGGTTCAATCCCTGGCCCCCAGACTCGGTCGTGTGGGAGGCAGCCAATCGACGTGTCTTTCACATCGATGTTTCTCTCTCTCTCCCTTTCCCCTTCCCACTCTATCTGAAAATCAATAGAAAAAATATCCTCAGGTGGAGATGTAAATAACCAATAAATAAATGATAGTTTAACCAAAAGAAAAACAAAGAGGCAACTCAACAGCTCCCGGAAACAAAAAGAGGAGAGAATCTGCGTGGAGACGGGCAGACAGAACAATCCCACCCGCGGGGGAAGGCAGGCGAAGAAGGAAAAGTCTCCGCTCTAACTGAACCACCTCAGGCGTGTTCTCAGACTCGGGCTGTGAATGAATTCACGGTGCACCGTGAGCTCAGGGCGGCCCACGCCCACAGTGCCTCCCGATGCCTAGGGAGACAAGACGACTCCTCAGCCCCGAACATACTGGACCCTCAGCGGAAGCCCCGACAAAGATGAACACACGAGCCCAAATTACAGATTACGCGAGGAAACAGTCCCCAGAGGGAGAGTTCGCAGAAAACCAGGCAAACGGATCAGCACCCCCGGGGACTTCAGACAGTGTACACAATGTCTCACAGAATACAGAATGCAGAAGAGTGATGAAAATAAGACATGCCAGTTTCGCCCTGCCAGTGTGGCTCAGTGGATTGAGCGTCGTCTGGTGGACTGAGAGGCCCCGGTTCCAGTCCCAGTCAGGGCACATGCCCGGGTTGTGGGCTCGATCCCCAGTAGGGGGCGTGCAGGAGGCAGCCGATCGATGTTTCTCTCTCAGCGATGTTTCTATCTCTCTCTCCCTTCCTCTCTCTCTAACAAATCAATAAAAATATATTTAACAAAAAAGACAGGCCAGTTTTGAAAGGCAGGTCACATGACGATGAGCATGTGGCCACTGGTTGCATTCGAACTCGAGACATTTTTGTTTTCTACACCCAGTCCCTTCCATTGTAACCCAAGTGTTAGCTGAGTAGGGGTCCCCAAATTCCCCTGCTGTGGGTTCTGGATGAGTGGGTTAAGGAGTCAGGCTGCGGAGCTCAAACCCAAGCTGGGATGTTTACAAGATGCATGACCTTGAGCACGGCGGCTGACCTTCACACACTGGAGTTGCTTCTTTGTCTGTGAAATGGGAGAATCGGAGCATCTGCATCCTGGGTCCTCCTGAGGAGTTCAGGGACAAAATCCAAGTTGCCTGCGGGGTGCCTGGCACATGGTAGGCATTCGGTGAATGACAGCAAAACTGCTCAAGCGCATGTCACCTGCCGGAGGGATTTCCTGCTTGGGCTGAATGCTGGACTCCTATAGCCCCCGCCTCCCCTCCATCTCCCTCTCGTGCTCCCTCTGTTTCCCTTCCCTGCCCCCTCAGCCCGCCCCTTCCAGCTGCCTCGCCTCCTTTCTCCTGGGTCCTTGCCTCCCTCCTGGGTCCTGCCTTCCCCTCCGCTCCCAGCCTTGAGCCTCAGCTTTTCATCAGTCCACTTGGATGTTCTGCTACATTAAAAACCAGAACCCCACTTCTAGCTTTTAAAATAACGCGTTCCCTTCCTGCTCTGAAACTACTGCGTGGAGGACCTGTGGGGAGGCTGTGGGGCAATGCGGCCGGGGCGTGTCCATCGTGGCTGAGTTATTCTGCTCCTGGGCTCCTGTCTCAGCCTGCAGGACCCGGCCTTGGCACGCGTTTCTCTGGTTACACCGACGGACACGCTATAAGATGCCACACGCAGCAGCCAGTGGGCCGGGGCGCAGACCCACCGCCCATGCTCAGCACATCAACACAAGACGTGCGCGCACACGCGCACACACGTGCGCGCGCACACTTGCTCCATGCTAATCCTCACCTTTGAGCACAGCCTCTCATCTGACAGCCCCACTCAGTGTTGACAAAGCAAAACAAAAAATATAAAGGAAGAAAGAAATCCATCCTGTCACTTGGACCCCCCCACCGCATGCTGGGCTTGGCAGCCCCCCACCTGCCCCCGTCTTTGTATTATGGGTTTATGTCAAGGTATGTTGGATTCTAAATTAAATGTCAGCCCACTGTACATTTCTGGCTCCAGCCGCAGAAAATGAGGAGCGGGCGCTGGAGACCATCCAGTTGTTCCGCTCCCCGTGCCTAACCGTGAGGGGTGACAAGCCCACTGAATCACCGCACAGCAGCTTTGCATGCCACAGCAGCCAAGACAAATTTATTTTTAATGATAAATGTGACTGTCAGAGGTAGGTTGAAACAGCTTTACAGAGAGAGGCCAGTGCCCGCACAGAGTAGGGCACAGGCTGAGTGGGCAAGGCCCAGAGGTCCTGCCCTCCTGCCCAGTGAGTCCCCCAGTCCCCGTGAGACAAGCACATCCAACACCGGCCCACCCCGAGTCCCTGCGGCGCGCCAGCTCCGCAGTGCGCGGAATGTCTCAGGCCCGGCTCTGGCCGACCAAGAGGAAGGACGCAAGTGAGACAGAGCGATGAGTGATGGGCTCTGGCTGTGCAGAGACCTGGGTTCAAATTCCGCCCCCATCACTTGTTGTGTGACCTTGATCAAGTTACTTGACCTCTCTGAGCTTCAGCCGCCTCCTCTATAAGATGAGGATATTAATAACACCCACGGGGTTTTGGTGGCGATCCCATGAAATAGATATATTGTTAATGAAAGGTACCCAGTGCATGGAAAATGCTTACAGAATGGCAGCTATTAATTACATCATTTTACTAATAGTGCTATTACCCAAGTTATATAACTTACCTTTCTGAGTCAGCTTCTCATCCATAAAATGGGGAGGACCATCACTCCCACTTATGGGGGTGGCTGGGAGGATTCAATGTGCCTAGCACAGGGCTGAGTGTAGGGCTGACGTTCACCATATCACAGCCAGTCAAAGGACAGACCCCTGGCCACTCTTGCTCATCTCCTTCATCCCTTCATCTCTTCTCCATCCCTCCAATGCAGGCAGGCCTCACTCCCTGTCCTGTACCCATGCCCTGCCAGGGGAGGTGCCTGCATCAGGACCCCACAGCTACGCCCTCCATTGAACTGTGGGCGCCTGTCCAATGGCAGCTGTCTCTGGCCGGCTGATGACCTATGAGTGACATGCCTTGGCTAGGATAAGCAGGATGGATCACAGATCTCTCTGAGATGTAAACGAGAAATGTTGGTGGGCCACCATGTCTAGGCTGCCATGTGCACACGGAGACTTGGTGAGCCAGAGGAAGGAGGGAGAGAGGATGTGCGGGGAGTGGGCAGGGGTGCCAGGGAAGCCTCGGGGCTAATGCCTGCAGCTGGAGGCCCCGGGCTCCCGCTCCCCTGAGGTCCTGGTTGGCTGGTGAAAGACTTGTCTTAGGCTAGCTGGAAAACCCTGACTCCTCCAGCCAGCTGAGCACCCCAGGGCTCTTCCCCGGGACTCTGGGACAGCAGCTTTGTCAAAAGGAAATCAGAGGTGGGACCCTGTTCCCTCTGTGGAGTCAGCTGAGCTTTTTCCACATAGATCTCAGGCCAATGAACAGAGGGTGCCCCTCTCTTCTTCCCAGACAACGCCCCAAGTGTGCCAGCCAAGTGTAGTGTGTAAAGTGCTGACCAAACGCCAGGGATCATGCTAAAGCTGCACCAGGGCGGACTGTTCTTCTGGGTGCTGAGCAGGGGGCGATGGGTGAAGACCACCCTAGACACATGTTCACAGCACCCCACAGGAAGGAAAGTCAGGAACCTGACGCTGAACACAGGTGCGACAGCTCGACAGCAAACAGTGCCAGGAGGAGCCACTAGGTGGCCCCCGCTTACCTGTCCAAATGCCCTTCTGCGGGCCTGGGAGCAGATCCTCCAGCCAGAGCCTCCTGTGTGCACCTGCGGCAGCCTACTGTCACGTCCCGCTCGTCCCCGCCTCTGCTTTGCAGCTCCACAGCCCTCAATGCCTCCTTCCCCAACATCCCGATGCCCGCCTTCCGGGCTGGTTCCTGCCCTTCTCCAGGATGCCTTCCCTGGAGCGCATACTCAGAACCTCTGAGTACCCCCCACCTCCCCTCCCACGCTCAGAATCTCAGTTCAGGGTCCCACTCAGGCTGGTCCTTTGTGCACAACCACGGCTGGAGTTTCCGTCCTGTTCTCATATTGGAATCACAGATCTGAAGTCCACATGCCTGCCAACCTCACAATTCCCCTTTAAGAAGGGGGAGGTTGCGATTTCTTGTTCAGTGAGGAAACTGAGGCTGGAGAGGACATGAAACCTGCCCAAGGTCTTAGCGGGGAAGTCGGAAACCTGCTCAGGTGCTTCCGTGCATTCTCAGAACTTCACAAGAGCCCTTCTGGAGAGGGTGCTGTTAGCTCTTTGGTACACAGGGGGAAACTGAGGTTCAGAGAGGCACTGTAGCTTGCCCCAGGCCACACGGCCAGGGCCCGGTGCTTTCCACCACACTCTGTGCCCTGATGACCCTCTAGGTCACCTGTCAACCGTCTTAATCCACAGGAACAGGGTCCAGAAAGAGCCGTGGGTCCCTGCCTCCCAGCCAGTGATATGGATCCTCTCCAGCTGGCGGGGCAGCCTCCCTGTGGGCAGTGGGGTTGCAGGTGAGGACGCAGAGCAGCCTTAGAAGGAAGAGGAGGCTGCGGACAAACAGCTGGTGGGCTGTGAACCCAGCTTCTAATGGGTGAATGACAGTCTACTTAGATGGCATGGGGCACAGAGTCCCTGTCTGCGCCCAGCTTTTTGGTCCAGAGCGCAACCCCCACCCTCTGGCAGCCTGCTCCGCCAGTGGGGTGCGCAGAGAGGACCCGGGAAAGGGACAAACACGGGATGACAGACTGGCAGCCAGTGGGGGAGAGACGAAGACGGTGCCAGGGAACAGCGTGGCGGGCCAAGGCGCCCCGGGAGCCGGAAAACAGCTTTGGGGAGACACGGGGGGCTAGCGGGGGCGTCTATTCTGCAGTCGGGGCAGCAAAAGATAAGGGGCCGCAGAGAGAAGCGCGGAGGAGCAGCCGGCCGGCTCCCGCGGCGGCCAGGGAGGGTGGCGGCCGGAACGGCGTCGGGCGGTGTGGGTGGCGCCCGGTTTGAAGCCACAATAGCAGCTCGTTAACAGGCAGATTAAGGACTTCGTCAGTGACCTCCCGAGGCTGCTCCGGCGGAAGCAATGCTTTTAAAAGTGTTGCTGGTGGGAGGGGGCGACTAAGCAGCCCCCTCCCGGCACCAATCCCTCCTCTGCCAGGCAGGGGGGGAGGCGGCGTTGAGCCCGCCGGGCGCCTGGGGAACACGGGCCATCGGCCGGGAGCGGGAGCAGAGTGCGGGGGGGGGGGGGGGGGGGGCTCGTAGTCGCCACCGCAGCAAAGGCCGCCGTCGCGGCAGCGGGGACCCCCACTCAGCCCGCAGGCCCCCCGAGCACGGAGGCGTCGGGCCGGCCCTGCTCGCGGTCGCGCGCGGACGCAGTTGTGTGCTCTGCCGAGATGTCCCAGGGGCCGACCTCGCGCCGCAGGGCCCCACGGGTTGGTCCCCGGTGGCCGAGACTCCCGGACCGGAGCGCCAGCCCCGGGCTGGGAACGAGAAGTCGGAGACCCGAAGGGGGAACACTCCAGCCAGCAACTCCTCCTCCCGCAGCCCGGGTCCCGGGGTGCGCCCTGCGCCCTCTGAGGGCCAGGAGGAGTGCGGCGCTGTCCCGGGGTGCGCCCTGCGCCCTCTGAGGGCCAGGAGGAGTGCGGCGCTGTCCCGGGGTGCGCCCTGCGCCCTCTGAGGGCCAGGAGGAGTGCGGCGCTGTCCCGGGGGTGCGCCCTGCGCCCTCTGAGGGCCAGGAGGAGTGCGGCGCTGTCCCGGGGGTGCGCCCTGCCGCCCTCTGAGGGCCAGGAGGAGGCGGGCGCTGTCCCGGGGGGCGCCCTGCGCCCTCTGAGGGCCAGGAGGAGTGCGGCGCTGTCCCGGGGGGCGCCCTGCGCCCTCTGAGGGCCAGGAGGAGTGCGGCGCTGTCCCGGGGGGCGCCCTGCGCCCTCTGAGGGCCAGGAGGAGTGCGGCGCTGTCCCGGGGGGCGCCCTGCGCCCTCTGAGGGCCAGGAGGAGTGCGGCGCTGTCCCGGGGGGGCGCCCTGCGCCCTCTGAGGGCCAGGAGGAGTGCGGCGCTGTCCCGGGGGGCGCCCTGCGCCCTCTGAGAGGCAGGAGGAGTGCGGCGCTGTCCCGGGGGGCGCCCTGTGCCCTCTGAGAGGCAGGAGGAGTGCGGCGCTGTCCCGGGGGGCGCCCTGCGCCCTCTGAGGGCCAGGAGGAGTGCGGCGCTGTCCCGGGGGGCGCCCTGCGCCCTCTGAGAGGCAGGAGGAGTGCGGCGCTGTCCCGGGGTGCGCCCTGTGCCCTCTGAGAGGCAGGAGGAGTGCGGCGCTGTCCCGGGGGGCGCCCGCGAGGTCAGCCCGGCCCGGCCCCGGCGCACGGCGAGGTGGCTGAGTCCGGCCTGGGAGGAAGTTTGTGAGGGGCGGCCGCGGGGGTTCTCCGGTGCCTCCGTGGGCAGGCGAGGGCCGGGCTGTCCGAGGCTCTCCCGCTGGCCCCGGGTGTCTGGGGCCCGTTCTGCGTCCTTTATCTTGGCCTTTTGGAGGCGCAATGTAACTGTCGCAGCCCGCGGGGTGTGAGCCTGTGTGTGTGTGTGTGTGAGAGTGGGAGTGTGTGTGCGCGCGCGCGTGTGTGTGAGTGTGCGCGCGCGCGTGTGTGAGTGCGTGTGTGTGAATGTAAGTGGTGTGTGAGTGTGTGAGAGAGAGAGACAGAGACCGGGAAGCAATAAAAAGCAAAGAGCATCCGAGACAAAAAAACAAGAGGCGACTGGGAGGCGGGAGCCGAGGAGGCGGAGGCAGAGGAGCGCGCGGGGAAGCGCGGGAGCGAGCGGGCAGCGGGCAGCGGGCAGCGGGGACGGCGGCGGCGGGCGGCTCTCGCGCTCCCGCCCTCACCGCACACATCGGTGCGCACACGCACACCTGCACACGCACGCCGCTGGCCCGGGCGCCCGGCGCGGAGCACGGAGGCGGGGACCGGCGGGCCGAGCGCACCCGGAGCCCGCGCCCGCCTCGGCGCCTTTGCGCTCGGCAGCCGCGCGTCTCCGCCGCGACCCCGCCGTCCTGCCAGAAGATGGTCAACGACCGATGGAAGACCATGGGCGGCGCTTCCCAACTTGAGGACCGGCCGCGCGATAAGCCTCAGGTACACGCGGGCCAGGCTTGTGGGGACATCCCGGACCCCGGGAGGGGGCCGCTCTGGCTGGTGGGATAATGGACACCCAGCTCCGGGCTGGAGTTTGGGGAGCACCCCCGCGAGGCTCGGGAGGCTGAGGGAAGGGCGGGCGCCCTCCTTTCCTCCTCCCCCAGAGGAAGATTGAACTTGAGGTTGGGGTGGAGCGGTACCCCTGCAGGAGGGAGGGCACCCTGTGCCTCCAACAGACTCCCGGTGCACACGTGTGTCTGGGGACCTTTAGTTCACAGTGGGACCAGCCTTTTGTTGGCCGAGTGACCTCTTGCTGAGTCTGTTTCATTGCCTGTACAGTGGGCATCTTAACCACTTACTAAGCTGTGTGCCACCCTGTGCCAGGTGCCTGGCATGAGAACCTGAGCTTCAGGACCAAGACTTGACCACCTTCCCCATCTCCTCTGAATCCTCACACTTCAGCCAGCAGCCCCCCCCCCCACACACACACACACACAGCAGAGGATCCACGAGTATTTGCCTCCCGCGAGCATGCTGGGTATGGTGGTTCTCCGCTTAGTGAGGCGGGGAGCGAGGCTCAGAGAAGGTTGCTCCTGCTGGAGGCCACACAGCTCTGCTGGGATTTGAACCTGGGTCTGTGGGCTCCAGGTCTGTTCACTCCACCCTTTCTGCTGCCTCTTCAGGAGCAGTGGAAGTGGGCAGGCCTGGAGGGTGCCCAGGGCTGAGCACCAGAAGGGGGTGAGGGCAGAGCTCCAGGACTGACCAGAGAGGAGGCTGGAGACGGGATGCTGAGTGGACGGGCAGCCCTGGGCCCGCCCCGGGCCAGGCTGCCAAGGGACTGGGGCAGGAAGGCGAGATGAGGAGGCTGCTCGCCAAGGAGAGGAATGGGGCTGCCCGTTTTAAATTTCAGATTTCTCCCAGACAGCTGTCGGTGGGGAAGGAACAGTTCCGTCTGCAGTGGCAGGAGGGGGCGGCAGGGGCGGGCTCGGCGGCCCCTCACTCTCAGAGCTGCAACCTGCTCATCTGTCTGGTTACACTGCCGTGGTGGGGGGCCCAGCCCTCCACAGTTTGCAAAGCTCTTTCCTGTCCATTTGTGCGACCTCACTTCCCACCGCAGCCTGGGGACTAGGCAGGGTTGCGCATTCCCAGGTCCCAGAGGGTTGGTGGCTCAGAGAGGTGGAGGCATATGCTCAGGTCACATGGCATGCTAGCGGGAGAGCAAGGCTTAGAAGCCGGGGCTGACCCCAGCCTCCCCTGGTGCCTCCTGGGGGAGTCTGTTCCCTGTTGGGTCAGGTCCACATCCAAGCCACCCCCATAGTCTTCTGCTGAAATCTGACGTTCACCCCTCTTAGCAAGAGCAGTCTTAGCTTCTAGACTTGTCATTCAGGGCCATCCCCAGCCTGGCCCATTCTCCCTTTTCTTAAAATCCTCACCCGAGGATACTCTTTTTTCCATTTATCTTCAGATAGAGTGGGAGAGAGAGAAACATTGACGTGAGAGAGACACATCGACTGATTGCCTCCCGCACGACCCCAACCAGGGCCTCAGGGTCGGAACCGAACCACAATGGAGGTACGTACCCTTGACCGGAATCAAACCCCAGGACTCTTTGGTCTGCAGCCGACACTCAACTGCTGAGCCAAACCGGCCGGGGCCATTCTCCCTTCTTCTTAGCCCCCTTACAGATACTGACTATTGTTTGCCCACCCCTGGTCCCACACCAAGCTGCCCATTTCCAAACCTTTGTTGTCTCATCTTGTTGGCTGCACCAAGCTCCCCAACACACACACACACACAAACACTTTCACTCAGGGAAAACCTACTAAATGCCACCTCCTTCAGGAAGGCTTCCTTGATGCCCAGAGGCTAAGTCTTAGAGTCCCCGTGGCATTTCGCCTGTGCTGCTCACTGTCTTTATCCCACTGCCTTGTGCCCTAGCTCCGAGTCTCTCTATCAGGAGCGTCCTTCGGACACTTGCTCCTTCTGAGCCTCTATCCCAGGGTCTCCCCCCGGGCCCAGGTTCCTGCTCTCTGGGCAGCTCAGGTTGGGAGCTGAGGGAAACGTTGCCTTGAACTGCATGAAGCCTCAGCCAGGAGAGTGCTGTGTCTCAAAGGGAGGCTTCTGGGGGTTCTGTTGGAGATGTGGCTTTAGGTCTTCTGGGCCAGCCTAGCCTCCTTCTACTGCTCCCTGGGGACACATATTCCAGCTGCCACCAGGCCAGGACCCAACTGTCTGCCCCTTGGCATCAGGGGCAGGTGAGGACTTGGCGTGGGAGCCTGGGCCTTTATCGAACACTGCCTCACCCTCCAACTCCTTCAGTGACCCAGCGTGCAGACCGGCTGTCCGCTGTGCCAGCTCCAGGCTGGTCTGAAGCTTCAGATAAGCGGCAAGGACCGCCCAGCCGGTGTGGCTCAGTGGTTGAGCGTCGACCCTGCACCAAGAGGTCACCAGTTCGATTCCCGGTCAGGCACGTGCCCAGGATGTGGGCCTGATCCCCAGTGGAGGGCGTGCAGAGGTGGCCAGTTGATGTTCTCTTTCATTGGTGTCTCTCTCTCTCTCCCTCTCCCTTCTTCTCTCTTTAAAATCAATAAAGAAAAATTATATTAAACAAAAAAAAGTGGCAAGGCCCTTCCCATGCCCTCTGTCCAACGGGAGAGCCTTGGCCACCCTGCTTCCCTGCAGGCCTGTCCCCTGGGGCCCTGCTCCTAGCTCATGTCAGCTGCGGACATGCTGTGTGATTCTGGGTAAGAGACTCCCGCTCTCTGGGTCTGTGCTTTACCGTGTGTCAAATGGAACCGCGACTGCTGTGTCCTCCTCGCTTCACGAGGGCTGTGAGGAGGGCCAAGTGACGTACCGGTGAGTTTTGCAAACTGTGAAGCACTGTGCACCCTCCAGGAGGCTGCTTCTTGAAGCAGCCTGTCCCCTCTGCCCACCAGGGGAAGTGACCTGACCACAGCCTCCACCAGGAGGGCCTGCCTGAGGGTCTCAATGGGGCCCTTTCCCCGGGAGTAATGCCAGTGGGCACCAGCTGGCCTCTCCACAGCTCTCATTTCTTAGTCACCACCACCCTGGGCGTTGTGGCAGGGATGATGGTCCCATTTGACAGATGAGGAAACTGAGGCTAAGAGAACTGGAGCTGAGACCTGAACCTGGGTCCTCCCAGGCAGCCAACGAACCTCGATGGGAGGGCGAAGGGGAGAGAGGCCGCTGTCCTTTCTGGGCCGCGTCATGAATTCCCGGGGAGTGGGCTCCAGCGTCCTGGCTTCGGGTGCCCAGACTCACGGTGCCCACTGCCAGCTCTGTCCCGGCCCGTCTGGCCTCAGCGCCTCCTGGCCGGGTGACCTTGGACGAGCGCCGACATCATAGCCTCCCTTCTCCTGTGCCGAATGAAGGCGCTCGCACGCCCTTGGGGCAGGAGATGATGGTGGAGCATTTTTCGGGAGTTCGGAGTTGCTCAGAGGAGAGGGTCTGCTAACAGCCACCATCCTTCTGGTCCTGGAGTGGGGGGCAGCAGGTCACCGTGGAATAGTCTCCTGGGGCTTGTTTCTGAGTAGTCCCCCAGCCAAGCCCCCCACAGGGCGGAACACCTCTGACCCATTCCAGGCAATTCTTTTAATACTTCCGAAATGTCTAAAAACAAAATTTTCATTGAGAAGTTCTTCCTGGTGTCTAACCTAAACCCTGCCGCATTTAATTCACCAGGAGATGCAGCCGGGAACCTGTGCCCCCGGGAGCTTAGAGTCTCCTGGGGGACAAACGAAGTGTGGTGGGGGCGACGAGGAAGACGCCTCTTCCCTCTTGATCCCTGGGGTTGGGTCGAGGTCCCTGTGCGACAGCATATTGGGAGAGGAGGAGGGTGGAAGGAAGAAAGAGGCCCATGGGGGCCACTGGTCCCGGCTCCCTCCTGTCCTGTCCTGAGCCCCTGCTCTGGCCCCTCCTCTGGGCCCCTCACTCATCATTGTTGTCAGGGGCCCAGTGCATCGCCTGCAGGCGCCCTTGGCCAAAGGCTCGTAGGACAGGCCATAGCCCTCTTCCCAAGTCTTTGACCCCAAAATTTTGAGCAGAACAACCAGCCCCTCACTAAAGGGGTCTCAGAGACCCTTCTCTTCTGGGGCCAGGGGCTCAGAGTTCAGCCCAGGTCAAGAACCATTTGCCAGGGGTGGGCTTCTGGGGGTGGTGTGGCGGATCCCTCAGGGTCTGGGCAGGGGCTGGGCCTCCTACACCCCCCGGACCCCCTACGCCCCTGGAGAGCCCCTGCCTGGCCCCATACCCGCCCTCGTTTTCCCCAGTCTGAAGTGTCTCCGTCATGAGCCCCTCCTGACTGTGGCTGGGGTGCTCGGCCCTCCCGGCTTGCACCAGGTCCTCAGCCTGCCTGTCCCGTCCTGGAGGGAAGCTTCCTTCTGCCTGCTTTGGCACCAGGGAGGCGGTCGCGGTCCACCAGGGGACAGCCGCATCACTTCCCTTCGAGAGCACGGACGCAGGCGGCTGGCGGGCTGGGCAGGCTGGGCCGGCCAGCACCAAGGCGGTGAGGCCCTTCCTCCCGAGCCTCCTTCCCTCTGCCGGTCCCCACGTCCCCTTCTGGAGGCTGGGGACTCAGAGGAGGCAGCGGGACAGATGCCCCCGCCCCCCCCGCAACTGAGGCATCTCTGGGGCTTCCTCCCTCCTGCCTCCCCTGGCACCAGCCCATCTTGCCCTCACCTGGGCCCGGGCTTCCTGGGCAGCCGGACCATGGGCTGGCACTGGGGGGGGGGGGTCACACGGGACAAAGCCACGTCCCTCCAGGTGGGAGCTCACGCAAGGGGGTTGAGGCAGCCGGAGACCTCGAACCTGGGGCTCCTCTCATGCCCGCTTCCTGGGGCACCTTCCCGATCCCGGCTCCTGGCGGCTGGAGGGCCATGTGCATCCCAAGCCTGGCAGACCGCAGGCCGCGCCCTGCTCTGCCCCCAGCACCGCTCCAGCCCCAGCACCCCGCTGGGCCGCCCCAGTCCCCTATTATCTCGGGCGGGCGGATTTCTTCCGAGGCACGTCAGCGCTGCACGTTCAAGGCGGTCTCTGAAGACTAATTCTCCTCTGCTGAGTGGCCATTTCATCTCCAAGTTCCATGTCGCCCTGCCCTGGGGAACCGCCCGCGGCTTTCTTGGGCCCCTCCTCTCCTCCACCACCCTGCTTCCGGCCAGGGACCTGGAGCTGCAGCAGAAGTGGGGCCCGAGGGCCGGGGGCCCGGGACACGGGGGCCAGGGCCACCCTGCCGCACCAGTTGGGACATCAGTGCTCTTCAGTTGGAGGACACTGCTCTGAGCTGCTTGGGGCGATGTGGCCCAGTGGCCTCTGGGAGGCGCCTGGCAGAGGTCTGCTTGCTGACACAGCCTTGTCTCAGGACCGCAGGCCGACGCTCTAACCGCTGAGCCAAACCGGCCAGGGCGACACAGCTTTGTCTCAAACCCGGCACACCTCAGGCAGAGGGAGAACATTGTGAGGTCGCTCAGCCAGCAGCCTGGGCGCAGATGGTATGATTCCAGAGTCACCGGCCCTGGGTTCAAATGCGGGCTGAACCATTTGCCTTCCGGGTGACCTTGGGTACAGTCTTCTGCTCGCTGAGCCTCAGTTTTCCCATCTGCAGAATGAACCAACCACAGCAGGGGGTTGTATGGAGGTCCCGGTGGCAGGAACATGGTACAGACTCTAAGAACAGCAGTGATACGCGGTCTGGAAGCTGCTGACCTGTAGTGACTGGGGAGCCGGGACAGCCTGTGTCAGGCCATCGGAGGTGGTCCAGGGCTCGGCATGGGCTTCTGTCCTACCAAGCCCTATAACAGGTCCCAGGGTCTCCACCTCCTCCCACACCAGCTTGGCCACAGAGAAATGACCTAGTCCATCCACGCTTCCATCCATCCAACAACTCACCCCTCTGTGCCAGGCGGTGAGCAGGTCCCTGCTCTTGGCGGGGCTCATGGTCCAGGGCAAGCCTCCTAGGATTGCTGGCCCCCGAATGCCAGCTTTCCCTGTGCCCACCGCCTTTCCCCCTTTAAAGGGATCTGTGCCCCCAAAGAAGGTAAGAATCACAGTCGATGGGACATGAGCTCCCTCAGGGCAGGGCCAGGACAGTGGTCCACCATGACCTCCTCAGGGACGGGCCTGGAGTCTGGCTCACGGGGACACCCATCAGTGCTGACTGGGTGTTTGAGTGAGTGAATGAATGAAGTCAAAGGAGGGTGAGGAAACAATCAAGGGAGGCTTCCTGGAAGAGGTGGCATTTAGCTGCGTCCTGAGGGAGGAGAGCGAGTTAGGCCAGCGGAAGAGGAGCGGGGAGCCTGAGCGGAGCTGACAGAGGGGCCACCAGGGCAGGTCTGGCTGGAGTAAATCGCCCAGATGTGTGGAGCCCGTGGTGGGTGTGCCCCCCCCGGGGCCTGGACATCCGTGGAGAGAGGGCTGGAGCGAGTTCGGGGGCAGAGAGTCCCATCACTGCAGGTTCAGGCTAAGGCAGCGGTTTTCAACCTTTGTCATCTCACGGCACACAAACTAATTACTACAATTCTGCAGCGCACCAAAATACATTATATTTTTTGCCGATCTGACAAAAAAATAGGTATAATTTTGATGGATTTTTTTTTTAAAGGTAATTACCTACCCTTTTTGCTCCAAAGTGAGTTTTTTAAAAATCAGGTGCCTATACTTGCATATGAGGGTTTCTCAGACCAAGAATTAACCAGTCAGACCCAACCCTCTTATGCGACCTGACCAGTAAGATGCAGCTCCAGGGTAGGACCTGTGTATTTATGTTCAAGACGGGGCATTCACGCGGGACGGCTGGTGTCAGCCTTTTATTTGACATTCTAAGGGGGGAAAGGCCAGCGCCCTGACTAAACGGTCAGGTGTCGCATGTTTTAAACATCCTTGTGGCGCACCGGGTGGAAATCATGGGGCTCGGGGCTTCCCTCCCTCACCTCGCCGATGACGCAGACGGGTTCCATGGGGTCTGCGCGCCTGCGCCTCCCCCGCCCCCGTGCCCAGTTCCGCGTAGCATTCGGCTTTATGGACAAGAGGCTGTTTGCTGTACCCCATGTCCCCACAGCAAGAACCGCTAGGTAAGGTGAGGGGAACCACTCCCTCACCTGTCACTGAGAAAGAAGTTGTGAGATGCCCCCAAGGTCAGAGATGTGAAATGGGGGGAGGGGGGAGAAGGTGTGTCCCAGCATCAGGGACACACAGAAATAACACTTTGGGTGGAAAATAAGAGACTAGGCACTTCAGATGTTCTGTGTGCATCGATCCCGAGACAGCGAAAGCCGCTGATGTTTACTGCGCGGGCATGTCGCGCCAGGGGCGGCCACGCGCGGGTGTACTAGCTCATGTCAGGCTGCAGCGCATCCAGGAAGGGAGAACGGGAGAATTGAGTCTTCGGGTGGCCGGCCCTGGCAGGAGGCAGGAGCTGGGGGTCTAGTCTGAGCTCTGCTTCCAATGTGCTGTGTGATTCGGGGCAAGCCCCTTGCTGTCCCTGGGTCTCAGTGTCCCCATGCGTCTAGTGCCTGGTGGCGGTCTCCAAGCTCCCTTTGGGCCATGACAGATTCGGTGCAGTGAGCCTGGATCTGCTCCTGTGTACAAGCTGCTCTCGGGCTCCGGCTCCTTTGTTGGCAGCCCCCCTGCCTCCCCGGAGCCAGTCTGAGTTCGTACCTGGCCCGCTGCCTCCACCTTTGCCCGGTGCCTCTCCCATTCTGGGAGTCACAGGGGCCCCGTCGCCCAGACCGCTCCTCGTGCGAAGGAAGGACGCCCTTTCCTGCCCTAGTGGTGTCCGCCAGGGGCCTGCTCTGTGGAGAATCGGGGGGCAGGCAGACAAAGGGGCAGAGGGGCTGCTCAGGAGGCCACCCTGGGCCAGGATGTATGGCGGCCTCCGGGGCCTGCACAGACACTGGACTTGGGATATGGTACCCAGGTGGAAAGGGACCTTCAGTGATAGGCACGCGTTCCGCTGTGACAGGGTGCCACTACAGAGTGACACCTGTAGCAGCATTGCTGTCGTCTTTCTAGCTCTCTCTTCCAGGGGTGGGTGGAGCATGTCATCACTGCCCCCATTTTAAAGGTGAGGACACCCAGGCTCAGCGAGTTGAGGTCCCTCACCCAAGGTCACCCCACAGGAAATGGCAGTGTGGGGACCTGAGCCCAGCCCGTCTGGCAGCAGAGTGGATGTCCAGACCCCAAGGGCTGGCTGAGTGGGGCGGGGCAGGGCCGGCGACAAGGAAGGGGTCACTCTCTCCATGGGCGTCCCCGTCACTCTGCCTCGGTTTCTCTTTTATCTCTTGCTCTCTCACCCTTGCACTATTTTTGGTGTGTTCCTTTCTCTGTCTCTATGACTCCCTTTCTCCTGTCCAGGGACCCCAACCTGATGCTGCTTCTTCTTTCTGTCTCCTGTCTGTCTGTCCGTCTCTGTGTCCGTGTGCCTGGCTGGCTGCAGCGGCCAAACTGTGGCTATGTGCTGTGCACGGTGCTGCTGTCCCTGGCCGTGCTGCTGGCCGTGGCCGTCACCGGCGCCGTGCTCTTCCTGAACCACGCACGCACGCCAGGCACGGCCCCCCCGCCCGTGGTCAGCACGGGGCCAGCTGGTGCCAACAGCGCCCTGGTCACTGTGGAGAGAGCCGACAGCTCACGCCTCAGCATCCTCATTGACCCGCGCTGCCCTGACCTTGCTGACGGCTTTGCCCGCCTGGAGGGCGCCCAGGCCTCCGTGTTGCAGGCGCTGACCGAGCACCAGGCTGAGCCTCAGCTGGTGGGCGAACAGGACAGGGAACTGCTGGACACCCTGGTTGACCAGCTGCCCCGGCTGCTGGCCCGGGCCTCGGAGCTGCAGGCGGAGTGCGCGGGGCTGCGGAAGGGGCACGACACGCTGGGCCAGGGCGTCAGTGCCCTGCAGAGCGAGCAGGCCCACCTCGTCCAGGTAAGGGGCAGGGTCTGAGCCTGAGGTCTGGCAGGAGGGTGGGGTTGCTGCCACTGTGTGCCCGTCCTCTGCTGACCCTTAATGTCCACGGCCTCCCTGAGTCCCCAAGTGCCCCAGGACCAGGAGCTGTTGCTATTTCTATAGACAACAGACGAGGCTCAGAGAGGTGAGTCTCTTCCAAGGCCCCACAGCTAATGGTTCCAGGGTTCACTGTCCCCTGCACGCTGTCCTGGGTGTTCATGTAGCACCCATGATTTGTCAAATCCAGGGCTTGTGGGGCATCCCAGGTGCTCAGTGTAGATAGATGCTGGTGAGGCTGCTCATGACCTTCAGGAGCAAGTCGAGGTTCAAGGTCAGTGGCAAGCCCTTTTGGTGCCACATGGCCAGAGAAAGCTGCACCCACTTCCCAGCTCTGCACCCCCATTCACTGCCAGTCAATGCCCCAGCTTTCCGGGGAAGGAGGGACCAGTGAGGGAGCCCACCCAGACCCTCAGCCTGTCCCCACCACCTCTGCCCCACCCACGCCCCCGAGCCAGGTCCCAGGAAGCTCGGGGTAGATCTGGGTGAAGAGTTTCCAACACTGACCACCTGGAGCGCAGCAAGACTCCCCCTCACGGACCCGGGCTTTAGGAACATCTCCTTGGCCTCTCACCACCTTCCATTAGGAAAAACCGAGGCCCAGCACGGGCCAGTGATTCACCAGGGCACAGTGGCCAGGTCAGGCCCGGCACCTGGCCTCCCGGCTCTCTGCCCAGCCTCCAGCCTGCATCCCATCACCCCTGTGACTCAGGTCTCTAGGGACTAGGAGGCAAGCCCTGCCCACCAGTGCCCCAGCCCCTTCTGGACACCCGGGATAACCAGGCATTCGGCCACCCAACAGCACGTGAACAGTGGCCTCGTCCCTCCGTCTGATGGCTGGCAGCTGGAAAGTCATAGTCCTCCCCGGCCTGTCTGGGTGCCGGATGGGCAGGCGGCTTCCCTGGCCGGGGGAGGTGGGGGTGGGGTGCTCCGCTGTCTTGCTGGTTCCCCGCCGTCTGCACTTCCCTACGCCTCATTGGCAGGGTTCAGGGACCTCCAGGCTTTCTGGGTGCCCCGCGTCCCCCACCTTGCTCTCCGCATGGCTTAGCCCCTGGTCAGCTAGGCCTGGCCGGGACGCCTCCCCTGAGGGCGGGGGTGGAGGAGGGGGAGGGGCCTCCGGGGCTCCGTGCACAGGACCCCTAGTTCTCTGGCCCAGGAGCGCCTCGGCTCACCTGACAGATGACTTCTCAGAGCAGCGTTTACTTGGACTCATGTCCCAGACTCGGCCATCTCAGAGACTGTGCACCTGCAGAGCATGTCACCTGCCTCCTAGCTCCTCTCCACGCTTCCCAGAACCTCTGCTGCCCAGCCCAGGCTTGGGTTTCTCAAAGCAGTGCCCACGGGCACCCCTGTCAGAATGGCCAGACCTGCCTGTTCCAGGCACATCCCTGGACCTCACCCTAGACCCCCAGGTCCCCCAGCTCAGCGAGCACCAGGGGGACCCGCACCCACAGCTGAGGCCCCCGGCCCGCAGCTTCTGCCCTCAGGGTTCAAGTCCCAGCTGTGGGACCTTGGGCATGTCAGGTGCCCTGCCGGGGTGGGTCTCCTTGCCTGTTAGGTGAGGATAACACAGTCCATACCCTGCCTGCCCCTGGGCTGTCCGCACAGCATCTTTTATCACAACGGTGGACATTGTTTGCTCCTGAAGTTTCGACCACGGGAGCCCCGCTGAAAAGCCCTTCCCAGCAGCAGAGACAGCCCACCTGTGCTAGGCCCACCGGTGTTACTAGGCGGGGCGGGGATCATGACCCATTTCACGGAGGGGCAGACCGAGGCTCACGTGGCGAGCGAGCGCGGCGTCTGAGGGCGGCAGCAACTGGTTCCACCGCCTCCAGAAGCCGCCTGGATTCATCCGGGCAGCTCAGCCAGCAGGGACGACTCTCCCCAATCATTCGGGGCATGTTCATGTGTACGTTTTAACTCTAATCATTTGTGGTTTAAACGGAGGGCTTCTTTGCCTGCTAGCAAGAGCGGGCGGCCGTGCCTGAGTCTCTGGTGTGCTCGGCAGAACCCCAGACGCTGAACCAGTGAGCCAGGCGGTCTCTGCCCCACACTCCCTGCTTCCCGCCCCCACCTCCAGGGGTGCCTGCATCCCCCTGTGGGGCTCCGCCAGGGGAGCGCCTACCGGGCTGCACGGAACCCGGAGAAATCCACCTGCAGGGAGGTGGGCCGAACGCTCCCCCTCAGCCCGCCTGGCTCCCCGGCCTCAGCCCTCACTGAATCACCTGCTCCGCGGAGGACACACTGACAGGGAAGTAAAACTTTGCAGGCCCTGCTTCCGGACGGACGGACAAGCCCAGTACATCTCCATTTCCCTTCCTTGAGCGAGCTGTTACCTGGCAGGTGACAGGCTCCACCCCCTCTGGCTGGCTGCTGGCATCTGTGACTGGCCGGTCCTCAGGGCCCTGCAGCCTCCTGGAGTCGGGGGAGGGGAGGTGACAGACCCCAGACCCTTCAGGCAGCGGGCCCAGCCAAGAGGTCCCAGGACCAGGCCTGCCCTGAGCTACATACTGCTGGACCTCAGAGGGCGGAGGGTGGCCGTCAGGACCCCGGCCCCTTACCTTTCACTCTGGGTCCCAGCCACTGCCCTCACCTTGTACCCCCCCCCCCCCCCCCCCGCACAGTGAGGGCACAGCCCTGGGAAAGTGGCCTGCGGTCATTCTCCACCAGGGACACCTCTTCTGGGCCTCAGTTTCCCCATTTGTAACAAGGAGAAGACAACTCGAGTCCTCCCTCCTGGCAGTGCCGTGGGTGAGGGGGTGCTGGACATCAGAGAGCCGTGCACGGGCTCTCGTGGGGGTGGGGGGGGTGGGGCGGGGGGGGGGCATCCCGGTCCCCGCCTGTCCTGTGCAGATCCAGGCCCCTGCCTTGGAGGGATCAGAAGAGATGAAGGTGACTTAGGAATTCACCTAAGAGGCGGCGAATCCTGAGTGCCCTGCTGTGGGCCCCACTCTGTTCTGGCACTTCCCACGTTGTCACGGGGGGGGGGGTGTCTCCTTAGCCAGGGGGGCCTCCTTAGCCCGGTTCAAGACTTGGTTAAGCCCCACCTCCAGTCCTGTAACTGGAAACCGGGTGAGTCGGGTTTGAACCCAGCTTTGCCTGATCCCGGTGCTGCCTCACATCACCTCACAGGGCTGAAGGCCCTCGGCCCCTCCCACGCGAGCAGGGTGGGCCCCTTGGCACCGGAGCCTGCCCCGCCCCGACCACGCCCCTGCTCCACAGCTGCTCTCCGAGAGCCAAGGCCACATGGCCCAGCTGGTGCACTTGGTCAGTGACGTCCTGGACGCCCTGCACAGGGACCGGGGGCTGAGCCGGCCCCGAGTCAAGGCTGACCTTCAGAGGGCACCTGCCAGGGGGTCTCGGCCGCGGAGCTGCGCCAATGGTGAGTGGGGGTGACCTGGTGCCCAGCTTTGTCCCCTTCATTGTCCCCCACCCACCACACTGATAAGAAAACACTGGTGCTGTTCGCCAAGGACTTGGGCAGCACTGGGGGCCTCACCTGCACCCTCCTGTTGAGCCCTCCCCCTGCCCGATGAGGCGGGGCTCATTGTGCCCACTTTCCAGATGAGGAAAGTGAGGCTCATCCAGGGAGTGGCAGAGCCAAGGTCTGACCCCAGGCTGGGGCCCCAGTGACATTGCTGGGTGGGGACAAGGCAGAGGGGCCCAGGGACAGAGGGGTGGGCGGGGACCCGGTGCAGGCCAGCCACCCTGACGGCCTTCCCTGTCCCAGGCTCTCGGCCCCGGGACTGTCTGGACGTCCTCCTGAGCGGACGACACGAGGACGGTGTTTATTCTGTCTTCCCCACGCACGACCCCGCCGGCTTCCAGGTCTACTGTGACATGCACACGGACGGTGGCGGCTGGACGGTGAGTCCCTGGGGCCCTGGGGTGAGCGAGGCCGTGAGCCCCAGGGGCTCTGAGCAGCCTCCCACCCTTGGCCTGGCCCCGCCCGCTGTCTCTCAGTCCCCACGAACCTGCCTATAATCTCACCAAGGGGTTCCACAGCCCAGACACCTGCACGGAGCAGGAGGAGGTGGTGAGCTGACCCTCGGGGGACCCTGGGGACCAGATGTTAGATCCCTTACCTGTCTCCTGTCCTGTCCACGGAGCCGCCTTCCGCTCCCTGAGCTCGAGCCCTCGGAGGGCAGCGGTGCCCGGGGCAGGTGGGGTTGGGTCCCGGGATGAACCAGGGCACCTGTTGCTAATGCAGGTTCAAGGGCCAGTGGGTGTGAGAGCGCCTTGCACGCTATCCTCGCGCGTGCAGGAGGTGGACAGGGACACGTGCTGCTGGGAGCAGAGACCCTGGGGTCCCCTGGCACAGTGCTGACCCCACTTCCTTGCGCCTCTGAGTCCTGCCTGGGTGGGAGGTGAGAGCCATGAAAAGCCCTAAGGCAGTGGAGGGGCAGGGCGGGGACTGTCACCGAGCCCCTTCGCCAGAGGGGCAGAGAGCACGGTGCTCCCCACAAGCTCTGACACCCAGTAGGCCCGCGTGGCTCTTGGACAAGTTACTTGAGCCGTCTGAGCCTCCGCTTCCCCAGCTGCGAGATGGGAATACCCGCCTCCGCACTTGGAGGTCGCAGCTGCATCTACAGAAAGAGTCTCATCAAAGCAGAGAGGGGTGTCTTGGAGGGAGGCCGGGGGCCCAGAAACCAGCTCAGGGCCCCGCTGCCGGGACCGGAGCGCCCAGGCGCGGCCAGGGGTTGCCTGGCGAGAACCCCATGCCCGGCGGTGCCAGGTGAGGCAGGCAGGCGGGAGGCCGGTGTGAGAGGCGGAGACGCCCAGACAGACAGGCCTCTGGACCTCCTGGAGCTCCGGAGAGCTTCCCGGCGCACCGGCTCTGCTTCTGGGAGCTAAGAACTCGTCGGTTTTCCTAACTCAGAACATCTGAGTTATTGTGTTTGCCTCTGGGAGCCCCTCAGCAGGAAGAGCTGCACCAACTGCCAGCCAGAGCCCAAAATCAGAGTTAAGGGTTAGGACAGACCTAATGAAAGACGGAGACGCCGGCCGTGCATCTTCGCTCGGCGCAGGGAAACAGTCTCGGGGGAAGTCACTCTGGACTGGGGGGCGGGCAGCTCCCCGCCTCGGCGATGGGAGGGGCGGGGAGGCGCGAGGCGCACCCTCCTCCGCTCAGACACCGGGGTGGGCCCTGGAAGAAAACCCCGCTCTGCTGAGAAGGACTTGCATGGTCAATAAACATTAATATCCATTTGGGCTTCCGTCAAAAGCATACTTTTCCCAGAAACCTCTGGGCATCTGTCAGGATCACCTCCCTGCCACACGGAATCTCTCAGAAACTCAATTGTTGTCTGGGAGGGAGCTGGCTGCCGCCTCTCCAGCTGCTGATACCATCCGTTCTCATCGGTCCCATGTCCGAACAGCCGGGCTCCGAGTGCCGACCCTGGTCGGCTCTTCCTGCCGGACAGGGTGCCCGGGGCCGGACACGCCAACCGGAGCCTCTTCCCAGAGATAGGACAGGGCGAGCGCTGGTTCAGCAGCTCTGCCTGCCCAGGGGTACTTTACAGTTTCTGACCTCGGCCCTGCCCCGCACAGCTCCGGCACCCCTCCAACCCAGGGAGGCTGGCAGGGCAGCCTCAGAGAGGGCAAGAGATCGGTCCAAGAGCACCGGCAAAGGAGCAGCCAGCCTGGGCGTGCTCCCCCAGACCTCCTGAGGCCCAGTCACACGCACGCCGTCACATGGCGACACTCCCTGGCCAGCGGATGCATAGCCAGCTCCTGGCTGGTGGGGAGCTGGACAAGTCCGCTGCAGGGCTAGAGGCAGGGGGGAGACAGAGGAGAGCCCCTAACTCATCCTGGGGTGGCCAGTGCGGGGTGAGGCGCGAACAGTGTTCCAGGCAGAGAGACTGCGTGCGGAGGTCAGCAGGGAGATGGCGGATTGCTCTGGGACGGTGGTCACCCCGTTCCGCTGGTGTACAGAGCTTGCGGGGCCTGGACGAGGCGGGCTGAGCTCCGCACGCAGCAACCTGTCGTCTGGCGGTCGCCCTGGCTCCGGGCTCCACGTGGCGCTTGCGTGCCATCGATGCCCCTTAAATTCTTGCCAAATGAGTGACTCCTGGCATCTGTGGGCAGTGTACCTTCCCCTCTCCGGGCCTCACTTTTCTTATCTGCTAAACGGGGGTAATATATGCGGTTTGCAGTGGGGAGGGCCAGAGTCCTCTGCGGGCCGCTCACCTGGAGGGGGCAGGGGGCCCAGGCTGTGCCTCGGGGTTCCCAGGGAACAGGAACCTCCTCCACCTGCAGTGTTTTGACAGAGGGGGAGGTGGGTGTAAGTAGAGGCCAAATTCCCTCCTTTGGAAGGTGATGCATGGGACAAAGCTGGTCATTTCCTGCTCCCCTCCCCCTCCCTGCGCGAGACTGAGAAGGCCACATCCCCTTGGGGTGTCTGCTTCTGCCTCTGGCTTCAGCCTCTTGTCTTGCTCAGACTGCTCGCAGGGCCTGGGGAACCCAGGGGCCATGGCCAGGGCCCAGTGAGGGTTTTGGGCGATCGGAAGGAGGGTTCTGCTTGGGGGGTGCCTCTCTGCCAGGCACAGTCTGCCCTCCCTGAGACCTGCCTGTGGGGGCACTGCCACCCAGGCCTGGTTGCTGTGCCCTCGTCTTTGCATAGTTATCGGCCGGGGATCGGGTCCAGCCCAGCAGCTCTCGCTGAGGGGACCTGCAGTAGAATAGATTCTGCCCTGAGCCCCAACCCGGACCCCCAGCGCAGCCAGCTGCCCCAGCACCGTGAGCCCAGCGCCCAAACCCTTGTTCCGCACGGTGACCACACTCTGCAGGCATTTACTGTTGTGCAGGGTCATCAGCTCAGATGTACCCTCATGGGCTCCACCGCTCCCCTCCCACTGCTCATTCCTGCTGCCTGAGCTCCTCCGGAGGGAGGCAAATCCTTCCTCAGCTTAGAAAACATCAAAGGAGCCGTCAGCCAGCCGGCCTGGGATCAGGCTCAGGCGGAGAGGAAATGCTCCCCGTGGCCTCCGGGTGCTGGCACAGGCCCCGGCCTGAGACCCAGGGCTCCGCCTGCCAGGGGGGTCGGCCCCTCCCCGCGAGGGCTGAGGCTGTGCCAGGCCTCGGGTCCCAGGAGGACTGGGAGCAGGTGTGGCGCAGGGAGACCTGCCGTGACATCAGTGGGCTGCGGAGTCCCCAGGCTGCACCCTGCTCCGGGGAGCCCTTGGAACCTGCACATGCTCACAGTGACCACGGCCGTGACAACACCCCGCCTGCCCTCGACCCATCTGCTCTGCCCAGAGCAGTCAGGGTGTTTCAGACTCTCAAGGCAGCGGGCAGTGCTGTGGGCTGGCCGGGGCCTCGGCACCTGACGAATGGCTGCTGCATGCTGTGTGCCAGGCGCCGGCTGCCAAGCCTGGGAGCGGGGCAGGGAGCCAAGCCTGGGGGTACCATTTGCAGTCAAAAACAAGGCGGGGCCCACTGGGCTTGGTGGCTGGGTCTGTAGGGGAGGGCGGTGATGTTGGTTAGACCTGCTGGGTGCCACCTGCAACCCTGCAGGGCGACCAAGGGGTGCTGCTGGTGCCTGTTTAGAGAGAGGGAGGCTGAGGCCCGGAAGGGCTGCGACGTCTCTGCGATCACACGGGTCACACGCCCCGTGAGAGGCTGAGCCAGGGCTTCCCGTGCCTGTGCGTCTGCCGGCAAGGCCCAGAGATGTCTGGGCAGGATTTAAGGAGCAGCCGCGGCCCAGGGAAGGGGGCAGAGCCTCTCCAGGGGCCGCCTTTGAAGGGCTGCTTTCACTCGCTCATCCAAGTTCTTTGTTCTTTAGAAACAAGAGCCCGCCGCCACCACAGCCTCCCGCCTCCCCCCAGAATCAGGCTGTGGCCGCCACAGCGACACCAGCCACAGCGCTGCCAGTAATTGGTCTCCACGGCAGCTTCCTCAGAGTCCAGGAAAAATCCCCCGTGCTGCCTCCCGAGGGCCCTTCTAAGGTGGGGACCCACCCAGGCCCCCTTCTTGCCAAGACCCTGCTGATCAACAGTTTAGCTGAGCACCTCCTCCTCTAGGCAGCCCTCCTGGACCACCTCCGCAAGCCCAGTGGACGGTCGTCCTCTGAGCTCCCAGGGGACGCCTGCACACTGTTACCACCATGGAGTGCTGTGTCTCAGCCGGCACGCTCAACCCGCACCAAATTCTCGCGGGCAGGGCTGTTACAATCCTCGTTTTACAGATGAGGAAATCGAGGGGCAAAGATCTAAGGAAAATGCCCGGCTGGGAACCCCCCACGACCCGGACAGCCCTGCGCTGCGACCTCTCCACGTCCGTCGGGGCGTGAGCTGCCCAGGGCCACAGTCACCCCGTGTGCCCGGGGACACCACGTGGGGCCAGGGGCAGCAGCCTCTCATTTTGCAGAAAACGTAGCCAAGACGTAGGTGGTCACACTGCCCGTTGGCTGGAGTTGGGACAGAGACGCGGTCTCCCGGTGCCAGCCCAGGACGCAGGGCTGGTGAAACGTGGAGCGGGCGCCGGCGGTTCTGTGGTGAGGGCCGGGGGGGGCTCACAGTGTGGAGGAGCAATCCATGTTCCGTCCCCTCAGCCACGGGCGCCCCTCAGTCTGTATTCCTGCGCCATCAACCCCCTCTTCTGGCCTCAGTGGGCAGCACCCCAGCCTTGAGGCACCCCCACTCTGCAGAGGCCGCCTGGCCTCTCCAACCTTAGTTTTCTCATCTGCCTGATGCGGCTGGGGTGAGGAGGGCTGTGGCTGTCCTTGAGGGCACTGACCGAGCGGGTGCCCATGGAGCCAGGCTCCGGCGCTCAGGACACGACTGTGCCCCTGTCACCAGGCAAGCCAGCCAGCCGGACGGGCCAGAGGAAGGGGCCCTGGTGGGAACCAGCTCGTGGGGGCCTGAGACGGACCCCTGGGCCTGTCTGACAAACGGGACAGTCAGCCCCCCTCCCCGCCCCCCAGTGCAGTCCTCCTTCCTTTGAATCCCGAGCGCCATCTGCGGGAGCAGGTGGGCCGGCTCCCTTGGCTGAGCCCCCCCGGCGGGCTTGGAAGGCGCCCCGCGCCGGGCGGCTGGCTTCAGAGGACCCGTGCCAGGGACGCCGCTCTGCCTGCCCACGCGGGGCACCTGCCCAGGAGGCCGTGCCGCGAGCGTCTCTCCGTCAGTTGCTTTGCAGCCGGACGCAGCTGGTCCGATGAACATTTTAGCCTCGAAATTAATAAGTAATTATTTTGTTTCCCCACCTTTTCCCCTCAAGCAGGAGCCATGCCCTGTGGGCAGGCAGAGGGGGGGAAGGAGGCGATTCTTGACTCTCTTCGCGCTCTGTTCTGCCTTTCTGGCTGACCCTTGCGCTGTCCTGGAGACCTTGGGCATGGTGACATCCTGCCATCCAGGGTCCCTGAAGTCCAGCTGGTTCCCAGAAATCTGAAGCCACAGCTGAAGTTCACCTTGAGCTCTGGAGTCAGAGCAAAGCTCCCCGCACGCCTGGGAGCCTGGGCGGCCGGCGGGTGACCTGTCGCACCTGGAACTTGCTGGCACGGTGCGCAGTGGGCTCCCGAGCGAGGCCGGGCTCTGAGTCTGAGATCCCCGCCGGAACCCAGCACGCTCGTCACGTGGTGACCGAGCCAAGGGATGAGGACAGCCTGTGGCCACGGTCGGCAACAGGTCGTGATGTGTTGACAGGTGGTGAAATCAATGTAATGGGCTGTGATCAGCATTATTTTTTCAGGCAAAGAGAGTGGAACAGAATCAATCAGGACAGGAAATACCAGAGCCCATCCCTCCCAGGAAGGGCAGGTATCAGTTCGGGAAGCTTCTGTCACCGTGTGCAGTGCACCTTCCCCGGGTCGGCCAGTCCAGGGCCACCGCGGCATAGACGCGTCTCAGCCCCCCGAGGAGTGGGGGTTGCCGTTTGCCACCACTCAGGTTCAGGGCCTGTGCGGGCACAGTCGCTGGGCCTCTGGGGTGAGTGGACATTGTTGGGGATGTCGGCAGGTGGAGGAGAGAGGCTGGGGGTCCAGGTGGCCCCCAGACATGCACCACTCCCACTGGTCATGCAGCAGTCCCCCAGGGAGGGGTCCTGCCTGTGACGGGCACCCGGCCTGGGAGGGCAGTAGGAAGAGGGGGCTGAGGACCGCGAGCTTAGAGGTCAGGTTGCATGAGAGGTTGGCAAGGAGACGGAGGCTCAGCCCAGGTGTGGCGAACAGGCCAACGCAGCTGTCAGCGTGGGTGGTAGGACCATGGCCCTCCGGTGTCCAGCCTGGCCTTGGGCCGAGGGCGTGACCGCCCACCCTGCTGCCCGCCTCTGGCCAGTGGCCCGGCCTCTGTCTGCAGGAAGGGGCCAGGAGACACAGACCCTGGCTGCAGGGGTTGGGGTCAGGAGCACTCAATCCTGAGCAGCTGCTGCGGTCAGCTCTCAGCAGCAGCTGGTCTTGGCCGCTCCGCCCATCTGTCCCAGTGGGCAGCCTGCCTGGGCGTCGGGCCCTGACTGTGCCTGGAGCCTGGCACCCCCCAATTTCTACTTCCTGATAGCAGTAACAGGAGAAGCAATAATGATGACAATAATAATACTCCTGTGCCATTGACTCCTGGCTGAGGTCTTGGGAGGCAGGCTGCTCAGTGGGTGAGGGAGCGAGGCTCAGAGGGGACACATGTCTCACCCAGGCCAGTCGGAGGTGAACATGGGGCCAGCAGCCTGCCCTCCTCCAGGGCCATCCCCTGAGCCCGGGCCTCTCCCCTGTTCCTCTGCCCCGAGGGCCCCGAGGGGAAGCCCTGACTCAGTTTCCCCAGCTGGCACCCGTGCAGAGGGGCTCAGGGGAACATCAGAGTGAATGAAAGGGGCTGGGAGGAGAGGGTCCAGGGCCCAGGTGTGGAAGGAAGGGCAGGGGCTGAGGGGGAGGGAGGAGAGGTGACCCAGGCCGTGGCCGGGCGTGCCCCGTGCTGTCCCCAGTGGCGTGTACTGAGCGCCCCTGCGAGGTCCGGAGCTCTCCCTCGGCGATGGCGCCAGCCTGTGGGAGAGTGTGTTGGGGTCTCCCCTCTGCAGATGAGGAAACAGGCTCAGGAGGGGAGTAGCCCCCTGGAGCCCAGGTCTGGAACCAGCGCCCCCCCAGAGGGCCAGGCTGCCTTCCGGGGAGCAGGGAGCGCGGAGCCCGGCAGGACGGGCCTTGGCGGCTCGTGCTCAGCGGGCGGCAGATCCGCAGCCATCAGTAAGCTCTTCCACCTCAGCTCCGCGCTTGATCGAGTTTCTTCTTTCTGACGATGTGCACGTTTCAGGGCTGGGCCAGCTTTCAAGGTCCCCTCCTCCCGCTGCCTGATGTCACGCCGGCCAAATGCTGTGACCGATGAGTCCCCAGGGACAGACTCGAGCCCCCGCGGGCGGACCTGCGCCCGGGCCGCTCCGTCGTGACGCCGGCAGGTCGTTGGCAGGTTGCTGGCGCGGCCCAAACCTCTGCCGCCTCCGACGGCCCAGATGGAGGGTCAGCGGCCAGGCTGCTGCCCCGGCAAATGAGGAGTAAAGGGCTTGTTAAACAGAAGGACGGGGAGAGGGGGCAGGCAGGAAGGGGGCTGTCAGCGGATTCTGTAACACTCAGGCCGCGCTGGCCTGGACCGGCGAGGCACTTATTTCAAAGCAATTTAACCAGTGGGACTCCTGACTCCCAAACCAGGAATGTTATTAAATGAGGGACGGAGGCCGCGGGCTGCTGATGGCCCGAGTCACAGCCCAGCGGCTGCGACTTGCGTCCGCCCCGAGAGGCGCTGGGTCTCTCCGGTTTCCCAGGCCCCCTGACCCCCTCCCTGCCCGGCTGTTTGCTGGGGGGCGGTGCCTGGCAGAGGTGTTTTAAGGGCCAGAGCTCCGGAGGGCAAGCAGGTGTGTGTGTGTGTTTACTCGGTTTTTAAAAAGTCGAGAATGGGTTTTTGTTCGGTTTTGTTCTAACCTGGGGAAGATATTGGGACCCTTTGCGAGTGGGGATACTGAGGCCGAAGCAGGGACAGACCAGTCTGGGGTCCCGCAGTGAGGCGGCAGAGCGGGGCTGGAAGCCAGGTGTCCTCCACCCCACCCCAGGGACATGATTCTTTCCGGAGGGGAAGGCTAGTCCTGCCGGGGTCACCACGGTGCTCCAGACCCCGCCTCTGGAGCAGGTGGGGAGAGGGGACAGGTGGCAGGGACGACGTGGGGCCCGGCCGGCGGTGGTCGGCCGGCGGTCCAGCCTCTCCTCCGGTTGCAGGTGTTTCAGCGGCGGGAGGACGGCTCCGTGAACTTCTTCCGAGGCTGGGAGGCGTACCGGGACGGCTTCGGCAAGCTCACGGGGGAGCACTGGTTAGGTGAGCACCCCTGCACCCACGGAGTGGCCTGCCCTCCCCCTGAGCACCCGGGCTGGGGGCCCCGGGCAGCGGGCCCTCTCCAGGTGTGTGGCCTGCCCTAGATGGACGGCCATCGCATCTCCCGGCCTGGCACGCCCAGTCCACTCACAGGGTCGAAGGGGGACCAGTACATTCGGAGGGACTGAGGTCAAGGCGCAGGGACACAGGGCATGCCGTCATCATGATGTGGGCTCTGCCTGTTGGGGACGCCCTCGAACCCGCTCGCTGTTCTGAGTCAAGGGAGCTGTGGGCAGGTGCAGGTTCAGTTCCAAGTACCGGGGGGGCCGGGACAACACACAGGGCCCTGCCGCAGGGGTCAGTGTTGCCGGGGCTGTGCTCTGGACACAGGGTACGACACCCCAAAGAGCTGCCAGTCGGTGCTGCTGGCCCTGCTCCCGGCTCCCGGGCTCCCGCACACACTGCCGCTGCTGACTCCAAGGCTGCGGTGCACCGATGGCTACTGTTTCCGTCATCTGCAGGCTCACCGTGTTTTAAATTTTGAATCTCTAACATAACTGAATTCTAAAGAATAACATCCATTTATTTTGCTTTTTGTTTTTAATCCTCACCCGAGGATATTTTTTATTTATCTTCAGAGAGAGAGAGAGAAACCGACGTGAGAGGGATCGACTGGTTGCCTCCCACACGACCCTGACAAGGGCTGGGGACGAACCGCAACGGAGGTCCATGCCCTTGACTGGAATCGAACCCCAGACTCATTGGTCCTCAGGCTGACGCTCTAACTGCTGAGCCAAACTGGCCAGGGCAAGAATAACGTCCATTTAAATCACAACTGAAGTCCTATATATGGGGGGGGGGGGGGGTATGGCTTGAGGTGAGGTTTTCTTCTTTTAAATGTTTTTATGGATTTTTAGAGAGAGAGAGAAACATCCATGGCTGCCTCCTGCACACCCCCTACTGGGGATCAGACCCGTAACCCAGGCCTGTGCCCTGAGCAGGAATCGAGCCCATGACCCTTCAGTGCACAGGACGAGGCTCCAACTGACCGGGACACACCAGCCAGGGTGGCTCTGGTGTTTGTTCTGAGATAAGCGTGCCGGTCAGTGGTTTCCACTATATTTGCAGAGTCGTGTGGCCGCCACCTCTATCCAGTCCCGGAACATTGTCCCCACCATGAGCAGTCACCCCGTTTATACCGACAGAGTAAAATAAACGCACAGCATTGGCATGACCTCGCACGCCCGCGCGGCACACCTGTGCCACCTCGGCTTTGGGCACGGACACCTGGGGGCGTGGCAGCGAGGGTGGGAGCGGCCCGCAGGAGCGAGTTGGTGGCAGCACAGGTGTGAGGCGTGTGGCCCGTGGGGGCACCGACCGGAGGCCTGAGAGCCAGGGTCTGGGCTGCAGGTCGGGGTCGGCCTGTCAGTGGGGCCCCGGGGAGAAGGGGCGGTTGGTCCTGGGTGGGGTGCAGGCGTGTGCCCCCTCCCTGCGTGTGCAGAGGCAGCTGGGGGGTAGGTTAAGCTGTCATTTGCTGAAGGCCTGGGACCCTCCGTGCCCGACCTCTGCTGTGACCCTGCCAGCCCTCAGGCACCGGCACAGCAGAGGCCAGATGCCCAGTGCAGGCTCCGTGACCACGGCCCCCACTTCCCGGGCCCCGACCTCACACCACCGAGGAGTGGGCGAGGAAACTGAGGCTCAGACAAGTGACACAAGTCGTGTGTGTGCCTGTTCGCTGGGGTTGGGAGACTGGGCAGGACTGAGAGCCGAGCTCTGAACCGCACCCTGAGCTGAATGAATGAATGAAGCCAAGACAGGACAGGGGTCGGGAAGAGAAGCTTCTAGGTGGGGGGCCCTTCTCCTGCCCCCCTTCAGGTGGGTGTGTAAAGATAGGGAGAAGGTTGCCAGGTGGGTGCCCTGTTGCTGCATCACTGCCCCCCCCAGCAGTGCTGAAATCTGTCATCAGCCACGAAAGGTGCGGGAGGAAGAAGGAGCTAAGCCACGGGGGTGCGGGAGGAAGGAGCTAAGCCACGGGGGTGCGGGAGGAAGAAGGAGCTAAGCCACGGGGGTGCGGGAGGAAGAAGGAGCTAAGCCACAGGGGTGCGGGAGGAAGGAGCTAAGCCACGGGGGTGTGGGAGGAAGGAGCTAAGCCACGGGGGTGCGGGAGGAAGAAGGAGCTAAGCCACGGGGGTGCGGGAGGAAGAAGGAGCTAAGCCACGGGGGTGCGGGAGGAAGATGGAGCTAAGCCACGGGGGTGCGGGAGGAAGGAGCTAAGCCACGGGGGTGCGGGAGGAAGGAGCTAAGCCACGGGGGTGCGGGAGGAAGGAGCTAAGCCACGGGGGTGCGGGAGGAAGGAGCTAAGCCACGGGGGTGCGGGAGGAAGGAGCTAAGCCACGGGGGTGCGGGAGGAAGAAGGAGCTAAGCCACGGGGGTGCGGGAGGAAGGAGCTAAGCCACGGGGGTGCGGGAGGAAGAAGGAGCTAAGCCACGGGGGTGCGGGAGGAAGGGTTAGGCAGGGTCTCATTAGCTCCTGGCAGACACAGCCCTGACCGAATGTCAGCCGGAGCCCAGCCACAACTTCCCTGTGCTGCTCCCTCCCTCTGCTTTCCCACATGCCCGGCACCTTCCCATCCAGGGTTCTGTCTTTTCTTATTGAGTGATGGGAGCTCTTTATATATTAAGGTTGTTGATCTTTGTCAGATAACTGATACAGATTTACTCCCAGTTATAATTAGTTTATTTCCTGGAAGGCTGCCATTTTTATGTGGTCCCTGCGGCCAGCTTGCTCCTCCTCACCACTTGGGTTTGGGCCCTGCTTCCCCCTCCCAGTTCGATAAAAATTTCTCCTATTTTTTAAAATGCTTTTTTGGTGTTACGTGTTAGGTTCAGATCTCTAATCCATCTGGGAGTTCACTGGGGTGGCAATATAAGGTTCAGGGTCTAGGTGTTTTCTCTGTCCATTTTAATCTACTGGCCCCTTCTTTCTCAAGCTCTGGATTCGAACTCTGAAGGATGATGGGGTTGGATCTCAGCTCACCCCCTAGGGGCCTAGGTAGTGGGGGGTGTGGGTATCCTGGCAGACCACCACGGGTTTGAGAAACGCAGAGAGTGAACACTGAAGACTGAGGGGGGGTGGCATTCCTGGGGGGTTAGCTGAATCCGAGAGGAACCCCCAGGCCCAGCATCCCTTGCCTGCCCTCCCTCGGGGCACTGCCCAGGCCTCTCATGGCACCGGGATGCCAAATCCGGAGCAGAGTTCGGCTTAGCCCAAAGGAGCGGTGAGCTCCTGGCGGGCTTTGGGCAGCAGCAACCAGCCAGTGGTGGGGAAAGGGGTCTCTGGGCATCCCCACTGGGCCGGCCTCCTCCTGCCCTACTCCTGGATTGGGGTATTTGCCCTGGGCAAGGCGTCTGGACAAATCTGCCTGGGCTCAAATCCCAGCTCTGCCCCTTCGCAGCTTGTGACCTGGGCTGGCTACTTGGCCTCCCTGCGCCTCATTTCCTCACTTACAGAGTGGAGGGGGGCGCCTGCCCGGTGGACCGGCGGCCAGCACCTGGGTAATCTGTGCGGGGGCCGGGCCCTGCTCCCGGAGCTGCACAGGGAGGCGGCCACTGACCCGGGCTCACTCCCCCTCGGCGCGGCTCGTCAGTCCCGGGACGTGCTTGGAACCGCACCTGGCCTCTGAGACGGCCGTCCAGGCGGTGGCTGTGGTCACTGCTGCCCACTTGAGAGTTTGGGAAGCCCTCTGGCCCTCACATCAATCAGCCCGGGGAGGCCCAGCCCACAGGTGTGCAGGCGGGGCCGGAGAGGGAGATGCTTGCTCAAAAGTGCAGCGTGGGGCGGGGTGGAGAGAGGTGGGGACAGCCCAGCCCTCCCGGGGGACCCGTGAGGAGGCCTCGGATGCTGGCCATGCCGGGCAGGTCGGCTCCTGGCACTGCCGTTACTTCTCTCACAGTCTCTGTCCTTCGCCCGGACCTGGACCACGGAACCCAGGACCCTGGGCTGGATGGGGAAGGGCCGCACAGCCCTCAGGCCCCCAGCACGCCCGCGCCGACCCACACACGGGTGGGAGTGCTCAGGAAAGGCAGGCAGGAGGGAGGCGGATGAGCCGGCACTGCATGCTGGTCACTTCTAAGGGGAGATCAGACAAGTAGGGAAGCACCTGGAGTGCGAGAGCGCCCGCAGGGGGGAGGGAGGCTGGGACATGAGGTCCCAGGGTGGGCACAGGAGAGCTCAGGAGGGGAGGGCGGTGGGGTGCTGTGTCTGCCTGCAGGGCAGGGTGCAGAGCTAGGCCCTAGAGGCAGCAGGAGACAGGCGCCCCTTCTTCCTCTCACCATTTGAGCACCTACTGTGTGCTGAGCCCCACTCGGTGGTGGTTGTCCCTTTCTGTCACCACCAGTGAGCATAGCTGGTTTCCCCCATTCTCTCTGGGGAGTCACTTCCCAAGTCCCCCCACTTCTGCATTCCCACCCCCACTCCAGGGCTCAAGAGGCTGCACACGCTGACCACGCAGGCGGCCTACGAGCTGCACGTGGACCTGGAGGACTTCGACAACGGCACGGCCTACGCGCACTACAGGAGCTTCGGCGTGGGCTTGTTCTCCGTGGACCCCGAGGAGGACGGGTACCCGCTCACGGTGGCCGACTACTCGGGCACCGCAGGTAGGGCTCCGGGCTGCAGGCCAGGCTTCTCCCCTTCCCCTCCAAGTCCCACCTGGTGCAGGTCCCGGCACCCAGAGGCCTGCAGTGCACCTGTGGTGCAGATGAGCCCGGTGAGCCCGGAGCCGGGAAACGGGACCCCGGGGTTTGGGCTTTGCTGGGCCTCCAAAGGCCCGTGGCTGAAGTCCTCTGGACTGGGTTCGTCCTCTTAGGCAGACGCCAGAAAGCCAGGAAGGGGGGTGAACCAGCGGCGGGGAGGGGGCACCCGGGAGCTGTGTGCACGCACATGCCCAGGGGGCGTCGCGCACGGCTGTGCTGGGCCTGCACCTGCGCCCCTGAATTCGCACCCATGCGCGCACCTGCCCAGGCGACTCCCTCCTGAAGCACAGCGGCATGAGGTTCACCACCAGGGACCACGACAGCGACCACTCGGAGAACAACTGCGCCGCCTTCTACCGCGGCGCCTGGTGGTACCGCAACTGCCACACGTCCAACCTCAACGGGCAGTACCTGCGCGGCGCGCACGCCTCCTACGCCGATGGCGTCGAGTGGTCCTCCTGGACCGGCTGGCAGTACTCGCTCAAGTTCTCCGAGATGAAGATCCGGCCGGTCCGTGAGGACCGCTAGGCCCCCCCGTCTGGCCCGCCCCCCATCTGCCCCCGCCCCACCCCGACCCTGCCGTGCTCCTGCTCCACTGTCACCTGCTCTTGCACACCTGGCGGACCTGCCCTTGCGTTGGGGGGGCGGGGGAACCAGGCCAACCCCGACATTGACACTAAGCCCCCTGGATAGGTGAGCTTGTTCGTCACCTTCACAATGCCCCTGTACCCCGATTTGCCTCTGATGCGGGCAGGGCAAACCACCCGATATTCTGCCTGCCCCATGGCTCCGGGCGGTCTGTCTGCTGGCCAGGAGTCTGCCACCACTCCCGGCAGCCCCTCCACTGTGCCAGTCAAAACACCGGGCATCATGGGGCCACAGTGAGGGGGGATGGCACCCCTGGAGCCCGTCTGGTGACAGAAGGAATGTTGGGACCTGAGTCAGGTCTGGTCCTCCCCTCCCCCTCGTTTCCATGGTGCCTGGAGATCCCACCTCTCCCCCAGGAGCCCTGGGAGCAGCTGGTACAGAGGGGGGCCGCGTGCTGGTGGCCACCCACGTGCCCCCAGCCCAGGCTGCGTCTCGGGGGCCTGCCAGAACTTATGCCTCAAGCTGGCCCAGGTCGTCCCCTACAGCCCCCGCCCGCCAGCCCCTGTTCCCGCAGGCCTGGGAGGGCCCTATGCCCTTGGCGGCTGTGTCCAGCTTCTTGCCTGTCAGGGGAAGTGGGCCCCCTGCCACACCCCATTCTCCTGCTTGTGGGGGGAGGAGCCGGGTCCCAAGCACTGGTCTGGGCCCCGCCAGTGAGAACCTCTCGATTTTCTGGGCAGCCTGGGGCTTGTTCCAGCCCCAATTTCCAGGGACCCCAGGATCCTAAGACTCCCTAGGGGCAGGCCTGGGGGGTGGAGGTTGAACCTGGAGGAGTTTGGTGGCTGTTACCCCAGCCGGCTCAGTGGGGAGGCTGCCCCCTGCTGGTGGTTGTTCAGGGTCGGGGGAAGGGCCTCACACTGTCCCGGCAAAGGGTACCAGCTAGGCACTCAGAGGCGTTTTCTCGCTGAGCCCTCCCGAGGCCCAACGTACTGCTGTTGCACCCCAACAAGAACCACTGCTTCCCAGGTCAGCGGCCAGGAAGTCAGGGCTGGGACCCTGGCCTCAGCCTCCTGCTTGACAGCCTTGGGGTCCTGATGCGTTTGCTGTCAGAACCAAGCACGGGGGGGGGGGGGGGGGGGGGGGGGGCGGCGGCTTTCCCGAATCCCACTGTGGACACCTGGCGGGAGGGGGAGGCTGTGAGGAGTCAGCCTGGGGAGCTCCCCGAGGGCGGGCAGCACCAGCGACCCCTCCCCGAGCAGGACACCTTCAGGCAGGCGCGGGCCAGAGTGGGGCTCGGCTCTCCCTTCCCCTCCCACCGAAGTCTGACTCAATCATAAGTCGAGTTGGCCGGGACAGCGGGAAAGGCCTGGAGTGCCAGGGGCTGTCCTTGAGACCTGGCCAGTCCCCTCTGGCTCCACCTGGTCGTCGGTGTTCAGCCAAGGGTGGACGTCTGCTGCGGGCCAAGGCCTGCCTGGGTGCTGGACAGGACCAAGTCTCCCCTCTTGGCACAGAGCTCAAAGCAGAGAGACGCGCTCACAGCCCCGTGTGACCAGGGCAGTGACGGGGGCAGCCCAGGTGCAGGCAGGGCCAGGGGCGTGGGGCTGGGCTCGGGGGATAGAAGACCACACAGGAGTGAAGAGCGCCCCCTGCTGGCCCCGTTCCAATCCTCTAGAGGTGGTGAGCCACCCCCTCCCCAGGGGCTCCCGGGCACCCGCCAAGGAGCAGAGGCTGAGTGGGACCCGAGCACCCCAGCTGGGGGCCCCCCGCACCTGCCCCGGGCTGCTGGCTTCCACGGCCGCCCTGCAGAGCAGCCCCGCCTAGAAAGTGCGGGGCGTTCTGCTCTGTCCCCGACAGACTCCTGGTGACGCGGTGTCCAGGCCCAGGGTGCTCGTGCCAGGCTTGGCAGAGGGACAGACGTGCCACAGCTTGGGCCTGGCAGGGGGCGTGCGGGTGGCCTTTGGGGGCCTGGAGACACCCTTCCTTCCTGCTCAGAGCACCAGCCCCACGCCCAGCCCGGGCCGGGCACCACCAGGGAACGTGGCCGGACCAAACACTGGCTGACCGGGCACAGAGCCCGCCGTGATGCGGACAGCCAGGCCAACACCCCTTCCCAGAGGGCACCCCTTCACAGGCTGGTGCTGAGCACAGGCGGCCCTGCACACCGTTCGGCCAGGAGGCTGCTGTGGGCCAGGCAGGCTCTCGAGACGCCCGTGCCCTGGTGACAGCGCAGATGGCCGCCACGCCAGATGAGCAACCGCAGATGACGACGCTGGGAGAGCCGGTGGGGAGGGGCAGCTCCCTGAGGAGTGAGGGACGACAGACATGAGCAAAAGATCGCCGAGGACCATGGTCCCTGCACCAGAACCCTGACCCACTGGGCCCAATTGAATGGCGGGGTGCCTGTGGCCCTGCTGTCCCGTGTCACCTGACCAACCCTGTGCCCTGTCACTCCTCCTTTGGTGAGAGAAGCCAGCAGGACGGGGGTGTCCACACTGGGGTCCTGAGGCAACGCATGTACCGGCTTCTGCAAGTCCCTCCCGCGAGCACAGGCGGCCCGGAGGGATCCGCGGGGACCTCAGGCCAGGCCTTCCCAACTTCGGGTGCGTCTCCGAGCTAAACCGGGGGCCATCCGGCTGCCACCTGAGCTCCCGAGTCCGAGGATGGACAGGCCTGGGTTTCCACCCTGACGACCTCAGCAGGCAGCAGGAGACAAGAACAGAGTTGCGAGCGAGTCCCACAGGCCTTTGCTCTCTGCGGTCACATGTAAATAGGTTTTATGTTTGTCTTGGAGCAGAATTGACATTTTCCCGGTCCCCCCACCTGCACTGCCTCCCACCCTCACCCACGCAGCCTCGGGCTGGCCTGGCTGGGCCAGGGACCCAGAAGCTGGAAGACCTGAACCCCAGATTCGGAGGATTGTCGAGGAGTCACTAGGAACTGCCAGCTGCCCCGCTGTGCCGGGAGGGGCGGGGTGGGTGCCTGTCTACAGCCGGGGCCAAGGGGCGGGGCTGAGTGAGGCCGGCAGACTGTCCTGTAGTTTGAGGAGCAACATGCTGGCTGGGGGACCCTCAGGAGACACACTGAACCCAGAACAGAGGGCACAAGGCCTCCCCAGGGCCTCAGTTTCTTCACCTGCTTTCGGGGAGAGGGCCATTCCCATTCTCCGAGTGGGCCAGGCAGCTGGCAGGGCTCCCCAAACCTGGGGGCTGAGGCGGGACCTTGCGGGGTTTGGGGGCATGGACCTGACCACAGGCTGGCTGGCTGGGGGGGGCTTGCGGACCAGCAGAGCTTCCCACGGACAAAGCACGGTGTGCGGGGCAGCAGCAGGGGCCCAGGGCAATCGGTGTATGTGTTTCCGGCTCCAATAAAGCTCGTGGTGACCTGGCTCTGGCCTCAGCCTGCTCGGCGCACAGGGGAGCGTGAGGCGGGTCACACCTGGGTTCCAGGGCAGCCTCCTGCAGTTTCCCAGACCACCCACCATTGCCCCATAGCCTCGAGCCCCCGGGGCTAGGCTTTGGGGTGAACCTGTGGGTCCCTTGTGGCTGAGGCTGGAGTCCTGAGGAGCTGCAAGTCTTCATTAAGAACAGCCCGTCATGGCTATTCGTTCATAAAGCCAATTTGCGGCTGGAGCACAGAACAGTCCCCTGAGCTCAGGTAACGGAACCCAGTCTTTCTGGAGGGCCTGCGGGGCCAGGCCTCGGCCCAGCGCACCCCCAGCCTGTGTGGCAGAGGCCGCTGCCCGATGGTGCCCTCCAGTGTCCTCGGCCAACAGTCAGACACCTGGGGATGCGCCAGGCGCTGGAAGCGACTGAGGTGACCGTGCCATCTGCCTCCCCCCGGCCCGGGGCCCCGGGGACAGCGTTGCCCGGCCCGGCGCATCCCTGCAGCGACCGCCTGGCTGGCAGCTGCTCCCTCACCGGGAACCTGCTCTGGCTCGGTTCCCGGGCCCAACAGGGAAGGTTCCGTGGGGTCAGCGACCAGGTTCTGAGGGCTGGCGACGTACGTGTGGTTTTGCCACAGAGTGCCTAGCACAGCGCGGGAGGGGTCCCCATGAAGGGGGGCCGGCACCCCGCGAGGGCCGACTGGGCTCTGGAACACCAGCAGTGGCACCTCCCCTGCCGCCCCCAGTAGCTCTCGACCCCCAGGGTGTGGCCTTGCTGGTCTCCCGCTGGTGGAGAGTCGGAGTCACGCCGCCACGGCTGGTGCGTGGCTGAGCAGGCGTGGAACCCAGTTCTCAGGCTCGCGTGGGGCTACAGCGTGGGGGTGATCCGAGAGCCAAGCAGGGCCTGGGCTTAGCAGCACCAGGCTGTCACCCCAACAGGTCCTGCCCTTGCCCAGGGTCAGCCCACACATTCAGAAGCAAGGACAAGCTGCCGATCAGCTTGGACATCCTGGGATGTGGCCTGACCCTTCTCCGGGAGGGCTTTCCGGGGACCCTCACTGGGTGGCTTCCAGCTTGTGAGAGCAGGCCCCCTGCTCCCCTCTCCCAACACTGCGGCCTCCCCCACTGACCGTGACCCACGGGGAACCTCTGCTGCGGGGAGCTGACCGGCAGGGACCTGGTTTCTGGGACCCCGATGCAGGCAGACCAGTCTGTGTGCTGCTGCTGGAGGCCCTGAGTCGGGGGGGGGGGTCACAGCTGTCACTCCCCCAGCTGCTCCAGAGTTGGGGGGATTCATCCCCTGGTGGGACCCCAGAGGCTTTGAGGAGCCCAGGAAGTAGACTGGAAGACAATCTTTTGGGCCAGGTGTTCTGGGGGTACCTGGACAAACCTGGACCTGTGAAGTTTGGCACCAAATCCGACATCAAACTTGGCTCTGGGCACCTCTGGTTGGGGGCTGGGCTGGGCTCCCCCACCTGGCCCCCACCCCTACCTGTGCCAGTGCTCTGGGGGCCACCCCCAGAGTTTCTGGGCCCAGTCCTGAAAGGGACCCTGGGCGAGCGGCTGTCTCACAGCAGAACCGTTTCCGGGGGCCCATGTGTCTAACGCCCAGGGGTGCTCTCCTCCTGGGGGCTGGGAGGGGGCCCTCAGGGTCTGACCCCACACCTGCCCCCCCCCCCACGGCCATCCTGAGGAGTGCGGAAGAGCATAACCGGGGAGCCCAAACCTCTGGTTTTACAGCCAGGGAAACGGAGGCAGAGAGCGAGCAAGTGTCTGGCCCGAGGCCTCACGGCGCGGAAGTGACTCACTGCAGGCTGCGCCCAGCTTTAGCCGGCACCCGCGTCACACCAGCCGGATGGATGACGACGCTGCACCTCCCCCCGAGGCAGCCCCCCTTCCCCAAGTGGGTGTAGGCTCTGAGTCAGGCACTGGGGTTACAGGGGGCTGGCACCCCACCGCCTGGCTCAGCCTCCGAGCACCGACGCCCTCGAAGGCGCTGGGGCCGGTGAGCTGTGGCACCTGACAACCGCCCACCTAGCGAGAGAGACAATTCGTGTTTTCTAGGGGCCGAGGTCCGGAGCCCACGGGAGCCGTCGGTGTGAGGCCGGCCTGACAGAGTGGGGTCCTTGGCATTGTTGAGGGTGGGCACCAACGCCTCCCCAAGGGACTCGCTTCTGTGCCCGTCATTCAGAGTTAATGATGCCGCTTTGGGTCAAGACCACTTCCTGTGGCGGGTCTGCTCTCAGTGCAGCCAGCGCCGCCCCTGCTTCACCACCGCGTCCCCAATGGGATCCCAGAGGCAGGAATGTGTGCTGCAGGGGCACGCGGGCGGGGGCCGAGGGGCCGGGGGGGGGGGGCACCCCGGGCCTATATAAAGCAGGGAGGGCCTGGGAGCACACTCTGGACAGAGCCCAGCACAGCCTACCTAGCCCTGCAGGGCCCGGAAGCCCTCCTGGGGAGCAGGCCCAGAGCACGGTGAGTCCAGCCCCTCCCTCCCCCGCAGGAGCCCTGCTCAGGCCCACACGCAGGCCAGGAGCTGGGCAGGGCCACCGGGCGGCCACCCCGGGCTGGGCAGGCCCAGGGAGAGGACAGCACTCACCTTACAGCTGCCCTCCAGGCTCGGCCCTCAGTCTCCATCCTGTTCTCCTCCTGCCCCATCCTGGAAGTTGGGGCCTGAAGCCCAGACTTGTGGGGCCCACTTTTCAGTGGTGAGTGTCCCAACCTTCCACCAGGTTCTTGAAAGGGTCCGTGACCTCCCAGCAGGTGAGAAGGGCCATTTCCTTCTGTGCATCAAGATGTCCCCTTTCTCAAGACGCAGGCTGCCCCACGTGGATTCGTCCGCCAGAAGGACGCCCCAGTTCTGACAGCCAGTGGCGGTGTCTCTGCGGGGAAACCGCCTGTGGAAGGGGAGCCCAGGCCGCTCGGGCTGATGCGGGCCCGGGGTGCGGGAGCCCAGGAGGGCCGGCTGTGGCTAGAGAGGATGGTTGCTTTTGTGGTTCTTGTAGGGCTGTCTGGCTGAGTTCACTGCGAACGTCTTCAAGGGAACGGCTTCTGGAGAGAGCCCTGGGGGTCCGGGCCGTTTTCCCCAGATCCCGCTCTCCACTCCCTCCTCAGCGGTCAGGGGGCCGAGCAACCGCAGCGAGGCAGGGGCCTGTTGGGGAGCTCTAGTCCGGGTTCAAACCCTCCACGGATCGCCATCCACGGAGCCATTCCTGAGTCAGGCCCAGTTAGACCTTATACAGCTGTGAGATCTTGGGCAAGTCACCTGCTTGAGCCTGCTGCCTCCACGGGACAGGGGGTGAGGGACACCTCCTGGAGGGCCGAGTATCAGCCACGGACGGGGCCAATGCCCAAGGGCCATTGGTCACAAGGCCTCCACTTTCTAGCTCTATAACCTAGCCACAACTTCGAAGCCTTTCTGACACTTCTGGGTGGGGGAGGGGAGGAGAGGAGAGGGGAGGGGAGAGGAGGGGAGGGGGGATAATGGTGCTTCAAAGTTAGGGACCACCGATGCCTGGCCACGGTTTCCCTGCTCTCCCGGTGGCCGAGTTAGACCAGGTGCCTCATGGCTACGTCCTGCTCTGAGGAGCGGCCTGTTTCCATGTCCGAGACAGACAGTCCCAGCTCCACATGAGCTAGACCCATTCGTTATCAAGCTGAAGCTAAGAGAGATGGGTGTTACTTTTACCCCGCAGCTCTGAGATGATATGGCCCAGGAGTCAATGACCGTAATAAAAGAATGAACCCCAATTTGCCCAGCTCTCCCGGGGCTGCCCGGGCGCTGCTCTGAGACACTCCAGCAGCGGTGGGATCAGACCCGAAGCTGCCACGGCCGGCTGTCAAACCCGGGGACCGCAGGAGAGCAAGACCCAGCCTAATGGGTGCAGGAAGCTCCTATGCCTGCTATGATAATGAAGGCCTGGTCCCCCAGTGCAGTGACACTTCTTGTGCTACTTGCCAACTGGGCTCAGCTGAGCCCCCAGCTTAGCCTCTGATGGCTGGCGGGTCCTGGGAAGTAGCTGACCCGTGTCGTGCCTGGCCCACATGGCAGCCTGTAACGTCTTCCTCTTTCCTCTGGACCAGATGGTGAGCCCTTCCTTCCTGTCCTGCCTCCTCCTCCTGCCGCTGGGCACCTGCTTTCCTCTACTGGACGGAGAAGAGCCCATGGACACCACGGGGGCCGTCGGAGGGGAGATGAGCTGGGCCGGCCTGGCCAGGGGACACGGCGTCCACCTCCCGTGGGGCTCCTCTCAGTGGCCGAGCGCTCCGCACCCACATGCCCTGCTCGTCGTGCCCAAGGAGCTGCAGATGTCGGGCAGAGCGCGTGCTGGCGCCGGGCTCCGGCCCGGGAGGCGGGACGAGGACAGCGCGGCCGCTGGCCCCCCCCTGGCTGATGGCGAGAAGGCCAGGAGCCCGTTAGGGACGCTGGCCGAGGAGCTCAGCGGCTACAGCAGGAAGAAAGGCGGCTTCAGCTTCCGCTTCGGCCGGCGGTGAAGGGCCAGGGTGTCCCGGGAAGGGGTTCTCCTCGGACCCTCCCCCCCTCAGAGACCCTGGCAAGGGGTGGGTGTCATTATAATCAATTATTAGCCGGAGGATTGGTTAGGTGGGTGCTTACTTTGATTTCCAACCTTACTGAAGAATCTGGGCGGTGGCCAGAAGCAAGCTGTGCACTCGGAGGAAACGCCACCCACCGCTGTGCAGCTTGCTGACCCCTCCCCGTGGTCTGGTTCTGGGTGGCCCTCTGCCTGTGGCCAAGCTGAGGACCCTGTTGGTATGAATCCAGGCTGGCTGAGTGACTGCGGTGGGGGTCCGAGTTCTGCCCGCCTCCAGGGGGACCTCTGGGGCTGCCATCCAGCGACGTGAATGAGGGCGCTCCACTGGGGAGAACACGCTCTGCGAGTGACACACGGAACGAGAAATCTTGTTCTTCGCCCCATTAACACAAGGTCCCTCTGGCAAGAAACCCTGCTGTGGGGCTGGGATGCCACTCGGAACCAGCTGCGTTGTTCCCTCCCGTCGCCGGCTCGCGTGGCGTCTCGTGGGAGGTGAATACGAAACACGCTTCCGCTGTAGCAAGGCTGCGCTCCAAAGGCACAGAATGTGAAATGTGTGGTGTGGATATTTCGAAATAAAAGTTGTAACAACCGCAAACTGGCTCTTGCCTCGGGGTCCGCTGTGCCCTAGGACCCTGTTTCCTGAGCGCCCTGACTCCGGGGAGGTGGGAAGTGCTGCAGGAGCTCTCCCAGCCTCCCCTACTGGCTGTCGGGAAAACGCCCAGGGGCAGAGGTACAGGGAGCCGGGTGCAGTCCCTCCTGCAGTCCCTCCTGCGCTGACTCCTCCTCCGGGTTTTCTCCAGGTTCTGAAAACACCTTCTCCACAGGGAGAGGCTGCAGGCCAGGGGGAGGCCCAGGACGCCGCCCTGGTGTGTCCCCGTCCTGTCAGACACGCCGGCCGCTTCAACTGCCCAGCCGAGACCCCGTATTGATGTTACTATGGCAACATCTCCCCTCCTCTCGGAGCTGCTGCTGGCCCCTGTTCACAATCGAATAATTTTCCATTGAGCTGTCACAATTAATTGGTGGATTTTTATTAGCCTTTTAGAACCACACTGGGCTGGACCAGCTTGGCACCTTGGGGCGTTTCAGAGTTTTCCAGTCTATTAGTGACTTACATTCCCCAGTCGCAGCTCTCAATTCTCAGCAGCTGGAGAGCCACTTCATTAAGGGGTGTGCAGATCGGAGCCACGGGCGCCACGCTGCCCGGGGAGAGCCGGGGTGTAACAGCATGGGCACGCAGGAGCCAGCGTACCACCTCGGGCTGAGGCCGTCTGCAGTCGCCCAGCCCGCCCCCGGCTTCTCCCGGGCGCCTTGGCACACCTGCCCTGGGCCCAGCCTGCTGAGGGGCCAGACGGAGCTCGGGAGGCACACCACACTCTGACCTCCACCACTGTCCAAGGAGGGACGGTTCAGGTTTCCTCCTGCTAATGACGGTCTGGTGGGGACGGAACACATCCTCGGGTCTCGGTCTGTGGGTAACAGGGGCAAACAGCCCTCAAGCCACGGAGGACAAACAAGCTCGTGGGTGCGTGAAGGACAGTTCTGGCACTGCTAATCTGTCACCGGGTGCCAGATGACACCAAGACGGTTCCCACTCAGGCCCTCCCACCCCCGTGTGTGCTAACCCCACTTTGCTAAGGTAGGGGTAGGGAGACAGCAACCTGGACCACCCTCAGGAACCAGAGAACGTGCTCATGAGGGACCAGGTGAAGCAGATCAGAGGGACGCTGGCAGGAGGGTCCCCTGGTTGACCGCCACTTGCCAATGTCTGCTCTTAGGATGTGAAAATACACACCTTAACCAAGAGCCACCCTCGCAGCCACTCAGCACTAGACGTGGAGGTCGCCAAGGCTGAGACACGCCTGTGTGTGTTTATACACACTTGCCCTGGCTGGGTTTTAGTTTAGTCGGACCAGATTAATCTCAGCGAGGAAACTGGAGATCAAGGGGAGAGGGGAGGCCTTCAAAGGCATGGACATCCCATCATTAGGCTTCCATCATTAAACAGAAATCAACCACAGAGCTATTCTTTCAACTTGCTGGTACATTCAAGCTCAATAACCCTGAAAATCAGAACAACAGAGCTGCTAAGGGCATGGATCTCTTCAATTCACTCCCACTCCATTTGGCTGCATCTCTTCAAGACCCATCCACTTTCGACACCCCCACCCAGCTCTGTTTAGGTTTGGGGCCTCCCACGCCACCCCCGCGCCCACTCTCCCCTTGGTGGGGCAGCCCCTCTGCAGCTTGGCAAAGGTGAGGCTGGCAGAGAAACACTTGTTCTGATGCAGAGCAAGCTCCTCGAGCAGCCAGGGCCCCTCCCCCGGCACAGGTGCCCAGAGCAGTTGGCATCCTTGGACATGTTCACTTCAAACACAAGAAAGGCTTCATCTTGGGTGTAGAGCTCTTAAACTGGATGGGGACTATTTCTGTCTATATTTTCCTACATGTTCACAATATTAGTAAAAATGTCTGAGAAGAGAAGAGGTTCAGGGGGGCAGGGAGCCATCAGGCAGCTGCTGTAGCAGACAAGGGGCCACCTCACCCTAACTGGCCCCAGTGCCAAAGACGCTGCGTGACACATCCCACTGAAGACCCAGCCAAGCAGCGAGCTGGAGCCCTGCCCGACGCTGGGCGAGCACCAGGGAGGAGGGCAGACACGGACAGGACGCCGTGGCGGGGCAGTCTTGTCCCACCTGACATCTTCTGCACCAAGACAACATTTAGAACTTGATTTGCCAAGAGCACTCAATTTGGGAATGCCTCTTATAAAGTTCCTTGATACCGGAGAAGCTGAGTGAGCTAATTCTTCATTTCTTCTCCTCCACGATGGAGGGAGGCCTGGCCTTGGAGCACAGGTCTGTTAGTCACGCTGAGGCCATCTGCACGTCCGTTAGTCCTGGCAGAGCAGCTGGAAGCCAGCCCACAGTGTGACCTTGGGCAAGCGGAGGCTCCGCTTCCTCACCTGTCCCACGAGGCGGTGGCAGCCCACATGAAGAAAGGCACGAGGCCCGGGTGCTGGCGCACAGCACGCCTGCGAGGGCTGGAAGTGTGGACCTGGAGAGCGCGCCCGCTGAAAGGGACCCATCAGGAATGTGCTCCGCTCTGAAGTGTGCAGTGGGGGTTTTCACCAAGGGCCTGCCCGTTAGCTGGCACCATGCGCACTAAAAAGCAGCACTGCCTGCTCCCTAGGGCTCCCCTGTGCCTTCACCCGGCATGATCCCCCAAGTCACCCTCCATCCGGACATACACCACCGCCCAGACTGCCCATGCTCATGAGTCAGTGAAAGCGGACCTCCCCAGTCCACGGGTGAGGCTCACGTACCAGAGTGCCAACATCCGTTCACACGCAGGCTCGGACATCGCCCTACATGAACACACCAGTGCCCCTATCCTAGGACTGAGACATCTGAGGCTTGTATTTCATGATAATATTAACAGCATCTGCCCTTTTGGCAGGGTTGGCCTTGGTACTCCTTGGTTCTGGACTTTAGGGTAGAACTCAAGATTACCTGAAAACTGTTGTGTGCGCACATTATGTGCCTTTTTCTGGGGCTGGGGCCAGTCTGTGTTATGTCAAGGGTTCTGTGATCTAAACACAATTTATGAACCATTGCCCTAGAACGGCCAGGACCAAGCTGACGACACTCAGGTGACATGTATGGAAGATCCTTATTCGGGCCCTGACTGGCGTGGCTCAGCGGTTAGTGTTGGCCCTCACACCCAAGGGTCGTGGGTTCGATCCCTGGTCAAGGGCATGTACCTGGGTTTCAGGTCTGCTCCCTGGTCCTGGTTGGGAGTGTGCAGGAGGGAACCACTGTTTCTCTCTCTCCCTCCCCCTCATCCCTCTCTCCCTTTCACCTTCTCTAGAAAAAACCAATGGAAAAAATACCCTCTGGTGAGGATTAACTGAAAAAAAAAAAGATGCCTTTCGAGACACCCTGCCCACGAGGCTGCTGTGCGACGGCGGGACCATCCACACCTGACACGGAGGAAGCAGCTGTCACGGAAGCCGTCAGCCTAACCACTGCACACGGCTGACTGCAGCTGCCCCAGGGAGAAGGCCCCAGGAGAGCGGGTGTCCACTCACAGCCCCACACTGCCAGAGCTGGGCCCGCTGGCTCTGCCGCTGGGAAGCGAGGGACGAGCCCTGCGCCGGCTCAGCCTGCGGCTGCTGTCTGCTCGCGCGCAGACGGGACCCAGTGGCCGGCCAGGTGGACCTCCGCCTCCGGCACCCACATGTCTCGCTCCACCGTCTGGAGCTGAGGCTGGGCGGAACCACGCTCTTCCTGTGCTTGGCGAGCAGATCTACACCCGACACATCCACTGGCTTGAGAAGCATCATCATCACAGGTGCTGCTCACTTGCCTGATCTCCACTTCCTGCTGTCAGCTGGTCACATGGAGACCAAGATGAGAAAAGTCGGTGCCAGCCCCCACGGCCCCCTGGCTGGGGGCAGGAGAGGCCGAGGCAGGGCCCAGGGCGGCATTTCCATCCCCTTGCAGGCCAGCACACCCTGCTTCTCCTCCAGAAGAGATGGTACCAGGCGTGGTGAACAGTGAGGGGCATTTCGGGGCGGAGGGCAGTGGCAGAAAGTGAGTTCAAAGGCGAAGGGAGAGAAGCAGCACCGGTGAGGGGATTAACTCCCTCCGGCCAGTGAGGAGTCAGGACATCAGGCCCCCTGCCCCCACTGCCATTACCTGTGGTGGCCTGGCCCTTGGCACAACCCTCGGGCTAGCCCTCCTTGCTTGCACCAGACAGAGAGGCCCGCACCGTGGCCCAGCCCACTCTCAGTGCCGCTGACAAGAGCTGGGCTGCGAGCAAGCGAGCGTCAAGGGCGCAGGAGGGCTTGAGGGCAGGGCAGGGAAAGTGCCTGCCGGCGACACAGGCCACAGGACCCTGCCGTGACCCTGCCCTGTTCTGCTCCACAAAACCCAAGGCAGAGCCTCCAGCCCTCCAGGAAAACGGCGCCCTCCCTCCCGACATGCACCTTGGCTTTGGGCAACAGGGAAGAGTTACAGAACAAAGCAATCCGCCCAAATTCTAATGTAAACATTTATTTAAAAAATACTACGGAGGAGAGATGTGGATTCAAAAAACAGAGTCATATACAGAAACAAAATGTACTGGACCAAAGGAAAAAAAGAGACACCAGAGGCCTTCAGGAAGGGAGGGGAGTGGGAACTTATTCACACGTCACTTATAAAAGAGCACGTCTACGAGTGTAATACCAAAGTATAGATGCAGACGTAGTGGCACATGTGGAGAGAGACCAGCACCTCGCGGAGGCGGAGGCGAGGCCGTGGGTCTGCTCGCTCTGCCCGCGAGGCCGGCGGTGTTCCAGCACCTCCCTCAGTCTGTGACATGGCAGTCTGGGGGCGAAGAGGTGATGCGCTGTGAGAACAGTATCAAACAATCCAGAGAAATAAAATACAAGTTTAGGTGATTAGCGTAAAAACGGCCTGTGTGAGGTCACAGGCACGAGAAGGTTTTGGGGAGCAGATGGTGGTTTTCTTCTAGTGTCTCCAAGGGTTACTTCTGGGTCTGCAGTAAGGCCCAGGCAGGTGTCCGCCCACTCCTCAGCAGCTGCTCTAGGTCAAGGCCAAGGAGACCTGAGCCCTTGGCCCACGAGCCTGGTCCTGGGCAGCCAGGAGATGGTGACACCAAGGCCTGCTCTTCGAGACACGTTCTGGGGTTTCCTCTGTGGCTATCTTCATCCCTGATGGCCAAGTGTTGCTCGTGGTAATGGAGTAAGATGCCTGCCCACGAGGGTACAGCCACCACTGCTGGGGCTTTGGTGCCGCAGGTCTTTCTCCTCCCGTCTGCGTGCTGGTGCCCAGCGTCTTGGAGGCTGTGCTGAAGGCAGAGCTTTGAAATGCTTCAAAACCCCAGAAAACTGAAGACTCACAAAGGAAAGAGCCCTGCAAACATCTACTCTGTCTTAGGGGAGGGCAAGGGAGGGGAAGGAGATTGGTCAGAAATCAAGATCAAGTGCCTTTTTCAGGGCACCGGAAAATGCAAAAGGAAGGTAACACTGGGACCCCCGAAGGCCTGCCTAGGGCCCGGGCCATCCCAGCACCAGCTGTTCACCCAACAAGTCACCCCTCCCGCCTCCCCTGCCCCGTATGCTGGACAGCGACCCTACTCCCCTTAAGACTCAAGCTTTCTATCCAGGATTAGCAGTGCATGTCACAAGAGAACAAGAAACTGGGCTCTGGGGACATGCAGAGAAGGGTGACAGGACATTCTTCCACACCATGGGCCTCTTCAGCGCCCCCCATTCCTGGGACCCAAAGGCTGGCTGGTGTCAGCACCCCGTTTTACCCCCCGAATAAGAGCTGTCCTTCACACGAGGAAACGGGGAGGGCACCAGGCCGGCACAGTGGAGGCAGAGGGACCGCTGGCAGAGCTTCCCGGGTCATTCTGGAAACGTGTCTTAAGCACAGGAGACAGGAGGAGGAGGGTGCAGGCTCCCTCCACCAGGTGAGTGAAGGTGACAGCTCCGTTCAGGGCACTTGTTGGGGAACATGGAGGAGGCAGAGGCAGAGGGAACCCTCAGGAAGAGAAGAAACACGAGGGAATGCTCACCCACTTCCCAGCCGGCTGCAGCGCTCAGCCTGGAAGAGCCTGCGGCAAGGGCTGGCATGCCGACCGCAGTCCAGCGGGACTCCAGACAGAACGCAGGACAGGGCTCGGCGAGCGGGCTGAGCAGGAAAGTGCAGGAGGACAGTTGGTGCACGACGTAGGTAGTAGGGCTGTATTCCACGGTGGCCCTCAGCTCCTGGGCCAAGGTCCCAGCTCACTGGTCCTTGTCAGCCACTGTCAGGGGCACAGGGGAGCCCTCACGCACGGCAAGCGGATCTGGCTGCCTGACGCCTGGCTTCTGCTACCTCTGCACGATGTCACTGATCTCTTTTACCGAGCTGAGGAGTTTGCTGAAGTCCTGAGTGGCCGCTGGGCCACTCCCCGCTGTTGCTGGGCAGATCTGAAGCTCCCGGAGATTATTCTCCAGTTTGTTGATGGCCTCGCGGAAAGCAAATTTCCTCATTTGCTGGATGGAGTCCACATAGCTCACGCAGAACGTGTAGAGGTTTTTGCCGGCTTCCAGCACGGCACTATGGCTGGCCATCTGCTCAGAGTTCTTGGAGATGGCCAGGCACAGGGCCTCGGTACTGTCCAGGACCACACCCTTGGTGATGGTGCCACTGGCGATGCGCTCGGGAGGTTGGCGGGTTTTTCGAAGAGACACACGGGTCGATATGAGAGGGATGAAGGCGGTGGAGGATGGCTGGTCCCCTGCCAGGGCGGAGGATGCTGCTGGCAAAGTGGAGGGGGCGGGGACGGGGCTGGTTGGGGTCCCGGCTGGCTTGGTGGATGACGGAGGCTTTGGCATGGACGGGAGCACAGGCTTTTTGATGCCCTCTCCCAGCTGGCTGGGCTTGGCGGCGTCACTGTTTACGGCCTCCACCACCACGGCAGCCGATTTCACTTTCCCGCCGGTGCCGGCCTCGCCGGCTGCTTCCTGGCCAGGGCCCTGAGAGGGCCTCCCAGCTTTCCCCACAGAGGCCGGAGGGGGGGGTGGGGCAGGCTTGAGCTTGGACAGTTTCCCCTTGTCTCTCCCTGGGGACTCGGAGGAGGGCTTGTGCCTCCTCAGTCTGGATTCCTCCGTGAGGGCCTTGCTGGTCCCTCCAGATGCACATGGCCCTGCTCTGCCGGTGAGGGGCGCTGGCTCAGCGGCGGCAGGTGTCCCCAAGGCACTGGGCTTCCCGGCCTCTTCCTTGTGGGGCAGACCAGAGGAAGGAGCCACCACAACCTGCCTCCGGAGGAGTTTTGGAGTCAGACTGGGAGGGCTGGAGCCCGGGCTGGACTCTGCCGTGTCTCTGAAGACCTCGTCAGCCGCTTCCTCCGTCTTTTTCACCAGCCTGGGTGGGGGCGTCACTGTGCCTCTGGTCACCTGGTCAGACCTGTTCTCACTCGCCCGCTTCCGAGGCAGAGCTGGCTTCTCACTTCTGTGCCCTCCGAAAGTGGAAGAGTCGAACTGCCTTCCCGTGGACTGCAGATCCCGAGGCAGCGTGACTGACCTCCACTCGGTATCCCTGGCCCCGTGGGGCACGCAGGAGGCAGAGCAGGACCTCAGAAAGCGCTTGCTGGCGCTGCTGCCACTCTCCTCCTCGCTGGCTGCTAATCGGCTGCTGGTCAGCGTGCTGGACTTTTTCCACAGCGGGGGAGACCGGAAGCCTGTGCCCCCCGCCTCCCGAAAGGCTCCATTGGGGACACCAGCCCCGCTGTTGGGTTTGGGGGACTTGGCTGGCTCGGCTATATCCGAGGGTGTGAGAGCAGGCGCCCCGTTGCTGACCTCACGGCCGTCTTCCTCGCCGGGCCCCTTGCGCTCTGGCTGGCCGTCCATCTCCCGGAAGGAGCTGCTGCGTTTGGGAGGAGCCGGGGCTGTTTTCTTCTTCTTCTTGATCAAGGCGCTGAACAAGTTGGTCTTCTTGTCTTTGGGGAGAAGGCGTTCATCTTCATTCAGGCCACCATCCTGAGGACCCCGTTCTTTCCGAGGGAGCAGTGGGGACGCAGCAGGCTCATGGTCCAGCGGGTCTGAAACACAGTGGGAGAGCTGAGCCAGCCTGGACGAAAGGCTCCTGGGGGGCACGGAGCCCCAGCCGGCCTCCCACCCCCCACAGAGGTCTGGGCTCTGGGTGCCGGAAGGCCGGTGTGGTGACCAGCTCTGCCGCTCAGCAGCCATGAGGCCCAGGTAACTTACTTCTTTTTGCTCGTCCTCAGCTTTCTCATCTATGAAACGGGGAACAATACACCCACCTGTACACTGTTAGGACAATGTCATGCAATAATGAATGTGGGGCAATTGTCACAGCTCTTGGAGCATAATTTCTCAATAACTATTGTCCCCGTTGTTCATATTCTTATTAGGAAAAGCCTAGGTCTCTCTTGAAGACAGCAGAACAGAAAGCTGAAGCCCCTGGCCCCCATCCCTGCACTGTTTTCCTTTAAACCAGCAGACGCCCCCCACCGTCTGGTCAGTAAAAACCGTAACGAGGCTGAGCAAAGGGTCTGACCAGCCAGTGGGTTAAGGTGCCTACGAGGAGTGATCTAGAGAGAAAGGGACACACCCACTGGGCACAGTGACAATGGGCTATTCATTATGTTTGGGAAACAAGAAGGGGTAACCTTATAAAAATTTTAAATGGACACTCTCTCAATATGAACAACAGTTTCTAAGAAATCTTTCTGGTGTTGCCAAGGTCCTCACCAGTGAATGACAGAGTGCCCCTCGGGGGCAGCTGCAGCGAGAGGTTTCCTGTCACCCCTCATAACGCAGAGCAGAGGTACAGAGGCATTCATCAGAATACCAGGGGGTGCGCAGGACAAGTGGCTCAGGGAAAGCCGAGGACCTCCCAAAACTGTAAGCCAGGGGAGGAGGGCAAGGAAGGTGAAATTCAAATGAACTCTGCACAGCTGTATCCCAGGGCTGAGTAGCTGACACTCTTGGTTCGTGAGAGCACATATCAAAATAGCCCTCAGATGAACACTGACGGGCACACATGAACATGACTGCTCATCACTGGCTGCTTCGTAAGCCTGAAGTCCCCAGAGTAGCTCCTCCCCACTGCTCAGCGACCTGAAAGCATGACTAACAGAATGACAACGGGTCCACGGCTCTGCAGTTTAGGTGCCGTGGCCTCCCAAGTGGGCTGAGCAAGACGATCAGGGTTGTGGAAAGAAAGGACTGTAACTTGGACATATTTCTTATGGGAACTTTAAAGTGTATGGTTCATAATATAAATATATTTGTGTAGTGGTACGTGTGTGTGTGTGTGTGTGTGTATGCTATGCATGCAACTGAAAAAATTTGTTAATCCTCACCCAAAGATATTTTCCATTGATTTTTAGATAGAGTGGGAGGGAGGGAAAAAGAGAGAAAAACATTGATGCGAGAGAGAGACATCAACTGGTTGCCTCTTGCATGACCCCAACCGGGGCCAGGGATCGGACCCGCAACCCTTCAGTCCACAGGCTGATGCTCTAACCACTGAGTAAAACTGGCTAGGACATCAACTATTTATTTATTTATTTATTTATTTTTTATCCTCACCCGAGGATATTTTTCCATTTTTTGTTCAGATAGAATGGGAGAGAGAGGGAGAGAGAGAGAGAGAAACATCGACGTGAAAGGGACACATCGAGTGGCTGCCACCCACACGATCCAACCAGGGCCAGGGACAAACTGCAACCGAGGTACATGCCTTTGTGGGAACTGAACCCAGGTCTCTCCGGACTGCAGGCCAACGCTCTAACTGCTGAGCAAAACCGGCCAGGCGACATCAACTTTTTAAAAATATGGGCCCTGGCTGGTGTGGCTCAGGTGAACATCATTCTGTGCACAAAAGGTCGCCGATTCAATTCCTGTTCAGGGCACGATCCCCAGTCAAAAAGTGTGTAGGAGGTAACCAATCAATGTTTCTCTCTCTCTCTTCCTCTCCCTTCCTCTCTCTCCAGACTCAATAAAAGCATTAAAAAACAAAACAAACAGAAAATTCAACAACTTGGGAATCTGCTGTGACAAAATATCCCATAACTCCAGCTCTGCACTGTCCCTTCCCACTTAGTCTGTGGTCCGTCAGAGCTTCCCCTACAAACCAGACGCTGGCCTACTCTGCCACTTTTGTTCTGCCGCTTGCCTGCAGCAGGGCCCAGACCTCCAGGATTTGGGGGCAGGGGGACAACTGCTGCATCAGAGCAGCCTGGCTCTCAGTAGAGTCTGGCACATAGGTGGAACCAGGTCCAATCCCTGACAATATCGAGACCCTCCTGAACCAGTCCCATCCCCCTCTTGCTTTGCAGAGACTAGACAGGACACTCACTCTGCGCCACGGGCGTGAATAATACAAGAAAATGTGGGTTCCCTTCTCAGGTTTCATAAGCAGCTCTGCCTCTCTGACTGAACTAACTCTAAAGCCAATGGCTCCTAAGGACTCTTGGGTTGGGGGGATGGGGTGGGTGGGGGAGGTTTGCTGCGGGAAGAGGAGAACCTTCCTTTCAATGCTGACCACTAGCGTGGCATTTGCCTGCCCTCTGCGCAGGTCCCACTCACTGCTTCCTTGGCCACACTGGCCCCGGCCTCTGGCAGGGATGGGGGACATACCAGGCTCTCCCGGGCCCTTGGAGTGGGGTGTCTCAGGCACGTCGGTGGAGTCTTTGTGTTCGGTGGCTCTCCGGGAGGTTCTTGTCTTGGTGGGCAGCTCTGGGGCCTGCAGCAGAGTACCTGCAACACCTCGCATGCCTTTTTTCCCCAGTTCCTTTTCCACTTCTAAGACCGCCAAGAAAACCAAAAACAAACAACACATACACACACAAACCGGGAGCATCAGTAGTGGTGTCATTTTTGTATGTTGGGTTTTTCTTTTTTAAATAACAGTGGTCATCTACACACAATGACAGAAAAGAGATACAAATGATAAAGAAACAACACTTAGTAGTTTTTAGAATTCTGCATGGCTACAAAAGAGAGGGCTCCACACTCAACACTCCGTTCAGCTTTCTGATCTCAGGTCACTTGGCCCGCGCACTTCTCCCTGGAAGTGAACTAAAGGACCAGAGCTAGAGTCCTCATAGCCATCCCTCCGACCCCAACTTTCACCCCACTGCAGACACCCCAAGGACTTTACCATCCGATATGCTGGATTCCTGAAACATTGTTTCAAAAGCTTGGTGGATTTCAGCAAAGGACGGCCGGTCAGAGGGATTCCACTGCCAACCTGGACAGATGAGACTGGAGTTATTAGACCACCCCTGAGGCCTTGCTAACAAATGTGTGGCTTAGCACTTCTCAAGGAAAAGTCTAGAAATGAAAGAAGCATTCCACTCCTGCTACCCATCTTTTGGTGTGACAAGTTAAAGTGACAAATGCCACTGAGTCCTATTACAGATATTAAGAATTTGAAAAGACTTGATATTGGCAGCAATATAGATCGGAAAACCCGAGAGAGAGGCTGACAGCCAGCACTGCATTTACAAGTGTTTGATTCCCGACCCCACTCCAGCAAGTGCAGAGGATTACTAAGCCAAATGGCTTGCCTTCCACCTCGCCCTCCTTTTATGGTCACCGAAGTCCGAAATCCCTATCGCTAGAGAAATGCTCATCAAACGAGACTACAATGAGGATTAAGGACTGATCAAGCCCAGTGTTGGGGAGGATGTACAGTCACTCACATACACTTCTGGTGGGAGTCTAAGTTGGTACAACCTTTTTTGGGAAACAGTTTGGTAAAATCTATCAAAATTTAAAATACACAGAGCCCTCTGAGCCAAGAGTTCAACTTTTAGCAATACAGGTACAATGCAGAGAGGTAAGTGTGTGAGGGTGGTCACTCCTACCTTGCTTATAATGGCAAAACCCAAACAGATGTGTAAAACAACCAAGTGTTCATCAAGAGAGGACTGGGTGAATGACTGAATCATTTAATGGGCTGCTGAAGAGCTAGATAAAGATAAATGGGGGGAGGAGGAGGGAGCAACAACTCTGAGTTATGGATATGAAAAGATAAATCTATCACACTGCTAAGTGCAAAGAAAGCTGCGGGAATGATTTGATATATATAATAAAACCAACCAGATAAACATCCCCTTGACTGACTACCTACTGCAGCACATGTTTGAAGGTAGGTCAAGGAATTTGTATTTATTAAAAAGAAATCCAAGTTTGGTATCCATCAATCCCAATTTTGTATTAAAAAAACGAACAAAAAGCCCTCACACATAAATACTATGTATGAACAAAGGTATAGAGAAACACTGAAAAAGAGTCTGCAAAAATATGTATTAAATGGTTTCATTCACTGCTCTGAAGACCGGGAACAGAGAGAGAAAATGGAATACGCTAATCCTTCACTTCACATACACACTCCTGCATGGAATGTCTACAAAGCCCACATGTAATTTTCAGAACTGGCAGGGGAAGGCTCACATGCTCGCATGAGTTCGTAGACCTTCTCTGGGCAGCCTTCTGGGCGCTCCATGCGATAGTCTTTCTCTAGCAGCTCATACACCTGGGAGAGGTCAATTCCCGGGTAAGGTGACATGCCATAGGTAGCAATCTCCCAAAGCAGTACTCCAAATGCTAGGGGAAAAAAATAATGAAGAAGGTTATTTGAAACGTGCAAGATTTAAGTATCTTGCATTTAAAATTGGTCACCTAAGTAGTAGACATCAGAAGTTATACCTGCAAAAGCGGGCCAGGTGCTGACATTTTACTAGGCTCTTAATTACAACAGCCCAGGACAGAATGAAGCGCTCAGTTCCCTCACTCCCACTGACTAGAACGCTGAAGGAGAGAAGAGGACTGGATTGATGAGCCCTCCAAGGTTTCGCAGGTAATGTGATCATCCTGCTGGGATATGCGGTGGGGGTATCTAGGGCTACCAAGGCAGGAGGCCACTTCTACTAGCGCTGTACTTAAGACAGCCACCTCCCCTTTCTGGAGTATGAGATTATCTCTAAGGCCCCTTCCAACTCTAAAAATTTCACAAAAATCTTATAAAATCTTTGAAAGTCTTGCAGGCCCAGAATATAGCTTTGGAATTCCTGATCCCAATGAGGGAAGCAGAACCGACTCCCTGGAGAAATGGGTGGCTCAGGTCTAGGCAGGGAATGAAGCTAAGTATCTGACCACTCCAAACAGCACAGATGCTACCGAAAGCTACAAGGGTCTTGTCAAAAGGACTAGGAGCAACACGAAGTTCCCACCAGCCAAAGATGAGATGGTCTGCGTATCAATAAGAAAAATAACTGCACGGATGTTTAAACACATTATATGTGAGTTCATTTTATATATCACACACACACACACACACACACACACACACACACACACAATAAACAAAAAGCTAATTGGTCACCATTGCGGAGCATTAAGAAACTAACTCATTATTATAAAAATTAGTAAATAATGGCAAGAAAGCAAACATTACCCTGCCTTTCCTATATGAACAGTACCGCTGAATAACCAAACAATAGATGAGGGAAAGTTTTTTTCTTATAAAAGTATTGAGCTAATAAATGAGTAAGAAATGACAGAATTAAAAAAACTACCTAATAAATTAGTGGACAGAGGGAATGCACATCAGTAATGGCTAAAATCATAAAAGGGAGAAAATCAAAATTATGTACCTATTGATGAAAAAGCACAGCACTCTCTATGAAGAACTTTTTTATTTTTAAATCCTTATCTGAGGATATTTTTCCATTTATTTACAGATAGAGTGGGGCAGGGGAGAAACACCAACTGGCTGCCTCCTGCATGACCTGACCAGGGCCGGGGACAAACTGCAACCGAGGCACATGCCTTTGACAGGAATCGAACCCGAGACTCTTTGGTCCATGGGCCGATGCTCTAACCACTGAGCAAAACCGCACACGACAAGAACTCATAACTAAAAGAAAAAAAAAAGTCAAATCTGAATAAGATCAAGCTGTTCAGATTGAACTACCCATTTACTAGGAATACTGGAGAGGAACATATTAAATCATACCACAGGGATACAATGAGCAAAATCCAGAATGTGGGAAACTTTAAAGGACAAATGATAGGATTTCCTCAACAAATAAACAGCAAGGTAAATGAAGAGAAGGAGAGGGAACTTACATATTAGAGGGACCTTAAGAAACATATCAACTAATCACCTTGTGTGAACCATATTTCGATCTCAATTTAAACAGACTGTAAAAGTATGACTTTTATGATTCAATGGGAAAGTTGAACACTAACTGAATATTTGATAGTATTTGGAAATTACCATCAACTTTGGGAGGAGGGGCACAGTGGTCATGAGAATAAAAATGGCATCTTTAAGAGGTTCACGCTCAATACTTATGGCAAAATAATATGATGTCTGGGATTTGCTTCGAAGTAAGTGTCAGGGGAGTGGGTGGGGCACAGAGGATAAAAGAGCACCATGAGGTAGTGATCAGTAAAGCTGGGTGATGGGTGCAACGGGGCTCATTAAGCAACTATTTCTTCTTTGGGGTATGCTTACAATTTGCCATTAACAAAACGTTCTTTAAAAAAGTAAACATACGCCCTGGCCAGTTTGGTTCAGCGGTTATAGCGTCGGCCTGCGGTCCTGAGAGACCCGGGTTCGGTTCCCGCTAAGGGTGCGTACCTTGGTTGCAGTTTGTCCCCGGCCCTGGTTGGTTGTGCGGGTGGCAGCCACTCGATGTGTTCCTTTCACATCGATGTTTCTCTCTCTCTCTCTCTCTGTTCCTCTCTCTCCCTCCCACTCTACCTGAACAAAAAATGGAAAAATGTCCTCTGGTGAGGATAAAAAAAAAAAAGTAAACATATAATACTGTTACATGATGCTTCAGAGGGTAGTATCCTATTGAAAGCCCAACCCAGAGTACACAGCATTTCCTGACTACAGGAAACCTCTGGGTGCCTGCAGGGTTGGCTAGCTGCCCCCACAAACCCAAACAGCAAACTTAGAATGAAGACAAAGATGGGATAAATTATTTCGGAAGAAAAAGCTCACTTTTACTTCATTTTGGAGAGAAAACAGGGAAAAAAATATTTTTATTTATTGATATTTAAATCCTCACCCGAGGATACTTTTTTCCATTTATTGTCCAATAGTGGGGAGGGGCGGGGGGAGAGAGACAGCTGCATGAGAGAGACACATCAATTGGTTGCCTCCCACACAACCTCGCCCAGGGCCAGGGACCAACCGCAACCGAGGTACACGCCCTTGACCAGAATTGAACCTGTGACTCTCTGGTCCAGGGGCTGACGCTCCACCGCTGAGCCATACCGGTCAGGGCAGAAAAAACTTTTAAATGAAAAAGAAACAAGCAGCCCTGGCCCGTCTGGCTCAGTGGTTAGAGCGTCAGCCCTTGGACCAAAGAGTCATGGGTTCGATTCTCATCAAGAGCACGTACTTCGGTTGCAGTTCAGTCTCTAGTCCTGGCTGGGGTCGTGGGGGGGGGGGGGGGTAACCAGTCAATGTGTCTCTCTCACATTGATCTCTCTCTCTCTCCCTCCCTCCCACTCTATCTGAAGATTGAAAAAAAAAAAAACAAGCAAAAGAGAGAATTAAGTAATGGGGGGGTGCGGGAGAAATAAAATAGCAAGAAATGAAAAAGCAAGGAGAGGAGAATAAAATAAAAAAGGAGAAAAGAAGCCACACTCTGGACAGGCGAGGAGGGAACAGAAGTGGCCTTACCCCAGACGTCGGACTTGATGGAGAACTTGTTGTAGGCCAGGCTCTCAGGCGCTGTCCACTTGATTGGGAACTTGGCGCCGGCATGGGCTGTGTAGGTATCCCCTGTCATCAACCTGCTCAGGCCGAAATCCGCCACCTTCACCAAGTGGTTTTCCCCTACCAGGCAGTTTCGGGCAGCAAGATCTCTGGGAAAGGAAAAGTTCACCCGTGAGACTTCCTGGCTAGTTCTCCAGCTTTACTAATCCACCACCGACAAAGGAAAAAGGGAGTCTGGTACCCTGGGAACTCACGTTAACTCCTCACTAGGGAGCAACACCCACCCCTCAGCTCTCACCTGGGCTCCCAGCATGGTGAGAGGCAGCAGACCCCTCAGGGCTTGGGAGCAGGCTCCCTGGCCCTGTGACCTGGAGGCAAGGTAATGATGCTGGAACTCAGTTACCTCATCCATAAAATGAAAAGGACAACAACAGCGCCTACTTCTTAGGGTTGTTGTGAATGATAATCAACATGTAAAGTGCTTCATCTAGGTGTCTAATTTGGTCATCACTGCTCTAGGCCAGGGACCAGTCTTCTATTGTGAGAAACTTACATCAGAGGGACTCTCCGCTTGTCCCATCCAGACTTGGTAGGACAAAATAAAATAAAGCCCAGAGCATTTTTTGCCCAAATAGTGTTTCTTCTTTCTTCCCGATGCTTATCCACCAAATGTTTTATCCTATAACTTCTCTCCTGTATAATCAGCTTCCTCTCACCTCCTGATTCTACCAAGGGGTAGGAGTCTAATCTTTGTTCACGGACATTAGCCAGGAAATCATAAGGCGAACAGGAACAGAGGAATGAGAAGAGGCAGCAGCTGTAGTGATGGCTGCACAGGACAGCTTGATCATCAGCAATCAGAGGGAAATTAAATACAGAGAGTTGTGCCTATTAGGATTTTGGTAAAGGATTTTATGTTTGCCCAAATGAAGAGGGAATGGACCTAGCTGTGCAAGGCAAACCAGAAGTCAAGAAATCTCAATTTGCAGCCTCAGAGGGTTCACATTCTTGAGTGACAGGAGCATCTGAATCAGGGTCTCATGGAGCAGAGAAAATCTGTCTTACAAGGAACTGCCAGCATTTCATGCATGCTACTCTTATTTCTCACTATGAAACCTCATGTACAGGTTTCACACTTGAGTTAATTGGGTAGGAAAGGTCACCACGGCAGTGTGGAGAACATCTTGTATAAAAGACTCCGGCAAAGCCCCTCAGGCTCTGTCCTGCACAGGCTGTCACTTTGCTAGGAAGCCATTTCCACCGCCAAAGAATGCGAAGACCAAGATAATTGTGGCACACTTGAAGGTCAAAACACTTCAGGCTTTAAAACAGCAAAGACGCTTAATTTAGAACCACAGATACACAATTCTGACAACTGTGGAAACATTGCTGAACCAGATGACAGCACGTTAAGTGGAGAATGAAATGATAATAAAGAGAAGGGAGGGAAACAAACGCAACGCAGAAACAAAACCCACGTAGTGGCTTATCACTGCAAACTTGTGTAAAAGCGATGCCCACTGCTCTCAGGTCACTGGGTGCACGCTGGGCTTGAGGAGCAACGAGCACTGCACTCAGGGGAGCTGTGATCATCAGGAAGGATGCCTTTTATGAATCACTTAATATTCTACTGAGCCCAACATGATTCCAAAGTGAGATATTTCTTTTTTTTTTTTTTTTTTTTTTTTTTTTTTTTATCCTCACCTGAGGACATTTTTCTATTTTTTGTTCAGGTAGAGTGGGAGGGGGAGAGAGGAAGAGAGAGAGAAACATCGATGTGAAAGGGACACATCGAGTGGCTGCCACCCGCACGACCAACCAGGGCCGGGGACAAACTGCAACCGAGGTACGTGCCCTTAGCGGGAACCGAACCCGGGTCTCTCGGGACCGCAGGCCGACGCTCTAACCGCTGAGCCAAACCGGCCAGGGCCAAAGTGAGATATTTCTTAACCCAGGGATTAACTGCTCTGCTGTCCAGAGTCTAGGCCTGGTTGAATTTAGCCCCGGACTTCAGCACACCCAAAGCTGGCAATGTCAGGAGCCCAGTGTTTGCCTTTGTTCCAAGGTCTAATATGTTGCCAGCACTCAAGTTAGAGGCTGGGCCAGAAGTCCTCAGAGGCGGGAGCTTTTTGTAGAAGGATGCCAGGCCCCACACTCACTCCATGGCTCTGTAGGGAGGGCTGCTCGACCAAGCTCCTACCTGTGGATGAAGTTCTTCTTCTCCAGGTACTCCATGGCTGATGAGATCTGAGTGGCCATGTATAGCAGCACCACTGCATTTACCTCCTGCCGGTTACACTCTCTCAGGTAGTCCAACAGGTTCCCATAGGTCATGAACTCAGTGATTATATAGAACGGAGGCTCCCGGGTGCACACCCCTGCCAATAAGACATTGTGGGCTTCAGGGTGCTGCTCTACTCCCAAGTGAGCGAATGTCAGAGAGGACTGGCACTAAACAAAAATGCTTCTGAAATGGATGCTGACTCTGCCCCAAAGTCCTGGGCCTAACTTCTAACATGGTGCCAAGCACTTGTGACTTGAGACTATGCTCCTGTGGGAGGGACATACTCACACTCTTTTCTTCCTCTCCAGCCAATGAACTTAAACAGGAAGAGGCTGTCAATTAGTTCAGAAGCAAAGGCCAGGCCCACCTCGAACAGCCTGAATCACTGTTATTTTACCCCACAATGGTTATGTCTGATGGTTACATCTACTTATAGAATCACTTCAGTGAAGAAACATTAAAAATTTCAGAAGCCAATCTGAGATTTGACTGCTTTTAGGTATCAATTTAAAATAATAACATTCTCTTTCACTCCACCCCACCCCACCCCCAACACACACTACCACATAGGCCTCCTTTACCAACGGCTGAATGCCGGCAGAGAACAGAAGTCCAAATGGGAACTCTCAATGCAACCAGCCACTCGTCTCTGCTTTAATAGCACCTGTGCCACCCAGAGGGTTTCATTAAAAGAGCTGCACACACTCACCAAGTAACTGTACTAGATTAGGGTGCTTGATCTCTTTCATCACTGCGGCTTCTTTTAAGAACTCTTCTACCTCCATGGTGTCCTCCTGCAGGAAAAAAAGTGGTGCAATTATTTCAGCAAGGAATGTGGTTAAGTGGGAAAGTACAACATGAACTTTCATGTGGTAAAGGACATGGTCAGTACGAGTTGGAGCGTTGATGAACAATCATTTTTGTAAACCAGTTTCGACCATCACACTGCTCTGGACAGGTTCCCTGGCAGTCGAGCATCACCTCAACAGCACAAATTCTCCCCTCTGGTGCTGAGCTCTTGAATTCTCCCCCAGGGCAATACATCAGGGCTGGCTGCTACACAGACTGTATCTGTTTCCATTACCTTGTGGAGTTTGTGGGGTGAGAGAGATGGATACAGGCGAACGCCACAGACACAGTACTACTATTTCCCTAAGGAACAGCTAGTTTTCAAGGAAGCCCAAATGCACCCGATTTAAGGGAAGAGATCCTAATGATACAAAAAGATACTGGATTACCAAAGAACGATGTCTCAAAACAGGGCAGGAACAGAAGATGTGCAACTGCCTAAGGTGCAGTCACAGGCTCTCAATGAAGCAGTCACCGCTGTGTGTCAGGTCAACCACTCATTCTAAAACTGTTCTCACGAGCAGTTCCCCCAAAGTCATGAGCTCTTGGCAGCAAGTTCTCAGTATCTGAACGCCGAGGGGAGACACAGATATTAGCAGATGCCCAGAGGAACATGCTACTTCTGCACCCCCTCACATATTTTGAGTCTAGGCCAACGATTTTCAACCAGTGTGCAAGAATTTTTACAACATGCAATACCTGACTATTTAGTCAGGGGCACTGATCTCTTTTCTCTTAGACTGTCAAATAAAAAATAACAACAGCTGCCCTGGCCAGTTTGGCTCAGCGGTTAGAGCATCAGCCTGTGGTCCAGAGAGACCCGGGTTTGGTTCCTGCTAAGGGCACGTACCTCGGTTGCAGTTCGTCCCTGGCCCTGGGTTGTTTGTGCGGGTGGCAGCCACTCAATGTGTCCCTTTCACGTCGATGTTTCTCTCTCTCTCTCTTCCTCTCTCCCTCCTACTCTGTCTCAACAAAAAATGGAAAAATGTCCTCGGGTGAGGATAAAAAATAAAATAAAATTAATTTAAAAAAATAACAGTGGTCAACACAACAATAGCCGTATGGTGTGAATGAATAAAAATTATACCTATTTTGTAGGGTTTTTTTGGTCAGATCGGGGGAAAAATGTATTTTTTGGTGTACCAGAGTTTTAGTAATTAGTTTGTGCCATGAGCTGAAAACGGTTGAACATCGCTGCTCTGGGCTCTGGCCCGCGTGCTGTGGCACTGGCCCCACAGTAGCCGTCACACGAGGGCCTTGCTGCCATTTATGTTGGGTAAACTTCTTTTTGACTTGGAGAACACTGTCCTCAAAACAGGAAGCAGGTGGTGGTAAAGGACATGGTCTGTTTGCTGTGAGAACCTGGCCATAAAGGCCAATGAGGGAAGCAAGACATCACCCTCCAAGTTTCAACACGGCGTTTGGGTTTTTCTGAAGAGAGCGTGCGCACAGGAGATGGGGAGTGACTTCTTGAAGACTAGATTCCCCAGGAGGAAAGCTTTATGCGCTGTCCTGCCCTCTGGGAGACAAAGACCTAAAGTGCCCTTGCTGTAGCACTCACCTGGCTGCACCATTCCCTTGGGAAGACTGCCAGAGGACAAGTCAACCTTTCTTAGCACTTTCTCGCTTTGGTCTACCATGTTTACAAGCGAAGCATGACCAATGAGTTATGTGTCAGCCCATTATTATCCCTTTGCTTATGGCTCTACGAGACTGAAACTTAGAAGAAACAATTTATTGCTCTTTAAAAATGGCGAGCTGTTGTAAATATCAATTAAACATCACTGGTAGTCTCTGTGGGGGAAAAGGACTCCTCCCTGCAGCCTGCCCATTGGCTGTTGAATTCTTCCGAGTCCTCTCTGCTCCTTACCGTGCTCAGCTGACCATGCCGTCTGGGTGTGAAGCTCTGATTTACTAGGGTAACACGCTAATGTCAAAGGCAGGAGAGTGAACCCCTGCCAGAAACGAGGGACTCAATGCCGCTCAGGTAAGAACCAGGGGCGTTAAGAATCTTGCCTGGCCAAGAATATGTTCAAAACTAGCTCTCCCATTAAGTTTTCTAGACAGGTGGAGTTTTTCGATTTTAAAGCACCACATAATAAACCACGCAGTGAACTCATTTCAGAAACACCACTTGGCTTTTCTAAAAGAACCGTGTCCTAGATCTTGAGACTTGGACACGCACGAAGAATACAGCTTTCAAAGGCATCCTCCTCTTTTTGCCTGTCTTTCTCTCTCCTTTCATTCACACCCATGCATGCACACATGTAGGCAGTACACATAAATCACTGGGGTTTTTTTCCTTTCAGGACAATTGGTGTGAACTTGTCTCCCCCTGCTGGAATCAGACCTGGTTCAATTTATAATGAAAACTGCTAACGGCATACTACGTGCAGCTGTGTTGAACTAGAAATACCTCTGATGCTATCCTGTTACATTCCTTCACTTCTATTTTTTAAATTTCCATTATGTTTTTGAAGAGAATTCTTCCATTTTTACACAGTAAAATAAAACTAACTCAGATTAATTAGTGCGAAGGTAACACTTTGAGTAAAAGCTGTGAATTTCAGGCTTGGCTGTTAGGGAGGGAGATGGGTCACCTAACCTCTCTTCATAAGGACCGACTGGTCTAGCCCAGATGTGGGTGCACCTTTTGCTGGTACAGCCGAGAGGGTAAGAGGACGACTGGCGAGCTATGTCAACCAGGCTCTGCCACTGTCCGACCATGGGGAGACTTACAGAACAGGTGACATGGAGGTCATCTCCGACCTGCCGTTTTCTCATCTACCAGGTGGAAAAAGCAGCGGTGTTCACTTCATGCACCAAGTGCCAGACGTCTCGCCCAGACCACGGTCAGCACTCCATGAGCAGAACTCATGTCATCATTGTGAAGACAGCTGATCTCTACTCCTGAGAAGCAGTCTAAATGTACTGCTTGCATGAAAGATGGGCTGATTACTTAATACAATTTTTTAGCCTTTCTCATATACATCCTCCCGGACCCCACATCTCACCAGCATATTCTTTTTTTTTTTTTTTATCCTCACCCGAGGATATTTTTCCATTTTTTGTACAGATAGAGTGGGAGGGAGAGAGAGGAAGGGAGAGAGAGTGAGAAACATCGACGTGAAGGGACACATCGAGTGGCTGCCACCCGCACGACCAACCAGGGCCGGGGACAAACTGCAACCGAAGTACGTGCCCTTAGCGGGAACCGAACCCGGGTCTCTCCGGACCGCAGGCTGACGCTCTAACCGCTGAGCCAAACCGGCCAGGGCTCACCAGCATATTCTAACCAGCTTCATCTGTGTGCTCACTGGCCTCGCCTCCAAGAGCAGCTCTTCTGCGTCCTGAGAGAGAACGTCGCTCTTTGGAACTGCTCCACACTCTGCCGCTGCGGCGCAGCTCTCAGGGCCCGCTGCCTCGCTCTCGGCGGGGACCCTGGCCCTGCGTCAGGGCTTCGTCTGAGATCAGTGTCCGACATCGCCGGTTCTTACCCAAATGTTCGGTGAGCAAGGTTACAACCACAGGAAGTCCTGCCCTTCACCCATCAGTTGGACCAGGGTCAGCACATTTAAAACACTGGAAAGCTGTTTTCTGAGCTCGACTGAGCAGGGTGGTCCACAAACCAGATGTGGGACTTGAAGTCCAACGAAAATTCCATGAGAAACTACATCACAGAGGGAGCCTAGAACGCTGATCCCCAAATGCTGCCACTGTATCAGCTCCACAGCCGGAGACGCCACTGCAAGGCCGAGCGCAGCAGGGCCCGTGTCCTGGGCTGCGCGGCCTCCCCTGGAGCACAGCCCCCCGAGCGAAGTCGGCGCCACTGTGTGCACTGCCCGGTGTTAGTGCTGCCAGGGAGCCTGCCTTCTCTGCTCGTTTTGGAAGCAGGAGGCAGGCAGGGAGGGGGAGAGAGAGAAATCACTGATTGACTGCCTTCTACACGACCCCAACCAGAGGCGGGGATCAAACCTGCAGCTAGAGTACATGCTCCGAACCAGATATCATCACATCTGCGACCCTTCAGTCCGAGAGCTGATGCTCTAACCACTGAGCGAAACTGGTCAGGTCCAAAACTGGGTACAATTTTAAGTCAACATTTTATAACAAAGTTATGTTGTTCTATTTTTTTTTATCCTCACCTGAGGACATTTTTTGCATTTATCTTCAGATAAATAGAGCGGGAGGGAGAGGGGGGGGGGAGAGAGGAGAGAGAAACATCGATGTGAGAGAGCCACACTGACTGGTTGCCACCCACACAACCCCAACTGGGGTGGGGACAAACTGCAACCAAGGTCCATGCCCTTAGTGGGAACCGAACTCAGGACTCTCTTGTCCGCGGGCTGACACTTTAACCACTGAGCCAAACTGGCCAGAGTCGTTGTTCTATTTTAATGGTAAACGAGTCAGTTAACTTATGATTCAATCTTAATGCCACAATTACACCAACAATAGTCTTTTCCAAATTCTATTAACTTATACAACCACTTCATAGGAGAAAACTGACTTACAAACTAACTTGGAACACAGCTCATGAAAATTGGGGCTTTTTTTTTTTTTTTTTTAATTTTTTTTTTTTTTATATTTTATTCAGATAGAGTGGGAGGGAGAGAGAGAGAGAGAGAAACATCAACATGAAAGGGACACATTGAGTGGTTGCCACCCGCACGACCCAACCAGGGCCGGGGACAAACCGCAACCGAGGTACATGCCCTTAGCGGGAACTGAACCCGGGTCTCTCCAGACCGCAGGCCGACGCTCTAACCGCTGAACCAAACCGGCCAGGGCGAAAATTGGGGCTTTTTGTATTTGACAGTTAATTCTCTTAGGCACATCCTGCCTTTAACAAGGGTCAAGTCAAAATTCAAACTATCAGTTCCCCATCGGTGGGCCTTGGCTGTAATTCCAGTTTCCCATCCATAGGGGTCAACCTAGTGCCTCTTTTTTCCATGTTCTCTAGGTCTTCCTCATGCCCTGAAGGAATAGAACACCAGGAGGCTGCCTAGTGGTTCAATAAGGAGTCGAATTTAAAAGCAGGGCCTTGCCCCCCCTGCTGGTTTAAAGAGGAGCTAGCAATACAAATTGGGCAGGAAGGGGGGAGGTGGGGGGTGGTGGAGATGGACAGACAAGACATGACTGACTCAGGGGCCCAGTGGGGGTATGGCACAGAGGCTCTAAGCCAATGACCATCTGGGCTAGAGCTTCAAGGGTTTTGTAAGGAGCCCTTAAGAGAAAGGCAGACCATGGCTATAGCCTGTGAGGGAAGTGAATAGGGGAGAGGGGAAAAAGTGATTTTTAAGATGTATAACTGTGGTTTATATATATTTTTCATGGTATATGAGAAATAAGAACCTGAGTGACAAAACAGTAATAACTGGGATCATAATTTGGAGCCGAAAGTCTGGGTTTATAGCCTGGCTCTGCCATTCCTGGTGTACAACTCTAGGCCAGTTACTTAACCTTCCTCTGCTTTTCTCAACCTTGAAATGGTGGTAACAGTACTACCCTTCTCTGCAAGTTGTGAGGTTTAACTAAGATGCTACAAGCAAGGCACTTAGAACTCTGCCCACATGGTAAGAGCTCAATGAATATCAGCCATTACTGTCACTTTGGAGCCCACTCAAAGCTCCCTACTTCTGCAGTGGAGACAAATGCTCAAAGTTTTGATATTAACCTTATCTGATAAGTGGGGAACATAGAGATGTTTTTTGTGCAGGGTGAGGGGGAAGAAGAGATTATTAAAAAAAAATTTTTTTTTTCTTTATTGACTTTAGAGAGAGGAAAGGAGAAGGAGAGAGATAGAAACATCAATGACAGAGAACATCGACTGGCCGCCTCCTGCACACCCCTCACTGGGGGATCAGGCCCACAACTTGGGTATGTGCCCTGACTGGGAATCGAACTGGTGACCTCTTGGTGCAGGGGTTGATGCTCACCCACTGATCCACACCGGCCAGGCGGGGATCATTTATTTTGTAGTTACTTAATACCATGTTTGAGGATAACATCCCTCTAGAAGATGATGCATTTTCCTTTCCCTAAATGGCTACCACTTGGGGTGACTACTCACAGAACTCCATGCAACTAGATCCCATAACTTGGGACCATAAGTTAATAAGGCTGTTGAGGGAAATCATTAAAAGCATATAATGAAGTTTAAAAATAAATCATTAGAGAAGTATATTCTAAAACCACCCACTTCCAGACAATTCTAATTTACTGGTATAAGAATCCACCAGCACCGCCAAGTTCCAGGAGGTCCCTACTCTGAAATTCCCTTTAGTTATTCAGAAACACCATCACAGCTTCAGCTACTGGGTCGGGTTTTCTTCACATTTCAAGTTGTACAAGCTCTACCTCTTCTTGAAGTTTTCAAATAAGTCTTGCCTGGATTGAAACCTAATGTATTTTGTACTTTTATGCTTCCTTGTTTCATTTGGCAAATGTGTTGGTCGAGGCCTGGGTCTCTGGGCGGGTCCTCAACTGTGCACCAAATGGAGGTGCTGCAGCACAAGCACACGCCCCTCCCTGGACTCCCTGGTCTGTGAAGAGGGGCAGATTTCGTTCTTTCTAGGGCTCACCGAGGTAGTCACCCTGTGAAACGCAAATCCTATCTGTCGGCATATTCCTGCGCATCCAGCCCTTCACTGGAACCCACTGCCTCCAGGACAACAGCCCAGCTCCTAGCCGGGTCAAGCCCTGCGTTGTTGCACCCTCTCTGTCCTCTACCTCTCTCCTGGCCTTCGTTCCCCTGGCCAACTCTCGCTCCCCCACTTCAGCCCTTGCTCCTGACTCCCTTCCTGCTCTCTCCCTACCAAGCAGAGCTCACCAGCCCCTCCCTTCATTCCTGTGAAGTGACATAGTGCCACGCTCGTGCCTGATGTGGCCCTTTTCAACTGCACTACAATTACTGTTATACTTGCCCATTTCTCCTACTAACTAGATGGTCTACTACTAACTAGACTATTCTAATTACTTAGATTAGCCTGAAGTGAAGAACTCTAATTCATTTTCACAATCCCAGTGTTAAGCCCAGGGTCTGGCAAACAGAAGTGAGGAACTCAACAAATACTTACTAAATTGTATTAATATTTTTAGTGACTTTTTGGATAGAGAGGAGGGAAGAGGGGGAAGAGAGACAGAAACACTGATGAGAGAGAAACATGGATCAGCTGCCCCCTGCACACCCCATACTGGGGATCAAGCCCACAACCTGGGCATATGCCCTGACCAGGAATCAAACTGGCAACCTCTCAGTGCATGGGACAACACTCAACCCACTGAGCCACACCAGCCAGGCAAAATTAAATTAAAACAAAAATCCCATCTGGAAAATACCCAGGAGTCCTCAAGGTGGCCCCAAGCCATGCCCCAAGGACAGAGCTAAGGGGACACATTTAGTATAGTGCCAGGAAGCCTCCTTTGGTTGCTAGGACTAAAGAATATGATCTTTTCTCCAAAGTGTACTTTACATTAGCCAGAAATCGTAATTTCCGCTTTACTGCACCTCTAAGTGAAGCATCAGAGAAGTGACCAAGTCCCTAAAAGATGAGCGTTTTGGCTGCATGGGTCTCACTACGTGAACCTGACTGGCTTTCGAGAAGCATACACAGGTCTGCTTTTCCAGCATTGGATGTTTCGGTTCTTCTTCTTTAGCTACAAAAAGGGGCTCACTCTCAACTGCGCACACGTTCGCAGAGTCAGTTCACTTAAAACAAGTGAAAATAATGCAGGTCAACACTAGGGGACACTCTTGCCATAGGTAAGGCACAGATCACACTGGGAAGAAGGCTGCAAATGAAAACTGTTCCCTCGGCATCTAAGGGTTTCTAAGAACTTAAGAGAAGCAAACCGCGTGGAAACTCCAAACATTATGCACTAGTTGAGAGGATGGAAGTTATCGATAACAAGAAAAAAGGGGGGAGGGTAGCTGATCTGGGTTAGTAAGAAGCCTTAATTAATGTTTCCTTAATTCCAGAAGTATGACACACAATAAAGAGAACAGGAACATGCTAGGAAATAAACAGCACTTGCCTTTCAAATCTGCCAACAAAACTCCACAGAAATGTCAAGCGAATACTGGTTAAATCTCCTTTCAAAACTTAAGATTTTTATTTCACTTCTTCCTTCCCTTCACTCTCAGTAGGAAGTGATTCAAACGCCACACATACAGAACGGAAACTCACGACTTTAAAAGGCTTTTGCCATAGAATGAAAAACTTCTCCAAATGACTAATCTTTTTACACCCAAAACCACAGCACTTCTCCGTTCTTGCCATATGTGGAAACACACAGAGATTGAGAATGACTCGACATACAAAGAAACAGACGACAAGAGACTGAACAGTCAACCCCTCGGACCTGTGTGCAGAAGGCAGGCTGCCTGGCAAGGGGCATCCTGCACAGCAGCAGACAGCGAACCGCATCTCACTGAGGCATCGAGAGCAGAGGAGGCTGTAAGCAGACGCCCGACAGGGTGGTCCCGGGCCTACCTTCAAGGTCTTCACGGCCACCGTCAGGCTGTATTTCTTCCACACGCCTTCGTACACCTCCCCGTACTGGCCTCCTCCCAGCTTGTGCTTCATGGTGATGTCCGTGCGCTCCATCTCCCACTTGTCGTAGTTGGGGGACACACCGTAGACAGTGGGCTTGTTGCGCTTGGGGGCTGGATAATGGAGAGTGGTGATGAGCCCGTCTGCCACAGTTGAGTGATGATGAACCAACTCGGCCAAAGTGTTGAAGCGGCTCTCTGAGGAGACGTAGAGCTGAGGAAAACCGGAACAGCCTTCAGCCCACAGAGCAAATGCAAACTCAATTCCAATAAACCAGCTTTGCCAGGCCTTAATTTAATGCATAGCAAAACCTCAGATAAACAGCTCTCCACAGAGAACGAAGTGCTACACATGCTATAATGTACTTGCTAAAGTAGAAAGATGCAATAAAATGCCCCAGGGCCTTTGCATCTGCTGCTTCCCTGGACTAAAATTCTCCACTTACCTAATCCTCACATGCCTGGTTCCCTCTTACCATCCTGAGCCCAGTGTAAATTTCCTTGAAGTCTTCCCTGAACACCCAATCTAAAGTCATCACCTAGCACTAGTCATATCACCTGTCTTACTTCTCTGCACCATACTTACCATTAACTGATAACTCCATTTTTTCAGCTTTTCATTGTCTGTCTCCACCTACTAGAATGTCAGCTATATGAGAGCAAAGCCCTAAACTATCCATTTTTATCCTGTATCCTAATGTTGAGAACAAGAAGTGAGCACATAATAGTTGTTCATTACAGTAGTGAAGAATAGAACTTAAAAAGTATTGCTGATTGGAAAAAAAATTTTTTTGTCTTATGGTACGTGCTCCTAGCAGGAACCGAACCTGGGACCTCTCTGGTCTGCAGGTCGACACTCAACCGCTGAGCCAAAGTGGCCAGGGCGAAAAAAATTTTTTTTTGTGTTAATCCTCACCTGAGTATATTTTCCCACTGATCTTTAGAGAGAGTGGAAGGGAGAGAGTGGGAGAGAGGAAGGAGCGAGAGAGAGAGAGAGATATCAACTGGTTGCCTCCCGAATGACCCGACCCAGGCTGGGGATCAAACTTGTAACCCAGGTATGTGCCCTTGACCTGAATCAAATCTGTGACCTTTTGGTCCATGGGATAACGCTCTAATCCCTGAGCCAAACTGGCCAGTGCAGAAAATTAAAAAAAAAAAAAAAAAAATTATACTTACAAAAACCAATCATCACCTATAATTATATAATTATCTAGAACCAAACAATGATCTGAGATGAAAATTACTAAACAAAGCATAAATGGTCCTTCTCACTCCTGCTTCCTCGATTCAGGCCGAGTAGGAAGCTCGGACCCAGGACCTGCAAGGCCCAGCAGCAGGCCACGCGGCGCACTCTCGGAGAACAGCGCCCCCCTGCAGGGCTGGAGGCCCACAGGCTTTCCCACACAGGGAGGTCAGAAGGTTTTTGGACATAAGTGCACGAGTCTCTCTCTGAGGTGGACTGTAGTGAGCACCTGTGCAGGGAACCCTCCACGAGAAGTTCTCATCTAGACACAATAGAGGGGAGGGGGAGGCAAAGGAAGGTGACGGCTGTCTTTTTTCTTTTGTTTGTTTCAGTGATGTGGTGAGGGAATCAATTCCACATGAAGATTCTCACAGAACAAGTAGGCACCAGGCACATAACTGAAACCACAATCCTGAAGAAGGTAGAAAGAATACTCAAAATCTCAACTAGGTGTTCATAAGATTTGCTCCAATTGCAAAGGCGAAGGAGATATACAGACCTGGAAGTGATGATGCTGGGATGGGAGGGAGAAAGAGGAGCAGACCAATCAGCTGTTACTGTAATACCTCATTTAAAAAAGGGGGGAAGAAAAAGCCTAAAACACACATGGCAGGGCCAAGGCCTTGCTGCTGGTTATGGCAGGCTCCATTACTTTCTATATGCTGTGATAGCAGATAATTCAATATTTTTAAAAAAGGAAATAATAACAAATATACAAGTTGATCCCTTCTATAATCCTCAACAGGGTAAATAAGATTCATTAACAAGATTTTTTTTTTTTTTTTTTTGCTGCTTGGGGAAAGGACAAAAATGAATTGTTAAAACTCAGGCAAGCCAGTGGCAAACTATGGCAGGACCTTTGAGTGTGGGGAGGAGGCCCCCCAGAAAGCCCCACTTTTATGCCTGAGAGCACCAAGGAGAAACCTCAAAGTGAGCCGCACAAGGGACAGGCTGTGCGACACGCTCGGGCGCCTGAACACATGCAGTGTTGGCGGGTTGGGAGCCCAGTCAGACTGCTGAGTCTGCCCTTAGCATGCGCAGAACCCTTGTCAGGGTTAGTCCCGACACAAGTGCACTTCACAAAGACCAAGTGGGCCGTGGGGACAGCTCTTCCACCTCCCTCTGGAAAAGTCTGCCAGTGTCCAAATACTTCACTTTAGGTTGTGATGCTCCAGTACTCTTCTCTTGGGTTAGCTCAGGGGACAGTGCCCTCCCTACAAGGAGTGCTGAGGAGAGAGAGCCATTCCAGGAAGGCACTCCCTGGGGTCAGAGTGCTGCCGGAAATCACTGGCACCGCACAGGCAGGCCACCTGGGAGCAAGGCTCATTACCTGTCTCTCCGCCTCCACTTGAAGGAGCGCTTCCCAGCCTGGAGGTCATGTCCCTTCAATCACACAGAAGGCTAATGGCTCCCTAAGCCCTAGTTTATGTAGAATTTGTTCTTGGTCTCATTTGATTCCTTCATAGGCCCCTTGGTTAGACATTTCAGAGTTATGGGAGATTTCAATGAATGGGCAAACTTCACTCTTTTCAATAATTAAGTTTACAACCCTAGGACTCAGTTCATCTTTCAACATAAAATTTATATACTGACACTAAGTATTAAAATTACTCTCCCTTAAATGCACTGCACAGCCATCTTCTAACAGTCAAGAACGGATGGCATCCTGATTAGTTCTCATTCCTGAGCAGCTTCTGCTGGTGAACCAGCTAATCTCCATCAGGAATGCGTGGCACGCTCAGAGAAGAAAGTGAGATTAGCATTATGAATGGCATGTCATTATGCTATGCAGCCGGTCACATCAACGCTCTGGGTGCTCAGCCAGGACTGTTCCTCTTCCTGATCACGCAGGAACCCGAAAGACAGGACTTGTCAAAGGAACTCAACACTCAGACTTATCAGAGCTCAGACTGTGTACCCTTTAGCTGCCTGAGACCCTGGAGCCCCACCTTGGATGTACTGCTTACAGGCTCTCGGCCAGGAGCGCCATCCCCCGAGAGCACCTCGCACACCAGCAGCAAGGCAGCACTTAATAATTTAGCAGTGTTTACTAATGCTCCCAGTCTCCTCTGGAAGGGAAGGTCAGCCAGGTTCTAGCAGGCTTTTCACTGGGATGCTTGTACCTCGGAGCCACTGTCCTAGTGTGTAAATCTTAAAATTTTAGAAATTACACAGATGGCCCATCCTGCCACCTCTGCTAAAGCTTAAATCCAAATTCCACTCCTGTCAACCCGAACCTGCCACTTCAGCAGACTGAGAGAAGAAATGTCACCTGGACACCTCTTAGAAGAAAAGAAGAGACTCCATCAAGGGCTATAAGAAATTGTGGAACTTGACAGGGGCACCTCACAGAAGTGAAGTGAAGTGTAGATGTAACGAGAAGAACTAAGAACGATTTGGCAGGGGGTGGTAGATGAAAATCAGTCTTTAATTCAGCTATGTTGGCAGAAGATCGCAAATTTTGAGAAAGCGTGGAAGAATGACATCGCCATCCCAGGGTATCTGAAGAGTTTTAAGTTGTCAAGACTCTTAGGAAGCAGCAGTGCTCAGTCTGGTGTGGCTCTTTCGAGTCAAGCTCTAACCCCAAGTCTGGGCCCTGGGCCCCGAGCTGTGGCCCCAGCTGCCTGGCTACCACTGCTGCTGAAGCTCAGAACATGCAGGGAGACGGAAACCAGAGCCAAGGGGTGGAGACAGTAAGAAACCCTTTGGGGTCTCATAGAAGAATCTTTGAAATTCAGTTGTTTTCTAAAGATCAGCTAATTTGAAACTAAGAATTAAACTTAATCAACCTCAGCCTGGCCCTCCTACCAACCTTACATTTTCTTCTCAGAAATCCAAAAAGGACTGCATCAAAGCTCTGCCATGAGCGGCTTTGTCAGTGCCAAGCCACACTGTCTCATGTGTCCCTGTGACACCTCCCCATGCGGTGCCATTGCATTCAGTCCAGGAACAGGACCCCACCCACACAGCCCCTGAAGTGTGGCCCTCATCGACAGGAGCCTCCACAGATGGTATGCCCAATGACCCTGTGGGCCTAGAAGTCTCCAGGTGCTTAAACAGCTGAAAGGGGGAGGGGTCTCCATCAGGGAGGGAGAAGGGCAAGAGGCCCAGGACACTTTGATTAGCTGCCGGTGGTGGACAGTGCCTGATCAAATGAGTTTCCTGTGCTCCACCTGGAGTGAAAGGAAGGAACCCCTGGCACACACCAGCTTTTAGACTGAGGGGTTTGTCTTCATTGGCTGACTCTCAAATTCTGCAAATCATTCATCCTACACGTAGGCCCTGCTCTCTCCCTTTGAGCTGTCAAACTAGATCGTGCCTACCTGCATCTGTCTGCAAGGATGCTGATTAAACAACTCCAGGGAAAAGAGACCACCACCTGATTCAATACAAACCTCAACTGATGACCGCTGGGCAGCATGGCTTGCCTTGGATCAGCAGCACAGATGGGAAGCAATGTGTCAGCTACAGGAAATCACCTCCTTCAGGTGCACTCTAATGTTCTAATGCATTAAAAAAGGCCCCCTTGTGGTCTGAAGGCAAGGTTTCAAAGGGCCCACTGCCCTGGAATACATCCTGCAGAATGGAAGGATCTAGCTCCGCATCTGGGATAAGACCCGAAAAGCAAGCCGAGGAGGCTGATCTCTAGTCACATAAACCACAGACTATGCTGTCTGCTGGACAAATCACAGTGCTGGTACAAAGATACCTGCCATGATGGCAAGCACAAGACTTTGGTCAAAAGACTCTAACACATGCAAAAAAAACAGATGAGAACATCAAATCTATATATATTTTATATGCATTTGTATGGATGGTACAAATGAACAGGAGGATAGGCATAAAAATACTGAAAAGATTAAGAACAGGGGACAAACCCTACCAGATATTAGAACATTATAAAGCCATTACAAATTAAAAGTCTGATATTGGCATACATACATAGACCAATGGAACAGGAGAGAGAGATCAACAGACCTAAATACCTATGTAAACTTGGTATATTTCAAATATGAAAGAAAAGATGAATTTAGTAAATGGCACAGGGATCACTCAAAATACAACAGATGCATATGAATCCTAACAAGATACCAGCTTTACCAACCAGTGAGAGATGTTTGCACAAGTCTGATAACAGGCTGCTGAGGGAGAGGAAACATGCACTCTCATAGACTGCTGGTAAGAAAACACATGTGTACAATTTCCACAGAAGGTAACTGGGTGATAACTACACTAATTTAAATACACTAAATCTTCCATCAGCTCTAGCAACTTACCTTGCATATCCTTCACTGTACACAAATAAGCATGTGCACTACATTTCCAAACTGCAGGGCATGACCCACCAAGGGGTCTATGAAGGCTATTTAGTGGATTATGATCAGAATTTTTTTAAAAAATGAAACAGAACAGAATACAAAATATCAGATTGCATTACCTATAGTAGAAGCATGATTTCACGAACCTTTTGTTACTAATATGAGTATTGGGTGGTGATGTAAAATGATTTTTTTTATAGCAGGCCAAGATATTTTTTAAGTTTTGAAAGCCATGTGAGAAGAGCACAGTTTATAAACAGCGTAAGATTGGAAACAGCCTAAACGTCCACCAGCAGGGACTGCTTAAATAAAGGATGATCCGTCCACCCTAGGCATCATTAAGAAGGGTGAGGCAGCTTTAAATGTGCCGCCATAAACAGTGTCCAAAATATATTATCAGGTGGGAAAAGCAAGAGGCAGAACAGTGTGCGGTTCGAATCGTGGGTTTTTAAAAATGCAAACATATGCACATCAGGAAACTCTGGAAGAAACTGGTTAAAGAGGTTGGCTCTGGGCAGGGCACTAAATTAGGAGACAGAATTACTTTTCACTGGTTCATGTTTTCAAACTATGTGCATGCACTACATACTATCAAAGAACCCATGCACCGTCTGGACCCACCCCCTCCACCTATCCACATACCCTCAAGAACAGTGCAGTGCAGCAGAATGGACAGTGGGATCGCAGCCAATTACTCAATATGTAATCTTGGGCAAGAAATGTCATCCCTCTGAACATCCATTCCTTAATGCCTAAATGCAGATTACAGCAATGTCCATCCTTAAGACTGGCCGAGGTGAAGTTTAAATGAGATGAAGATGGAAAAATGCCCAGCACACAGTAGGAACTCAGTAAATGTTCACTACCTTTATATGAAGATCACAAAATCATACACTATATCAACTTCTGTACAAACTACAGTTTGGGTCTGGAAATCTACGGTATAAAGGGATCCCATTTTGTATCCATAGGAAGAGGGCCATGTACCAGACTTATTTGGGGAGGTGCTATTAAGGTGGCTTCTCACTTCTATCATCTTTGTCTGAACTTTTCTCAATGAGGATAAATTATTATCGTGAAAGTTTTTTTTGTTTTTTTTTTTTAAAGAAGAGTCTTAATGTAAGAGTAATGTATAAAACCCAACAGGTACTCCATTTATCTTATGAAACTGCTAACAACAAAAGTCCAGCAGGACAATTAGAGATCCACACCAGCCCTTATAATACCATGTGACTGGTACTCAAAGGAGGGTCTTTCATAAGGCTAATAAATTGATGCCCGTTGTTTAGTTGAAAGCTTCTTCAAACATCTTGGTTTGAGCTTTGTGGTAATGACTTATCAACCCAGGAGTAGGACCTCTGGGTTCTCCTGGTCAAAGACTACCCCTCTTATCCATTCATCAGCTCCCCCCCCCGGGGTCCCTACCTTGCCATCAGACGCAGTGTTGATCCTGTAGTGGTACACCCTCCCTTCATATCTCAGTGAGATGGACCTCTGCCCGGGGCTGCTCTCGCTCTCCCGCACCAGAAAGCTGCCGTTGATCCCGCTGCTCAGCAGGTATTCAGCAGCATTGCGGGACACAGGCCCGTGGTACCAGGAATGTTTCTCCAGACTGTTGACGGGTGTGATGTAGTTGCTTGGGACCCACCCTTGGCCATTTTTGGTTTGGGCTTCACACCATTCCCCATTGTGATTGTAGCCTAAGACCCGGAGCTTTTCACCTTAAAAGAAAAGAACCAAATCAGACACATCAGCTTCAAGGGCTAATTCACTCATTCTCACTTACTCTTGTATGATTGCTAAAAATCTCCAAATTCCTAAATACCTACTTAATTTTAACAAGTCCACATAGATGTATGCATTTTAAGTGTATACGAGTACATTTTATATAAAATTTCCTGTTTGTACTGAAAACAGAGATACATATATAGCTTCAGTTTTTATAAATCTGTTATGTTTTATTTATTCAAGTGTTCTGTTCCTAATACAAGGAAGCTTTTTAGGGAAAAAATATTTTTTCTTAAAAAAAAAAAAGTGTTTTCTGTGTTTGGTCCCGGTGTCTTTTTCAGTATAAAATAAGGAAAGTTCTGTTTCTGCAAAGGACTACTATACAGAAACTCTTCGCAAGAAAAGTGATCCTCTTATAAAGATGCTGTTATTTTTTTAATATCTGTGCATTCCAAACTTTAAATCTGCTCTTTTAATCAGCAAAGGAGTGAACAATCAAGCCACAGTCCCCCCCAATTTCTGGCTCTTACAACTATCACCTGCTGCCCACAGTCCTTTTACCTTTAGTTATACTTAGCGTGTTATCCCCACTGGCCACAAAATCATACAGTGCAACGAAAAGGTTGGGATCATTTTCACTGGGACCAGCGAGAAGGTTTTCCTTGGAGTTCCAACGAGCTGCTTCGCTCAGACCTTGGGACTCGAAGTCAGATGCTACTGGCCTTTGGAGGGCTTCTGGAAGAGAAATAGAGGGGAAAAAAAGAAGAATTAGGGAAAAAAACTTAATTTTATCCTCAGGAGTAAAAAGTTTGTATTTCCAACATTACGCACTCCTGATTTATTTTGTTTCTTTCTTTTTTTTTTTTTATCCTCACCCGAGGACATTTTTCCATTTTTTGTTCAGGTAGAGTGGGAAGGAGAGAGAAACAGAGAGAGAGAGAGAAACATCGATGCGAAAGGAACACATCGAGTGGCTGCCACCCGCACAATCGACCAGGGCCGGGGACAAACTGCAACCGAGGTACGCGCCCTTAGCGGGAACCGAACCCGGGTCTCTCAGGACCGCAGGCCGACGCTCTAACCGCTGAGCCAAACCGGCCAGGGCTATTTTGTTTCTTAACACCTGTGCACATTATAGATCAAGAAGAAAGGTGGTACAGAAAATGGGACTCTTCTCTTCCCAAATCTTGTGAAAAACACTAAGTATCTGCATCCCAAGATGGTGTTCCCAAATAGGTCAAGCCATTTAAATTCATTAATTCAAAATTAATTCAGTTAGAAATGGAAATAGTCTATCCTCATAAGTCCGCCACTGCTTTTATGTTATAATATGGAGGGAAAATTTCTTGCTTTAAAACATTTTTAAATGTATCAAAGTTAACATATGCACATAATTTAAAAATCAGATATTACGTACAGAAAGGCTTATAATGAAAGACAAACGTTTTCCACCCCCTCTCCTCTATACCTCGAAGCAACAGCTCTTTTTTTGGTGATCCTTTCCATCTCTGAACATAAGCTTTACCACTATATCCTGCACCCCTACCTGCACTATCCTCTGCTGGTTACCTTTGTATTTTTGGTAACAGACTAACACCTTTATTTCTTGTTCTGCCAGCTAGAGACAGTATCTCTCAACCATCTATTTCACAAGTATGTTAGCATCCTCACCTTCCTTCCAGCTTCCCTCTCTATGCTCATCCTCAAAGAGAGCCTTCTTTACTCTTTCTTTTACCTTGTGAAAGTTAACAAGTGTCTTCTATTCTGTAACAGTTAAATTTTTCATGTTTTGCCTTTAGGTAGATTCTAAAGGTTGAAAACCAATCAACATCTGTTATATTAGGAATGTTTCACTATTAGTCACCACGGGTCAAACAGTTCATTAGTTTGTCCTGAAGTTTCTTCTTGCTTTTCTTTTTCTTGAACTATGCTCAAACGCTCTAGCATTTCTCTGTGATAATGACAGATATGCACAAGAATTTTTTTGAAACCAGCAAATCCACACCATGTAGATCTTAACAGTTGTACGAGTATTATGGAATGAAATATGAATACTAATTTAAAGAAACTACAGTAAGAAATCAAACTTTTTTTTTTAAGGAGGAAATTCTAATTTGAAAAGCATGAAGGGATCTACCAATGCTTAAGCCGAACCTAAATGGTAACAAAAAAAATTGTTTTAATTTCCTTTCTTTATGGATTTAGACACCCAAATATCTTTTCTTGGGCAATAACACGCATCTTAAGGAGGCACCAGATTCTGCAGCAATTTAAAAAACAACAACCCACTGGAGGTACCTAAGACATCTGAGATCAGGACTTAGCTCAACTTCCAGAAACATGACCGGAGAACTTTCAGATGTGGACAGTCTTTAAAATATCTCTCTGAAATAAACCAAGAGAACATAAATAACGAACGTCTTTCAATTCTAGCTTTTGTACTACTGACTTGAAGTAAACCTTCAGGAATTGTTTTTCTAAAACAGTACGTCCCAAATTATGTCATTACTATGCTTGGTAATTCCACCTTATGAATCACAGGGGCAAAGATAATTTCTTAAAGGTTTTTTTAAAAAAAAATGTTTTTATTGATTTTTTAGAAAGAGGAAGGGAAAGAGAGAGAGAAAAATTGATGAGAGAGAGAAACATCAATCAGCTGCCTCCTGCACGCTCCCTACTTGGGATGGAGCCCGCAACCCGGGCATGTGCCCTGACTGAAATTGAACTGGGAGCTCTCAGTCCACGGGAGGACGCTCAATCCACTGAGACACATCAGCCAGGCAGCATATACTGATTTTTAAAGAGCAACACATAAAGGAGAAGTACAAAATATTTATCAACACAAGAAAAGTTAGTTTGTGGTCCCATTCATAAAATAGAACATACTCATAAAATCATTCAAAATATTTTTGGAGAAAACTGAAAAACACCCAGAAGGAATACCAAAATGTGAACAGTAATTAACTCAGGCTGGTATGTTAACAGTACCATTAAAAGTAGTTAAGCCTTGGCCGGTTTGGCTCAACGGTTGGAGCGTCGGCCTGCAGTACAGAGAGACCCGGGTTCGGTTCCCACTAAGGGCACGTACCTCGGTTGCAGTTTGTCCCCGGCCCTGGTTGGTCGTGCGGGTGGCAGCCACTAGATGTGTCCCTTCACATCAATGTTTCTCTCTCTCTCTCTTCCTCTCTCTCCCTCCTGCTCTATCTGAACAAAAAATGGAAAAATGTCCTCGAGTGAAGATTAAAAAAAAAAAAAAAAAGTAGTTAAAAAGTAGTTAGGGTGGTGAGATTACAAACATTTAGAATTTTCTTTTTCTTTCCCTATATTTTGGCATATTTCTCACAATGAATCTGGATTTTTATCATAAAAAAATACAAAAATAGAAAACTGTTATAAATACAAGCCAGCTGATGCTCATATAATTGATAATCTAATGTGAAAACATATACTGGGGGAGGAGGACATCTTCTCAAGTTGTCCCGAAAAAGTATTTGTTCATTTCCCTCTAGTGTCCCAACCTCATGGCCATGAGAATGCAACTTTGGCAGACCAGGCCCATACAGGAAATTAAACCAAAGTCATGAATACAGAAATGCTTTTCTTCTCAAATGCCATTTGACCTCTTCTATCAAGCATTCTGCAAGCATCTGGATTTGATCAAAGAAAGTTACATAATCAGGGGAAGTGGCCTGGAAAACACCTGGAATAGGCAGAACGCAGATACTCACCCAGGGGTGACCGATGATTTCAAGTATGGGTTCAAGAGGGGCTGTCCCGAACATGGAGACAGATGCTGGGAATTTCGTGTGAAGGGATGGGGCCTTTGTCAGGAAGGAAAGGGCCTCCCACTGCTTTTTTATTCAACAGGACGTGAGGAAATCCAAGGCAGTCTTCTCAATTTTCCTCTCCAGTTCTTGCTCCATTCCACAAATTAATGGCCAAAGCCCAAAGGGAAGTATTGCTCATGCATGCCTCTGGATCGAGACACTGAAGCACAGCCACAGTCCAACCCCAAAAACCTTCCAGTCAATTCCCAATCCAGGCTGATGTCAAAATTGACTCACAATGTATAAATGCCAAGTTCCTTGCTTCATTTCATAGTGAACTATGCTCGTCAACCTTAAAAATGATCACAGCTTACAAGGCCAAAGTTGCAGAATGTACTTAAATCTTCCTTGCTTAATAGATGCACTTTCTGCCAGTCCCACTGTCAAGAAGTTAAACCCATGAAGAAGCCTGAAGGATTCATTTTAAAAAGATGTCCCAAATAGCTCCCCTCCTCTGTACTTCCAATGGATCTTTTGGCCATTGTTAAATCTTGGGAAAGTGAAGTTTAGCATCTGCTATTCTTGTTTTTATTTTTGTTTTGTTTCTTTTAGTGAGCATTTTCTGCAGCATCCTTTCTGGGTCACATTTTAAGATTTGTATCTTCAAAAGTGCCTCTCATCCCACTTAAAACTATTACTTCACCATACTGTTAATGAAAAGGTTTCCATCACCAACAAAACTCAGGAAAAGTCATTAACCAGCCACTTCAGCACTAATAATGGTGATAGCTATAAGAATGCCTCCAAACTTCTAAGAAACTAGGGTTCTAACTATGAAAATATCAAACATTTGGAAATGCCACAAAATTCACTGTGCCTGTACATGATTAACTCAGTATTCTAAGAAAATGGGTTGTGTCTTTAAAATACAATTTAAAGATCATTTGAGACAAAATAACCTTTCTTAAAGGTGTAAGTCACTGATCAAAGATGTTTACCAAAGACTCTGACATGGCATATCTGCTCTGGATGTCCAGGGGCCGCTGCGAACAGGAAGAGAGGGAAATGCGCACAAGCTGCAGGGCCTGGCTAAGCCACTTCCCAGTTCAGATGGGAGGGGAGAGAGACTTCAACTCCAGGAAAAACATCCCTGGGAAGCTTCCCACCTTCCTGTTGACGTTCATGCCCAAGGCCACGGTTCCCTCTGGAATTCCCTCTGCTGTCTTTACTGTCCACTGAGGACACTTCATGTCCACCACTTCAGAGTTGGGGAGGGGCAAGAGGGTAGGGTGTGTCAGATGTGACAAACATTCCCTTTAACTTTTGCTCACATTCAATTATTTAAACCCATGTTGCTTTATTCTTATTCCTTTGTGGGCCCTTCACTATTATCCTCCAGCTCAAGGAATCTCTGTAATTTAAAAATCTATAAAACAGACCCTTCAAAAAAGAGGGAAGGCTTCGTGTTTTATTTCCTACTCTGTTCCAACTGATGAGATCATGCTCAGACTATTCTCAAGTCAGTTTGTAACAGTCTCATACAACTTTATAATATGAGCTTAGAGGAAAAGTCTTTTTTCCCACAATTTGAACTTGATGAAGGTAATTTTATCTAGTCTACATGGTCCTTTATTTTGTCATTTACACCCTCACCTGGAGCAGTTAAAAAAAAATTTTTTTTTAAGTTTATTAGCTTAATGCAGCCTTGGCATTAACTTTACACTCTGAACGAAAATTTCCCAGCACCCGAAAATACCGTGTCAGCTGCTGGGGAGCAGGGAGAGGGCAGGGTGGTGACGACGCAAGGAATCATGGCATGGCCCTGCTCCTGGTGGGAGAAACAGTCAATGAATACGTACAAGGCTTCAAAGCAAAAGTCCAAAGACAAGTGCTGTCCCGTGGGTTAATTTATAAGAACACAGACATTGAGGGCCAGGAGTTATGAGGGGCTAGGGAGGAGGTGACCCTGAACAAGACCGTGCCCAGCAAGCGAAGCAGGATTCACAGGGATCCAAAGCCAGCCAACCCACCAAGGCCACTAAAGGAGGTTTTTATCTGTGCTGTGCAGTGGACCTAGGGACTCCTCCTTAGAATGAAGTCTGCAAATGCATAAAATAAATATGAAGAATTGCAAAGGAAAACAACTGTACTGAAACAGTCCTCAAAACGCTTTAAAATATTGTAATAGTGCTTCTTAATGCATAAGTATATGCTTCTTTATTTACATATTAATGCTTCTTTATTAACACGTTAAATAACAAGATCCAGTGGTAACTACTGTCATTTCAAAGTAGTGATGAGTACAAGTAATAAACAGAACTGTTATATGATATGAAAATATCTGGTTTCTACTGGTGACAGTCACCAATACCGTTAACATTACTATCTATAGTTTGTTACCTAAGTTCTTAAAACATAAAATGTGAATTTTCAATTTGAGGTTAGTGAAAAAAAGTTTCAATATTTTCTCATCCAAAGACATGAACCCCTGAATTTATCCCAGACCCCAAGGGCCTTCCAGGTTGACAACTCCCACACTACAGGTTAGAACCCTGTGATCTGACAGAGAGAAGGGCCAAGAAAGAAGCTGCTCTAAATTAGTGAGAAGTCCAATTATACAATTTTCTTTTCTTTTTTAAAATATTTTTTTAATTGATTTTAGAGGGAGGAAAGAGAGAGAAACATTGATGAGAGAGAACATCAATGGGCTGGCTGCCTCCTGCACACCCCACACCGGGGATCTGGCCCACAGCCTGGGCTGTGCCCTGACCGGGAGTGGAGCTGGCGACCTCTTGGTGCAGGGTCGATGCTCAACCACTGAGCTACATCAGCTGGGACATACAATTTACTTTTTTAAATAATGCAGTTTTATTACATTTTAGATTATAAGTTAAATAGGTTTATAGAGAAACCCCTTTTAAAAAGCAAAAAGTTAAAGTCCTGGCCGGTTTTTATCTGTGGTTAGAACATCAGTCCTCCGATCAATGAGTCTTGGGTTTGATTCCGGTCAAGGGCACGTACCTCGGTTGCAGTTCGTCCCCAGCCCTGGTCAGGTCATACAGGAGGCAACCAGTCGATGTGGCTCTATAACATCTATATTTCTCTCTGTCTCTGTCTCTCCCTCCCTTCCACTCTATCTAATGATTAAATAGAAAAATACCCTCGGGTGAGGAATAAAAAAAAAAGCAAAAAGTTAAAAACAATAAATTAAATTAGCCCAAGGTTTAAATAGTTCCCCTGGAATCTTTTTACATTATAATGTTCCTAGCCAGTCAATTTTAGAAAACACAATTCTCCATCCTAACCTGTTTCTACTCGCAGTCTACATATTAACCTTTCTGAAGATACACAGTCCTTATCCCCCTCCCCTACCAAAATGAAAAAAAAAAAAGGAATTTTGTATCACCTTCTAAGAATCTACTGCAAAGAAGTCTACAATTACTGGAAATGGAGTATAAAGATCCATGTAAAATGAGAATCCACTCTTCAAGCCACTCCGAACATGTCATTCATGCCCCCTTCTCTCCCTCTCATCCCAGAGTTCACATTCCACATCCTGGCCACCTTCCTCCTAAATCTCTGATCAGTCCCATGCTTTCCATGCCCCACCACACCTTTGACTGGTTCCCCCTCTGACCTTGCCCATAGAATCACCAGAAGGGTCCTTCTAAACTGGAAATCTGACCAAGTCACATTCCTGTTAAAATCCCATCTAGAAGTCTGGGTGGCGGCCCCGCCTGTCAACTGTCAGTCACCATTCACTACCAGGGCACCTACGGCAACCTAAGGAACACATGCCTTGCAAAGCAGCGGGCAGCCTGCAGATAACATGGGACACACTGCTCCTAGCGTGTAATGGGCCGTCACAACATGATCGGGGTTGTTCTTGGTGCCAACACTGCAAGATGCCTGAACTCCTAAACACGAGGCCCTCCTAAACACGAGGTGGTCTTCTCCAACCACCCCTCCTTTCCATTCCAGCCTCCCCAAATGTCTTACAGTTTCCCCCATGCAAACCCTATTGCTGCCTCACCTGTGTGCACTGCGACCAGGGCTATCTACTGTCCCTGGAATGCATCCTCCTAACCTCACTACCTGTAATAAACCTGATGTGTCCTTCCTCCTCCCTACTGCCTCATCCTCAGTTGATTCCTTACCCTTCACCCCATTTGGGTATTTGGTGTCTATTTTTATTACTGCCCTGCGACACATGGTAAGGAATCTGTTCCCTCATCCCTGGTAGTACAATATGCCTAGGTTCCGGGGGGTAAACCTTGTTCAAATCTCAGCCCACCACATCTGAAAGATACTCATTTCTGAGCCTCAGTGTCTCTACTGCACAATAGGACAACATAGGATGGACCTAGTCCTTAGCCGGACTGTTGGGAGGGCTCAATGCACACTGCATGCAGAGAACGTCTGTACAAATGTCACGTGTGGTACCGGGCACTTAGGGCACTACGGGGCAATTACTCTTTTCTTGTTATTGTCACCACAAATGTCAACTCCTTCTGGGCAGAGCCCAAGCGTTCTCACAGTCTTCAGCACCTGCCTCGTGCCAAGCAGGGCATACAGCACTGCTCCGTGTTATTAAAATGAACTCATATGTAGAGCACCCTACACTTGTCTGTCTTTAGCAACAAGGAAATATTAAGTCACGACTTAAGAGTGCATCTTAATTACCTGTTAACCTCTAAGAGCAGAATAGCAAAAACAACACACATTAAGAATAAAAAGCAAATGCATCCTGACCAGGAAAACCTTTACAAAGATCTAGGAAATGTAGTAATTTTTTTAAATGGAATGTAAACCACGGCCAAGATCCTAAAATAAGGTGTAACACAGAGTCCATTTCTCTGTGCTTCCTAACAGGCAGATGGCATGGTGAGAGCCCCACCCCTCCAAACGCTTTCTGTCTGTGAGGGAGAAGAGGTTCCGCGAATCTCTGCACTGGCCCAGAAAAGCAGTTTTCTTGTCCCAGGTCATTTACAACAGACTGAAAGCCTCCGCTATGCCTGCCAGGCCTGAGACAGGACGAAAAACTCACTTCTCATCTGCTCTCCCTTAAAGTGTCATCTAGGACTCCTGGGTCAGTTTAGACCTGTCACTGAAGTAAGGGGTCACCCAACGGCAGGCAATTTCCCCAGAGTGTCCTGGTAGCCATTATTATTTCTCCTGCTAAGCTGTGTAACTGAGCATGACCCAAAAAAGGGTATTTGGGCTCCCCAAAGCAATGACTAACTCTATTCATGGTCTGCCTTCAGATTCCATTTTCAGGTATTCGGTGTACAATGCTATTAGTTACACTTGAGGACTGGTAAGATTGATAAGAACTGGGTCTCTAAAGAGAAATTACGAGTAATGAGGTTAGAGTTTATGCAATGGAATGTGATACAATAGCTGGTGCCTACTGATCCCTTCCTGAGTGCCAGCACTGTGCCATGCACATTATCTGCACCAAATCCTCACAACCCTCTTTCGTAAGATCATTGCTGCATTTGAGAGGGCAGGAAAGGAAGAGAGAGAAGCTAGCTGCTCCTCTGCCTCTCCCTCCAGTGGCCCAGCCCCCAGCTGCCTGTCCCTGCCTCTCACACATGGTCTGGCCTTTTCTTTCTCTCGGGCCATCCTTCTTCTGTCCCAGTCCCCTCTCTGTCTTCCTTCACTCTCATCTTGGTTTCCCTTTCCTGTCTCAGCCTGTCTTTGTCTCCCAGACTGTTTGTCTCTCTCTTCTTTTCCTCCTCTTCTCCCTCACTTACCCTCTGAATCCCACCTGTTTCTCTGTCTCCCCCATCTGTCTGTCTTCCCTATCATCACCACCCAACATAGAGAATACAACAAATTACCTATGGTGTGCTTTAAGAAAGAAGGATTTGAAACCAATTTTGGTTTCACAACTCTTATTATCTAGGGTCAAAATCAGACCCTTGAAAGTCAGTAACTAGCAAAGCTATTCAATGGCGTTGGAACTGTAACTTCACTAGGCAAGAAAACAAGATTGACCAAAAGTTGAAATCTTAAAGCTGGGTGATGAGTACAAGGCAGTTCATTATGCTGTCTGCTTTTGTTATAGGTTTAAATTTTTCCATTGTAAAAAAAAGTGAAAAAGACTTCTAAAACTTTTTTTTCTTTATTGATTTTTAGAGAGAGAGGAAGGGAGAGGGAGAGAGAAACATCGATGAGAGAGAACACTGATTGGCTGCCTGCCACATGCCCCCCACTGGGAATCAGGCCCACAAGCTGGGCATATACCCTGACCAGGAATCGAACCGGCGACCTCTTGGTGCATGGACTGATGCTCAACCACTAAGCCACACAGGCCGGGCAAGAAAGACTAACTTAAGAACTGATTTTAGAAATTGTTCTCCTGTGTTTAATTACAATCCACCATCACAGAAGAAAGTTAAATTCTTCCAATGTACCATTTGATCTTTAGTTCTTGTTATATATATTTTTTCCCGTTTTACTGAGATGTAATTGACATACATTGTATAAGTTTATGGTTAATGATTTGATATGTGTATATATTGTGAGTGAATCCCACAGTAAGTTAACATCCACAACCACACATAGTTAACAACTTTTTTTCTTGGAAGGAGAAACTTTATAAAAATCTACTCTTTGCAACTGTCAAATATACAATACAGTATTGTTAATCATCATGCTGTACTACATTGTTATATATTTTAAAAACCTACCCAGTGACAATTTTTCCTGTTTCTGTTTCAGATTAGTGATTAATTACACTGGCAAAACTACAACTTTTACAACAAGGTAGTAAGTAGTATGAGATTTTCAGTTTTCACACATTTGGAGCTATGGACATACTGCCTCTAGAGAGAAGAAAGAAATAAGATGCCAACCATGAACCAATAGGATCTTTTTCTTCCATGATTAAAATATCCACCATGGGAATGAGAGAGGGCCTGAGAGGAAGGGAAGATACTTTTCCTTAAAACTAAGGACAGGAAATATTAATTGTATGCATCAAAACAAATTGTTTTGTTAACAAGAAAAACTATGGGTGGGTTAAGCTCAGTTCTCTCATACTTCAGCCATTAGAAAAATGGGCAATGCCAACATTTTAGACTGCTAACTATTTGTTTAAAATAACAACAGCTAACATATGCTAACATCTTGGTCTGTGCTTAACAATTTAAATGAAATCTCTTCAAGTGAATCTCCAAACTCAACAAGATAGGGACTACTCTGAACCTTATTTTAGAAATGAGAACACGCAGGGCTCAGACAGCAATGCGCCCAAGATCACCGGGCAACATGGATGGCATCTGGGTCCAGGCTGGCTGGCTCCAGAGCTGCGTGCCTCGCATAAGAATGGGACCTTAGCAAAATCCCAGCCATAAAACCCTCTGGACTTCAGAACATCTCGAAGGAACCTTGTACTGGTATACATATATATTTAGCACTTTATTCCTTTCAAAACTTTCGCTTGAATCATCTCATAGATCCTCAAAATGATCCTCTAAGGTGGGCCGGATTAGAGGGTGTTTGTTCTGTCTTAGAGGGAATGGAACAGAAAAGCTGAGAGAAGTCATACAAAAACCGGGATCTCCTGACTCCAAATTCAAAAGCGTTTCCAACCAAACCGAACAGGGCCCTTCTTCCTTCTCCTCTCTGAAAACCTCATAGCATTGGTACGAGAATTAGTGAGGATGTCTATGAAGTGTTTGGTGCCAAGGCCTGTCATATCATAAATGCTCAACAATTTTAACCACAAACCAATATGAAATGGACTGGCTTTGTACTAGGCTACAGAAAGAGCCTCAGATTTTCTTTGTTACTAAACAAGAGAAGTATTTGATGACCTCAGGAGAGAGTATTTAGAAAGAGAGCATAACTTCTCTGAAGCAGAAGTTCTAAAAGTGTATCTGTGGCTGGCACCACATAAAGCATGCACCAGAACGTTAACTGCTGAAAAGAAGCGCTTAAAAGTGGGCCCTTAAAATACATTTTGAAAGTTCAAGCAGAGTTCACTTCACAGACATTAGTTTTTGATTCCACTGCGTAGAACTTAACATGTCTGTGTACAAAATCCATGCGCAATATATGCAAATACAAACAGATGAACAAATAAAAGTAAACTGGAGGAAAAATGAATTCAAATGGCTAATGTTTGTGGTTTCTCTCACATCTCTACAGGAAAGAAATAATCAGAAAATTCATTGTTTGAAGTAGACCAGAGATTGTAAGCTAAACGTCATCATGATAAATAGATACGGGTATAAACATACATTTTCACAAAGTTGACGCACAAAATTCAAATGCCATAAATGCTTCCATAGCATAAAATATTTCTAGAAGGACACACAAGAAACTCCTGAGTGACTCTGGGTAGAGAAACTGCATAGGAGACAGAATTACTTTTCACTAAATTCCCTTTTAGAATTCTTTTATCATGTACAGCTATTTTAATATACATTTAAAAATTTAATTCTATGGTTAAAGGTAATCCTTTTTATCAGTATTAGGTTTCCAGAAGAGAAGAAAAGAATGTCCCCTTTTCAGGAATCAGTGTTTCTGAAGATACCATTTTAACATCCACGGAGAGTTCCAAAGAGATAAACAGTCATAGTCTGTAAAGCAGAGTGGCTAAACTGGGCTCTTTGGAGCCAGACATCATGGGTTCAACCCCAGTAACACCACTTGCTAGCTCTGTTACCTTAGACAAGTTTCCCAATCTTTTAGTGCCTCAGTTTCCTCATCAATAAAATAGAAATAACTACAAGGCCATCATGAGAAGTAAGCAAATGAAATAACAGAATGCTGAGACAGTGCTTGGCAGTAAGCATTTAATAATTGCTTTGACAACTAGATCTGAGTAGCAAGCAGATGCATGATCAAGCTGCATTTACAGCTGACTGTTCTCTGACAGAATGGAGAAATTGACCGTATTGAATTCTCTACATGACCTGTGATGACTGGGCCCCAGTGGCTGTCAATAAACACTGATTGATTGATTTCGGATGTCAATAAAAACAGAAAGGCTGGATTACTTATCCAGATGTTGGCAACTGTTTTTCCCAATAGACTAATAGCACATCCAGTCTTTAAGGAAGGATTGCTGAGGTTTATTAAATTCTCTTAACTACAAAACAGTAATTCCATTTACTTTTCCTAATTAAATATAATAATGACATAAGGAAAACTCAGTAACAATAAAGAATTCCTACAGTGAGCCCTGGCCAGTTTGGCTCAGCAGTTAGAGAGTCCCGGGTTCAGTTCCCAATAAGGGCACGTACTTCGTTGCAGTTTGTCCCCTGCCCCAGTTGGGGTCGTGTGGGTGGCAACCACTCAATGTGTCTCACATCGATGTTTCTCTCTTTCTCTTCCTCCCTCTCTAGCTGAAGATAAATGCAAAAAATGTCCTCAGGTGAGGATAAAAAAAAAAAAAGAATTCCTACAGCGATACCTTTCCAGATAAAGCCTTAACCCAAAACAGTCTGCTGTATCAGAATCCTCCCCTTCCCCACTTGACAGCCAACATTATTTCAAGACATGCGGGAATAAGACACTTTAGATCCACCCCTACCCCCCCCCCCCAAAACAATAATTAAACCAGCCAGGTATGTACTAAATCTTCCCCCAAGGAAAACAAAACACTGTCACAGCTCTGCTGTGACCTAAACTTTCTCCCAGTTCTGCAGTTACAAAAGTCCATTCATCTACTCCGCCTTAGGCATCCATCTGCAAAATGGAGATGATAATGCCTGACACTAACTCGTTACAGATGTAAATGAGAATGTGTTCAGAATTTTGAGCAACTTGGAAAACAAGCCACGTATTAACTGAAGATGATTTTGGCTGCTCAGATACTAACTCAGATAAGTCATTTCTCTCTAAATGCCAGATTCTGTGAGCCCACTCCATCTGGGTGACAGGCCTAAAATCCCACAGAGGGAAAGGGACCCATGTACACATATTGTGGCAAGAAGGACAAACAGTTTTCACCTATATTACTGGTGTTCATGGTTTGAACTGCACATATGACTCTAGTCAGGCCCTCAGATAAAAAATATTGGTAAGAAAGGAAAAATAATTTGGACAATTAATGAGGCCTCTCTATTTATTTCTCCTTCACTTTAAAAAGAAAAACATTACAACTTCCTGGCACTATAGCAGAAATCCCAATTGTTTTAAAATGAGCCTAACTCTTCTATTCCTATTTTAAGTTCTCAATGAAAATGATGGAGATGCAACCAGAATTCTCTCTCTTAAGTAAATCAGCCCTTTCAGCTGAAAGCAACAGCCTGGGATGACCAGTCCCAAAAGCAGATCAAGTTCAGATCCACCTTGAAGCTACCAAATGATAACCACTCATCCTCAATTCACTTTTTGTCAGATGTCACCTTACTAGGGCAGAAATAACAGAAAGAGGGCGCTTAGATAAGAAAAAGAAGAGCAGACTAGAAAGAAAGCAAAAGTGAACCGCTCCTGGCTCTCAGCTTTTTTTTTTGAAGCAACGTAACATGTGGTCCTGTCCCCCACCCCCACCCTGCCCCAGTACTCTGAACTCATTCAAAATGCCTTCTTAAAATGTGGTGTGATTTGTCTCTACTCCATCGAAAATAGAGAGAATCTAAGACCTCTTCCTGGTCTGTTTGGGTTGGGAATGGGGGGGTGGAAAGATCACTTGAAATTCTGTACCCATAAATGGTAGAGCCGTGTTCCCTTTGTAGTACACGATACATAATGAAAATCATATGTTTCACAAACACGGGTCAACCTTTTTGACACATAATTTCCAATTAACGGTGGAAATTCCACAACGTGGGCTCACAAGGCCATTCAGGCCTGTAGAGTTCGCTTTCTCAAACTTTTTCGAGTAAAACTCCGCAGTTGGGGCCCCCTCAACACCGCCATCCCGACGCGGGCTCTCCCGGGACTAGTGCACCGGGCCGAAGCCCCGCACCCCTCCTGCTCGGCCGGCAGCGCGGGCAGGGGCTGCCGAGAAAAAGAAAGAGAGGGAGAGGGAGAGGGAGAGGGAGAGGGAGAGGGAGAGGGAGAGGGAGGGAGCAGGAGGGAGGGAAGGGAGGCAGCGCGCAGGCGGGAAAGGCCTAGGAAGGCCAAGCCGGCGGCCCCGCGGCCGCCTCGACCCACTCCCGGCAGCGGCCCGGCGCTTACCTTCCAGGTAACAGCTAGAGGACGAAGAGAGCCCCTTCTTCGATTTACAGCCCACCAACTTCAAGCAGATTTCCAACATTTTCGCGTGCCCGAGCCGAGGGGGCCAGCGCCCCCGATCCTCCGCGGCGCGCCCTAGGTTCGCCTCGCCCTGCTGGCTCCGCGCGCCCTCCCGGGCCCCCGCGGCCCCGCCATGCGGCCTCACCGCCGCCCCGCGCGCCCGCCCAAGGCCGCGGCCGCGTCTCCGACTCCGTTCTGGACGCGCCTGTTAACAAAGGGCCCCGAGCCCGGCCCGCGAGGCCCGCCCCCGCCTCCTCAAGCGCCTTAACCCCCTCGGCGCCGCGCCGCGCCGGGCCCCTCTCGGCGTTCTCAAGGCCCAGGCCGGTTCCAGACCGTTACCGCGGTCCAAAACCAACCCAGGGTCAACTTCTAAGTCAACAGGAGGATTTCTTATAAGCTCAGCATTTAGTGGTTTAGTTGGGAAGTGCGGTCCTAACACCTTAGGAAAGGCTCCGGCTGTTGGGCTGTTGGGCTGTTGGTTGGAGACCGCAGGTGCTCGGCTCCACTTCCCCACTTAGGAAACCCAGTGCTCTCTTCCGTTGTTTGAGAAGTCCCCAACCTGCACTGCTTAAGGCCAAGTTCCACCTTGCACGGTGCCTGGCAAACCCTATCTCCCAGAATGCTGATGAATAATGCAAATTCCTCTGAAATTACCAATACCGGTCTCATTTCTATTTAGTGAGCTTACTGTGATTAAGGCTAAACTCAATGGGTGTTTAAGGAATGAATAATCAAGAGAGCTGGAACCCACATGACAGCTACAAATGCAACACATTTGTCAAATCATACATTCAGGCTAGGAGGCGGTTGGAAAAAGAAGACATATGCGAGTTCACCTTCAAACGTACTTTCTGATTATACATAAAGGGAAGGTACACAATGAGAACTCTTCAGAGGCAGGGCCTGCATCCCTTCTTTGCCTCATTTGCTTCAATAGAGAACTTTTCCCCTTGTTTGGCAAGTGCCATGGGGCACCATTGTTTAAAAACCATTTGGTTGCTGTGTTGGGCTCAAGTCTTTTTATAACTCTGGTTAAGACTGATAATAGACAATGTCATAACATAACAAAAATCACAAGAATGTGTTACTTAGCACAAAACCAGAAATCCAGGTCAATGGGAAACAACAGGGACTCCAATCATACCAAGTACTTTATTAAAAATCGGATAAATATCAATAGCAATAGGAAAAGAAACTTAATAATAGTGTCAGATAACTGAACTACAACAGGCAGAAAAAACTAAGTCCATCCCTGGCCGGTGTGGCTCAGTTAGTTGAGAGTTGGCCCATTCACCAGAAGACTGCTAGTTTGATTCCAGGTCAGGGCACATGGCCTCAATCCTCAGTGGGGGCATGCAGGAAACAGCTGATAGATGATACACTCTCACATGGATGTTTCTCTTTCTTCCTCTCCCTTCCTCTCTAAAAATCAATAAAAACTATTCTTAAAAAAAGCAAACAAGAAACCTAAGTTAGTCCATATCTTAGAGCACATGAATAATAAGAGCTAACATGTACTGCCCTAGTTGGGTAGCTCATTTGGTTAGAGTATCACCCCAACAAGTCAAAGTTTTGGGTTCAATCCTGGATCAGGGCACATACAAGAATCAACCAATGAATGCATAAATAAGTGGAATCAACAAATCGATGTTCCTCTTTCCCTTCCTCTCAAATATATATATAATAGAACTAATATGTACTTAGATCTCACTATGTGTTACTCTTATGAGGAGCATGGTCCGTCCACTACTGCACTACATTTGCACAACGATCCTGTAAGGAAAATAGAATTATTATCCCAACTCTTCAGGTAAAAACCTGAAGCTCAGAGAAGTCAAGCACTTAACCGAAGGTCCTACAGCTGGAAATAGGCAGGGCTGATCTCAGCTCAGGTCTACTTGGATCCGAGGATCAGGCTCCTGACCAGTAGATTACACAGCGGCCTCCGATCAAGAATAAATAACACATAGATTGAAGCTTTGGGTATCTATGTCTTCGGTTAAATAACTAAGGTCAGCATATGTTTCAGAGGAAGCCTTATTAGTTAAGAGATTCTGGTTATGGTGATCAGACCCGAGACAAAGCTGGATTCCTCTGTTTTACTTTCCTGCCTATATGGTAATGACAAAAAACATGGATATCTTCAGTACATCAGGAATGGCTGAGTAAGAAGATCTTCATTTAGGTCTGCCAAAACAACACATAAACAAAATCAAGATTTGACAGGATGTGACTAGTATATATCGCTGGGGTTCTCAGCAAGGGCATCATTAATTTTAAAGAAGTGTCCTGCCAAATACCAATCAATGTAAAAATGTTTTTCCTGCAAATGAGTGGACCCATGGTTAGTTTTGTAGCACCAGGTCAGGCCTCATGAGCACGTAAGAAGGCCAAGTCACCTGGAGACACAGGGCTACAGGGCCACCAGGCGACAAGTGCAGTGACTGTGGATGCTCTCTAGGTTTCAGGAGACAATACCATCTGCTAGAGAGCCTTCAAGTAATGACTGCTGACTTGTTTAGTGTTGTCTTGAACCTTTCAACCTCCAATTGTAAAGCCAAAAATAAAATTCAGAAGGGAGCCTCCAGTAAAAACAAGCTGAAAAATACAATAAAATGTTCTGGTGCCATTTTGGAAAGTTCAAGGGCTTTGAACAAAACTATAATAAAGTCTGTTATCTTACAGCATTTCAGACTTACAGGGCTATATATTCGAATTGGCAAGTTAATGCTTAGAATTATACATTAATGGGCATTTCTGCCATCTTAACCATACTCTTGAATACTATTAGTTAATATAGGCCAGATATTTGTTTGCATGGCTGTACTTTATATTGGGATGCAAGTTTATTTTTAAAAGCTAATGACTACTATTAATATTCTGCTCTTGAATCTAAAATGACCTTATCCTCTTAAAATGAGTAATGCTTATAAACTGTCCAAATCTTTTAAAATTTAGTTATAAAACTATGCAGCAACAAATATTGAAAATATCACCAAACTGTATACTACCTTATCAAAACTGGACTGTTCTTTCCAGATCCAGATTTGATGCTTAGAAACTCACTTGCAAGATATAAAAGGCATTGTTAAAAGCAAATAAAGGAAAGCCTCAATCTTCTTACTATAATGAAGAAAGGCCCAAGAAGGATTCCCTATAAGCAACCTGAAGCCTCAAAGGCATTAACTTAAAAAAAATAAAGAAAACAGCAACACAGAAATGAAAAAGACTATGAACTACACAACTTGTTTGTCATGCTGCATTGAGTTTGGGAAAGGTATAGACATTTATTGTGCACCTAATATGTGCAAAGCCAGAGGATAAAATAAAAATTGGAAAAACATGTCTTAAAAGAAAATAATTCCAAAAATTGTAACTATCTAAGAATATTTTAAAACATATTAAGAATATTAAGAAAGAATAAAGGTTCTTAATTAAAGTATGTCATAGAGCTGTGTTTCCAAAAGTATGGTCCAGGGACAACCCATTTAGAATCACCTGTGTTGTTTGCTTAACAAGCAGGCTCAGCCTCCATTCTGGACCTCCAGAATCAGAACATGTGGAACAGGTTCCATCTTAACAAGTTCCCCAGATGATCTCTGTGCATATTGTATTTAAGTTTGAAAACTACTGTTTCGAAAGAGGCAAGATCTGCTTCTTACTTTCACTGGGAATAGAACAAAGAGCAATGGATATTTCTACAATTTATTCATTTGAAAGCTACTTTTGAATTTTAAAAATGTACAACTCTAGAACAAGTTACCAAAGGGACTCTTCTCTGAAGATTTTAAGATAAAAACGGAATTTGTTTAAAGTTTGGAGTTCAGTCCTATTTGTAAAGGGTGGGGGACGAGGCAGGGGTCAAGGGAAGGAGGAAGGAGACAGAACACAAGGAGGAGGCAGGATGCTGAAGCTCCACCTGTGAGCAGCAGGATGGGGTGGGAGTGGAAGGCAGGTAGGTGAATCTGATGTGGAGCCTGGTTTGAGACCCTTAGGACCAGATAATCCCAGATCTGACTGACCTTTTTACATTTCTAGCCCAGCCAATAACTTCAGTGGAAAAAGACAAAAATCTTGAGGTATGTGCATGCTATTTCACATACACATGCCAAAAAAGCCCATTTCCTCTGATTCTGCAAAGTGTCCAGTGAGAACCCACAGGGTTCTCTAGCCTTCTGCCATGTCCACTATGTGTCCAACTAAAGGAGAATGTAGCTTAGAGGATCACATCCATGTCTGCCACTATTGTGTGAGAACGCACATGCATCTCTTTAAGCCTCATACATTTTCAGTGAGACAGCACTGCTTACCAGTCAAGTGTCAAAGGCCTGATGACTCTGGACTGGGCAAACCAGGTTAAGAGGGGAAGGCAGCACAGCAGAGGCTGAATGAGTTATGACATCACGAAGCCTAGTTCTGAATCTCAGATTTGCCGTTCACTGTAGTGGCTTGGGCAAGTGACTTTACCTCTCAGAGCCTCAATTTTCTCATCTGTAAAATGGGTTTGGGGGTGGTAATAAGAGTACATATCTCACAAGGTTATGAAAATTAGAAGTAATGTATGGAAAGTGCTTGATAAACAATAGCTATTTGTTATTCCCAAATGAGGACTCTTACTATGTCAGCTAAAATTAACAAATGTGATATGTGAAAATGATCCAGAAAGTATAGTCTGGAGGTTTTCCATGGACCAAGGAAATCAATTCATTTTATTAAGGGAAAAAAACCCACTAGCTATGGGGTAGGCATAGCAACTAAAATAGAAATGTCACACAGTCCTACTTCTAATCCAAAAGCCAAGGTTTTGCAACCAGGCTTTGTGGCAAAACACCAACTCCACACCCCACATCTTTAATGGGGGCCTATTTCAGGCCCAGGGAGGGCGTGATGTGCAGGCCGCACATATGACTGTTTTTTAGACAACAGTAATTGTTTCTTAGTCCCCTTAGTATTCCTAGGGCTACAATTCTCACTGAACTGTCTTTGAGTAAATCCACTTTCTAGAAAAATCTCATTGTACTAAGCCTCTGTTTTTATAATTAAGTCAAATATAACTATTAAACAATTTTTCTCTAGAAGGAAACTAAAATTACTGTTATACCCATTTTATTTTTTATTAACTTTTAAAATATATATATTAAAATATATTTTTATTGATTTTTTAGAGAGAGAGGAAGAAAAGAGAGAGAGAGAGACCTCGACTGGCTGCCTCTTGCACGCCTCCTACTGGGTCTGAGCCTGCAACCCAGGCATGTGCCCTGACTGGGAATCAAACCCAGACCGCTCAGTCCATGGGATGACACCCAATCCACTGAGCCACACTGGCCAGACTTAACATTTATTTATTTATTTATTTAATTTCATTATTTTTTTAAAATCCTCAACCGAGGATATTTTTCCATTGATTCTCAGATAGAGTGGGAGGGAGGGAGGGGGAGAGAGAGAGAAACATCAACGTGAGAGATATATCAATTGGTTGCCTCCCACACCATCCTGACCGGGGCCAGGGAATTGAATAGCAACCAAGGGACGAGGGACGTGTCCTTGAGTGGAATAGAACCTGCGACTCTCCAGCTGCTGAGCCAAAACAGCCAGGGTTTAACTTTTATTTTTTATTTATTTATTTTATCCTCACCCAAGGACATTTTTCCATTTTTTTGTTCAGATAGAGTGGGAGGAAGAGAGAGAAAGAGAGAAACATCGATGTGAAAGGGACACATTGAGTGGCTGCCACCCGCACGACCAACCAGGGCCGGGGACAAACTGCAACTGAGGTACATGCCCTTAGCAGGAACTGAACCCGGGTCTCTCTGGACCCATGCTCTAACCGCTGAGCCAAACCGGCAAGAACTAACTTTTATTTTTTAAATCAAAGTAATATATACACTTAAAAAAGTAAAAAGCAAATAGTGCTAAAAGTCTTATAATAAAAATAGCAGTCCCTGACTCTGTCCTCCAGTCTGTTTTTCCAGAGGCAGCCTCCATCAGATTTCTAACTAATATCCTCATATTGTTGTTTCTGCATTTATCAGCTTTCCATATTATATATTAACTTATTAATTACTATCACTATCCCCAACTTCTCAAAACAGTTAAATCACAACTTTTGGTTATACCAATAATCAGTGTTTATATTACTACAATGATATAAATATTGTTCACTGCTTGCCCTTGCTGGTGTGGTTCAGTTGGTTGGGCATCATCCCATGTACCAAGAGGTCACGGTTTCAATTCAGGACACATGCTAGGGTTGCAGGCTCAATCCACAGTAGGGGGCATGCAGGAGGCAGCTCATTGATATTTCTCTCATGGATGTTTCTCTCTCTCCCCCTTTCCCTTCCTCTCTCTCTAAAATCAATAAAAACATATTAAAAAAATATTGTTCACAGCTCTACCAATAACATGCTATCAATATTCCCTTTATTATATAACTCTGTTTATCCTGGAGATGTTGCCTTAATTTTTTTTATTAGTCTTCTGTGTATCTATTATTATTTTCCTCCCAAATATTTCAAAGATCTGTTAAACACTTAGTGGTATTTTTTCCAAATACTAAAACAATTAAAATATTCTCAGTTCTATTTATTGACTTATATCCTCATTTTTCTGGTTTTCACTGTCCAGTAGCTTCCTTGGAGGAAGGGAAGTGCATGTCTATTTTACTGATAGTCTGGCTGGGTATAGAATTCTACACTGAAAATAATTTTCCCCACTTAATTTTGAAGGCATTTCTTCACTATCTTCTAGTTTCCAATACTATTGTTTAGAAATGCAGTTCCACTCAGTTCTGAATCTCTTATATATGATCTGCTTTTTTCTTTGGAAGCTTTTAGGATCTTCTAATGTTCTTGATGTTGAAATTTCACAATATGGCTTGAAATGAGTCTTTTTTCATATATAATGCTGGGCACTCATGGAGCCAATCTATTTAAAAGATTTAAGTCATTTAGCTCTGGAAAACATTCACTTCACTAAGCTCTGAAATATTTCCTAACACTTATTATCCCCTAAATTCTCCTTCCTTTTCTTTCCATTCTCTCCTTCTGGAATTCCTACCAGATAAGATACTGAAGCCCTGAGACTGAGCTTCTAATCTTCTTACCTGTTTTTTCTTATTGTCCATGTTTTTTTCTTTATATTCTGCATTCTAAGATAAACTATTTTCCACATCTTCTGTTGAGTTTAAAATTTTGGCTGTAATATTTTCAATATCAAAGAGCTCATTCTTGTTCTGATTGTTCTTGTTTTTAACACCATACCATTATGTGATGTTTGCAATCTCTCTCTCTGAGGATAGCAAAGAAAAGTTCTGAATTATTCTGGTTCCTACATTGTCTTTATTTCCACCAAGTTCTCTTTTTCTCTTAATTTGTTTTACCCTTTACCTATCATGTTAGAGACTTTTCTCTAATGTTTAGAGAAATGTGGCTGTCTGTCTATAATATACAAGTGAGGAACTAAAAAGTAAACATGGAGTCTGGCCGGTGTGGCTCAGTGGATTGAACATCGTCCCATGGACTGAGAGATCCCAGTTCAATTCCCGGTCAGGGCACATGCCTGAGTTGTAGGTTCAATCCCCAGTAGGGGCCGTGCAGGAGGCAGCCGATCAATGTTTCTCTCTCATATCAATGTTTCTCTCCCCCAAACATCAATAAAACCATATTTTAAAAAAAGTAAGCATGGAGGAGGCATGACAATTGGTGGACTTGAATGGTGCGAGTGGTGAGCTGTCCACCAATAGAATCCCCAAATGGGCTTTGCTCTAGACAGTGGTTCTCAACCTTTCTCATGGCGCGACCTTTTAATACAGTTCCTCATGTTCTGGTGACCCCCAACCATAAAATTATTTTTGTTGCTACTTCATAACTGTAATTTTACTACTGTTATGTCTTAGGCAACCCCTGTGAAAGACCCTTTCAACCCCCAAAGGGGTCGCGACCCACAGGTTAAGAACAGCTGCTCTAGGACCATTCAATTTGGTCCCCTGGCACCCCCTGCCCCCCACAAAAAGTATCTTTGTATCTCCTTTAGGTTAGGGCCCTGGTCAGCAGGTCATCGGAAGAGGGCTGAGAATCTCACCATTCCGTGCGCAGCCTTGCCTGCCTCCCTGCCCTTGCCTGCCTCCCTGCTTTCAGCCCAAAGGCTTGGCTGCACCGCTGCTGAGGGTCATTCCCCGAGTCCAGAGACTTTACAGGGCAATTTCTCAATATAAAACCTCTAGTCTTGTGTAGGCGGGAAGGAGAGGTGGTGATCTGGCTGTCCAGGGGTAGGGAGGGATGTGGAAAATCGGAACATCCTTTTACAGACTTTCAAAGGATCTTGACTTCAGTTGCAGGCCTTACCACTCCCTTCTCTCTGTGGTACTAATGCCTCTAAGTTCTGGTTTTGCCCTCAGGATCCTACAAGCAAATGGGCTCACTTCTAATCAATGTCTCTCAGAAGAGGTTGGGCTTCATCTTCCTCAATTCTGCTAAGTCTAGTACCATGATTTTGACTGCCATTTTCCAAAAATGTGTTACCTCTCTTATCCATTTGTCTTTTTCGGTTCTTTTTCCTTACGCATTTTCACTTTCTAAAAAATCTTTTTACTTTTATTGGGGCTTGGGGAGGGACTAGTGATAAAAACAGGTCTGCAATTTTTAATCATTTTAAATCAAAATCTACTTTGCCCATTTTACAGATGAGACAGGTGAATAACAGGCAGGTTAAATAATGTGCGCAAGATCTAATAGCAGGTTAGTGGCAGAGTCAGGAATGGAACCCAGACTTCCAAACTCCCTTGTTAGATATTTTTCCATTATATGACACTCATTAGGTACCCATAATTAAGACCAATTTTAGGACAAGAGAGTGAAAAGCTATTTTTTTTTTAATCCTCACCCGAGAATGTTTTTTTTATTTCATTAATTCTAGAGGGAGAGAAAAATATGGATATGAGAGAGAAATATCAATTGGTTGCCTCCTGTATGCACCCAACCTGCAAGCTGGGCCAGGTGCCGACTGGGAATTGAACTTGCGACCCTTCAATGCTCAGGACAATTCTCTAACCAGTGAGCCACAACAGTCAGGGCAAAAGAGTGAAAACGATTTAAAATTTGTTGCAAACTACCGGTCTCAAATTTTAACATTGCTGGTGGTGAAGAAACAACCAAACCCCAAATTCTTTTTCTTTTTTAAATCCTCACCTGAGGATATATTTTTTTTCCATTTATAGTCAGACAGAGTGGGAGGGAGGGAGAGGGAGAAGGGGGGGGGAGAGAGAGAGAGAGAGAGAGAGACATCGATACATCGATGCAAGAGAGACACATTGACTGGCTGCCTCTCTCACGACCTCAACCAGGGCCGGGAACCGAACTGCAACCAAGGTATGTGCCCTTGACCAGAATCAAATCCATGACTCTCTTCCGAGGGACATCGCTCTAACCGCTGAGCCAAACCAGTCAGGGCTAAACCCCGAATTCTTAAATCCAGTCATATACCTTAAAGTTAAGTTATAAACAGATATATTATGGAACAAAATATACTTTGGTTAACTTGAAATAAATGTCACAGAATTTTATTTTAAATCACAGAAAGTCTTGTTTGTTCACTTTTAATCTGAATATTGAATAAAGATTAAGATATCTACAAAAGAAATAAATAAAAAATAGCAAGTTGCAATAATCCTAAAGGAGGCCTGAAACTACAATCTTTGTAAGAGGGTAACCGTAAGCACTCTTAAATATAAACGACTGATAAAAGCCCAGGCACTGATTATTTACAAGTAATACTACTATTTTCAAACACTGGCACTGTTTTTGGCTTTTTCAGCTTTGTTAACTTTGAACAGGGAAACCAATGGTTAATTTTTTTCCTCTCTTTCTCTAAGACTAAAAGAATCTGCGAAAGCAGCAGACCAGGCCTAGGAGATCACGTTACTCTGGGGGTGGGGGAAGAGGCAGCTGGAGGGGAGTGTAGAGAGAAGGGCTAGAAGGGAAAGAAAACAAGTTGTCTGAACCTCCCAACAGTGGAAGACCCAGCAGGGATTAGGAGGTGCTGGAGAAGCCCATGTTTACCCAAGTTATCTCTGGAGCAGCTAGAAGGGGATGCAGAAGCATTGGTTCCCTCCCTAGGTATTTAGGAGCCTCTCGGCAGCCTAGAGCTGAAAACCTAGAAATTAATGCTGGTCTCTTCAAAACATTTAGTACCAATTTTTGTTGTCAAGGTTTTAAACACACACAAAGAACAAATGGATCCAGACGATTTCTTGCCTCCACTTATTAGGAAAAGTGGGGGAACATCTGTAATACTTTCAACAATAAAGATTAAAGTAAGTAAATAAAAATAAAAATCTTTGTTCAAAAAATAAATTCCTGCTGTCCTTAGAGAAGCAATGACATCTCTAAATGAAACGGCACTGCTCTTTTTCTTCCTAAAGCAACAGATCTGGCATAATAATCCGAAGCATTTATTAACCAGAGAAGATGGCTACAGTTAACTGCTCACTGAGTGGCTGTGGTGGCATCAGGAGGAAACAGCCACTTGAAAAGAAAACTACAAGACAAAGAGTTCTGCTTTCAAAGTCGACCTCGCAGAATCTGTCCTCTTATTTGCCACCCTTCCTACCAGCAGGTACATAAAATCTATATTTAGTATAGCAACTCCAAAATTGGATTTAATCACTGTTATCTTCACATTCTCTGAGAAATAATAATTTATATTTATGGCTCCTTCACCATGAAAAATATTCTAGTGTGATTCTAAAAACAATAGTAAAAGTAACTCCTCAATAAGGTTTAGGCCAACAACTACATATCAACTAGACTTTACAAAAGCCCCTAAGCCCAACAATAGCCTCCAACATCTGTTCTCTTCTCTCACCCTCAACCTTAAGTTTTAGGTCTTAACCCCTAAGTTTTAGATGGACACATTGCCCCAGAACAAAGACCACATTTCTCAGACTCTCTTACATCTGGGCATTACCACATCACTAAGTTTTAACCAATGGTATGTGAGCAGAAACGATACTTGAACTTCTGGGTCAGGTTCTTAAAAAGAATCGGCTCCCTCACTATGGAAAACAGTATGGAGGGTCCTCCAAAGATTAAAAATGGACCTGGACGGTTTGGCTCAGCAATTAGAGTGTCAGCTCACAGACTGAAGGGTTGTGGGATCGATTCCTGGTCAAGGGCACATACCTGGATTGCAGGTTTGATCCCCGGCCCCGGTCAGGGTCACCAGGGCTGTGCGGGAGGCAACCAATTGATGTGTCTCTCTCACATCAATGTTTATCAATGTTTCTTTCTCTCTCTCCCCCCTTCCTCCTTCCCACTCTGTCTAAAAATCAATGGAAAAATTTACCTCGGGTGAGGATTCACAACAACAACAACAAAATATTTAAAATGAAAGTGCTTTATGACCCAGCAATTCCACTTCTGGGTATATATCCAAAGAGACCCAAAACACTAATTCAAAATAATATATGCACCCCTATGTTCATTGCAGCATTATTTACAATAGCCAAAATATGAAAGCAACCTAGGTGTCTATCAATAGACGAGTGAATAAAAAAGCTGTGGTACATATACACGATGGAATATTACTCGGCCATAAAAAAAGAACAAAATCTTACCATTTATGACAGCATAGATGGACCTAGAGAGTATTATGCTAAGTAAAATAAGTCAGATAGAGAAAGACAAATATATTACTTCACTTATATGTGGAATCTAAAGAACAAAATAAGTGAAAAAACAAAATTAAAATAGACTCATAGACACAGAGAACAGACTGATAGTTGCCAGAGAAGAGGGGGTTGGGGAAGCTGGATGAAAAGGTTGAAGGAGCCTGGCTGGTGTGGCTCATTGGTTGAGTGTCTCCATGCACCAAGAGGTCGCCAGTTCGATTCCCGGTCAGGGCACATGCCCAGGTTGTGGGCCCAATCCCCTGTGGGGGGCATGCAGGAGGCAGCCAATTGATGCTCTCTCTCATCAATGTTTCTATCTCTCTCTATCTCCCTTCCTCTCTCTCTCTAAGATCAATAAAGAAAAAAAAATTTTTATACAAAACGTGGAGGGATTAAGAACTACAGATTGGTAGGTGCAGAATAGTCGTGGGGATGTAAAGTACAGCATAAGAAATATAGTCAATAATATTGTAATAGCTATGTATGGTGCCAGGTGGGTATTGGAAATATCAGGGAGAACATTTTGTAAAACATATGATTGTCTAACCGCTATGCTGTATACCTGAAACTAATATAAAACAATACTGAATATAAACTGTAACTGAAAACTAAGATTATAATTTTTAAAAAGGAATGGCTCCCTCTTCTCTTTTCTTAAATTTTTTTTTATCCTCACCGAGGACATTTTTGCATTTATCTTCAGACAGAGCAGAAAGGAGAGAGCGAGAGAGAGAGAAAGAGAGAAACGTCCACGTGAGAAAGACACATCGACTGGTTGCCATCCACACAACCCCAACAGGGGCCGGTGACGGACTGCAACCGAGGAACTGCAACCGAGGTACGTGCCCCCAGCGGGAACCAAACCTAGGTCTCTGGTCTGCAGGCAGAAGCTCTAACTTCTGAGCCAAACCGGCCAGGGCTCCCTCTCCTCTTTTCTACTTCCCACTGCCTACAAGGGGTCCCAGGACAGCTGGAGTGGCCATTCGGATCCTGAGGTCAAACTGCATCTTTTTTTTCTTTTCCTGTATTGATATTAGAGAGAGATAGCAAGGGAGAGAGAGAGAGACAGAAACATCAATCCACTGCCTCCTGCATGTCTCCCGCTTGCCCCCCACTGGGGATCAGACCCATAATCTGGGCATGTGCCCTGACTGTGAATCGAACTGGAGACCTCCCAGTGGATAGGTCAGTGCTCAACCACTGAGCCACACTGGTTGGGCTAGAATTGTGTCTTAAAGAATAGCAAGATATAAGGTGCTGACCCTGTGGAGTCCCCACACACATCCAGGATGGCTACTGTCAGCCTGTTATAGGAGAGAGAAATAAAAACCTAGCTGTTTAAATCACTGGCACTCAGCATCTGTAATAACAGCCATTTAGTCTTGGCAGTAATAATGTTAAAAGACCAGTTCTAAATCGCAAAAAATCTAAGAATTTCCCAAATCAACTGTTTCTATTCTTTATTAAAAACTGTTAATTGCAGGGTATTTGAAAGTCTCATTAGAAAATGAGAAAGTGGTTTAAATAATCCCTGTGAAACACAGAGCCCAGTGTCCAACTCACCCAAATAATACACATTAATTATTCATACTATTAACTGTCCTTTCCCCTTGGTGCTGGTGTGAGGGAGATAAAAAACCCTTGTGTTATATCATATACCTGATAAAGAACTTATATCCTGAATAGAGAGACTCTTACCACTCAATAAGACAGGACACAAACTTTAAAAACTGTGAATTGATATGTCACCAAACAAGAAATATGAATGGCTAATAAGCACATAAAAAGATGTTCAGCATCATTAGTTATTCAAGAAATGGAAACTAAAGCCACAGTGAGCTACCACTTCACACTCACATTAATACTATAATAAAAAAGACTAAACCAAGTGTTGGTGAGAATGTGGAGAACTTACTACCAGATCCAGCAGTTCCACTCCTAGGAGTCTACCCTAGAGAAATGAAGACATGCACAAGCCCCATTATTCATTAAGGACCAAAAACTGGAAAAAATCCAAATGTCCATCAATTGCTGAACAGATAAACAAAATGTATTTCCAAAGAATAGAGTAATATTCAACAATAAAAAGGAACACAGTACTGACATGTGCAACAATATAGATAAATCTCAAACACATGCTGTGAAGTGAAAGAAGCCAGTTACAGAAGAGCACACAGTGTATGATTCTACTGATAAGAAATGTGCAGAAAAGGCAAACCTATAGAAATGGAAAAGAGATGAGTGGTTACCTGGGGTGGGGATGGGGGCGGGATTGACTACAAAGGGGCAGAAGGGATCTTTTTTAGATGATGGAAACACCCTAGAACTGGATTGTGGTAATGATTGCACACACTATAAATTTACTAAAAATCACTGAATTGTACACAACAATGTTAAATGTTATGCACTGTAATTATAACACAAAAAACAACCTGTTAATTTAAAAAGGGAGAAAGCAATGTTTTCTGATTTTGCTACCTTTTCTTAATTAGATGTTATACAAAGGATGAGACAAAGGATTAGAAATGCAACCAGTTGGGCTGCTCAGTTCCATACTGTGGACCTAACAGGACCATACTATAGTGTTGCTGGTCTTATTCAGAGATGCTTTAATGAGAGCCACTTACATTCCCAGAGAATAAACATGAAAGATACTACTCCACCCAGCTCTGACATCTCTCCTGACTCCCAGCAGAATTCCTGGTTTATATCTTCCTAATGAACTGACCCCTTCTTCAGTATGAAATCTACTTTGTCTGATATAGTCACTCAGGTTTTCTTTTGATAACTATCTTTTGCCACACGTGCTTTTATATTAAAAGTGGGTTCACGGCAAGCAGTATATAAATGATTCTTCTTCATTCAATCTGATAGTCCCTATTTCTTTTTAATCCTCACCTGAGGATATTTTTTTCCATTTATCTTCAGAAAGAGTGGGAAGGAGGGAGAGGGGAAGAGGAAGCGGGGGGGAGAGAAAGAGAGAGAGAGAGACAGACAGACAGACAGACAGATAGACAGACAGAGACATCGACTGGCTGCCTCCCATGTGACCCTAACCAGGGCCAGGGACAAACCTCAACCAATGTACGAGGTACGAGGTACGAGCCCTTGGTTGGCAGGCTGATGCTCTAACCGCTGAGCAAAACTGGCTAGGGCTGACAATCCTTATTTTTATGTTTTTTGGGGTTTTTTTGTTTTGTTTTTAATCCTTACCCGAGGACAGTTTTGCATTTATCTTCAGACAGAGCAGGGGGAAGAGAGAGAGAGAGAAACATGGATGTGAGAGAGACACATCAACTAGTTGCCACCCACATGAACCCAACTGGGGCCGGAGGCAAACTGCAACCGAGGTACGTGCCCTTAGTGGAAACCGAACATAGGACTCTCTGGTATGCGGACTGATGCTCTAACTGCGGAGCCAAACTGGCCAGGGTGACAATCCCTATTTTTAATTGGGATGCTCATACTTTTATATTTAATGTAATTATTGATATGAACATTTAAAAATTTTTTAAATTCTGACCCAAGGAGCCCTGGCCGGTTTGGCTCAGCAGTTGGAGCTTCGGCCTGCAGTCCAGAGAGACCCAGGTTCGGTTCCTGCTAAGGGCATGTACCTCGGTTGTAGTTTGTCCCCGGCCCTGGTTGGTTGTGTGGGTGGCAGCCACTCGATGTGTCTCTTTCGTGTCGATGTTTCTCTCTCTTTCTCTCTCTTCCTCTCTCTTCCTCTCTCTCCCTCCCACTCTATCTGAATAAAAAAGGAAAGGTGTCCTCGGGTGAGGATAAAAAAGTAATAATAATAAAATTCTGACCCAAGGACATGTTTTGTTTTATTGATTTTTAGAGAAAAGGAGAGGGAGAGAGAGAGAGGAAGAGGGAGGTGGGGGGGTAGAGAGGGAGGGAGGAATGGAGAGAGGGAGGGGGAGTGAGAGAAAGGGGCAAACATTGATCAGTTGCCTCCTGTATGTGCACCTACGGGAGATCGATCCTGCAACCTAAGTATGTGCCCTGACCAGGAATCAAACCTCAATCTTTCAGTGTAGGGGATAAAGCTCCACCGAGGCACCCTGCCAGAGCTACAATTACTTACATGGATTTTAATCTACCATCTTGCTATTTGTTTTACATTTATCCAATCTGTTCTTTGTTCACTTTTCCAAGTTTTTCTAATTCTGTATTAATTAAATATTTTCATGAGTACATTTTATCTGTTGGTTTATTAGCTATAATTCTGCTGCTTTAAAGTTTACTTTAACTTATCACAATTTTCTTTCAAATGATGTATTACTTCACTTATAAGGATCTTACAATAGTGTATTTCTGTTCCGCTTACCAGTCTTTGTGCTATTGTTGTCATAAACTTGACTTCTAGATAAGCTATGAAGGCCACAATGTGTTATTACTGTTTGTGTTTACAAGACATTTTTTAAAGAGGTTTAAATAAGAGATCTGATATATTTACCCATGTGGTTACCCATTCCAGTGTCTATTTTTGTAGCATCAGCCTGTCTATTTTCTTCTGCTTCATGGGCATTCTTTAATATTTCTTGTAGTGCAGGTCTGCTAGTAATAAATTCTTTCAGTTTTTGTATGTCTGAAAAAGACTTTGTAGTGCCTTTGTTTTTGAAAGATATTTTCACTAGAAAAGAATTCTGGATTGACATTTTTTTCTTTTGTTACATTAAAGGTGTTGATCCAGTCTTGCAGGCTTACATTGTTTCTAACAAGAATCCTGCTGTCATCCTAATCTTCCTTCTCATGTAACAATGTATCTTTTTATCTGGCTGCTTTTAACATTTTTTTCTATCCAGTTTTAAGCAATTTGATTATGATATGCTTTGATGTCATTTTTCTTCATGTATTTACTGCCTAGAGTTCCTTGAAATTCTTGGATATGTGGGTTGTTTGCTTTTATTACATTTGAAGATTTTTCAGCTATTTTCTCTTCTATTATTTCTTTTGTCCCTCACACTCTTCCTCCTTCAGGCACTCTCATTATGCATACATTTGGCCATCTGATGTTCTCCCATGTTTCACTGATGCTTTATTCATTTTTTTCAGACTTTTTCTTTCTATGTTTTATAAGTTTCCATTGTTAAGTCTTCAAAATCACTAACCTTTATTTTTACAATGTTTATGCTGATATCAGTCTTATTCAGTGCACCTTTCATCGCAGACATTGTAGTTTTCATCTCTAGAAATTTATCTTCCATGTCTCTACTTACCATATTCAATCATTCATCTAGCTTCTTAAATACATAGAATTATGATTATTATATTACTATTTGTATTTACTACTTTTATCATCTGTGTCATTTCTGGCCAGTTACTGGATATATTTTCCTAATTCTTCACGCACCTAGTAATTTTTTATTGACTAGCAGTCATAAATTTTATCATGTTGGGTCCTAGATATTTCTGTATTCTTAAAAATATTCTTTAGCTTTGTTCTGAGATATAGTTGGGGAAATTTTTGATCCTTTGAGTTTGCTCTTAAATGTTGTTAGACAAGACCAGAGTAGCATTTATCTGTATTAACTAAGGCAAGACCTTTGTGATTTTTAGTTTTATGTGTCAACTTGACTGGGTACAGAGTACCCAGATATCTGCTCAAACATTATTCTGGGTGTTTCTGTTCTGTGAGGATGTTTTTGGATGAGATTAACATTTAAATCAGTAAAGCAGACTGCCCTCCTTATTGTGGGTGGGCCACATCCAGTCACTTTAAGGTCTGACCTTCCGAATAAGAGAGAATTCCTCCTGCCTGACAGTCTTCAAACTGGTAGGCTAGCTCTTGGGTAAGAATGGAATTAAAACATATATAATTTACATTGGTTTATATCTGCACAAAGAAACACTGGAAAAAAACATATAATAACTAATTTTAGTGTTTATTCATGGAAGAAATGAGATAATCAGGTAGAATGGGACAAAGGTCAGAGTATATTAATGTTTAAAATAGTAAATGTATTATTTCTTTCTTTTCTTTTCTTTTTTTTAAGTCACCATAGAGAATAGAACTGGCCTGGCTTATGAACTTAAGAATGGGAACCCCCAACATTCCACAGAACAGAGGAATCTAATATGGAGTTCTCTGGAATTCAAGCCTTATTGGTGTAACCACTTTATAGTAATTAAATCACCTTGGATTGATTCCAAGGCAGATTTATCCTACCATGAAAGCAACAACTTAAGCAATATATTTGCTCAAAAATAGAGCTAGACTGTGAGTTCCTGAGGGGCTGAAACTACGTTTATCCATCTTTGTATACCTGGTGCTAAGTCCTGTACACAACCACTCATTGATTGGTTGGGTTTCTTGAATTGATTACCTAATTTTACTATTAGGTAAATGGTTTATAATGAAGTTTCACAAGCTCAGTTGTCTAAGGATAATGATAGATATCTATTGTTGGAGGGGTCACTGGGATTACATTTGGTGATGCCTGGCCTTTGACCAGATTCTGGAGATATGAGGTTAACATAAACAATGTTCTTACTGACCCATTCCAGCAGGGTCTTAATCTTAGCCTGGCCCCCACCTGCTCTTTTCATTGTATTTTAAATTGCATGCATCTCTCCCTAACTGGTATAATTCCACCAGTCTGAAACTGCAGTTGCCACTTTGAAAATTTTGTTATGAACAAGACTGTTCTTTTAAGAGACACATTAAATTCAGAAGAAAAAGGGGAGAAAAACCCTCATAAAGAGATTCTCTGTCTTGCCTATCTAAAAAGACAGATCACTTTGTTTAACTGGGAGACCTTCCCTTTCCCCCCCTATACTTAATAAGTGCAGGCTTTTAAGGACATGGCTTAATAGAGTTGTCAAGGACCTGAGTGACTGTTTAAACTAGCTGTATTGACTTTAGCTCTAGTGGGTTTGAGTGGGCATGTCAAAATGAGTTTTCCTGCATCTAGGTCTCTCCTCCTTACAGAGAGAAGTCAGCCATCCATATCTATCTGAAGCCAGCTTCCTCTCAATTCTATATTCCTTCCTTTCCTATTTTCTTTGGAAATTTTATAGATTAACTTATTAATATAATTTATTAATCATAAATAATTATTCTGCCACTATGTGCATACTCAAGAAATATCTAGTACCGATAAACAGTATAGAACTTCCACGAGAAAAAAATTTTTTTTCTTTATTGATTTTAGAGGGAGAAGAAGGGAGAGGGAGAGATAGAAACATCGATGAGAGAGAACATCGACTGGCTGCCTCCCACATGCCCCCCATCGGCAACTGGGCCCATAACCTAGGCATGTGCCCTAATAGGGGATCGAACTGGTAACCTCTTGGTGCATGGGTCGATGCTCAACCACTGAGCCACACCAGCGTGGCGAAAGAGAAAAAATTAAAGTATCTGTGCTTCTACTTTTCTTTTGCTAAATTTGTAACTCAAAAGAAATAGTTTAAATGTGTGTTTGGGTAATGGTCTTGGTTCCTATACTTAAAGTTTAGTATATCCAAGATTCTTAAAAATCTTTTCAGTTATATGACCATAGTATGTTGACTTATATTAAAAAACTCATATAATATTCCTGATATTAGATGATTCCTTCGACTATGAACACAGGTTTAAAATTAGCTTAAAACAATCCTATGCTTCTTTATTTTATTGATAATGTAAAAATAATGCTATAATGTAACATACGTTCTATACATTTTTCATGACATAAAAATGTTGTATGATGTAAAAATGTTTAATGATAATCATTAAATCAAAGAAGACTTGGGTTTAATTGCTCATGATTTAAACCTTCTAAATTAACTAAATTAGCACTATGAGTCAAGTAAGATCTCACTGTTTCCACAAACTGTTTAAAATTACAAAAATATATGCCCTAGCCTGTGTGGCTCAGTTGGTTGAGCATCATCCCATGCACCAAAAGGTCGCCAGTTCAATCCCAGTGCAGGCACATACCCAAGTTGTGGGCTCGATCCCCAGTTAGGGGGTGTGTAGGAGGTGGCCATTCCATGTCTCTCTCAAATCAATAAAAAGATATTTAAAATAAAATTACAAAAATATAAAACTTTATTTAATTAAAAACTTTATAATAAAGTATCTCTTTAAAATGATTTAATCTCATGAAATCTTACAATGCTGAAGATCACAAAGATTAGAGGTAGTGGCCTAATTTTTTCCCACCACCCTTTCACTGTCACCCTTCATGTACTTTGCAAAAGCAAACTTTACCCTCATCCTAAACCTCACTATGGTGCACTGCTTACAGATGTGGACACCTCTGGGAAGACAAACACAACTCCAAATATTGTGCTGGTGAAGCCTTCTTTCCTGATGGCACCTTAAACTCTTCTTGCTTTATCCGTATTTCTATTAAGGCAGAACATGGGGCTAGAAGAGGGCCTTGGGGTTGCTCTGAATTCATGGACATCACAGACAGAGGTGGCTGTATAAAGACAATTTTTATTTAACCACCTTGTTTCTTCCACTCCCCTCCTATTCTTAAAGAATTCATTGCTCCTGTGGGAAAAGGTCTGAAGAACAAAGTTGAGAAAGGGTTGGTAGGAAATAATTGAAGTCATAGGTACCTATTTCATCCAGATAACAAATTGCCAAAGTGCTATAGAATTTTCAAGAAATAGAAAAGGCGTGCTGAGAAATATCAATTAATCTCATAGCCTGCCTTCTCTATATTTTCACTATCATTAGTAGTGAAAAAAAGCTTAGCGATTACTCTCGATTCTTAGATATTTTAAGTCTACATTTATTTTTTACTTGAACTTAAGTCTCCTACACCTTGTCCTTTTTTTAAACTACCTCTTCTGAAAATTCCAATTATACATTTAGCAACTTTAGATTAACTTAATAGGAATATGTTACAGATTCTATTGCAAGGAGTAACTTAGCAACAGTGATTTTTAGACCTTTTGTAAGACCTGCACTTATATTATTGGGTCCAACAAGTCTTCTCTGCCTTTTATTAATAATGTCTACAAAGTAAACTAAATTGTACTCTGAGAAGCAGAACATACACTTTTATATACAGGTGTAGGATAAAATGTTTTCAAAGTGCAACCTACAAAGAAATTCAAGAAGCCAGGATATCCAACAATAGTGATTACTAGTGAATGGGGTGATTAAGGGAAAGAAACATTTACTTATTTTAAAACGATGAGTAGCCCTGGCTGGGTAGCTCAGTCAGTTGGGGCACCATCCCATACACCAAAAGGTTTTGGATTTGATTCCTGATCAGGGCACATACTTAGGTTGTGGGTTCGAGCCCTGCTTGGGACACATACGGGAGGCAATCGATCAATGTTTCTTGCACATCAATATTTCTCTCTCTCTCCCTTAAATCAATAATAAATATATCCTCAGCTGAGGATTAAAAAAGAAATGGCGGGAAAATGAAAGAAGAAAGGGAAAAAAGGAAAGGGTACCAGCTCTCATCTTTGATGTAGCGTTTGAGCTTGAGAACAAGTCCATGGCTCCTGGCAACAGAGATCAGCACCTGGAATCACAAACGCACTAGTCCTGGGAATGAAAGAATATCCTTGGTTCTTTTATTGCCAAAATATGCCTATGTGGAAAATGCCTGAATAACTGTCAAACACAAAAAATAAAGGTCTTGGCAAAAAAGATTTAAATGGTATCAAGCATGCTACTGAATATGTGTATCTACTATCCATTACTTAATACATAAGGAGTTAAAGCATGCAAAGCACTCAGAACAGTTCCTGACACAGTTTAGAGTAATGTTAAGTGGCTGGCTATTCTCATCATACTGCACTCCAGGTGAAAAGTGGTCACTGAGTCATTCATTCACTCAGTAAGTTTCTACTAAACATCTGCCGTGTGCCAGGTAAGATGATGTGTGCAGAGAGTTGATAAAGCACAAGATAGGCATGGTCTCCAATGCCAAGGGAGCTTACAGTCGAGGAGGGAACAGTAAACAAAGTACCACATTAATTAATGTATAATTATAAACTGAGAAAAGTTCTCCAAAGATAAGAATAAATCCTATGACAGAATATAACAAAATTAAAGTGTATGTTAAAAAATTCTCAATGAGCTGCATACATGCTTCATAAATTGCTGTTTTTAAAAGGTTCTCTCGTTTGCCTGACCGGTATGGCTCAGTGGATTGAATGTCGTCCCATGGACTGAGAGGGCCCCACTGGATTCCCAGTCAGGGCACATGCCCAGGGGTTGCAGGCTCAATCCACAGTAGGGGGCATGAAGGAGGCAGCTGATAAATTGAAGTGGAGGCAGATGTTTCTCTCTCACATCAATGTTTCTCTCTCTCTCTCTAAAAAAAATCAATAAAAACATATTTAAAAAAAATAAAAGGTTCTCTCGTTAAAAAAATTTTAAATAAAAATACAAACGTTTGTTATAAAAGTCAGAGTAGAAATCGCCAATACCTTATTTTGTATTTCCATCCATTTTTTTTCTGAATTTAATTTTAATATTGTAGTATACCTAAAATAAAAATTTATATCCCATTTGAAAATATACTGATTACAAATGAGGCCAGCCCTGGCGTTTTGTTAAGAATTCTTCATGTTTACAAAGTGAAAAGTTCATATTTTCTAATTTACCTATTTTGTCAGTGGAGATTTCTACACAAGTCCCTTGAAGGGGGATATACAGAAACAACAAAGGAATTTGGTCAATTTTACAAAATAAAGGTAGCAAATAAAATATGTTAGGTATTGAATAGGAATCAATATATCATATCTGGATTCAACTCTGTTCATAAGTACAATGACTTTAAGCAGAATTTTTTAATCTGCTCATGCACTTATGGTATTGTTGAGAAAACAGTTTTAAAAATAAGAGCAAAGGAACAGCTACAAGGAACAGACCATTCTTAAACACTTCCAGGAACAGGGTTTGTTTAAACAAAATGTATTAAGTGAAACCAGCTGCATTAAGGGTTGATGCCATCTGAAGTGGAATTCTAAAATCACCCACTTTATAATAAGACATTCTCAGTGGCCAACTAGCTATCGGACAGCATGGCAAGAAGCAGTGCACCAATGAACAAAAGGCCCAACTAGTGCACATGGCTGCTCGCAAGAAACCCTTGTGTTTCACTTGCTGTTTCAACTAGCTTTATGCTTCAAACTACTCATCAAACAAAGTGCTGAAAAAGTGTGAAGGGACTTACTCTTTCTCTGTTTTTAAATTGATTTTTAGAGAGAGAGAAACATCAGTATGAGAGCAGATCAATCGGCTGCCTCCTGCATGTCACCTACTGGGGATTGAGCCTGCAACTTGGGTATGTGCCTTGACCAGGAACTGAACCAGCAACCTTTTGTCGCAACTGAGCCACACCAGCCAGAGCTTGAGTTACTCTTTTAAGGTACCAGAAGAGAGGGGCCAGCAGTCAGAAATAATCAGCATATTCTTCTGCCAGAGGGTCAGTTGATGATGCTTTCACACAAACCAAGGGCAGAAAATTCCACTAATTAAAATATGCTCTAGGGAACTCTAAAACACACACTTTTTTCCTTTCTATAACCTAAAACATCTCAAGAAAAAAATAGAGCCTGAATCACAGCTAAGTTTTCATTATTTAAAGTCATTTCCTTAACTTAGAACAAAAGCACAAGAAAGAGCTTGCTAGCTTCTTTGAAGATTTCCTAGTGGCAACATATCTGGGAACCTTTGGTGAAGTCATGTGACCCAGACAGACACAATCACCGCCGTTCTGAGTGTTTCCCAATGATCACCAGTACTGCCAGTAGGACTGTAATCAAAACAATGCAGTTGAGAAACGCAGCCATTAATCATTTTATTTTGGAAACCAATTAGGGGATGATGAAAGAAGAAAAAACAGTGATTCATTTATTTTGATGAAATCTGGCCTTCAAAAGATAGAACAGGCCAGGAAATACACATATTTTTATGTTCTAAGGTATCTTAAAATTGGCCTTTAAAAAAATTCTTTCCAACCTCACTAAATGAACAAAATAAATCAGCTAGTTTATGAACTTGACTGTGACATACTCTGCTAACTTATAGATGTAAACTTGCAGGTTAAAAAAAAAATGACTGAAGGGCAGTCACAAACTTTGCAGTTTGAAGCACCTAAATCAACAGGAGAGTAATATACCACGATCCAATGTCATCTGTAGGATAATGATGGTTTAGTTTTGAAACTTCACCCTTGTAAAAGCAGGCAAAGCCAAGGGTGCATTTCACAATACAGCTTATATGAACTCAAGTTGTTTCTCAGAAGAAATAGTCTGAAACTTCTAAATTGCATGAAGAGGATAATATCAACAAGGTCCTAGAAGGTACAAAGGACATTCCAATTACAGGAAATCCCAATTAGTCTGGATACCACTAGTTAACAATTCAAGCTTCACACTACTTATAGAGAAAGGGGATAGATGCTAAGTAATTGAAAGAGTTGGGGAAATTTAGAGCAAAATAAATCTATGCAGAAAACTTTTAAAGAAATTTATCAACACTGACAGGAATAATAAAAATAAGCACATTTCATAAGATTCTTGGTAGCTGATTAAAAAGTGTTTCTTAGCAACATTTGTAAGCCATATAGAGGCAAGATAGTATTAGTGGAGAACATGTGATTAGAAACCAGAAATAAACCATGAAGTCTAATCCTGGAATTGACACTTTCTAACTTCATGACAACAGGCAAGTCACTTAACCTCTCTAAGCCTACAGACTTTATCCATACAGTCAGAGTAACACCTGCCATCTCATATGATACCAAATGAGATGATGCTGTATGACCAATGTTGTCCAGTACAACTATGTAAATAGAAGGTACAGCTGTCCCTCGCCACTTCGCGCTTCGACTTTCACGGCTTCACTCTATCGGGTTTTTTTCAAATATTAGAATAGTTTTGCAAAAACCGCGATAGAGTGAAGCTGCGAAAGTCGAAACGCGAAGTGGCGAAGGACAACTGTATAAAGAAGAATCCTCCTTCATGGAAATTCATTTATCTGGGCAGAGTCAGGAACTGATTAACCGTGATAAATGAGAGCCGGCTGTACAGTATTATTTAACTATCAAAATTCCCTACTGAACATTTTTCACACCAAACTTCCTCTCCTTGGGCCAACCAGGGCTCCCACATCAGAAATCACATTTAACATGGCTACTGGTCTGTTATGGCAAAAGGGGTACAAGTGGAAAACTGGGAGAATAAAGAAACTCATGAAGGACCAACAGCGGCAAGAAGTAGCTGATGAGAACTAGAAAAGAAAGAAAAGTATCAAGATGACAAGCACTGAGATGAAACTTGTGTCATGTCCCGGTTACTTGTGGCCTTAGGCTACCATGTGGACTTTTTTTCTTTTTAAAGAGTTTTAATCGATTTTGAGAGGGAAAGGAAGGGAAAGGAAGAGAGAGAGAGAAACATTGATGTGAGCAAAACATCAGTCAGATGCCTCCTGCATGCCCCCTACCAGGGATGGAGTCCAAAACCCAGGCATGTGCCCTGACTGGGAATCAAACCGGCAATCTTGTGGTGCCTGGGACAACACCCAACCAACTGAGCCACACCAGCCAGGGCCATGTGGCCTCGTGAAGGGTAGAAAGTAAAGTTCTCAGTTGGAGCAACCAACTCAGTGTCAGGAGAAAGGAAAAATGAAGCATGAGCAAAGGGAAGCTTAGAGCAAATTCCTAAAGGCTGTCAAGACTCAGCATAAGCAATGGTGTGTTCTGGCAAAAATGTAGGGCTTACCTCAGAAGTGAACACCAAGCCACCCTAGGCCTACTTCCTGGATGGAAATGCTATTTTGTTTTCAACTTTATTTCTTACTTCCATTCTGTCCAGCTGGAAGAAAGATGATGTGGTTTTAAGTTCAGGCTCAGTTCTAAACCAACTGGGATCTTCAGACAAGTTAATACACCTCTCCGGATCTATTTAATGTGTTGTTAAATGTTAAACCTTCTTTCTTGGGATGATTTGCCTTCTTCTTGAAATACATCCTTGAGAATGTCTTTTAGTGATGGGTTCCTCAGTGATAAGTTCTTTTTGTTTTTATTTCTCTGAAAATGTCATTTCATTTTCATTCCTGAAAGATGGTTTCATGACTATTCAATTCTAGGTTAAATTATTTTCTCTGCTTTCTTTGAAAATATTATTCTGTCCTGAAGGCTTCTACTCTTGCTGTAGAAAAGCCAGCTCTCATTCTAATTGTTCTTAGACAGGTAATCTGTCTTTTCTCTCTAGCTATTTTAAGAATCTTTTCTGACTTTGATGTTCTATAGGTTCACTATATATTTAGATTTAGACATGGGTTTCTTTCCTTTCCTTTTCTTTCTGATTGCTTTGGAATTTGATGGCTTCTTGAACCTGAGAACTTTTGTCTTGCTACCACCCAAGGTCAAGAGATGCTTCTGTGCTAGATTCCACAGGGTAAGGGGTCTGACGGCTCAGGGGATGTGCCCACCCAGTGCCTGACTACCACATTCTAGATATCCAGGACCCTACCTAATCAGTTCCAAGCTCACATTTAGACCTCGTATGGACCTCTTCCCCAGGTATACTCTGAAAACAAAAGGTACCAGCAGTGTGGGCACAGGGCAGAGGTATCCTCTAGTGGCATGCTTGTAAGGAGTGTGAACAGAGGCTAGGCTGAAATGTCTATATATGTATACGTAAGGCCCCTCATGGTGCAGAATAGAGCTGGGGAAGGAGAGAACAGAAGATTGATCCACAGGCCAGGCTGGCTCAGTCTGTGGTACTACATGCCAGTGCAAAACTCTGTAGAGTTCAAAAACTCTAAATTTAAATCTGGCTTTCTAGGTCATTACGAAGGTATATTTGTCAAGGTCAAAGTATAGAACATATTTTATTTAAGTCTCTTTCTTATACTTGTAACTTTTAAATTTTTAGACATGTGGTTTGTGGGCTTCCATTTAAACTGTTGCACTAACGTCCACAAATGACAGGAGAAGGCCTGATGTTGATCGAGTATGAAAATTCTTACCCATCATCTCTTTCAATATTGCCTCTTTGCCATTCCTTGTGGAATCTTCTCCTGGAACTCCAATTAAACATAAGTTGTACCTTCTCGCTATATACTCTGTCTCTTAACCCCTCATATTTTCCATCTCTGTCTGTCTAAACTGCAACCTATGTTATTTCTTCAGATTTATCATCTAGTTCACAAATTCCCTCTTCAGTTACATCTATTCTGATATTCATTTGAATTTTTAAAAATTTCAATGATTAAGTTTTTCACTTCTGGGTGTATGTTATGTGTGTGTGTGTATATGTTTTTTTTTTTTAATTTCTTGCTTTTTGTTGTTGTTAATCCTCACCCAGTGATATTTTTTCCATTGATGTTTTTAGAGAAAAAGTGGAAGGGAGGGCAGGAAGAGGGGAAGAAAAACATCAATTAGTTGTCTGCCGCACACCCACCAACCAGGACCGGGGACTGAACCTGCAACCCAGGTACATGCCCTTGACCCAGAATCAAACCTGCAACCCTTCAGTGCACAGGTCAACACTCTAACCACTGAGCACACTGGCCATGGTACCTTTTTCTTTATTCATATTATCAATTCCTTCTTGTTTCCTGAAAAGTACTAAATGAACTTATTTTATATTCTATATCCAATATTCCCAATATCTGAAATCTTTAGAAGCCAGGATTTACTATTATTTCTGACTCTTCATCATGATATCTTGTTTCTCTCTCTCTCTTTCTCTCTCTCTCTCTCTCTCTCTGGGTGAAGGTGTGTGTGTGTGTGTGTGTGTGTGTGTGTCTGTTTCCTTTTTCGGTGTGTTCATGTTGGTTAGAATAATCTACAGAAACTCTCTGAGTCCAGAAAAGACTTCAATTTATCAAGTGCTCAGGGATACAAAAAACCCAGGTCCATTTTAAATCAAGAATCCCAACTTGCAGTTATTGGGGGGTCACACAAATAGTACAAAATAAGTTTTCAACCTGGTCAGTAGCCACAAGTTCTCATGTGACATTTTTTTTCTTTGCCTTCCACCCAGAGCCAAAGATGAAACACAATTTTCCTTGCAGCTTGATACTGTGTAAGGTATTTCCCCCTAGTTCACCTCCTCTCTGAGAGTGTAGCCTCTCTGAAATCTTGGCTTTACTATAAATGATCCTGAACCACTGACCCCTTTCTCAACCGTAAGAGAGCCCAAGGCTTGTCACAGGTATACTACTCTCCTCTCATATCTATACATCCAGGGTATCATCAACAGATGCTTAATCTGGGAGTAAAGTTTTATGAAGAGCAGATTACATACATGGCCACAGACTGTCTTCCCAATAGATTGCTTTTTAGTTGAAAGAGGAAAATCAGCAACTGTCCAATGGAGGAAACCAGAATCTAATAATATGAAGGAACTTGAATCTAATAATAAGGAAACATAAAAAAAATTTTTTTTAAAGCATTCTATGAATTAACTGGCCTAGTTCCTTTATTTTAATCTCACCTGAGGACATGTCCTTTATTGATTTTAGAGAGAGAGGAAGGAGGGGAGAGACAGAGAGAGAAACATCAATATGAGAGAAACAATGATTGGTTGCCTCCTGTATGTGCCCCTACCGGGGATCACACTCACAACCCAGGTATGTGCCCTGACTGGGAATCAAACCCACAACCTTTTGGTGAACAGAATGATGTTCCAACCAACTGAGCCACCAGCCAGACTGACCTACATTCTTTTAAAATATCAATGTTATGTAAAACAGAAATACTAAGGAACAGCTGCAGATTACATATTAAAGAACAAAATAGCCAGGCCAGAGTGGCTCAGTTGATTGAGTATCATCTGACTTATTACTCAATACTTTCTTTTGTGGCTTTATTTATTTTTTTGCTGTACATATGTGTACTTAAAAAACATACATAGAATTTATCTTAAATTCTCTCTTTTTTTTTTATCCTCACCCGAGGACATTTTTCCATTTTTTGTTCAGATAGAGTGGGATAGAGAGAGAGGAAGAGAGAGAGAGAAACATCGACGTGAAAGGGACACATCGAGTGGTCGCCACCTGCACGACCAACCAGGGCCGGGGACAAACTGCAACCGAGGTACGTGCCCTTAGTGGGAACTCAACCCGGGTCTCTCTGGACCACAGGCCGACGCTCTAACCAGAGCCAAACCGGCCAGGGCTTGAATTCTCTTTTTAAAAAAAATATGTTTTTATTGATTTTTTTAGAGAGAGAGGAAGGGGGAGAGAGATAGAAACACTGATGTGAGAGAGAAACATCTATCAGTTGCCTCCTGCACACCCCTCACTGGAGACAGAGCTCACAACCCGGCCATGTGCTCTGACAGGGAATCGAACCAGAACCTCTCAGTCTATGGGAGGACTCTCAATCCTCTGAGCCACACTGGCCGGGCTTAAATTCTCTCTTAAAAGACATCCTTGTCATTCTCAATTTGAGGGAAGGACTTAAATTCTTACCTAGACACATTCTAATCCCAACAAGTATTTTACTCCAACAAACACAATTCACAGCCACTTCAATTCAAATGTAACCTACTGCTTTGCATTTCAAGATGTATTTTTTTTGGTCCCTGGTTTTATTACCAGAACACATCTGTGTGAACTGGCAACGTAAAGGATGCGATCTCTAAAGCAGGTGTGCTGCCTGCCAAGCTACCTGGCACATGGGGCAGGCAACTACAAGCTGCACTCCAGCTCCTCAGCGCTCTGGAGTTCACACAGAGGAGGCCAAAAAGACACCATCAATTTAATATTTCACATCAGAGTCACACTGTGGGTATTTTCAACTTCACAGGAGTCTTTAGCTCCATGACAAACTTCAAAGGTCATCTAGTTCATCCTAAATTCTTTGAATGGTTCATGTTTAAAATGTTACTGAGACTTGAGGAATTTTGAATATGGACCACAAGGTGAATAATGTTATTGGGTTGATGTTGATTTTCTTATGTGTTGTAATGGTGCTGTGGTGGTGTAAGAGAATGTCCTTGTTCTTGGGTGTCATGAGTCTACAACCAACTTCCAGAATGTCTGGTGAAAGGAAAGTGCTTGTATATAAAGAAAGATGGAAAGGGTGTAGAAGTGTTAAGAGTTGATGAAGTGTTAAGAGTAGGTGAGGGATATACTGGTGATTCTTTGCGCTGTTTTTTCAACTTTTTTTTGTTTGTTTTTTGTTAATCCTTACCTGAGGATATTTTTTCCACTGGTTCTTTTTCTTATTGATTTTTTTTTTTTTTTTAGAGAGAAAGGGAGAGCAAGATAGAAATATCACTGTGAGAGAGATACACGGATTGGCTGCCTCTTGCACCACCCTTCAACCCCCTGCTGGAGATCAAGCCCACAACCTGGGCATGTGCCCTGACCGGGAATCGAACCCGGACCTCTCAGTCCATGGGAGGGCGCTCAATCCACTGAGTGAAATGGAGGGAAGGAGGGGTGTAGACGGGGAGAGAGGGGGAGAGAGAGTGAGAGAGAGACAGCGACAAAGAGATTGTGAGAGACACACACTGATTGGTTGCCTCCTGCAAGTGCCCTGACCAGGACCGGGGATCAAGCAGGCAACCATCTGGAATGTGGGCCAACACTCTAACCACTGAATAATGCTGGCCTGGGCTTTGTAATGTTTTATACACTTAATATTTTTCATTAAAAAATTTTAAAAAACAGCCCTGGCCAGTTTGGCTCAGCGGTTAGAGCGTCGGCCTGCGGTCCAGAGAGACCAGGGTTCGGTTCCCGCTAAGGGCACGTACTTCGGTTGCAGTTTGTCCCCGGCCCTGGTTGGTCATGCGGGTGGCAGCCACTCGATGTGTCCCTTCACGTCGATGTTTCTCTCTCTCTCTCCCTTCCTCTCTCTCCCTCCCGCTCTATCTGTACAAAAAATGGAAAAATATCCTCGGGTGAGGATAAAACAAACAACAACAACAACAAAAAACAAACAAACAAAAAAAATTTTTTTTAAATAATAAATGCTCTTAATAAGTACAATCTCTCAACATCCTCAGGGAATGAAATTCCATGACTTCTCATGAAGTCAGTTCAGCTGTAGCACCTTTAAGGGCAGTCGGGACTACCGCTGCGCAGCTAGAGTTCCATTGCTCTGGACAGGCACTTCGCTGAGTGCATTATCTCCTCCAATCCTCCCAGGATCCCCATGAGGCGGTGTGTGTTTTATACCACCATGGGTATCTTCACAGGATTCAGAGCCAAAGCTTCAGAGGGGTAAGCCAGTAACTGTGTGACCCCACTCGGGCAGGGTGGGGCCAGGATGTGAATCTGGGCAGACAAACTCTGGAGCCTACAGTCTTTACATGACCAATCTTCAAACTTGGGTCAGAACTCATTCTTAGTCGTGACATCTACTAGTAAATCACAGCGAGAATTTTCCAAAAATGAATTAAAATAGAAAACATCACTATGCTCCACAATAAGGGTATGTATTAATACATAAGCTTTCTTCAGACTTTCTATACACACACACACACACACACGAGTCACAGTGCAGTGTGTACCCCTCATGCAGTCATATGTGTGAAAGCCACTCTGAGTTATTCTCTATTGCCTCCTCCCTTTCATTTCCTGCCTAGAAGCTTCACTGTTTAGGAGACTAGAGGGAAAAAAGCAATACATATTTAGATGGTTAAGGGGAAAATTCCACTGGGAATTCTTTAATCTCAAAATAATATACTTTTAGAACACACTAACAGATAATAATGCAGCTGGCAAATATGCTAATATAAAAGACATTTTCAAGGAAGAATTTGGATAATCCCCTTGATGTTTGCTATAGTGAGATGTTCTCTGTAATTCTATTAAAAGATATGAATTTAAAAACCAGGCTGAAATAGTATATATGGTCAATGGTTAAAATGAAATAAAAATAACAAATGCTGGCGAGGATGTAGAAAAAAGGGTACCCTAGCACCCTACTGGTGGAAATGCAGACTGGTGCACCCACTATGGAAAAAAAATATGGTGTTTCCTCGAAAAATTAAAAATTGAACTGCGGGACTTCCGGTCAAGATGGCAGCATAGGTAAACGCAGTATCGCGTCCTCCCACAACCACATCAAAGTTACAACTAAACTACAGAACAACCATCATTCAAAACCCCCTAAAATCAACTTGAATGGAAGTCCTACAACTACGAAATTAAAGCAGCAGTCACATCCAGACTGGCACGAGGGGCCGGGTGGGGGCTGCAGCTGCGCAACGGGCGTGACGGGCTGGTCCTACACCCAAGTGTGGCGGATAAAAATCAGGAGGCTCCCGGGCTGGGAAGGTCCTTCCTGAGGACTGAGGGGTCCCCGTCCCACACCAGGTGCCCCGCTCAGGGTTCCAGTGCCAGGAAGAGAATCCCCATAACTTCTGGCTGGAAAAACCAGCGAGAACTGAGGCTCAGGGAGGCTGAGGCGGCTGGAGCCCCAGGCAGCTCCTCTTAAAGGGCCCGCACACAGACTTATCGGACTCTCTCCCTCTAAGCTTGGAGGGGAGGCAGCTCGAGGGGCGCCAGAGACATACAGGGAAGAACTGAGCTGTTTGGCACTGGAGCGAGGGCTGGAGAGGGGGCTTTCTCAGGGACAAACGTGCTGTAAGAGGCCTTTGTTCCTTTGGTGAGCCCTTCCCTGGGACGGCAGACAGCCGCCATATCTGGGACTCCAGCAACCTGGCTCACACTGGTAGCCCCGCCCTGGTGATTCCCTGAGGCCCCGCCCCACCCAACTTTCAGGCCCACCCAAGCTGTTGCCAGTTGCTTAACCATAGGATTGGCTGGTCCTGGATCCTGCTTCAGGTTTTTCCTAAATTCTTTCAAACGAGCAGCATCTGGTCTCAGCGAGCCCCATACCTCTCATTAAGTAATACACAAAAACAAACACAGGGAGGCAGCCAAAATGAGGAGACAAAGAAACAGGTCCCAAATGAAAGAACAGAACAAAACTCCAATAAAAGAACTAAGCAAAATGGAGATAAGCCACCTAACAGATACTGAGTTCAAATACTGCTTATAAGGATGCTCAATGAGCCCTGACCGGTTTGGCTCAGCGGTTGGAGCGTTGGCCTGCGGTCCGGAGAGACCCGGGTTCGGTTCCCACTAAGGGCACTTGCCTTGGTTGCAGTTTGTCCCCAGCCCTGGTTGGGTCGTGTGGGTGGCGACCACTCGATGTGTTGCTCTCGCGTCGATGTTTCTCTCTCTCTCTCACCCTCTCACTCTATCTGAACAAAAATATCGAAAAATGTCCTCAGGTGAGGATTAAAAAAAAAAGGATGCTCAATGAACTTAGTGAGAACCTCAGTGAACTTAGGGAGGGCCTCAAGAGCATAAAAAAGGACCAGTTAGAAATCATGGATACAGCTCCTGGCCAGTTTGACTCAGTGGTTGGAGCATCAGCCTGCGGACCAGAGGGTCCCAGGTTCGGTTCCTGATGGGCCCTAGCGGCTAGGGGCATGTACCAAAAAAAAAAAAAAAAAAGAAATCATGGATACACAGAATTGAAGGAGGCATTCACTGAAATAAAGAATAATTTACACAGCTTCAATAATAGAGTACGTAAATCCAAGGAGCAAACCATTGATTTGGAATTTAAGGAATCAAAAAATGCCCAATCAGAACAGCAAAAAGAAAACAGAATCCAAAAAAATGAGGATATTGTAAGGAGCCTCTGGGACAACTTCAAGCGTGCCAACATTCACATCTTGGGGGTTCCAGAAGGAGAAGAGCGAGAACAAGAAATCAAAAACCTGTTTGAAACAATAATGGCAGAAAACTTTCCTAACTTGGTGAAGGAAACAGACATACAAGTCCAGGAGGCACAGAGAGTCCCAAACGAGATGAATCCCAAGAGGCCCACACCAAGACACATCATCATGAAAATGCAAAAGGTTCAAGACAAAGAGAAAATCTTAAAAGCAGCAAGAGAAAGGCAGCTAGTTACCTACAAGGGAGTTCCCATAAGACTGTCAGCTGATTTCTCAAAAGAAACTCTGCAGGCCAGAAGGGAGTGGCAAGAAATATTCAGAGTGATGAAAAGCAAGAACCTACAACCAAAATTACTCTATCCTGCAAAGCTGTCCTTTAGAATCGATGGACATATAAAAACTTTCCCAGACAAGAGAAAGTTAAAGGAGTTCATCACCACCAAACCGTTATTATATGAGATGATGAAGGGTCTTTTTGAAGAAAAAGATAAAATGTATGAACAAACAAAATGGCAATAAATACATATCTATCGACAATGGAATCTACAAACAAAATGAACAGGTAGAAGAGAAACATTCTCATAGATACAGAGAACATTTTGTTGGTTGCCAGTTGGGAGGGGGTTTGGGGGAATGGATGAAAAAGGTGAAGGGATTAAGAAGCACAAATTCATTGCTAGACTGACAAACCTCAAAGGGAAAGGGGTTGGGGGTGTGGGAAGAAATAAACCAAAGAACTTATATGCATAACCAATGAACACAAACAATAGTGTGGGAAAAGATGGGAGGGGGGCAGGAGTGGGGAGGAGTGGGTCAATGGGAGAAAAATGTGGAACATCTGTAATACATTTTACATCCAACAATAAAGATTAAAAAAAAAAAAAAAATTGAACTGCCGCCCTGGCCAGTTTGGCTCAGCAGTTGAGCGTCGGCCTGTGGACCAGAGAGTCCCAGGTTCGGTTCCCGCTAGGGGCACGTACCACACACAAAAAAAAATTGAACTGCCATTTGACCCAGTGATCCCACTTCTAGCAATATATCTTACGAAGCCTGAAACGCCAATCAGAAAGATTATGTGCACCCCTGTGTTCACAGCAGCGCTATTTACAATAGCTAAGATCTGAAAACAATCCAAGTGCCCTCAGTAGATGAGTGGATAAAAAGCTGTAGTACATTTACACAATGGAATACTATGCAGCCATAAGAAAGAAAGATCTCTTACCCTTTAAAACAGCATGGAGGGACCTAAAGAGTATGATGCTGAGTGAAATAAGCCAGTCAGAGAAAGACAAGTACCACATGATCTCACTTATTTATGGAATATCATAAACAAAATAAGCTGTCGATCAAAACAGATTCAGAGACATGGAACTAGGAAACAGACTGACAACCTTCAAAGGGAGGGGGTTGGAAGGTTCGGAAGAGATAAACCAAAGAACTTATATGCATATATGCATAACCAATGGACACAGACAATAGTTTGGGGAAAGCAGGAGGTGGGGTGTGGGAGTGAGGAGGAGGGGTCAATGGGGGGAAAAGAGGGGACATCTGTAATACTTTCAACAATAAAGATTAAAAAAAAGTAAATGAAAAGATTCTTCTCTGGTTATTCTCCACTGAAAATCCCAATGCATGTAAATATGACTGAAGATCAAGAATGACCAGGAAAAACTATACTGTCATTTTTCAGGAAGTCCAAAAGCAGCTTGAGGGCGGGGGTTGTGGCGTGGAGGGAAGTAAGTGGTGGAGAAATTTTTTTTTAATCCTCACCCGTGAACATTTTTGCATTTATCTTCAGATAGAGCTGGATGGAGAGAGGGGGGAAGAGAGCGAGAGAGAAACATCAATGTGAAAGGGACACATCGAGTGGTTGCTACCGGCACGACCCAACTGGGGACTTAGCGGAAACCGAACCTGGGTCTCTCTGGACTGCAGGCCAACGCTCTAACCTCTGAGCCAAACTGGCCAGGGCGGTGGAGAAATATTTTAATGAGTACCCCCAAAACAAGCACCTAACTGTATGTCCCATTTTAAAAGGTTAAGTAGGAAAAGTGAGAGAAAAAAAATCATTCCATATGTGTTTAAGGTCCGCCATTAAAGGAAGGTTTTCAGTGAGTTAATCTTAATATTACCAAATGAAATCATAGGAAGAAAGTACTATGTCTTTAAATCCACAGCTATTTTTCATTCCAAGTTTCTGTTTGAAGCCATTACTGCTCCCCTGGGACTGCACTGACTCACTGCATCTTCAGAATGACGCAAGTGAACTTCTCCGCACATTACCAAACAGACTGTGACTCTATCCAGGCAAAGGCTGCCTTTGAAGCCAAAAGATCGATCCAGGTGCCCATTCACAGACTTGCTAGGGCCAGGCAAGTAATGAGAATGTTCTTCTCACCTTCAATTTCATCAAGTCTGTTCACTTTTTCCAACTGGTGAAATAGGTTGACCATTTCTTCACAATCTTTTTCTTAACTTGCTCATCCTCTTTAGGACCTCATATCCACCTTCAGTGCCCACTTAGAGTCCAGCCTACTTTCTGGACTTACTTGATCATGTGGCAAAAAAAAAGAATGGAAACAAAAAATCTAGTTCAAATTTATCCAGAGGTGAGGATGCCACACATCTGGAGTTTTCTCCTCTAATCTTTTTATTAAAAAAAAGAAACCTCCTCGTGTAGATTGGAAGAGTGACTTCAATTACCCATGTTTTCCTATCCCATTTTTAGAAATAATTCAGTATTTCTTCCAGTCCTAATAAAGACAACACACAATGGCACATCTTAAATCAGTTCCCCTCTGCACCCACCAGAGATGGTGAGCATGAGTCAATAACTGATGGGCCAGCAAAAGCGGATCATCCACCTAGTCATTCAAAGTGAACAGTATCAGCCCATAGCATGTGCCAGGCTGGATGCAGACACTGTAGACAGAGCAGTCTGAGCAAGACAAACCCCTTCCCTGCAAAGAGCTCACAGTCTAGTGAAGGAGGGAGGCTTTAAATACTTGCCACACTAACAGGGTTCACCGTAACTATAAAAAGTCCCAGCAAGGACGAATATAGGTGCCAGAGACTCTGACCGAGACCGGAAAGGTCTCTGTGAGAGTGACATGTAAGATGAGACGTGGTGGATGAAGCCCTGTCAGCCAGGGAGAGGAGAGCATGAGATATGAAAAGTGGAGGGAACAATTCATCTAAAAATGGTAGGTGAAGCCTAAAGCAAGGACAGACCTGCTACAGTATTGATAGGGAGTGAGCAGAACCCCCAAATGGAAGTTGCAAGGTTTCCTCTGGGGATGGGTCAGATACAGTAAGCCCCCAGACCACCACCAATATGACGAAAGCAAACAAGGCTATACAGATCCACATGACCTGAAACCAGGTAACTTCAGTATTACCTGATCCACTGCATTTACAAAAGGCCCCACAGCTTCCCTCGTAAAAGGGACAACCAAAAACCAGAGAATGAGCCAACATAAACTGTGCTTGCTTTCTTAAAAGTAGTTTACATTTGTGGCTGCTCATTTCACACAGTGTTCTTTTGGAGAACACTGAAATTATAAAAGGCATCTGTGGTGCCAGATAGCAGAGTGGGCTCTATTAATACAAAAGCTGAGCAGCTATAAAAGACAAAACCTCTAGTAATCAAGTTAAATGTCAGATTTTGCCAGTAGTATCTGTCAAGATCAAATGCAACTTCACCTTACTTCTTTTTTATCCTTACCAAGCAAGACATCAGCCACCTAAAAGCATCAAGAGTATGATACTGTTTTAAACCCAAGTGCCCTGACCGGGTTGCTCAGTTGGTTTGAGTATCATCCTGTGCACCAAAAGATTGTGGGTTCAATTCCTGTCAGGGCACATACCTAGGCTGCAGGTTTGCTCTCCAGTTAGGGCACGTACAGGAGGCAACCAACTGATGTTTCTATCTCACATCAATGTTTCTCTCTCTTAAAAAAAAAAAAAAATCAATAAAACATATCCTCTGGTGAGGATTGAAAAAAATAAAAACCAAAGTAACTCCCCACATAACATTACTCACATGGTATATATATTGTTGTTTTTCTTGGAGTGGCCATGTTTGCTTCGTTGAGGCAGTTCACGCAAGACCTCATACCCATTTCTCAATAAAAATGTATAAGCTCCCCCTCCCCAAGCATAAAGGGTTAAACAGTGTAAGGTCCTTTCATGACTGTTGAGGACTAAAGTCTTTACTGTATCTCAAGACTTTACAGATTTCGTTTCAGAGGTGAAATTGTGCAGCATTATGCTATAAATCAGCAAGCTCTAACAAAAAGTAAAAAGTGGTGGAGGACAGCAAAGAGGCAAAGAAGGATGGAATTTTTATAGTAAACAACCCTGCCATTATGAATAATGGCTGTTACTAAAATGTGCTGCAGCTTTTCCAGTATCTCTCTCTTTCTCCCTCTGTTGCTCTTCGTTACCATAACTACCATTTGAATCATCTTAACAAACTGCATACATATCTCCAGTGCAGTTATTGCCACTCCGTCACTCCATGTCACTCCAGATCGGCTTTCATACATCTGGTAGCTGCTTAGGCCAAAAGCCGTTATCACGTCAAACAGGGGGGCTGTTTTGTGAACAAGTAGTTAGCAATCAACTCTTAGATTTAAAAAAAAAGTCATAGTTCTTGTCCTGGCTGGGGTAGCTCGTTGGTTGGGCGTTATCCTGTGCATGAGTAAAGGCTGCTGGTTAGATTTCCGGTCAGGGCACATATCCAGGTTGCAGGCTCAATTCCCAGTAGGGGGCTTACAGGAGGCAGCCAACTGATGTTTAACTCCCACATTGATGTTTCTCTCCCTCTCCCTTCCTCTCTCTCTAAAAATCAATAAAAAATATATTTTTTAAAAAGTCATAGTTTTCTGCCCTGCTGGTGTAGATTAGTGGTTAGGAATATTGGCCCACGCACCAAAGTGTCAAGGCTTGATTTCCAGTCAAGGGTACGTACCTGGGTTGCAGGTTCAATCCCTGCCCCGGTTAAGGTGCATGTGGGAGGCAACAAATTGATGTTTCTCTCTCTCTCTCTCTCTCTCTCTTTCTCTCTCTCTTCCACTCTCTCTAAAAGTCAATGGAAAAAATATCCTCAGGCAAGAACCAAAAAAATTTTAATTTTTTAAATCTTTATTGTTGAATGTATTACAGATGTTCCTCATTTTCCCCCCCATTGACCCCCTCCTCCCCACTCCTACCTACCTCCCGCCTTTTCCCACACTGTTGTCTGTGTCCATTGGTTATGTATATAAGTTCTTTGGTTTCTTTCTTCCCACCCCTCAACCCCCTTCTCTTTGAGGTTTGTCAGTCTAGCAACCAATTTGTTCTTCTTAATCCCTTCACCTTTTTCACCCATTCCCCCAAACCCCCTCCCAACTGGCAACCAACAAAATGTTCTCTGTATCTATGAGAATGTTTCTGTTCTGCCTGTTCATTTTGTTTGTAGATTCCATTGCCGATAGACGTGTATTTATTGCCATTTTGTTTGTTCATATATTTTATCTTTTTCTTCAAAAAGACCCTTCAACATTTCATATAATAACGGTTTGGTGGTGATGAACTCCTTTAACTTTCTCTTGTCTGGGAAAGTCTTTATATGGCCATTGATTCTAAATAACAGCTTTGCAGGATAGAGTAATCTTAGTTGTAGGTTCTTGCTTTTCATCACTCTAAATATTTCTTGCCACTCCCTTCTGGCCTGCAGAGTTTCTTTTGAGAAATCAGCTGACAGTCTTATGGGAACTCTCTTGTAAGTGACTAACTGCTTTTCTCTTGCTACTTTTAAGATTCTCTCTTTGTCTTGAACCTTTTGCATTTTGATGTGTCTTGGTGTGGGCCTCTTGGGATTCATCTCGTTTGGGACTCTCTGTGCTTCCTGGACTTGTATGTCTGTTTCCTTCACCAAGTTAGGAAAGTTTTCTGTCATTATTGTTTCAAATAGGTTTTCGACTTCTTGTTCTCTCTCTTCTCCTTCTGGCACCCCCAAGATGCGAATGTTGGCACACTTGAAGTTGTCCCAGAGGCTCCTTACACTATCCTCATTTTTTTGGATTCTGTTTTCCTTTTGCTGTTCTGATTGGGTGTTTTTTGCTTCCTTGTATTCCAAATCGATGGTTTGCTTCTTGGCTTTACCTACTCTACTATTGAATCTGTGTAAATTATTCTTTATTTCAGTTAGTGCCTCCTTCATTTGTGACTGTGCCTTCTTCATTTCTGACTGGTCTCTTTTAATGCTCTTGAGGCCCTCACTAAGTTTATTGAGCATCCTTATAAGCAGTATTTTGAACTCAGCATCTGTTAGGTTGCTTATCTCCATTGCGCTTAGTTCTTTTCCTGGAGTTTTGTTCCGTTCTTTCATTTGGGATCTGTTTCTTTGTCTCCTCATTTTGGCTGACTCTCTGTGTTTGTTTCTGTGTATTACTTAACGAGAGGTATGGGGCTATCTAAGACCAGAAGCTGCTTGTTTGAAAGAATTTAGGAAAACCTGAAGCAGGATCCAAGACAGGCTAATCCTATGGTTAAGCAACTGGCAACAGCTTGGGTGGGCCTGAAAGTTGGATGGGGTGGGGCCTCAGGGAATCACCAGGGCGGGGCAACCAGTGTGAGCCAGGCTGCTGGAGTCCCAGATGTGGTGACTGTCTGCCGCCCCAGGGAAGGGCTCACCAAAGGAACAAAGGCTTCCAACAGCACATCTTTTCTGGAGAAAGCCCCCTCTCCAGCCCCTGCTCCAATGCCAAACAGCTCAGTTCTTCCCTGCACGTCTCCGGCGCCCCTCGAGCTGCCTCCCCTCCAGGCTTAGAGGGAGAGAGTCCAATAAGTCCATGCGCGGGCCCTTTAAGGAGCTGCCTGGGGCTCCAGCTGCCTTAGCCTCCCTGAGCCTCAGTTCCCGCTGGTTTTTCCAGCCAGAAGTTATGGGGATTCTCTTCCTGGCACTGGAACCCTGAGCGGGGCACCTGGTGTGGGACGGGGACCCCTCAGTCCTCAGGAAGGACCTTCCCAGACGAGGTGTCCTCCTGATTTTTATCCTCCATGCGTGGGTGTGGGACCAGCCCGTCCGCCTCCGCCCTCCTACCAGTCTCCATGTGGCTGCTGCTTTAATTCCGTAGTTGTAGGACTTCCATTCAGCTGGATTTCAGGCGGTTTTGAATGATGGTTGTTCTGTAGTTTAGTTGTAACTTTGATGTGGTTGTGGGAGGACGGATACCGCGTTTACCTACCCAGCATCCTGACTGGAAGTCAATTTTTTTTTTTTTTATCCTCATCCGAGGACATTTTTCCATTTTTTGTACAGACACAGTGGGAGGGAGAGAGAGAGAGAGAGAAACATCGATGTCAAAGGGACACATCGAGTGGCTGCCACCCGCACGACCAACCAGGGCCGGGGACAAACTGCAACCGAGGTACGTGCCCTTAGCGGGAACCGAACCTGGGTCTCTTGGGACCGCAGGCCGACGCTCTAACCGCTGAGCCAAACCAGCCAGGGCAATTTTTTTAATCTTTAAAAGTCATAGTTTTCATCAATATATGATAAATACTAAATACTGCTTAATCATAATTCTCAATTAACTAGAATGTTTTTCTTCCCTATTTACCACACACCTTTTTTTTTTAATTTCTAAGAAGAAAATGACAAATTTTCAAAATGCAAAGAATTTTTTAAAAAATTATAAATAAGCTCAAGATAATACCCTAGGGGTTGATATATATTTGGCTTAATGACCTATGTTTTCTTTACCTGCAGAAATCCACAACTGTCAGTGGTATTAAAATAATGACCAGGTTTCTGGGACGATGTGGTAGACTGTGCTATCCCCTCTCCTTCCTGTGACCCCTTTCAATTACAATAACGGAATAAAAAAGTCTAAACCCACAACAATGAAGAAAACAGAAAGGGGCTGTCATCAGACAAGAAATTTCAACAGATGTTTGGAATCTGGAAGTGAGGGGCAGCACTGCCTGGGCAAGCGGAGGGAAATCACACCGAGGAGAGTCTTGAAAGGGCAGTGACAGAGGGAGCCCATCTGCCAGGAAGCAGCCGGAACATGAAGAGAGCAAGTAGAATGGAGGGTGGGAGTGAGAGAGACATGGGGTGAAAACTGAGGATTATAAGTTTGTCTATGATAGCCAAAACACACACCTGACCCACCTCTCCATGCCTAGACATTTACCCCCATAAGGAAGGATCTTCTCTACAGAAATAAAGGAGAGTCTGAAAAACACTAATGCAGCATGTTGCTGCCCAATGTAAAAGCCCTGGTGAGGGTTTATTGTTTCCCCTTCTCATTAATCCAGAAATGTAACCAGCCAATCTACAATCCCCCAACATACACAGAACTCCCAATCAGCCTTCCTGTTCCCACTTTCTTACATATAAATGGACAACCAGGATCACCAGACTCTAGAGGAAAACCTAGAGCATCACAGAAAAAGACCAAGACAGACTAACCCTGAAGGAAACAGATAATTCAGGAAACTGGAGGCAATTTTTAAAACACCAAAAAACAAAACAAAACAAAAAAAACCCACGACTCTTGTCTAATTCATAGCCTCAAAGGAACTCACAAAGATATAAGTTCCAGAAATCAAGGATGTGGTTAGATATGAAAAATATATTTTAACTAAAAGATTCAGTACTTAAAAATATGACTGCCAAAATAAAACAATGAATGAAACATAGTCAAGAAAACCTTCTAGAATCTGTCTCCTTCCTGTACCCATTACTCCTTTCAACAGTCATAATTTAGGTAGGGTGACATTCTACCTCATTATTCTGGGCCTCTTCATATGCCCAAATGTTCTTTCTCATCTTCCCCCACCAAACACCACTCCCATATGTCTCCCTGACCAATCACCCTTGTGAGAAGCAGTCTCTCTTTCCTCTCAACCACTGTAATTCTTCTTACCTATATTATTATTGTTGTTGTTCTTCTTATCCTCACCAGAGGATGATATTTTTCTATTTATCTTTAGATAGAGTGGGAGGGAAAGAGAGGGTGAAAAAGGAAGAGAGAAACATTGACGTAAGAGGGACACGTCAACTGGCTGCCTCTTGCACGACCCCGACCAGGGCCAGGGACAAACCCCAACTGAGATATGTACCCTTGCCTGGAATCGAACCTGCGATTCATTGGTCTGTAGGCCCATGCGTTACCACTGAGCCAAACCGACCAGGGCTTTATCCATAGTATTATTAATGTGAATGCAATAATGTTTAACACTTGAATTGAATGTTTGGGTGTTTTATCTTTTTGATTCAATTTCTGAAAATGATACCATGTTTGACTCTCCCACAGCCCTAGCATAATGCCTTGTGTGAATAAATAATAAAAACCTTCAAATGAATCAATGAACATATGCAGGAGTAAAAAGTCTTAAGGGATATTAGTATAATGAGAGATATTTCCTCTCTCTCCAAAGGTGCACAAGGGTCACCCAGCCTGCTAATAATTTAGGTTATTCTGACAAAAAATAGCCTAAATCCAGCCAGTCACAGCAACAGCTGCTTAGAAATATCCATTTCAAATCTGTGAGGCAGGTAGTTTGATTCAAAAGAATCACAACTAAAATATTAAAACTGTATAAAACAGACAGACTTCAGTAAAGATGGTGGTGTAGGTAAACACGGTCTCGCCTCCTCCCACAACCACATCAAAATTATAACTAAACTACAGAACAACCATCATTCAAAACTGCCTGAAATCAAGCTGAATGGAAGCACTACAACTACGGAATTAAAGAAGAAGCCACAGCGAGACTGCAATCAGACTCAATTACAACAGAAGGGTGTAAAGTCCACACGCGGGGTGCACCTTAAGAACCCAACTGGGAGACCAGGGAGACTGTGCTACTGAACCCTACAGGACACCTACTACAACAGGCCACTCAAGGAAGCCCAGGAGACAGAGCAACTCTACTTTATACATAGAAAAAAATACAGGGAGGCAGCCAAAATGAGGGGACAAAGAAACAAAGAAACATGTCCCAAATGAAAGAACAGAACAAAATTCCAGGAAAAGAACTAAATGAAATGGAGCTAGGCAATCTAACAGATGCAGAATTCAAAACACTGCTTACAAGGATGCTCAATGGACTTAGTGAGAACTTCAATGACCTTAGTGAGGGCCTCAAGAGCATAAAAAAGGACCAGTCAGAAATTAAGGAGGCACCAACTGAAATAAAGAATAATTTACAGAGATTCAATAGTAGAGCAGGTAAAACCAAAAAGCAAACCATCAATTTGGAATATAAGGAAGCAAAAAACACCCAATCAGAACAGCAAAAAGAAAAAAGAATCCAAAAAATGAGGATAGTGTAAGGAGCCTCTGGGACAACTTCAAGCGTGCCAACATTCGCATCATGAGGGTACAAAAGAAGAAGGGAGAGAACAAGAAATTGAAAACCTATCTGAAACAATAATGACAGAAAACTTCCCTAACTTGGTGAAGGAAAAAGACATACAAGTCCAGGAAGCAAAGAGTCCCAAACAAGAAGAACTCCAAGAGGCCCACACCAAGACACATCATCATCAAAATGCAAAAGGTTCAAGACAAAGAGAGAATCTTAAAAGCAGCAAGAGAAAAGCAGTTTCAGAAGAAGAAACAAGGGAGCTCCCTAGAACTGTCAGCTGATTTCTCAAAAGAAACTTTGCAGGCCAGAAGGGAATGGCAAGAAATATTCAGAGTGACGAAAAGCAAGAACCTACAAGCAAGATTACTCTATCCTGCAAAGCTATCACTTAGAATCAATGGACATATCAAGAGTTTCCCAGACAAGAAAAAGCTAAAGAAATTCATCACCACCAAATCAGTATTACATGAAATGTTTAAGGGTCTTCTTGAAGAAAAAGAAGATCAAAACTATGAACAAACAAAATGGCAATAAATACATTATCTATCGACCACTGAATCTACAAACAAAATGAACAAGCAGAACAGAAACATTCTCATAGATACAGAGAACATTTTGTTGGTTGCCAGATGGAAGAGGGTAGGGGGAATAGGTGAAAAAGGTGAAGGGATTAAGAAGTACAAATTGGTTGTTAGACTGACAGACCTCAAAGGAAGGGGGGGGGAGAAATAAACCAAAGAACTTATATGCATATATGCATAACCAATGGACACAGACAACAGTGTGGGGAAAGGCAGGAGAGAGGTGAGAGCGGGGAGGAGGGGAAAAAGGAGGAACATCTGTAATACATTCAACAATAAAGATAAGTTTAAAATAAATAAATAAAATGTTATTTTTATTATTATAGTAATTTACCAGGCAACATTTGTTTAAAATGCCCAATTTGTGAAGAAGTGTCTATGATGTTCTCTCTATACATGTATTTTCTTCCCTGTGAAGCACACAAGCTTCTGAATGACAATATCTATATCATTTTAAAAGTATAGCATCAGTTAATATACAATGAATAGGTCACAGTGCTTAAGAACAAATGTTCCTATATTCTGACATCTGCATAACTTACTGAGCCAACAGAATGAAAGGACTCGATTTCCTTATTTGTCCCAAAAAACTCAAAGCACAGTTGTATAGAATATAAATTAGCACTCTAGCTACCTCTACTCAATTCCATACCTAAAACTCAATGCTGACCTATAATCCTTTGTTCCGTTTATTTTTAAGAGTGCCACCATGTGGTGAATGTTTTTAGTACGCTTTCAACATAGATACCAATAGGATGTGTTATATAGCATCATCCATTCCTGGTGGTTTTGATTTCTGCAGTTTCAGTTACCTGTGGTCAACCTCAGTCCGAAAGTATTAAATGGAAAATTCCAGATATAAAACTTCATAAGTTTTAAACTGCACACCATTCTGAGTAGCGTGGTAAACTCTCAAGCCATCCCACTTCATCCAGCCCAGGGATGTGAGTCATCCCTTTGTCCAGCATCTCCATGCTCTACATGCTTGCTCCCTGCCAGTCGGTCACCTAGCAGCCATCTAGGTTATCAGGCGGACTGTTGAGGTATTAATGCAGGGCCAGTGTTCAAGTCACCCTTCTTTTACTTAATAATGGCCCCAAAGTACAGGAGTAGTGATGCTGGCAATTCAGACATGCCAATGAGAAGTCATAAAGTGCTGCCTTTAAGTGAAAAGGTAAAAAATCTCAACTTACGAATGCTGCACACAATGGTGGCCACAATTCATTTTGCCATTCTCTGTTAATGAATATTTAAGTTGTTTCCAATTGTTCCAAGTTAGGTTTCCCACAGAGGTGCTGATTTAATTCTCCTGATGACTAAGGAGAGGGTCTATTACAGACAAGTCGCCAAGGCTTGGAAAGATGCACTAATTTGTTCCTTCAGCAAACACTGCTCTGCCAGGAGCACAACACACAGGGTCAGAAAGTCACAGCCATCACACACCTCAGTACCTTTCTTTGCTGGCTGTAACAAGCAACAACCCCTTGATCCGTGCAATGGAGACTTACTTGAGGAGGGCTGTGGGGGCCTGCAGAGGGGCTCTCAACCCTGACAGCAGGCAGGGGGTCACCAGGGAAACTTCCTGTTTCTGCTACTTGGTGCTGCCTCTCCTCTATTTCCACTAGGCTGAGGTCACACAGGGCGAGTCATCACTGGCTCTAGCCTAGGGAGGCTTTGCTCGTGCCAATGAAAGTCTTCCATAATCTCCACATTGCTCCTAAAGGCCAGTTCACACCATGAAGTTGTATACTTAGCAAAGCATGGACTATTTTATATGTTCACAAATGTAGCAACCAAGTAAATCCTGTCATCAATCTTTCCATCAAGAAGGAAACAGAAAAAGAAGAGGCTGCAAGCCCTAGCTCTTAGAGGGGGCGGGGCAATTGTACATATGATTTAAGTGCACAGGGAGGGCTTTCCCATTTTAAAAGATGCTGCTTAGGAGAGCAGCAGCCACTCAGATGGCATGTGAAATCAAGGTTTTAGAGGTGAAATCTCCTAGTTTAAAAAATTATCATGAAAATTAAAAAATATATCTCAAAGTAGAGAGAGCAGTTTAAGAACCCCAAGTACCCCCATGTACTCATGTACCACCCCACCTGGTTTCAACAAGTATCTACTCATACCTGATTGGCTATGTCTATAGCCCCACCCACTCCTTCTGCCCAGATTATTTGAAAGTGATTATCTAATATTACATCCATTTCATTCAGAAATATTTTAATATTTCTCTAAGAGATAAAGTCTTTTTTATTTTCTGTGGCTTTTTTTTTTTTTTTTATCCTCACCTGAGGACATTTTTTTTCCATTTTTTTTTGTTCAGGTAGAGTGGGAGGGAGAGAGAGGAACAGAGAGAGAAACATCGATGTGAAGGGAACACATCGAGTGGCTGCCACCCGCACGACCAACCAGGGCCGGGGACAAACTGCAACCGAGGTACATGCCCTTAGCGGGAACCGAACCTGGGTCTCTCTAGACCGCAGGCCGACGCTCTAACCGCTGAACCAAACCGGCCAGGGCTTCTGTGGCTTTTTATTAAATTGATTTTTTTAGAGAGAGAGAGAAAGAAACATCGATTTGCTGCTCCACTTATTTATGCATTCATTGCTTCCTTCTTTAACATGCCCTAACCGGAGATCGAACCCCCAACCTTGGCATATCAGGGAGGCACTAACCAAGCAAGCTACCTGGCCAGGGCTGTAAGACTAATTTTTAAACATAATGGTTCTTTCAGTTATCATACCTTAAAAATTAATATTAAATCCTTAATATCATCCAATGTTCAATCAGTTCAAAGTTCCCCAATCAGCTCATAAATGGACTTTTCCAATTTTTACAATTTGTTTGGATTCAGATCTTATAAGCTCCGTACATAACAATGATGTCTCCTTTAACTGACAGCTTCCACTTAATTTTTTTCTTTCCAATTCATTAATGAAACCAACCTATTTGTTCTACAGAGTTTCCCTCAGCCTAAATTTTGATGACTTGAGTTTAATGTTAGAAGCTACATTTTAATGTTTCTCTCTGTGCAAAACTTCCTTTGCTCAAATACAGGTGACTGTTTAAGAGATGACCTATTTCTGTGTGCGCACGCACGTGCACCCACATATGAACGGACATGCACTGTTTTGGAAGTCTATGCTGTGGCTGGTTTGAGAAATCAAATGTGTTTCTTTCTCATACAACCTGCAGCTCTTCCAGAACTAAAATGAGTATTCCCATGTGGGGTCAGACTCTTCCAGGGCGTTCTGAGGCCAGGTGAACCTTGAGAAGGAGATCCCTGCGAGGCCCTTGGCATTCTAGGAGAGCAAAGAACTATATCCATAAATAAATAAGGTGCTTGCAGAGGGCATGTGCTGTGGAGAAATTACAAGGGGAAGGAGATAAAGAGCTGGTGCTGGTGTAGGTTCTCTTCCAGCATGGGTACTCTAGATTGGATGGTCAGGGAAGGTCTTTCCTAAAAGGTGCCATGTGAGCTAGGGCCTACATGATGTGAATGAGCCAGGCACCAGGAGACGTAGTACAAGAGTACCCCACAGAGGCAGGGCAGAGCCTGGGGCAGGCACTAACAGGGAAAAGCACCCCAGTAAACAAAGGGAGCGATAGGACCAGGCTCAGACCATGCGGGGCCACAGGCTGTGGAGAGAAATGGAAATTCTATTCTAACTGAGCTGGGTAGCTGTTGGACAGGAAACTGGGTAGTGACAAGATCTGACGTAGATGTCTGAAGACAGGTCTCTCTGGTGGAAGCAAGAGAGCAGACACAGACAGGAACAAGCCCAGGTTGAGAGGCTGGAAACCGTCAGGACAGAGACGGTAGTGTGCAGGCCAGGGCAGTATTTGTTTCTTCTGGAGCATTTGCTGGTGTATCAGATGTGGGGAGAGAGGGGAAGGGAGGAGCCCAGGATGACACCTAGAGGAGGTGGCAGGGCATCTAGGGAGATGATGCCATGATCACTGGCTGTCACCCTTTCTTCTGGTCCTAAGCCATCAAGAAAAGAACAGGACTGAAAATGTGAAGACCAGGTTTAGAGAGATCCCATTAACTCAAAAGAAAAAGCCCTCGAAAGCACCTGTTCTTCATCTTGATAACCATAGGGGACATTCTCATCTGTACTTTGATGAGTGACATCCAACACAGCCACCCGGGTTAGACACTTACGTGACACTCCAACTCCTTGTCAGAAGCCACCCTTGGTTGGAGACACCATTCACTCTGGGTTTCCCATTCTTTTCTTGGGGTCCTACTCAGAAGTTTGTCTACCATCATCCTTTCTCTCCCTGAGCCGACAGTAAGGCATCTGTCCTGCCTGGCCAGACTACTTTCCATGCTGTGGGTTGCTCTGGTTATTTAGCATGACGGGGAGCAAGCTGGTGGAGGGTACTGGGGGAGGCCAAGTGTGCTTGGTATGTGTCTGTGGAATGCCACAGGCCACATTCCTCAGAGCGCACCAACGCAAGCCACGGCCCCAGGGCCCTCCCAGTCGGAAGCTTGGGGCAGCAGTTTCTCCACCACTCTGGGAAACTTGTCGTGGGCGATGACCTGCACCCACTTGGTCTCCATTCCGCCAAATACAATCTGATGAATTCGCCCATTTCTTGGCTTCATCTTTTGTCTCCTCAGGGAAGCCCTCAGAAGGAGACCAACACCAGTCCTTGTGACAGTTTCCTTACCTAATCCTACTGCTGGACGTCTTTTCCACCACGCCACCACCACTTATCATTTGGTCAACTCTTATGTCTCTGTCGACTCTTATGTCCCAACAGATTTAGGTAACTTCCAAAAATTTCAGTATTTTGTAAAGTATTAAACCTGTGGCATAAAGAAGAAAGTAAAGGGGCTCTTGAGGGCCTACGAGACAACTGAGAAACACAGGGGATGTGGGACTGAATTCTGTCTCTATGCCATCAAATGACTTCGCTTTCCTCCCTTATAAAGATAAACAGACTGATCTGATATTGTCAGCGCACAAGTAAAGTGATCTACAGGCTACACCTCCCAGAGGGCAGTTAGAAATATGTTCAAAAGCTTTTAAAAGGACCCATTCTTTTGATGCAGAAATCCCACTTCTAGAAATTTATCCTAAGAAAATAATAAGAATGTACAAAAATGGCCCGGCCAGTGTGGCTCAGTGGTTGAGCATCAATCCGTGGACCCAGAGGTCACTGGCTCCATTCCAGGTCAGGGCACATGCCTAGGTTGCTGGCTCGAACCCCAGTGGAGGACATGCAGGAGGCAGCCAATCGATGTATCTCTCTCATCAATGTTTCTATCTCTCTTCCTCTCCCTTCCTTTCTCTCTAAAAATCAACAGAAACATATTAAACAAAAACATTTTTAAAGAATGTACAAAAACGAATCATGAAGGTGATTCTGGAGAAAAACAGCAAAAGAAGGTCAAGGGACTACATCATGGCATATCTGCTTCTGTCATATGTATCTGATGTCCATCCTGCTACATTTTTGTATGGCACACCCTCCTCCTGCAAAAACTCCACAGAGAAGTGGGTGAGCAGCACCCAGATGTCCCCAGGTGGTTCTCTGCAGCACTATCATAATGGCATCAAAGCTTCCCCTTGCACCTCCAACCCCTTGAGAAGCTAATAAAAGCTGTGAACCTCCTCGCCAACCCCCCCAAAAAAAGACATGTGAAAGTACAAAATGTTTGTATTTAATTTCAGAAAAGCCTAGAAAGTCCAAAGAGAAGCATTATCATTCATATTTAACAATAAAAATCACCTTGGTGGCCCTGGCCGGTTTGGCTCAGCAGTTAGAGTGTCAGCCTGTGGTCCAGAAAAACCCAGGTTCAGTTACTGCTAAGGGCACGTATATTGGTTGCAATTTGTCCCCGGCCCTGGTTGGGTCGTACGGGTGGCAGCCACTTGATGTGTCCCTTTCACATCGATGTTTCTCTCTCTCTCTTCCTCTCTCTCCCTCTCACTCTATCTGAACAAAAAAATGGAAAGATGTCATCGAGTGAGGATTAAAAAAAAAAAATCATCTTGGCAAAGTAACAAATTCTGAATATAGACAACTCTAGCCAAAAAAAAAGAGATTGGGAACTTCAGTGTTTGGAGTAGCTGGTTAATCAGGCAGACAGGTAACTTGTATGCTCTGAAATCATCAAATCAATCCAAATCCAAGGTGTCAGGAACACAGACACAATATACCTGACCCTGTACATAACAAGCACAGAAACAATGTAGCAAGAGGAACCCAAATCTGTACAGATTTCCAAGTTTTTTGGATTCGTTCATCAGAATCTTATTCTGCTAAATAAAAGAAATACACTGTTGCCTGGCCAGTGTGGCTCAATGGATTGAGTTTCATTCCATGGACTGAAAAGTCCCAGTTCTGATTCCCGGTCAGGGCACGTGGCTGGTTGCGGGCTCCATCCCCAGTAGGGGGCATGCAGGAGGCAGCCAATTGATGTTTCTCTCTCTCCCTTCCTCTATCTAAAAAATCAATAAAAACATATTTTTTAAAAAAGAAAAAAGAAATACACTGTTGCAACTAGAAAAGCACAATCCCCGTAATGGAAAAGGGAGCCTTTAACACATGAAAAGGTCAGTAATAGAGTTTGGTTGAACCAGAAGAACCAGGTATGTGTTTCCTCCCAATGGTAATGAAATAAAACAATTTGAAAAGCTCTAGGGAAAAGTGTGGTACACAAACCTCACTTCACAGGATAAATGCACTCTAGACATCTCAGCTCTTATTTTCTCTGTGGTTTCTGGGTAAACCCAGCTATATTCCCAGAGAAGGAAATCTCCCTACAGAGCACAGTGATGACCGCTTCCTGGCCTCTGCCCCCCTTACTGACACTCTCCCCGCTTCAGCCAGCTGCCTGCCCACTCAGGACCTTCACATTCACTGCCCCTTTGCCTGGAATGTTCTTAACCTCTCCAAAGCCTGTTTGTAGGTCCAGTCTCAGCATAAATATCTCCTCCTTGGAGAAACCTTTCCTGTCCTCTCCCTGACCCCTTTATGCTAGGTCCATATTCCTTTGTGCTGGTGGAAGAGATGGTAGTGATTGTAATGACAACACAATCACAACTAAGATGGTTTGAGTGCTTACTATGTACCAGGGCTTTTCTGCATTCACTTTATATGTATTATCTCATTTAATCCTTATTATAAACCAAGGATGTGGTTATCACTATGATGCTGCAGCCAGTATAGTAGCTAGCCTCCGAAATGGTCCCCAGTGATTCCCACCTCACTTGTTTAGTCCCATCCCTCACAGAATAGAGCTGACCTGCATAACCAGTAAGACACTGCAGAAATGACAGTGTGATTTCTGCAACTAGGTCATAAAACACATTACAGCCTCTGCCTTGCGGTGGTGTCTTAGATTGCTTGTTCTGGGGACACGCAAGCAATCTGGAGATGTTCATGTGGCAAGGAACCAAGGCCTCCTGCCAACAGCCAACACCGCCTTGCCAGCCCTGTGACTGAGCCACCCTTAGGCAGATCCTCCACCCTAGTCAAGCCCGTCAGATGACTGCAATCTCGGTGGAGACCATAAGCCAGAACCACATGGCTAACCCACTGTGAATTCCTGGCCAACAGACACTGTGAGGTAATACGTACGTATTTGTTGTTTTAAGCAACATTTTGAGGTGATTTGTCATGCAAAAATAGATAATTAACACTTATGGGAAAACTGAGACTGAGAATGTAAGTAACTAGCTCCCCAAAGTTTTTGAATCCTGCTAGTCTGACTCTAGGGTCTGAGTTCTTGACTATTATCATGCAAATTCCTCCACAGAAAAATTAATGCCCCAAGAGACCTCACAAAGGCAAGAATCATCATATTATTTAATGCTATAACCTCCCCAAATACCCAAAGAATATACCTGCTATATTGTAGACATTTTGTCAAAAGAATGAATAAATGAGGTTGCAGTTTGTCCCCGGCCCTGGTTGGTCGTGCGGGTGGCAGCCACTCGATGTGTCCCTTTCACGTCGATGTTTCTCTCTCTCTCTCCCTCCTGCTCTATCTGAACAAAGAATGAAAAAGTGTCCTCGGGTGAGGATAAAAAAAAAAAAAAAAAAAAAGAATGAATAAATGAAACAAATGAAAGGGAAAGAATCTCAAAAATGTGAAGAGGAGATTATAAGTGACATGTTCTATTCTCTACTTCACTAAATTTAAAAAATTTCTACTGAGTACATGTATTATGGGGTTCACCTTACTTAAATTCAATTTGAACTGGGACCTAAATGAAAAGAAAGCCAATTATCCAAATGTCCCAGGGCAGAGGAACTAGAAAACAGTGCAAAGGGCCTGTAGTTAAAACAGATTCGTCATATTTAAGGAATAGAAAGATAGGCCAGCGTGCTGCGAGAAGATGCTGGGAACAAAGGCCAGATATCAGTTGGGCATCTGGCTTTTAGTTGAAGTGAAATAAGAAGCTACTAGGGGTTTTAAGCAGAGGAGCAATATGATCACATTTGCATTCCGGAAAGATTATTCCGGTTTCTGTAGGAAAAAGAAGTTGTAAAGCAGAAAGGCTGAAAGTGGTAGTATCAGCGAGGACAGTATTGCATAAACCCAGATGAAGTGATGGATTCGATGAGAATGCTATGGAGCTTAGCACAATGCCTGGCACTGTACGTACCCAACAACTGTTCATTTTTTTCTTTGTAAATACTCAGTTTGAAAATCACCATAAACATATACAAGCACTATAAACTATAAAGTGCACACCACACAAAATTTAAAAATTACCATCTTCTAAATTTAATGGCATGGAAAAATGTTTACAATCTATTGTTTAGCATTTTTTTTAAGCAAATGAACAAAAACTGTATCTCTAATATGAACCCTTCTGTATAAGTGGGGTGTGGCTATAAGCAGACAAATAAATCTGAAAGGTTTCCACAAAATAAACAGTGGTTATCTCTTCGTAGTGGGATTGTGGGTGAGTTATACTTTCTTCATTATCCCTTCCTATACTTCTGAATTTTATTTTTTAATAATGAGTATTTATCTCTTTTACAGAGATGAATATAAAATTTCATTTGTGAAAAAAAAACTTTTACATTACTAAAAAAAAAAAAAAAAGGTTTTTTTGTTTTTTTTAACCTCACCAGAGGATATTTTTCCATTTTTTTTTTTTTTTTGTACAGATAGAGTGGGAGGGAGAGAGAGGAAGGGAGAGAGAGAGAGAAACATCGATGTGAAGGGACACATCGAGTGGCTGCTACCCGCACGACCAACCAGGGCCAGGGACAAACTGCAACCGAAGTACGTGCCCTTAGCGGGAACCGAACCCGGGTCTCTCCGGACCGCAGGCCGACGCTCTAACCACTGAGCCAAACTGGCCAGAGCCAAAAAAAAATAAAAGTTTAAAGAAATGGCTGGATAGTCCACTAAACGAAGACTTAAATAATCTCCGAGGAGAAATACTATTAATTGGGTGTCTCTTGATCATGCTGTAGGAGTGAAGAGGCAGTGTTTGTGAGGTAATGTGGAAGGAAGTCCTCGTGCTTGGTAATGGTAAATGGATTCTCAGTGCATAATGTCTAACAATGAATTTTAAAAGGGGGGTAGTTGAGCCCAGTTGATGTGGCTCAGTGGACTGAGTGTCATCCCATGGGCTGAGAGGTCCCAGTTTGATTCCTGGTCAGGGCACATGCCCGAGTTGCGAGCTTGATCCCCAGGAGGGGCGTTCAGGAGGCAGCCAATCGATGTTTCTCTCTCACATTGATGTTTCTCTCTCTCTCTCTCTTTCCCATCCTCTAAAAAATCAATAAAAACATATTTAAGCCTGGCCAGTATGGTTCAGTGGTTGAGCTGTCGACCCATGCACCAAGAGGTCACTGGTTCGATTCCTGATTAGGACACATATCCAGGTTGTGGGCCAAGTCCCCAGTGGGGGGCATGCAAGAGGCGGCCAATCAATGTTCTCTTTCATTGATGTTTCTATCTCTCTCTTCCTCTCACTTCCTCTCTCTCTAAAATCAATACAGAAAAAAACAAACCACATTTTTAAAAAAATAAAGGGAGGAGTTGATTAAAACAGGAAATTTTGATCTTGTTCTCCAGGTCCTAATAATGCTTCAAAAGAAAGGCCTTTCCTTCTCAAAGAAGAGAGAAGGGGTTGCCCAGCCATTGTGGCTAAGTGGCTGGACACTGACCCATGCACCAAGAGGTTGCTGATTTGATTTTCAGTCAGGGCACATGCCCAGGTTGTGGGCCAAACCCCCAGTGCAGGGCATGCAGGAGGCGGCCAATTGATGTTCACTCTCATTGATGTTTCTAACTCTCTCTCCCTCTCACTTCCTCTCTCTCTAAAATCAATAAAGAAAAAAAAAGTTAAAGAGAAGGGGCTGTGAGAGGCTTCAGGGTAGGAAGGATGGCAGGTTGGAGAAAGGACAGATGCCACTTTCCTGTCCAGAAGCCAATGATCAGATTTGAATGATATGTCAAAGACCACTGATAGTCATTAAAGGGCGGGGGGGGGGGGGTATTTAGACACCTAAAATTTATGAAAAAATTTTTACTTCCTTAAGAAGTAGAGAAGCCCTGCCCTGGCCGGTTTGGCTCAGCGGTTAGAGCGTCGCCTGCGGTCCAGAGAGATCCGGGTTCGGTTCCCACCCAGGGCACGTACCTCGGTTGCAGTTTGTCCCCGGCCCTGGTTGGGTTGTGCGGGTGGCAGCCACTCAATGTGTCCCTTTCATGTCGATGTTTCTCTCTCTCTCTCTCTCTCCTTCCCTCCTTCCCACTCTAGCTGAACAAAAAATAGAATAATGTCCTCGGTGAGAATAAAAAATAAAATAAAATAAAAAGAAGTAGAGAAGCCCTAACTGGTTTGGCTCAGGAGTTAGAGCACTGGCCCCCAGACCAAAGGGTTCGAATTCCTAGTCAAGGGCACATACTTGAGTTATGGGTTCGATTCTGACCCCAGTTGGGGGTCATTCAGGAGGCAATCAATCAATGTGTCTCTATCACATCAATGTTTCTCTCTTTCTACCTCCCTTCCTTCCACTCTATCTATAAATCAATGGAAAAATATCCTTGGGTGAAGACTTAAGAAAAAAAAAAAGAAAGTAGAAAAGAATATAATAAGGATTTATTACCCTAACGTTTAAGCAGAAGTCATTTCCTAGTATTTTCAGGTCTTTTTACAAGGATCAGTTATACAGCCACTTGGAGAAGATCAGAGAATTTCCTGCTTCCCAGAACCCGACATTTATAAGACTTGGAGGGGGTCTACATTAAGAGAACAGAAAGAAATGCAGGAACAACAGACCTCTTGTTACAGGACAGGAGCGTCTATTACAAATCCAAGAGGACAGGAATCCTAATTGATAACAACAGTCCAGTTCTTGTAAGTCCCCCCACTAAAGGACTGACTTTAAGGAGGGGGAAAAGACCAAACACAGCTACTGTTCATCCCTGGTGCAGCAAAATGACATCCCACCAGCCCTTGGACCTGTGGGCAGGGAAATAACAAACTTAACCCCAATCGCTCAGTGACCAAGTGTAAGGTAACAGCAGGCTAAATTGTTGAAATAAAACACAGCATGGCCTGGAGGTGAGCCTTCTGAGGCTGACAGGAGCTTGGGCTGCAATCCTGGCCACCACTGAGATAAGCCAGTTTAGGTAGATGAGAGTGTGGCTAGGAATGCCAGCCCTGTAGGGCTACAGGAAGGTTTAAGCAAGAGACTGTATGTAAACCCCTGGGAGAATCCCAGACACACAACAGCTGCTCAACAATGACGGAAATGGCGGATACCCCGGGACACGCTAGAGCAGGCAGGCTGTGCAGTTGCCCCCAGGCCTCCTCAGCCCTGGAGAACCTTTGGAAGGTGTCTCATCAGGCTGAGTTGATGAACAAGATAATGCCCTCTCTTAGTGAACCTCCTAAGCCCAAGGAAAAAGGTCTGCTGTTGGCTGAGAGAACTACTACATCTAGTTAGGAAAGCTGGTAAAGACAGAGTTGGAACTCCATCCCAGGTCTGTCTGTCTGTCTTAGCTGCTCTGTAAATTAAGGGGAGGTAATACTCGAGCACCCAGCAGTGTCCTGCTCAGAGTTAGCACTCAATGTTAAGTTAGCAAAATATCTAAGCAGTTTACAACATCCCTTCAAGGAAGGCATTGGTCCCATTTTTACAGCTAAGGGAACTGAGGTAAAATTCCTGAGGGAAAAGAGACCGTGCTGGGGGGGAACAGTGGGGGCGGGGTTGCCTTGGATGGGCCATAGCATCTTAGCTTTCTCAGATTCCTAAACGAGCTCCTCTAGTTTTCTGCATGAAATTTAGATTCTTGCCCTGGCCGGTTTGGCTCAGCGGTTAGAGCGTCGGCCTGCGGTCCTGAGAGACCCGGGTTCGGTTCCCGCTAAGGGCGCGTACCTCGGTTGCAGTTTGTCCCCGGCCCTGGTTGGTTGTGCGGGTGGCAGCCACTCGATGTGTTCCTTTCACATCGATGTTTCTCTCTCTCGCTCTGTTCCTCTCTCTCCCTCCCACTCTACCTGAACAAAAAAATGGAAAAATGTCCTCGGGTGAGGATAAAAAAAAAAAAAAAAAAAAATTTAGATTCTCAACAGGAAAGTGGAGCCTGTACACTTCCCACCATCTGGCATACCCCTCCAGGACCGGTGAGCCCTTCCCAAGTGGGCTGATGTCAGAGCCTGTCTCAGACAACTTGTTCTCACTGTTCTGAGAATGTTCACATGAGCCAGCCTCAGATGCTTCCTTTATATAGCAAGCTTCTCACAGAGCTCCAAACCACCTTCTCACAGGGTCAGAAGAGAATTCTGCAGAATAAAATGATCTGAGCCCCCTTTCCATACAATGCTCAATACTGCCCTCATCCCTGAGGAGGCGGCACCAAGGAAGCCCAGCTCTGCCCAAGCTGAGGGCCTGGAGGATTCCAAATGCCCGAATTCCACAATCATGTGTGCAAGGCAAGGAGGAGCTTTGTTTTCACTTGCTGTTTTTTTTTTTCTTTTAATCCTCGCTCGAGAACATTTTTTCGTTTTTTGTTCAGGTAGAGTGGGAGGGAGAGAGAGAGAGAAACATCAACGTGAAGGGACAGATCGAGTGGTTGCCACCGGCACGACCCAACCAGGGCTGGGGACAAACTACAACTGAGGTACATGCCCTTAGCGGGAACCGAACCCAGGTCTCTCCGGACCGCAGGCTGACGCTCTAACCACTGAGCAACCCAGCCAGGGCTTCACTTGCTGTTAAAACTCCCCCACACACACCTCAAACCTTCTTACAGTCGCATCAAAGTGATTCAAATCAGCTTCCACACAGCAGAACGCAGCAGGCCGCTGCTGACGCTGCCAAGGCCAGCAGCAGGCTGGCCCCTGTGTACACACGTTTCTCTCTGTTTCTCTCTGACATCCGAAGATGATCCGGCAAGTAGCAACGATAGCAACAGCAACTTTCCTCTCAATTCCCAGTCCTTACTTCTCTTTTTTGGCAAAACACTGTCGGGTTGCCTTAGATGCTGTCAAGAATATCCCAAAGGTGAAGAGAAACGTTAGAGTAAAATGTATTTCCATGACTTGGAAGAGAAAAAATTCCATTTATAGCATTGCTAAAAAATAGTTGATAAAGGCACCAACTTTATTGTGTCTGAAGATATAAAATGTTTGAAAAGTCGGGAATAATGAAGTGACCCACTGAACTAACTTGAAATCTAAAGACTGCCGCAACAGCATGTATGACACCTGAGTGAACATGCACCTTCCATTTGACCACAGCACTCGATAACAGACCCATCCAAATGCAGACAGCCCGAGAGGCAGCTCTCTCCGGAGAACTGAACCGGGAAAGCCTCGGCGCTAACTCAGAGCTGACTCGGTGTGTCGTAAGTCATGGAACCTCCCAAATTCAGCTGCTTTTCTAAATCAGTGCAACTTGGGAAGCACGCTGCAGCAGGAACCAATGTATATTTGTTGATCTCTGCATTGATAAACCTGCTCTTCTTTATAAGAAAAGTGGTTGCCTTTTCTCACAGAGACGTGCTTCTGTGAAATACTATGTGGTCTACATAATGGAACAACTATAATTCTTACAAGTCGTTTGTGTAATGAATGAGCAGTATAATCAACTCTTTTCTTTGTTCTGACACAAACTTACCCATGATACTGAAGAGTGTTCTTTCTGTACAATGAAGCTCCTGAAAGGCGCCAGCCCTGGCAACTGTCCCTGTTGTCTTCAGTCACTACCTTCACAGCTAGAGCAGACCCCTACCACCCGGTCACAGACCAGAGAGATCCCTAGAAGAGCAGCATTCAAGCAGGGCCCCTCACGCGGTGTCTGCACACACTGCCATTATTCCCAATCCCCACAAACCCAGGGAAAGAAGCTTTAGGGCCTGCGGCAAGGTCTCAAGTAAACAGAGCTTCATTTTTGCCAAAATGGTAAAAATGGAAATTGATCAAAAGGGCCTCTTAATTACACAGTATTATAGCTAACATATCACACACCTTATGTGTGAACAGAAAAACCATATGAAGAGATGTGTCCTGCTGAACCCATAGGAAATAGGGCCTACCAGGCAGTTATTCTGATCATTACAGCTGGTTCTCTCTAGAAACCTAAACTTCTAAGTCATGATGAGACCCATGAATGACATGCAAACAAGTGATGAGTGACTGACACTAAAGTACACCACTGGAGGGAAGAGTGAATGGAGACTATTAATCCACTCCCATTACTGAAGCATGTCCAGAACCAAAAGCATCACCTGGTGCTTATCTCTCCCCCTTCCTCTCTCTCTAAAAACTCAATAAAAACATACCTATTTTTTTTTCTTTATAACTTTTAGAGAGAGAGGAAGGGAAAAGGAGAGAGATAGAAACATTGATGAGAGAGAACATCGACTGGTTGCCTCCTACATGCCCCACACTGGGGTTTTGGCCCACAACCTGGGCATGTGCCCTGACCAGGAATCGAACCAGCAACCTCTTGGTGCATGGGTCGATGCTCAACCACTGAGCCACACCAGCCGGCCTGGTGTTTCTATCTCTCTCCCTTTCTCTCTCTCTCAAATAATCAATAAAAACATATTAAAAAAATATTTTTTTCAGCCCTGGCTGGTATGGCTCAGCGCTTAGAGCGTCAGCCTGTGGACCAAAGAGTCACGGGTTCAATTCCGATCAAGGGCACATACCTCGGTTGCGGATAATCCCGTCCTGGGCGGGGTCATGGGGGAGGCAAGCAACTGATGTGTCTCTTTCACGTTGATGTCTCTCTCTCTCTCTCTCGGAAGATAAATGGAAAAATGTCATCGGGTGAAGATTAAAAAAAAATATGTATATACACACACACACACACACATATATTTTTCTTTTCAGACAGCTAACACCTCTTCCCTTAGTCTCCTTTCTCCAAGCTAAAAACATCAGCCAGTTTCTTTAACCATTCATTATTCTTTAATTCACTTAATATTTACTGAACATCTACTATGTGATAGGCACAACACAATCTTTGCTCTAAGGACACTTCAGAGGGAGTAACAGAGAGGCAAATACAAAAACGTGTAATAAATACCACAGTGGTAAGCACAGGATTCAGTGGGAGCAGAGGAAGTGAATCCTCTTAAGTTTAATTAGGTATCACTCTTACGAGTTACCAGGTGGTATTCTTTTTTTTTTTTTTTTTTTATCCTCACCCAAGGATATTTTTCCATTTTTTTTGTACAGATAGAGTGGGAGGGAGAGAGAGGAAGGGAGAGAGAGAGAGAAACATCGATGTGAAGGGACACATCGAATGGCTGCCACCCGCACGACCAACCAGGGCCGGGGACAAACTGCAACCGAGGTACGTGCCCTTAGCGGGAACCGAACCCGGGTCTCTCCAGACCGCAGGCCAACGCTCTAACCGCTGAGCCAAACTGGCCAGGGCGCAGGTGGTATTCTTAACAGAAGCAGCAGCACACCATAATTTTCATGTTGCCATCTTCTTCTGAAGAATGAATGAACAGCCCAGCCAGTTTGGCTCAGTGGATTGAGTATCGTCCCATAGACAGAGGTCCAAGTTTGACTCTCGGTCAGGGCACATGCCTGGGTTTCAGGCTCGATCCCCAGTAGAAGGAGTGTAGAAGGCAGCTGATTGATGTTTCTCTCTTACATGGGTGTTTCTATCTCTCTCTCCCTTTCTCTCCCTCTCAAATAATCAATAAAAACATATTTAAAAAAAAAAAAGGAATGAATGAACACAACTCCTAGTTATTGGTTATTTATTCTGAGGTAGCCAATATACTAGGCATTTACCATACATGCATTCTGTACTTCACCCTCCTAACAACCCTAGGAGAGAAGCACGAATATCCTCATTCTAAAGATGAGAAAACTAAGGCTTAGAGAAGTGAAGGAACATGTCCAAGGTCTCATACCAAGTAAGTAGCAGAGATAGGATTTAAACCTAGGTCTGTCTGATTTCAGAATCTGAGTGCTTAATCACCAATCTGGGCAGTGGTGCTTGCCCTCTGTTCGGTCACTGGCCCTTTAAGAACCTACTGGAAGCATTAGTTCCTTTCAAAGAAAAATGTTCTCATGCACATTTACAAAGGGTACATAAAATTACAGGGCCAAAGACTCCCTAAATTCTATGCATACATCTTACTGTCAGGGTAAGAACTTGTGATTAAAAAGGTGGATGATGTTCAGTATCCATTCCATCCTTCTTCTGGCATCCTTATATTGCAGGGGCTGGAAAGTAAAAAACGACACTTCACCACTTTCCTTGCAGCTAGAGTTTGAACATGATTTAGGTTTTGCCAATTGACTACAATCACATGAGATTTGGAAAGCAGATGACAAGCAGAACACACTTCTGCTGTTTCTGCTGCTTCTACTGTTGCTGAGGGCAAGCCCAGATGTGGAAGCCACTGGTTTTCTGGGGCAGAATTAGGTAGGGGTCCTATGTTCAGGCATTGGCTTCATGGGTATCAGTGGCAGCAAAGACGACATCTATGTTGCTCTGGAGCCAGGAACATAATGTTCTTGATTGTGGCAGTGGTTCTAAAGCTGGCAACTTCCCAGTGACCGAGAGGCTGCAGCTTCCTTGGTGGCCTTGGGAATGATCCATGAAGTTCAACCTAGAGCCTGCCCACTCCCAATAACCCTGTTAGCTATATAATACTCTGTAATAGATCCCTTTGCATTAAAATGAGCTATAGTGGGTTCTTTTTTCTGTAACTGCACATTGACAGCAGGAAATCTCTGTTCTAGATTTCTAAAGATAAGTAATTGAACTACATTACAAATCCCAAGAAATAAAGTCCTAGTCTCCACCTTCTCTTTTTTTTTTTTATCCTCACCCGAGGACATTTTTCCATCTTTTGTTCAGATAGAGCTGGAAGGAGAGAGAGGAAGAGAGAGGGAGAGAAACATCGATGTGAAGAGACACATCAAGTGGCTGCCACCCGCACAACCAACCAGGGCCGGGGACAAACTGCAACCGAGGTACGTGCCCTTAGCGGAAACCGAACCCGGGTCTCTCTGTACCGCAGGCCGACGCTCCAACCGCTGAGCCAAACCGGCCAGGGCTCCACCTTCTCATTTATTAATATATATATATATATATATATATATATTTTTTATCCTCACCCGAGGACATTTTTCCATTTTTTGTTCAGATAGAGCGGGAGGGAGAGAGAGGAAGAGAGAGAGAGAGAGAGAAACATTGATGTGAAGGGACACATCGAGTGGCTGCCACCCGTACGACCAACCAGGGCCGGGGACAAACTGCAACCGAGGTACATGCCCTTAGCCGGAACCGAAGCCGGGTCTCTCTGTACCGCAGGCCGACGCTCTAACCGCTGAGCCAAACCGGCCAGGGCATCATTTATTAATATTTTTTTTAATCCTCACCCACAAATATGTTTTTATTGATTTTAGAGAGGAAGGGGGAGAGAGAGAAACATTGATTGGTCGCCTCCTGTACACACTATGACGACCGGGGATCAAACCTACAACCTAGGTATTTGCCCGAACCAGAAATGGAACCCACAACCTTTTGGTATAGACGATGCTCCAACCAACAGAGCCACCTGGCCAGGGCTGCTTTATTAATGTTTGTGTGTGTATGTGTTTGTTTGTTTTTTATCCTCACCCGAGGACATTTTTTCTATTTTTTGTTCAGATAGAGTGTGGGAGGGAGAGAGAAAGAGAGAAACATCGACGTGAAAGGGACACGTCAAGTGGTCGCCACCCACACGACCCAACCAGGGCCGGGGATAAACTGCAACCAAGGTACGTGCCCTTAACGGGAACCGAACCCGGGTCTTTCAGGACCGCAGGCCGACGCTCTAACCGCTGAGCCAAACCGGCCAGGGCTTGTGTGTTTTTTTAAAGTCCATGATCCACAACCAAGCCACAATTGAAAACTAAAGGGCTCCCAAATTCAAAATTTCAAAATTAACTAATTTGGGAAAGAACTGGTTACTCCTCTGTTTGGGGGCTGGAGGAGTAATTGCATATAATGTGTAATACACAGTATTAAACAGTACAGAGCCACACTTCCAGATGTCCCTTTGGTGGACACTACTAGCGCTCATAAACAATTGGTAATCCTTCCCTTTCCTGCACACACACACACAGAAGACGACATTTCCCAGGCCTGTTGCAATGAGGTGAGACCTTGTGCCTAGTTCTGCACGTGGGATGTAACGGGAAGTGACCATGTGTCCCTTCCTGGCCGGAGAACTTAAGAGTCAGTTAGCTCACAGTTCTCACTGTTCGCTTGCCCTCCCTTGATCCCAAGGAGGCTGCACATTTCAGTTGTTCAGCCACAAGACGCTGGGGCCTCCAGCAGTCTGGGTTCTGGAGAAACTATGTGGGGTAGAGCACCCCAAAACAACACCCACAAGAGATGAACTTCCTGGTTAAATGACTGGGGTTTGAAGGCTGATTATTACCCCAACAAAGCCCAGCCTAGCCTGCCTAACCCACCACCCTGGAGAAACTCTGCACATGTGCACAAGGAGGTACAAGAAGAAACAGTGACTATTTGTCATGAAAAAGGTAGAAACCACCATACTAACCACAAATAGGAGAATGGATAAAGTATGATTTAATCACATCACAGAATACTATACAGCAGTTAAAATGAGGACCTAGATCTACATGCATCAACATAGGTAAATCTTAACAATGTTGCATAAAGCAAGCTTCATGGGACATGTATAGAATGATGCCATTATGTATTCTTTTTTGTTGTTGTTAATCCTCACTCAAGGATACTTTTCCATTGATTTTTAGATAGAGTAGAAGGGAGGGAGGGAAAGAGAGCAACATTTATGTGAGAGAGTGACATCAATTTTATGCCTCCCACAGGACCCAGATAGGATTGGGGATTGAACCTCCAACCTAGGCATGTGCCCTTGACCAGGAATCTAACCCACAACCCTTTGGTCTGTAGGCCGATGCTCTAACCACTCAGTAAAACGAGTCAAGGCACCAATACGTATTCTTAAACATTATATGATTGTGTTTTGCATGTTTCTAAACATATTTTCAACAAAGAATAAAACCTCTTCCCTAACTATCAACATTTACCCCCTCCACTAATCACCCCAATCCCACCAAAAAAGTAGTTTAAAAGGAACATGTTATGGATAGCATTTTCTCCCCTCTTTAACTTACCTCTACTATTCAATTGTTAAAACTTAGAATCAGTTGAAAAGTAAATAATAAAAAAGGCTTTACTAGCCAATCTCTAAGTATGTAATTTTACTTGGTAATATTTTTTAAGTAAGCAGAACCTTCATAAACTATTAGCATTCAAATAGAGATCTTATATCTCAAATTGTGAGGACAATTTCATGAAATAATAATAATCCTGTACATTCATAAATTATATAGTTTTCAAAGCTCTTTCACAAACATCAACTCATTTCAGTCTCCCATCCTCCCTGAAAGGGAAACTGAGGTTCAGTTCTATCCAATCAGCTAAGTGTCTTCTCCAAGATCACAATGGTTTTACATATCAGGACAAGAGCTAGAAGCAAGTATTTATAAATAGCAAATATGTGATCAAGTTGATATACTCTAAAGCCCACACTGCTAAGAGCAACCTAGCACACCAGAAATGTAAATACCTATAATCTTTGGAGAGAGTAGATTCTGGTAGGTTAACAAGGAAATACCATGTAATCCCATTTTCTTAGCCATGACCATTTTAAATAATGGGCTCTTCAATTTCCAGACACTGAAACCTGGCACTATTTATTTTTTATCCTCATCCGAGGACACTTTTGCATTTATCTTCAGATAGAGTGTGTGTGTGGGGGGTATACTGATGTGCCCTGGCCGGTCTGGCTCAGTGGTTGGAGCATCGGCCTGTGGACCAGAGTCCTGGGTTTGGTTCCCGCTAGGGGCATGTACCAAAAAAAAAAAAAGAGAGAGAGAGAAAGAAACATCGATGTGAGAGAGACACATCAACTGTTTGCCACCCACACAACCCCAACCAGGGCTGGAGACTAACTGCAACCGAGGTACGTGGCGTTAGCAGGAACTGAACCCGGGACTCTCTGGTCCATGGGCCAAAGCTCTAACCGCTGAGCCAAACCAGCCAGGGCACTATTTATTTATATTAACCTAAAATGTCTTATTATGCCCTGGCCGGTTTGGCTCAGCGGTTAGAGCGTCCGCCTGCGGTCCGGAGAGACCCGGGTTCGGTTCCTGCTAAGGGCATGTACCTCGGTTGCAGTTTGTCCCCGGCCCTGGTTGGTCGTGTGGGTGGCAGCCACTCGATGTGTCCCTTTCACGTCGATGTTTCCCTCTCTCTCTCTTCCTCTCTCTCCCTCCCACTCTGTCTGTACAAAAAATGGAAAAATGTCCTCGGATGAGGACTAAAAAATAAAATAAAAAATAAAATGTCTTATTAAAAGGAGCACATTTAGCCCAGCTAGCGTGGCTCAGTGACTGAGCATCGACCCATGCACCAAGAGGTCGCTGGTTCGATTCTTGGTTAGAGCACATGCCCAGGATGTGGGCCCAATCCCCAGTGGGGAGCATACAGGATGCGGCTAACTGATGTTCTCTTTCATCGATGTCTCTAGCTCTCTCCCTCTCCCTTCTTCTGCCTATAAAGAAAAGAAATGTTTTACCCTGGCCGGTTTTTCTCAGTGGTTAGAGCATCGGCCCATGGACCAGAGAGGCCTGGGTCAGTTCCCGCTAAGGGCACATACCTCAGTTGCAGTTTGTCCTCGGCCCCAGTTGGGGTTGTGTGGGTGGCGACCAGTCAATGTGTCTCACATTGATGTTTCTCTGTCTCTCTTCCCCCCTCTCTCCCTCCCGTTCCAGCTGAAGATAAATGCAAAAATGTCGTTGGGTGAGGATAAAAAAAAGGAAAATAATTTTTTAATAAAAAGAGCACAAGAAGAAGAATATAATGCTATAAAGCTATGTTGTTTATTCTGCATCTGTTAATTTATTCTACTCTGCCGTAACTTTTTTTCTTTACTGATTTTAGGGAGAAAGAGAAGGGAGAGGGAGAGAGAGACAGAAACAGCAATGAGAGAATATTCATTGGCCGCCTCCTGCATGCCTCCCACTGGGGATCAGGCCCACAACTTGGGCATGTGCCCTGGCCAGGAATCAAACCGGTGACCTCCTGGTGTAAGGGTCAACACTCAACCACTGAGCCACACCGGCTGGGATGCCATACCTTTTTCAAACGGTATTTAAATTCTCAGATAATTATTAATCTTATTTACATTCATGTAATTACTCTTCATAACTCTACAAGAACTCAAGTAATAGATGATACTATGTTGGAATTAATCAAAGACTGAAAAAGAATTCTGCATAACTTATTACTATAAATCACTGCTTCAAGAGAAAATAAATGGTTAGTGCTTAAAGTCTAGTCTAAAAGATGGTTAAATGCCCCTAAAAGTGATCTACAGCAACATCAAACCAGTGGGAACTGCAGCCTGATAGCAGCAACAAGATGCATCCTTATCATGCTTGGGGTCACGGTCATGGTGGGGCTTGTTAAAGATTTTTCACTTAAAAAGATAATTTGAAAGCGAATCAGCATGATATGGATTTTTTATTATTCATTATAAAGCTATGTAACAGTCACCTCTTAAATTAGAATCAAGCATATCATTAACTCAAACAAAACTTTATGAAGAAATTTAACAAGATAAAGTAGAATAAAAGAGATTTGTAATGTGTACTACACTGTATAACAAAGCTGTTATGCAATATTACGCTGTAAGAGAGTAATGTTCTTCTTTAGCTATGATTCAGTTCATTCTTTTCTTCCTCATACTTATGAAGGTAATAAAAAAGGAAAATGAAAAGGCATAATGTTTTCACATGAAAGGATGCTCAAAATCATCAGCCATCAGGGAAATGCAAATTAAAACCACAATGAGGTGCCCACTGCAACAACTAACATAAAAAATACTGATAATACTAAGTTCCGGCAAGGACGCCATTAATTCTGGCATGCGAGAGTACTGGTAGGGGTGTAAAATGACAGTCACTCTACAAAACAGCTGTGCAGCTTCTTTTTATAAAATTAAATGCACACTTATCATCTGACCCAGTAATAAACTTGCCTGAATCTTTACCCAAATGTGGTAGGCTGAAAAAAAGCCCTCTAAAAGATATATTCAACCTACTCTCTGGAACCTGTTAATGCTAATATGGCAAAAAGGGGTCTTTGCAGCCCTGTCCAGTGTGGCTCAGTTAGCTGAGTGTTGTCTCATGCACCAAGAGGTCACCAGCTTAATTCCAGGTCAGGGCACATGCTCCAGTTGTGGGCTCAATCCCCGGTGGGGGGTGTTCAGGAGGTAGATAATCAGTGTTCGCCCTCACATCGACATTTCTTTCTCTCCATTTCCCTTCCTCTCTCTCTAATCAATAAAAACATTTTTTTTTTTAAAGGTGGGGAGGGAGGTTTGCAGATATAATTAAATCAAGAATCTTGAGATGAAAATATTATCCTGGTAGGTCCTAAGTGTAATCACAAGTGTCCTTATAAGGAGGAGGCCAAGATTTGACTATAAAACAGGAGAAGAGTAACAATGGAAGTGAGAGGTTGGAGGAGTTAGAGGAAGGGATCACAGGCCAAGGAATACTGATGGCCTCTGGAGGGAGCAAGGTCCTACTGACACAGAAATACTAATTTCAGGCTTCTGGCTTTTAGAAGAGTGAAAAATTTCTCTAGTTTTAAGTGATCCAGTTTTGGTAATTTGTTACAGCAGCCATAGAAAGCAAATAAGCTAAGTGAACTGAAAATTTATGTTCACACAAAATGATACACAAAGGCCTACAACAACTCTGTTCATAATTATCCATAACTGGAAACAATCCAATGTCCTTCAACAGATGAATGAATAGCCTGGCACAGTAGCTCAGTTTGTTAGAGTGTCATCCCAAAGCACATAGGTTTCTGGTTCGATCCCCAGTCAGGGAACATACAAGAATCAATGAATTGCACAAATAGGTGGAGCAGCAAATCAATGTTTCTTTCTCTCTCCCTCTCCCTCTCCCTCTCTAAAATCAATAAATAAAAATCTTAAAAAATAGATGAATGAATACCCAAACCGTGGTATATTCATACAATAGAATACTACTGTGATGAAAAGGGACAAATTATTGCTATATGCAGCACTTGGATGAATTTCAAAGGCCTTACGCTTAGTGAAAAAAGCCAGTCTTAAAAGGCTACATATTGAATGCTTCCATTTACATGACATTCTCAAAAAGACAAACTGTAATGACAAGAACAGATGAGTGGTTGCCAAGGGGAAGGGGTGGCGAGGGTGACTGCAAAGAGATAATAGCATGAAGAAGGTTATTAGAGTTCTGGAACTATCTGATGTTCCATTGTGACTGTTGGTGGTTACACAAATCTGTAAGTTATATAGTTAATGTTGTATCTTTTCTTACTAAGTCAGCACAAGCACAGTAACAAAAGAGAATGAAATACATTTTGAGCCAGCTCCAGAGACATTTGGGTCAGCCCACTTTCACTTCATAATTAAATACAAAGATAACAACTGTAGAGTAAAAAATGTTCCTATATGGAAAGAGCATCAAAGAAATTCACCTATGCTCTTCATTCCATGGCTAGTGAAGATGTGGTGAAAAACAACATGGCTAGCCCTGGCTAGTGTGGTTCAGTTGGAGCATTGTCTCACACACCAAAAGGTGGCAGGTCCAATTCCTGGCCAGGGCACACACCTACGTTTCGGATTCAATCCCCATAGGGGTGTGTGTAGTCAGGGTGCATGCAGGAAGCAACCGATCAGTATTCCTCTCTCTCTTCCTCTCTCTAAAATAACATGGCTAAATGACATAAGGGAGAAGACCAAAAGCACAAGCCTGGAAAACCAATCTCCAAATAACCAGCACAGCGTGAGATATTTTAATTTTCTTTAAATTGACAGATTCCGTCCAGCCGGTGTGGCTCAGTGGTTGAGCGTCGACCCATGCACCAAGAGGTCACCCATTCGCTTCCCGGTCAGGACACGTGCCCAGGTGTGGGCCTGATCTCCAGTGGGGGGCATGCAGGAGGCGGCCAATCAATGTTTCCCTTTACTGATGTTTCCATCTCTCTCTCCCTCTTACTTCTCTCTCTAAAATCAATAAAGGAAAAAAAAAATTTTTAATAAAAAATAAAAAAAATAAATTGACAGATTCCCAGAAACTCATGAGGAGAATTATCCATCACAACAACATAAAGGAAAAACAAAAAAATAGTAAATACTCTGGTAGACCAGTGTTTCAGGCTTCTGTCCATACAGCGAATCCTTCTGACCATAGAAAATTACCAGTTTTCCTTACTGTGTAATTCTAGGTTGGACTGATGGCCACACATGCATAAACCTTGGAACTTACCTCTAGCAAACTAACCTCCCTGTATTACAGACCAAATCCATACAGGTTCATCAAGAAAACCTATGCAAACTCTAAGAAAAAAACAATGACTTGTGCTAACCAAGAAGCAGCAGATTTAGAGATTAGATACCTTCGTCCTGAAGAAACAGTAACTTGCATGAGGCAAGAGGGGCCTGGGCAGAGGCTGCTGCCTCACAGCAGGAACAGCCCAAGACCCAGACTACAAGGAGATCTGCAGGGGTGAGCAACAGAAGTGCTGATTCCATGCAGCAAGGATAGAAAGATCTCTACAGCTCACATCCTCCAACCACCTTATAGGAAGTGTTTTTTTAAAAAGTGTTTACAGTTCAAGCAGGGTTTTCTAGAAATCTCTTTGAAGAGCTGCATTCCAGTGTCATCCTATGTTCAGATATAACCCATGGATTTTATGGATAATCCTTAATTACTAACATTGTACAACCTGTGGCAGGCAAATTGCTCATCTCAATGGTATTACTACTAGAGTTTACTTCTTAATCTTTCTCTGGTTTGGTTCTTTTCGGTCTGCTTCTTATTACTGACAGGTATAGCATTCTAGAATTATAAACAATAACAGCAGCATTAATTACTATCTGTTAGGGGGCTAACCAAGTAGCAGGCACTGTGAGACATGTTTTATCCATTATCTCATTTAATTCCCTCATCAATCGTACAATCAAGGTAAGCACTATGATTCCCATTTTTGCAAATCAGGAACCAGAGACTCGGAGAGGTTAAAAAGACTTGCTGTACTCTCCATACCTAGTAAAGTGTGTGGAGGATGTGTTCAACTAATATCTACCAATGCTGGTCACACTGCTAGTAAGTGGCAAGCTGGAATCTGAATTCAAATAAAACCATGATTCTGTCACCCCTGTCCTGTTTGGCTAGGAGATAGACACAGAAGCAGTAAATTGTCAAGGGACAAAAAAAAACAAAAACAAAAAACTCTTCACGCTACAGTGTGCACTTGTTTCAGGGAAGGTTTGGTGTAATATATGCTGTCACACTATCAAGACTTACTTTTCCAGATCCACTTTATTTATTTGATCTTCGATTTGCTGGGAGTACACTCTATTCTTTTAAAAACAGAATTTTAGCCACAATCAAACAAGCAGGAATTTAAGAATCAATTCTGAAGTTTCATGAGATCAAAAATGCCAAATTTCAACACTGATAAACATTTTTCTACATGCATTTCAAAGAACAAGAGCTCAGATCTGTTATCAAGAGAATTCAGGCTAAAATCTGGGGAAAGAATTTTAGCATTAGAACCCAATTTTCCCCTCACTCGGGAGTAAAATGGAAAATGCCCTATCAGAAGCCATGTATGTCAGAAGGAAGGAAGGGAGAACAAGAGGTATGAAGAGCTTTGCTATGGTTTGATTTTTTTTTTTTCCTTCTACAGAAAACTCCAAATCAAACAGCAGGTGCTCTATTAGGCAGGTCAACATAAAACTGCCAACACACTGGACAATTAAAAGGTTCCAAGGGCCCTGGCCAATTTGGCTCAGCGGTTAGAGCGTCGGCCTGCGGTCCGGAGAGACCCGGGTTCGGTTCCCGCTAAGGGCACGTACTTCGGTTGCAGTTTGTCCCCGGCCCTGGTTGGTCGTGCGGGTGGCAGCCACTCGATGTGTCCCTTCACGTCGATGTTTCTTTATCTCTCTCCCTTCCTCTCTCTCCCTCCCACTCTATAAAAAAAAAAAAAGGTTCCAAGGAAAGGACAGTACCCTTCTCACCACCTTACCTTTTCCTTGCCCATTTTGTCTCCATAAAAGCAAATAGGTAAAAAACATTCAACTCCGAAACTTCAAACACAACTTTAGTGTGTGTGTGTGTGTGTGTGTGTGTGTAATTTGCTTGCTGAAAAATGTTTTAGGAATAAGGATACAAAAATAGAGACTGTTTCTTTACATAATGGGAACTACCAGAGGGTGTTAAACAACAGACTGCATTTCAGAACAAGGGCTCTGACATTATCTTCTAACTTCTGAAATAGCATGTCAAGGGCTCTGCATAGAACCCAGCACAGAAAGAGCACTCACACAGCAGCTACAACAGGCAAGAAATACATGACAATACGTGGTGCATGTCTAAGATGGGTTATTTAAATGTAACCCATCACCTGTGAATCAAGTTAACAGCCTCCAGTTTTCCCAATGTACTTCAGAAGAGATGGAAATCCTTTTGTTGAAATGGGCCTCAACTTCCAGCCAGTAGAGAAAAAGTTTTCAATACAGTCATTAGGACTTCTCAGAAGTACAATGAGAGAGTGCACCAGGTTAGCAACTGAGAAGCCAAGTGTGCGTCCCATCTGACTCACTGCTGAGTGTACATCCTCAAAATAACATCCACCACAGCTGGAGCACATAAGTGGTAAAAAGTATCAATGCTCCTCACAAATGGCCATCCTTTGGGTTCAGCCAAAACCTGGAACAACCAGACAACATACATGACACTGTGACCTCGGTGGGCTAGAATGAGCCTTGCAACACAACCAAGGATTAACACTATGGGGCAAATGGCCAGATTCCTCCCTTTTGACAACTGGTCTGGAAAGAGTACAAGGTCCCCGCCAGAGAAGGTCTCAGCCAGATGTACCACAGCCCCCACAGCACTGGCACTATGCAGTGGCAAGTTGCTGTGGTATAACCAATTCCAACCAACCCACTTTATCCCTTCGTAAGCCCTCATCCCTTCACTACATTTCTCTTACCTTGCTCTTGTTTTTCTCTGCACTGGTTTGTGAATGCCTGAGGACAGGTGTGGTCTTGCCCTCTCCTGCATAACCCACAGGTCTCGGCCAAATCATGCACTCCAGCAGGGTAACTGGAGTTCCTGCTCTCCTCCCTCCACACGTTGTCCTCACTTTATGTTATCACTCTGACTCGGAGAGAACTGCTTTTCATTTGAACAGGAATTAAAGTAGCACTGATCATGCCGAATGAACTTCAAATTACTTTCTAAATCAAATCTTCCTTGATTGAATAATTTACAGAAATGTATGTCGTTTTCATAAAAACCAATGTAGCTATTTTGAAAGCAATACTCCTTATATTTCCTGAAGGCTTTCTCCATTATACCCATATTTTAATTAAATTTTTTTTAAAAGCCTTAAAAAAATCTGGAAACACTATGCATTTAGTTTAACTGACAAGGGGTATAATCATGAATTAGACAATGTCAAAAAGGATGCTAATTAAACATCACACATCATGGCCCAGCCAATGTAACATAAAGTTACAGTGAGCTCGCTAACAAACCACATAAGCAATATACTTTTCTGTATTTAAAGAGCTTTATTTCACTGCTAGAAAGGCTTTTGAAAGGCTCGTACATTACCAAAAAAGATACATTTCTCTAAAAAAAAATGTTTTTTCTTATATTGCATCTACTAAACAATAGATTTTATTTTGAATGGGAGGGGAAGTAATCACTATTGCTATTACTCATAATATCAAGTTATAACATTTTTTTAAAAATTGATTTTTAGGCTTGTTTTTAGCCACTTTGGCTCAGTGAGTAAAGCATCAACCCATGCACCAAAGGGTTGTGGGTTCAATTCCTGGACAGGGGCACGTACCTGGGTTGCAGGTTCGATCCCTGGCCCCAGTCAGGGTTGTGTGGGAGGCAATAAATCAATGTGTGTCTCACACATCAATGTTTCTCTCTCTTCCACTTCCAGCCTTCCACTCTATCTAAAAATTAATGGAAAAACTCTTGACAACTCTGCCCCAGCTTCCTTGCAATGCAGTCTGCAACAATAAAATCTCCCTAGCCCAGCCAGTGTGGCTCAGTGGTTGAGCATTGACCCTTGCACCAAGAGGTTGCCAGTTCGATTCCCAGTCAGGGCACATGCCCAGGTTATGGACCAAATCCCCAGTGGGAGGGGCATGCAGGAGGCGGCCAATTGATGTTCTCTCTCATCGATGTTTCTTTTTTTTTTTTTTTGGTACGTGCCCCTAGCAGGAACCAAACCCAGGACTCTTTGGTCCTCAGGCCAATGCTCCAACTGCTGAGCCAAACCGGCCAGGGCTCATCGATGTTTCTATCTCTCTCTCCCTCTCCCTTCTCCTCTCTCTAAAATCAATAAAGAGCCCTGGCTGGTTTGGCTCAGTGGTTAAAGCGTCGGCCTGTGGTCCAGAGAAACCCAGGTTCAGTTCCCACTAAGGGCACGTATCTCAGTTGCAGTTTGTCCCCGGCCCTGGTTGGGTTGTGCGGGTGGCAACCACTCGATGTGTCCCTTTCACATCAATGTTTCTCTCTCTCTCTCTCATCCTTTTTCTCTCTCCCACTCTATCTGAACAAAAAATGGAAAAGTGTCCTCGGGTGAGGATACAAAAATAAAATAAAATAAAATCAATAAAGAAAAAAAATTTTTTTAATCTCCCTAAACCACAGGTTCTGTGCTCTATAAACATGATCGAGGCTCAGTACACATTAGCTCGAGGTGCCAACTGCAAGAACAAGCCAAGACCTAAGAGAAGCAAGAGGGCTGGCACTGGCTAATCCAGCCCACCCCTTAGAAGAGGTAGCAGCAACCGCCAGGCCATACTGCCTCAGGACTATGCTGCAAGGCAATACAAATAACTTATCTCTAACAGCTGATGTTACCACCAGGTAGTCCAACAATATACCTTGGAAATATAATTAGAGTACTGTGGCAGGGAGAGGTAAGATTATCTTCATAAGACAGATTTAGCCAATTTTACAAAACAAAACAAAACAAACAAACAAACAAACAAACGTGTAAAAGTGGTATGAAACTAAAGAGCAAAACAAATATAAGAAATTGTAATATTATTTGTCAATGGAAGCTGCCATTTTTCTTTGATAAAATGGAAAGTGGACAAAAGAGATCAGGTTAAAATGTATTATTTTTTCAGTGAAAATACTGGTGGTGCAAGTAATAATCAACCCAAATCAAAATAGCTTAAACAATTAGGAAAATACATTATGTCACCTAATTCCAAGTCCAGAGGTGAGGTGGCTGCAATAGCCCCACATTGTTCCTGAGCTCCCAACCAGTCCCTCCCCAGCATTTCAGCTCCAACCTGAGGCCAGCTGCCCTCCTGGTTTCCCCTGGCCTCCGGAAGCAAAGACCACCCCAAGCCCGACACCAGGGGAAAAAAGGCCTTTATTTCCCTCAGACTGAGTAGGTCTAGGATGTCAATGATTGGCTTATACCAGTGATGTTCAATCCCAGCTGCCTGTCAGAGTCACCGGGAGAGTTTTAAAAAACAAAAACAAAGAGACACTTGCAGACCTTATGATCAGAGTGCTCTCCCTATTGCAACAGTCTCTTGCCCCCTTGCGATCCTCCTTTTGACTGAAGTCACTCCTTACCAAACAACAAAACAAAAAACTGCAGCACTGGGCATCTCCCCAGACCAGTTAAATCAACCCCTGGGGGTGGGACGTGAGATTCTAAAGTACAGCCAGGGCTGAAAAGACACCTGATCAGGACACCTCTGGAAGCTAAGATGGGGCCACTCCTTGTGAGACACACAGGAGTGAAGGGGCCGTTACCCTGCACAAATGCCTATTTAAGTATGTGGCACATAAAAAACCTGGTGAGATGGTTCACAAAAAGATAAATATGTGTGTCCCTTAAACACATTAAAAATGCTCATCCTCACTCATAAGAGAGTTACTAATTAAAACCATACTAAGATATTATTTCTTATCAGTTTAGTAGAAGTCCCAGAGTTTGACAACACACTCTCTTGGCTAGGTTTGGGGAGACAGCCACCCTTACACATAACTAGCAATGGGAGTATAACCTAGCACAAGATGGAAGGGAATCTGGAAGTAATATCTACCAAGCAGTATCCATATTACTATCTGTCTATCTACTACTATTAATCTACTAAGTCACAGCTAGCTACTAATAAACATTACAGCCCCAGTGTGGCTCAGTGGTTGAACATCAACCCATGCACCAAGAGGTCGCCGGTTTGATTCCCAGTCAGGGCACATGCCTAGGTTGCAGACCAAATCCCCAGTGGGGGGCATGCAGGAGGCAGCCAATCGATGTCCTTTCTCATCAATATTTCTCTCTCTCCCTCTCCCTTCCTCTCTCTCTAAAATCAATAAAGAAAAAAAATTTTGTTTAAATACATAAAAATTACAAATGCATTAACCCTTTAGCCCAGCAGTCCCACTTTTAGGAATCTCTCCCACAGCTAAACTTGAACAAGTTAAAATGACAGATATAAGGTTATTCTTGCCACATTTTAACAGCTCAAGACTGGAAACAACCCAAATGTCCAGAAAGAGGGGACTATTTGAAAAATCAATGACACTTCCAAGACAGTGGGGTACAATGCAGCCATCAGAAAAAGAAAGATATCTATAGTCCCATATGGAGAAATCCTGAGGATGAATTAAGCGAAAGACAAAAAGTAAAGTACAGAATAGCACATATCATATGGTACCTTTTATATAATAAATATATACTTGCTTGTATTTGCAAAAAGAAACATTGGAATGATTAAAAAAACAACTAATAAAACTGGTTTCCCAGAGGCGGTAGTGAAATGAAAAGGACAGAGAGGCTGGAGTAGAAGCAAACATTTCAAAACATACATCTGTAATACAGTCTATAGTTTAAATCAGAAAATATATAGTCAAAATTATTCAATTTAACTTGAAAATGAATTTTATTTATTTTATTTTTAATTTTTATTTCTCTTTATTAATTTTAGAGAGAGAGAGGAAGGGAGAGGGAGAGAGATGGAAACATCGATGAGAGGGAACATCGATTGGCCACCTCCTGCACGCCCCCCACTGGGGATCGGGCCCACAACCTGGGCATGTGCCCTGACCGGGAATCAAACCTGCGACCTCTTGGAGCATGGGTCGACGTTCAACCACTGAGCCAAACTGGCCAGGTTATTTCAATGCTTTTTACTGCTCAATTACATTCCACTGCATGCATGTGCATGTACACACACACACACACACAATCTGTAACTTTCTGATTTAGGGGGAAAAAAACAATCCAGAGAAACAGAATTTAAAACTTAAAGATGGCCCTGGCCACTGTGGCTCAGTTGGTTGGGCAATGCCCAGTGCACCAAAAGGTTGCTGATTCAATTCCTGTCAGGGTGCATGCCCGGGTTGCAGGCTGGATCCCCAGTAGGGGCATGCAGGAGGCAGACAATAGATATTCCACTCTCCCATTGGTATTTCCCTCCCCCCTCCTTTCCTTCTTCTCTCTCTTAAAAAGAAAAAAAATCAATAAAAATATTTAAATAAAACAAACATGAATTAAGATCATTCCCATGCAAAATTTGAATGTCAACCCCGCCCCCCACACACAAAAAAGGTTCAAACTCATCCTATATAAAAATGTAGTCTTGCCCTGGCCAGTGTGGCTCTGTAGGAGCGTCGTCCCGTACACCAAAAGGTGGCAGGATCGATTCCCAGTCTGGGCACATGTGAGAGACAACTGATGGATGTTTCTCACTCTCTCTTTCCCTCTCTCTCTCCCTTCCTCTCTCTAAAATCAATTTTTAAAAAATAAAATAATAAAAAGGTAATAACATTTTTAAAAAGTAATCTTAATTTCATAAACCACTGAATGTCACTTGCATACATGAAAGACACATACCTGGAGATGTCTCCCTTGGGGACATAATCTGTTCTCGTAGCTTTAAATATCATCTATAACCTGATGATTCCCAGGTTGTCTGTTCAGCCTAGACCACTTCCCTGAATTCAAGCTTGTACACTTGAATGCATATTTGGCATACTCATTTGGATGCCTAATAGGAATCTCAAATGCAGCACACCCCAAAGAAGCTCCTGGTCTTCATCCCCCCAACCCACCTCCCAAACCCACTCCTCTAGTCCACATTTCAGTGACTGTCAACTCTGGTTTTCCAGTTATTCAGTCCAAAAATCTTGGAGTCAACCTTGACTTCCCTTAAATGCCAAATCTCACATTTAATCCAAGAGCAAATCTAGTTAGCTGTGCCTTCAGTCACAGAACCTAACCCCTTCACCACTGCCACCAACCCAGTCCATGCCACCATCATTCACATCTAGATGAGTGCAATCAACCCCAAGTGGAACCCCTGCTTCCTCTTGATTCTACTTCAGAATGCAGCAGCTAAAGACTTTGCTAATACATAAACCAGGCTCTGTTACTCTAAAATTCTCCAAAGGCTCCCAAACCACATGAGTAAAAGTCAAAATCTTTGTAACAGCCGACCAGGCCGCCTTCTTCAGCCATTCTCCCTCCACGTCCCAATTTATCTCCTACAACTCTCCTTAGGGTTTCTGCTCCGGCTACTTGGGGCTCTTCCTTGAACATGTCAAGCAAGCTCTGCCTGCCTCAGAAACTCTGCACCCTGATTCCCTCTGCCTAAAATGTTTTTACCCAATTAATTCCACGGCTTATTCCCTCACCTCCCTCTTCAGGTCTTTATTCAAATGCCACCTTCTCAATGGGGTCTCTCTAATGAAAATCACACACACCTAACACATCCTATCCCCTTTTCTATTATTTTTCTCCTCAATGCCTACATTTTCCTGATTTAGCTTATTGATGGTCTATCTCTTCTCACTAAAATTTAAGTTTCAGGAAGGAAGGGATATGTTTTTTGTTTACTAATGCAGCACCAATGACCAAAACACTACCAGGTACATAGTGTGCTCAGTAAATATTCATTGAAGAAAAGGAAATGCTAAGGAAAAGAGGTTTACTAGTGAATGTTTTCAACCCTTCTTTATCAGTTTTCCTAAAAGTGTATTTTCTTAGTCAAGCCACTGAAATTTGGAAGGAACAAATAATACATGAAATAACAACATGGTTCCCCATCCCCCCAACTTATGACTAGCCCTTTTGACCATGAGTAATCCTTGCAAAAAGCTGCCATGTGCCCACCTCTTTTGGTTTCACCATCACCACAAACCATTAATCTTGGCTTCCAGGTTCATATCTGATCCAACACTGTATGTCACACCTGCAAGTTTTTTGTTTTTGGTACGTGCCCCTAGCGGAACCTAACCCAGAACTTTCTGGTCCACAGGCCAATGCTTCAACCACTGAGCCAAACCGGCCAGGGCAACACCTGCAAGTTTTTAAATCCAACCTATATGGCCCTGGCTGTTTTGGCTTAGTGGTAGAGCGTCGGCCCTCGGACCAATGAGTCGCAGGTTCAATTCCAGTCAAGGGCATGTACCTTGGTTGCAGTTCCTTCAGGGCCCTGGTCAGAGTGGTGTGGGAGGCAGCCAGTCAATGTTTCCCTCTCCCTTTCTCTCTCTCCCTCCTACTCGATCTGAAGATAAATAGAAAAATATCCTCAGGTGAGGATTAAAAATTTATAAATTAAAAAAATAAATATTGCCCTGGTCAGTTTGGCTCAGCAGTTGAGCGTTGGCCTGCAGACCAGAGAGTCCCGGGTTCAGTTCCCACTAAGGGGCAAGTACCACCAAAAAAAAAGAAAAAAACCTAAATAAATAAATAAATAATACTATTCTTAGACTTGGTTGTTAATTCTGATTCTGTTAACAATTAGAAGCATGACTGAGGACATTTTAATAAAATGCTATAGGTGAGGACACAGTTCTGTTGCATAGAGAGCAGCTAGCATCATTTCCCACTCTAAAGCTAAATATTCTGCACATCTTTACATGTATAAGTGTATGTGTTAGTGCATCTGTGAGTGAATATGTATCAAACTCTCAGAGATATTATTGAATTAAAGGATGAATAAAAATAAACCCAGTTCTTTAATAAATAAATAAATAAATAAATAAATCCAACCTATATGGATATTAACCAACTCTAGAAAGATCAGGCTATGAAAGATCAAGAACAATTTGTAACACAAAGTTAAGACCTTACTAGTGTTCCCCTTGAAAAAGAATACTCAAGGTCCAAGGGAACTGATGTGTCTTCAGTAAAACATAACTTAGGCAAAATCTTTCATTAAAGGGTGCTGCTAAGGAGTGACTATTCAGTTTATAAACCTTTGCATTTTTTAAAAATTATAAAACACAGGTTCGTTGTAAAAATAAATTTGGAACATCACAAATGCAAAGTAGAAAGTGAAAATTTTCTCCTATTCCACCTAAACCCCAATTCCTAGAGATAATTATTTCAGTTTAAATCCTTCTACACTTTTTTCTGTGAATGTACAAATATATAGATCAGTTTTACTTTACAAAAATGGGGCCACACCTTGCAGACTGATCTCCAAGTTCCTTTTTTCCACTTTTATTACTACATGGACATCTTTCGGTGCTAGTACTTTGCAGTACGCTGACAATACACACCTTTATGTGCCCTCTTGATATACTTTCTATAGAAGCAATTCTCAAACTTTTTTTAGCTCAAGACCTCTTTGACACTCTGGAAAAGTATTGAGGACCCCCAAAGAACTTTTGTTTATATAGGTTATCTCATCATTATTTACCATACTAGAAATTTAAACTGAAAATTTTATTTTATTATTATTATTGTTGTTAGAGATGGTGGAAGGGAAGGAAGGAGAAAGAGAGAAGTGGGGGAAAGAGAGAGAGAAAGAGAAAGAAATATTGATGTTTGAGAAACACATGATCGGCTGCCTCCCAAACAACCCCAACTGGGGCCAGGGATTGAACATTCAACCCAGGCATGTGCCCTTGAAAGGGAATCGAACCCATGACCCTTTGGTCCAAAGACTGACACTCTAACCACTGAGCCAAACTGGCCAGAGCTAAACTGAAATTTTTAATTATTCATTTAAAAATAAACATTTTTATTGTAACTGGAAAATAACGGTTTCACCCCGTTTTTATTTTATTTATTTATTTATTTATTTGTGGTACGTGCCCCTAGCGGGAACCGAACCCGGGACTCTCTGGTCCAGAGGCCGACACTCAACTGCTGAGCCAAACTGGCCAGGGCTCACCCCATTTTTAGATAATTGTAGATATTCTTTGAAGCTACACCAAAACTTGGTAACTGGTAGTTTCCTAAAGGTTAGTTGTTATGTAGAATCTATCAATGAACTTTTCTATTCTGTTATATTAGAACCCATTGGTGCATCTTGCACCTTGAATGACTCTTTGTGATTTTACATCATGTGTTGATCATTTAGAACAGTTATTCACTGAATTATATAGATCTCTTCCAAATAACATATTTCATTAAAAGATATCAAAATAACACATTTGTAAATCTTACCACCAATCTCTACATCACAGTAGCAGATACAAGTTTTCCACAATCCCATTTTTTGCTGGAAAGCTAAAATTTTATCATTGGCAACAAATACTACCAATTGTTTTCTTTTAAAGACTCCTTTATAGCCCGGCCGGTGTGGATCAGTGGTTGAGCATCGACCCATGCACCAAGAGGTCGCCGCTTCGATTCCTGGTCAGGGCACATGCCCAGGTTGTGGGCCAAATCCCCAGTGGGGGGCATGCAGGAGGCGGCCAGTCCATGTTCTCTCTCATCGATGTTTCTCTCTCTCTCTCTCTTCCTTCTTTTCTCTCTAAAATCAATAAAAGGAAAAAAAAATTTTTTTTAAAAGACTCCTTTATACTTTTGGTCTGAATAACCACCGTTTGTCAGTCGTAGCTTTTCATCATAGTTTCAAGTAAAAATGATAGTCCATGAGAAAAGCAGCTAGTTCAGCTTACAACTCAAACAAGTGCCCGAGAGCTCTGCCCAGAGATAATCAGTACACAACAGAACTGCTTTATGCATTCTCCCCATTTCATCCCACAAAATATTAAAGACATATACACATGGGTCAAATTAATAATTTTTGCTACTTCATCAAGGACATTCTTAAGTGAAAACCTAAGGTTGTTGTTTTTTTTAAACTATGGGTGCATAGCATGTGTAGTTAGGTACCACAGCCTTGATTCATGCATTACTTTTGCACCATTAGTGTAAGGAGTACAAATAACATCATAATATTGCATTAATATACAAACAGTTTTAACCCTGAACCCCCAAAGGGGTACCAGGGACATCTAGGGGACTACACTGTTCTACACCAGGACAGTTTCCTAGAAGTGAGATTACTGGGCCACTGGTATGCACATTTTAAATTCTGATCAATTTGGCCAAAGCTCTCTTGGAAGTATGTATCAATTTTCACTATTTAAGCCTGTATGATCATCAATAGCATTTTTTAATATAAATACGTCACTTTATAAATGCTGAATTTGAAAAGCACCAGAACATAACACATTACCATATATGCCTGTCTAAAACCAATGCTAAAATATAACCAAATGTTTTAAGGCAAAGTAAAATCCAAGTATCCAGATTATTTAGATGAGGTGAATTTTTTTCTGTAAGAAAGTCAAACCTCAACTGTCAGATGCAAGTTCACTGAAGAGACCTTTGTTTATTGTAGTCACCCATCGTTAGAGGCATTTGTGAATGAATTTCAAAGTATATGCCATTTGCACAACTGATATTTTAATATAAAGTACCCAGACTGAAAAATGTCAGGCTGCAAGTGTACAAAGAGGACCCCAATTAATTGGTTCCTGGCTAGCCCATTACAAACATCTTCTAAGTTGACCCTTAAATTTAAAATTTCACACAGAATTACTAGAAGTGAACAGTGTAACATGTACTGTCAGAACTCAGGTGCCAACTCTGTCCATAAAAATGTCAAAGACATCCCTGGCCAGTGTGGATCAGCGGTTAGAACACTGGCCTGCACATCGAAGGGTTGTGGGTTCCACTCCCAGTCAAGGGCACATACTGAATTGCAGGTTTGATCTCCAGGGTGTGTACAGGAGGCAACCAATTGATGTGTCTCTCGTACATTGATGTTTCTCTCTCTCTCTCTCTCTCTCTCTCTCCTCCTCCTCCCTTCCACTCTAAAAAATAAATATAAAAAAATCAATGGAAAAATATCCTTGTGTGAGGATTAACAATTACAACAAAAAATTGTCAGACAACCTGTTTTTGCCCCAAATGTCACCTGAAACAGGGAGTGAGGAGGAGGAACTTTTGCTCCGTCCATGGGAAAGGATTACCCCTTAAGTAAAGTAAAATAACTAGAAGCTGGGTATCATCTATTCACAAGGAATGCTGCTTCCCTGCTTGATTTTTCCCGCAGAGCTCCCAAGTGAGTATTTTCAAGTTCTACTTATGATTGAAAAGGTCAAGGACATTAATGTCAACTGGGATCTGTGATTCTTAAGCTTTTCAGGACCACAAATCACTCTGAGGACATGATCAAAGCTCTCCCTAGATCAAGCAGTAAAAGATCCATGCACCTGCGGGGAACAGCCGGTGCCTCAGGTTAGAGCAGAATCATGGACTCTGGATCCTGGGAAAGCACTTAAGTCCAACCTCCTCAGGAAACTGGCAGAGTAAAATGGCTTGTCCAAGGTCAACCAACAGTCAGTGAGAAGCAGAATCAGACAAGAAATAAGCAACTCAAAAAAAAAAACAAAAAACCCAGTGAATCAAGCCTTCTAGAGTCACCATGCAACTTTTTCTTCTACAAAGAAACGAAGATAACTACAGTAACAAGTTCTAGGTAGAGCTGCAGGAAACCAACACAAGCACTGTTGTTGGAGATCCTCGTGCGTTCCCTAAGCTGAACACACAAGGCAAAATGTGACCAAAAGCACTCACCGTGTTCCACAAACACATTGCAGTGTGGACCCCCATGCCTGGATGACTCCTTCTTCCCTGCTCCTTTGATAAAGTGCAGGGCAGGCAGACTTGGCCTTCTTTGGTCCCCAAGAACTTTTCCAGGCTGCTGCCCCATAAAGTAAGGATAGGCACCCCTTTCCAGAAGAGGGTTCGAGATCTTTCAGAATGGTCAGTGAGCTCAGGGGGACCACGGTACACGTATGTGTGGGATTTCACATTCACCGCACGTCCACAAGCACCTGAGGTCAATCACGAAAAGACACCTTCCATGACCGAAGAAAGCAGTTTTCGGGCGGACACGTGTAAACAGGAGGTCCGATTACTTTCGCAGTCTACCCGTTGGAAGTCATGGCAATGCTACCCCAAAGTTTCCTGACTTGCCGCGTCTTCTAAAGGCTGAGTAACAAGTTCTTTCGAGGAGAAAAACCTAAACAGAAGTGTTCACAGGCGATGCCGTACAAGGGTCGGCAACACTCGAGTCGTCTCGAGGATTCCCACGCACAAAGGGAAGGTTGGCCGTCTTGGGGTGCTTCTCCCGTGGAGGTCACCCAGCCCCCGGCTGCTGCATGCCCGGACCAAGGTGCCGCCGCCCGAGCCGCCGCGTGTCCAGCCCGCTCTCCGGAAGGGGCACGGTGGCCCGGCCTCAGCGACGGCGCGCCCGCCGCTCGGACGAGAAGGAATGCATGGCCAGCGCTTCTAAGTCCGCTTTTTAAACGGCCTGTGAAACGAGTCCAGACTTTTCCTTTGCATCAAAGTTTGGGGCAGGGCTGAGACTGGGGGCGCCGTCGGTGACATTGGGAGAAGTCAGGACATGAGAGGCTCCCGGAGCAACCTGGGGAGAAGGGGAGGCCACCTGACAGCAGGGAGGGGGTCTGAAGGGGGGGCTCCGAGGCCAAACTTGGGGCGCCGGAGCGGGGGGCGGCTCGAGGGTGAGAGGGAGGCTGGCGGGGCGCGGCGCGGGCGGCTTACTCGGGGGCGACGCTCCTCCACGCCTCAGGAAACTGGGTGTCCCAGGGCGGGGGGAAGAGACCACCCCCTGGGTCCCAGAGCCGGCGCGGGGCTGTAGGGGACGAAGGACTCTCGGGGCTCCGAAGGGAGGAAGTGGCGGAGGGGGGAGGAGGCCCGGTCGCCTCAGCTGCCCCGAGCCCGGGGGTCTCTGCCCGAGACACCCCCTCCCCCGGCCCCGGACGCTGCCGCCGCTGCCAGGCAGTCACATCCCCCGAGCTCTGCCCCGGGACCCAGTCTCCCCCCGCAGGTAGGGGCCGTGGACAAACAGGGGTGCTCTTCAGCTGCAGGACCTGGGAACCGGCTCCGGTTCCAGCGCTGCTCAGGGACGAACACCGACCCCCGCGGCCGCCATGATGGATTACGAGCCGCTCCACAACGAGGCCAGGCCCCGCCCCCGGCCCCGCCCCCAGCGACGTCCGGAGCGCGCCTCACGAGGACCGGGACCCTCCTGGCGCCGTTTTCGGGGACGCCGCTGCGCCTTCCCGCCCTAGTCTCCCTGCCAGCCAGAGCCGGCCTGGACCCAACCTTTTAAGTATGATTTTTCCGAGCGCAAGGTGAGTATTAAGGAAGCACCCGCCTCCCCTGTACCACCATTGGTCCCCAAGAATCCGGGTCATGTCTCTCTACTGCGTCCTATTGGTCGGTGAGGCAGTAGAGCGAGACCTCCCAGCCAACCGCTTTCGGCGCAGCCCGCAGGGCATGCCGGGGGTTGTGGTCCGCTAGCGCCCGCCCCTGTCCGCGTGCACCCGCGACTTCTCGCCCTCTGCTCCCGGCTCCTGCGCTTAGGTCCCGCCCTCCTGGGAGCCGGTGTACTCTAGCCGGCCTCGCTTAGGGCTGGCCAAAGTCTCCCTTTCGCGGGTTTAAGACCCCGCGAGGAGCCAAAGCAAGGAGAAAACTACGGTTTGGATTTTCCCAGAACCGGAGTTGGATTATTTCCTTGAGGCTCTAGAAGGGAGAAAATTTGGCTCGCTCCTGGAAACCAAGGTTTTTGGTGTCCACTCCCCGACCCCAAATTTTCCCCTTTTCCCCAAGAAGCATAAATATTAGAACTAGCTAAAAAATAGATGACTGGAAAGCATCCGACATGTTGCTAGAGAATTCATTGTTTCTTTGGGGCATCAGGAGCCTGTGGGAGACTAAGCCAGGCGCAAGCATCACTTCACAGGTGTGCATGTATTCCCGGCTAGCCAATGACCCACACCCACACCTGTCAGACCCGTCTTTTGTAATTAAGAAGCACCCTGGCTCCTTACTTGTTACTCTCCCTGTCTCTCATGTGCATCTACCTGACCAGGATATACCCATTTCTAAGAGGATCCGCTCACCGCAGCGCCAACTCTACACCACGCAGTTATGCTTTTCATAAACGGCCTTATCTCATCTCACCTTCACTACAGCCCAGTGAGGCATGGAATATTATTCTCTGTCATACAGCTGGGAAAACTGATTCAGAAGCGTGGTTTACTCAGTCACTTGTCTAGTAGGTGACCAAGTCAGGATCTGGGTCCAGACTGATGTTGCTCCAAAGCCCATGGTTTTCCACGGTACCATTCAGTATCAAGTCACTGTTGGCCTAATGTTAGACAACTGAAGTTGCTACGGATATTGGGGGGCGGGACAACTGCATTGTAGGTCTTATATGTTGTTACCATTTTGCCTTACGTATCTTGGAAATATTTCTGCTGTTTGGGTAAATAATATTGATTTTACATAGACTTCAAGAAATAGTCACCTGGAGGAAATGAATGTGAAGCATCTGGAAACCCGTGCACAGCTTCAGAACTGGAATTTATATTCAGGTGTTAATTGGTTTTGCTTTGCCCTCCCATAAAACCATCTGACTGACAAACTTGGTCCCGGCTTGTAGATCACTCTTTTTTTTTATCCTCATCTGAGGACATTTTTCCATTTTTTGTTCAGACGGAGTGGGAGGGAGAGAGAGAGAAACACTGACAAGAAAGGGACACATCAAGTGGCTGCCACCCACACGACCCAACCAGGGCTGGGGACAAACTGAAACTGAGGTACGTGCCCTCATCGGGAACCAAACCGGGTCTCTCTGGACCACAGGCCGACGCTCTAACCGCTGAGCCAAATCAGCCAGGGCTTGTAGATCACTTAAAACTTCAAGGCCCATGTTCCTTTATTTACCCATTATCTTATCCTGAATACTACTCTAATTTTTCTTTTTGGAGACTTGTTTTCTTTTTATTTCTGTTCACGTTTTAACCATATCCTGCTCATCTTCATTCTTCAGCTTAAAATTCGGCAATCAATAACTTTTAAATACACATTTCTTGAACTAACAATTTGTTCGACAAGCATTTATTGAGCCCATGTGTCAAGCACTGTTCTAGGTGCTGGGATACAATGCGAGTGACGACTCATCCTTGTCCTAGAGCACACATCAATGGAGTGACAGGCAATAAGCAAAATGAGTAACAATCCAATGTCCCAATGCTGGAAGGAAATTTCTAGACTCATATCCCTCCACCATCAGTCCAACCCATTCTCTGAAGGATTGCTTTGATACCTCTCTAGAGTTTAAAGCTATTCCTCATTCAGTTGCTAATGGGCTTAATCCAGCCACTTTAATTCTCTGAGTAACTTCACTTTTAAGTGGAGGCATATCTGCCAACTTTGCAAGGTTATCATGAGGATCAAATGAGATCTTGGTTTTCCAGATTGAAATTATGCTTTATAGAAGTCAGTATGGAGACCAGCTGCACTTAATATAAACGCTTATCCCAAATCTCCATTTTCTACTTGAATCATTTTCTAATTTTAGGTGAGCCCCAAGCCCAGACTATAACATTTCTAGAGATGCACTATACTTTTTTACTCCCTATATAACACTGTAGAATATTTTTGAGGACTTCAAACTAGAATCCAGAGCCCAGGAAATGCCTGGCAGTCAGATCCACAAAGTTGCTAAGGGATTTAGTACCAGTGTAATTAATCTATCCTTATTCCATTCCGTTTATTCCATTTTTTCCCAACTGCTGGAATACACTTAACAAGGGCGCCCTCTAGTGGGCCACAGAAAATAATCACTAAAAGAGGCTTTTAGCCCTTTGTGTTATTTCCACTCAGTAGGTACCACCATTCAGCAGACATTGAATAAACAGCATAGGTTGGCAGCCTGGGAGAAATCAGTGAGGATCATTTCAACAAGCTTAGATATAGCCATTAAAACAAACCAAAGCAGGGACTCAGGCTCCCACCCTTTCCATTTCCCCTCCCTCAAGAGCCATATGGCCTGGCACGTGTTCTCAAAAATATGACAGGTGAGCAAATCTGAAAGTTGCAACACAGCCTATAGAATATTCAGTTGTTTGCAAACCCCTCCAAACAGCTGATAAACTTGGGACAGAAAAAGATGAGATTTTTAAAAACTGTCTATTGAGTTATGTTATAAACAAGAAATATACCATTTAATGAAAAAGAGTCAAGCTGTATTTCAAAATTGTCAAATGCAGGGAGTGTTCCCACTGAAACTATCCTAGGTTTCAATTTTACTAGGTGACCCAAGTACAATAGTTAGGGCCTCTGGCAGAATTTGTATCTGCTAAGCCCTCCTTCAACTGTACTCAGCTCCCAAATATTACAAAGAACACAAGAACAGAAACAATGCCTTTAAAAAATGTTTCCCAAAACCTAAATCAGGCACAATTTTTTTGGACATCAGACAAACCAACACATAGAAATTCTAGTATCTCTCAGTAAAAACGTCAGCATCTTGCCCTGGCTGGTGTGGTTGTTGGTTGTAGTGTTGTCCAGTACACAGAAAGGTGGAGGGTTTCATTCCCAGTCAGGGCACATCCGCAGGCTGTGGGTTCGGTCCCTGGTTGGGGTGCATGCATGAGGCAACCAGCCAATGTTTCTTTGTCACATTGATGTTTCTCTCTTCCTCCTTCCTCTAATAAATAATTTTAAAAACCACAAAACTCTAGCATCTTGGTTTTATCTTTGAATCCTTAATTATTCAGAACTTAATGCACTGCTACTTCCATTAGAGGAAACCAGCTTTTTCCCCACCTCCATTTTCTGTACTTTGATTCACATTTATCCAAACACCCAGAACATTCATTCTTTTTTTCCCGTTTTTTGTTCAAATAGAGTGGGAGGGAGAGAGAGGAAGAGAGAGAAACATCGATGTGAAAGAGACACATCAAGTGGTTGCCACCTGCACAACCCAACCAGGGCCGGGAACAAACTGTAACCGAGGTACATGCCCTTAGCAGGAACAAAACCCAGGTCTCTCTGGACCACAAGCTGACACTCTAACCACTGAGCAAAACCAGCTAGGGCAGAACATTCATTCTATAATTGATAATTCAACTTCTTACAAATCACCCTCAAAAGCAGGACAGATTAAGGCAGCCTGGTGTGGCTGCATTGAATCTTTCACTAGAAGGAACATGCAATGGGAATAAGATTCCAACCCAGCAAAAGGCTGCTTGGTTAACTTTATTTTTGTTTGACTGCTGGGTTAACTTTACCAACTATCTTCTTCAATGTCACACTTATACTGCAGAGGGGGTGGGAATGGAAGCCAACACAGACAATTTGGGGTGAAGGAGGCCATGTTTTTTATAGGGGCAATTTCATGGGGCACTCTGCTTTGTGAATTGATGGTAAGAAGACAAAAGATTCTCCATATTATTCCAGGACGGGAGTCCACTTGGCTGAAACACTGCATACTTTTAAAAATCCCAAACCATCCCGTGCTAGGGATCTGCAGGCAGCCCAAGGGGCCAGCGGCACAGTTCACCTCTCCCAGGCTTTGCCTTCGACCAGAAGAAAGCAGGTCTGTGGGCTGGAGGCAGCCAATGTAGGTCCATGACGAGTTTCCCAGAACCAGGTCTTTGCTGAGCCGTACATCGGGACCACAAATCAGATTCTTCACTTTCAAGAATGCTCCAGTCAGGTACACAGCCCTGTCCTTCAGATGTTTCTCCTTATCCCTCCTGTTCCAAAAGTCTCTGGCGTGTTTCCATCACAATTTCTTCCATTATTTCTGGCTTTAAAATGTCTTTAATCTGAAAAGAAAGAAAAAGGTGTTTGGTCAGAAAAGAAACCACCCACAAGCAGACCATCACAGGAGGCCAAATGCAGAAACCAAGCATGGTTAACAAACCTACATTCCTTTCATTTAGTAAGATAGGATCTGCTAGAACCGGCTGAATGACTCGGCAAGATTCTCTGGGATACAGCTGACAAGAACAAAGCTATTATTCCAGCACTCACGGAGAGAGCTGAGATTGAAATGAGCAAGATGAAGTCCAGAGGGTCGCTGAAAGCAATAGTCCCACCTGGCACCTTCACGTCCCCTAACCCTTATGACACCAGACACTGCGAACATTACGAGTGTCTTGGGGAAGGATCTTGCAGACACTCCGTAAGGCCGTCCACCTGATCAGTTCATACTGGTGGACATGGTAAAGGCATTTGGAGGACATGCTTGCCATCTTCTGGAAAGCACTGAAGCAAATCGATAAGTACGTGACACCTGCTCACAGATCAAAGGGGAAAAGGGAAGCCCTGGGTGGAGTACCTGATGTGGAAGGGATGCCTCATAGCAATACAGGATGCTGGTATCATACAGCATCATCCTCTGAGTTACCAGCGCAACGATGCAGTTCCGAAGCCGGGAGATCACTTCTCGATCAGTGAGGGAGACAGGCTACCGGGGGATGCAAAGGGAAAGGGGAGAGAAATAGAAGCAAAGTAAGTGTATGGTCACGGCTAATCACATAAACCATTTATAACTTAGTATCACTCTGGGACTCCAAACCAATCAAATGGCTAACTCCAAGGAGGATTATTAAAAAGGATGGCTTCTTGTCCTAATCAATGTGGCTCAGTCGGTTAGAGAATCATCCCGTACACCAGAAGAATGCAGGTTCGGTTCCAGTCAGGGCACATACCCAGGCTTTGGGGTGCGTACAGGAGGCAACTGATTGATATTTCTCTCCCTCTCTCTCCTTCCCTCTCTCTCTAAAATTAATATTAAAACAAAAGAAAGGATGGCTTCTTCAGTGGCTCTTCAGCTATACCCTACAATTTTGCCATCTGTTGCGGGCAATACAATGTTCATGTAACACTTCCAACTAATGAACTACAGCAATATAATTAAAAACAGCAAGCCCCACCCACCACAGAAGCAGCGTGGAGACAACCACTCCATCCCGCCAGCTGCGGGGCTGTTCGCGCACCTCTAGGTTTGCAGTGAAGCCCCCCGCATCCTCTTCTTTGTGCTCAGTTGTAGGGTAGATCCAGATGAAGCCGTTGTTACCCAGAATCACTGAGGCACCACAAGGCAGGTCATGGAAGTGAGTCTTCTGCCGTTTCACCAGGGAGGGGGAAACCTGGACCAAAACACCCTGACCTAGCTGGAGAAAGCATCATAAATTAAGTCACTGAGGTGAATGGAAAGTAGATTACAGAATACATGTGCTAGTTATAGTGGAATCGCGCTTCCTGTAACTGCTGGTCACCCATCTGCACATACATAGTAATTATTCAGAGAACACTTCTGGACGCATATTTGTTGACATATCCCACCAGGTGACTCAATATCCTTCTCAACCAGTTTCTTTGCAATCACCATCATCGCATTCTAAACCAGGGCTGGTGTGCTGGCTGCTCGGGAAGCTGAAGCCAATGAGGAGCTGGACTCCAGCCTTCTGTAGGCTGAGAGCACGGTTCTGTTGCACCTTGACCCCGACCACCTATCTTGCCCATGAGATGTGCAACACTGGGCTCGGGGACTGACTAAGGGTGCAAATCCATCCCTGGTTCTGGCAGGACAAACCAAATTCCACACCCAGCGGAGGGAGGCTCTGCAGCACACAGACCCACAAGGTTAGCACACGCAGTACACCAGTTCACCTCCCACTTCAAGGACATGACTGCGCTTGGCTGCAGCCACTCCATAAAGGCAAGAAAACGAAAAGGTAAAGCCAAGGCACTAATAAATCACAATTTGTTTGGGGAAGTAAGCTGTCATTTTAAAAATAGTCTCAATACGGCCAATCAATATTCTCTCTCATTGATGGTTCTCTCTCAAAAAAAAAAAAAAAAATCAATGAAGAAAAAAAATAGATTCAATAATGTAACCTCATACAAGAAAAGCAGTGATACTTCATTTAGAGGCTCCAGTGACAAACCAATTTTTCCCAGCAATAACACCCGTTTTATTGACTGGGTATGTGTCTACGAGTTAGATGTCGTTTCACTGGGAGTCCATGACTCCCCTTTGTTCCGAGGACTGCCTCTCAACCCTGGTCCCAGTGCAGAGCTGCAGCGCCCGCGGGAGGGAGCAGACAGCAGGGCCTCGGGGTCCACGGTCACAGGGGCTCCTGCCAGAATTATCTCCTTGGCAGAAAAAGGATAAAAGTTGCCAAGCATTACAATGCTACTGGCCCAGGACTGTGTGAGTGGGGTGCCAGCCTATAACCCTAACTTCTGGGGCTCTTTAGGTCCGAATTCCAGAGAGCTTTGAGGATTCAGAAATGGATGTGAAGTCTCAGTCAGCAAACAGAAACAAGAGCCCAACTTACTTTTCCGTATTTTAGACTCCGGGTGTGCAGAGAAACAGCTCCGTCAGAGAACACTGCCTGGACCTCAGCCTGGTCAGGGTGATGAAGGAACACACATTTTCATGTCATCTGCCCCCCTCATACCCCTGGCCCCACCTCTCCACACCCTTTCCTCCCACTCCTGACAGTCCTGCTTGGCAGTCTTGGACCCAGAGGATATCACTGTGACTTAACCTCTCCCACTTCAAATGTTGTTTTTTTAATCCTCACCCAAGGATATTTTTTTTCATTGTGTTTTTTTAGATAATGGAAGGGGGAGAGAGAAACAGCAATGTGAGAGAGACACAATGATTTTGCCTCCCACATGACCCCAACCAGGGCCAAGGATCAAACCTGCAACCCAAGTATGTGCCCTCGACCGGGAATAGAACCCATGACCCTTTGCTCCTTGGGCTGATGCTCTAACTGCTGAGCCAAACCAGCCAGGGCCCTTCAAATATCTTTATATGAACACCTTTTCTATTCCCTGGGATAAAAGTTAACAACATCATTATGAAAATTTGAGCCTAGCTTAAAGCATGGGCTACCATTAGTTATAAGACCCAAAGAAATGACTCAGCAGCCCCAGATGTGAACAAGAGCTGGAGAGTCAGCTGGATTAGGAGCTGGAGAAAGGCTGCAGCAGAGCCCAACACTCAATCTAGGACCCAGAGATTTCTCTGGCTGCAGACAGATGATTTAAGCCCACTTCCCAGCTTCACACAAAGCACACAGAGGCCGCAGCACAAGGTGCAGGATACACTGATCAGGTCTCCTTCCTGCAGGAAACCTCTCATTGCCAGCTCATCTTCTGCAGATCTTCTCCTCTGAAATACACAAAGTCATGACAATACTTAAGTCCACTCCTACCGAAAGAACTACTTCCTTCTTCTCATCCACTTCAAGATCTCTGAAGGCAGTCAAAACACTCAGACACTAGCATAGGTAACCTGTGCCCCACAAGGAAAAAAGAGCAACAGCCACTACGACCTTCCCACAGCTCTTCTCCTTCTCTCTCCTCTGAAAACTGTTCAAACTCCGGCCGTGATATTCAAAGCCCTCGGAATCTGGCCCAGCCTACTTTCCCACCGGGCTTCCGTGGCAGCCCTCCCAACTCCAGCAGGCCTAGACCACCTCCAGCTTGACTGTCTTTGCGCACACATTCCCCTTTCTCTCAGGCATCCTGAGTTCATCACTGAAATTCTATCCATTCTTTAAGGATCAACTCTATGCCCGTCTTTCCTATGAGCTTCTCTCACCGAAATGAGTCACTCTTTTTGTACAATCCCACTTGTCTGTTCTCCGACTGCCAGGGTATTTGGATGTTATCTCATATTCCTGGTAGTCTGAAAGCTTTCAGGAACTCAATCATGCCTCCCTTGTCTTGCATTCTCCACAGACCTAGCAAAGGGAGCCTCTCTGAATACATGCTAGGAATATATAAAGGAAAACCATGGCATTTTACAAAAGGCTACAGCTTAGGTGCCAAAGTTGCCTTTGCCGCTCAATTCATAGAATCTAATCTAAACACAAAACACAACTTTTCAAGGAACACCCGCTGTGCAAAGCTGATGTACCCAGAGAAGGAAAATTATTAGCACCAAGCCTCTCAGAGCGTCTTTCCCCAACACCCTTTTGGGATTCCTCCCCATGCACATTCTAGATCTTACCACCCACCAACTGCTACCATATTGGGAGGCCTGGGCCAAGTGAAAAGCCTACGTGTACATCCGGGCAGCAAACTGCACAGCAGACAAACAGGAGTAAAGGGGGCAACCTTGGTGCAAAGCAGAGTTCTCTGGGGGAGCAAAGGCCCCAGAGCTCTCAGCAGCAAACCACACAGACCCACTGGAGCCCCTTACTAGCTCTCCTCCTGGAAGGTTCATGGATGACAGAAGCAAGACTGAATCCAGCCTGGAGTTGGTCTCCACCTTCCATCTCTTCTGTTGAACCTAGAAACAGAAATTCCACACCTGGACACACACTCCAGGGGCAAGACCTCACAACCCAAGTGACCAATAATCCCCAATATAATAAGCCAACTGTTTACATCAAAAGTCATAAGCAAGAGCCAAATGCAATGACTACTTTGTTCACATGACTATGTACAGAATGACTACCCCATTCACTAAATCACCAGCTAGTTACTCTGTAAAAACCAGTGTATCGACTTTACCTCTGTGATTCTCCCCACTACAATGTCACCTACTTCACCATTATATCTGAAAGATAAAACAAAAGGTGATCCTCAGTGAAAAGACTTTATTACAAAACCAAGCACTATTTGACATTTCAGTTAAACAGGATAAGGGCCTTGATTAGGTACCACATTTAGGGAATTCAAGTAATTATGCTGTTTGGACATATTCTCAGGAACTGATCACTTCAAACAGTCCTACATGTATAGAGTTTCTGTTAACTATTCTTAAACCATTTACTACAAGCAGTTCATTAAGTCTGAGTCTCTATTTTGTTAACTACATAATAATGATAAGCATGGACTACTTTCTGGTGGGCTCTGGAACACAGAGGGGTTCTGCGTCAGCCAAGGTAGGAGAAAGGAGATTGAGACAAGATGCCACCCAGACCAGTCTACCCACTGTCTCCCCCACCCCCTGACTGTTCGTCTCAGGCCCCTTTGCTAGCTCTTCATCCCAATTCTGATGACAGTGTTGCATGCTGAGGGCTCAGTCCTTGGACCTCTTCTCTTTTCAGCCCACACTCACCTCTTTGTCAGCTCATCCAACTAAAGGCTTTAAATACCACCGATGACTGTACCATTCCCCTGAATTCCGGACTCCAAGTCAACCTCTGGCTACCCCACATCTCTAATAGGCATGACTAATAGGTACTGTCAAATGTAACAAACCTAAAACAAAGCTTTCCAGCAGCCCTCCTCCTCCATCACAACAGCCCACCACCCAACAGCCACCACCTCAGCAAATGACAACTCCATCCCTCTAGTTGCTCAAGCCAAAAAACCTTGGAGTCTTGGAGGAGCCCTTGACAGATAGAAATCTCTCTCTCTTTCTGCCAAGCCCACTATACACAGAAAATAAAAGGCATCCTAATTGGAAAGAAAGAAAGAAAACTCTCTCTACTCACAAACATGGTCCCATATAGAGTAAACACCAAAAAATACAAAACCCTTTCATGATAAAAACACTCAGAATACAAAATATATGCAGAATTAATCCCTCTCCACTTTCTACTGCTACCACCTTAGTCCAAGCCATCATCACTTCGGTGGCAAGAGTCCCCTAACCTGTCTCTGTAAGCTTGTCCCTGTTCCCTTCAATCTCCCACAGCAGTTAGAGTGATCCTATTAAAACAGAAGTCAGATCAGGTCCCTCTTCTGCTCCACTCCCTCCAGCATCTTCCTGGATCACCCAAGTGGAAGTCAGAATACTTATCACAGCTACAAGGTAGGCCGACCACCACCTGAGCTCCCACTCTCCCTCGCTCACTATTCTCACCACACTGGCCTCCTTTCTGGGACTAGCCTTTATTGAACCCTGTGCTAAGTACTTTACATGCACCTTTTCAATGAATTCTAATAAAAACTGTATGAGGCAGGTTGTGATATTATCTTCATTTTACAGTTGATGTAACAAAGGTTTGGAAAGGTCAGGAATGTAGGGAAACCTTTGAAGCCCGCACTTACCTACAGTCATTTATACGTGTTCCAACGTACAGACCTACAAAATGATGGGGCAGATGGTGGGGGCGGGAGGTATGGCGTGGTAGAAAAGACCTGGTTGTGCAACACGGATGCCACAAGAAAGAGAATACACACCTTTTGTTCTCACCTGGTTTTCAAAGCTTTCACACAGATCAACTTGTTTACTCTTTCCACAGAACCAGCCACAGATGCAATGAGTTTCTCTTCCCCCATGTAAGTTCCATGGCCCCTGTTGCAAGAGGAAAACACAAAGGATACCAGAGTAACACTTAAGATGATCTCTCCAGCAAGAACAATGTATTCCTCCAACCTTCGAGAGGGGCTTTTGTGCTGTTTGCTCTCACTGCCTAGAACACTCCTACTCTAGAGAGCTACATGGACATCTCCCTCGTCTTTCTCAGGTCTACGTAAATGTCACTGTCGGGCCTACCTCAGCTGTCCCATTTAAAATAGTCACACACACACACACACACACACCCGCTACCACCTCCAGCATGTTCCCAAGCACATTCCACTTCCTCAACTCAACTTGAAGTTTTTTCCACTGCATTTATCACCAAACATCCTGAATAACTTTTTGTTTGTTGTGCGTATTGATCATGTCTCTCCTTGTTCGAATACTCCACCGGGACAGAGATTTACACTTTGGTCACTGTTGTACCCCTACAATACATAATATAAATATACATGGAATGGGTGAATGAAGGACTGAATCTTAAGATTTTCCAGGGTCCAATAAGCTCAAGCTAATAAGTTAAAGGGCAGTTCTGTAATTGTTGTACTCCCCTTATATGTCCATGTGTATCTCCCCAAAAGATGAAATACCACTAGTGTTTATTTACGATGGTGAGTTTAGCTTCTTTCCCTAATGATCTCATTTAATCCTCATTATCTCATGAAAGTTACTGTTATTATCACTATTTTCCAGAGAAGTACAATTCATTGCGACTGCAGCGCCCCCCCCCCCCAACGACAACATGTGGTACTGCGCTCAGACTCGAAGGTGATATTTGGGTGCAGGTAGCACAATACATGTTTGCCCCAAGCCCAAGCCATTACTGATTGCAAAATTGTGCGCCTGGCTAGATGACGCAGAGGGAGGGGGAAGGCCAGTCAGGCGCGCTCACCGTTCTCACTAAGAGGTCCCTGCCCCTAACCCTCCCTGTTTTTCGGTCTCCAACATGGCTCAGAGAAGCGGGGCTCAGGCAGAGCATCCAAGAATCGTGGCCCCCAGAGGACAGGAGGGGTGGGTTTCAAGGGGCTGAGATAAACGCACACGGGGCATACAAGACGCAGGCAGTGAAAGCCCGAGGCCCCGTAAACCAGGGATGCTCAAGAGACGTGCTCTGGTCCCACGGGGACTTCAACACATGGGGGCAGCGGCCAGGTTTCGGCCAGCGGGCCACGTGCAGAGCCCTAGCACCCGCCCCTCGTGGCCCCGAGTCCCCCGGCCCCCACGCACCGCATGAAGCCCGTGTCCGTGGTGATTGTGTCCCCCGGCACCACCAGGTGTTTCTTAGTCTCGCGGCCCAGGGTCTCGCTAAGAGGCTTGCGAGCGACAGGAAGCCTCATCTCCATCGCCATCTTGGCGCCAAAGACTTGCGCAGGCGCGGTCCGGCCGCGAGCCGCGAGATCCGGCTCCGCTATTCCCGGGCTTCGCTCGGAGGGGGCGGGGCGGGCCTCAGAGCAGCAGCCAATGGGAACTCTCAGTCTGGCGGCCATGATCACTATTGGCAGCAATTAGGTTAACAGTACGGAAAGGAGGGCGCGGGGTAGCCATTTTTACTACGGGGATGGCTGCCCTTGTGGAATAGTCTCGTGTTGTATGGTGTTAGACTTTTTACCAAAACTGCCTCGTGCTCATCATCCAGTTTATTGTTTACCAGGGTTAGAGATCATTGAGAAGTGGACCTATGCGTTTCCTTCCAGCTCACTGTCTGCATGAGCTCAGGAGGATCCGGAGGTGGAAGCTACAGAAAACACTATTCGGGCAGAAAGAAGAGCCCCCTTTCATGGTGCTCCTAGTACCGCCAGTATTCTCCATCACAGCCGCCCCGTGGGTGCTGCTTCAGCACCAACCATCACCTGTGCCCCCAAACGGTGCTCTGGGTGCTGCTTCGGTTCTTTCCTAGCAACTCTTTGGAGTGAGCTGATTTACTCTTTTTTTTTTTTTTTTTTTTGTAAAAATAAGAAACTGTCTAAGAAAACATTCAAACCTTGCAAGGCAGGTATATCTGGTAGGGAAGGCAAGTGTACACATAACATGAAGATATTCGCTTGTGTTTACTTATTAATTAATTGATTGTTTACTGTGTGCCAGGAGCTGTTCTAAGGATTCGGTGGTGGACAGAGAGGTGTATGTGTGGCCCTATCTTCCTGTCCTGTTTAACAGGAACGTTTCCCTCGTCCCTTCTCCCCACTCCCACTACCCCTTCCTTCACCCTTGCCCTGCATGGTTTATGGCATTCACAACCCTCAGAGACTTAGAGATGATAATAATTCATGCACAAGGACCCAAAGAGGATTAAATGAAATAAGTTGCATCAGCCCCACACACTGTGTTCACAAAATTAGGCTTGCTGCCTCCGGAAGACCCATCAGACTAATTGTTTTATAAATCTCCAAAAAGACAACATTTCTTTCACCTAAGCAAAGCTGATGACTACAAGAAAGTGTGAGAAGGGTCCACCTGTAAAGTCCAGTCTCGGCCATAAGAGGGCAATAGAGTCCTTTGAGCCAGGTAGGGAGCGAGGCCTGGGAGTTCTGGTTGACCAAGGGTGGAGTTTAGTCATCACATTACTCAGTTTCCTTCACGCAGGGATGGACGTATCCTTAACCACTCCCATTCTCACAGCACTCTCATTTACAGAGCCTGTCACAGTGGGATCATGGACACTGTTTAGTCTGTTTGGGTTGCCATAACAAAATACCATAGGCTGAGTGGCTTATAAACAGAAATTTATTGCTCATAGTTTTAGAGGCTGATGAGGGTTCACTTTTTGGTTCCTCGATGGCTGTCTTTTCACTGTGTCCTCACTTGGCTTCAGGGGGTGAGGGAGTGCTCTGGGGTCTCTTTTATAAGGACGATAATTGAATTTATGAGGGCTCCACCATCATGACCTCATCAACTCCCAAGGCCCCACCTCTTAATATCATCACCTTGAGGGGTAAGATTTCAACATGTGAATTTGAAGGGGGCTGCACACAAACTTGCAGTCCATTGTAGACACCTTTTTATAAAGGGAGAAACTAAGGCCCAAAAAGGACTGGAATTCCCATAGCAGTTGGGGGCAGGGTCAATGTTTCTGCCAACTGCACCTGCTTTACCCCAGAGCCTGCACCCTTAGCCACACTTCTGGAGGGCCTGATCCTTTGCTGAGTACTGTACAAACATTATGTTACTTAGTCCTCACACTCAGCCCATCTTGAAGGTAGGCATTTCTATCCCTGGTGGTTGTTTAGGATCACTGAGTCCCAAAAACAGACCTGCAGTTGGGATTAGAACCCAAAAATCCAGACTTTCCACCAGCGGTCCTCTCTTCACACCGCGGAGATAAGTGGGCACCTGGAAGCAAAGTGCACATCCCAGAGGGGCTTGTTAGAAACAGATTCCTGAGCCGAGACTTAGGCGTTGAGGTTCTGCAATGGTGGGGGCCAGAAGTCTGAGTGTGTGTTTTAACTGCCTAAGTGATCTTAATGGATGAGCAGATCTAACAATCATGGATTCCCTCACATCCATCTACCTCCTCATCTGTGCCTCTCCAGGGCCACCACCCTGAGCCAGTCCACCTCATCTCTTACCTGGGCGTCACTTCCTACCTCACCCCCCTAATTCTGTGTTTGCTCTTCCTACCAACGAATCTCCATAGAGCAGCCAGAAGGAGCTTTTAAACACAGACCAATTCTCTTTACACTAAGAATAAAATTGAAACTCATCATTTTGGCCCCTGCCTGTCTCTGACGTCACTCACCTCCTAACTGGCTCCTTACTCACAACACTGCAGTTAGTCGGAAGCACTGGTCTCCTATTGGTTCCCCACACACCAATCTCATCACTGCCTCAGGACCTGTGCATTTTTGGCCCTCTCTGCATTCAATCTCTTCCCCCAGGTCCTTGTGTGGCTGACTGCTTCTCCTTACTCAGATCGCAGCTCAAAAATCACTTCCTCCAGGAAGGCTTCCCTAATAACCCTCAGTCTCACACTCCGGGCCACTATCCACCTGCCCTAATCACCCTAAGGCCAATGACGAGAGCTACGGACAGCACCCATGTTTTACTTAAAGCCAACTGAAATTATTCAAACTAGCCAGTCCTAAACCTGCTCACCCTGCCTCGCTCATTTCTTCCCAGAGAAACTGTAGTAAGGGCTCTTTCCACATTTTCTCCTTCCTCTTCTGCCTCACGACTGATCCCACTGCTTCCTGGTGTGGCCCCGTGTGGTGTGCCGGGTCTCTGGATTCTAGGGAACTGTGAGTACAGCGAATTTTTCATAAGCACGGTTCCTGCCTGCTCATCCTTGTATCTCCAGCAGGGGGAAACTTCTGTAGAAGCAGGTAGACAGCCGACTTATCAGACCGCACTTTAGTCTGCAATTACAGCCTGCTACCACCAGGTGGGTTCTAGAGATTGGCTTGTGGCCCCTGGGATCTGTAGCTGGGACTTCGAAGAACAGAATTACATATGGAAAGAGATTTAGATTTTTATTAAGGGCCCCCGGGTTCTCTGTAGATCCTTCTTTAGGAATCCAGCATTACTGTCTGAGAGGCACGGCATCTGAGCCTGGAGGACGTTTAATTCTACGTCTGCATCCAGAGAGAATGAGTTTCCGGACCGATAGCTTTGGTCCCAGGCCTGGGTGGGGCTGCAGTGGGAGGATGGTAATGCCAGGGGCCACCAGAGGCATCAGAAACCTAGTGGTGAGGTATCAGAGGAAAGGCAAGGTTTGCGATGAGAGGGGGAGGAGGAGTACTAAGGGTGACTTCCCCCACTGTGTCTGCCCCCTGGAAAGAAACCCCAGATAGGATATACAAAATGAACACGTTAAATGTACATCTCTGCCCATGCACCCATCTGTCAGGGTGCAGTTCCTCAAAGTATGAGGATCTTTGGGAGTACACACCTGAAGCTCCAAAGGGGGATGGCCTGTGTGTGCAAGTGTGCATTCCCATGTCTACAGGTGTGTGTGCGCACATGTGCATGGCTAGATGAGGAGGCACAGAGAGGTGTGCCTGAGGTGGCCAGCAGCCTGAAAGGGTGACGCCCTAAGCTGCATGTGTGGAGCACAGGTGTGAAGTCACACTCCCCAGTGTCATACCTCCCCCTGGAGGGAGGAGCCAAGGCCTGGTCTTGCATTGATGGCCCCACTGCTCTCTGGCCCTCCTCAAGGAGGATCTGAAATGGGTGCCCAAAGCATCTGGGAATTCTAGGCATTGGGAGGGCCGTCTTGGCCTCCCCTCACTGGCTGCTTGAATTCCTTCAAGTTGTCCATGAAGATGGGGGGGGCGTAAATAAAAGAAATAAAAATTTGGGGGAATTGACAAAGTGGAATGTTCATATTTGAGAGTCAGCCCTGCCCCTTCTGAGATTTCTGGTTGCTTTGTACCGTGGCCATCTCCCTGGGAGCTGACACCCCAGTTGGGGCAGAAAGAATTTTCCTTATTGATGGCACACTGGTAAACGGGACAACTCCTCCCACTCCCTCTCTAGTTTGAAGGCACTTTCCATATTTCTTTTTCATGTAGACAAAGTGTCGGCCCATTCAGATGCTAAGTGATAAATGCTCCAAGTAATTTTTTATTTTAGAATACAAGAGAAGTACAAATGTATTTACAGTTATACATATACAATCAAATAATATATATCGCAGTTTTGTAAATATCATTTTAGGTAAATATTTACAAATTTAAAGTGACCATTTTCTGGAAGTAGAACAGTTTATTGAAAACTCTATACATTTTATACTTTTCATTAATATTATTATAATTTCTTTATCTTACAAAACGCCCTACAGAAATACTGGTAAATGACTGCAAGGTGGGAGAGATAACACCAGAGGGCGCTCAGGGCCGAGGCCGGGAAACTTGGGGGAGAGCAAGAGAAGACTGTGGGCGAGCAGGGCGGACCCCTCCCCCCCACCCCAGCCCCGCACAGCTGGGAAGTGCTTTCCTGGCAAGCAATCCAGTCTGGCCCTCCTCTTACTGGAGTGTGGCGAGGACAGTCAGGAAAACTTCCCTCTCTCAAGCATGATATCAGAGCTGAAAGAGAGGGGGCCTCAGCCCAACTCTTTTATAAGCGGGAAAAGGGGAAACTGAGACCCGAGGACAGGCAGGGCCTTGCCGGGGTCCACGGTGGATTTCCGTTTTGCCTGCACTCTCAACACTGCAAAGTATTCGCGCTTCATCCATCCCCAGGGAACCAGGTTGTGGGGGTAGGACTAGGTGGCCTAAAGGAGACACACCTCCCTCAGGAGACCCCTCCCCCCCCAGGGCAGTGCAGGTCTCTCTGACCTTCTTTGGGCTACCCCTGAGCCTCGGCAGTCCCCAACTCTCAAGGTCGTGTCCGTGACTCCGGACAACGCAGGACACCAGTCCCAAGGGGCAGGACGAGGAGACAGATGGGTGAAGGCCAGGCCACACTGGGACAGGGAGGTCGCTCCCCCTCTATTCCCAACGCGGCTCTCCGCGGAGGAGTTGGCGGTCCCTTCCCCCTCTGGGGCCCTTGGAGACTTTCAGTACCCTTTCCTGCCACCCACGAGGGGGATGCCAGCCTGGGCGGCCAGATCGATAGGAGGAGGGAGACTCAGAGGTTAGACCGGGCATAGGGACAACCCACCGCAAAAGGAGGCAGCCAAGCAGCTGCAACCAGCTGGGTGGCCCCCGGGAAAGGAACATCGCCCCCAGTGACATCTGAAAAACGGGCGAAAAGTGTATGCCGGGGCTCACTCTTCGAGCGCACGGACACTGCGGGGTCCCCGGCCGCTTCCGGCCCGCAGGTCGAGTCCGGAGAGACGGCAGCAGGCTCCCGGCGCTGCGGGCGCGGCCGGGGCGGGCGGGGCGGGCTCACAGCACCATCGTCGGCAGGTGGTGCGCGGCGGCCGCGGCGGCGGCGGCGGCGGCGAGCGCGGGCGCGTGTGCGTGCGGCGCGGGCAGCGCGGGCGAGTGCGCCTGCAGCGCGGCGCTGGGCGGCCGGTGGCGCGCGCTCTTCTGGTGGGCACGCAGGCCGGCCAGCTGGGAGTAGGCGCTCTGGCACACCTGGCACTTGTAGGGGCGCTCGCCCGTGTGCAGGCGCACGTGGTTACGCAGTGTGGACGACTGGCTGAAGCGGCGGTTGCAGAAGCGGCACACGAAAGGCTTGTCCAGCGTGTGGATGCGCATGTGCGAGCGCAGGTTGCTGCGCGAGTTGAAGCCGCGGTGGCAGATGACGCAGCGCATGCGACCCGCGGTGCCAGCCGCTGTGTCCGCCGGGTGGAAGTCCTCTGGCCGGGAGTCCGGGGCCGGGGAGGGAGAGCGGGGTCCAAGGGGCAGGCGGGGAGGGGGCAGAGAGAGCAGACTTGTTAGAACCGCGCCGCGCAAGCTTGGCACCCACGCACCCCGACACGCTCGCGCTCCCCACGCCTGCGCTCCTCTCCGCGACCGCCCACCTCTAATCCACCGATGGTTCCCCCAGGCGACTGACCGAAGCGCAGGCAAGGTGGGGTCGAAGGGGTAGCAAGGGCCCTGCATTAGGGCCAGACAGGAGCTGGACTCCAGACCATGCTGTGAGACCCGGGGACTCAGTAACTTAGCCTCACCAAACCTCAACTTTCTCATCTGCACAATGGGAGCCTACTAGACCTCACGGGCTCTGTGGGACTCCAGGAGGTGATCGCGAAGGGCTGACGGCTATAGAAGGCCACTCTGTGCTGGGCACTCACCTGCCTTAGCCAGCACATGGGAGTATGGGAAGCACCTGCCATAGGAGCCTTCCCTAAGTGGAAGTAACTATTATAACCCCTACACCCTCCTCAAAAAATCCCTTTCATTTCTTCATCCCACAAACAAGTACTGAGTGCCTACTATGTGCCAGGGAACTAGGCCCGTTTCCTCGCCTCTGACATGGAGGCAGTAATAACATCACCCCCATGAGCCTGCCCCGAGTACTGGAGAAAGGACTCTGTAAACATCAGCTGCAGAGTAAGGGCTCCGTAAACATAATGCATGAGCCTCAGATTCATCCTCTAAAAATAAGGATAATCAAATTTCACAAGGATTTTCTGAGGACCTAAGTGGGATAATACCTGTGCAACATTTAGCTCAATACTTGGCATGAAATCGTTCTTGAGCAAATGGACTGTCCTGGTGATCATCGACCCTCCAACACACACAGGCATATGCCCCACAGGTTCCCAGGGGCCTAGTCCGTGCCAGGCCGGGCACCAGTGACAGAACAAGGTAAGGTACAGAGTGTCAGGGCGCTTAGAGATCATCTTAGCCAATCTCCTTCCTTGAAAGATGGGGAAACTGAATCACAGAGCCATTCCCCAAGATTGCACAGCAGAACTGGAACTCCATCCAGGCTCCCACAGCCTGGCTCCCTGCTCCTCTTGCCAAACCAGGCTGCCCCTCTACTGTACCACCTCCACCATCACTGCCCCCAGTACGTTCTGGCCAGAAAACAGGAGAACTGCCTCCCACTCGTGCCTGGACCATGATGGTGGCATCGGCCTCCTTGAACCAGTAGTTCCATGTGCTCCGTGGTGCTGGAGGTTGAGCCAGGAGCATCCCCACCACACACACTGGGCTCCATGGGTCCTTTGTCATGGCTGCCTCATGGAGCATACCTACCATGTTTGTTCTTCTTCTGCTCCTCCTCTAGCCCAGGCACACCGGGGATCCCCAGGAAGGTGTTGTGCGAGTTCCCGTACCACACCAGCAGCTCCTGGTCAGGAGGGATCATCTGCAGAGAAGGAGGCAAGAGGAGGTCAGGGAGGCAGCGGGCAGTGCGTGCGTGCGTGCGTGCGGCAGAGCTCTCTGCACAGCCAGGGGGCAGCTGTCCTGGCACCTGCCATGGAAATGTGGCTCCAGTCTCAGCCCCAAGAAAACCAATCAGGTCTGGTTCCACTAGCCATGCCCAGCAAGCTGCACAAACAGGGGAGACCCTGGGAGGCACTACTCCCCTCTCCCTGCCCAGCTTCGCCATCTGCTGGGAACAGAGCTGCCTCTCAGCCGCGCATGTGCCCCCAAGCCGAGTGCGGAAAACACATGTAACAGAGGACCGAAAGTTAGAAAAGTTTTCATTTCTTACTGAGGGGAACCAGAGTCAGCCAGCCCTCAAGTCTGAGGGCTGAACTGGATGTTCCCAGGGAGTGTGGGCTGCAGGGCACCCTATGGAACCTGGTTACACCCTGCCCGGTAATATTCTGGGAACGGCTCTCGTCCAAAGTACCCAAAGACAGCACCACGTCACAGGTACTTCTCTCCCCATCGCAGGGCTCTGCGTGACTCCATGCACGTGGCCGCCACTACAAAGAAGCTCTGGGCCCTGGCCAGCGCTGCTCAGTGGTTCGAGTGTCAGTCCAAGTACCAAAGGGTCTTGGGTTTGTTTCCTGGTCAAGGGCACACACCTGGGTTGCAGGTCCATCCCAGGCCCTGGTTGGGGGAGGTACAGGAAGCAACTGATGTGTCTTTCTTACATCGATGTTTGTGTTTCTTTCTCTCTCTCTCTCCCCTGCCCTCACTTCCACTCTAGCTAAAAATCAATGGCAAAAATATCCTCCGGAGCCCTGGCCAGTTTGGCTCAGCGGTTGGATCGTTGGCCTGCAGACCAGAGAGTCCTCCCGAGTCCTCCCTGCTAGGGGCATGTACTAAAAAAAAAAAAAAAAAAATCCTCCGGTGAGGATTTAAAAAAAAAAAGGAAGCTCTTGGGTTGATGAGTGCCTCCACCTGAGGAAATACTGGGCTTTGAGCCTTGAACAAAATCCACTGTGCCACGTCCTAGGGCTGTGGCACGAGCTCCACAGTGGGCGACAGGGCTCTGCTGCTCCAGGGGAGGACTGCCCAGGGAGATGGCTGTCAGGAGGGAGGGTCTGCAGTGACAATGCGGGGAGCCGGGGACGGCCTGCTCCTGCCTGGGGCTGACCATAAACACCCCGCTCCAGGATCTCTCGAAGGGCCCGCCAGTGAACCCTGCCAAGTGGGGAACCTTTAGGCCCCAGCCAGCTAGAGCAACTGAGAGAGGGGATGGCCCATCACCCTCCTGAGGCTGGGACCCCAGAAGAGATGGCTTTGGCACCCACTCCAGGGTCATTCTGGTATGTCCAGAGGGAGATGGACACCCCCAAGCAACAGCTGGTTAATTTTCCTGGTGGGTCTTCTCTAAGTGAAGTGAAAAAGATCGGCTGGGCCCTGGCCGGTCTGGCTCGGCAGTTAGACTGTCAGCCCGAGGACCAATGAGTCACGGGTTTGATTCTGGTCAGCGGCATGTACCTCGGTTGCAGTTTGTCCCCGGGCCCTGGTCAGGGTCCTGCGTGAGGCAACCAGTCGATGTGTCCTTCTCATGTCGATGTTTCTCTCTCTCTCCCTCCCTCCCACTCTATCTGAAGATAAATAGAAAAATATCCTCGGGTGAGGATTAAAAATAAAAAGGTCAGCTGGGATTCCATTTAGGGGTGTCTGATAGCAGCAGCGCAGGACCTCCCTCAGCCTGTGTGGTCACAGCAAAGGCCCCACCCCGTCCATGTGGGCTGGCCCTGACCGCCACCATCCTGAGAACCTGCGTTCAGCACACCTTTCTTCCTGTGGGCGGAGCCAGAAGACCCTCAGACAATCACACCAGCCCTGTCCCCTAGCAGCAGAGGGATGTAGAGAGAGGCAGGGTGGGAGAAGGACTGTGCAAGAGGGCCCAGGTGACTGAATCCTCCCCAGACTCAGCCAGGGGTCACTGTACCCCGCCCCACCTGGCCACAGGGCCCATGGCCCAGCACGTCAAGCCTCGGGTGAGTGAGAGAAGAGAAGCCAGGCAGAACGAAGGGTTTGGAGATGGAAGGGCCCAAGGAGAGCGGCGGTGCCTCAGAGAAAGCAGGCACCCAGCCGAAGGCCCTGGCGGCCTCGGTCACGGCCACAGCCGCTGTCCAGGAGGCCAGCACGTCAGAGCTGAGGCCTGCTGGAAAGGGCAGCAAAGAGAGGCCCTGTGAGCCCCTTCGAAAAGAGGAGGGTGGAACTAAAATATTTCAGATAAAACTCATTGTGAAGGACACCACTCTCCACGAGACCATGCAAATGGGACTTCTGTCACCAGGCCCCTGGGTGACCTTACATATGTCATTTTGCCTCAAATGAGGGGACTTGGGGGGCATCTGAGGTCCCCCAACTTTAAGACTCTGACTGTAAGTCACTTCCAACATTGTCCCAACCCCTGGCTTCAATTCTCAGAAGAAACCTGACATTTATCCATCGTGGTTTTTCTAAAGCAACCAGCTCCACATCAGACAGTTTGAACGTGCCCCACTGTCTCAACGTGCCCCACTGTCTCAACGTGCCCCTTTCTTCAGGGGACACCTGGGCTCCCCACCTCTGAGCACGTGACCCTTGGCAACTCTCTGGGCCTCATTTCCTCTGCCATAAAGCGGGGACAGCACCATTGCTCGGGCCTCGCTGGGTGCTGGTCGGGGTTCAGTGGAGCCAGGCACACACAGCTCTTTACCGGATCGATGCACAGGAGAGCTTGCTGTGCGTCCCCCACCCCGCCCCCGCCCTGAGCTTGCCAACCTCTCAGAGCGGAGCGTTGGCAGCTCTCTCCGGCGCATCCAAGTCCTGCAGCCATCCCCACAGAGCCTGCAGCGTGGCTCCATGAGCCCAGAGTGACCCACAGCTTTGCCTGCACCATCTCACAGGAGCACAGCTGGGCCCACGGGCCCCAAGGACACCAGCCCTACTGGGTGCCACCACATCCCACCCAGTAGAGCACAGACAAGGGGTGGGAGGTTCAGCCAGCCCTCTGCCGATGTCGCCCTGAGCGGCATCTCTACCTCCAGACTTGAGGTCTGGGAATCACACACCTAAGTCAACACGGACCTTTTAACTGTAACTGATAACAACAATTATTATTAAATATAACAACAAAAATGGTGACGATGAGTGAAGAGCCAAGAACTCTGAAACTGCACAGAAATGGAATATAATTATTCAAAAAAGCTTCAATATTGACTATTTCAATACACGGGTGAGTCATTTATTTACTAACATTGTTTAAATGTACCAAAATTAGCACTGGCCGGTGTGGCTCAGCTGGCTGGAGCGTCATCCCGTGCACCGTACGGGAGGCAACCAATCGATGTTTCTCTCTCTCTCTCCCTCTTCCTTCCTCTTTCTCTAAAATCAGTTTTTAAAATGTACTAAAAGTTTTACTGAAGTTAATTATAAAATTAAAATAGTGATGTGGGCCTGTGGACAGAAATTGGTAAACACTTTAAAGGGTACAAAGCGCAAAGTCAGTCTCTCTCCCACTCCGGATGCCCAGTCACGACGGCCATTTTCCGTGCGTCTTGCCCCAGAGGGTCTGTCACTTTGGGACTCTTAACAAATGGACTTCCATTTTCTACATGATGCACCTGTTTTTTTAAAAAAAATAATGAGCTGCTCTCATACTACTTTTATACAAAAAAAAATTTTTTTTAAAGAAAGGAAGTCTGATATAATGAACAAAATAAGCTGACGAACAAAATAAATCCAGAGACATGACAAACCTCGGCAGGAAGGGGGTGGGGGTAGGGCGGAAGAGGTAAACCAAGAACTCGAATGCATGTAGCACAACCAATGGACGCAGACAGCAGAGCGGTGAAGGCAGGGGGTCAGAAGCAGGGGGAGGGTGTCAAGGGGGGGGGGCATCTGTAACACTGTTAACAATAAAGATACATTTAAAAAGAGAATAAGAAAAAGGAAATCTGTGAAGAACCTACTGGGACCGAGAATGACAAATCCCCGGCCAGCCAGCGGGAAGTCCCGCCAGGGAGGCAGTTCACCGGCCAGATGCTGGGAACCAGTGTCTCAGCCCTTCAGAGCCCTGGGAAGCCAGCACCCCCCCCCCCAGTCGTCTCTGCCTGCTCCTAGGCACCCCTCAGGGATCAAGACCCGGAGACCAGGGGAGAACAGGCAGCCTATTTCCTGAGATTCTGGTCCTATTGTCCGGAGGCCCCAGGTTCCCACCAGCCGACCACCTAAGAGCAAAGACCAGCCACATGCCCCTGCAGGCCCCCTCATCCCCTCAGTAGCGCTGTTTCTTTAAGGCCAACTCTCCAGTCTAGCCCGGCAGAGGTTCTCAACTGGGGCTCAGAGAGCCAGAATCAACTGTCGGCTCACTGTTCTGGAAGCAGGGACTGGCTCAGACATGTAGTCCACCAAGCAGTTCCCAAAGCAACGGAGACCTGTACTGTAAAATCCACATCACCAGACTGAAGGGGTCGGGCAGAATGTCAGTGCCCAGGTCACTCACTGACAAGTTACACAATCTCTCAACTCAGGCTTCTTAACCTCCCCTATCAGCCCGCAAGTTTTGTCCTGCCCCATTTCCATTTCTGAATGGTATCATACGTTGAAATGATGGGTTCTGTGGTTTGTGTTCCTAATACAAATCCATGCCAGATTACTGAGCATGTTCCCAGGGGCTCCGCTGCCCTCCTCTTCCCCTGGCGGAGCACAAGCCCCAGTCTAGAAGGATCTCCATGTCATCTGGACAAACATCAATTTCCACTGTGCCGCAGATGTCCCGACACACCAATTAATAGAGTACCAGCAAACAGATACTGGCCAGGGAGGCTCCACAGCATGGTGACCAAAGGTTCTGCTCTGGGGTCAGACAGGCCTGGATTCAAGTCACAGCTCAGCGTCCTCAGGGAGTTCCCTGAGCCCTAGTTTCATTGTCATTAACGTCATTAACGTGGGGATAGTGATGAGGATCACCTCGCAGGGTTTCTAACAGGTTGCTAAGCCTCAGCAAGGTGCCGGCACATGGCAGGGGCTTACACGGATGGCAGTATTATTCATGTTGCTTGTTAATGAGCAGAGCACCTTAACTGCACCCATCAGTGAACAAGATCAAAGGAAACAGTGCTTGTCCTCATGGGGCCAACAAAAAGAGAGATGGGGACCAGGGCGGGAAAAAAACCAAAAAACTCAATTGCCTGAAATCAGAAGGAAAATAGCAAAAAGAAAAAAAAAAAAAAAAAAGGCACAGTAATTTGCCAAAAAATAGGGAAGGGAAAATCTGGGAATTTGTTCCCAGTTCTCAACTCCAAAAAAACAAAAACCTTCATAACTTATTCCTGTGTCCTGTCCTGGTGCTGAGTCTTGGAGCCGAAGGTCTAGCTTCCTGGCGGGTGAGGAGCTGGTTTTGTTTTCCTGCGAGAACTGGGTGCGTGTGTTCCCCTTTCGACCCAGACCCCATTACCTGCAGAAAAAATTATTCATTCAACATTTAGCCCACTTGCTGTGGGCTGGGGACTTTCAGGAAGTGTCACTTTGGGCACCTGAGGTTACAGTACACTCCTGCTGGGTGAAATGCGTGAGGAAGGTGCCGCAGGGATAACCAGCCAGCTGACGAAGCCCGACGTGAGGCAGGTCTGGGCGTTCTCCACCGCGGGCTGCCTGACCCACCACCCCTCCATGCGGAGGGCTGTCACGTTCTGTCTGTGGGAGATTCCAGAGCCGCAGTCGCATGTTCCACTTACTACTTAGTGAATGAAGATCTTAGGTCCCATTTGGGGGACAGGGGATGGGTTACCGGTACGAAATATAAATAGTTCTGAGGGACGGAAAGATCAAGAGCACAGATGGCGCGCAGGCCCCTCTCCTCGGCTGACTTGCAGAGGCACAGAACAGACAGCCCACTGCTGCGGGCCTCTGGGCAGTGGCGGGGGGGGGGCAATTTTCTCTGGGGGAGCCCAGAAGGACCGCGAGAGTTGTGCCTTGGACCTGCTGCATGATGGTCACACACTCAGCCTGGCAGGTAGAATCTGACTTTGCAACACAATTTGAGAAAATTATCACCATAGCAAATGTGCCCTACTTCACTTAGTAAAAATAAAATGGGTAAGCCCTGGCCGGGTAGATGAGTTGTTTGGAGTATCATCCTGATATGCCAGGTTCGATCCCTGGTCAGGGCACATATAAGAATCAACTAATGGCCCTGGCCAGTTTGGTTCAGCAGTTAGAGTGTCAGCCCACAGACCAAAGAGTCTCCGGTTCGATTCCAGTCAAGGGCCTGTGCCACGGTTGCAGTTCTGTCCCTGGCCCTGATCGAGGAAGCAACCAATCAATGTGAGATGTCTCTCTCTTTCGCTCTCTTCCTCTCTCCCTCCCTCCCACTCTGTCTGAAAATAAAGGGTCTCAGGTGAGGATTTAAAAAAAAGAATCGTCTGGCTGGTATGGCTCAGTGGTTAAGCGTGGACCCGTAAACCAAGAGGTTGCTGGTTCGATTCTTGGTCAGGTTGTGGGCCTGATCCCCGCCCCCCCCCCCCCCGCACCACCAATCGATGTTTCTATCTCTCTCTCCCTCTCTCTCTCAAATCAATAAAGAAAAAAAAATTTAAAAAAAAAGAATCAACCAATGAATGAATAAGTGGAACAACAAATTGATGTTTTTCTCTCCTTCCCCTTCCCTTCTCTCTGAAAACCAATAAAAAATAATAAAAATAAAATGGGTGTTATTTTGACATTTTGTGTTTCCTTGCCCCACACTCAAACAGTTCCTTCCTCATAGATGTGCTAAGTCTACAAAGTTAGAGCATTCATAGCCAAATTGGTGCTATCTAGCTATCGATATCATATATGATAGGATTTTTCCTACCCTTCTTTTATCAACTTAAATTTCTGATCAAATATAGACGAGTTTTTATTTTTTTATTTTTTTTATCCTCACCTGAGGACATTTTTTGTTCAGATAGAGTGGGAGGGAGAGAGAGGAAGAGAGAGAGAGAGAGAGAAACATCAATGTGAAAGGGACACATCGAGTGGCTGCCACCTGCACGACCGACCAGGGCCGGGGACAAACTGCAACCAAGGTACATGCCCTTAGCAGGAACCGAACCCGGGTCTCTCGGGACCGCAGGCTGATGCTCTAACCGCTGAGCCAAACCGGCCAGGGCTATAGATGAGTTTTTAAAAATCCCATAAATCCAGGCCCCTCTGTGGAGATGTTCTTCAGCTGCCTTGCCCTCTGACTCTGAATTTCTGTATAAATGTGTATTAACATTTCCTGGCTTTGTTCAGCTTGCAGCGGAGCAGCGGGAGACGACGCACAGGGAGATGAAACTCAGCCCTCACATCCACCCAAGCCAGAGCCCTTCTGCCAAACTCACGGAGGCATTCGCAGTCTCCTCCTCTGCACACGTGCACATGTCTGCGTGGCAGGGATGCGCGAGTGTGTGGCCCCCGGCTCATCTGTACTGGGGCGGCTGGGCAGCAGTGTGTATATGTGAGGAGGTGTGAGGGCGAGAGGGGTAAGGATCTGGGAGGATGCTATTAGAAGTGGGGTTTGGCCATACCTAAGGCCGATTTCAGGATGTCTGGTGGGGAACCCTTGCTCTCAGGGTGTTAGCCCTGCTGGATGGTCCCAGGAACCACCTCTGTCTGGGCCTGGGCCATGTCAGCCCTCTGTCACTCTGCCGTACCCCACCCACCTCACTCCAACCACAGTCTAGGAGTGCTCACCTGTCCTTACTCCCCCTTCCTGGCCACCCCCGGCAAACAGCACTCTGGGGTCAGCCCTAGGGGATTCCCTGGGGCCTGGCTATTTAGGAACAACTGAACCTCAGTCCCAGAAGCTGCTGGCTCCAGGGCCCCTCGGGCCTTGGAAGGACCTGGGCTCTGAGTCCCAGGGAGAAGATGGAGCACAGGCTAACAGGAAGCCATTCCCTGGCTCTGGAGAGGCTCCTTCCGACCACCCGAAAAACTCAACCAAGCCTCGCCCCACCCCAAGGGGCACTGCCTCTCCCCACCTGCAAGCAGAACCATGAGGTCCAGACAAGTGGGGAAACAGCCCCAGCACCCTGAACAGCTCCCTGACGACCTGCTACTGGAGGCCAGGCGGCTTGCTCCGTCCTGGGCTAGAAGCTGAGCGAATTTCCTACCAAGGGACGCTGTCCAGGGAAGGTCCCGACAGGGTGGCCCTCCTTGGCTACCACCACTCAGCTAGCCATCAGCTTCTCCCCGAACACCGTGAGCTTGCCTGCCTCTGCCCAAGCATCTCCCCCCATCTTCCTGAACCTTCTCATGCCTTGGGCCTAGCTTCGCTCCCCTCCACCGGACTCTGGGGTGTGTCTCTCCTTTTCTCTCCTCTGAGAAGCTTCGCCTAGCACAGGCCTTGGCATCAACATTGTCCCTGATGCCCTATGAGAGCTTCTGAGTCTGCCTGCCGCCTACTGAGATCCAGTTTGCACGTCTGTAAACTGCAGCAATCGCAGCTCCTCCCTTGCGGATTAAATACGTGAGGAGTACATAGGATAATGCGCATACAGCATCTAGGAGAAGCCTGACACCCAGAGCGGTCGTATGTGATAGCTGAGACTGCGTGATGATCCACATGCCATCGGTGTCCCACACATGCAGAATGAGGGACAACGCACAGCTACAACAGTGCAGACACAACCTGCTCCCCCACCCAAATGCTTTCCCTGGGCTGCCTTCCAGTGTCTTGCTCTCTGTATCTCTATGGCTTCTGAACCGCAGGACACTCTCAGCAGACACCCAAGGATCTCACTGTTGAGGTGCTCATGACATTCACAATGGCATCATATCAAAAGTTCCGTCCTTTCTGATCTACAGCAGAAAGCCTGCCTGAAGGTCATCCTCCTCGAGACCATGATGCACGGGCCTCAGCCCTATAGCCTGGGCAGGGCCAGCTGGGCCGGTCAGGGCCCCTCCATCCACAGCAGACTTCAGACACAGCTGCCCCCACCGCTCCCTACACAACAGCATACACACTCACCTCGATGGCCTTGTAGAAGATGCTGGTGCCAATCTGGACGACCTCCAGGTTCTGCTCCTGCTCGTTACGTGCGCACTTGATGTAGGTCATCCAGCTTCGGTGGTCCTCCTGGCTGGCATCGATAAAGTAGCGCACTGTGCCATCTTCATTGAACACCTGGGCACAGGTGAATCAGGGACTAGGTGAGGCAGGGCTGTGTCAGGGGTGCCACCTGTGCCCAAGCCCGGGCCCCATGCCAGGCACATCCACACACTCTCTCTCCATCGTCACAACAGCCCCAGGAGGTGGATACAGCTATTATTTCAGTTTTCAAGCTGAGGACAGAGAGGCTCAGAGTGGTACAGTGACTTTCCTGAGGCCAGCTGGCTAGAAGTGGCCAACAGGGAGTCAGTCTTACGGTCCCACAGGCTCTTTCTTGCTGCCATGTCCTCGCCATCTCCAGAAGAAAGGGGTCTCCAAAGGATCACGGGACAAAGCAGCATCCAGCTAGCTCTCCGGGGATGGAGAGATGCTCCTCAGGGCAGTGGAGAGCACTGGTCACAACCACAGAGGGCACACAGGAGCCCAGAGAGGTAAAGCTGGCTCACTGTGGCACCTGGCCTGGCCTAAGCCCCTTTGTGGGAGCTGCCAAGGATATTCAGAGGTTGACCTGGACCCCAACTTCCTAACCCAGCAACAAGCAGAGAAAGTAACCACTGGCTTGGCCCTCCAGAGGAGGTAGGAGGTGAGGTTAGGAGAGGCCTCTGGGCCATCCGCCATTTCCTTCCTCCCGCTGCTGTGACCAGGTGCAGTATTTGTCATTTTCCATGCTGCTTCGGGATGAGGAGAAAACTACGGGAGGCTAGGAGCCAGCTCCCAGCCCTCGGGGGCCCGGGCAAGCCACACGGCCTCTCTGATTCTCAGTGTGTCCTCCTCCGTGAAGTGGGCCAACAGCAGTCCTGCTCCCTAAAATTGGCCAGAGGAAAGAGGGTCCAGTTTTTTGGAATGAAGCCTTTGGGGAGCATACTGGGGTGGGGTGGGAGAATCCAGGAGCATGGGGTCCCGCCTTGAGGAGCGCAGGGAATGGCTGCAGCTCCCAGCAAAGGCAGAAGCAGCTTCCGGCGGTGGAGGTCCCACCTGTGCTCTCCCCCAGGTGGTGCCTACCTCCCACATGAGGTTGTTGTTCTTGCAGATGTCCACATGCTCCGGGGCTATGACGCGGCCCGTGAAGGGGCCCATCTCGGTGCCCGCTTTGATCCACGTTTTGGAGAAGATGCCGAGGCCTTCCCCGGGGATGGAACTCTGTGCAATGATCACCTCGGCAGGCAGCACCAGGCTAGACAGCTTCTGCACCTCTGCGGCCACGGGGCAGGGGCATAGGGTCAGAGTCTGAGGAGCCTGCTGGCAGTCCTGCCCACCCACCAACCCCAAACCTGCTGGGCTCCGTGAGAGAGAGAGAGGATGAGGGCTGTGGTAGCGTGCCCTCTGTTTGCAACCCGGGAACCCTCAGTGCCCTTGACAGCGGTGCTGTAGGGCTTAGTTCTACTTTCTTTGGTCTCTCCGTGAATTCTCAAAGCACCCACAAGTTCCCCTGCTCTCACCCCAGGGAAGCTCAAGAACACTGAACCAACCACAACGAGTGGTTTTACAAAGGGGAAACTGAGGCCAGCTCCCATGAGAAGGTGATGGCCAAGTTGAGATTCTTTGCCCAGTCCCATTTTGGGTTCTTCCACCTGTCACTCCAACAGAGCTCACTGTGTGTCTGGCCATGAGCACAGGGAACTATCTGGGAGGGCCCTGGGTGCGGTCATGGGCTCTGACTCCTTTGGGGCTACGGGAGGCTCTGTTCCCAGGATGGTCTGGCAGAGCTGGGAACAGACCTTAGGCTTCGAGGACATGGGGCTTAAAAGAAAGCAGGATTCTGCACTCTCTGTGTGACCCCGGGCCTGCCTGTGTCCCTCTATGCACCCAGGATCTGGGATGTCAGGAAGGGCAGCTCCTGAACTCGGGTGAGCCCTGCAGTCGCCTCTCTGGGCCTGGAAGAGCTGGAGCGGCCCACAATCCCTGGGGGTTCCCCTGCAGGGCCTGGCAGCCGGTGTGGGAGCAGCAAGACGCACTGGGGCGGCCTCCATGTCTTACAAGGTTCCCCTCTAAGCTACCTGGGAAAATACCCAGCAAGCAGGCCGGCTGAAAGGGGGGGTTAAACGGTGTCCATTGCAGCGCGGCTGGCAATTTGTCACGCTGTTAAAGTGATCGCATTCATTCGGCTCCATTCGAAAGAAATTGCTAATTCTAAATTCATTAGCCCTGGAAGAATGCTGTAGCAGTAAATTGTAGCTCAATGCGGAGGGGACTTGTTTAAAAGGGGCCGAGGAATTCCCCTTACAAAAAGGAGGGATTAGATGGTTGACATAGCGTGAATGGAAGTGGAATTAGTCTGCACGGTAAATTAAGAGAGGAACAGAAATCGTAAAGGGGGAAGAGGGCGACGCGCAGAGATGCCGGCGCCCGGGAAAGATATTGTTTGCGGGTTGATGAATGAGGAATAAGAACTTGAGACATCTTAAAGAAAGGAAACTTTTCTCGCTCTCTTTCTCTCCCTCACTCTCTCCGCAGCTTTCTCTCCCTGCCTGTCCGCCCTCCGCCCCCTCCCCAGACCCCGCTGCCTTTTAAAGTTCTTGGTTTAAGTGGGAACTTTCGCGGGTCAAGCCCAAGTTAACTAAATGAATTTAAAACCCCTTCTTTTTGAGTCAACTGCTATTACACGCCTAGTAAGGCTTTAAATGCCAGGAGCCCGCCGGCTCAAAGGGCTCAGCGAGCGGCGGGCGGGGGAGCGCGGGGCAGCCCGGCCCACGATCCCGATCTCTCTCCTCGCCTCAGGGCGGGGAGCTGTCCTCCGCCCCACCCGGGCTTGGCTGCTCGAGCCCTGGTTGGGTTTGCGGGAAACCGAGGCACACAGAGCATCTGGGAAGCCCGGGTTGGCGCGAGCAGCTTCAAAGCCTCGTGTCTCCACCGCAGCCGCGCATAGCCAGGCAGGGAATCAAGGGCGGCCGGGAGGAGGGGACACGACCGGCCTCGACGGCTGACTCACCGCCGGAGAAGGACTGCGCCAGGACCTCGGCGGTGAAGGCGGTCTTGGGGCTGGCATGGTGGCTCTTGTCCTCGAAGAGCTGTTCGCCCAGCACGTTGCGCCAGCGGCCGTACAGGAAGCTGTGCAGGATGTCGGAGGTGATGACCTCGGCCAGCGCCAGCCCCGGAGCCTTCAGCCCCGTCTTGAGCACGAGGGCCTCAGCCGGGAGCACGGAGCCCATCATGGGCGGCCCAGGGCTCGCCGGCGCCGGGGACGGCCGGGCAGAGGCGAGGCTGTGTAGGGCGAGAGTGGGAGCGGAGGAGCGAATGAAGAGTGCTGTGGGCAGGAGGAGAAGGAAGAGGATCAGAGGATGAGGATGCAGGAGGGAGGCGAGGGGGTGGCTGGGAGGAAAGTGAACCAGGGGGAGCAAGGCGGAGAGGAAGAGAGACGGAGAAAGCAGCAGAGATGGCAGAGGCGGAGTGGAGGGCGACAGAGACCCGATGGGGTGGAGGCGGAGGCGGTGCGGGGGTGCGGGGCGGGTGGGGGGCGGGTGGCTGCAGAGAAACGGCGGTGGTGAGGGGCTCTCAGACGTGCGCTAGCCTCTCGCACACCCGGCCGGACGGTCTTCGCTTTGGCAAAATCTCAGCGCCTTTATAGGAGCCTCAGTGACCCTCCTAATTGGTTATTAATGACGCCCTGACGTCGGAGGACAGACTTGTACCCGGCCGGACTCGAGGAGCCTTCGCCACCACAGCCCCCCATACTCTCCTCCTGCCCCTCCCCGGCCCTTCCTCCCCCGCCCTCCTCTTCCTCCTCCTCTCCCCTTGGGAAGCCCAGGGCTGGGAGGGAGGCTCAGCCCGCCTCCAGGAGAGGAGGGGACGGAGCTGGGGAGGGGGCTCAGCGAGACGCACTAGGACCCCAGGGACCTGACTGGGCAGGAGGAGACGCTGGCCTCCGCCGGCAGGCCTCGCACTCACCCACTGTCCCAGGCCAGATCTGCACTCATCATCCCAGCCCGGATGGGTCCCAGACTCCTTGGCCCGCCCAGGGCTCTCCAGGGCTCCAAGCCCCGGACTGTGGTAGTCGCCCCGGAACCCACAGGCCCGACGAGACCCGCGCTGATCTGCGCAGACGGAGCCGCCGGAGCCGGCGCTTCGCTTCAAACGGGCGCTCCAATCACACCGCTCGCTGCTCATAGTCAGTTGTGAAACCATCCCTGGGCGAAGAGGGCTGCTTGGCGGGGCTGCAGTGGCCGTCAGGGCTGGGCAGGGACTGACACGGGTGGGTGATGGGCTCCTGGCCCGAGGGGGCTAGGTCGCGAAGGGCAGACAGAAATCCGCACTAGCAGGGGGTTGCTGGGAAAAGGCTTTCCTGCTGGGCGTAGCGGGGATAGAAAGGGATCCCCGGACTGTACTGAGTAGGAGCAGACGTGCCCCTGAGCGATGCAGGCAGTCCCGGCCAGGCTCCAGTGCGTGCTCGGCTCAGTACCAGGCCTCCCAGCTCCGTTGCTCAGATTCAACCTTAGGAAACCCACTGCGCCGGCACTCCTCCTTCCTTCTTGTCTTCTACCTCTCTTTCTCCTCCAACCTCCATCTTCTCCCCTTTCCTCCTTACTCCTCACCCCCCTCCCCATCCCACCAATAGACTTTCTGCTGGGAGGTTCCAAGGCACCGGAGGACCAGCGCAGCCTCTCTCCGGGACCGCAGGTGTTGAGCCCGTAGCCAGGCGGGAAGGCCACGGCTTCTTGCAGGCAATGCTGACTCCTGGGGTTAGTCTCAGGTCCCCACCTCCAGCACCGGACAAGGGAGGGAGACATGGGGACCCCCCCCCACCTGTAGAGCTCCGCAGCAGGTCCCCCCACCCTGTTATTTCAGATTCCATTAACAACCCGGGATTGCTGGAGGAAGCCGACCGCCCAGGTCTCTCCACAGGGAGGAAACTTGGGTGGAGAGGCAGGGGACTGGCCCTCCCACAGAGTCGCTGTCCTCAGGCCCCTTGGTAAGGAGTTCCCTCCACAAGGGGGTCCAGCCTTTGCTAGGCCCGCCTCACACCTGGCAGCCCTGGACCCCCAGCCTCTGCACGCGGGGTTCGGCCAGTGATCACCAACACTACGGAGTCCGCATCGGGGCGTAGAATAAGCAACCACCGGTTTTCAGTCCCAGGGCCCAGGGCCCAGGGCCACCTCCAGGCTGATGCCTGGGGAGGTTGTATCTGGCAGAAGGTGCGACCTTCGGACCTACGCCAGCAGAGGGCAGCGCTGCGGAGGAGAGAGCGCAGTCCGCAGATTAGAGTCCCTTCTAGACGCCTCCAGTGAGTCACACTGGCTCTGGTTTGAGCCGAGGGGGCGGACGGAGTCCAGCACGGGAGCCTCATCGGCGCCAGGGACTTGGCTTCTACAAAGACTTAGTGGAGCAGGAAATGCGCCCGGGGCAAAGGAGACTACATCGGGGAGCGCTGCCAGGGGCCACGAGCTCAGTTCCCAAGCCCCACAGCCAACCCCAGCGCCTCAGGGAGACCAAGGCAGACGAGGACTGCGGTGCATCCTTGGGATGGCTCTTCTCTCTGGGCTACAGTGTCCCTGTTTGTGCAATAGTTTGGGTTGCACTTTGTGAACAGGTTTCTTTTGCTTTGTCTGTTTTTGGGTCAGGTGACCTCCGTAAACCCTGAGGATTTTGCCAATTCCGGACCACACCCCACTAAGAAAAGCCCTCTGGTGCAGCAACATTTGTGTCCTGACCCCAGCTAGGGGTCAGAAGGTGAAAGGACCAAAGACTCTGACCCCCCAGGGAGCTCTATTCCTTTCCCGGAGACCCACAAATCCAGGGAGTGGTGCTGCGGGTGGGGTGGACACGGAGCCCAGAACAGCCTCCCAGTCAGTGCGCCCGGTGGCCCCACTTGTCTCCACTGGAAGCTCAAATTCTGTACTTCTGGTCTAGCCGTAAACCCACCTGGAACGCGCTCCAGGAGAAGGGGGTCCTATAGGCAGCGCCCCAGTCTCAGGGCCCATTGAAATTGGGGAGCCAAGAACCCTGCGTTTTCATCTCCCCTCAATGAGACTGCGAGGGAAAACATTGCACCTTCAGGGGTTTCTCGAAGGCTGAACCGTATCGTTTTCTACGGGGCCCAGGCGCAGTGTACAAGGGTACTGAAGTCCCCTCCGCTGGCCGGGGCCGGGGCCGGGGCCTGAGCTCACAGGCGCCGCCCCGCCCCCCCACCCCTCGCACCCGCGGGCCGCCGCTCTGCGATCTCTTTAATATTCATGGGCGTTAATAGAGAGGCCCCCAGTATATCGGTCCTTTGTGGGCGGCTCGTAGGGTTTGAATAGGCCCCGGCCCCCTTTCTTCGGAGCGGCTTCCCGAGGGGCCGGGCCTGGAGTGAATGGCCCGGCTTCCCGCCCCGCGTCCCCACCCCCTTGCAGAGAGAACATCTTTATCCCCGCCGCCGCCGCCGCCGCCCGGGCCCCCATTTACGCGGCCCGGGCTCCGGGCAGAACGAATCAATCGGCCGCGGCTCTTTGGAGGTCATCCTCATGGCCCGTCTCCCCCTTCTCGCCGAGCCCACGGGAGGGAGGCTGAGGCAGGCCGAGGGACCCACGGACTGAGGACATGGGTTGGGGAGAGTAGCTCGGGCCCAGACAGGTTAAAAGGAGCTCGGGATCCTGGGGCCACCCGAGACGGGCGATTTCTACTTGTTGCCCAGCGCAGGGAGGAGCGCGACGAGAACACGGGCCGCGGCTTAAGCCCAGAGAGCCGTCTACCCCCCTCCAGGCAAAGGTGCGCGCCCCTTCAGGCAGGGGTTCGCACCTGAGAGGCCCGGCGCACAGGGTGAAGGGTGCCCCAGGCCCCGCCGCCCGACCCGCAGGGCACTTTCGTTCCGCTAGTGCGCCCAGGTCTGGACAACGCACTGCAGCGGGGCTTTCGGAGGGACGGCCGGTTCCCAGCTCCCCGGCGGAGGGGAGCGCAAGCCGCTCAGGCGGGGCCAAGGCACACAGGTCTCCGCTCCTCCCGCCCGCTGGCCCTTGGAGGCGCAGAAAGGAGCCCATTGTCCGCTGGGAAATACATTTTTGGGGGCCGAGTGAAAGCCTGTCTTTCTGTTGAACTTTAGAAGAAAGTCTTCTGCCCTTGCCCTCGGAGGGAGAGATTTGTCCCCCCTCCCAGGAGCCTCGCTCGCCGCCTCCTCCTGAAACATCTGCTGGGGGAAAATCCACCCTGGAGGGCAGATCGCTCGCTCTAAGCCCCGCGAACTCATTAAAAAGATATTAGCGGCGGGGGCGGCTCCCGCGCAGGTATCGATCGGCCGGAATGAGCCTGAGGAAGAAAAAGCGAAGAATGTGGATGCGCCGCGCCCGACCCCCTACCCGGGGCCCTAACCCCTACGCCCCAGCCTTGTGGCGAGAATGGGGCCCCTGCGCTGTCCCTGCTTCCGGGGCTTCCCAACCGCTTGCCCGGCTCTCCCCTCTCTCGCTGGGCGCCCCCGCCTCTCCTCGCCGCGCGGGGCCCCGGCTTCTCCCCCGCTCCCCTCCGCTCGCTCGCCGCCAGGGTCGCGCTCTCCACGTCCCGTCGCCCTGCTTCTCCCTCTCCTCGCCCTCCTTCCGCCGCCCTGTCTGTCCCCTTCGCGCACGTCGGCCCCGCCCCGGCTTTCTCACACCCTCTCGGCTTCGGGCTCCCATTTCTCACTTCTGCTTCCTGCGTCTCAATATTTCGGGTCTCCATTCCCGCCCTGGCCTAGGGGAATTTCTTCCTCGCGTGGGTCCCGTGTGTCCCCCCGCCCTCACTCTGCGGCCGGCTCTGGGCCCCAGGGCTCTCCCCGCCGGCGCGTCCAAAGGCTCGACGGCGCCGTGGTGGGTGGGGGTGCGGGCCGCCGAGATGGCTTCAATAGACGTGACTCTGGGCGGCCTGCGCGGGGCTGCAGGCGGAGGGGCGGCGGCAACGCCGTGAATAGGGACAGCGCCCTCCCTCAATCTAATTAGCCGCCGCGGCCCCGGAGAGACAAAGGCGCGCCCTGGGGCACCCACGTCGGGCGTTAGGCGCGGAACCTGCTCCGTGGCTGGCAGGAGACTGGCACGCGAGTCTCCCTGGGAGCTGCGCCTCCCGGAATCTCACCCCCACCCTGTCGCCCACACGGGGCCCCCAGGCTCCGCGATGCCTGCGCCAAACTCCCGGCAGATCAATGCGGCGGGACGGGGCGGAGAGACGCTCGGGGAAGCTCAGAATCCAGAAGAGACGACGTGGCTGTGGGAGACGGTGGTGCCCGCTCCAGGAGGCAGGGGGGTGGGGTGGGAGGGAGACGAAGGCAAAGAGGTCGAGACGGAAGGATCCAGATGACAATCATAGTCTGCATAGTCTGAGGTGGAGACACGAGGACACGGGGAGGAAGGAATGAGACAGGTATTCCAAAAGAGACCTAAGGAGACTTTTGGGAGGTAGAGAGTTGGCCAAGAGGCAGGGAGCGGGAGGAGTGAGGGCGCCTAGACACAGAGGTCGGTATGGGCGGGAGGAGGAGGGAGGAAGAAAGCACGCAGGAAGCCTTCCTACTCACTCCCACCCGCTTCTTTCTTCAGGGGCCCTGCCCACCCCTCTGCCACTGCCATCTCCACTGCCAGCACTCCCGACTTCCTGTCTCCCAGCTCTGTACCTGCTCGTCCTTCCACCTGCTCCGTCCTCGGAGCAGAGAGAGGGTGGCCACGGAGAGTGGTAGCCTAATTCTGCTGCTCCCCGCCACCACCTGCTGTCACCCACCCCACCGCCTGCTTCTCAGGGAATCCCGGAGCTCTGGCTGCTCCTCTGTCCAGCCAGTACTGCTTGGGCACCCACGGTGTGGCAGGCCCTGCTGGCCCCGGCAGACCCAGTCCTTGCCCTCACACCAGCTTCCAGAAGTGCAGGGTGCGTCCTGATGGCCAGAGGTGCTGGCAGCCTCTCCCAGGCCAGCCTCTCTGGGGGTTCTTGTCCCAGTGGCTTCAACTCACTGTGAAGTGAACACCAATAACCTTGCCTGTCTCGTAAAGCTGATGTGCCCGGTGGGTAAGCTCACACCAGGGATAACTGTGGTTGTCATTCCTCTTATTGCCTCCTCTCCAAAGACCACTTGTCCCCACATGTACAGGTCCCCTGAACCCATCAGGAGAGACTCTAGGCCCAGGAGACCTGGAGATGCGAGTCCAATCCTGGCTCCAGTCGGTACTGCTGGGAGCAAAGGCACCCATTCCCCTCTCTGAGCCTCAGTTTCTTCTTCTGTAAAATGGGGATAACAACAGAACCTCCACTGGGAGGGCTGTCATGAGGAAAAACACACAATGCATGAAAACCCATAGGAGAGTGAATGTACTTGATATATGGAAACTATTAGCAAGTCATTACATTTAAAAAGTTACCCATGGTCATACTTGGAAATGTGTGAAATATAAAAGTATGAATGAAGGTGGGTACCAAATATTGCCTACAAAAGTATAATGAAAAAAGCAAAACCAAATGCTAAGGAAGTTGACCAGTATGCTCAAGATTCTGTGGTTCATGTCTCACAAGGAGTGGTTGGAAAGAAAAAACACCTCAAAAATAATAATAGTAACAATAAGAATAGTAATAATAAAATCAACATTTGCACCCTGGCTGGTGTGGTTCAGTGGTTAGAGCATTGGTCCGCAGACCAAAGAGTTGCAGGTTCGATTCCCAGTCAGAGGCACATACCTTGGTTGTGGGTTTGATCCCCTACTCTGGTTGAGGTGCATGCAGGAGGAACCAATCAATGTGTCTCTCTCACATTGATGTTTTTCTCTCTCTCTCCCCCTCCTGCTCTCTTTGAAGATAAATGCAAAAATGTCCGCAGGTGAGGATTAAAAATATATATATATATATATTCTTGGGTAAGGATTAAAAAAAACAACAAAGAACATTTGTTACACACTCACTAAATGCCAGTACTTTTATGTACTTAACAAGGATTTCTTTCAATCTATCCTCACCAAACACACTCAGGTAGCTGCTATAATTATCTTCATTTCTCAGATGAGGAAACTGAGCCACAGAAAAGTTAAATGTCTCAGTCAGGAGCAATTCTGGCCCCAAGCAACAGTGAACCTGACCTCAGTGGCTGCTGTAACAAGGGGTTTATTTCTCAAATAAAGAGTGCAGAGATAAGTATGTATCTGTGGGCCTTGGTCAACAGCTCAGGGATGAGAGGCCTGAGGTTCCCTCTGTTCTCATAACAAAATGGCTGCAGCAGCCCTGCCATCACAATCGAGGAAGGAAGGAGAAAGGGAAAGATTCACTGACGTCCCCATGGTAACACATAGTGAGCAAAGAGCAGAGCTGAGACTCAAACCTAGGCAACCTGACTCCAGGGCAAAGCCTTAACTACTGTCCAGTATAGCCTCCTGGCTGGGGCTGCTGAGGCCAAAGGAACCATGACTTAGGCAGACCTGTGCATCACCTGTGAACTCCAAGAGGCTGTTCCAGTGGGTAGAGAAGCAGCTTTCATTTGCTGTGGAGAAATCAGGCATGAGGTGTACAGAAATGAACTCTGTGGTCCCTTCTGACCCATTACAGCAGCCTGGTGATTGGGCCCAGAGCTCCTCGAGGGCAGAGAACTTGCGCTAATCTTCCTTGTCTCCAAGGCCAGCTCTGGGGCCTGGCAAATAGCAGGTGCTCAGCCAGGGAATGAACAGTGGAGTGAACAGAGGCATGTTGGCAAGAACAGGCTGTGAAGGACAAGGCCTCTGGACTTGCCTACCTTCTCTGGGTGCCCCGAAGAAGCCTCTGTGTCCCAGCAAAGTGACATCTGGGGACCTCCAGCCCCTATCAACCTGGCAGATCCTAGAGGCTAGGGCAGCTCAGATCGACCAAAACCCTGGGGCCCAGTCAAGGTGAGGGAAGAGGTTCTGAGGCCCAGTCACAAATGCTCCCACATGAATTGACATGAGCAAGTGGGACAACATGTCCTCAGACCTGAAAGTCAGAGCCAGAGGGAACCCTGCAGGAGGCTGGGCCCAATCAAGGCCCTTCTTTCCCTCCCACTTGCCCAAGCCAGGGCCTTAGACTCCCTAGGCCTCCCTGCCTCCAGCCTGTACGCCATCCACACTGCAAGACGCCTCTCTGGTAGCACCTTTATCATCACTGCAGTCTAGTTCCAAAGCTGTCAGTAGCATCAAGGATAAAGTGGTGGCGGCACCTGTTCTCTGAGAGCCCCTTTTTGCTCTCATGCTGAGCACTGGGTCACACACATGTACACGGGACTATTGACAGCTCACAGCAAGTCTGCAGGATATGTTCCAACATTCACCCATTTCATAGCAGAGGAAACTGAAGCCAAGTGAGAGTAATAAAAGCCTTCTGAGCCTGTGCCCTTCCCCTTTACCCCTTCCTTAGCTCTCTACAGCCAGAGAAGGAAGCCCTCAGACACTGTATCTTCCTATCGATGTGCCCTATGCAAGCCCAATTCTGTAGACTTGTCAGGTTATGTGTGTTAAACTGGGCTGAATAAAGACTTTTAGTTTTAGATTCATTCACCTTCTTCCACCTTGACCTATGCCCACCTCTCCCCACCACTGTCCAGTGGCAGACTGTGGGCAATCAGGGAAGACAAACTCGTTGGAAGACCACTTAAATGAGCTGTAGCTGTAATGAAGGGGAAATCTGCTGTTCCAAATGTCCCACAAGTCACAAGTTGCATTTATTCTGGAGCCTTCTGGACACTCCAGACTCTCGATCATCATGTATTTATTTCATTTTATTTATTAAAAAAAAATTTTTTTTATCCTCACCCGAGGACATTTTTGCATTTATCATCAGATAGAGTGGGAGGGAAAGAGAGAGGGACAAAGAGAGAAACATCAGTGTGAGAGAGACACATCGACCAGCTGCCACCCACACAACCCCAACCGGGGCCGGGGACAAACTGCAACCGAGGTACATGCCCTTAGTGGGAACCAAATCCGGATCTCGCTAGTCCACGGGCCGACACTCCAACCGCTGAGCCAAACCCATCAGGGCCATGTATTTATTTTAATCATGCAAATATTGAATGCAAACTCACAATGTGCCAAGCTGGACCTGGAGCTTGGGGACATGGAGCAAGGCAAGTCGTGCCCTGAAACCTCCACCCAGGCTTGGCAACTTCTGGTCCCTGGAACTTCAGTTAAAGGTGAATTAGTTAGGCGGCATCTACTGAGAGCTTGCAGCGTGCCAGCCCTGTCTGAGCACTGAGGAGAAGCCAAAGAGGACCCATCTGGTGTCTATCCTCGCGATGCTGCTGTTTTCTTAGCAAGCCATACCCAGGCCACAGTGGTCCACCATACCCAGGCCACACTGCAGGACATTAGTTGGAGTCACAGAATTCTTTTCTTTGGAATTTCAAGAAGAAAAGTCTCATATCCTTGTTCTCCAGCTGGTCGGAATGTCCTTCTGTTCCCACAGCTCTTGTGTGTGGGTGCTAAGAGCCACTGGCCCACCAAGCTGTCCACCTGCCGCACCTTTTGGCCACATCAGCAGGGCTCCAGCGTGCTAATGGTAGATCACAGCTGAGAGCTGTAGGACTCAGTCCAGTCTGAGGAGGGCTCAAGGAAGCCCAAAGTCAGGAGGGGAGACCAAAAGAGAGAATTCCAAATCTCTGGCACGTATAGCTATAGCAAATATCACCCAGAGCCCAACTTCTAGGCCGAGTATCATACGTCCTAACACTAAACGCCTAATTTACCATAGTTCCTGATACAACGCACTTCCATTTCAACTAAAACATCAAGGTATGCTAAAAGGAAGATAAAAAAACAATCTGAAGACATAAAGCAATAATCAGAGCTAGACTAAAAAAATGCATCAATGCTGGAATTATCAGACAGGGAATTTAAAATAACTATGATTAATATGTTAAAGACTCTAAGTGAAAGAGGGGCAACATGCAAGAACAGATAGGTAATGTAAGCAGAGAGATGGAAACTCTAAGAAAGAATCCAGGGAAAAGCTAGAAATCAAAAACACTGTAACAGAAGTGATGGGGTGATCAATAGACCAGACACAGCTGAGGAAAGAATAAGTGAGCCTGAGGATATGTTAATGAAAATGTCCCAAACTGAAGTGCGAAGAGAAAAAAGAATGAAAGAAACAACAGGGTAACCAATAACTGTGGGACAGTGTCAAAGGTGTGACATAAGTGTAATCAGAATACCAGAATGAGAAGAAAGCGAGACAGAGCAAAAGAAATATTTGAAGTACAGCCCTGGCCAGTGTTGCTCAGTGGTTATAGCGTAGCCCATGGCTCAAAGTGTTGCAGGTTCAATTTCTGGTCAAGAGCACGTACCTGGGTTGCAGGTTCGATCGCCCATCCTGACTGGGACACGTGCAGGAGGAACCAACTGATGTGTCTCTCTCATATCAATGTTTCTTTCTCTATCTCCCCCTCCCTCCCTCCTTTCCACTCTCTCTAAAAAACAATGGAAAAAAGGTCCTTGGGTGAGGATTAACAACAACAACAAAAAGAAAAAAGAAGAAGAAGAAGGAAAGAGAAAGAAAGAGAAATATTTGAAATACTAATGGTTGAGAACATTAAAAAATTAACGATGCCCTGGCCGGTTTGGCTCAGCGTTTGGAGCGTCGGCCTGCGGTACAGAGAGACCCAGGTTCGGTTTCCGCTAAGGGCACGTACCTCGGTTGCAGTTTGTCCCCGGCCCTGGTTGGTTGTGCGGGTGGCAGCCACTCGATGTGTCCCTTCACATGGGTGTTTCTCTCTCTCTCTCTTCCTCTCTCTCCCTCCCGCTCTATCTGAACAAAAAATGGAAAAATGTCCTCGGGTGAGGATAAAAAAAAAAAAAAAAAAAATTAACGAAAGGCAGCAAATCACAGACCCAGGAATCTCAGAGAACACCAAGCAGGATAAAGAATAATGATTTTTAAAAGTCCCCCCGCCCCCCGGAACAAAACAAACAACAATAAAAAATAAACACACAGTCCAGCCAGTGTGGCTCAGCGGACTGAGCACTGTCCCATGAACTGAGAGGTCCAGGTTCAATTCCTGGTCAGGCCACATGTCCAGGTTTCGGGCTTGATCCCCGGTGGGGAGCGTGCAGGAGGCAGCTGATCGATGTTTCTCTCTTACATCGATGTTTCTATCTATCTCTCCCTTCCTCTCTCTCTAAAAAAATCATGAAAACATTTAAGAAATAAACACACAAAAAATACCACACCTAGACATAACATATTCAGACTGCAGAAAATAAAAGGAAACAGATATAGGTGGCATTTATTATTATTATTTTTTAATCCTCACCTGAGGACATTTTTCCTTTTTGTTGTTGTTGTTGTTGTTTTTCAGAAAGAGTGGGAGGGAGAGAGAGGAAGAGAGAGAGAGAGAGAGAGAGAGAGAAACATCGATGTGAAAGGGACACATCGAGTGGCTGCCACCCACATGACCCAACCAGGGCCAGGGACAAACTGCAACCAAGGTACATGCCCTTAGCGGGAACCGAACCTGGGTCTCTCCAGACTGCAGGCCGACGCTCTAACTGCTGAGCCAAACCGGCCAGGGCTAAAAATCCCAGATTTATAAACATTTTTGTCGGAAATAGGGAATTGATAAACTGATTCTACAATTTATATGGAAAATGCGAAGGGTTGAGAAGAACCATGTCAATCTAGAAGAACAACAGAGCTGAAGGACTTATTCTAAAGGTACAGTAAGTGAAACAGTGTTGTATTGGCACAAAGACAGACAAGCAGATTGAAAAAGAGAAAGGCAACATAGAGCAAACTTGAGTGCATGGTGTTTTTTAAAATTACAATTAAGCGCTGGCTGGTTTGGTTTGGCGGCAGAGCATCAGCCCGTAGACCAAAGGGTCACAGGTTTGATGTTTCTCTCTCCCTCCTACTCTATCTGAAGATACAAATGGAAAAAAGTATCCTCGGGTGAGATTTTTAAAAATTATAATTAATATGTTTAAAAACATTTACTGTATTTTACTGGAATTTTAATCAAACAACTGTGGAACCTTAACCCCAGCCTAACACAGTTTGGAAACCACTGATATGGTCCATTTCTCAAGGAGGAGATACTGACATGAAGAGATGTGACCTGTTCAAGTCAGCGTCCAAGTAGGGAACAGAAGCCAGGCCTCAGGACTCCCCAAGTGACTGTTCTCTCCCCTTGACTCAAGAAAAGACAAGACTGGGGAAGCACCTTTCCACATATACACTCAGGTGACCTAAGGGGATGACCTCAATCCCAAGAACAAAATTGTTATCCCAATCCTGTCACCATCCAATCCTTATTGTCATCCTTTTCTTAAACAAAGAGCTGCAGCTGAGAGCACCCCAGTGACGGAAAGGTATGTGGATTTTTGGGGTTAGTGCGAACTTGACAGAGTGGCTGCAGTAAATGATGGCTGGACAGTCGGGAGGCCCAGGTCCCTACTCAGGGACGGGAGCTGAGATTAGAGAATCTGATATGAGAAGAGACCCAAAGGATCACAGACTCCTTTTCAATAGGATTTCCTTAAATGTCATCATGTGGGCTAGAATCCTGCAGTGCCAATCCACCCAACCACTGGCCAGTCGTTCCCCACGTGTCTGTGTGTGTGTGTTGGCTTCTCCCAGAGTTGCCTCACCTGCCCCTCAGGACTGTGCTTTACTAATAGCCTGGTTGCCATGACTTCAGGGGACTGACAAGCTGGAACTGGGGCCATGGTATCCTGGGGGCCCAGGAGAGCCCAGGACAATCTAGAGGGTCAGTGCTGAGGCTGACATTTTTTTCAGTTCACGCAGTCTGTCCTTGTGTTCATAATGAAGCAGAAAAAGCCACCAAAGCAGGCAGAAGCCCTGAACTCAGTTATTACTATAAGCTGCCATTTTCTGAGTGTTGATTGGGAGCCAGGCATCAAGTGCTTTATTTTATTTTGTTTTAATTTTTAGAGAGGGAGAGAAACATCGACATGAGAGCGAAACATCAATTGGCTGCCTCTTGAACGCACCCCAACAGGGGATTGGACCCGAAACCCAGGCATGTGCCCTACAGGGGATCAAACCAGCCACTATTTGGTGCATGGGACGATATCCAACCAAATGAGCCACACAGCCAGGGCTCAAGTGCTTTATGTGCATCTCATTGAATCCTACCTCAGCCCTATGGTCAGGCAGGTAGTTATCCCTATTCTGCAGATAAGGAAATGGAGGCACAAAGCATTAAGTAACAGCCCTAGGTCACACAGCTGTTGAGTGATGGAGACAGGACTCAAACCCAAGCTTGAGTGTTCACACATTTATACCTTCCACTCTGCTGCCCTGGTGGGCTGAACCCGTTAGGTCCCTCTAGAATCAAGTTAGGTGTCCCCTCCACCAGAAAAGTGGGCAGGTTTTGCAGTCAGACTGAGGTCTGAGCCCCAGCTCTGTTACCTACAGAGCTATGGTATGACTCTGGCAGGTACCTGTTCAAATCTAAAATGAGTCTCAAGAACCCGGCCAGTTTGGCTCAGTGGTTGAGCGCTGACCCAGGCACCAAGAGGTCGCCAGTTTGATTCCCGGTCAGGGCACGTGCCCAGGTTGTGGGCCAGATCCCCAGTCGGGGGTATGCAGGAGCAGCCAGTTGAGTTGATGTTCTCTCTCATCGATGTTTCTCTCTCTCCTCCCTCCCTCCCTCTCTCTCTCTCTAAATCAATAAAGAAAACAATAAAAAAAAAAAAAGGTCTCAAGAGTAGTGGGCCATCAGAGGAAAGTAAGACACAGTCGATTCTTGTTATTTGTGGTAGTTTTGCTCTACAAAGCCCCTGTGAACCTGAATCAGCAAATACTGAGACCCTCATGCTCCTAGGGGAAATACAGGGTTAGGTTCCTTTGAGCCTATGGGCACACTGTCACCAACCGATCAGTACATAACCTTGCTTTATGTGTGCTTATTCAAAGACAGCTTATTTAATATGTTGTCCATTCGTTAACATTGACTTCAAGGCCAACGGGCTCGATGCCTCACGTCTGAACAAAGCTTATTTGACACGTGTATTTTCTCTGGAAGGCCAGTCACAGCCTCGTCGTGCTTAGGGGACACCAGATGGCACTCTGCTGGCGCCGGCTGCAACAGCGACGTCGCCAACAGAAAGCACACACATGCAAAGGCCTGGCTCCGGGCACGGGGACACTCCTTACGCAAGAGCTGGAGCGAGAAGGCGGAGCTCGGGCAACTCGATTTTCTTGCTTTGAGTGTCCGCACCAGGGTGGGGAGCACCGACCGCAGGGTTGTACGTACGTTTCGGTGAGCAGGCGGGTTTGCAGGCCTGAGAAGGACGGACAGGGCCCAGGGTCGGTGAGCAGGCGGGTCTGCAGGCCGGAGAAGGACAGACAGGGCCCAGGGCCGGTGAGCAGGCGGGTCGGCAGGCCGGAGAAGGACGGACAGGGCCCAGGGTCGGTGAGCAGGCGGGTCTGCAGGCCTGAGAAGGACGGACAGGGCCCAGGGTCGGTGAGCAGGCGGGTCTGCAGGCCGGAGAAGGACAGACAGGGCCCAGGGCCGGTGAGCAGGCGGGTCTGCAGGCCGGAGAAGGACGGACAGGGCCCAGGGCCGGTGAGCAGGCGGGTCTGCAGGCCGGAGAAGGACGGACAGGGCCCAGGGTCGGTGAGCAGGCGGGTTGGCAGGCACGGAGGACGGAGAAGGACGGACAGGGCCCAGGGTCGGTGAGCAGGCGGGTCTGCAGGCCGGAGAAGGACGGACAGGGCCCAGGGTCGGTGAGCAGGCGGGTTGGCAGGCACGGAGGACGGAGAAGGACGGACAGGGCCCAGGGTCGGTGAGCAGGCGGGTTGGCAGGCACAGAGGACGGAGAACGACGGACAGGGCCCAGGGGTTTGCAGGCCGGAGAACGACGGACAGGGCCCAGGTAAGTCGTCACCTTCGGCAGACGTCCTCTCGCACGACGCTCGCAGCCCGCGCCCTGGCTCTGGGCTCTGGGCCTCACGGGCCGTCTTCCCTCGGGAGGCCGGTGTCTCGTCCAGCTGCCCTCACACCCCGCCCACGGTCCTCCCAGGATGAAAACCACGCCAGAGGGGCAGCGCCGCCGAGCACCTCGCCTCCGGGGCGCAGGCGCCACCAGCGCGGGTATGGTGGCTGGGCACGTGACTCGGGGCAGCCGGATTTCCGGTCCTGGGGGCCACGTGGCGGAAGTGAAGGACGCAACCTGGATCGTCGACATTCGTCACTGCCTCCGCTGCTGCTGATTCCCTGGCAGAGGAAGACGCCCAAAGAAAATGGGTATTAGCAATGAAAAGACTTAATGGAACGCAGCAAGCATTTGGGAGCCTAACAGACATGTGATGTTCAGGGCCCTGGAGGAAAGATTTTAGACACAAGTGATCCACACGTTCAGTGGAAACCCGGGGTTATACTTTCTGTGATGCTCCAGCGCACAGGTTTGTTGATGAGATGCTGCCTGCCGTGCTTACCGGCACTGCTCTCTGTTCGGTGACTGTCCAGCCACCTTTACCACTGTTGCTACCATCTTTATTGTTTGCTTTTTCACTTGAAGTCCTTTTGAAATTTGTCAACTGATGCTGCTGCTTTCGCAATATGTGGTAGGAGTATTTTATCAGTAGGTACTCAGAAGTATGTGTACACTAAGGTTTGGTGAAGTGGGCTGGCTTAGGAGTTGGCATAACTCAAGATTTGTGTTTAAAAAGTGGAGGGACCGCCCGGCGGCGTGGCTCAGTGGATTGAGCGTCCTCCCATGAACTGAGAGGTCCCAGTTCCATTCCTGGTCAGGGCATGTGCCTGGGTTGCCAGCTCCATCCCCAGTAGGGGGCGTGCAGGAGGCAGCTGATGGATATTTCTCATTGATGTTTCTATCTCTCTCTCTCCCTAAAGCAGAAAGAACACAATTAAAAATCATTTTTAAAAAATGTTGGAACCTAAGAGGGTTGAACAGAAGTTCCAGGTTAGCAGTTCTCCTCACATGGGAGCCAACGTCAAGAGCAGAGCCTCTAACAAACAGGACCCAAGGATATTTTGAGAGCCAGCCACATCCATTCAAGCTTAAAGCCTAGGACTTAAAGGAAGAAGACTAAAAAGATAAGAACAGGAGAAGGAAAGGAGAGTAGAGGTCAGAAAAAGAAAATACAAGTATTGTATAGCTAATCACTAGTTGAAGTCCATGTTTTTCTCAGTGATATTAGTGCCATGGGTTGGCTTTGTCGTCTTCATTACCTCTGTTGACTTCACATACCTAGACGTGTGTTTGCTTCCAGAAGCTATAGATGGACTGATTCCAGTGTGGAAAATTCAGGGAGAGCCTGTGGACTCCCACAGTAGTAACGAGTCTCCATGGGAAGGTATCTCCTTCTTGACAACTGGAAACAGGGAAGTTGTCCAGAAGTATACCTGCTCCCATGTGGTCTTGGTCCCTCTCTGCATTTGTTCCCATAGCAGTAGCTGAGCTATCTAGCAGAGGCTGCCTCACTTTCTTCCACATTAATAAATGTACAACGTGCAACTTGCTCTAAAGGGTATTTCCCCTATGGTATGGTGTCTTCTGTCTGTAATGTTAGAGGACCTTAAGAAATGTGGGCATCATAAATTAAGCAAATCTTAAGTTACTAACTTTCTAAAACATTTTCGAACAAAGTCGGTTTTTCATTATAGGAAATTAGATGATAAAGGAAAATAAAATAAAAACTAACAATAATCAGCCCTGGCCAGTTTGGCTCAGCGGTTAGAGTGTCAGCCCATGGACCGGGGAGACCCAGGTTCGGTTCCCGCTAAGGAAGGGCATGTACCTTGGTTGCAGTTTGTCCCTGGCCCTGGTTGGGGTGGTGTGGGTGGTGACCAGTCGATGTGTCTCTCTCGCATCGATGTTTCTCTCTCTCTCTTCTGCCCTCTCTCCCTCCCGCTCTATCTGAAGATAAATGTAAAAAAAAAAAATGTCCTTGGGTGAGGATTAAAAAAAAAAACAACTAACAATAATCACATAATGCAGAGATAATACTGTTAACACTCTGATTTGTTTCTTTCCAGTTATTTGCATGTGTATGTTTATATATAAATTCATCTCTATGTATTCTTTCAAAAGTAGAATTATACTATATATGTATCCTGTTTATTTGCTTCTCTCTCTCTCTCTTTTTTTAAAACATGTATCTAGTGCTTACTGTGTGCCAGGCACTATTTATTCTAAGTACTTTATATATATTCACTCATTTAGTCCCCACAACTACCATCTGAGATGAATACTGTTATTCTTCTCATTTTACACTTGAGGAAACTGAGGCCCCGAGCTGGAATACCTTCCCTGGCTCACCCTGCTATTAAATGGCAGAGGCTGCATTCGAACCCAGGCATTTTAGCTCCAGAGTCCACTCTTAACCACTATTTTCCTGATGTTAAGTATTTTTCACAAGCATGGCTTTCAAACCTTAGCCAACATAAGAATTATCCAGGGAGCTTGCTTATATGTGGAATCCTGTACCCCTCTCCCAGACAATTTGATTCAGTAAGTTTGGGTTGAAGTCTAGGAATCTGCACCTTTTGGCAAGCACCCCACATGATTGTCAGACCTATGGATCACATTTGCAAGAGAAACCTATATAGGTCATCAGTTTTAAAAACTAAACATTACATTGAAGTATATTTATAGCATTTATATATGTACGGGAAAATGCACACATAAGTATATAGATCAGTAAATTTTCTCAAAGCAAATACACTCATGTGACTCCCCTCAGACCAAGATATAGAATAATATGATTGCCCAGAAGCTTCACTCATGTTCTTTCCCAAGCACCACAGTCCAAGGTAACTGCTGTCACTGTTATATAATTTGAGTCATACAGTATGTACTCTGGCTTCTTCAGCTCAACATTTTGTTTGTGTGATTCATCCATGTTGTAGCATTTGATGGTAGTCCTTTTTTTTCCTCTGCACTGTTGGTCATTGTATAAATAAACTATAATTTCTCCATTAAAAAAAATTATCGACTATAACGCACTTATACGGCCTGGCCCATGCTTGGCATGTGACACTAAATTTTTAGGGCCTGTCTCCGTCCTATCAACTACTCCAGTGGGTGGTGACTGCAGTGTCCCATACTTGACCGTGAGCTCCCTGTGGGCAACCATTATGCACTCGATTGAAGCCCGGATGAAATGTAACATAGAACTTGGCACAAAACTGGTTCTACACACTTAGTTTCTGAGTCTAAATCCTCATTTGTAAAGTGGGAATAGTCTTGTCTACCTCCTGAGGTGTGGAGACCTCCTTCCAAGTTGTCTGGAAAGGGCCAGAACTCCCTTGGTAGATGCTTCTAAGAGTCCCTCAGGACAGAGGCCAGCAAGGATTCCCATTGTTCCAATGGTTCATTTTCACTTCCCTTTCCACCCCACACAAGATGCAGACCCAGGGCCAGCACCCCCTGCGGAATTGAGTGTCAAGCCACTTTCTGGCCATTAATCTCTAAGAGTCTATCAGGACCATTTGCATTAGTCCATCTTAAAAAACTCCAGCTGGGCCCTAGTGGACCAGAAGTGGGGCCCAGGAAACTGCTGTTGTAGCCAGCTAGAAGCGGAGTCCATGGCGTCCCAACGGCCTCTTGGACCAGGCCCTGCAATGTGCCATCTGTGCCTCAGCCAACCCTACTGTGGGGCTGTAGGCCATCATGGTCACCATTTGAGAGGGACACTGAAAGACCGTGCCTCCTACCTCATGATAGTCCAGAGGTACTGATGGAGGCACGCTGGCTGGAGAATTCCCCACCCCTGGCCCGAACTCTTGGGTGGGTTGGAAACAGCCCAGGCTGGGTCCATGAATAGTGAACCTGGGCAGCTGGCAGAGACCAAGTGTGCATGTGTGGTGCAGAGTGGGAGGTGGGGCAAGAACTCTGAAGACAGACTGGGCACCTGCCCCACCCCCTGCCGGCCCAAACACGCAGACTGTCCTTTCAGTGATGACCATGCAGCTTTCCTAATGGAACACAATCGCTGAACTTGGTACATTTCAAGCACTTTAGCCTTCCAGGACACCAGACTGCTGATGAAAACCATCTTCCGTGGGCGCCATGTTAATGAGAGGCCAAATTTCATATGCTTGCAAACTTTCCCCTCCTGCCTCCTGCTGTATTACACCCCGCCTCCCCCCGCCCCAATAAAAGGTTGCATCAGAGAGAGAGATTTCCATAATTTATAGTATGGGCATTTCACTGGGGACAAGCGCTAATCTGTACTTACCGATACATTTAAGAAAATGCATCCTCCCGCAAGCCTGCACCATTTATGACTCTTGGCACAAACCGCAATGCTCAGTCTTCAATTAAGGGACACCTTAGGGTTCATTATCACACAATCACTCCCTGTGAACCATGCCAAATGCTGTTTTGGCACAGAGCTTGGAAGATGAATTAGAAGGAAGTCTTCTCTGTAATGCCCTCTCCCTAATTCCCATCCCCATCATCAGCGTTTATGCCCTCCTCTTGCTCAACCCCCTCCTTCTTTTCAAGTGGCTTTTACTATTCAATTTCTCAACGTCAAACTCGATTCTCTAGAGGTGTAGTTAAAGATGCCCTATCTCCCTTTTGTCTTCCGGCTCTCACAGGCATCAGAATGGCTGCAGATGGGCTCATCTCCACACCCCTTTTTGGCCTAAAGGAGCCACAGATGCTTTTTCCCCCTCCTCTTAGAGCTTGGGGTAGAGAAAAGGGACCAGAATTGGAAACACACACATGAGCATAAGCCATAAGGAGGATCCACACGAACGCATCTAAATGAAGGGATGACGCATGCTTGCAGAGGCAGGGCGTGTTCAAATATTAGAGAGCGCTGGTGCAAAGCCAGTTGCTTCCATCAACAGGAAAGGAAGGAGGGGAAAGGAGTTGAAGGCTGATCTTTATTCCTCCATATCCTTCTAGTCCAGGGCCCACACTGTCACAATGTGTCCTGAAACCATGGGACCCTCCAGAATTTAAACCCATGGGTAAGGATACCCCCTTTTTATTTCCTTCTTGAAATCAACAAAACAAAATGAGCACCTTTGCTGGCACTTTCCAGCTCTCCCAGCAACCCAGTGTCCCACAGCAGGCACGGGGCTGAGAGCAAACGCCACCCAGGACACAGCCACAGGCTGAGGGTGGGGGCAGGGAGGGAGCGGCGTCGCAGGCAGCTGCAGCCAGAGAAGCGGGAACCAGGCCACTGGGGAAGGCAGCAGCCAATGCACCAGGCCAAGAGCGGTTTGGTCCTAATTTCTCTTTTTAAAAATATGGAACGCTTCACGAATTTTCGTGTCCTCCTTGCACAGGGCCACGCTAATGTTCTCGATCGTTCCAGTTTTAGTGCATGTGCTGCTGAAGCAGTCCCGGGTTCTTGGGCGGGTGTTGGGGAGGCGTGCAGAGGGGTGAGGGGAGCGGTGCTGACTCAGTTACGGGAAAGTGTGCTTATCCTTTGCAGAGCTGATCACAGCCTCTTTATCGTGACTCCCTTAAATGAATCTTCCAGCTCCACTTACGATGACAGCGCCTCTGCCGGAGTAAACTTATCGACTTCTCCATGTCACACCCACATCAAGAGATTCTTAGATGTGACAGGTAAGAAAGAGGGAGGGGCTGAAGGTAACCGAGCTCTCAAGTTAAACCCTCAAATTTTACAAAACCATTAAAATAAAATGAGCTTAACGAAGTAGCTAGAAACGCAGGCTGGGCACCAAGTCGGGTGATCAGCTAAGATCCCCTGCTTCTGAACTCGGGGCAGCGAATGGAACGCAAACAGACTCCAAATATTTCACCCACAAGATGTCTTGTGGAAATTTTATTATATAGAGTGTAAAATGAATTGTCAGTCAAATAAAAAGAACACTTTTTTAAAAACGACATGCATAACATTCTCCAACTGCCTTTTTTAATAGTTAGATATTTCAAGCATTATAAGGAAAATAAGGAGAAAAAACCAGAAACTGTAACTTCAGTACATTTCAAACGGAATGTCCCCCAGGTCAATTAAAAATGCAAGAAAAAATAGCTTTAATTCCGTTTTTCTTTCCTTTAAAAATACATGTTATCTGTACAAGACACACTACAGTAAACACTGAAAATCATAGTTTTATCCCTTTTATTAAATCAAAATTATTTAATTCATATTGTGGTTAATACTAGATTTATTTATTCATCTAGTTAATTTGACAAATATTAAAAAATATTTAAAAGACAAAGCAAAGAACACCTCAGAATTAAAAAATAGTGACTACATTTTTATGTGGTTTAATGTTCCATAGTGTTTGTTAAAAGTTATATCGAATTTCTTTTTAATATTAAAAATAACAGTATTTATATTTCTGAGAATAGAGAGGATTTTTGTTTTGTTTTTAAAACAAGCTTGGAGGTCTTAGATACACAATTGCAACTGGTACTGAGACATTAAAAAGACGTATGCTAAACACATGAGCACATTTTTATATTACCCTTTAGAACTCTAGAAATTATACAAACCCTATAAAACGCCCCTCCCGAGCCCTGTTGGACAACAATACAATTCTCTGTCTCAATTCAGAATTCACATAATTAATTACAATACATAATAGTTCAGTTTTTTAAAAAATGCAATAAAACCAGACAGCCAAGATACAAGAAATTAGAAGTAAAACATTTAATGAATTTATACATTTAAGAACATTTAAATACTGTTTAAAAAATTTAAAAATAATTTGTTACATACCACCTAAGACTTCCAAGCCACGTTCTGTTGCAACAGAAACAACTGTAAATAAAAAGACACGCAAAAAACAACAAAACAAAAAACACACCAGTTGAAATGTCACTGCTATGAGGCACATTCTGGTGCCTGAATTTGCAGATATTGCTCCAAAAAGAATCCCAGAGCTTCCACATTTGAAATAACAAATAAAAATGATGAAACAAAAAATTATCAGCAATTTTTAGTAACTAAGTTCCCAATTTTTAGAAAAATTCTGTTAATCTAAATATAGTGTTTCACAGAACAAAACAAAGGTTCTTCATCAAAAGGTTTGCAAATCTAAAAACCTCTGTTACAAATAGGTTTCCGCTCACAATGATTTTGGGGAGGGGGCCGCAGGTCACTGTTCTACTGTTCCTGTGGAAGGAAGGGGGAGAGAAGTCAGCCTGTGGGAGCAAACTCTCAAGGGCTTGCCAGTTGGAGGTGACAGGTCACCCTCTCCCCTCTGGCTCTACAGGAGGTGCTGACACACACAAACCAGGCGATGTCTCAGCGCCTTCCCGCAGCCTCCCCACCAGGGCTCCGCCTAGACCAAAGCTCTCCTGAACAGGAGGTCCTGAGCATCCCTTTCCATAGGGCCTACCTAGGACAGGGACAGAGGAGTGAGCTCGAGAAACCTCTCGGTCATCGGCCAGCCAGAACACCTGTTTCTACTGCGCCCAGGCACAAAGGGGCAACTTGGTAGTGAGATGGCCAATTAACTTTAGGTCCAGGGCCTCTGGTAACCGACATGCTGTCCACGGGGCTCTGCCTGGCCTCAGGTCATCTGAAATACGCCCTCCGGGAGCATTTGGCCCTCTTCCCTATGTTAATAAGAAATCCGTTTTTGGCCTATGACTGGCCAGAACCCTCCAGGTTTCTGTGCAGGACGAAGATCTGGCACTTTGCCCGGCCCAGCCTTCCAAGGGTGTGGACTGGCCCTGCTCCCGCCACCCTTTCCTGCAGACTGAGGGCAGGGGTGACAGCCTGGCCACACCACCTTCTTTAAGAACAGTTGTGGGGTGTGAGCTCCATGGCCCCTACTCACAGCGCCAAGCTGGCCAGTCATCTAAGCTTGGCGCTCCCATTCACAGCTGGAGGAACGACAGCCCAGAGGCAGAAACTGAGAGCCGGTCTGGGGGGTCTGGGGCCTGGATCGGAGGGAAGGTCGGGCACTTTCTTGGAGGGGCTGCCCTATCAATTCCTCTCCAACTCGGCCCAAACGTGCTCTCTCGGGGGCAGAGGGGGGGGGGGCGGCGGGGCGGCTGCCGCTGGGCCCTGAGCAGCGCTGTGGCCCGCGCTGTCCCTGCACAGCTGGCGCTCTTGCCCGGGAGCAGGCGCAGAGCTGGGAGAAGGGGCTGCAGGCCGGGTGGGCGGGAGTCTCAGCAGTGCTGGCGCTGGCTACACACCTGGCTGTGGGCCTGAGCCTGCCCTAACGTCTGCCCGTAGAAAGCGACCTGCTGTCTGTAATATTCGGCCCAGGCCATAGTGTAGTCCGGTGGGGAGCTGGCCTGAGGAGCGGCGCTGGCAGCATGACCTGATGGACAGAGGGAAACAGGCGGGTCAGGAGCAGGACGCACTGAGCAGGCGTGAAGGCCGCGTGGAGACTCCCTTCCCCAGACGCAGGCATCGGGAGCAAGTGCCCACTGCTCTCCCTCCGGACGTCGGTGCGGCGGGGCCTGTGTGCCGGCTGCAAAGAATCCAGTTAGTCTTCGCGGCCGCCCCGCCCCGCCCCGCGAGCCTCCCGTGCTGTCCTTTCAGAATCACCTTGTCTGCACTGGTCTGCCTGACCGTCAGCTCCCAGGGAGAGGGAGGAGGGGTGCATGCGTGCACCCCAGAGTATCCAAGCCCACGGTGGGCTGCAGACAGGCCCATGCATGTCTGGGAGTTTGGATTTAGGAGGTCTGGGGAAGACTGGACACCTGGACTTTTACCAGGTAGATGCTCCAGGCGATAATGACCTCCCTGCCCGCTACCCCAGTGATGACTTTCCAACACCAGGGTGACTGTTAGACGCTTTGACGTGAGTTCCTCCAACCAGCAAATAACATCCTTCAGACTCGAGCCATGTGACACCTCTTCCCATGACGCCTCCACGCCTGGTTCAGCAGCTTCAGAATATATGCAGAGGGTTCAGTACTAATTGCAAATGACTGCCTGGGGTTTTTTTGGTTGCTGTTGTTAGTTTTTTCCTCCTCTTTTAAAAAAGACTGGTTTAGTTCCTTAAGAAAACGAGCTTACTTAAGAAAAGCAAACATCTCACCGCCCACCCAGCTGCGGCGCCCTTCCTGAGTCCACCATCTCTCTTCTCTTCACCTGCTCTGACATGGCCAATGACAGCGACAAGACGGTCAGGGAGCGACACAGCTAGTCTGCACCCTGGCCATGCAGTTCTAAAGGGGCCTAGGACAGCTGTCCCTGGTCCCTCAGTTGGATGCCACGCCCTTTGGAGTTGAGAAGGGGAGAAACTGGGGGAGGAGGGGAAGGCAAATGGCTACACCACGCCGCCTCTGACAGACGCACAGAGGGACAACAGGGACAGTGTTACAGAAAAAAAGGTGACAGGGAGCCATGGACAGTGAAGCCTACAGACACGGGACTCTGGCTGGGGACCTGCTTGTTAGGAAGGCCATTGCACTCACTCTGTTTTTTGTAATAGTCCTCCCAGGCCTTGCCGTAGTCGGGCTGGCTGCTCTGCGGCTGGCTCTGCTGGCCTGTGCGGAGAACACAAAAGCAGTGAGGCCCCGGGCTTCCTCACCGCCTGGCCCCCAGCCCGGCCGGCTCGAGGCCCTGCTCTGCGCTTGCTCGCTTGCCCCTGGGCCACACGCCGCTCTGTGGCCTGGGAAGAAGGTGGCAGCAGATGGCTGTGGAGGAGATATGTCAACACCCAAGAGGGCCTCCACCCAGGCCTGGGGTGTGCGTGCGCAACTAAGATCCCACAAGGCTGGGGCTGGGCAGACTGCTGCCCCTCAAGGGCGACTACCGGGAACAGCCTCCACCCCCCCAGACAGGGACGGGAGCTGCGGGGAGCAGAGCCCAGGGCCAGACTGCCTGTCACCTAAGCTTCCTGGAAGGGCCTTCAAATGGCGCTGAGCACACTTTTTACCAGAGCCTTCCATTCAAAGACTGATGGCTTCACCACTGCACAAGCAGAACTGTAGCAAACACTCGGGAAACTGTCCAGAGACTGAGCACAAGGGAAGGGGCTGCTGGCCACAACACACCTGACACCACCCAGCCTTCTGCCTTTGGGGCGGGGGCAGGGGAGAGGATGTGGTCTTGCTCCTGCCCTCCTCTTCCGGGTAAGCCGGTGCCTTCTCTACGCGGCCTGGGCAGTGAAGACGGGCAGGGGCAGAGTAGCCTCCGCCTGCCCGGGTGCATAATGAGCGTTAAGACAACACAGCAAGCCCTGGCTGGGTGGCTCAGCTGGTTGGAGCACCGTCCCGCACACCAAAAGACAACGGAGTGGCAAGTCGGGCCCTTGCTTTCTGCCGAGGCCAGGCTGGCTGCGTGTCCACCTAAGGCCCCTTCCCTGACCTTTCTTCAGTGGGGACCAATCTGAAGCAGCACGAAGCACACGCCAGCAGACAAGCTGCACAGCCACGGTCTCCCGCCATGGACACGAAGACCGAAGAGGGGCGTGGGACCAGGACACCCTGGGTGTGGGTGGGGGACAGGAACGAGATGGGAGGACAGGAGAGGGAGAAGCGCCTCTCCCCTGCACCCCACCAGGGCAGGAAGGGCTCAGACCAGCACACGGAGCAGAAGGCCTGGCTGGGGAGGGCAGGGGCAGGAACGGAGCAGCACGAACTCCCCCTGGCTGGGGAGGGGCAGGCAGCAGTTTTTCTCTCCAACAAGGTTCCACCGACCGAAACCAATTCTCAGCTCCTAAGTCCCGAGTAAACCAACTAAGCTCGATACAAGATGAAGGCTGGTGAGCAGAGGCGAGAAGCCAGGCATTTCCGTGTCTTCCCCCTCGTCCCAACGCCCCTCCTGCCGGCTCCTGGCCGCCTGGGCCGTGGACAAGCAGCAGGCCGGGCCTCTGCAGAGCCATGCCCCAGGCTCAGGGTCCCCTCAGGGAGGACGATTCCCTTGGGTTCAGTGTAAAGACAGACTCCCCAGGTCCAGGCCCTGTCCTGGACAACAGGACAAATGTGAACCTGCCCTGGGTCACGTCACAACTTAGGGTCGCCCTCCAACTGTCGGAGCAGGAGGAAACAACGTGACCAGCCCCCGGGATTGAGTGAGACCAGTGAAAGGGAATGGCAGACTCCAGGGTGCGTGGGTGTCCATGGTGAAGCTCTCTAAAATATTCTGTATGTTTCATACATTTATAAGAAAATACTGCTGAAGGGAAAGAATACAACCATGCAAGTTTAGAGTTCGCGTTACTTTAGAAATCGAATCCAAACCCTTCATTTCACAGACAAGAGACTGGAGCCCAGAGCGGGGGGGGGGACGTGCCTGCAGCTGCACAGCACTGGCCTCCAGACTCCACGGGTGGCATCTAACTGTGACCTTGACCAGGGTCCTGGGCAGCACTCTGCTCAAGGGGAAAGAGGTAGCACCCCAAACCCCGGGCTTGGGCCCCATGAGCAAAGCTGTGACCCTGGTCCTGCGGCCTGGCGTGCAGGGAGGACGCGCTGAAGCCCGCCTTCCGGACACAGACGACGGGCCCTCGAGAGGGTCGGGTTTGTCCTGCTTGAGCAGGCTGCGCCAGAGGGGCTCCACCCGCAGCGACGCTCAAGAATGACTCCAGCAGCCAGCGGGGCTGGAGAGTGGGGAACGGGTTTGATTCCCGCAAGAACTTCCTTCTACGGCAGTTTTCTCGGAGACGCCACTCAGCATAGATAATTCTCTTACATGTGCTTTCTGAAAAGTTCAGGAGACAGAAAGAGCCCCTTTCTAGGATGGTGCTGGAAAGCAAGGGAGGGCCACCCTCTGGCCACAGCAGGGGCGTGGGAAGGGCACGGCGAGCAGACTGCCCAGGAGAGTGCAGGGGCGGGAGCAGAGCTGTAGCAGGAGGAGCCGGGCAGCCAGCCATGCCCCTCGACAGAGCCTGAGAAAGAAAGGTCTGAGAAGGTGGGCCAGGAGAGAGCCAGCCTGTGTCCCTGCCCAGCTGGAGGCAGTGCGACCCACGCAGAAGCGTGCCGCTGCCCCAGGGGCATCCTGAGCCTGCTGGCAGAGGGGGCAGGAGAGCATTTTAGGCCCACCGTCTCCTGGAGAAACTTACTTGGGACTTGCTGTGTGGGCTGCTGCCACGCCTGGTAGGTGCTGCCCCAGCCCTGGGTCAGAAAGGCCGGAGGACCACTGTGGAGAGTGAAAGAGGCCTTGTTCTAGCGCGGGCCACACGTCCCCTCCGCACCGGGCCCACCTCCCACCCATCCCGCTGCCTGTCTCTTCACTGCCCAGCCCCCACCCCGGCAAGCACGATGGCCTGGCAGTGGCCGGGTAACCTCGACCCTAGTCCTGACTGAGACCCACACGCACAAAGAAAGCAGGTCACCTACCTTACAGGGGTGCTGTGAGGGTTTCCGTTCACTTTAGCAGCAATGTTTGGGAAGCACCCTGAGCTCCTTGGAGGATAGGTGCTGAGAGAAAGGGAAAACCACGTCAGAGGGCCAGGACCCAACCACTGGAAGAGCTGTACAAAATCTCCCTGCAGCCCCAGGACGGTGAAGGCCCCTCAGGGATGCTGGCAGTGACCAGAAGACCCTGTGCCCCCGGGGAGGAACCACCGGTGAGAAGCAGAGGAGCCCTGCCCACACCCACCCAGGACTTCGGGCTTCTGGCTGGCACTCCCTAGAAGGAGCTGGAAGGAAGGCCCCTGGGAGGGAGGGAGTCTTCCAGTGGGGGCGAGGTAGAGACTCACTTTTGATGAGGTGCAGCAGGAGGCTGGCTGAAGGGGCTCTGTCCAAAGGCTCCCGGCGCTCCTAGACTGGTGCCCTGTCGTGGCACAGAGGGAGCGCTCTCACTTCCTGTGGCTGCCTCTCTGCCCTCCGCCAGCCCCAAGGCAGACCACAGCTCGGGGAGTCGGGGGGAGGGAAGATGCCCTACAGCACTCACACTAGCCTTCCTTCTGCCCCGAGTGACCAATACCACCACACAGCCAATGCTGGCACCACCACATCTGCCCTAACATGTCACCCTGGGGGTAGGGACCAACCTGCTTGACTCTCCCGTCAATTTAGGCTGGCCCATGGCTCTTTCTGCCATTCTACGTCCCCTGAGGTGAGCAGTGGCCCATCTGTCCTCCATCAACACTCCCTTTCTTTATCTGCTTTGAGGCGCCTGAAACTAAACCAAAGTCAATGAAAGCTGCCTGCAGGGCTGGCCGCCAGGGCGATCCAGCGGGTCCTGGGCCGTGCTAGGGAAGGCTGCTGCCCCAGCTGCTCACCTAAGCCTGCGGGGGACACGGCTCTAGGGCCTGAGCTGGGGGCCTTGGTGAGTTCTGCCAGAAGGTTCCTTCATCGAGCCTGGGCCTGGCCCTGGTACCCCTGGGCCCCAACCTGCCCCCTCGGCAAAGTGAGAGGATGTGCCCTCACGTGATATGAGGACTAGAAAGGTGCAGGAAGTACAAGGTTCTGGGGAAAAACAGGTACCTTGGACATCCACCAGAAAATCCAGTTATTAGTAAGCCAGGTGGGGAAAGGACCTTGTACGTACACCAACTTTCTCATCTATGAGATGTCTGGCCACCTCGATCTGCTGAGGAACACCCCTGATGGTGAATATTCGCAGGTTGGGGTCAGTGTTGGGAGGGGGGTTCCGCTGCAGCTCCACGTGTGCTCCAGACTGCTGGTTTATGCTTTTGATGTTCTCGCCCCCTGTAGGCAGGAGGGCACAAGACAGGGTGAGTGGAAAGGGTGGCAAACCCAACCGGCCTGCAGTCCTCTGCTCAGGAGCCAAGGAAAGGGTATTTCCTGCACCTGCTTTCTATTTACTTTACAATGACCAGGGCTCTCTCATTTGCAAAACCAGACTTAGGACGTAGGACGTGAAGCTGGTCCTTCTCTAGAGGCAGGCTGACGCTGCAGACACCATGTGGCACCTGCTGGTTTCTGTGTCCTGGCAGAGGCCAGGCACCAGGCCTGGGCTGAGGCCCAGGGATCTGCACACAGTGGAGCTCAGCCCCTGGAGGCCAGCACCCCACCCTTCTCAGGACCAGAACTGCGACCTGCTGGCCCCTCCATGGCACAATGGGGTCCTTCAGCCCGGCATGGGCCACCACACTGCTGCTCCCCCTCCCTCCACAGGTCAAACAGACGGCCACAGGCCCCAACAATGCCGGGAGCCCACTCGGGCCTTTAATATCCCATCCTGTCACTTCTCGAGTCCCTGCCTCCACCATGGGGCGGGGGACAGGTCTAGACAGAGAGGCAGCCGGAGGATGGGGGTCACAGAGGCCTGGGTGGAGCCGGGCTAATGAAAATTTAGTTGGACTCTTTGAAAAACCTGTGACAGTCCCAGTCTCTTAATGAAATTTGTGTAACAAAAGCTCCCCCAGTGTAACAATGGTTTGATTCTTCTTTTGAAATTTCACAGAACTTACAGATCAGCTCTGCTCAATTTGGGGGGGAGCCAGAATACAAAGAAAACTTGTAGCAGAATTTTTGCAAAATTAAAAAGAGACAATCTGTGGAAAATCCGGTGCAGAGGACCAGGGAGCCCCACATGATCAAAAGCAACGACTAAAGGCCAGTCTCTGTGTCACCCCTCCCTGCCCGGAGTCAAAACTAACCTCACATGACATGTCATTTCCTTGTAACATCCACAGTCCTTCAGACACTCCAACCTGCCCTCCACCCCCACTGAGAGGCCGGGGCTGAACTGGGACACCCCGTTCCCTCCATGGGACTCTGCAGGGGTCAAGAAGCAAAGCTGGGCCTGGTCCAGCTGTCCCTCCTGGAGGTGGCGACCACACTAGGGGAAGGAAACGGCACTCGGATAGAGCTTTGTATACATCGGCTTGGGTAGTACGCCAGTTTCGCATGGGGGGGCAGAGAGGAAGGTGTCAAAGGGGAAAAAAGGAGGGGACATCTTATACGTTCAACAATAAAGACAGATTTAAAGTAAATAAGTGACTAATGCAAAAAAATAAGTGTCCCTACAGATTCCACCTCCAGCAAACATGCTTGTCAAGGGACAGCAGTGGCCAACGTAAGTGCAGGGCCTGCAACTACTGCCCTTATACATCGGGGGATCTGATCTTCTCGGCACCATGAAAAGCTCCTCGGCAACAGCGTTTCTGGGGAGCAATGGAGAGCAAAGCCCAGAGGATACCTTTCCACGGCACTCCCAGCCTCCGCCCAGCCGCCACTCGGCTGTGGCGCAGGAGCACTAGAGGGGTGCGCGTGTCTGCGACCGAGACCCTGCAGCCCCATAGCCCTTCTTCCAAGGCCTTGGGAGCATGCTAATAAGGTGAGGAGGCCCCACAAAACTGCATGGGGCCGGAAGGAGTTAATTTAAGTTTATCTTCCTTCAAAATGAGGTCACCAGCTTGGCACATGGTGGCTGTCTATAGACTCATTCAGCAGCCTGCTCCATTCTTCCACCTGATGGGAGGCAGAAGCCACCCACCAGTGCCCCCCACCCTCAGCTGGTCGTGAAATCGTAAAGCAATTAATCAAATCTGCTAAAAGGCCTGGCTGACAAGAGCAGAGCTGGCCACACTATCTGTCACTGTTGCTGTATTTATCATGGAAATCCAGCAGGGGCCCGGGGAGGCGAAGCGTCTGTGCAAGGGCTGGAGCAGGGGGAGCAAGGGGAGCAAGGGGAGCAGGAGGAGCAGGGCCGGACTGCGTGTGACTCCCCCCTCTCCCTCACTACCCCCATCCACAAATCTTTCCCAAGGAGGAGCACCTCATACCCAGCTCTTGGCAGGATGGGGGGTATAGAAAGTCCCCTACCCCCAACAAATCTTTTCCTGGGTTTGTCCAGGCTGCAACTGGAACACTGGATGCAGTGTCAGGGGCTGTGCCTGCGGCTGCCACCTCTTCCTCTGGGGATCCCTCAGGACAACTCTGCAGCAGATGAGCCAAGACAGGCTTCCTGTGAACACCGAGTCTCCTGACTACGAGGACTGTCCCAAAGAAGGCAGGCGGACACTGCTGTCTAGAGACTCACGTTCACACGAAAACCTCGCTGATAAAGATGTTTCCAACCTTCAGGCACCAAAGGCACGGACTCCTGAGGCAGTCAAGTTGCAGGGCTGGGCGTGGGTCTGACCTATCACAGCATTTGGGCAGCTAACAATGTCCAGAGAACACTTCTCAGCAGGGGCACCCTGCCAACAATTAGAACGAGCCCACCTTGTTCCTACCACCAGTGAGAATCTCAAAGCAGCACAGGTACAGGACATAAACGTTTGGAAAGAGCACGGGACAATGTCCACGGCAGGGCCGAGGCCGAGGCGGGGAGGTGATGGCAGGGCAGGAGGAGCCCCACCCGCGCCCACTCGCGAGGATGTGCCGCAGTGGTCTCAGCTGTCTGTGGAGGAGACACTCCCACGTCACATCCCGTGGCGTGCTAGCAACCTTCTGCAGCCGACAGGCCTGGTGAGCACAGAGACTGGAGAGGCTCTGGGGGGAGATTATCCCCCCAAATACAACACCCCACACTAGATGTGAGGCTCCCGTGGGCCCTGTGAGCCCCAGATCTGCCCATAGCCTTTCAGGTCCCAGGCCGGGCCGGCCCTGCCGAACCAGCCCGAGGGGCTAGAAACCTGCCTGCTCCCCCCTTGCTTCTCACTGAAAGGGCGAGAGGAGCACACCAGCCATTAACAAGGGTTTGACCTAATATTCTCTGAAAGGCCTAGAAACAACTAACAAATCAGTTTTATTCCCCTCCACAGGGCGTCCGTTACTCACAGTGAATGTGTTGAAAGAATAAAAACCAGTGTCAATAAGACCAAATCCAGGGAGGAAAAGGGACACACCCTTCAGAGAGCAACCTTCACTTGAGGAAATTATCTTTACCGTCCTAAGCTCCTTGGAGATGCGTTAATTACTAATCAGTTGGTCAACAAACACTCAAAGGCAAACATTCAGCCTTTTCACAACTAAGTTGCTCCAACAGGCAGTGGGTCCTACTTATCGTGGGCACGTGCCCATCGCCCCGCTCACGAGCAGACCCGTGCCCAGCAGGGCTCCGCAGAGGCAGCTGATGCCACAGATTTGGTACCTTGTCGAGTGCAGCAAACAGGCTTGACTTCATGCTCTGAGGAATGTGACCTGTGTGCTCTCGGGTTAAAGAGCTGCCCCCTACCTTTGCCTATGACGAGGCCGCACTTATCAGCTGGTACTGTGTATGTTATCTCCTGGATGCCGCCAGGGGTTCCCATGCTCCAGTCGCCACGGCCACGGCCTCGGCCTCTGGCTACTGCGAGGCCTCCGAAGCCATCTCTTTCCTGGGAAAGAAGCAAAGCGCAAGTGGGATTTCTGCCCCTGCCACCAGCACCCCTTCTCATCTCCAGGGGGGAGGTCGAGTGGCAGGACGTGATCAGTGTCACAGACCAGAACCTGAGCACATTCCACACTGCAGACTCTGAAGTGCTCTTTAAAAGCAGAATTAACACAAATCACAGGTGCGTTCAAGGAGCACATGTGCAGATAAATGCACGTGGTTACATAAACAGCACAGAGAGCCTGACGAAAACAGGCAGCCGGATCTAAACCCCCAGGTCTGAAGCCCAGTGCCCTTCCTCCGCAGTCTGCATCACTGGGCTCTAATCTATAGGGTCAGGGGCTGACTTTCTTCTCCATGCTGAGCTGCCCTTTCCTGGGGCTAACATGCTGGGCCTATCAGAAACCAGATACTAGACGCTGAAGAGCCATGACCATTTGAAGTAACACATGAATGACAATGTACGACTTTTGACCCTTCCCGGATCAGGCTGCTATAAAGAACAATTCAGACATTGCTACATGGGTCACAACACCTTGCAATCCAAACAGCAAAAAGGGGGAAAGGATTTTTTTTTAATCCTCACCCAAGGACATTTTTGCATTCATCTTCAGATAGAGCAGAAGGGACAGAGGGAAGAAGGGAGGGAGAGAGAGAGGGAGGGAGAGAGAGAAAGAGAAACATTGACGTGAGAGAGACATATCGACTGGCTGCACCCGCACAACCCCAACTGGGGCAGGGGACCAACCGCAACCGAGGTATGTGCCCTTAGCGGGAACCGAGCCCGGGACTCTCTGGTCGGCGGGCCGACGCTCTAACCACTGAGCCAAACCGGCCAGGGCAAGTGTGAAAGGATTTTAAAGAAAAACTGGTTGTCCCACTCCCCAAAAGAGGGCGGAAACAAGCAGGCTGCAGCGCATGGTCTGGGGCTGGAGAAGGCTGACTCATCCTCAGTCCTCCCAGCAGAGAGCAAACCTCACACCGACACGTAACGGAAGATTCCTTTCATCTGAGGGCAACACATTTCATTCCAGACTTTGTCCCGAGTCCCTTCGGAGCTGCAGCATTTACATGTTTAAATACGGAGGGAAACCTAGTTGAACTGAGAGCCCCTTTCACGGGAGGGAGAAGCTGAGCAGAGACTCAACACGGTGAAGAAAGGTTTGGCAAACCCTGCCCACATCAACTGAGAGAAAACAGAACGTTCGCCCGGAACCTAAACCAGCAGAGAGCAGAGATCAGCGCAGTGCTTCCTTCCGGCACTCCACTTCTATGAGAGACAAATGACAAGTAAACAAGGTAATTTAGAGATTTGTTAAAACACACGCACACAGCCAATATGCTGGGTGTGCCAGAGTCTCAAAGACAAGACTGCCTCCTAATCAGCTCAGCCTTTTCAGTCCTGGGTTCATGACCTCTTACTAGTAAAAATGAGAGATCATTTAGTGACTCTTTGGGGAAGTTGTCTAATCCTAAGAACTACCTGGGATGCCAGCTGAGACCCAAGACCACATCTTGGATATTTTGATTTAGTAGATCTAGGTAGGGGTCTACAAATTCACTACTTCCGCATGTACTCCCAGATGACTTAGGGGACCACCTGGTGCAAAACCCTGTTTGCTGTTGAGAATACTTGGCCTACAGAGGTTCAAAGGCTTGTCCAAGGTCACATGGCTAATGGCAGAGCGATGATGATAATTTCTAACACTTCTTTCTTCATCTCCAACCATTCTCAAAATTCCTCAGTCCTACAGACCTGGGGGATGTGCCAACCTACCGTCAGGTCCAGCGGTTCCCCAGAGCACCTGGCAGCAGGGGCAGATGGCGGTGCTAACGTTGCACAAGCCTGCTCACATCCCCTGCGACAGTGTGCACGAAGACCGCTTTCAGACTCTACAGGATCCTGAAGGGCTTTCTAAAGCTAAGGTTATATTTTCCTTATAGTTATAAATTAAGTAGACTCAACTGTTTGAAACTTGATGATCTGCCCTGTATTTCCTTCCAAATAGAGTCAGAAAATCTAGACTCTGGAACAACAAAGGCAGAAGAGGAATGAACTAGCAGGAAAGCAGCAGCTGTAGAGCAACCCCTGGCTATGCATGTGAAGGGTGATCACTGGCCAGCACTGCTTCCCATGACTAGAGGGGCTGCTCTATGTATTGCCCCAGAGCCCCATGTGGCACCTGCTGCTATTGCGACTAAGGTGAATCCAAACAGCAGGACTCACCTGGGCTGTAAGAATAAGCTCGTTGATGACGTGTGCTGCATGCTGACATCGGTCCGGGGGTCCCATGACCTGGGCAGCTCTCTCTGGACTAATACCATCGTCTGTAGAACAAGGTGACAGCTGGGATTAGAAAAGTCCAACTTAAGAAAGAGACAGAGGTCACCCCTGGCAGGTGTGGCTCAGCTGGCTGAGCATCATCCCACACACCAGAAAGTTCACTGCTTCAGTTTCGATCAGGACATGTGCCCTGGCTGCAGTTTCGATCCCTGGTCAGGGTGCATACGAAGGCAACTGATCAATGTTTCTCTCTCACACAGATGTTTCTCTCTCTCTCCCCCCTCCCTTCCTCTTTCCCTAAAAATCAATAAAAATATATATTTAAAAAAGGTCAATCTGATTTGCAATCTATATTCCTACCAGTGCCAAAGAGGTAAAAGTATTACCAGACTTAGGGCATCTTTTGGGCAGGGAAATGTGTATGGCTACATCTTTTTGCACGGCCCATGCCAATACTTATCCAATTACAGACATTTAAAGGAGATATTGCCCTGGCCAGTTTGGCTCAGCAGTTAGAGCATCGGCCTGAGGACCAGAGGGTCTTGGGTTCAATTCCAGTCAAGGGCAGGTACCTGGGTTGCAGGTTTGATCCTGGCCCTGGGTCGGGGTCGTATGGGAGGCAACCAATTAATATGTCTCTCTTTTCCTCTCTCCCTTCTAATCTCCCTAAAGGATCAAGGAAAAAATATCTTCGGGTGAGGCTTAACAAAAAAATAAGTAAATAATAAATAAATTATGAGGTATCATTAAACAATATAAAAACAAACAAACAAGAAACAAGGAAAACAGAGCTATGACAATATTTTCCAAAAATCAGCCCATCATGATGTTTTTCCATTTAGAGAATAAGAAAAATAAAGATACTGTAGATAATTTCCCTTATAAACTTATAACATTTAAAAAATTGTCCTTTATTCTAAAACATTTGTCCTTTTTATCATTTTAAAAGTTATCTTTAATTTTATAAAATCAAAACAACAGATTTTACTTGGCCAAACTGAAAGCTGAAAATGCTACACTGATCTCCCCAACGTTGCTGTTCTGGGGCTGAGGGCAGGGAGAGGGGCCTGGAGGCCCTGGGCCAGCGTGTCTGGGCACAAGGAGAACCAGGCCAGTGAATCCAGAGAAAGAAATGAGGGCCCCGAGGAGCAACCTAGGATGGTGATTTGGTAACAGGATGTTGCAAAAGAGAGAAAAAGAGACAGAGCTAGAGAAAGGGAGAGAGAAAGAAAGAAAAGAACATAAAAGGGCTCGTTACAAAGTCCTTCTTTTGTAAGGTGTTTTCTAAAGGGTTTTTGAAAATGATAAAAAAAAAACAAAAACCAACCTGGTTTGAACTGAATCCTCACACCAGCATCATTCTGGATCTTTTTGATCATTTCCCCATTTCTTCCTATTACAATCCCAACAGCAAACCTAGGCACAGACACCTAAGCAATGAGAAAACCTCATCAGAGAGTTCGGCAAACCTGTCTTTACTCAGTGGATGTGTGTGCATGTTACGGTGCATTCTTGGAAGTTATATAATAAAGCATATTTTTTCCCTTTTAAGAATGATTTTGTGGTTAATGATTGCATTTCTGTCTGATAAATGCATCCAGTAAATCTGAGATTTGATCAAAATATATAAAAATGAAGTAAAGCAAGAATAAACCTTATACATAGATAATAGATTTAAAATGACAAATTTATCTTACAAATTCTTTGAAATAAGCATAACTATAACATATACATTCATTATACTAGTGGTCCTTTAAAATATGTTTTTCATTATGGTAAATTACACATAACGCAATAGTTATCATCTTCACCATTCATAATGATACAATTCAATGGCATTAAACACATTCACAATATTGTGTAACCATCACAGATCTCTGTAACCCAGACCTTTCATCATACCTAATGAAAACCCTGTGTCCCCATTAAGTAGTAACTCCTCCTTTCCCCGCCCCTGATAACCTCCTTTCTATTTTCTGTCTCTAGGGATTTGCCTATTCCAGGTATAAGTGGAATCACACAATATCTGTCCTTCTGTAGCTGGCTTATTTTATAAGCACAATGTTTGCAGGTCCATCCACACGGTAGCATATATCAAAATTTCAACCTAAAGGATAGATTTTGATCCCATTCCACCTCACCAATCAATCTGGCTTCCAAGTTTGATACAATCACAACACAGATCACCAAGAAAACTTGGACTTTGGTCTTCACCTGGGCAGTGGAATAAGCGTTGAAACAAAACTTCAAAACCAGGGGAATGGCCCCACGCCCTGAAAAGCATGCAGCTGGCTCCCCTCACTATGGCCGACTGTCCCAGTCTGTCCTCAAGCCCAGCCTGAGAAGCAAATGTCCTCATAGAATTTCACAGATGAGACAAAAGTTAGATAAATTGCTCAAGGTTAAAGAGCCAACGGACATGTGACCTAGGACCTTAACCCTAATCTCATTTGCCTACTAATCTGTAATCGAAACATACCTCTATACTGCCTCCTCCCATTCGGGAGGCGAAGTCACCGCGGACACCTCGAAAGTCAGCTTGGTCTTTTTCTCGGATGATCTCTAATACCATTTCTCTTGCTTGCTGCGTAAACACAGATAAAAGGTATTATGGAAAACAAAATCCTAAAAAAAGACATGACACCAGATGAAATTTCAAGATCAAACCTTATGTTGATCTTGAAACAAGAAAGGGCGCTCAGCTGGGGGAAAATGACCTTCTTGTACTACTATTATTATATGGGATAGAGGCAGGCTGCTGGTGAGGGTTGCATATATCAAATCTTAACTGACGTTTTTGTCACACTGCCCCAAATGCCCGGATAAGGGTTCACCCTCTTGAAAGCCACAGTAGGGTCAGCACATTTGTGCTGGGTCTGAACTTCATTACTGTCGCCCTGAGGGTTTTCGGAGAGCTCTGAATGTAGGTAGGAGCCAGGAGAAAGGAGAAATCACCAAGGTGTCCGATTGCAGAGGAGTTCCAGGAAGGTAAAGGGAAAAGGCAGCCCTGGAGCCTGAGATTACCTTCCGCATTCAGAGATCAAATACCCCAATTGCCGGTTGGCAAGACCACCCAGAGACCTGAACATCTCCAAGACACATTCAGCATCTTCTCCCCAAAGCACGAACTCGGTCCACTAAGGAGCAACCGTATCTAACAACTCAAGGTAATGTGGGAACCCAGACTGAGTCCTGGTTCTGGAAAAACCAAACCAAACCAAAACAATCCTCCCTGCCCAATCCCCAAGCAGCAATTAAAGTCTCAGGACATTTAGAGAACTCAGAATAGGGACTGGCGCAAGATGATATTATGGGATTACTGTTATTTTCTCCGACCTGGTTGTATAGCTGAAAGTTCTTATTCTTAGGAGACGCATGCTGTAGGACTTAGGGGTGGGGAGTCATAATACCTGCCACTTACTTATAAATGGCAAAGCAAAATAAACACATGTGCATGCATACAAACGGCAAAACGACAGGTAGAATGAGGTTACATAGGTACTTGCTCTACTAGCTTTTCAACTTTTCTTTTGAAGTTTCTCACAATAGAAAGTTGGAGAGAAAAAACACCCCAAACATACAACAGTCTAAATACAATAGAGTCTCCCAAATAAAAAAGTGGAATACATTAAAAAAAAACAACAACACAGCCCTGGCCAGTTTGGCTCAGCAGTTAGAGCGTTGGCCTGCGATCCCGAGAGACCCGGGTTCGGTTCCCGCTAAGGGCGCGTACCTCGGCTGCAGTTTGTCCCCGGCCCTGGTCGGTTGTGCGGGTGGCAGCCACTCGATGTGTTCCTTTCACATCGATGTTTCTCTCTCTCTCTCTTCCTCTCTCTCCCTCCCACTCTACCTGAATAAAAAGTGGAAAAAGGACCTCGGGTGAGGATAAAAAAAGGTTAAAAAAAAAAAAGAGAAGGCAGTGGGGAGGGCTCCTGGGAGGCAGGCGCTCTGCTGCGCGGCACCCTCCAGAGAGAGTTCCCCGACACCACACTGGGGAGTCCGCAGGCCGAACTGGGTGAGCCAATAGAGGAAAAATTAGAGGCCACCTGACTTTTCAAAGCCCACATTCAAAGACAGTAGGAACCCCGTGGGAGGAAGGCACTGGGGACCCGGCCTGCAGGAGGGCAGTGAAGGGCTCCATCACCCACTGGGGCCTAAGGGGAGAAGCCACTGTAATCACTGTCCTCAATCCTGTTTTGAAACCATTGTTTTACACACATACCTTGAAAAACAACGACATCAATTTGAGTATAGCTGAACGACAGTGTTAAGAACTGGAGGAAATATTTTGCCAGAGGCTGGAAACCTCCACCTCATCGAAGCCCCAAAGCTCCTAGAGGACCAGCTGTTGGTGACGGGCGGGCTCACCAAGGAGTGTCACCGGCAGCTCTACATGCAGCAAAGGCCAGGCAGGCTGCAGCAGGCAGAAACAACTTTATTTCACAGGCAGAGACACACCCTACATCCACAGCCCACGCACGTTCCTGCCAACAGCAAGGGCTGGAGGGCAAAACCACCCCAGGGGATGTAAAACCAAGCCCCTCACTTCTTTCAGCAACTGGGACTGTCCTCTGTGGCCAGGAGCTCAGAACACAGGACGCTTGGTAGGAGGGCACACATATGCCTTGTGGTGTGCTGGCACCTTAGCTTACCTCTCATGCCAGCTGGAGCTCTTACAAAAATGGGCTGCGAGAACAAGCAAATAAAAGCCAAATGCAGCCTACGTCTGAGCTGACCACAGGTAACGAGTCGAAACTGCATCTGATCAGTGCTACGTCATCCAACAAAACCTGCATTTACAGAGACGTTCCGAACACATGCTGCCCACGGCATAGCCACCATCCTCACGTGGCCCTTGAGCGCTTGAAATATGGCCAGTGTAAATGGGGAACTCAATTCTTACTTCATTTGAATTAAACAGCCACATGTGGCCGGTGGCTCTGGTACTGAACAAGACAACCCTCGCCTTGTCACACCCAGGACCTGCCTGATCGTTTCTTCCCTACCTGTACTTTAAACGGGTCTCCAGTGATGCGAAGAGGCTTGTCTGCTCCCGTAGGCAACGGGCCATCCTGGATCATGACCATTTTCACCCCCGTCCGCTCCTGTGGAGGACACACGCCGATACAGCACTCACGGCCGTGGATGAGCATGCAGAGGGCACGAGAAGCTGCAAGGGGCTGATCACGTCCACAGCAAGACATGTCCCACCTACCACAAGGCACTGCCCTCTGACCCGGCCCATGAAGCTGGCCTGAGAATGCTGACGTACAGACCATGCTAGCGAGCTTCCAAGTGTGATCCAGAAACCACCTCCCAAACTCTCCTCCTTTTCCAGTCTCTAGAACATCGAAATATAAATAAGCCCTTTCTGTGAAATGCTAGGCACTTGGCTGGGCACTCGATTTAGCATCGCCTGGTTAGAGCTGTCCAGAGCTGATGAGTGGGGCCAGAATTTGGATTCTGAGAGTCCGAACCTTGAACCCGAGTCCACACTAGTGCCTTCACAGCCCGAGGACTGGGCTAGGAGACAGCACATGGGCAGATCACAACCCCTGACCTGCAACTTCAAAAGCCCCAAAGCTCTGAAAGAAAAGTTTGTTTGTAACTAATTTGGCAGCAAAATGAACCTGAACTCACGGAAGCAGATTTCTAGTTTCTCTCCCTGAGTGTCACTGTTACTTTGTTTTACTATGGAGATATGCACTTGGTTACAGCGTGCACCAGGGACTTGCTGGGGTGGTCGATTCTGAGGCATCTCGGCTGAGATTCTGGAGCCACACAGCCCATGCTCAAGGAGCATCGGCTCAGCAACAGGCCCGGTGCTAAGGGTCTTATTTAAAGACAAGCCAAGGGGTATTAGTGCAGCTTCATTACTAGTGAGGCCCCTGAAAAGTGCACAAGCTCGGGAGCTCACACAGCTGCCGGCCGGAGCGCTGCCGGCTCTGGACGCAGCCAGGGATCAGGGATGCTGTCACTTGACGCTAACAGAGCTTCCCTGCCCCAATGGCTGCTACAAGTTCATGAAGGCTCAGGCCAGGCTACAGTAAATGTCCAGAAAACAGCTGTCAAAGGGAGGACCGTGGGATCACGTGGGCAGGGGCTCTGCGGGGAGCTCTGGCCTGTGGTAGGCATAGCCAGATCCATCAGGGGAAGTCAGTCATGACGACCTCCCAAACCTGGAAGGTGAGGAAGATGAAGACCTCTGCTAAGGGCTCACATACCTGCAACTGCTTTATCGTTTCCCCTCCTTTGCCAATGACCAGCCCGACTTTAGCTGCAGGGATGAGGATCTCCTGGACCGTGCTGTTGCCGTCCATGTCGTTATGAAAGCCAGGTCCATTCCGACAGCGGTCCACAATCTGCCCCAGGAGCCGTTTGGCTTGTCTTTGGGAGGGAAAAGAACCACAGGGAAACCAGCATTAAATGAATGCTGCAGGTACCACGAAAGGGGAACAGCACCAGGGGAGACATTGAAGGAGTCAAGCAGCCCTCCGTCCAGCTCCAGCTCCTGCCCACAACCCAGGAGGTCTCTGCCATCCGCCACGCTACTAGGCTGGAAGTTAAAAACAATGCACACAATACCAACATTCCGACACGGCCCCCTTTCTTTCAAGCCTGCCCTCTGCTTGAGTTCGGGTCTTGTATTCACGCCACAAACATGTCTCTGCTATGAGAATGTCACCTCTGCATCTTGCTGTTTCCCAATCCAGAGAGTACACACTCAACATACACTTGTTAAGTAAGGGCAGGAGAGAGCAATGAGAAAGATGGGAAGAAAGAAAGCAAGGGTTAGTAGTCAATTGTTTGAATTCCAAAATTCCAAATGTCTTCTCCATAACCGACCAGACTGCTCTGTGACTTTTGAGCTAAAGTTACGAATCACCAGCTTGGTTTCAAGGGATGGAAAACGGAGGCGGCAGTGCCCTGATGCAGCTCTAGTCATATACACCTGCTTTGTGTTTTGCATGTCGGATGCAGGACCTGCATTCCATATGCGATGCTGTTTTGTGCTGATTCATCTGGAGGGGGAGGAGGAAAGCTACTAAGCCAAAACAGCACATCGCAGCCTACTGAGGTCATCTTATTGGGCCATATTCCTTTTCTGCACCAGAATCTCCCCTGGCTGTTATTTGCATTATTTTATTCTTCGAGTCACCACGTACAATCTATTTTTTGGTTCCTCTAATAGGAAACAATTCAGCTACTAAACAGGCTGGCTACACTGTGCACTGAAGAAAGCAAAATTGTTTCTTCCTCAAGTTATAATCCCGCAGCCTTCACTGCTTGGGTAGAACAGGAAGCAGGAATAGAAGAGTAGAAAGAAGAAAAAGGCAGGAAACAGATGTTGTCCTTTGTGGTATTGAGTCTTTGTGTATAGCATCAGCCTTGTGTATCTCCTCAGTTACAACAGCTTTTTAATATTTTGCTTGTGTACTAGATTAACCTATACTGGAAGAAAAATGCCTGAACTCCAGCAAAACCATCTCGCTTGCCTATAATGTACTCCTGCCAGTTATTTATTCTGGTTCACTGCCTGCAATGTTACTGCAAAACAAGAGAGTTTAAACTCATCCAGACTCCCTGAGAAATGGAAACAATAAAATAGCCCTACCCATTGAGCCAGACATAATCTCAGCACCCTTAGCCCCAAATGCAACGCTGCTCAGCAGACTGAAAGAGGAAAGTGAGCAGAAGCTAAGTGAATACACCCCTTTCCCAGGAGGCTCTTGGATTTAGGAGGCCTATACCTGGTACAAGGCTCTGAGCATGTGTGTACGTGGCAGGAATGCAACACTAGTCTTCAGCCTGTCATAGGGGCCCCAAAAGTTGAAACACCCTCTAGTCAGTCCATATGGCCCTCCGAGCGTAGCAATGGCCAGGAAGAGTCCATTCATTTGGCTCACAAGTATCAGAAGGGCAATGGGATCACCCCCAGGCAAAAAACCTGGTACCAGGATTCTAAACAGTTCACAAAGTGATAGGCTCACTAATCCACACCTGTTCAGGTAAAGGAGGTATTAACAAGGAAGAAGTCAGGTGATCAGACCATTCAGGGAGGATGCATACTCTTAGAACCCGGTTTAGAAGGAGGTGTTATGACAGCTGTGAGAAGTTCTATAGGGTTTTTTTAAAAGGTGATACCTGGTGTGTTTAAGGTGACAGGGAATCTCCCTGGTGTGGCACCCTCCTAAACCCTTCTCTGCAGAAGCATCTGCTTTATGGCCAGACTGTAGCACAGATCGACAGTGTTCAATAACAGTTTGCCCTTCCATTTCTCCCCGTTTGGGGAAGGAGGAAGAAGAGTGAAAGGAAAAAGTAAATAAAATAAACTTACTCAATACTTTCTGGGGTTCCGGTAAGTACACAGGGCCTCTCTGGAATCCCAGAACTCTCTATAAGAAGAATCAAGAAGATGAGGTGTGTTGGTGGGCATCAGGCAACCGTGCACCTTGCCTCTGTGTAAGGCTGTCTCTCTGGGCTGGTGCCTACACCGGCCCCACAGAAGCCCAGGCTCCCAGAAAAAGACAGTCTGCTTCCGCTTGTGGGCAGAACAGTAAGCTGGTAGCTCCACCCTAAGATTCTCAAAGTAGAAACAAATCCCTAGGGTAAGGTGGGAGAATGCAGCAGAGGTTTGTGAGTTGGTCCTAATTCCCAGTTTCAGCTTCATTTCTGACCCACTGTGTGCTAGCAAGTGCGTGAGTCCCTTAACCCGCTGTCCCTCAGTTCTCAATCTGCAGAGCAGTTCACTGGTCAGTTGTTTTGCAAACAGTTCTGAGGTACACGAGTAAGAAATTCCATGGTATGCACATCAGGACTACAACCAGTTATTGCATGAACATCCCCAGAGATCAGTGATATCTATGTAGGACTGGTTCCGGGCCATCTGACAAGAAAGGAAAGTCTTACTTTCCAACATCACATATGACACTTTACTTTGTTCCTAAAAATACTGCCTCTTAAAATTCTTCCTCAAAAAAGAAAGAGAAATAGCTAACAGTAGTTACTGCCTTCAAGACACTGTAAGTATCATTTAAAATGACAAACATTTCTCTAGTTAAATGTCCTTCAAACGCCCTCCTCCACTATGGAAAGAGATCAAACTCAAATTAGATGATAAAACTATAAATAAAATATAAACTCTTCTTCCCCAATCTGTCTCTCTCCATATTGCAGTCAAAATGGACCCAGCTGGGAAAGATCCTGAACTATGTTCAACATGTGCTAATTTAGCCAGAGCCCCCAACTGGCCTCTTTCCACAAAGGGCAGGGATGTTCTGATCCAGGGGAGCTGGTGAGCAATTCCCAGGAGTGACCCCAAAGCCACAGGACTCCTGCAGGCCCCACTGTGTCTGGCATAACATTCTGGTGCAGAAAACAGAGGTCCTAGAGTGGCAGGTGGTTGGGAGGGGCCAGGCCAGGCCACAGAACTGGGGAGGGTCTCCCCACGAGGTCAGAGGGGCAGCCTTGTCTCTGAGCCCGCTTCTGCTCTGGTTCTCTTCTGGGAGTCCGGCTCCAGAAGCGAGGGAAAATCAGTAATTATATATACTTACCCATGTTCCTACACTTCTAGCAACAAGCAAAGTACTGAATCTGGAAAACTTTGCAAAACAATGATTTCTACCAAACTAAGATCTATGAAAAAAAAAGCCCTTACCTGAAGCAATCTGAATTTTGCAACCAGATTCTGCTTGAATCCGTGAAATCTGCTCACCTCCCCTGCCAATAACTGAAACAAATTGAACAGGGTCAGAATATGCCCCTGCTCCGCATTTAACCATGCACGGATGACTCCATTCAGCGGACATTCACACTCGGCTCACAGCGCCATGGGTCAGCTTGGCCTCAGCGAGCCCATGCAATCGCACGTGAAGCAGCAGACGGGTGTGCGCGCTCGAGTGAGGAGAGTGGGGTGGGGGGACAGCGCGCGGACGACCTCGGCCTGGAGAGAAACCGGCAGCACGAGGAGACGCTGGAGAACACAGTGTGCAAAAGCATTCTCCTAGAGGTGACACCCACGCGGAGAGGGAAATAAAAGGGACAGAAAGGAGCTGGGGGAAAGTGCAACACATGGATACTTACTAAATCCAACCATTTTATCAGGCACTTTGAATTCCTCTGTTATTACTGCCCTAAAAACAAAGAACATTTTGGAAAACTATATAGGAGAATTCTACAGCCATTTTAGGTTTCCCAAATTTCCCATACTAGCCATGCTGGAAGACAAAGACTTATAAGAAATCATGCCAACTTGGCCAAGTCCACAACCATCTACAAAGAGCATCATCTAATGAACCTCTTGGTCAATCACTCTTTAAAAAGATCCAAGCCTTGCCCTGGCCGGTTTGGTTCAGCGGTTAGAGCGTCGGCCTGCGGTCCTGAGAGACCCGGGTTCGGTTCCCGCTAAGGGCATGTACCTCGGTTGCAGTTTGTCCCCGGCCCTGGTCGGTTGTGCGGGTGGCAGCCACTCGATGTGTCCCTTTCGCATCGATGTTTCTCTCTCTCTCTCTGTTCCTCTCTCTCCCTCCCACTCTACCTGAACAAAGAATGGAAAAATGTCCTCGGGTGAGGATAAAAAAATAAATAAATAAAAATAAATAAATAAAAAGATCCAAGCCTTGCCCTGGCAGGGCAGCTCAGGTGGGTCAGAGCTTGGTCCCGATATGCCAAGGTTGGGGGTTCAATTCTTGGTCAGGGCACATACAAGAATCAACCAATGAATGCATAAATAAATGAAACAGTAAATCGATGTTTCTCTCAAAACAAATACGCCAACAAAAACTAAGCTCCAAGCCTCCATCACTTGTGTCAGAGGAGGACTTTGGGTTTTCATTAAAACTGTCAACCCTCTCACAGCTGCCTTTCCTCACTCAGCTACAGATGTTCAAAAGCTTGCCAAGTGCTGAGTGGGCCATCGGTCCCAGGACGCTTACAGATCCTGGGGGGCATGGGGAAGGGGTCATGGAATTTAGACTTCTTTCTGGAGTCCTTTCTAGACGGAAAATTCCCAGCTTTTCTTCAGCATTCCTTGTTTCCCCATCTTTGTGTTGCTTTCTGGCCTCCCTCTAATTTTTCTGTCTTTTAGGGTGAGACGCCCCAAATGGGAGCCAGTATTCAGTGGAGGCCTAATCAGTGTTGACCAGGACAGAATGATGACCTCAGTTACTCTACAAGGTACTTCTGTTAAATGCTATCCCATCCATTATGTGCTTTCTTTCTTTTTCTAAACAACTACTGTACTGGCTCTTTCAAACAAACCTTCAAATTTGCCATATAGTGTATTGTGGACAATATCCAATTTGCCCAACACTCCAGGAAGCAATTAAATCTAAACATTTATCTTAGGAGAAAGCTAAATGCAAGTAGTTTTTTAAAAAAGGTAAGCATTTTTAAACATCTCTCACACAGCTGGATTTTTACCCATCATGGAAAGAATGGAACGAAGTGCGTGTTTTTAGGAGAGTGCAGCACTTAGAAGAAATGCTATAGCATAAATAGCACTTGCCACTGTATCATTATGATGGGAGCAAACCGTCTTCTCCTCGTGGAGTTTACATCCTCAGGTTTATATATGCCCAGGGACTTTCTCTGCCTCTTGGGATCTCCGGTTCACCACAAAGTCAGGTATGTCTGCGCTTCCTAACCAGTAACACTGTGGACAATGATGCCGAAGTTCTGCTGGCCTAACACATCGTGCACTAGGCGTGGGTCTGTTGGGATGTGTTCCTGACCGTGATGAAGGGTAACAGTGCTCCTGTCTGTGTAGCTCTGAGATTGCTGCTCATGTGGGTAGCCCAAACTGTGCATTCTCAGAAAATATTACTGGGGATTTACTAGAAGAGGGTCAACACTGTCACAATACAAAACATCACAAACTCAGGCAGCTCCTCAGCCTTCGGGAACATTTTACACAGACTCTCACTAAAGAGGAAGCATATCAAGATGGACTGCTTTGGGCCTCCAGCAAGACAAAGCTCGATTTTAAATGCAAGGATGAAACTTGTATAATGCACAAAGTATAAGCATTTTGGAAAGTAAAATCCTGATTAATTATGGCTTTATAGAAAAATTACATGTGATACTAACAACTTCATTTAAATTATTTTAATTCATTAAAAACAAGGAAACAACAGCAACAAAAACAGGATAAATCTTTTAACTGATGCCTGGTGAGTTCTAGAAACTCCCAAACATTTGTATAGTATACAAGAGGATAAAATTATATCATTGCTGGTGATGGTTAAGGATAATATGTTACAGTAACAGACACAAAACACACAATTTCATCCATTATAAGGAGAAGCTGAGGCACAGAGTTCCTGTATATTTTATCCTTTTTAAAGGGTAACACTGTGACCAAAAATACCCTATCTTACATATTGGTCTTTTTAAAGCCCAGAGATCTTTTTGTCTTTCCAATCCTCAATGTTTAAGGTAAGGCTGTGAGGGGAAACCGAGGCAGGAAATCCACTGGGTACTTTAAATTAGAGGTTCGTTCTCTGGCAAGTCGCTATCACTATGGCAGGAGATGGGACCCAGGCTCTTGGCTTCCTAGGCTCATGATTCCTTGAGGACCCAAAGCTATATCTTCACTTGAGAAAAAGAGTTTAAGGATTCATAAAACAGTGGAAAAACCATCAAAACAGAAGGGGATATTTCATTCTCTCATTTTAAATTAAATGTATGTTGGCAGGAGGAGAAACTGACATTCTAGAAGTGTTTCAGGTTTACATCCACTAACGGCTGATTTTTAATATGTCGTGTTAGTTTTGGGCTTACATTGGAAAGGGCTACAAAAAACTTGAGGCTTAAAGAAATCTAGCCCATGGTTTTTCATACTCTCAACCTCTGACTTTCTAACACTCTAGTACAGATGGTGGATCAATAAACAATTAGAAATGATCAATAAATAATAAAACATAACCCACTGCTTACCTTTGATGTACCAAGGCCCCTAACTGGTTACCTACTGTGGCAAAGAGAAAGAGAAAAGAAAAATCAAAGCATTAGCACGGATAAACTAACTGCATCCTTACACAAGTTCTTACCATTTCAAGGGGAAATAAAGAAAGGCAGAAAGAAAGCAAATAGTAATTTAGGCTCAGTGGCCGAAATGAATGCGTTATATGATATGAAACAGGAGGGGACATCTTGATCAACAGTCTCTAACCCAGTGTCCAGCTGAACGCAGGATAGGAAATTGATCTGTGTGTTCACATGCTGAGAAGCCTGGGAGAAAATCCTGCTTGCCTAAATCCCTCTCACTTCTTCCCTCCCTCCTGCTCTGGATCCAAACTCCGTGTAAAGACATTGAGGGTCTCTTCTTTCTCTTTTGCAACAAATGAGATCTGCCCTGCTAGCCCCATTGTTAAGGACTGCCCCACGGCAGCTGCGGCCACGCGACCGTGCACACATGTTCCCGCCAGCCGTGGGCGTCTCCCACCCCCTAGCCTCCCAGGAGCAGGAACTCAAGGAGAGGACCTGGCCTGCCCCCTCCCTGGCCTCCTCACTGACCTACCGTAGCGGTAAGACTCGGAGAACGAACAACTGCCTGTTAAGCCCATTTCACAGAGACAACAGTGCCAGCCAGCCTCTTATTGTGAAAGCCAACTCTAATCACATTCCCACAGAGTCACTTTAGCTCCACATCGGTTTCAGTTTTCTTCTCTCTCAGCTATTGCTGAGCTCTCCTTCGCCGCCATCAGCAAAACCGCCTGGTGTTTCTCTTCGGGCAGACGCAGCCAGGAATCCCAGACAAGGAGGAAGTGTCCATCCCAACCATGAGGGCGCACTGAATGAACCTCACGCTGTGCTAACGAGAGCATTCGAAACCATCCCTGGGGAAGTTACAAGCTGCATAGAAGGAGGTGAGTGGGAAGGACCAAGGACACCAGCCTCAGAACAAAGAGGGACACAGTTTAGCATCTGAAATACAGGTCTCCAATTGCTCTTCCTTCTGCTTAAAATTACCCTGTCTTTCTCTGACTGGACAGGAACTGGTCATAAAAAGAAGCCAGGTTCTGCTATCTTAAAAGAAGGAAGGCCCTGGCCGGTTTGGCTCAGCAGTTGGAGCGCCAGCCTACAGACCAGAGAGTCCTGGGTTCGGTACCCGCTAGGGGTCACGTACCAAAAAAAAAGACGGAACCACCTAGAGAAATAATGCTAGCAAAAAGTAAATGAGGCTACTGAGTCAATACCATACGTCTTCTGGATCAATAACAAGATAATGGTCTGCAGCCAAAATATTGACATTGTATACTATTAACCTGCTCATCTCAGGGATAAGAGAATTGTTTCCATTGACTCATACATTTTTTTTGCATTTCCAGTTTGAATATGACTGATGCTCTTGCTTGGGACAGGGAGCGTCCACGACTCCCACTCCACATGGAAACTGGACAACCGCCAGGCCGGAACGAAATCCTCACCACACACTCGGCCCCTGGAGGCTGAGAGGGCTGTCCGTCACCTAGGCAGTGGGTGTGAGAGCACAGAGTGCCCGCGAGCTGGGTGAGCTACCCCGCTGAGGGAGGAACGGAACTGCCTGGGGACGACGAGAACACAGAGGCGCCCGTCCTCCAACAGCAGCGTGGCCAGGCCGAGGCCCCTGGCCCGCTGTGCTGTGCGGGGAGCCTTGGCACAAGGCTGAGATCCTCAGCTACTGCAGACACAAACGCCACGGGAACACCAGAGGAAAGGGCGACGCTTCCGTGAGGACCTCCATGAGATTCTGGAGGACCTGCAGAAAGCTCGTCAAAAGCATGTGAAATGTGCTCATCACAGAAAAGGAAATTCCTTTTTGTGGGCAAAGTACGTGTCACAGGCGCCACGCACATGATGTCATTTCTGGTGGCCAACTGCTCTGCTGACAAGTGGAGGTGCTTACAAACCGAAAACCAAAGTGTACACACCATCCTCAAACACACAGATGTACTGCTGAGAGCCACACCACCAAGGGAGGAAATCAATTCGAACCCAGACCCAACAGTGAGTTAGCGGACCCTTAAGGGTAAATGGTCTCTGTCCTCCATGCCAGTGCCGGAAGCCAAGGCTGAAATGTCTGATTTAGTTTCGGTCCCTTCAAAAACATTCCCATTTGGTGCCTGAAAGTGAAGCAGCCGTTAGAGAAGGCGCACTTGGGCACTGGTACAGCGACTGCTAATGTCCAACTCCACGAAGGGGCGGGGAGTGGGGTTCTGCTCAGCCTTCATGATGAAGAGGGGTCAAAGGAGGGGGGCACATGGGAACACCTATCAAGCTCAATTTAACGGTAACTACCATCATTTTACTGCAAAAAAGAAAAAAATGCTGAAATATCAGTCCTATTTCCCCTAACGATGCATCCTGGTCGACAAGGTGCCTGGCCTGGAAGTCCGCCTTCGCACCGTTCTCGCGAACGTGCACACACACAGGTGCAGGTCTCCTTTATCCTGCACACTACATAACGGGGTGCGCCTGGGCTAAGGAAAAATGAGCTCCCCATAGGAAATATTCACACTACAATATGAGAAAATCTTTCTGAAGAGTAACATTCTGTCAATTTCAATAATTTTTGGAAGGAAAAAAAAGGCAGCTGGACACACATTTTTACCCAACAGTAAGGAGAAAGTCTTCATTTTTCTTCCCACAAAAGAAATGCTAATGAAGTCTCACTGGGGAATGTACCCAACTTTATACTAAGCATCAATTGTAACAGTTAACCACCATCTTCCCTCAAAAAAGCCCAAGAGCAAAAGCACCCTTGCTCCTCTGAGAGCACAGATGACCCTTGGCCTTGCGCACAAGCAGGGACCAGGCAGGTGAGGGAGCTGGTCAGGACAGAAATGTCAGCTGTTTTTGTAGGCCTGGCAAAACAAACAAACCCGACTTTCCTCTTCAGGTTTTGAAAACAATCTTCCTGTGCCCTGGCTTGGGTTCCAATCTCCTCGGACTGGTTAGCTGCAGCCATTTCTGCAGTTTTGCAAACATTTTTAAAAACCTTTTCTCCCAGGGACAACACAAAGGCTTCCTGTGTTCTGGCAGTAACTCTCGCCCAGGGCCACAAAACACTGACATGCTGAGTTCAGCTGAAAGACCCTAGACAAGTAATCTGTTACTAATTCTGCAAATTATTTTTAAAAGTGAGAGTAAATTCAAGTTTATCTCCATGTCAGCCTCATGGAGGCTGCAAGAGCAGTCCAATAAGCTCTTGCTAGTGGCAGAGAACACCAGCACTAGCTTCAGCGGTGCCTCACCTACGCGAACCCGACTCCCACAGGAGCCCTGGGAGGCAGATGCTGTTAACACCAGTTCCGTTTTTCCACGAGGAAGGTGCAGTCACACCCACGCCCAGGACAGCGCACCGGTGAGTGCCTGGGCCCATGCACTCTGTACTTTTCAGGTGCTGGGCACTGTGCCAGGTCTCGGGATAAAATGATAAGCAAGGTCATCTCTGCCCTCGAGAAGCTTAGAGTCTAGCTGGGCTAGCAGAAAGCTCCATGCTGAGCAGAAACCTGACCTAGTCTCCAGTATGTGGAGGTGTTAGGAACCCCACCTGTACCCCTCCCCCATCCAAGTGCCTACTGAAGGCCTGATCCAAGAATCTCCAGAGTAAAATCAAGACAAAAAGTAAGTCTACAACATGGATTTACAGCACTATGCCTTATTTTCACTCAATCCAGGAATCATAAAATTAATTTAGGGGATCATGACCAACCTTATTAAAAAATGAAATAGAAAACAAAGTGTGCCATGTATAGTAACATACGCATAATACAGTGTATAGTAACATGTGTTTACTAACTAGTTCTGGGGGAATATAAGTATTTGCCACATGGTAAGTAGTATTTTAAAAGTATGAAAATAACTTGTTATAATCCTGATGATAATCTCATGAAGTAGATATTGTTTCCATTTCACAGGTAAGGAAACAGTCTCAGAGAGGGTTAGCAATATACCCAAGCCACAGTTAACAACTGGCAAGCCAGGATCAAAACCCTAACCTACCAGACTTTGGAGGCTGCATTTTTTTGGCTAATCCTCATCCGAGGCTATTTTTTTCCATTGATTTTTTTTTTTTTTTTTTAAGAGAGAAAGTGGAAGGGAAGGGGGGCAGGAGAGAGACATTGATGTGAGAGAGACACACTGATTGGTTCCCCCCCGCACACACTGACTGGGGCCAGGTAGCGAACCTGCAACCCAGGTATGTGCCCTTGACGGGAAAATGAACCCGAGACCCTCTGGTATGTGGGCCAACGCTCTAACCATTGAGCTTACCAGCTAGGGCTCATGTAGTCTCCTAGATGTAGAAATGTCTACATTTTCAAACATACATTATTGTGGCCTAGGAGACAGAGACCCCAGGTTCAAAGTCTTCCTTCTGGTGCTTACTGAGCATCTGCCCTTGGTCAACCATTCCTCAGCCCTGGTTTCCTTACTACACTAATGGTTTCAGTGCCACGGTTCCGTCCAGCAGCGCCCTATTCTTATCCAGACAGGGGCCCTGCCACACCCTGGCAGTCACCAATCTACTCTCCATTCCTGCGTGTCATATAAATGCGCTCATACAGTAAGTAACCATTTGGGGTTGGCTTTTTCCACTTAGCACAACTCCCTGGAGATTCAACCAGGCTGCTGTGGGCATCGCTAGTTTGCTCCTTTCTACTGCTGAGTAGTATTAGATGGACCAGTTTGTTAACCATCGCCTGTTGAAAGACATCTGGGGTGTTTTCAGTTTGGGGCTATTATGAAGATTTGTGGATAGGTTTTTGTGTGAATATAAGTTTTCTTTTCTAGGGAATAAATGCCCAGAAGTGGAACTGTGGCTAAATGGTAAGTGCATGTTAAGTTTTACAAGTTTTCTAGAGAGGCTGTACCATCAGATGTGTTTTCAAAAGCTCCTTAGGTCCGGTTGGTGTGGCTCAGTGGTTGGGCGTCGACCCATGCATCAAGAGGTCGCTGGTTCGATTCCCAGGCAGGGCACATGCCCAGGTTGTGGGCCTGACCCCAGTAGGGGGCGTGCAGGAGGCAGCTGGTGGATGTTTCTCACATCACATGGATGTTTCTATCTCTCTCTCTCTCTTCTTCTCTCTCTAAAAAAATCAATTAAAAAATATTTTTTAAAAAAGGCTCCTTAGGCAGTTCTAACACCCAGCCAGGTAGAAAGCCACTCTGTGTCACATTTTCTAAAATAATTTTGAAAAAACTATGAACCAATTTGACATCTAAAATTTCCCCATAGGTTAATAGTTGCAACAGGTTTAGCCCATTCATTTTTGTGGAAAATGTCTACCATTTGACCTAGTTGCCTGGGCCAATTGTCAGACCACCCAGTCAGATCCACTTTGCCAAGAAAAAACACCTCACTTCCTTTTCCAACTCACATATGTTAACATGCACCTACGTGACTACCACTTACTTCTGAATTATAATCCTAAAATGGATGGATGGATGGATGGATGGATGGATGGATGAGGAGGAGGAGGAGACTACATGAGCCTTTGCCATGAGTTACCTGGACAAAACCAAAATCTGATCTGTCACTACAGTATTTCTTAACAAGACTCTCACGCTTTGTTACTTTGGGATTTCCCGCCCAGAAGTCTGGACTCACCGGCTTTGCAGTGTCTGAGGACTGACCACCCCAGGTGAGGCACCATGTGAAAAGGGCACGGCAGCCCTGGCCAGTCTTGCTCAGTGGTTAGAGCGTCGGCCTGCGGTCCAGAGAGTCCCAGGTTTGGTTCCCACTAAGGGCACGTACCTCGGTTGCAGTTTGTCCCCAGCCCTGGTTGGGTCGTGTGGGTGGCAGCCACTCGATGTGTCCCTTTCATGTCGATGTTTCTCTCTCTCTCTCTCTCCCTCCCACTCTGCCTGAACAAAAAATGGAAAAATGTCCTCGGGTGAGGATAAAGAAAAAGCATGGCAGGGAGAAGGGCGCACTGTCTCAGCAGACACAGTCTTGCACAGTGCCATTTTAGGAAGAGGGTGCACAGAACAGAAGAGCTGGACAAGAGTCGCTTTAAACCTCCCAGGCCCACCTGAGCCCCGGTGGGTCTTCACTGGCCCAGCTCGAAGGCTACTGCTTGAGAACGTCCCTCCCTGATCGACTTCATAAAAGGCCAACCTGCCTCTTCCCCCGACTCCCCCCAATTCTCAGGAACTGATTTCAGTCCTGACCCTTCATCCCTGCAGCATCCACCATTATCCTCCACTTAGGGAAATATCAACGTCAACATTTTTCTCTCTCTCCAAAGCAGACTCTGGTACTTGCGGGTTCCCGCCTGAGCGGCGTGAGCTGCGGGCTGGCTGCGTGCCCATGCCAGCCGGCAGCGAGCGCCTTGGCTCGCACTGCTCCCTGCCACGGGCACTTCTCATGCCTCCTCTCTCTGCAAGCCTGGAACTTCAAAAAACCTTTCTTCCTCCCTCCTTTCTTCTCCTTGTCTTTGTCCGATGCCACAAGTGCTGAAACAAACTTGGAAAGAACCACAGAGAGATTCTCCTCCAGGTGGGTGCAGGCTGGCCTGTGGAGAGCCTAGAGCGGGACTTCCGGGCCCAGCCATGAGACAGGAACCTGAGGCCGCGAGGTGAAACGAGTTATCCAAGGCACACAGCTAATCAGGTTGCAGAGCTGGGATTGGAACTCAGGTGTTCCACCTCCCAAATTTCTGATCAGGGTCGTTAAAATGAGTCTGGGGGAGCAAACCCCCAGCGACTTCCTCCAGCACATCCCTGGATGACCAGTGGTGCTAAGATCACCCTCTGGATGGGACCGTCGAGGGTCCTGGCCTGCCTGGGTGGCTACACGAACACAGCCTGGAGCAGACGAAAGACTAGAAAACAAACAACTGAAGAGTAAGTCTGGGGACGCATTCATGAGGAAACCACACGTTACACGGAAGCACACGGGAGACAAGGAAGCGAAGGCATGAAGAGTACAGTACCTTTGATTCTTGGATTTGTTTTTAATGTGATCTGTGTTGTTTTTCATATAATTTGTCATATTCATCATAGTTGGTGTTTTTTTGGTGACATGTAAGATAAATGTATAACATTGCAGATTTAATTGTAAAGAATTCTTTCATATGTAAGTTTCAGTCATCTTCTTTTTCCTCTATGTCAGTATGCAGAATGCAAAAAGAATTTTAAAAAACCAGTCTATTCCAATTTTTCTGTAAATAATTCATTTGATGGTACACCCAAAAATTCTTCTTCCTTCACCCCACTAAAACATCATCCAGATAAAACCAGAAGGTGTGACCCTAATCTAAAAAGGAACCACATCAGTATCAAAAAGAAATCTTGGGCAGAAGGGCAGGCCTGTTTTCAGTCACTTCTGTATGCTCCCCTCCCCCCAGCAATGGCAAACACGGCGCTGCATTCACCCGCGTTCCGGTTGGGACCACCTCTTCCAGAGAGGGTAGGGAGAGAGGGCGGTTTGCTTGACTCAACTGAAACGCTCACGAGACCATAATTAGCTCAAACTCTCTGGGGTAGCACCCTGGAGGAGATGCTCTGGCTGCCCCTAGAGATAGAGGGACGATGAGAACAGCACCTCTCCCATCTGCCAGCCACTCCGGGCTAAACCTTAGAAAGCACGTTTTCTCAGTCTGAGAGTGGAACCTGAGATAGGGAGATTTGTTTAAAGAAATTAGGATTGGGGGAGGGCCCTCTAAACACCTCCCTAACTGCAGATTAAGAAAGTGTTAGTGTTAATCATTTGACAAGGCTGGTTTGAGATCAGAGGTTGGCAATCTGGCCTGCGGGCCAGCTGCCTATTTCTGTAAACAAGGAGTTACTGGAGCTCAGCCACGTGCATTTGTTTACATGTGTCCACGGCTGCTTTCAAGCTCCAATGGCAGAGCTGAGCAGGTGGGACAGAGACCATAGGACCTGAAAGCCTAAAATATTTACTATCTGGTCCTTTAAAAAAAAACCTTGCCGCCCTGGCCAGTTTGGCTCAGCGGTTGGAGCATCAGCCTGAGGACCAGAGTATCCTGGGTTCGGTTCCTGCTACGGGCACGTACCAAAAAGAAAAAAACAAAAATCTTGCCAACCTCTGATTTAGATTAAATTGAAATTCATAGTTCTAAACCACTTGGCTAAATGCTATTCTCTCAAATGTGGAGCTTACTTTTCAGAAAATTTTCTAAATGCTTTACAGGATACAAAGGAGACCTGAGTATTGAGCAATGATTCCCTCACTCTGTAAGGCAGGCAGAGAAAAAGAGCATCTCTATGGTCAGGCACATGGGATCTAATCAGAAAGGGACATGAGGTACCTGGTGTCTGCGAGACAAAGCAGGAAATGATATGTGCCCTAAGGGACAAATGAACCGCTTCAGAAGCTCAGAGCAGAATGTGATTATTCCCCGGTGAGGGGACTGTGGGAAAAAGGGAGGAAGAGAGGGAAAGAAGAAGGGAGAACAGGAGACAAGAGAAGATAAAGAGGCTGGGTGACACTTGAGTGGGGCATTGAGTCAAAAAATGAAATGAGGACAGGTTTCTAGAAGGAACCAGCCAGGTAAAGAGCTGGGATGGGGACATGTTTCTGGGAGAGCAAAAAGAAGCAGCAGATGACGAGGCCGCTGCACAGTGTGAATGGGGAGAGAGACCAGCAGGGCAGGCAGGCGATGGCCAGGGTAAGCTGGGCCTTCCTGGTGACTGGAACCTGCCCCAGGTCAGCGCAGAGACATGGAACTGGTCAGACTGGCTCTAGCTGTGGCACGGGCACGAAGAAAGTACTGGATGGAAAAGTTGCCACACCTGAGACCAACCCGGAGATTACAAAGTTGAAGATTCTAACATCTCAAAGACTGTTAGAAAGTGTGGGTACCGCCCTGGCTGGTTTGGCTCAGCAGTTGGAGTGTCAGCCTGTGGACCAGAGTCCCGGGTTCGGTTCCTGCTAGGGGCACGTACCAAAAAAAAAAAGTGTGGGTACCAAGACCGAAGATGCTAATAGTTACAGTTATGTGACCCAAGGCAGGCTCCAAAGGCTGAGCTCCACCCCTCTTGCTGGGTTCTAAGCAGACCCACGAACTGGCAGTCTCAGACAGCGCAACCCTGCCCGGGAACACATTCCACACAAATCCCATCTGCATCACGGACGAATCCTCCCCTTGCTTTACTGCCTAGCACTTGTTCTAACCCTCCCATCCACACACTTGTTTGTATATCTCAATGTCCTGAAAAAACCTTGTGTTAAGGTTCTTTCTGATCAACTAAGGGTCGAAGTACTTTTTTTTTTTTTTTAATTTATTTTTTCTTTATTGAGGAAGGGAGACAGAAACATCGATGAGAGAGAAACATCGATTAGTCGCCTCCTGCACACCCCACACAGGATCAGGCCCACAACCTGGGCGTGTGCCCTGATGAGGAATTGAACCAGTGACCTCTTGGAGCATGGGTCAACGCTCAGCCACTGAGCCACACCAGCAGCAGGCTGAGTCGTAGTAACACCTCCAAAAACTTCTAGGAGACTAAACTTTAACCTCCTAAAGGTTAAAGAACTCAGATTCACAGGAAAGTTAGAAAGTTCACATCGCTAAAGAAGCGATCTGGTGAACTTCTGTCCAAAAAAACCCCAAAAAACAAAAACAGAAACCCAAGCCAAACCAAACAAGCAAAAAACTGCAAGCCTTTGGAAATCTTTATTGCAAAGAAAACTATTTCAGAGTTCCTGCTTGTTACTTGCCTCTGCTTTTCCACACTTTCCTCTCACAACAGCAGGACCGTGACCCTTAGAAAGCTGGCGGGGGAACAGAACAGAACTGGCCCAGTGACCTTAGCCCTGGCAGAAAACAACTGGCAAAATAGGCTGATGCAGGCCCCATTTGCAACGCTCGATGGCAAATCTCAAACTCTGCAAGTGGAGACCAACTTGGAGGAAAACAATTTCTGTGATTCTGTTATTTAAACGGTGCTCAGAAGAAGGGAGCTGACTGTATCAACCTGTAACGCAGAACGTAAGGCGCCAGAGGGACAGTCCTTATTCCTCAAATGCGGTCGGTTATGTAAGACACAGGCATCCAGGGTGCTGGAGACCTAGCATATTGCCGAAAGGTCCCTTCTCAGTTCTTTCTACTGTAAGGAGGCTTGCTATTTAGAAGGAGAGAGAGAAACCGTGTTCATTTTCTGATTACAAGGACTTAGTCCCCAAAAGGCAGATGCAAAAAAATCGTGGTTCTCAAAAAAGAGGTGAGGGGGCTGGGTGGAAAGGGGCAAAGAGGGGAGGAAAATGAGGACATCTGTAACAGTGTCAACAGCGAGAAAGAGGTGAAAATACACAATATAATAATGCACTGAAGTGAGTGAGATCCTGGACCTACTGGTGACGTACTAGCCAGTACTGCTTGCTCCCTAGGTGTCTTTATCACTAAGTTTGGAACCTTCTGCTAATTTCTCTCAAATGGGTATGCAAAGGATTAATGGGAGAAAAATGTCTGCAAAATGCCAATGGTTTCATTTGCAAATATTTGGGTGTTCCCATGCAAAGGACACCATGAATACTATTCACTGGGTGCAGTTTTACACTTTGACTTGACTCCAGGCAGTCGGTAAAAACAAGGCTGAGAGTTGTGAAACATATTGATCTCAATTTCTGGAAACGGTGGACCAGAGAGACTCTGTCCATTAACAAGATATGTGTTTAGAGCCAGACAACTTAGTTCTACTTTTCTATTGATGTCTCATAGGAGGAACAAAAGCATAATTGCCCTAAAAAGGTAAAAAGCTTTTTGCTAAGGCAAAAATACAGATAACGCCATTAGTCTTATTTGGTCTTAGAAATCACTAACACCAGTCAAATAAAAGGAGACCATGGGGTACCAATTGGGAGTAGGAGTTTAAATGGTCACCTGAGTTCCAATGGCCTGGAGTAGACTTCCTATGTATGTGATAACAAACATGAACTGTTTTTTTAAACAGACAAGAACTTTTACATCCAAATGTTGTCCCTTAAAAACATCACAGTGTGAATCTATATACAATTATCCCAAAAAGGTTTCCACATCTAAAAATAATGGCACTCTCCTCTTTCAAAATCCCCAAGACCAGAGAAAAAAAGCAATCATACCAAATTACATTTTTTCTATGTATATAAAAACATGCACTTCCTTTTAGAAAAGGAGATTACACAATACATCCTGTTGTACACCTTGATTTTTTTCACTTAATAATATATAGAAATATGTACACGCATACATGGTTGGATGCTTATGCAGACTGATAGGACAGAAGACACTGTCCGCCAACTCTATGAATATTCATGTACCAGCTAGTATATTTCACAATCCCTGTTACAGTCAAACTTTGTGGAAGACAAAATACGATAAAGGAAGCCCAAATTCTTTGCAGAAACACATCTGATAGATACTCTGCCAGGGGGCTTCTAATTGGTTTCAAGTTTTGGGGGGTGGGTGGAGTCGAGCATATAAACAAACCAACAAAATAACAAATGAATGAAAGAAAAAGAAATGTTTCTAGAAAGAACCTGTCATAAATGGGAACGATGACAAACTAACACAGAGATTGTAGAAAGGTCACCACGCCCTTTCCTTTCCTTAGGGCACAGCTTCCTCAGAGCTATGCACCAAAACTTAGCTTTTCTTTAGATTTTGAATAATGGGCACTTCAGCTCCTACATGTGGACTGGAAGAGCGGAGGGCTAAACCCAGCAAAACTCTCAAACCTGTCCAATTACTTCCAAACTGATGCTCAAAGGCCAAGTCTTTATCTGAGAGCCCAGCTAAAAAGATTCCTTTGCTATCAAGGCAAATCAGAACTCCAGTGCTGGAGAATTGTTGCGATAAATCATCCCAAATGCTTCCCCTTAACCATTCCTCTTCAGAGCGTGATGATAGGGGCTGGTAAGAAAACGGCTGGCACAAACTCCAACTTAACCGACAGGCTCACAACCATCTGAAAGGCAAAGATATTTACAACAACTTACCTCCATCATCCAAGGGCCGTTTTTGTACTCCATATCCATATACTGAGGGGTCCACTAGAGGTGTGGAATTATTCAAGTGAGGAATTGAATCAATTTTAGCAGCAATCTACAGAAAAAAAGCAGATTTAAGTATTGAGGACAAATCATGGCTCTATTTGAGGGAGAAAGACAGGGTTCTCTTTAACTTTTTTTCTTTATTGATTTTAGAGGGAGAGGAAGGGAGAGGAAGAGAGAGATAGAAACATCAATGAGAGAGAACATTGACTGGCTGCCTCCTGCAGGCCCCCACCAGGACCAAACCCACAACCTGGGCATGTGCCCTGACCGGGAATTGGCGACCCTTTTGGTGCATGGGTTGAAGCTCAACCACTGAGCCACACAGGCTGGGCGACAAGGGTCCTCTTTAAAAGGCTGTTTTTCCCATTTCTGCCCCAAACTATATTAACGTAAGGCAATGTCATGGTAGGATAAACACTTTTCACTGTTAACTGAGTTTTCTTTTGGTAACAATAATGTGTCGTTAGATACATAATAGTACCAAAAATGTGCCTTTTAAAAAAAAATTAGTATCGCCCTGGCCAGTTTGGCTCAGCGGTTAGAGCGTCAGCCTGCGGTCTGGAGAGACCCGGGTTCGGTTCCCGCTAAGGGCACGTGCTTCGGTTGCAGTTTGTCCCCGGCCCTGGTTGGTCGTGCGGGTGGCAGCCACTCAATGTGTCCCTTCGCGTCGATGTTTCTCTCTCTCTCCCTTCCTCTCTCTCCTTCCCACTTTATCTGTACAAAAAATGGAAAAATATCCTCGGGTGAAGATTTAAAAAAAAAAAAAAAAATTAGTATCTCTAAGTCATCACTTAAAATACAGGTATACTGCATTTGAAGAAAAAAAGAAGGCCAACAATGTGAGAAACTTTGCTCAGAAGGTTTATTGTAGGCCCTGGCCAGCTTGGCTCAGTGGTTCGAGCGCTGGCCTGAGGACCAAAAGGTCACAGGTTCAATTCCCAGCTAAGGAGCCATACTTGGGTTGTAGGTTTGATCCCCAGCCCTGGATGGGGTCATGCAGGAGGCAACCAATCAATGTGTCTCTCTCACATCAATGTTTTTCTCTCTCTCTCCCCCTCTATTCCTCCCTTCCCTTACACTCTAAAAAATCAATGAAAAAATATTCTCCTGTGAGGATTAACAAAAACAAACAAATAAACAAAAAGGTTTTATCACAGGATTCCTTTAAGAAACAAATCCCCTAACAATATGTAAATGGCCGAGTCTGCTCAAATGTGACAACCCTTTAGGACTATATCCATCCCATTAACTTTAACGTCTATGAAAGTGAAGATGCAATCTATAGAGATATAAAACAATAAGCTGCTCTTCACTGGAAGTGTCTGAACACCAGGGGGATGACCATCTGTCCAGACCAAGATAGAAAGATTTCTGCACTTGAAAAAGTAAGATAATCTGAGAGCTAAGCTATTTCAACATTCAATATTTATTATCAGTTAAAGAACAGAATATTGCTATTAACCCCGCCCCGAAACAAATGCTCTATAGAACTTATCTACTTTGTTCTCACTAGGAAATTAAATGTAATCTTCATAATAAATTAACTGTTTGATTTATTTAATCCAAGGAACGCATGTAACAACTGCTCTTGATGTTAGTTCCTGAATTAAGTCTAGCACACCTGTGTCATTGAGCAGAGTCTTCAGTGGAAGTTCTGAACTGTCCTGATCTGCCCAGAAGTCTGAGACCTTCTGGGACCAACATAAAGATAAATTACCTCAAACAAACAACCAAAGACAATCACGAAAACCCAAGGCAAGACTTAAATGTCAGGTATCCTGGGGTCAGGTCTAGTTCCCTTCCATTTACTAATCTGTGATGCTGGGCAAGTCCCTTTCTTCTCTGCTTAAGATCCTCTGGGTGCATAATGCCATCTGCTTCATAGTTTTTGAAAAGATACAACATACTCTGAACACAGAAGAGCTCTGTACACTAAAAAGCACTTTACAAATACCAGGGCTGTAAAACAAGGCAGTTTACCCAACAAACGATGACTGCCTACTGTGTGCTGGGCTGTTCCAGGCACCAGGTTCCTGCGGTGAACAAGAATGACCAAGCCCTACTCTCTGGAGTCAGCAGTTGGTGGGGAGTCATGGGTACACAGTAAACTGATGATTTCAGGTGGCAATAAGCATGATACAAATAAGGGAAGATAATGACATACAGAGAGTACTTAGGAGAGCTACTTTATGTAGGGTGATCAGGGCAGGACACTATGAGGTGACATGTAATCTCAGACCTAAATGATGAGCAGAAGCTGGCTATAAAAAAAAATCTGAGGAAGAGCTGTCCAGGCAGAAGAAACAACTTGTACAAAGGCCCTGAGGCAGGAGCAAGTTTGGTAGGTATAAGCCTACAAAGAGAGAAGTTAATGTCATTAGAGTAGAAGGAATTAGATGTGTTCCAAGAGGTGGGCAAAGGAGAGTTCAAATAGGACTTTACTGGTTGTTGTAAGGGGCTTGGATTTATAGGAAAGGTGATCAGAAGCAACTACAAGGCTTACTAAGGAAAGTAATGTGCTGATTTGTTTTTAAAAGATCCTTCTGGGCAAGGCAAATAAATTCTAAGAGTAGGAATCCAAGAGCAGGAGGTATTCTAGGCCAGGGGTAAGCAAACTATGGTTGGTGAATCACCTGCTTTTGTATGGAAAGCTTTATCAGAAGAAAGCCACACCCATCGGTTATCCTACGGAGTTACAAAGCCACACGTGCACATGCGCACACACACACAATTTACTATGTGCATCTTTAAAGAAAAAGTTTGCCAATCCCAAATACTGAGATAGACCTCAGATAGAAACCCTACCTCCTATATCCAAGTAAGTCTCTCAGTGCAAGTGGCCATTTGCTCCTAAACAAAATGCCATATGAATCTTGCCTAACAGCATTCTACCACCTACTTGCAAGCTTGCTCTCCATATTTGTTTTGGATACGCTTGTAGAGGTTGGTCCTTACTTAAGATGCAAGTTACCTGTAAAGACTCAGTTGGTAAAGCTGGTAGGGGAAAAAGGTGAGAACACTGCCAGGGCCTGTGCCCACGGAGCCCCTTCGGTCTGCACAGTAAACCGAGCAGGCAATGGCTGATGTAAGAGTTTTCAAGATTCTTGGCTTAGTTGTTTTTTATTCTCACCCAAGGACATTTTTCCATTTTTTGTTCAGATAGAGTGGGAGGGAGAGAGAAAGAGAGAAACATCGACGTGAAAGAGACACATCGAGTGGCTGCCTCCCGCATGACCCAACCGGGGCCGGGGACAAACAGCAACCAAGGTACATACCCTTGGCGGGAACCGAACCCCGGGTCTCTCTGGACCGCAGGCCGACCCTTAACTGCTGAGCCAAACCAGCCAGGGCGGCTTAGTTGTTTTTGAAGACAGATCAAAATGATCTCAGAAGATGTGATAACCCCAAAAGGCAACAGAAAGGGTATGTCAGTCAGTGGAGTCCCCCAACAGTGTGCGTGTGACATCACTCTCACAGACAGGGCCCCAAACACAAGCTCTACACATTGGGCACTCTCCCTGCTCCCTTCTGATTATGCCTCTTGCCTTCTAGGTCTTTTTCCTTCCTGCCAAAGTAGATAAATGTCATTCCTAAGTCCTTGGCCTTCCTTATTTTTCCCCAACATTGATATGCTAGAAATGTTACAAGTTTCCTGTTCCTAATGTTGATTATATCAAGCATCCTTCCAAAATGTGTCTGAGACTTTCAGATTTGTTCTTTTTAAATCCACTATTTTATTTTTAATTTATTAATTAATCTTTTTAGAGAGAGAAGGGTGAGAGAGAGAAAAAAACAGTGATTTATTGTTTTACTTATTTATGCATTCATTGGTTGATTCTTGCATGTGCCCTGACCAGAGATCGAACTCACAACCTCGGCACATGGGTATGCTGCTCTAACCGAGCTATCCGGACGGGGCAGATTTGCTCTTAAATCATGTTTGCTTCAGCTATCTATAACTTGGGAAATTTTCAATACAGTCGGCCCTCATTTATTGCAGTTAATCAGTTCCAGACTCTACCGCGATAAACGAATTTCCACAAAGTAAGATTCTTTATTTGTACACAGTCGTCCCTCACCACCTCGCGCTTTGACTTTCGCGGCTTCACTCTACCGCGGTTTTTTCAAATATATTTGATAGAATGAAACCGCGAAAGTCGACGCGCAAAGTGGCAAGAGACAACTATAATGGTTAAGAGCTACACCTCTGAAGTCAACAGACTGCGTTTAAACTCTGGCTAAGCAAATGTTAGATACACGTTTAACATTAAACTATACAACTGTATCATAATTTACATTGATATTACGTTGTATATCATATTACAATATACCATTTAAAAAAACAATGTATTTCTCTCCTCATATAAATGTAACCTTATTCTAAGAAATGATATTAAATGTCTACTAAAATAACCAGTTGAAATTTAATGAGTGCTTACTATGTGCTAGGTACTCTGCTAAGAGCACTTTAAACATGCTATCTCGTTTATTGCTTACAATGCTTCTCTAGGTCGGTATTATTATTTCCATTAAGATAAGGGAAAGTGCCTGGCTGGTGTGGCTCAGTGGACTGAGCATCTTCCATGGACTGAGAGGTTCCAGTTTGATTCCCGGTCAGGGCACATGCCTGGTTTCCGGCTCAATCCCTAATGGGGGTTGTGCAGGAGGCAGTGGATCGATGTTTCTCTCTTTCCCTTCCTCTTTCTATAAAAAAAAGTCAATAAAAACATATAACAAATTAAAAGGAAAAAAAGATAAGGAAAAGCGAGGCTCAGAGAAGCTGAGTGACCTATACAAAGTCACACATCTTGCAAGCGGTAGAAATGGTAAGATTTAAGCCCAGGAATGCCTGACTTGAGTCTATAACCACAGCACTAAGCTTACCTCCCTCTCTTTCTTCTACCTAGTGCTTTCTTACACAGATCTCACTTCTCGAAGACCTAAAACCTAGTGATTTACAGTACACCGCGCTCAAGCAATTCCTCACATCGCAACTGATCATTCTGAACAGCAGCTGCTTAAGGGAAGTGAGTTACATTCTCAGTTCATGGAATAAGCCAGAAAATAAGAAAAAAACCAAGGCTGCTCCTGTCCTTATCTAAAAGCATGACCTTGAGGGGACTCTGCTACCTATTTTCTACCTTTGGGTTACTTTTCCCGTTTTGGGGGGTAGGTGGGAAGAGAACGGGTTATCTCACTACCTGTGCTATTTCAAGCACAGTAAAAGATGAAATATAAATCAATGTGATAGACTCAATTTAACCTCCACTGCCAGGAGTCAGTCAAGAGCTTGGTTTTCCTGCCAGCTCTTCCAGTGTATGAGCTCGGGCAAGACCCTCAAAGCCTTGCTCCTTGGCGTACATACCTGTAAAATGCAGTGACGACCTAAACGAGTGTTTTCCAAAGAGGAGTACACAAGTGATTCGGAAAGGTGCATGGATGAATATGTATGTTTCTTACAGTTACCTTCAGTATGTGGCAGATTTTCACTTATGATAATAATTTAGTTTCCTTTTGAAATTTCAAACAAATCTAAATTTTAAATGATTCAAAAATATAATAAATATCAAAGGTTCACTGATACGGCAAAAATCACAAGGTACACAAATTAATGAAGTTTATAAACATGGTAATTAATTATTCCCAGTGCACACTTTCAGGACTAAAATTCTCTATTGACAGGTTTTGTAATCAAAGTAGTTCATCCTATAAATCCAAATAGGAAGCTGTGACTACTTCCACAACTTTATACTTAGAACTTTACACCAAATGGAAATAGGCAAAGCCATCAAGTGCCATGAAGTCAGCCACATACTAGTCCATGCTGTAAATTACCTACTGAGGATTTTCATGGATCCAGCAAGTAGAAGTGAAAGCTCACACCACCCAGGGAGCAGGAACCCAACTCGCTTCCCTGGAACCCCTGCTCTACGGATACCCAGAGGGGCCCTGCTTGGTCCCGGAGAATGCACAGGCTGGACTGAAAGTCTCTGCTCCCCACAGCAGAAAGAAACAACATGTGGCCAGACAGGCTAAGCTGGGGGCTAAGAGAAGTCCCAGGGGGCAGGGTCTGGAGTCAGTGCACAGGGCAAGTCCTGGCTCTGCTTCCCACTACCTGGTAGGTGCCAGTGAAGACAGCAGTACATCACATTTACTGCACACTTACTAAAAGCTTGATGGTACTCTTGTTAAATTTTCACAGTGACCTTATAAAGTAGCTACGTTTCTCATTATTGTGGGATTTGGAACCTGCCTGGAATTGTACCCGTGGGGATAACAAGGTAACAATGTAAAGCACCCAGAACAATGCCAAGCACACGGTAAGGAACAAGAAAACGGTTGCTATTTTAACCTTTAATTGAAGACTAATACTACAGAGAAGTATGTGGGTACATTTACAGCTCACTGGATTTTCACACTAAAATGCCTGTGTAACTGGCGTCCAGATCAAGAAACAGAACATCCCCAGGACCCCAGAAGCTTGCTTCAGGCCCCCTTCAGTCACTATTCCACCCCACTCACTAAGGGTAACCTCTTAACTTTTAGTATTAGCTATCAAAACAATGATTACTACCATCAATGATCTCCATTTTACACACGGGGAAACTAGGCTTAAAGGTAGATAACTTGGCCCTGGCCGGTTTGGCTCAGCGGTTAGAGCATTGGTCTGCGGTCCAGAGAGACCCGGGTTCGGTTCCCGCTAAGGGCACGTACCTCGGTTGCAGTTTGTCCCTGGCCCTGGATGGTCATGCGGGTGGCAGCCACTCGATGTGTCCCTTTCACGTTGATGTTTCTCTCTCCCCCCCTCCCACTCTGTCTGAAAAAAAAAAAAAAGGAAAAATGTCCTCAGGTGAGGATAAAAAAAAAAAAGGTAGATAACTTGTCCATTGACTAAGCTAGTAAATAGCAGAACCAGAATTTGAAATTATATAGTCTAAATCCAAACTCTTTTTTTTTATCCTCACCTGAGGACATTTTTCCATTTTTGTTCAGATACAGTGGGAAGGAGAGAGGGAGGGAGGGAGGGAGGGAGGGAGGGAGGGAGGGAGAGAGGGAGGGAGGGAGAGAGGAACATCGACATGAGAGGGACACATCGAGTGGCTGCCTCCCGCACAACCCAACCAGGGTTGGGGACAAACTGCAACTGATGTACATGCCCTTAGTGGGAACCAAACCCGGGTCTCTCTGAACCGCAGGCCAACGCTCTAACCACTGAACCAAACTGGCCAGGGCACGAATCCAAACTCTTAGTAACCACCTCACTCCACTGCCCCCTGGGAATTTGGTGACCATCAAATGAGAACACATATGAAAGTTCTTGCCTGGCACCAAGCACAACACAAGTTCAACAAATGGTAGCTCTAATTAATAGTCAGCAGAGAAGGGGCCGCGGCTGACCCTACCCTATTTATCGGCATTAGCTAAAACAAGGAATTTTATATGACAATCAAGTAAGATATCAGCTCTGCTTGGTAGCTTTTCCTGACAACTTCATGCTGCCCATATTTGAGGAGAATTAAACACTCTCTTATCTATGACTGCAGAGTACTTTATAACCTAGCTCTAAATAGCATAACCTCACCAAAAAGTTATTGGTTATACTGTCTTCTCACAAGGAGCTCTATGAAGAGTGACTTTCTCAATCACCTCGGTTACCCTAGGACCGATTCCTTAACTAGGAGCTCCAGGGCTCAGCTTTAGAACCTCCTGAATTTACATACAAAACTATTAAATATTTCTGAGGAGGAGTCTGATGTTTTCAAGAGTCTTTAAGAGGTCCATGTTCCAAAAAAGTTAAGGAACAACTTCCCTAATGCATAGCAAGGTCCTTGGCACATAGAAGGTACTCATTAAACATTTGCTAAATTTAAAGTGGATACAGAGAAGCCCATCTGTAGGCAAAATGCTAAGATGACCAGTTGAGGCTGTAAGGTGCAATACTATCCCAGCTGGATTCCCCCACCAAAGGCCCTAAAGATGACATGTCTGTTAGTTTTCTCCCCTCCATTCCATCTAATTCCATCAGTATCCCTTCAATACTTTGTTCAAAGATTCTGCTGATGCCTCACTGAGATGGAACACTACCCAATTACCTCTACAAAGGAACCAAGTCCTTCTTAGAATGCAGAAGACATGGGTCCAAGAACTAAGCATATATTATTTGTGCACCTCTGACAATACTGCTTTATCTCCCTTTGGCTTATTTCAAATATAAAATGAGAAGTATAACCCCTGTCTTGAATATTGCACCTGGTTGTAGTGAGGATCTAATCCACAGTAAGATAAAACTAGCTGCTATCTTGTCTTATTTAATCTTGCACTGCCCAGCATCCAGCAAGAATCCTTGGACTCAGCAGATCCTCAAATAATGGCAGGTAATCTGAATCACATCACTACTTCCATTAACACGACTCAGTCTTGCAAGTGATTTGTTATCATCTGGTATTAGAATAAAAGTGCATTCATGCCTCCAACAGAAGTACTGGCTATTTTTTCCCAAGTGTCTTTATAAAAAAAAAAAACTCAAAATGCAAAAACATTTTCAAGAGGAACAGTTCGTAAGAGTAAAAAGATTGCACAGAAGAGATGGGGAGAGGGAAGTCTGAACAGAAACCCAATATAGAAAGTCCTCACTTAATGTCATCAAAAGATTCTTAGAACTGAGACGAAACAACATATAAAGAAAGAAATTAATTTTACCATAGGCTAATTGATATAAATAAGGGTTAAGTTCATATGGCATCTCATCAACATTATAACGAAACGCCATAGAACGAAAAGCTGTTATTTGAAGACTTACTGCATAACATATTATTAGCAAAAGAGCCAAAATAAAATGGCCCCCATTTTTTCTCAAATCAGTAGATGAAAGGTCTGAACGTTCATGGCCGTGACGGGATCACTGAGATTATCTGGCGCGACATTTCCTGAAGTCTGACCCACAGAATGGGATATGGTTTTATGAAAAGAGGGTATGAAGCTACCCAACTTCAGGACATTTACAATGCGATTTCCAAACCCTTGTAGGCCTCAATGCACATCAGCATATTAAAGGCTCTGAGAAGTCTTACAGTAAAGAAGTCAATTCACCTTTATTTAACCCTGTATTCCCCATGGAAGCTAAATTAACAGCCTACAGATCAAAGGTTGGGAAAGACTAACCTAGCCCAAGGTCACACAGCTGCTTGCAGGAGACTGAGACTGCTCAACTCTCCAGAGTCTTTTCCATTAGACGAAACACACACACACACACACACTACACAGATGATGGCTCACAATGTGAAAAAGGATGAGGAAAAAGGCCGTTGGATAGGCACTCCAGCAGGCAGTGTAAAACATGAGTCAAATGGTGGGAGTGAAGCAACCGAGAGTCCACGCCTGTGTAAAGGGGCACAGGCTACCCAGCTCCTGCCGAAAACTGCTGCTGCAAAATGCGGGAGCCGTGCGACCAGATCTTTTCTAGAGAAGTTCGAAATCTTCATTTCTATGTGAAATCATTCTAGTTTTACGTGTTGGCACTGTTGGGGCAGACACAGCATGCCTGCAGACCCACTGTGAACCTTCCCCAGCCCACGGGCCATCCATTTGAGAACTCTGGTCTGGGCAAATTTGTATCTACAAATGACTGGGGCTTCAGAGGAAACCGAAGTTTGATGATACACGTGGACTATCAGATTTTAAAAGAAAGATAAAGAAGTCTCAGTTGAACACAAGAAAAGCCTTAGAGGCACACATACTGTTCAGTTAGTGTCTACCTTTCAATACCAAATATGAGGTTCGGCACTTGCATTCAAGTGTGGCAACTCAAATGGACTCAGTCACATCACCAAAACCCTTTAACAAGGACTCGCTCGTTGCAGGGTACTCTACTGGGCCCTCGCAGACACAGAAGCAGCCCACAGACTTGCTGTAGACACTGGCTTTCTTCTAGTGTCTGAGAAAGCTGAAACAAATGTACATGCAGGATTAAGTCCCTAGAGAATGACTTGAGCTGCTCAACCACTGAACATGCATGAGATGATCTAAGTGGAGTATAACTTCAACTGGTTGAACATTCAGCACACTTGGCTTTATGAGTCAGAAACAGCATCTGTTAAGCAAGCAAAGGCAGTATCTCTCAGGGAGTACCCAATGGCCAGTGCACAGAGGCTTTTTCTTTGAAGGGAAGATACAAGTTCTCTTAAAGGAAATCGGGTGCTTGTACACAGCACTGCTGCCAAATCACCTCCTGCTCAGGCTCCCAGTGTCAACAGCAGCACTGGGAGACATTTTCCGGAGTACTGTGGAATTTCTGAGGCCCCTCACTTATCAATATTTCCACACACACAAAAAAGCACTGGTAAAGAATAGGTTCTAATGTTACTTTCTCTTGACTCTACAATGGCTCGATCACAATCACCTCGGTGCAGAATCAACAAAATGCTCAGTTCCACGAGGCACCAATGACACTGTATTCACGTGCACAGAATACTCTGGAGTTATGCAATACAGAGGCACTGACTGGGTCTAGATCAAAATAGAACCTTCAAGTCCTAAAAACATTAGCAGTTTGGCCAGGTAATTTCTTCTATTTAGTTGATACTGGTAGACAGTTGGCCGAGCTTATGGAAGGCTGCTAGGGATCTACTGTGGTGTAACACACTGTGGTGACACACTGCCTTGTTAACATGCAAGTGTGTGTGCACTTGATGACAGATGCTACTAAACCACCAGCAGTGGGCTTTCTGGAGACATTTTTCTGTTTGGAAAATGAAATAAAAAACTTGACAATCTCCATGCAGTCCCCTTATAAGCTAGACAGAGTCAGGGTAGAGATGCAGCCTAGCCATACAACAGGACGGCCTATTTTGGCTTTGAGTCCACATCCCAACCTTCCTAGGATCCTGCCTAAACAAGTTGAAGAAATAGTACTTTATTTTTGCGAACTTGCCAATGATGGGAGAACGGAACATGGTTTTTATTTATTTTTTTATCCTTACCCGAGGACATGTTTGCATTTTTATCTTCAGAGAGAGTGGGAGAGAGAGAGGGAGGAAGAGAGAGAAGCATCGATGTGTGTGAGTGGTTGCCACCCACATGACCCCAAGGAAGGCCGGGGACAAACCACAACCGAGGTACGCGCCCTTAGCGGGAACCGGGCCCAAGACTCTCTGGTCCACAGGCCAATGCTCTAACCGCTGAGCCAAACCGGCCAGGGCTGGAAAATTGTTAGTATTAGATAGTCATCAATGAGACTCAATCAGATCACGTTTCTACACCTGTGTACCTCCCTACAGAATGGCAGGATTATCCATTTGTGCCAAATACTAACAGCAATGACTGGTTCCCTTTGGTGGAAAAAATTCAAAGGCTATACAAGAAGACTTCTAGATTCTAGGAGGGAAGCTAAGGAGATTAGGTGCTGGACTCCAAATACCAGATTTAATAGAAACTGCAGGTTCAAATCCCAGTAGGATCAACTCAGATGCTATTATGATCTTCTAAATAAATTGAGCACCAGAGAGCTTCCTGCTCTCTGACAAACTGATGAGAGCCTTATAGACTGCTGCTGGTGTTTATGAGGACACATAAAAAGGGGGAAAGCTTTGCAAGCATTTAAATAAATACACTGTCTTTTACTTCGTTACTGTTGGGGGAAAACAGTAATGTCCCTGCAACATAATGTGCATACAACGGAGGAGAACCACCATTATCCAGATGCCCAAATAATATGAGATCCTTTCAGGTAAGATTTACTATCAGCATACAATAGTTCAGACTTCTAACATTCCATTCTTGCCCAGTGCAAATCTATAAATAAACCTAAAATTGCCCACAAACCTGTTTTGTTTTGTTTTTTCCTTTAGTTTTTAAAGGCCATCAAATCCTTGGAGATAGTATCGACCTCCAGCAGTTAGTATTCAGAAGTGATACACTTACAGCAGTGTCTCCATTGGGCTTATTACTGCTCCAGTCAATGGTGCATTTCAGAGCTGGGAACATTTCCAATGAAGTTTTCTCTGCTAGTAGTAAACACCACTGCTTCAACAATCCACATTAGGTCAGCATTTAACAGAGGGTCTCCCTCCCTCTTGAGCAGGTTGTCCAAGAATATGAGTTCAACCACTGGCTCAAGAGAAGCGGAAAGTCTTCTCAATGGTTCAAAATTCATTTTATGTTCAACTAGAGGCCTTCTGCAAACTGAGGATCTGAGCTCAGACTATAATTCTTCCTGGACACAGAAGGCCAACAAGGTGATTGTCACACATCAGCACAGACTGAAAGCCATTACATATTAGTAGCCAGTGAGAAACAAGGTTCAGGACCCTGTACTGTAGAGGAGAGCAGTGTAACACGCCGGCAAGCAGAGTGGTGGAAGGGGAGCTGGATGGCATGTTCATCCATTACAGCCACTGGTTGGCTCTGAAGTCTAAGGAAGATGGATACTCACTACTGTACTGGTTGGTGCCTAGGCAGTAAGTGACAAGTCATCGGATAAGATTTTAGGTGGAACCACAGGTTTGGAAAGTTCTGGGATCCAACATAATGTCTATAGAAGCATCAGTATTAAATTGAAAAGTCAGTATCTGGGAAACAGGTAGGGTTCCCTCCCCTGGAATACTGGAAAGAGATGTAAAGACCATATCTTCAAGCGACCGAGTGGATCTTCTAATACAATGAGTCCTGTGGCTTTCTGTTAGGAATCAAGCAGTCATTAGTTACAGCCCAACTTTTAAAATATCAGTCAGCACGCCTACAATTAAATAAGAAGAGACGATGAATACAAGACACTCAGCAGAAGTGTGTTAGAGCTAACTTGTAAGTTTTACACACAACACAAGGATGTGTTCTGTTCAAAGCACCATGCCAGAACCCCATATGGCAGGCCAGATATTCATTCTCCAAGGAAGCTTGTAACCTCCTAAAAATCAGTTTATTTAACTCTGACAAAATGAACGACTGTCAGATGGTAAAGTTTCATTGTTGGGATGAGTCCGTATCACATTCTCCCCGAGAGAGGAAAAACTGCCCATAAAAGAGTTTTTATGTCTGGTGGACCACCCACACCTACTTTAACACTCTTCTCTTCCCTCTCCAAGTGTACCCTCAAAAGTAAAGGCCGAAGACGAAGTTTTCCAAGCATCAAGAAGCTACTGGGCCTAACACAACCGCCTTCTGTCTATACCTGGATCCTCCCCGTCAGCTCCCCAGCCCCCTCCCCTCGCGAACCTCGGAACCCCACACTGGCTGCCCTGAAGGTCCAGCTCCGGCCTCACGTGATGGGGCCAGGCGTCCTGGGCAAAGCCTTTCCCAGAGGCTGCAGGCACCTGGGAGACCCGCCCGACAGGCTGGGCCTGGGCCTCGCGGTGGCGCCTCATCCCTCGGCTCCTCCCGGCTGCAGGAGCCCCAAGGAACCGCCAACCCCGGCTGCGGCGTCAGCCGAGCTGCCTCCCGCCCCAGGCCCGACCCCTCCTCTCCATCGGGCTCGGCCCGGCCCCGCCTTGGGCTCCTGTGCTCCCGCCAGCCGGCCGCGCCCGTACCTGCCGGACCCGGTGCAGGGCGTCCACGAAGCCCTCGGCCTTCATCCCCACGGGAGCGCTCTGCCCCTGCACCAGCTCCGCCATTACCGCCCCCGCCGCCGCTCGGCTCCACGGTCCGGCCACCCCCTCCGCTCGGGGACCCGTAGCCGGAAAGGGAAAGTCGCCCCACTTCCGGCGGAAGGGAAGACGGGATACTCGACGCGAGAGAAGCCGCGTCTGCCGGACCGGTCAGGACACGTGACTGCGGTCCGGCCGGAAGTGGGGGGCGGGGCCGCGGGGGCGGGCCCAACGCGCGAGGCCGCCGTCGGGTCTCGAAGGACAGGTCTTGGCCCCGCCCCTTTTAGACGTGATTTGGTCCAGGTTGGGCGATGCTGCGGTGACGGGCCCCTGGGGCTCGGAGGTGGCCCGCGGAGGCGGGCTGTCTGCGTTTGGAAACCGAGAGAGGAGTGACGTGGCCCTCCCAGGACGGCACCCGAGCTCTGGTCCCCGAGAGCCTGACCCTGGCAGCCCTCCCAGGAATGGTCATTGGTGCGGGATACTGGGGCTGAGCGCTTTGGAGGAGCACGTGAGGACCCCGAGGGAGGCTGGAGGGCGAAGGACAGCACCACACAAGGCAGTGCCCCGTGTTTGCAGGGAGTCCCGGCCCTGGGCTCGCACCGTAACCGTTTGCTCCAGGATGGGCCCACAGCGCACCTGCGGTTGCCTAGCGACACCGCCCAGGAGGACACGCCCCCTGGAAAATCGGCAGGGCGTCCTCTTACGCATTCCTTACCCTGGGGCTCTGTGGAAGCCGGAAATGCCCCAGGACCACCTTTGCTTCCGTGCCTGTTGAGTCCAGACTGACCGCATTGCTAGAGGGCTTCTTGGAATTAACTTGTCTTTCGTGGTAGTAGCTAGCTATAGGCATTTCAAAGCAAGGAAAGGAGTCTTAGTGCTGAGACACACTTGAGCCTTTGAGGTGGGTGGATCTTAGAAATGGGCAAACAAAACCCCCAGAAAAGAAAAAGGCTAAGAGGCGTCTAAACACATTTTGTTGGAGGCCGGGAGTTGGATTTTAATGAAGAGTCATGTTGTCAAGCATTTTATGCCCAACCTGAAGTTATGAAGGCAGATAAGCTCTGAGAAAGGGAAATAAAGGAATAAAATCCCTTGTATCAACATGCTAAGCCAATAACTGGCTGATCATCACGAGCAGTTCTTCATTTGTTAATGACTTCACTGCTAGACTGTGAATTCCTTAGGAGCAGAGACTGAGTTTTATTTCCCTGTCTCCCTAGAGTTTAGCACATAGTTGGTGGGTAGGAAACTTCTTTAGAATTGAATAATGCCAAGTTAGAATAATTCCTAGATTCTGGGAAAATAAAAGAATTCGGCAAAATGGCAACATTGAGATGATCACTTTCAGGAAATGTTTCAGCCTATGTAGGAAAGCAGGCTGTGTTACTGTGCTATTGTGAGGCAGGACCAACATCTGCCAACACATCTGTTTGTGGCCCAGTCTGGGTGCGTTGATTGTTTCAACTTTGCTATGCCTGTGAAAAATCAATGTGTCAGGCTTCAGGAAGAGGAAGATCGCCCAGACCCCTTCAAGTCTGCTGTTATATGTTCTACTAACACCCTGGACTTTATCATCTTAATATTTATCACAACTGCTTTTAAGTCACCATGTAATTATTTATTATTATTTATATAAAACCTCTCCTGAGACAGGGACCATGTTTGCCTTTATCATTGCTCTCCCTAGCACCCAGCACAATGCCTGGCATTTTGTTGGCACTAATCAATTTTGAGTTAACTTTAAGATGTGCAGTATAGGTCAAATTAATTTTATTTTTGTGAGAATATTCCATTGTTTCTGCACTAATCGTAAAAGGGATGAGCCTTTCTCCATGGAATTGCCTTTGTATTTTTGTCAAAAAATAATCAATCATGCCCTGGCCGGTTTGGCTCAGTGGTTAGAGTGTCGGCCTGCGGTCCAGAGAGACCCAGGTTCGGTTCCCGCTAAGGGCACGTACCTCAGTTGCAGTTTGTCCCTGACCCTGGTTGGGTCGTGCGGGTGGCCACCACTCGATGTGTCCCTTTCACATTGATGTTTCTCTCTCTCTCTCTCTCCCTCCCACTCTATCGGAACAAAAAATGGAAAAATGTCCTCGGGTGAGGATTTAAAAAAAAAAAAAATCAATCACATAGGTGCAGGTCTGTTTCTGTACTCTTCATTGATATATATGCCTGTCTTTTCACCAACACCTTGCTGTCTTGATTACTGTAGTTTTATAGTAAATCTTAAAATTAGGTAGCATATGCCCTGGCCGGTTTGGCTCAGCGGTTAGAGTGTCGGCCTGCGGTCCGGAGAGGCCCGGGTTCGGTTCCCGCTAAGGGCATGTACCTCGGTTGCAATTTGTCCCCGGCCCTGGTTGGTCTTGCGGGTGGCAGCCACTCGATGTGTCCCTTCACGTCGATGTTTCCCTCTCTCTCTCTTCCTCTCTCTCCCTCCCACTGTCTGTACAAAAAATGGAAAAATGTCCTCGGATGAGGATTTAAAAAAAAAAAAAAAAAAAAATTAGGTAGCATAAGTCCTCCAACTTTATTCTTTATCAAAATTGTTTTGGTTAATTAAGCTCCCTTGTCTTAGCAAAAAATTAGCTGTTGATACCTACAAAAAATCATATTGAGATTGTGTTGAATCTACAGATCAGTTTGGGGAAAATTGTTATCTTAACAATAGCAAGTCATCCAATCCATTAACAGTGTATATCTCTGTATTTTCTTTGATTTCTTTCACCAGTGTTTTGTCGTTTTCAGGGTAAAGATCCTGAACATATTTTGTTAAATATAGACCTAAATTTTTCATGGGTTTTGTTTTTTTTTCCTGCTATTGTAAATGATACTCTTTTAAAATTTTGATTTTCAATTGTTCATTACTGGTATATAGATACTGGTTTTTTAATATTAACCTTTTATCCTCAAGCTTTGTTAAACTCACATTACTTCTAGTGGATTTTTGGGGTAGATTTCTTGAGCTTTTCTATGTTGACAATTATGTCATCTGCAAATAGAGATAGTTTTATTTATTTATTTCCTATTTGCATGTTGTTACTACTTTTTCCTTGCCTATTGTACTAGCTGGACCTCCAGTACAATATCAGATAGGAATGGTGAGAATGGACATCCTTGAAATGTCTCTGATCTCAAGGGGATGGCATTCAGTCTTTTACCATTATGGATGACATTAGCTGTACATTTTTTGTAGCTATCCTTTATCAAGTTAATCAAGAGGCTTCTAAACACATTTTGTTGGAGGCCAGTGTGGCCCCTTCTATTCCTAATTAGCTGAGAATTGTTTATCATGAATGAGTGTTGAATGTTATCAAATGCTTTTTACACATTTGAGATGATGATACGGGTTTTATTTTGTAGTCTATTCGTATGATGAAGTATATTGATTGATTTGCAAATGTTGAATCAACCTTTCTTTCCCGTAATAAACCCTACTGACTCATGATGACTATCCCTTTTGCTGTATTTTATCCTTTCTGTTGGATTCAATTTTGCTAATATTTTGTTGAGCGTTTTGCATTTATAAAAGATATTGGTCTGTAGTTTTCTTTACTTGTAATTGTCTGGCTTGGTATCAGGGTAATGCTGGCCTCATACAATGAGTTAGAAAGTATTGCCTTTCTGCCAGTTTCAGGAAGAGCTTATGTGCAGTCGGTCGTATTCCTTAAACGTTTTATAGAATTTGCTAGGGAAGTCATCTGAGCCTAAAAGTCTTTGTTTGTGTTTGTGCTTGTGTTGTTGTTGTCATCGTTTGAAGGTTTTAGCTATGAATTTTTTAAAAATCCAATCTGACAATCTCTGCCTTTTAATTGGTGTGCTTAGATCATTACATATAATGTAATTATTGATTTGGCTTAACTTAGATTACTGTTTGTTATCTGTTTGTCTCTTGTTTTTTATCACTTGTTTCCCTTTTCTGCCTTATTTTTTGGACTATTTGAAAATTTTTTAGTATTTTAATTTACCTATTGGCTTTTGTCTATATTCTTTTGTATGTTTTTTTTTTTTTAGTAGTTGCTCTTTTGTGTATATACTTTTATTTATTTTTTTATCCTCACCCGAGGACGTTTTTCCATTTTTTGTTCAGAGAGAGTGGGAGGGAGAGAGAGAGAGAGAGAAACATCAATGTGAAAGGGACACATCGAGTGGCTGCCACCCGCATGACCAACCAGGGCTGGGGACAAATTGCAACCGAGGTACGTGCCCTTAGCAGGAACCGAACCCAGGTCTCTCTGGACCGTAGGCTAACGCTCTAACCGCTGAGCCAAACTGGCCAGGGCTAAAATGGTAGTTTTAATGTTGTATGTATTTTCACATTTTTAACTCATTAGATCTCAAAAAATAAAAATTCTATCAGCAAGGCTGAGTAGCAAGAACTTGTCTCCAGCTGGTGGAGATAAGTACCTCGGTTACAGTTTGTCCCCGGCCCTGGTTCGGTTGTACGGGTGGCAGCCACTCCATGTGTCCCTTTCACGTCGATGTTTCTCTCTCCCTCTCCCTCTTCCTCTCCCTCTCCCTCTCTCCCTCCTACTCTATCTGAACAAAAAATAGAAAAATGTCCTCAGGTGAGAATAACAAAAAAAAAGAAAACTACCATTTTAACCATATAGTTCAGTGGCATTACATGCATCCAGATTGCTGTGTAACCATCACCACCATCCATCTCCAGAACTTCGTCTTTCCAAAATGAAACTGTCCACGTTAAAAATGAACTCCCTGTTCTCCCTCTCCTAGGCCCTGGCAGCCACCGTTCTACTCCTCCCTGTCTCTGAATCTGACTGCTCTAGGGACCTCCTATCAGTGGGCTGTACACTATGTATCCCTTTGTAACTGGCTATTTTCACTCAGCATAATGTCTTCAAGTTCCATCCATGTTGCAGCATGTGTCAGAATGTCCTTTTTTTTAAATCCTCATCCGAGGACTTTTTTCCATTTTTTGTTCAGATAGAGTGGGAGGGAGGGAGAGAGAGAGAGAGAGAAAGAGAGAGAAACATTGACGTGAAAGGAACACATTGAGTGGCTGCCACCCACACAACCCAACCAGGGCCGGGGACAAACTGCAACCGAGGTACCGAACCCGGGTCTCTCTGGACCGCAGGCCGACACTCTAACCGCTGAGCCAAACCGGCCAGGGCTGTCCTTCCTTTTTAAGGCCGAATAATATTTCATTTGATGAAGGGACCATATTTTGTTATAGTTCAATAAAATTGAACTTTAATTCATGCCCTTTTAGTAGGATGAGCACATACTAGCTCTCGGGAAGTAAGTCCCTTGAGGGCTTACCTCCATCCCCTTCAGCACTTGGTATATAGTGAGTATTCAGAAGGTAATGATTGGCACTTTGATAGAAAGAGAAGGTCATATTTCATCCTCATCCAGTCATGGTTATGGTGTCTGATGGGCAGGCTTCTCTGGAATTATTCCCAGGGAGGTTCTGAGACAGAATCTCACCAAATGCCATGTCCTCCTAGCAACAGGAATTGTCCTCTAGACCACGCTCCCCAAGCCAGACCTGACCATTTGGGATTTTGTTCTTATTTACTTCTAGCAAAATAGTTGCCACTTGAGATAGGAAGAGCTTTGTTTAGCAAAGGAAGTCAAAGCGTAGTACAGCCAAGTACTAACCTTTGACATCGGCTGTTTAAGATGTACAGGTGCTTAGCTGACAGCCAGGGAAGACGGGATCTGCTTGATGGGAGAGGGACTGAATTTCCAAGGAATATGTGCAGAAACACTGTTTACCGTGTGCTTTCCCATCCTGAACACGTGATACACATCATCTCATGTAATGTGTGTAACACTCCCCATTCTACTGATAAGGACACCAAGACTCGGACAGCTGAGGAACTTGCCACGGCCACCCAGCTCTCTTCCATGGAAGGGTGCCCTTTATGGGGTTGTATAAGTTTTCTTGCGTAACAAGTGACCTCACATTTGGCAGCTTAAAATGACTTTATTATCTCACATTTTGTAGGTCAGAATCAGGTCACAGTGTAGCTGGGCTGAAATCAAGGTGTTTACTGGGGCTGAGGTCTAATCTGAGGATTGGGGTCCAAGCTCACATGGTTTCTTAATTCATTTCTTCATGGCTGTAGATCTCATGGAGGCTGGCTGTTCATGACCCTTGGGAGCACATCTCTCTGACACATCATTTTTTTTTTTTTAAGGGTACACCTGATTAAGTCAGGCTCACCCAGGATAATCTCCCTTTTGATGAATGCAAAGCAAAGTCAAGGCATTGGTAATCTTGACTTTCAGGGCCAATGAATCAAGGCAATCCCAAGGGGAAACATAGCATTGATTGCATCCCTGTTGAAATCCGAGAGTGGAATTAAAGCTAAATACACTCAGTAGTTAATTCGTGTATTCAACGAGTTTTTAAATCTTTATATTTTTTTCTGAATACGAAAGCAACACCTGCTTTTATAACTAGTCCCAGGAATGCCTCACGCAGAAAACTAAGGTTCCCTGTGCTCCCACCTCCAGAAGTCTCTGCCAATAAGTATTCTCAGAAGCCACGCTCTGTGAGTAATACCAAGATCAGACATGGGTCCAGGTACAAATGAGCTTACAGTTTTGTTTGTTTAAATATGTTTTTATTGATTTTTTTTTTTTTTTTTAGAGGGAGAGATAGAAACATCGATGAAAGAGAAACATTGATTGGCTGCCTCCTGCGCACTCCCTACTGGGGATCGAGCCCGCAACCCAGCCTTGTGCCCTGACCGGGAATCAAACCAATGACCTCTTGGTACATGGGACAATGCTCAACCAACTGAGCCACACTGGCCGGGCACAGATGAGCTTACAGTTTTGTTTTAAAATAATGTATAATAAGAAGAATAATACATGTTTATAAGTAATGCTAAGAGACACCAAAAACATTCAGCACCCAGAAAAGGAGGAAGTCACTTCAGCATGGGCACAGAAAAAACAGAGATCAGAGAAACTTTGATGGAAAAGGTAGCATCTCAGTTGGGACACGTAGACATTTGCAAATGTGGCATCAGGGCATTCCTGGTGAAGGGAACAGCATGAGCAAAGGCAGAAAGGCAAGAAAAGGTGGAAATCATGGGGCCAGCAGTTTAATTGACCTGGAGCCTGATGCAGGGACTGAGACCGTGCGACGGGGACCTGGTTTCTCTCTCTTCTCTGGGCTCTGCTTCCCTGGCTTGAATCCATTCTCAGGTTGGCTCTCTCCGCAGTGTGGCAAGGTGGATGCCAACAGTGACAGACAGTGCATCTCTCAGGCTCATGTCCAGCCACAAAGTGTCTGTTTTTGCCCCAGCATTCCTAGAAAGGGACTCATTGGCTTGAAGGGGTCACAGACCCATGGCTGAAATAATCTCTGTGGCCATGGCAAGGAGATTTACTAATCAGTATAGGCCCTGATTACACGACATGCTCATAAAACACATTATTAAAACAATAGGAAGGCGAGAGTCTTCCTGAACACTTCCGGGTTGGCACTGCCTGATCAGAATCAATTTTTGCTCAAATAAACTCTTTTAAAAAAATAGAAAAGCTGCAGACTGAGAGAAAAGATGTGCGAACATATATCTAAGACTAGGATTTCTGCCTGGCCGGCATAGCTCAGTGGATCGAGCATCATCTGATGGACTGAGAGGTCCCGGTTCGGTTTCCAGTCAGGGCACATGCCTGGGTTGTGGGCTCGATCCCCAGTAGGAGGCATGCAGGAGGCAGCCAATCAATGTTTCTCTCTCTAGAATAGATATTTCTATCTCTTCCTTCCTTCCTCTCTCTCTAAAAAAAAATTAATAAAAACATATTTAAAAGAAAGACTAGGATGTATGATATATAAAAATACTCCTACATTTGACCCAGTGATCCCACTTTTAGGAATATATCCTAAGAAGCCTGAAACACCAATCAGAAAGAATATATGCACCCCTATGTTCATAGCAGTGCTATTTACAATTGCTAAGATCTGGAAACAGCCCAGGTGTCCATCAATAGATGAGTGGATAAAAAAGCTGTGGTACATATATACAATGGAATACTATACAGCTGTCAGAAGGATCTTTTATTCTTTGAGACGACATGGAGGGATCTGGAGAGTATCATGCTAAGCAAAATAAGCCAGTCAGAGAAAGACAAGTATCACATAATCTCACTTATTTGTGGAATATAACAAACAAAATACGGTGAGGAACAAAACAGACCCAGAGACATAGAAGTAGGGTTCAGACTGATACTTCAGAGAAGGGGGCAAGGGAGAGGGAAGAGATAAACCAAAGAAATTATACACATAAGCATAACCAATGGACATAGACAACAATGCTGGTGAGGGGCGGGAATGGGAGAGGGTTTCAATGGAGGGGAGGGAGAAACATCTGTAACAGAAATAAATTAATTAAATAAATAAAAAAATACTCCTACAGCTCAATAACGTAAAGGCAAACAACCCAATGAAGTGGGGTGGGGGAGGAAGAGAACATCACAAAGGAAAACGAATACATGAATGAATAAGCATAATAAAATGTCCTCAACATTACTGGTCACTAGGCAAATGCAATTAAAGCCACGAAACACCCATCAGGATGGCTCAAACTAAAAAGACCAACAACACCGAATGCCATCAAGGTTACGGAGCAACCGGAACTCTCACGCACTGCTCTTGGGGATGTGTAAATGGTACAGCCACTTAGACAAAACGGGGTGGAAGTTTCTTGCTAAACTGAAAGTGTTCCCTCTCTGTAACGCAACAATTCCATTCCTGCATATTTACCCAAGAGAAATGAAGATGTGTACATAGTGGGAACTGAACCCGGGTCTCTTTGGACCATAGGCCGACGCTCTAACCGCTGAGCCAAACCAGCCAGGGCTGAAGATGTGTTCATAAAGAGAGCTGTACGGTACTTGTCATAGCAGCTACATAAGGGCCTGAAACTGGAAACCACCCAAGTGGAAAAGTCAGCACAGCATCTGCCTCTGAAAGTGGAGGCTGGAGAGTTGGTGGCAGAGGGCACGAGGGAACCTTCTGGGGCGATGGCCATGTTCTACATAACGATAGGGATTTGGGCTATGCAGCGCGTACAAACTCAGCAAATGTCACAATTTGTGTATTTTATTGAATGCAAATTTTACAATAAAAGAAAAAATATGTGAACAAATATTGGACTCTAGTCAATGATGCCTATTTAGGTAGAAGTGTACTTCTGTCTGCCTGCAACTTTGAAATGCACCAAAAATAAAATGGATTTAATTTGCAACATGGAGGGCAATACATAAGAAGACATAAGCTAAAGCAAGTGTAGTGAACTGTTAATAGAATTTAGGTGCTGAGTTAACGGGTATTCATTAATAAATGCTTTTGGTTTTGCTCTCTGTTTGAAATTTTTCTGATAACATATTGAAAAAAAAAAAAAGATATTCTCCATCTTTGTGGGGAGTTGAGCCATAGATCTCAGCCATGGATTCTGAGCTCTGAGAGGCATAAGCCTTTGAGTGTGGGTGAAAGAATCTGTCCCCCAAGGAAAATACAGCTGTTAGCAGAAGAAAAATGGGGTGATGGAAATAAACGACTCTTGTCCACTGCAAATGATGACGCAATAATGTTTCAAGGATGTGGGGGAAGAAACGGATTTGGTGAAGGAGGATGAATTCAAATGGGTCACACTTACACAGCGCTCAAGAAGACGTGTGCCAGGTGGGACCCAGCCTGCTCCTCCGTTTGTGCCGAAGCATCAGACAGAGTGTTCTTCCCTGGCTAGGCCACACGAAACCATTTGGTTGTCTGTGAAACTGCTTTCCCTCTTTTCTTCTGCCTAGAGAGTGAAAAAATGACTTAGAGATTGCTGCACTAAGCTTCCTTCCTTCCTTCTCTCCAGCCACACATCTATCCATCCACCTGTCCATCTGTCAATCCATTCATCCCACAAAGGCCCTTCCTGTGGGTGGATTATTGAGGCCAGTGTCTCTGAAAGGCCCTTGCTTTCAGTAATCCATCCTCATGAGGAGGCCATGATATCAGGAAGAAGACAGCGAGGGTGGGGCTGGAAATGAAATGCAGGGGAAGAGTTGCAGAGGACCCAAGATAACAACCAAACCATAAAGCAAGCCTACAATTGACGTCTGTGACCGGAAAGAGACGTGAGTCAGCAGATTGAATGGGGCTGGGGCGGCGGTGGCTGCAATGACACTGTGCTGAGTGGCCGGGCTGTGAGGACCGAGCTGCTGCTTATGAAGAAGGACAAGCCATTGATTGTAGAACAGTCACTGTCTTGCCCTGGCCGGTTTGGCTCAGCGGTTAGAGCATCGGCCCACGGACCAAAGAGTTGAGGGTTCGATTCCGGTCAAGGGTACGTACCTCGGTTATGGTTTGGTCCCTGGCCCTGGTCAGGGACATGCAGGAGGCAACCAATCCATGTGTCTCTCTCACATCGATGTCTCTCTCTCTCTCTCTCTCTCTTTCTCTTTCTCTCTCTCTTCCCCTCTGTCCCACCCTGTCTGAAAATAAATGGAAAAATATCCTCGGATGAGGATTAAAAAAAAAAGAACAGTTACTGTCAGAACACATGTTCTCTTTGTTACCCAGAGATTTCTAGCAATTCTACAACCTCAAGCTTTCTGGTCCCCCAAATGAGGGATATAATTAAAACTGTGAGGTGGCGGCCTGGGCTGAGGCTGGAAGTGTCTGGAAGGGAGAGAGGCAGGTGGCTCCCCTCTCCCAGTCACAGAGGCGTCCTGCGTCTGTCCTGTGTGTCTGTCCTGCGTTCACCTTAGAATAGCAGTTTTCTGCTCTGCGGCTGGGCTGTTGTGCTTGGCTCAGCTTGGGACCTGCAGGCCAGGGACAGAAACAATGACCACTTCACTGGGAAGAGGCTGTCACAAAGCAGGAAAAATGTGATGCTTCCAAAGAAAATGCCACCCCGTGTGGTAGGAGGAAGTGACCAGGCTGCGTTTTCACCCAAATGTCACTCCTGATTACGGGCATTTTGTCTTCAAGAGAAAGTCAGTGGCTGGGATGGCGCCATGCCTGGGACCGGGCCTATTCCAGGGAGGGGTCACAGCCTGCTTTTTTAACGCTCAGGTGCCTGTTCCATGCCTCGTGGTGACGGTGACGTGTGCCTCTCGGGGTTATCTTGTTGATGATCACAGTTGCCAAAGATTCGGGGCTCAAGCAAAGAGTCCTGGACAGCAGGCCCCACAGCCCCTGAGCTGTCTTTCCATAATCTCGTGGAGCAAAAACAAGCGGAGCTCACGGAGCTCACCTCCCACGGCCGGAGTGATGGATAGCCTGGCCAAGCTGAGCGAAAGAAGGAGGCTGTGTTAGAACCCAAGGCTCGAGGGTGATTCAGGCAGAGAAGGACTGTGGTTTGTTTGCAAAGATAAAATAGATAAACCGCAGGGTGAGCAAAGGTGAGCTCATCAAAGTCAAGTGCTCCGGGGACTAACAGGTAGTGTGTGAGTCACAGGCTTTTGGGCGATGAAGCTCGCAGCTCCCGGACCTGGGATATCCCTCTATGTAAAAACAAACCAAATACACCCCCAGACAAACCACGCCGTTGATTCCAGAGGATGAGTACTAATGTGTGCAAATGCAGAGGTGATGCGATGTGGCCACGGCCAGGTGTCAGGCGATGTTTATTGGCTAGGAGCGGCGTGTGTTAAACCCTTTATCGATATTATCTCATTGAAGCCTTATAACCTTATGAATTGGGCACTGGTAATTATTCCCGTTTTATAGCGGAGGAACCTGAGGTTCAGAGAGCGAAGGGACTTGCCCAAGGTCGGCACGTTGCTCAGCTGGATGTCAAGGCCAAGTCTGTTGGATTTTACAGCTTCGACTTTTAACTAGAATGTTATGCCGTCTGGTGAAAACAGGTCCCCTGCTGACCTTGCCTCCCGTGCCTCCCAGGGATGTTAAGGCGGTGATGGGAGTGGGAGAGGGCGGGAGGAGAAAGGGAGACAGGACAGAGGAAAGATGTTCTGGGAGCATCGTGGGCCGAAGCCTCGAGAACCCTGTGGTCCTGAGCAGGGCTTGGAACCCACCGAGCGCCTGGCCGGGGCTATGACAGTGTGGCCGGCAGCTAGGAGCACACCTCTTGGAGTCAGACTCGGCCCCAGTCCCGGCTCTGCCACTTAGTAACTGAGCCACCTTGAGCAAATCCCTAAAGAGGCAGGCTGAGCCCAGTGTCCTCCTCTGGAAAATGGACGTGTAGCCTGCCTGCGGGACATGCCCCGGGCACTGTTGCGTGTGGCAAGAAAATGCTCAGTAGGCCTGTTGCTAGGATTGGCATCACCAGCTGGGTCCCAAGGACTGAGCCACCAAACGGAGAGTCCTTCTACTCTGTGGCAGAGAGCAAGGCGAGGACAGCACCCTCCCTCCCCCAACCCAGCCAGGCCTGCCTCTGTCGCCTGAGGCTTCTGAGTGGGTGGAGGTGCTGAGGGCAGATCAGTCCTGGCCAAGGCCCAGAGAGGTAACACCGTCCTTCAACAAAGAGAGCAGATTCCGCCGGTGCCCAGCTCTGCAGCAGCGTCCCCATCAATCACAGAAGGGCCAAGGGGCCGAGGAGATTCCTTCTGGAAGGCCTGGATGGAGGCAGTCCAGGTTGCTAAGCCCTTAACAATATCTTGGCTCTTCCTGAGAAATTACAGGGTGTCACACAATCCAGCACATGTTAACCCTTTGGATGCCGTAAAGCCGTGCACCGTTATGACCATGAAGCACTGAGGTGCCAGGCAGGGTAACCATGACATGTGAAGGTTAACCTCTCATTGGTTCCTGTAGGCGTGACTGTCTCAGGGAGGGACAGCAGCAAGCTAAGGGGAGAGGGTTTCGTTAACCAATTTTCCTGCTACAGAATGGCCCTGTATCTGTTCTCGTTACTCTCACTATAAACAGACTGCCCCAAATGCGCCCACTCTAAAACAACCGTTTTTGTGTTGCTCACAATTTGCAGGTCAGGGATTTAGGAAGGGCTCAGCTGATGTTTCTGGCGTGGGGGTCCCTTGTGCCTGCAGCTGTAGTCAGAAGACGACAAGTTAGAATTGCTGGGGTGAGGGCAGAAGCCACTGTTGGGGGTGGGTGGTCCTGGGAGGGCTAGGGACTATTGAGCATCCTTCTCTTATCAAAAAGGCTCAAGTCCTCTCCACACATCTGTCCACATGGGCACGATGGGGCTTCCTCACAATATGGCAGCCTGGGGGCAGTTGGCCCGGTCACATAGTGGCTGATAGGTTTTAGAACGGATGTTCCAGTGAGGCACCCCTGCGAGGCAGACACTGGATCACCTCTTTGGTCTGCCTGGGGACTCACCTCTGCCCTCCTCTATGAGTTGCGATAGTAACGAAAACCCACTCAGCTTCCAGGAGAGGGGACATCCTTCTTGATGGGATGAGTGTCAAAGTCACCTTGACATTGTTGTGGCTGTCTTTGGAAGACACAATTGCTGACATGCTGCTATATTCCTAAGCCATAACCTTAACCCCCTCTGCACTGGCCACCTCAAGGGAGTGGCCAGCCAGCTGCAGGTGAGACCAGGGACCCAGAACCCGCAGTAAAGCATCGTCAATTTCTTTTGAGGGGGGGTGGGAGCTAAAAGGGCTGGTTCTGGCCAATCTCATAAAAATCATCACCACCACAGAGGGTTTTCTCCATGCCAGACATTCTGCTTCGTGTACCTTATGCTTACTGTACCATTTAAGCCTCATACTGGCTCTAGGAGGGGGACTATTCGGATCCACATTTTATAGATGAGGAAACTGAGGCTTGGAGAGGTTGGGGGCTTACACAGTAAGTAGCTGAGTTGCCCCAGAAATCGACCCTGAGACAAGGATCTGGGTGCAGACAGAGTGGGGAGAGGCAGGGAGGCCAGGGCAGGAGGAGAGCCGCTGGAGGCTCCCTGGGCAGCTGGGCTGGTGGTTTTTGAAAATGGCCACAAATTTCCATGAAGAGGTGAGATCTGCTTCACTAATGGAGCAGAAGTGAGTTCGACATGAGGTCATAAAAGGCAATGCACCTTCCTGCCTGGTCGACTGGGACACATACTGCAGCTGCCAGGTAAGAAGTCTGACTACCCTGAAGCCGCCATGTAGTGAGGAAGCCCAAGCTACACGAAGAGGCCACGTGTGGGCACTTCCGTCAGCAGCCCCAGCTGAGCTGAGCCTTCATGTGGGCGGAGCACCAGGCAGAGAGAGGAAGAAGCCCACGGATAAGCTTGGGAACCGTCTCGGACAGTGTGGAGGTGGCTGCCTGGGTACCGGCTGGCCAACAGTGCTGCTCAGTGGTGGAGTCCGGATTTGAACCCTGCACTCCCTGTCGCCATGGAGCCCAGTTCTGCTTTTAGACTCCTGTGTGGACATTGAGAGGCCCAGGACACAGGCCAGAGTTGTTCTGTGACATTTACATGTTGCATGTGTGGAGCCACACATCAATAAACAAGGACCAGCCTGTCCCCTAATGTATCCCAGAACTGCCCTCTCCCCATGCTTGGCGGTCTGTGACTATTCCAGTCCCTGCCCGGGGTCCTGAAAGCAGGTCACATCAAGCTGTGCTTTGCAAATTCACCTCTACATCTGTTTCCCCAACCAAACCGGAGCCTCCCGATGGGCCAGGAGGGGGTCTCCAGTCCCTCAGCTCTCTTGGTGGCCAGCCCAGGGCCCTGCCTGCTTGTTGTCCTTGCAGCCAGGTGCCTGGGACAGTGCCCAGCACACAGCTGCTCAGTACTTATCTTCAGCAAAGGCAGAAGAGTGGGTGCTCGGCCATGTTCACGTGTGAATGAATAAATCACGTATGAGTAAAGGAATGGAGACTCCCCCGCGACAGCCCAGTCCACGCACCTCCCTCCCCTGCGGGCGTCTCCGCGGTTCCGCTGACGAGGCAGGTCTGTAGGCTACTTTCTGGTTTATCTCGGCGGCCTTGGCCTTGTCTCTGAGCAACGAGGCGCCTCCGCCGCAGCGCCTGCTTCTACACGGGGTGGACCGTCATAGAAACTCGACAGTTTGCAGTTTCAAAAATTAATTTGAGAGCGAGAGAGGAAGGGAGAGAGAGAAACACTGACCTGTTGCTCCACTTATTCATGCATTTGTTGGTTGACCCTTGTATGTGCCCTGACTGGGGATCCAACCTGCGACCTTGGAGTATCGGGATGATGCTCGAATCAACTGAGCCCCCTGACCAGGGCGACAGTTTGCATTTTTATATCTCCCATGCTTTCTACATAAGAGTAGTGAAAACTGTTTTTATTTTTTTGAAGATGAATTCCTGATTTACACACGTAACAAATTCTTAAGGAAACAGAAATGGCTGGTGGCAAACCCTGATTTTGTGAAAATAATATACGGCAGGATCCAAATCACCAGATTTTGATTTATGACTTTTGTATCTATAGTCATGAGAGTAGTCTGTGGTTTTCTTTTTCTGAGCTCACTGTTACCACTAGGCAAGACGTTTATGCATGTTTCATAAGATTAATTAGGAAGCTTCCATTCTTCTTTTTTCAAAATGTTCAGATAGAGTAGGAGGGAGAGAGAGAAACATCAACGTGAGAGGGACACATTGACTGGTTGCCTCCCGCACGACCCTGACCAGGGCTGAGGGCAGACTGCAACAGAGGTACATGCCCTTGGCCGAAATTGAACCCATGACTCATTGGTCCTCAGGCCGATGCTCTAACTACTGAGTCAAACTGGCCAGGGCTCTACCATTTTTTTAAAAATTGATTTTAGAGAGCCCAGCCAGTGTGGCTCAGTGGTTGAGTGTCAACCCATGCACCAAGAGGTCACCAGTTTGATTCCCAGTCAGGGCACATGCCCAAGTTGTGGGCCAAATCCCCAGTGCGGGGCATGCAGGAGGCATCCAATCGATGCTCTCTCTCATTGATGTTTCTCTCTCTCTCTCTCTCTCTCTCTCTCTCTCTCTCTCTCTCTTCTTTCTAACATCAATTAAAAACTTTTTTTCTTTATTGATTTTAGAGAGAGAGGAAGGGAGAGAGAGAGAGAAACGTCAATCACCTGCCCCTCCCACGCACCCCAAAAGGGGATCAAACCTACAACCTGGGTATGTGTCCTGACCAGGGATTGAACTTGCCACCCCCTGGTGCATGGGACGATGCTCCAACCAATTGAGCCACACCGACCAGGGCAGAATTATCTACTAATATTTGAAATCTTCTCCATGATTGCATTCCCTTCCTCATTCCCAAACTTTTATATTTGTTGTCTTTTTTCCTTTGAAGATTTTTAAAAGAAGCTGAGTTTCCTTTTTAATTTACAAAAAAACTTTAAATTGTAGTAAAATATGCAAAACATAAAATTTGCCATTCTTACCGTTCTTAAATGTACTGCTCAGTAGCATTACGTACATTCACATTACTGTGCAACCACGACCGCCACCCATCTCGTTTTGCAAAACTGAAGCTCTGTACCCACTAAGCACTGCACCCCTATTCTTCCTTCCCCTTCCCCATGCCAGACACTGCCACACCATTCTGCTTTCTATATTAAGGTGACCACTCTAGGTACCTCATGTAAGTAGACTCATACAGTATTTATCCTTTTGTGCCTGTCTTATTTCACTTAGCAATAATGTCCTTTTTTATCTTCAGATAGAGCGGGAGGGAGAGAGGGAGAAAGAGAGAGAGAGAAACATCGACTGGTTGCCGCGCACACGACCCCAACCGGCGCTGGGGACAAACTGCAACCGAGGTACGTGCCCTTAGCGGGAACCGAACCCCAGTGTCTCTGGTACACGGGCCGATGCTCTAACCACTTAGCAACCAGCCAGGGCAGCATAATGTCCTCAAGATTCATCCATGGTGTAGCAGGTATCAGAATCTCCTTCCTTTTTAAAAAATGTATCTTTTTCTTTTTAAAAAATATTTTTATTGATTTTTTAGAGAGAAAGGAAGGGAGAGAGAAACATCAATGTGAGAGCAGGACATTGATCAGCCACCTCCTGCATGCCTCCTACTGGGGATTGAGTTTAAAACCCAGGCATGTGCTTTGACTGGGAATCGAACCAGCAACTTTTCGCTGCACAGAACAAGGTCCAACCAACTGAGCCACACTGGCCAGGGCTTCCTTTCCTTAAGATTGCATAATATTCCATTGTACGGGTAGACCACATTTTATTTACCCGTCATCCATCAGTGGACAGGTGGGTTGATTCCACCCTCTGGCCACTGTGAGTACTGCTACTGTGAGCATGGTGTACAAATACAGAAGCTGACTTTTGAGGCCATTTTCATGGTGGGGGGCGGGGACCAAGAACTCCCACTACCAGTTCCTGCTGTGGGAATCAGGATTAGGGAACCACTGGTTGGCAAAGACCTTCTCATTCCTTCCCTAGCTGGGGAAACGAGGCTCAGAGAGGAACAGCAATGTGCCTGACGTCACACAGCCTGGAAGTGGAGGAGTCAGGATTTGAACCCAGCACTGCCACGTGAAGGGTTGCTTCCCAGCCACCGGCCTGTGACCTCCCCTTCCTGAACGCTCTGAACCACGCTGGTGCCTGCTCAGCGCTGGCCCGCCAGTGGCCCAACGTGCTGATGCTGGATAGAGCTGCTCCTCGGCCCGGGCGAGGAGCGGTGGGAGTCTGCAAGCCATTTGTTCTCGTGACAGATGAAAAGCAGATGTGATTTTAATGTCGTGCTGGGGCTGCCAGTGCCGGGCGGAACAGGGCCCCTGTGAGCAGTCACACCAAATAAAACGTGGTATTTCGCAGCGATTGGAAGGCAGACAAGCTGAAACATTGTGCACAGAAGGGCCACCACTCTCTGCTCCTGAACATCAAAATCACTCTCCCCAGCTCATGCGTGGATTCACATGTAGGGCAATTTCCCTCACGGCAGAGCAGTTCCACGAGTGGGCTCGGGCTTGCGGACATGTGACTTCCCAGCCACGTGACTTCCAGCCCTGGCACCAGGCACAAAGGGCTGCTCTGACTGTGGAGACGGAGACGTGATCTCAGAAGCAGCTCCCCAGCCCTCAGGACCCCTCTCAGTCTCTGCGCCGCCGAGAAGGGACGGCAGGGCCTTGACCCCAGGCGCTGGCTGAGCCCTTACTCTCTGCGCGGAGCCAGCAGGCTGGGCCTAGGAGCAGCAAAGCAGGACCCTGGGGCCCAGAGACACTAAGGTGCATGTCCAGAGTCACACAGCTTCCCCACGGAGCTCCTGAAGTCGGGGCTGGCCCATCTTTCTTACACTGTGGGCGGGGGAAGGGCTAAGTCTACAGCTGTGGGGAGGAGGAGGGCTAAAGAGGCCGCGGCCACCAGCCTGAGGCGTCCCTCACAAGAGCCCTGCTCTAAGACATTGCGGCCTGGATGGGTCACTGACCCAAACAACACACATGGGCACACAGGCATCCGACATGGATTTATGGGCCCTTGGAGCTCACATGTAGCAGGCAGGAGCTGTGGGACAATGATCATAAACCCTTAACCAGGGCTCACTGAGCCCTTGGGGAGATTCACACTTCAGCCTCCATGAGAGCCCCGTGGGGAGTGTGTTCGTAAGAGCCGGTCACTGTCTTAACCCGTAACCCACGATGGGGGCTCATGTCCTGCTCGGATCACAGTGTAATGCAGGGCAGGGGTGTGGGGGCTCTGCTCCGTGCAGTCACCCACCGGCCAGGGCACACTGTGGGAAGGAGGGTGCTGGGACCTAGGGGTGGTGACTTCACTTCCTCCAACATTCCGCGGGCCAGAACTGAGGACATGGTGACTGCAGGGAAGCCTGGGAAACATAGTCCCGCTGGGAGGAAAGGGACGCGGTTCGGTGGACGAAACCCAGTACCTGCCACCGGTAGGACCCACTGGTACCCAGTTCGCACTGAGGGAAGCTCAGCTCAGAGTGGTCCAGCGGCTCGGCCCGGGGGGGGGGTGGAGCTGGGATTCAGGGGACGGTGCTCGGACTCCAGGACCTGCCCGGACCTCCAGGGACTGCCTTTCCGACGTGAGAGCGGAGTTAAGCAAACAGGTAGTGAGCACCCACCCATGGGGGCCGTGCTTGTGGAGAGTAGAGGCCCTGGCTCACACTTCCTGGGTGCAGTTCCCTGACTCTGCCCTTACCCGCTGTGTGACTTTGGGAGGGTCATGTAACCTTTCTGTGCCTCGGTCCTCCCGCTGCCCAGGAAGGGTCTTTTCTCTAAGACCTTCCCTGCTCTCTCCCAGTGACAGCAGGGGCCGAAGAGGAAGGTAGGACAACACAGAAGAAAATCACGCAGCACCAGGGAACATGGGTGGGCCACGGAGGAACAGAGGGGATTGAGAAGTGGGGGCCCAGCCTGCCCCATGGTGGTCACTTCTCCTCTAGGCCTCGGCTCTCACACAGGGGCTGGGGCTGTCCCAGCATGAACATATTGTCCCTCCGCCCCCTCATTTTCCAGTGTCCTGTCTGCCAGGACTAAGGAACCAGGAGCTGGCCGACCTGTCTCTTCACTCAGCAAACCCTGTTTGTGGCCCATGAGGTGTCCCCTGTCCTGGGCCCAAGAACCCACTGAGGAGGAGCCAGGCTGAGCGCGCAGCGTGTGTGTGGAAGAGGAAGGGAAGGCAAGCGGATGGGAAGAAAATGGTGCCTCTCCCCTCCGGTGCTTCTCTGTAAGCGGCGTGTGCATTTAACAAAGCTCAGTCGGTCCCACCTCTGCTGCTCAGAATGCTCCGGTGCCCTCCCCCCACTCCCCACGCCCTTCATGTGATGCCCCAGTTCTGCAGGGTCTGCCCACCGCACCCCAGCCTCACCCTCTCCAACTCCAAGCGCCCACCTTGCTGAATGACACGCGCTCCTCACAACATGTTGTTTCTCGTCTCCACACAGGTCAGTTGCCAGGGCTGCCGTAATAAAGTACCGCAAACTGGGTGGCTTCGACAGCAGAAATTTATTGTCTCCCAGTTCTGGAGTCTACGAGTCTGAGATCAAGCAGGGGTGGTGGCTGCGGGGGAACCTGTTCTGCCTCTCCGCAGCTCCTGCTGGGTTGCTGGCAGTCACTGGTGTCCTTGGGCCTCAGACTCATCTCTGCCCTCGTCTTCCCAGGGCCTCTTCCTCTGTGCGTGTCTCTGTCTGGGATTAGGGTCCCCTCCCACTCCTGTCTGACCTCATCTTGACTAATTACCTCTGCAATAATCCTGTTTCTAAATGAGGTCATATTCTGAGGTACTGGGGACTAGGATTTTAACATAGGATGTTTGGGGGGAGGGGACACAATTCAACTCGTAACATCAGCCTTTGCCCATGCTATTCCTTCAGCCTGGAACTCCCTTCCTCAAGTTGTCCGGCAGGCAGCACCCTCTTGCTCCCAGAAGTCATCTCAGGCATGCTCCCTGGCAAAGGCCTCACAGTAAGTTGCTGAGCTAAAAGTGACCCTCCCTCTTCAAGGGAGACATTGACAGCAGGGGACTTGAACACCCCACGGGACATCACTAGATCTTCTAGACAAAAAAATTAACAAGGAAACAGAGACCCTAAACAATGCAATAGATCAGATGGCTTTCATTTATATTTACAGAACATTTCACCCCAAAGCTGCAGAATATACATTCTTCTCAAGTGCACACGGGACATTCTCAAAGATAGACCATATGTTAGAACACAAACAAAGTCTCTGCAAGTTCAAGAAGATTGAAATCATATCAAACATCTTCTTGGATCACAATGGCATGAGACTAGAAATCAATTACAATAAAAACACTCAAGAACATTCAAATATATAGGGGTTACATAGCATGTTATTAAACAATGAATGGGATACCAAGGAGATTAAGGAAGAAATAAAAAAACTTCCTGGAAACTAATGAAAATGAACACACAACAACCTAACATCTATGGGACACAGGGAAAGCAGTCTTGAGAGGGAAGTTCAGAGCATTACAGGACCACCTCAAGAAACAAGAAAATGTTCTAATAAATGATCTAACCCTACAACTTAAAGAATTAGAAAGAGAACAAAAAGAAAAACCCAGAGTAAATAGGAGGAAGGAAATAATAAAGATCAGAGCAGAAATAAATGACTTAGAAAAAAAAAATCAATGAAACCAAGAGCTGGTTCTTTGAAAAGATAAACAAGATTGATCAACCTTTAGCCAGACTCACCAAGAAATAAAGAGAGAGGTCTCAAATAAATAAAATCAGAAATGAAAGAGGTGAAGTAACAACTGACACCACAGAAATACAAAGGATTGTAAGAAAATACTATAAACAATGATATGCCAAATTAGATAACCTAAGCAAAATGGACAAATTCCTAGAATCATACAGTCTTCCAAAATTCAACCAGGGAGAGTCAGAAAACCTGGACATACCAATAACAACTAAGGAAACTGAAGCGGTAATCAATAAACTCCCAGCAAACAAAAGCCCTGGTCCAGATGGTTTTCACAAGGGAGTTTTACCAAACACTCAAAGAACTAACACCTATTCTCCTCAAACTATTCCAAAAAATTCAAGAAGGAAGACCTCCAGGCACTTTTTATGAGGCCAGTAAAATCCTAATTCCAAAACCAGATGAAGATACTACAAAGAAAGAAAATTACAGGCCAATATCTCTGATGAACATAGATGTCAAACTCCTCAACAAAATAGCAAATCGGATCTAGCAATATATTTAAAAAATTATTCACCACATACCCTGGCGGGTTTGCTAAGTGGTTAGAGCATCAGCCTGCAGACTGAAGAGTCACAGGTTTGATTCCTAGTCAAAGGCATGTACCTTGGTTGCGGGTTTGATCCCTGGCCCTGGTTGGGGTTGTGCAGGAGGCAACCAGTCGATGTGTCTCCCTCACATTGATGTTTCTCTCTCTCACTCTCTTTCCCTCTTTCCCACTCTGTCTAGAAAGATCAATAGAAAGGTATCCTCCCGTGAGGATTAACAAAAAAATTACTGTCCATGACCAAGTGGGATTTATCCCAGGGATGCAAGGCTGGTACACTATTCACAAATCAATAAATGTGATACACCATATAAACAAAATGAAAGATTCAAATCATATGATCATATCAATAAATGCTGAAAAAGCATTTGACAAAATCCAGCACACATTTTTAATAAAAACTCTCAGCAGCCCGACTGGTGTGGCTCAGTGGTTGAGCGTTGACCCATGCACCAAGAGGTCACCAGTTCAATTCTCAGTCAGGGCACATGCCCAGGTTGTGGGCCAAATCACCAGTGTGGGACATACAGGAGGTGGCCAATTGGTGTTCTCTCTCATTGATGTTTCTCTCTCTCTCTTCCTTTCTCTCTAAAATCAATTTAAAAAATGTTTAAAAACTCTCAGCAGCCCTGGCCGGTTTGGCTCAGCGGTTGGAGCGTTGGCCTGCAGTCCGAAGAGACCCGGGTTCGGTTCCCGCTAAGGGCACGTACCTTGGTTGCAGTTTGCCCCTGGCCCTGGTTGGGTTGTGCAGGTGGCAGCCACTCGATGTGTCCCTTTCATGTCGATGTTTCTCTCTCTCTCTCCCTCCCACTCTATCTGAACAAAAAATGGAAAAATGACCTTGGGTGAGGAGAAAAAAAAAACTCTCAGCAAAGTGGGAACAGAGGATCATACCTCAACATAATAAAGGCAATATGTGACAAACTTACCACCAACATCATACTCAATGGACAATAACTAAAAGTATTTCCCTTAAGAACAGGAACAAGACAGGGATGTCCACTTTCATCACTCATATTCAACATAGTACTGGAAATCTTAGCCACAGTGATCAGAGAAGAAGAAAAAAGAAAAGGCATCCAAATTTGAATGGAAGAAGTGAAACTGTCATTATTCGCAGATGCCATGATATTGTACATAGAAAACCCAAAGCCTCCACCAAAAAGCTACTAGATTTAATAAATGAATTTGACAAAGTAGCAGGATACAAAATTAACATCAAGAAATCGATGGTATTTTTTTTTTATCCTCACCCGAGGACATTTTTCTATTTTTTGTTCAGATAGCATGGGAGGGAGAGAGGGGAACAGAGAGAGAGAAACATTGACATGAAAGGGACACATGGAGTGGCTGCCACCTGCATGACCAACCAGGGCCGGGGACACACTGCAACCGAGGTACGTGCCTTTAGTGGGAACCAAACCCGGGTCTCTCTGGACCGCAGGCTGATGCTCTAACTGCTGAGCCAAACTGGCCAGGGCTTGATGGTATTTTTATACACCAATAATAAACACTCAGAAAGAGAAACTTAAAAAAATCCCATTTGCCCTGGCCGGTTTGGCTCAGCGGTTAGAGTCGGCCTGCGGTCCAGAGAGACCCAGGTTCGGTTCCTGCTAAGGACATGTACCTCGGTTGCAGTTTGTCCCCGGCCCTGGTTGGTCGTGTGGGTGGCAGTCACTTGATGTGTCCCTTTCACATCGATGTTTCTCTCTCTCTCTCTTCCTCTCTCTCCCTTCCACTCTATCTGAACAAACAAAAAAATTCCCATTTACCATTGCAACATAAAAATTAAAATACGTAGGAATAAACTTAAAGAGATAAAAAAACCTGTTCTCAGAAAACTACAGAACATTGAAAAAAGAAATTGAGGAAAATACAAATAAGTGGAAGCATACCATTTTTGTGGATTGGAACAATCAACATCATTAAAATGTCCATACTACCCAAAGCAATCTATAGATTCAATGCAATCCCTATTAAAATACCAGTGACATATTTCCAGATCTAGAATAAACACTCCAAAAGTTTATATGGAACCAAAAAAGATCCTGAATGGCCACATCAATCTTGAAAAAGAAGAACAAAGTTGGAGAGATCACAATTCTGGATACCAGGTTATACTACAGAGCCATGGTAGTCAGAACAGGCTGGTACTGGCACAAGAACAGGCATATAGATCAATGGAACAGAAATTGACCCAAGACATCATGCTCAATTAATATTTGACAAAGGAGGCAAGAGCATACAATGGAGAAAAGACAGTTTCTTCAATAAATGGTGCTGGGAAAATTGGACAGGTACATGCAAGAAAAATGAAACTAGACCACCCACTTATACCATACACAAATATAACCTCAAAATGGATAAAAGACTTAAATATAACTTGTGAAACCATAAAAATTCTTGAAGAAAATGTAGGCAGCAAAATCTCAGACATGACACATAGCAGAATTTTCACTGATACATTGCCTAGGGCAAGTGAAACAAAGGAAAAAAATTAATAAATGGGACTACATCAAACTAAAAAAGATTCTTTGCAGCAAAGAAACCAGCATCAAAATGAAAAGGGAATCCACTGCAGTGAAGAACGTATTTGCCAATGATACATCAGATAAGGGGTTAATTTCCAAAATATATTGAGAACTCATACAACGCAACAAAAGGAAGACAAAGAATCCAATTAAAAAATGGGCAGAAGACCTCAATAGACACTTCTCCAAAGAAGACATACAAATGGTCAAGAGACATATGAAAAAATACTCAGTGTCACTAATCATCAGAGAGATGCAAATTAAAACAACTATGAGATATAACCTCCCACCTGCCAGAATGGCCGCCATCAACAAATCCTCCAACAACAAATGCTGGTGAGGGTGTGGAGAAAAGGGGACTCTAGCACACTGCTGGTGGGAACACAGACTAGTGCAGCCACTATGAAAAACAATATAGTGTTTCCTCAAAAAATTAAAAATTGAACTACCATTCGACCCAGTAATCCCACTTCTGGCAATATACCCTAAGAAGCCTGAAACACCAATCAGAAAAAAATATATGCACCCCTATGTCTATTGCAGTGCTATTTACAATAGCTAAGATCTGGAAACAGCCCAAGCATCCATCAGTAGATGAGTGGATACAAAAGCTGTGGTACATTTATACCATGGAATATTATGCAGCTGTAAGAAAGAAAGATCTCTTACCCTTTGAGACGACATGGAGGGATCTGGACAGTATTACGCTGAGCGAAATAAGCCAGGCAGAGAAAGACAAGTGTCACATGATCTCATTTATTTGTGGACTATAATGAACAAAATAAGCTGACCAACAAAATAGATCCAGAGACATGGAAGTAGGGAACAGACTAACAATCCTCAGTGGGAAGGAGGGTGGGGGGTAGGGCGGGAAGAGATAAACCAGAGAATTGATATGCATAATCAATGGACACAGACAACAGTGTGGTGAAGGCGGGGGGGGGGTGAGGGTGGGGTGAGGGGGAGCAATGGGGAGGAGGTTGTCAATGGGGGGGGGACATCTGTAACACTTTCAACAATAAAGATAAATTTTTAAAAATTTAGAAAATAAAACGGACCCTCCCTCCATTGGGCCACACTATCCTTGCACAGCCCCTGTGCCAGCACATCAGATGCTCTGTGCCAGTCTGTCTGCCTCTTTGTCTTCATGAGCTTGTCATCTCAAGGACAGTGGTTACGCCTTACTTACCTTGGTGGGCTCCAGCACCCAGGCAGGACCGGCACACGGGAGGTGGCCTGGACCGATGCCCATTGAATTAAAGCATGAATTGAGAAGGAAAGAAAGATGAAGATGAGGGAAAAGATGGAGAAGCTGGAGGGGTACGTCAAATCAATGACACCTGCCGCCTCTGGCCCGCCCCTCTACTGGGAAGACTTTCGTGGTTCCCCGGAGTTCTGATAGAACCTCAAGGATCAGTGCTGTGTCTGAGGTCTGGATTGTCCCTGGTGGGGGGTGGGGGTGGGGTGGGGGACAGAGAGAGAGTGGTGGGAGTCCAGGGGCTCAGGTGGCAGAGGTGGGGACATGTGTGTGGGGTTGGGGCTGCGGTGGGGGGAGGAAAGCTGGAAACAGACAGGGCCGGGACCCGCCTCCCACAGGAGCAACCAGGGCCCTTAAACACTCCGCAAACAAATGTGTGATATAAATCTGGTTTTGAAATAACAACAATGATAAATAAAAAGAGTGAGTGGATGCAGGAGGCAGGAGCGAGGGAAAGGGGGCTCAGCCGGCCCCTCCCCCAGGCCTCCGAGGGGGGAAAGGCGCATGGAAAAATTGAAATTAGTTGTGACAGCTGAAATTCTCTGCTCTACAGACGACATTTGACAGGGTACTTAAAAAAATAATAAGGAAAGGGAAAGTGGTTTGGGTCGCCCGCGGAAGGGGGGGGCCGGGGGATTTGAAGTGACACAAGACGCATAATTCCAGCTTCTTAGATTGCAGAAGCTCTTCTTACCTAGGGGCCTGCTGCCTTTATTTTTATCCAAATGGCTCAATTACCGCAAAGCCCCACAGAGAAAATTACCGATGTTTGCCTCTATTTTTCTCCTCTTGTCTCGACAACTGTAGATATTTTGTTTTCCTTCTTTCTCTTGCTCTCTCTCTCTTTTTTTTTGGTGGTTGGGGGTGAAGAGAGAAGGGGGTTGTTCAGATGGGCTAGGGGCCGGAGGCTTTTGAATTGCTCCTCAAAGCCCGCATCTCTCTCTCTCTCTCTCTCTCTCTCACACACACACACACACACTTCGGCTACACCACAACTCATCTTGTATGTGTCCATTTTGATGTGTGTCTTTCTGTCTTCCTCACGTACCTTTGCTGTCCCTTGCCCCCCCCCCCCCCCCCGGAACTTCCTCTGTCCTGGCTGCTGGGGGGCTGCAGCTTCCTCCAGCTTCTCTGGGCCTTTCGCCTGTCTGCCTAGTGGGCACCTCCTCCTTGCGGCTCTTTCGTCTCTGCTATTTCCAGACCCTGCAATATACCCAGGGAGGCACAGAGGTGCCCATTTTCCAACCTTCTTCCTGGGTCTCTGGTTGTCATTTTCGGAATTGGCACACCGGGAGGCCGGGCTGGAGGCTGCTGCGCTCACACCTGCTCTGCCGGACAGAAGTCTGAGCCTCAGGACCTACCGCAGGTTCCACAAAGTTCTATCTGGGGGGCTCTGGGCTCCAAGGAGTGTCTGGGCATCAGGTCCCGGGACCATGACAGGTGAGGACAAGGGAGGGGCACTTTTCAATCCACTTTTCCTCTCCTCACCTGACCTCTCCTCACCTCTCTCCACCCCACTTCCCTGACCTTGGTCTGGGCCACCTCACCACCGCGCCCTGGCCCCTCCCACCGCGCCAGGCCCCTCCCTTGCCTAGAACCCCATGTGGCTCATGATCCTGGGATATAAACCGCCTGTGCCCCTGGCTCGCGAGGTCCTGCAGGCCCAGCCCATCCTCCCCTCCAGCTTCAGCATCAGTTCCCTCCTTCACTCCTAGCTCCTTCCTGCCCTGGGCCTCTGCATCTTCCGCCTGGCTTGCTCTTTGCCTGTCTCTTCACTCACCTAACTCGGCCTAAGTCCCACTCAGGCTCAGATGTCACCGAAACAAGTGTCCCTTCCTCAAGGAGCCTTGCAGGTCACTCCTCCCTCAGGCCATGCCCAGTCCAGAGCTCCCACAGCCCCCCCCCCCCCACACACACACCAGGGGTAACATGGGAACTATCCAACCTCAGAAGGGGTGCTGGCTGCAGGCTCCCGCAGGCCCCCACCCTGGGCAGGCCTTAACCCTTTCTTTGGTGGGCATGGTGAGGCCTGTGTGGTGGGTCCCTGGTGCGGGAAATGGACAGAGAAGTATTCCAGGCGTTTAATGATCATTGCAGCCAGCGATGATCCACTCACCTGTCCCTGTCCTCCACAGGTCTCCACCCACTGGTGTCTATGTAAGAAATGTCTAAATGGGTAGAGAATTTTGAGCCAAACAGATGATATATGTCAGAGAGCAAGACTCCAAATGCCCCAGAGAAACCAGTTTTGCCATTTCTATGCTTAAGGAAGATTACACGGCGGTGGGAAAAACGGAGGTGGGGATTGGACGACTTCTCGCACCTTTAGAAGGAGGGTCTAAGCCCTGGCTGGTTTGGCTCAGCACTTAGAGCATCAGCCCATGGACCAAAGAGTTGCGGGTTTAATTCCTGTCAAGGGCATGTACCTCAGTGGCGGTTCATCCCTGGCTTTGGTCCGGGTCATGCGGGAGGCAATCAATTGATGTGTCTCTTTCACATCAATGTTTCTCTCTTTCACTCTATCTGAAGATAAATTAAAAAATGTCCTCAGGTGAGGATTAGAAAAAAAAAAATTTTTTTTTTAAGAAAAAGATGGGTGCGAAAAGAGGCATTTCTTTTTTTTTAAAAATTTATTGTTTATCCTCACCCGAGGACACTTTTGCATTTATCTTCAGATATAGCGGGAGGGAGAGAGGGGGGAAGAGAGAGAGAGAAACATCGATGTGAGAGAAACACATTGACTGGCTGCCACCCACATGACCCCAACGGGGGCCAGGGACAAACTACAATCGAAGTACATGTCCTTAGCGGGAACCAAACCTGGGACTCTCTGGTCCGTAGGCTGATGCTCTAACCACTGAACACCTGACCAGGGCTGGAAAGAGGCATTTCAATGATGCATTAACCTAAATGCACAGAAGCAATGGGCAGGGCTTGCTCGAGTCAAAAATAAACCTTTTACTAAAAAAGTTGCTGGGGTGTGACTACCCACCTTGACCTGCCTGGGACACAGCAAGAACACACCCTAAACACACCCTCTTTACTGAAGGAAGGGAGGGTGGAGGTGGAGGGAGCTAAGGTTTTGAGAACAAACGAATCCTACATTCATCCTGTCACTGGGGGCTGACAATTGTCCCCAGCCTGCAGGGGCAGTTTCAACTCGAAATCTTACACCTCAATGTACAAATAATGCAAGCTCCACTCCCGCCTGAGACCAGGGTGGGGTGGTGGGGCTGGGTGTAGGGCCTGCTCTGGGATCCCCTCTTTTTGGTTTAACTTCCTCCAGGTTGCTGGGGTGTCTCTGAGGAATCCCTGGAATTCCAGGAAGCTCAGTTTAAATTGTTGGCCAAAAGCTCGAGATTAAGTGCTGGAACTGAGGGTACAGGGTGCGTCCTGCGGGGTGCTGCCAGCCGATCACACCCTCACCTCACCTCCCAGCTCTCCCCCACTGCACCCTGGCCGTTCAGAACGGGCTAGCATTCTCCTGCTCCCACTGACTCGCACCTTTGGTTAGTCACGGCCTGTTCCTTCCTTTTCCAATGCTTTCCAACCGGCTAACTCCTATGCAGCCTTCAAAACTCAGTCGAACATCACCTCCTGCAGGAAGCCTTCCCAGCACCCTGTGAGTGGCTTTTGAACTGTCCTTCCTGGCCTGGGCATACCTTGCTGAGAGCACTTGTCACCTGCCTTATATGACCACTGAGTTGTGCACACAGGCAGTCCCTTGTAGAAATTCAGAGCTGGGGCCTCAGCCTCAGAATCGGGTTCAATCCCGGTTCTCAGCTCACTGCAGTGGTTCCTCGGGCAAGCTTCCTAACCTGTCCGAACCCAGTTTCCTCATGTGCAAACAGAGTAATTACAATGCCCCCCTCCCACGGTCGATGTGAGACTCAGACGGGACGGTATGCAGAGCGCAGAGTGTGGCCTGGTGTCCAGCATGTGTGGTCCATGGCAGTGGCCTTTCCTGCAGGTGCCTAGAAAGTCCCACTCGGGAACAGTAAATGCTGAGGTCGGGGCTACAGAGAGAGAAGCTATGGCCCTGCGCTCACGTTGCTGACGATCCAGGCTGGGGGGCAGAAGTGCGGATGCAGAGCAATGGGGACACGCGACACTACTGAAACGCAGGTGAGTCCATCCGGCTGGAGCGGCCGTCTTGGCCCCAAACAGACAGATGCTCAATCAGTGTTTGTTGAAATGAAAAGATTGATTGAGCTCGGTGGAAGGAGGTCTAGCGAGGTCTAGGGAGCATTTGTGGGGGGCAAGAAACTGAGCTGGGGTTTAAGGGGTGGGCAGGATGTGGGTGGGTGAGGGAAGGCACCCCTGGGGCTGGGGGCAGTGGGAGCCAGGGAGTCCAGGCAGTGCGGGGGGCAGGCGGGGAGCACCCTGGTTTTATAGAGGGGGACTCTTTATTCCCACTCTGCTACAAACTGCCCGAGGCTGCTTCCAATCACCGCTTGCTCTTTCTCTTCTCTCAACCTTTCTGCATTGTCGGGATGTTTTTCATAATGAGCATGTGTTCCTTTGAAAATCAGAGAAAGCAATTAAGTTATTTTCATCGGCAAGGTTTTGCACCCCCTTAAATCACCTTCACAAAAGACAGTTCAAGTCAAGTTTACAAAGAAAAAACTGGAGGAGGCATTAGGAGGAATGATGACGGGGCGGTAATTATACCAGGAACCCGGGAAGACTGGGTTATTTTGACCACGGTTCACTTTGACCTTGAACTTCCAAGGACAAGGCCAAAAGGGAAACTGGCAGAGGCAGAAGGTGGGGAATGAAAAGAGCCCACATGTCACAGCAGGTGAGAGCAGAGCTGAGGCCTCGCCGGAGAACGGCCAGAGCGGCTCCCGGAGGCTGAAGCCCGTGTCTGGCTGAAAGCTCTCCGTGCCCCTCTGGGGAGGGACCGTCCCCGTCTTCACTGTGCAGGCGAGAGAACTGAGGCTCAGAGGGCTTGAGCATCACATCCGAGGTCCAGGAGCAGGAGGCGGCTGCATCGTGGCTCCTGAGCTCCCGGGAAAGGGCCAGGTGGAGCCGGCAGCATGGACCAGTGGACAGCTGTCCTCAGTCACAGCACAGGGGGTGAGGACTTGTGCCCTCAGAACCCCCGGCCTGACAGCTGTGAGCCCCTGCCTGGGCCTCCCTCATGGAGTCCCCGTACAGTGCTCTGCGGTGACAGTTGAGCCCAGAGACAGCAGGGTGTGTGGGCGCCTGTGTGACAGAAAGGGACAGGCCACCAGCAAACCTGTAATCCTCTGATTTCTGCGATTCATCTGCTCTGAACCCCTGCCTCTCCAGCTGGCGTCAGCCGCACCAGCTAGGCCAGCAAGGAGTGAGGGGTCCCCGAGAACCAAAGCATTCAGAGCAGGGAGCCCTGGCTTCTCTCTTCCCATTTGAGGGAGGACTGGTCACTTCTGCCACCCAACCAGCGCCGGCTTGGGTGGTCGGAGCAGCGGAGGGAGAGCTCCTACTTCTGCTCAAGAAAGACCCCCTGCCCCCCTAAGTCCTTCTCCACCTGGAAGATAGGAAGGGGTCTTTGGAAAAATAAATCAAGTGAGCCCACCTGGCTGCTCTTATCCTTTCCATGGCTCCCTAGTGCCCTCAGGAAAAAGCCAAGCTCCTGCCGGGACCTGAAGGGTCCTTCTGACCCAGCTGCTGCCATTTCCCCAGCCCGTGTACATAGCATTCCTGTCAACAGATCCCGCCTCTGCCCATACCCTGTGCTGGCTGAGCTGATCCTCCTCTGATTCGGGGAACTGAGGCAGGGTGCCCCGCTGTGGGCCCACCCGTCCAAGGCTCTGGGTCACGAACTACATCCGGCAGCCTTTGGGAGCAGGAAGAGACCTGAGAAGCCGCAGTCTAAACTGCTCACAGGGTGAATGGGGAAACTGAGGACTAGAGATAGAGGACTAGAGACGGGCAGTGATCCACCCCTCCAGGTCCCACAGCAAGTTGGTGGGAGATGGGAGAAAATTCTGCCCCCCTGGCCCCACCCAGGAGTGCCTGCCCCTCCCCCCCACCAGTGACCACTGCCTCTTCTCTCCTGATGCAGGGGCAGGGAGGGAGGAGGGAGGAGGCTCAGCGCCCTTCCCCGGGAGCTGGGCTCTGGCTGGGGGCAGAGGGGTTTCTTTCCGAAGTGAGGCCTGAAGGCCAAGCTTGAGGTCCCTCTCCACCCCTCCCCCAGCCCCGCTGGCAGCTGCTTAGCACAATTAGCCAACAAGTGGCTGTTTTGTGGAGTTACTGCTGATGTGTTTTAAGTGGCTTTCTGAGTGGGAAATGTTCGGGAGGAGAGTCAGACAGACAAAGGGGAGTGAGTGCATTAGGTTTTATCGGTCTGTTTTGCACACATCTGACATCACTCTTTGAAGCCAGTTCTGTTCAGCGCTGGGAGGATGATAAAGAGACAGGAGGGGGAGTGCTGACAGGCAGACATGCCCGCGCTGCGGCACGTGCACCAGCCAGCCCTCCGAGTGGCGGCATAATGGCCAGGGCCATTGGAGCAACCTGGACGACAGATGGGGCCTGCCCTGCTCCGGAGGGGACGCTGCGGTGGCAGAGAGCATCTTCAGGTGAAACAGAATAACTGAATTAGCCAACCATTGTATGGTGAGAGGGTAATGCGTCTGCCTCTTCCTAATGGCTGTCCAGTTGCGCAGAATGAAACCTCTTCTGATCACGCAGACAATCCAAGGACAAAAGTCAACAGGCGAGATGGCGGAGGGAGCGGGAGGAGGGTGCTCCTACCTGAGCTTGTGCCCCAGGTTTGGTAAAAGTAGTGAGCTAGGAGGTAGCTAGCCACCTGTGGAGGGAGAGCCGGGGCAGGGTGGGGGTCCCGAGAGCAGGGAGGAGCGCGGCGGGCAGTTAGCAGTGACACAAGCGTAGACGGGGGACATGGTCTGGAGTTAGAGCAGCTCTCCTGAGCCTCGGCTCCCTGCAGCCATCTCTGTAAACTCCCCTTTCTCTCCAGGCCTCAGTTTCTGCTTCCTTAAAAGGAGGGAACAGTGCTTTAACCCACTGTTTATCCATCTATCTATTCATTCATTCCCATATCCAATTATCCATCCGTCTGTCCATCCATCCATCCATCCATCCATCCATCCATCTCCCCACCCAATTATCCACGCATCCATCCATGCATCCACCATGCATCCATCCATCCATCCATCCATCTCCCCACCCAATTATCCACGCATCCATCCATGCATCCACCATGCATGCATGCATGCATCATCCATCCATCTCCCCACCCAATTATCCATCAATCCCAATGAACAATCATCCATTTAATAAGTTCTTTTTCTTTTTCTTTTTTTTAAAGAAAGGTTAGATATGGCCTGGCTGGTGTGGCTCAGTGGTTGAGTGTTGACCCATGCACCAAGAAGTAGCCAGTTCAATTCCCGGTCAGGACACATGCCCAGGTTGTGGGCCAAATCCCCAGTGGGGTTCGTGCAGGAAGCGGCCAGTTGAAATTTCTATCTCTCTTTCCCTCTCCCTTCCTCTCTCTAAAATCAATAAAGAAAAAAAAATTTTTTAAAGAAAGGTTAGGAATGTCTTGCTTTACATACAGCTTCATTGAGTCCCTGAAGTTGACATACAGTTTCTTACCTCTTCCTGTGTTCATGGAAGGCTCTCTGCTTGGAAACCTCCATTTCTCCATCTCTGCTGATTGACATGCTCTCTCCTTTCCTCACCTGTGGTCTTGTCAAGGCTGGGTTTCAGGCTCTCCTGGGACACGCAGACTTTACTCTGGGGCACGGCCCTTTCTCCTGAGGGGAGACTCTTCCGATACCCAAGCTGGATGTTCTTGATGTCACGGAGGTCTCGCCTCTCCGGCTGGACCGGACTAGCAACATCCTCCAGCTCAGCCGACTTGTGGGGTCTCGGTCCCGCCGCCCCACGGCGCCGCTCCCTGGAGAAAGCCAAGCACCTCATCCTGCACGCGGGCAGCCAGAGCCGGACAAACACTTGCTGGGGCACACCCCTATGCAGCGCCTCTTCCCCAGGCCCACAGAACCCAGCTGCTTCCGCAGCCCCATGTTCTGGCCTCGGCCTCCCGGGCTCAGCGGGACCACTGCGTTTGGCTCAGACCCCAGCTCACTGACCTGTGGTTAGGAAAGTGGTCCCAGGCAGAGAGCTGGGTGTCTGTGGGGCTCACCTGGCGGGATTCCCGTTCCTCAGGGACCTCAGTCTTGTGCTGCCTGACAGCGGCCTCGTGTATTTGGTCCGGGTGATGGCTGTGTCCGGTGGGAGGGCCAGGGGCACCCACTACGCCCCCTGGCCAGCGGCTGACGTTTGCGAGCAGCTTTATGTATTTGCTTCTTCAATACAGTTTTCATTTTGGGATCGTTTTAGAGCAACAGAAAAGTTCCAAAGATAGTCCAGAGAGCCCCTCTCTACCCTTCACCCTGCTTCCCCTGTCATAACGTCTTTAAAAATTTTTTTTATTTTTTATTGATTTTTAGAGAGAGAGAAAGGGAGAGGGGGAGAGAGATAGAAACATTGATGAGAGAGAACATCAATTGGCTGCCTCCTGCATGTCTCCCACTGGAGATCAGGCCCACAACCTGAGCATGTGCCCTGACCAGGAATCGAACTGGCGACCTCTTGGCGCATGGGTCTGACGTTCAACCACTGAGCCACACTGGCCAGGCAAAAAAAATTTTTTTAATCCTCACCTGAGGATATTTTTCTATTTATCTTCAGATAGGGTGTGAGGGAGGGAGGGAGAGAGAGAAAAACATCGATGTGAGAGGGATACATTGCCTCCTACATGACCCGGACCAGGGCCAGGGACGAACCACAACCGAGGAACATGCCCTTGGCAGGAAACAAACTCGTGACTCAATGGTCCACGGGCCGATGTTCTAACCACTAAGCCAAACCAGCCAGGGCTTTAAAAACCTTTTTAAAATTGATTTTTATAGAGAGGAAGGAGGGAGAGGGAGAAAGAGAGAGAGCAGAACATCAATCGGCTGCCTTCCCCACGCCCCACATTGGGGATGGAGCCTGCAACCCAGTCATGTGCCCCGACCAGGAATCAAACCAGCAACCCTCTGGTACATGGGACAATGCACAGCCAACTGAGCCACACCGGCCAGGGCTGTAGTAACATCTTACAGAACCTCGGCGCACCTGTCAAAGCTGAGAACTTAACATTGCCAGAACAGTAACTTCAGACTTGAATCTGATTTCAGCAGACTTTCCATTCATGTCCTTTTACTGTTCTGGAATCCAGTCCAGAGTCTCACATGCTAGCAGCTCTATTTTAATAGCCAGAAACTGGGAGCAACCCACATAGCCATCAACAGAGGATGGGTAAATAAACCGCGGTGCATTCGTGTCATGAAATATAACACAGCGGTGAAAAGGACCAAATGACCGACCCAGGCAACAACAGGGGCAAATCTCACAGTGTTGAGAGAAAGGAGTCTGATGCAAAGAGACACTGTGTGACTCCATTTGTGTGACGTTCTAATGGATGATGACAGAGGTCAGAATAGTCATTGCCATTGTGGCAGACAGACCTGGTGTCACCCCTGGGTGCTCACAGCCTGTATAATCTCCTCCCCCTGACTGGGGGTGGGACCAGTGATTTGCTTTTAGCCAACAGAACATGGCCAAGTGAAGGGGTTTTGCAGATATACTGAAGGTCCCACATCAGTTTGATTTTGAGTTCATCCAAAGGATAGGCCAGACCTAAATCAGGCGAAAACCTCAAAGTGAGAGGCTTTTCTGCTGGTTTCAAGAAGCAAGCATTCTGTGGCGTGAGCTGCCGGGGAGAGCTGACAGCCAGCAAGAAAGTGGGGACCTCAGTCCGACAGCACGAGGAGCTGAATTCGGCCAGCGACCAGGAGATCTTGGAGACAGCCCTGAGCTCCAGCAATGCAGCCCGGCTGACACCTTGACTGCAGCCGTGGGAGAACCTGAGCGGAGGACCCACGAAGCCCAGGCCTGTGACCCACGGAAGCTGCGAGAGCATAGGCGGGTGCTGTGTCAGCTGCTAAGTGGGTGGCCTTTGTTCTGTAGCTGCAGGTAACTAAGACAGCATTGGAGGAGCAGGGACGCAGGGGGCACAGGGGTTTCTGGGGTGCTGGGAATGTTCTGTATCTGGATGCCGGTGGTGGTTATGTGGGTATGTTAAGTAGTAAAACCTCATCAAGCCGTACACTTAGGATTTGTGCAATTGATTGTTGGTAACGTACACCTAAATTTTTTTAAATTCCAGGGGCGAGCACCGTGGAGCACCAGTTTTCCACCCCAGCCTCCCTCTGTCCCCACACCCACCACCCTGTGTCATCCATCCGGGCACCCAGGACCACCAAGGCCTCTGTCCAAGTGCCAGATACCCGTCTCCCTTCCTGCTGTGAGTCAGAAACTCTCACTCACTCCCGGGAAGGGGACGGGGTGTCTGGCCCTTTAGCGGGCAGAGGTGGCAGCTCTTCTCAAGGGACCATCTTTCCAAACTATACATCGGAGTGTGTCACCCCCCCGTCTGATTCCTCCAGTGGCACCAGATCCTGCATGATGGGGCCCTGCCCAGCCCACTGCCCCCCTGGAGCCACCCGGTGCCAGCCACCTGCCTACCTCTGCTCCCTTCAGGGAGAATGCACTTCAACGAGCGGCCACGTGCAGCTCTGAAGTCACGTCAGTGCTTTTTGGACACAGGCAGAGAAGCCTTGCCTTCCTCGCCCTCCTTCCTTGTTCATTTCCAGGCTCTTTCTTCGGGTAAAGATCTGAAAGTGTGCTCACGTGTGTGCGTGCGTGCGTGCACCGTGCACATGCGCACACACCCTCCTCGCTTAACTGGAGGAGGCCTGAGGCCGGCACTTCTCACACCTTCGCGCGCGTGTGAACCGGCGGGGACCTAGATCAAGCGCAGGCTCTGACCACGGGTCTGGGGAAATGGGCTCGATGCTGCCTTGCTAGCCAGCTCCCGGTGCACCTGGGGGTCCATGGACCTGCTGGCCCAGGCGAGGGTGCTGGCCGGTCACCTGAGGACTGAGGAAACCTTCGACTTAGGGCCTCCAGCTCTTGGTAACTTTCCTCCCTAAATAAAGGCCACTGTCCTTTCTGGGGAATGCAGGCGTCCCAGCGTAGGATGGCTGGGTGCCTCTGGCCTGTGCCCTTGGGGAGATCTTACAGGCGTCCTGGGGTCTGGTTTCTGCCACGCACCTGGAGTCAAAGGCAGGGAGCTGCACCCAGGTACTCAATGGGTCCGCTGTGGTCCTGCTTGGAGGCTGTGGGACAGACCAGCTTGGCCTTTGGAGGTGCCAGCAATACCCAAATGCCGTGACTGTCACCTCTGCCCACAGGAGACGGCAGAAATGCTGTGCAGGGAGAGAGCCTCACGGGAAACTGGGGACCTCCTTGAATGTGCTCTGTGACATGAGGAACTACCCAGCCTCAGTTTCCCCATCAGAACCTGGGTGGCTGGACTCAGTGACCCCAGCTCTTTCAGGCTTGTCCCTGAGACATTTCGGTGGAGGGTGGAAAACCCAGAGGTGTCCCAGCCCTCGTGTGCATGCAGAACTCAGCTCAGCGGCTGTCACAGTGGGTTTCTGGGGGGGGGGGGTCCTTTGCTGCTGTCCTAACTGGCCCACATGGGGCTGTTTTTCACGGCACCATTGATCCAGCTAAACCAGGGAGATACATTACATCTTCTCCAGGGGTCAGGGGTTGGGCAGCCCAGCTGGTAAATCGCCCGTGAGCCGTGTTTTAAAGCCCGGCCCTGCGTCCGGGCGCCCTGGGGCCTGGCTCGGGAGCAGCGAGGCTGGGCTGGGGCTGTTGAAGTTTGATACGGCTCTGGGGGCTGGCAGGGGCAAAGGGCTCCAGCCAAGGGAAGGACAAATAGATCGATGGCAAACTGCCATGACCTTGTGACCTCAGAGATGGCTTTAAACCTTGTTCTTAACATGCCCTAGTAAACCTGGGGGTGGACCTGCCTCCCCGGGGACGGTGGGGACAGGGGTGAGGGGAGGCAAGGACGGGATCGCCAGGGGTGTGAGAGGCCACGGCCCAAGAGGCTGGACACCCAGCACCGCTGGCCAGCCTGGGTGTGTCTGCTCGCCTTGGTCATCGTGGAATGGGGCGGAGCACTTCACAGTGTGCACCAAGCTCTCCGTGCCCCGCTCCTATTGGAGCAGCCTCTGACGGGGCGGGTTTCACGGGCCCCCCTGATGGTCGGGAAACTGGGCTCAGACTGGGCCCAGGTGGCCCAGCTTGTTCATGATTATTTTTTTAATTTCTTGGCCCAGCTTTTGAGGTACACTTTTGAGGACGTACAAATGGGTCAGTCAGGCTGGGGGACGAAACCCAAGGGGGTCCAGATAGGTGGGGCAGGGCCCCGGAGTGCCTCGTTGTTTTTTTAAAAATCCCACCTAGCCCTGGCTGGTTTGGCTCAGCGGTTAGAGTGTCGGCCTGCGGTCCTGAGAGACCCGGGTTCGGTTCCCGCTAAGGGCATGTACCTCGGTTGCGGTTTGTCCCTGGCCCTGGTTGGTCGTGCGGGTGGCAGCCACTCGATGTGTCCCTTCACGTCGATGTTTCTCTCTCTCTCTCTGTTTCTCTCTCCCTCCCTCCCACTCTACCTGAACAAAAAATGGAAAAATGTCCTCCGGTGAGGATAAAAAAAAAAAAAAAAAAAAAAAATCCCACCTAAGGATATTTTTACATTTATCTTCAGACAGAGTGTGAGGGAGGGAGAGAGAGAGAAACATTGATGTGAGAAAGACATCGGTTGGTTGCCTCCCATGCCACCCGGACCAGGGCTGGGGACAAACCACAGCCGAGGTTCGTGCTCTTGACCAGAATTGAACCCGCAACTCTTTGGTCTGTGGGCCGATGCTCTAACCGCTGAGCCAAACCGGCCAGGCCAGTGCCTCAAGGAGCCGCAGCGTGGTTTCTGCTCGGGTGGGGCAGGGCGGGGCAGGATGCCACGTGTTCCAGGGAGCTCGGGCCTGTGGGAGTGGGCGTGGCCTGTGGGGCCAGCTGGGCTGGTGCGCTTCCCCCTCAGCCTGCGCCCCAGCCCCACCGTCTTCCCAGCCATTCACCCCACAGCACCTGGTGTCTGACAGACCTGAGTTTGCATCCCCTCTCTGCCCCTGACATGCTCTGTGGGTGTGGGCAAGGGTCTTCACCTCTCTGAGCCTCAGTTTCCCCATCCTGACCTCTGTGAGTGCTCACGGTCCAGCAGCACTTCGGGCAGAGCTGAGAGAGGAGCTGCCGTTGTTGTCCTGCTCCCCCTGCAGGTGGCCTCGGTCTCCCCTGCTGTGTCCTCAGGTGTCCTGGCCTCCAGGCTTGCCCGGGGCCCTCCGAGGTAAAGACAGGACACCTGCCCAGCGCAGACACAACGCAGGGTGTGGGGCATCTGCCCCTCCGCCCTCCTGGCTGCATTAACGTCCATGCGGGACCCCCCTCCAGACAGCACCCCCCCAGCAGGGCTGCGGTGACTCTGGGCTTTGCTATGACTGGCCCTGTACCCCGGAGCTGTGCCTTCTTCTCTCAGCCTCGGTCTCTCCGTTTGTACAACGATTGGTGTTTCCCCCCGACGACAGGCACACCTGGAGGCCCACAGGTGGTTCCGGATTTTGCGCGTAATAAACAACGTGGGAGCCCGTGTGACAAGCCTGTCGGCCTTGAATCTCCTCCTTTCTCACGTGTCAGGGCAACGGCTGCTGTCGGTTGTCTCTAGTGCCCACTTGACATGCCCTAAACACTTTCTTCTTTTTCTTTATCCTCCCCCGAGGACTTTCCCCCAATTTTGTTTAGAGTGAGAGGAAGAGAGAAACATCTACGTGAAAGGGACACATCGAGTTGCTGCCTCCTGAACGACCCCAACCAGGGGTCAAACTGCAGCCAAGTTACATGCTCTCAGCAGGACCCCAACTCAGATCTCTCTGAACCGTGGGCTGATGCTCTCTCCGCTGAGCCAACCAGGGACAAACTGCAGCCAAGTTACATGCTCTTCGCAGGACCCGAACTCAGATCTCTCTGAACCGTGGGCTGATGCTCTCTCCGCTGAGCCAACCAGGGACAAACTGCAGCCAAGTTACATGCTCTTCGCAGGACCCGAACTCAGATCTCTCTGAACCGTGGGCTGATGCTCTCTCCGCTGAGCCAACCAGGGACAAACTGCAGCCAAGTTACATGCTCTTCGCAGGACCCGAACTCAGATCTCTCTGAACCGTGGGCTGATGCTCTCTCCGCTGAGCCAACCAGGGACAAACTGCAGCCAAGTTACATGCTCTCAGCAGGACCCGAACTCAGATCTCTCTGAACCGTGGGCTGATGCTCTCTCCGCTGAGCCAACCAGGGACAAACTGCAGCCAAGTTACATGCTCTTCGCAGGACCCGAACTCAGATCTCTCTGAACCGTGGGCTGATGCTCTCACCGCTGAGCCAAGCCAGCCAGGGCCACTTTTTTCTTTTATGTTGGAACATTAACTTTTAAAAAAGTTGTGGTGCCTGGCCGGTGTGGCTCAATGGTTGAGTGTCAACCATGCACCAAGAGGTCGCCAGTTCGATTCCCGGTCAGGGCACATGTCCAGGTTGTGGGCCTGATCCCCAGTGCGGGGCATGCAGGAGGTGGTCATTCAATGTTCTCTCATCAATGTTTCTCTCTCTCTCTCCCTCTCCCTTCCTCTCTCTCTCAAATTAATAAAGAAAAATATTAACAAAAAAGTTGTGGTAAAATGCACGTAAGAAATTTAGTTTTAACCACTTTAAAATGTACAGTTCAGCAGTGATAATAAACTCACTTTAAAAAAAATTGACTTTTAGAGAGAGAGGAAGGGAGAGAGAGATAGAAACATCGATGTGACAGAAACATCTATTGGCTGCCTCCTGCACGCCCCCTACTGGGATCAAGGTTGCAACCCAGGCATGTGCCCTGACTGGGAATCCAATCGGCACCTTTCAGTCCGTGGGACGACACTCAATCTACTGAGCCACACCAGTGGGGCAATAAACTCACTTTTTAATAGAGAGAGAGCGAAGTTCCTTCAAGGAAAAATAGTAAGTAGGTTCCCTGCAGTTGGCAAGTGGATGTTCTCCCGATTCTTACATCTGGGCTAAACGAAGCCAGGACAGAGCCGACGTATCTTCTGCACACACCTGTTGTTGGCAGGGGGCCATACCCAGCCCAGCTGGGAGGCGTGGTGTTCAGGGCCTGGTCTCTGATCAGACATCCCTGGGTTCGAGTTCTGGCTCTGCTTCTCACCAGCCGGGTAGATTAGACGGGTACTGTAGCCTCTCTGGGCCTCGCCATTCGCCCCTGTAGAGGGGTTCTGCCTCCCCTGGCCACAAAGGTCAGTGTGGACGTTAGACATCATCCCCAAGGAGGCACTTCGTGGATGGCATGGTTGCCATGATCAGCGTTGACCAGGGCTAAGCAGGGTGACAGAGACCTGGCTGGGAGGCACCGTCCCCACGCAGCCAGGAAGAGGTTGCTCAGCGAACACCCGCCTCTCTGACATTTCCTCTTTGTTTCTTTTTTTTTTATCCTCACCCGAGGACATTTCTCCATGTTTTGTTCAGATAGAGTGGGAGGGGGAGAGAGGGAGAGAGAGAGAGAGAGAGAGAGAGAGAGAGAGAAACATCAACGTGAAAGGGACACATCCAGTGGCTGCCACCTGCACGACCAACCAGGGCCGGGGACAAACTGCAACCGAGGTACGTGCCCTTAGTGGGAACTGAACCTGGGTCTCTCTGGACCGCAGGCCGACGCTCTAACCGCTGAGCCAAACTGGCCAGGGCCTTTCTTTCTTTAAAAATTTTTTTTTTCCTTTATTGATTTTAGAGAGAAAGGAAGGGAGAGGGAGAGAGAGATAGAAACATCAATGAGAGCGAACATTGATTGGCCACCTCCTGCATGCCCCCCACTGGAAATTTGGCCCACATCCTGGGCATGTGCCCTGACTGGGACTCGAATCGGCGACCTCTCGGTGCATGGACTAATTTTCAACCACTGAGCCACACCAGCCAGGCAACAGCTCCTCTTTCTGATTCTCATTCTCTCCAGCCTGCCCAATGGTGGCTTAGGGCAAAGATCTTTCCAGAAGCTCCTTTTCATCTGGACAGCTGTCCCCCTTGATGGTCTGGTCTCATTCTCTGGTGCTTCCCAGGACCAGAGAAAGGAAGCGGGAGCAGGCCCAGGAGGTCAGGTTACAGGGGGCCAGGCCTTACCTGTGTCCTTTCTCCCACAGGGCAGGGGGCTGCACAAAGGGCCGTGTCACTGACCACTGCGACTGAGTGACCAGATTGCAGGGGTGGCGAGGGGCAGGGGTGCCTGTGCAGTCTCCTTGTCCTCCTCTGGGCGGGGCTTTGATGCGCTGCTCCCCCAGGGCAAGCCTTTGTCCCTGGCTTCCTTTGCAGCCCAGGCGTCAGGGTTGCGGCTACTGCCAGCCGAACCCCAGCCCTGGCCGCCCCTTCCCAGCGATGCGGCCGGGGCCACAGATAAAGCTGCCTTTCAGAGCTCAGCACAGGCAGCTCCAGGGAGTCAGGGGGTGGGGGGAGCGCTGGGCCCCTGGAGCTGCCAGACAAAGCAGCCTTGTTGGGAAGGCTCAGGGGGAACAGGGACCCCATTCCTGGTGCGACCCTTCCCCTCAGGGGCTCTCAGTGTGCATGAGGCCAGCATCGGCCTCACTGAGCCCCAGGCACAGGAGGGCAGAGGTTCAGGCTTGGATCTCTGAGACCAGGGCTCCTGGGTTTGGGGGTGCCCTGGCTGCCTCTTGATCTGGCTCTTCTCAACCACAGAGTCACCCATTGCTTCCTGATGCCCTCAGAATAAAACCAAAGCTCATGAGACCCTGGGTGACGTGGCTGCACCTGCCTCCTTGGGGATCCCCTCATCTCCCCCCGCCTCCCGACCCCCACCCATTCAACTTCGTGTGGCCCCTTGAACCTCAGGTGTTGATCTTGCTGTTCCCCCTGTAGGAATGCTCTTCCCTGAGCTTCTCCAAGGCTGCCCGCTCACCCTGCTCGAGGCCTCCGCACTCCCGTATCCAACGGCCACCCCCGCGCCCCGTTCACTCCCCTCGATGGACCTCGTGTGTTCCTTTCCCTCCTGTCCCCGACACAGGGCAGTGCTGAGTGCTCAGGGCCTGTGCCAAGCCAGGGCCCAACCAACAGTGTCCCTGTGCCCCGAGGGGCATCGCAGAGCAAGGGGAAGGCCTAGAGCCCACCTGTGTTCAGTTCCAGAGCTTTTCCAGGGCCTGCTAGTTTCTCCCCCACAGCTACAGAGTGTCACCCTTGGGCCACTCCCACGGAGAGAAAGGGGGAGGGGCTGTACCCCTACCTCCGTCTCACCCCCCCATCCTCTGAGTAGTGCAAAGGGCTGGGGGCTGCCACCATTGGACCAGGCTGGGACATCTGTCTTCATGAAGGGGCCTGGCAGGCATAGGGCGAGGCCCAGGGGAAGACCAGGGAAGACAAATGGGAGCTGGGGCAGGGCCTGTGGGTGTAACAGGGACATAAATAAATGATCGCATCAGGCGTCAACAGCCGGGATGAGGGGGCTCCAGGTCCAAACGGCGATTTCTCAAACCTCAGGCAGGAGCCAGGTCAGCGGGGTCCCAGATGGGAAGGCCTCCGGTTTCACAGCCGCTTCATTACTGTCTTAACTGAGTGGCCGGCTGGGTCCCTGTGAGCCCCGTGGGGCAGCTCCTGCCATGGCTGGTCACACTGGTGCCTACAGAATTGTACACTGACACCTATGTGATTTTATTAACCACTGTCACCCCGATAAATTCAATAGGGCCGGGGGAGGGGCGGGCCAGGGAGGCAGTGGGCGTCTGGGCGCAGCCAGGATCTCCATAACTAGCAATAAGAGAACAACCGTCCTCGTTCCTGAACGGTTGCCAGGGGCTTGCCCTGGTTTAAACTCTTCCCGTACATCATTTATTCTTATGACAGCCCCGTAAGATAAGTACAGGTATTGGGCCCATTTTACAGATGAAGAAACTGAGACTCAGAGAGAGGAAGTGATTGGTTTCAAACCAGGTCTGCCCGACTTTTAACAGGAGTTTGCAACCCTTTGAACTGGAGTTCACAACAGCTGTGCTCCCCGGGGTTCCTGTGGCTGTGCAGGGCGCCCTCGAGGACCCAGCCGCTCTGAGCCGGGAGGACACCAGCACGCAGCGAGGCCACTGTGACTTTAAAAGTGCCTGGACAGCCCAGCGGCGCAGTGAGCCGCACGGGCCACCTGCGGAGCCCTCCACAGCTGGGAAGATTAGTCTCTTCCACTAGACAACACCCATTACCATGTTCCAATAGCCATCACTTCCGCCAGGAGAGCTGCAGATGAGATATTGATCGTGCTGACCCCGGGCGAGCCCTTTCCCCAGCCTGAGACGCGTGCAGATCAGCTCGCCTGGCCCCGCCGCCAGGGCTGCCCCCTCCCGCAGCGGCTGGGCACTGCCAGAGCCAGGTGAAACAGCGGGTCAGCAGGCCAGGTGGGCTGGCTGAGGCCTAGCCCCTGATCTGTATATCTGTATTCCATGTGCTCTGTGCTTTCACGGGGCGGGGGGCAGCTGGGGAGAGAGGAGTTTCACATGAGCAAAGGTGTGAACGAGAGGAAGGACCGTCAGCTTGGAACCTCCAGAGGGGACATCTGGCCAGGCCATGGGAGCAGGAGGAAGAGGCCAGGCTGCAGTGGGGGGAGGAGGCCCGGTGCCAGCATTTGGGTGGACGGAAGAAACTTTGGGGCCAGGAGGCGGCAGATCTCAACTCCATCCTTGTCCCGTGAGACCTGAGCCTCCTCCCCAGCAGCCCGGCCCGCTGGCGGCTCCTAAGGTCTGTTCCCTCTCCCTCTGTTCACGCCCTGGAAAGGGGAAGACCCGGGGCCTGGGGGTAGGCTCCGTGAGGGCAGAGGCTGGGTGTGCCCCCTCCCAGCCGCCCCCGCCACGGCACAGCGCAGGGCACATTGCGCCCATGGGACCTGTGGGTGAGGGATCAGAGGCAGGGCAGCCTCCTTCCTCCAGTCCCTCGCTCCCTCACTCAGAGACCCACGGGGCAGGGAGCCCGAGCTCTGTCAGACGAGGGAGACGCCCTCGCCGGCCCCTGCCATCAGCGCTGTGATGGGGGCAGCCCAGTGGGCTCTGAGCTTTCCTATTTGCCCAGCATGCCCTCATCAACTCTTTTAAAGGAGGCATTGTCCTTTTCCGTTTTTAACCCCGTGATTTCAAACAGCCTCCCATGGCACCAGGGAGCCTCTGGGCACTGGGGATGTCCCAAGTCTTCACCTGAGTGGTGGTGACACGGGAGGGGTCACAGGGGACGATTTATCGAGCTGTCCACTGAGATGTAAGTATGTCACTGAGTGTGCATGCGTGTATATGTGTGTGCGCCTGTGTGTGCATGCATGTTAGTGTGCATGTACTTTGTGCCTCAACAAAACCCCACTCCATTTCTCCCCTTCAATAGGAATGTTTTGCTTCTTTCAAGGAGGCCAGAGGGTCTTGGAAGAGTCCACGCTGGCCGGCTGAGGGCTGGGACCCCTTCTCGTCTTCCGACTCTCAGAAGGTGAGAGAGACCGGGGGTCCTTGTTTAGCTTGTCCTGCTGAGGCCCAGCCTCTCGGCACCTGACTTCTCAGGACCCTCCCCCAACATAAGAGAAACCCCCATCACCCAGCCAGGAGGTGGGAAAAGAAGGGGCATTTAAAAACAGTAAAAAAATGATAACCAAGATGGGATGAGAGAATCCATTCTTTCAACACAATTTCATTGACAGCCTCTTCTCTGCCGAGCCCTGTGCTGAGTGCCATGTGGGCATAGTGGGCACAGTAGATGAAACCCATCCCCGGAATGTCCAGGGCGGGAGTTTAGGGAAAGCTGGATGGTGTGGTTTCCAACCTCGATGACCAAGAAAGTGGCCCTTCTTGTGGCCCAGGGCTCATCAGTCCACAAGCAATGGCCACCAAAAAATAAATGCATCCAACGGCCAAGTTGTGACTTTAGAAGAAGTCAAGTTGTCACACAGGCCCAGCTCAAGGGAGCACCGGGTACTTTGCAGGCATGCTCCATGGGCTGACACCCCACGGTAGGGAGGCAGGGGCCGAGGCCCTAAGATGCTGTGTGATAAAGGACCCTTGCAAGGTGGGTATTATTACTATCCTGGTTTTATAGCTGAGGACCCTGGGGCCAATCAGAAATACTAAGGAAGTCACCCCAAGACCCCAGTTAAGTGGCAGAGGCAAGATTTGAGCTCAGATCTGCGCAGCCTGCCCTGAAACATGGGGGTTCTTCCTTCCCCTCCCCATGATGGTTGTGAGGTTCCCATGGCATAAAGGAGGGGAAGAAAGGATCTTTTGAGCTGTCCACCCAGGGCACACAGGGTGCCTCTTCTGTGGAGGACTGGCAAGCCTGGCTCTGCCCTGATGCCCACCCTGTGCCTCTGTGGGTTCTCCAGTGTCCCCGGGGGAAGGGCCCATGACGGTCCCATCCTACAAATGGAGAAACTCAGGCTCAGGGGAGTGGAGTCCTTGCCCAAGCTGTTACGGTGAAGGGGAAGCAGCCAGGGTGTGGTACAGGTAGCCTTAGTCTGGTCCCTGAGCTCCTCACCCCCGCCCCCTCCCACCTGCCTGCCCATAGTGGCCCCTGAGAACCCTCTGCTCCACTCTGACGGGACACCTTCCCCACCCCAGCCTCGCTCCAGCCCCGTGCCTTCCTGGCCACGCTCTTCGCAATTCTTTTCTTTTTTCAACACTGGCCGTCTTTCCCCCCAAATCACATCAGAAAACAATCTTTATGTTAATTAATAGCTTTATTAAGATATAGTTTACATCTCATACAAGTCACTCATTTTAAGTATATAATTCGAGTTTGTGATGAAGTCAATGAACACTGTGGATAATTAAGTATGCAATTATGCTAAATGAAAAAAAGGAAACACACATGCAGGAATACAATGAACACAAATTACATCACATGCGTAAGATGTGCACATGCAAAAATAAACACAAGAAGAGTATTAACCAAAACATTTTGGGTAATATATTGAATTCAGAAATAATCCTAGTTATTTTCCAAAGTTTCTATAATTTTTAACATCACTCTACTAGGTCACTCTGGCTGAGCCCAGGTAACAGTGGACGGGAGATACTAGTACCCACATCTACACTTCAATATCTACTTGAATTTCCTGATTGACTTGAGAGCTAAGAATGTGCCTAGAAAAAGATCTCCAATGTTGGGAATGACCTGATTCAGACATAACCTTCCATGGTAGTGGTCTGGGGGCAACCTCACGGAAGCCTTAAAGCTTCTAGCTAGGGCCTCCAAGGATAGAATCTACCGAGGGAAGGTGGAGTCAGTCCCAATGAGCTAACACCTGTAATAGTATCTGATAACTGGAGGACAAGGTGGTTCGAATGGAAGCTGGGGGCTGTTGGCTGAAACCATCGCCAGCCCAGACCAGTTGGCCACACCTGCATGCCCAGGTGGAGCAGGCTGCGTATATGAAAAGCTAAGAGTTCTAACATCTCGGATCTATAGCAACCCTACTGTGGCTCCCTGAAGGTGGTGGTTTCCTACTCACGTCTCAGTGGAGATGGGGTTAGTGGTCTTAAAATCGGGTGCAGCAGCATGCCAATGTCGTGGGTCATGGCGGGAATGATGTGTGAGGAGTGACAAGGAGGTAAGTGAAGACAGGTACTGGGCTGTAGCGTGAGGACGGGATTGAAATGACTCCTGAGTGTCTAGGCACATTCCTTGGGCTTCGAGAGCAGGGGTGGACCCTGAATTGGGGTCAAGTTCTATCTCTGTCCATGAAGGAGTAAAATGGTCTAGAATTATACTCTCATTGTAAACAACAGAACATTGAACAAAACATGTGGAACAACTCTATTCAGATATTCGAGGACATGCAGCACAAGACTGAAGAAAGGAGAAACAAACAAGGTGAGCCCCACTATTGCCCAGCTCTCTGCCTGGAGGCAATTCCCCAACTGCTGAATGGGAAGGGAAGACCAAGAGTCCGCTTGTCTTGCTGAGCTGAGGAGACAGATGGGGTTAAGGGAGGCCAAGGCGGCTAAAATGTATGGGACTGACGACCAGAGAGAAAGAACTCCAGCCATCTGCAGAGGTGTCCACTTGAGTCTTTGATGATATCAGTCTTCTCAAGCATAGTGTAAAATCCTGAGACTGCATAAGAATAGCTTTTGAGGAAAGAAAAATGATTAGGAATCTCATATAGGATTGGGAATTGTTCAAGTTTCCTTGGCTAGAGAGGAGAGACCTTAGTGAACATGAGTCATTATGTAGAAACTTTAGAAGTAGAGCTGAATTATCCTAGAATAAGGCTAGAGGTACCCTAAAAGAACTTAAAAACAAATCTTGAAATAAACTAGTCCACAAGAAGTCCAATACTTTTTAAGGAAATACAAGAAGTCCAATACTTTTTAAGGAAATACAAGAAAATCAAGGATCCAAAAATGTAAGGTTACAATGCCCATTGTCAAAAGTTAAAAATAATGAGCTATGCGACATAGAAAATGTGACCCACAGCTAGGAGAAAAATCAGTCTCCAGGAGCAAAAAGCAGCGACAGAGATGACAGAATTAGTAGACAGGGACATGCACGCAGCCATTATGTGTTCCATGTGCTCAAGGATGTAAAGGAAACCATAAGCATGATGATGAGAAAAACAGGATATAGAAAAATAACCCACATAGCCCTAGCCTGTTTGCTCAGTGGTTAGAGCATTGGCCTGTGGACCCAAGGGTCAAGAATTCGTTTCCTGATCAAGGGCACATACCTGAGTTGCATATTTGATCTCCAGCCCTGGTTTGGGTTATGAAAGAGGCAACCAATCGATGTGTCTCTCTCACATCAATGTTTCTCTCTCCTTCCTTTCCACTCTATCTAAAAATCAACAAAAAGATATTCTTGGGTGAGGATTAACAGAAAAAAGAAGAAAGAAAGGAAGGAAGGAAGGAAGGAAGGAAGGAAGGAAGGAAGGAAGGAAGGAAGGAAGGAAGGAAGGAGAGGGAGGGAGGGAGGGAGGGAGGGAGGGAGGGAGGGAGGGAGGGAGAGAAAGAAAGAAAACCCATGTAGTGATGAAAAATATCTGAAATGAAAAATATACTTGCTAAGTTAACAGCAGATTAGATAGTGCAGAGGAAAATATCAGTGAACTTGAAGACAAAGCAACAGATAGCATACAAAATAAGGCTCAGAGAGAAAACAGACTAAACAAAAAAGAAGGAACTGAGTCTCAGCGACCTGCGGAACAGTTCATGTGGTCTCATCTATGGTACACATAGAATACCAGAAAGGAGAGTGGGGGAGACAAACAAATTTGAGGGAAAAACTGCCAAAATGTTCCAAGTTTGATAAAAACCCACAGATTCTAGCTCAATGAGCTCCAAATAGAATAAATGTAAGTAAACTGTAACAAAGCAAACCATAAACAGATTGTTGAAAATCAGCAATAAAAATCAGCTTAAAAGCAGACAGAAAAAAAAGAGATATTACATATAGAGGAATAAAATATGGTAAGATTATTGCCTGACCAGTGTGGCTTAGTGGATTGAACATCGTCCCATGGACTGAGAGGTTCTGGTTCGATTCCGGTCAGGGCACATGCTCAGGTTTTGGGCTCGATCCCCAGCAGGGGCCATGCAGGAGGCAGCGGATTGATGTTTCTATCTCTCTCTCTAAAAAAATCAATAAAAACATATTTCTAAAAAATTAAAAAAGAAAATAAATAAAAACATTTATTATTTTATTTTATTTTTTTATCCTCATCTGAGGACATTTTTCCATTTTTTGTTCAGATGGAGTGGGAGGGAGGGAGAGAGAGAGAGAGAGAGAGAGAGAGAGAGAGAGAGAAACATCAACGTGAAAGGACACATCAAGTGCCTGCCACCCGCACGACCAACCAGGGCTGGGGACAAACTGCAACCGAGGTATGTGCCCTTAGCGGGAACCGAACCCGGGTCTCTCTGGACCACAGGCCGATGCTCTAACCGCTGAGCCAAACCAGCCAGGGCTAAAAATATATTTTTAAAAAAATGGTAAGATTTTAGTTACACTGATTGAGAAAAACCAAGGACACAAATTACCAAGGTAAGTAATTAAACAGGGACATCACCATTAATCTTACAGACATTAAAGGGATACTAAGAAACTATGACAAGCTTTATGCCAATAAAATTGACAACTTAAATAAAATGGGCAAATTCTTCAAAGACACAAATTATCCAAAGTTGACCCAAGAGGAAATGGACAACATGAATAGCCCCATAAATCATAGAAACAGAATTTTATACTTTAAAGGCATCTCACCAAAAAAATGTCAGGCCGATTACTTCACTGGTGAATTCTATCAAACATTGATGAAAGAAACATCACCAATCCTACACAAGGATAAATATAAAACACATTCTTGTCTTATTTTTATTTAAAAAATTTTAGAGAGAGGAAGAGGGAGAGATGGAAACATCGATGAGAGAGAACATCAATTGGCCACCTCCTATTGGTGATCGGGCCCACAACCTGGGCATGTGCCCTGACTGGGAATCGAACTGGCAAGCATGGGTGGATGCTCAACCACTGAGCCCCACCAGACGGGCTCTTGTCTTATTTTAAATTAGAAAAGTACTTGACTATCTAAAGCAAAGTAATAGCAATGTATTGTGAGTTTGATAGAAATTAAATATACATATATAACAGAAGTACAAAGTAAAATGTTCTAAGACTGTACCGTTGTAAGATTCTTCTATTACATATGAGATGGTATGTTAATTGGAGGTAGATTGTGGTAAGCTAAAGATGTCTATTGTAAACCCTAGAGAAACCACTAAAAGACAAAAAAGAAGTATAGCTAATAAACCAACTACTAAAAACAATTAAATCCAACAAAAGGTAGGGAAATAACGTAGAATGTGAAAAAAAACTAAATCTACAAATGGGGAAAGGTTAAATAAACAAGGGGGCATCAATATTATATAGTTGTTGAAAGTGTTTAAGAAGTTTTAATGGAAGGAAAGGAGGGAGGGAGAGAGCGACACGTCATGTGAGAGAGACACATTGGTTGCCTCTCAAGATTCCAATCGGGGCTGGGATTGAACCTGCAACTCGGGTACGTGCCCTTGACCAGAAATCAAACCTGTGACCCTTCGGTCCATAGGCTGAAGCTCTAACCTCTGAGCTAGATCAGCCAGGGCAGGATTGTTAATTTTTAAGAACGACGAGCCATTCATGATGGTTAAGGACATAAACACACAAGATTTGGGGGTGTCAGCTAGGCCAGGGCTCCATTCTTGGCTGTCCCTTGCTAGCTGAGTGAATGCTGGCAAGTCCGTTCCTCTGTATCTCAGTTGCGCCGCCTGCAAAATGGACTTAAAAGCATCTACCTGACAGTATTGTTTTGAAGATTCAATGAGATAATGCGAATCGAGTGTGTAGCTCAGTGGCTGACACAAAGTTAATAATAGTCATCGAGTAATTCATTTGTAACTTTTATAATCAGAGGAAGAGTTTTAAAGACAAAGCTTCTCTTGGAAGAAACCCTCATAGACAAAGGCAGTGGCGTGGAGGTCAGAGCCCGGGTAGGGCCCAGAGTAGCCAGCACTCAAGTCTTCCCAGTAAAGATGCTTTTGGTTGTAAGTAGCAGTAACTCTCTTACCAAGCTTAAGCCCTCGATGGTTATGAGGACACTGGGGTGTCTCCGAGAATCCACATTAAGAAATGCCACCAGCCCTGGCCAGTTTTGCTCAGCGGTTAGAGCGTTGACCCTTGGACCAATGAGTCGAGGATTCGATTCTGGTCAAGGGCACGTCCCTCGGTTGCGGTTTGTCCCCGGCCCTGGTCGGGTTGTGCGGGAGGCAGCCGGTCGATGTAGCTCTATCACATCGATGTTTCTCTCTGTCTCTCTCTCTCTCTCCCTCCCACTCTATCTGATAATACGTAGAAAACTATCTTTGGGTGAGGAATAAAAAAAAAAAAAAGAAATGCCACCAGCTTCCATGACATGTACCAGGATGAGAAATGGGATTCTAAACCCTGGACCACCCTTCCCACTTCTCCCTTTATTCTTCTGCCTCTGCTTTTCCAGGGACGAGGCATCCCACCAGTCTGTTTACTTGTCCTCACTTCTGGCCATTTTTCCAGGTGCAATTCATGGGAGTGTTTCTCTCTCTAAAAATCGATAAAAACATATTGGAACAAAAAAGGAGCTTGTAGGCCAGGTGGACGCCCACAGAACCCACTCAATTCTGTCTGCTGTTTCCCCTCTCCCAGGTTCTATTTTTACTGGGAGTTCTTCTTCCTCAAGTTAGGCTACTGAAGGCCACGCACCCGTGGAGACCAAGACTCCCAGGGCCGGTCATGGCCTTCATTCTCAGGAGTTCACTGTGGACGGTGGGCAGGACAGCTCCCAAAGATGTCCCCTAAACTCTCCTCGGTTTCCCTGGCACGTGCCACAGTTGGGGACAAATGCCAGGCTGCTGGGCTAGGGTAGGACCCAAATGGGCACTTCTGGGTCCCGTTTCTCGCTGGAGGAGAGGGGGGTCGATTCTTCCAGATAAACAGATTCTCAGGCAAAAGGTGGCCTTCGGGAACATTAAATCAGAACACACAAAGGTTGGTCTAAGAAAAGCATGATTGACTATACACACACTTACCCCCGTCTCTGCAGAAATAAAGAAACAAAAGGCTAATGTATCTTTTTTTTTTAATTGTCATTTTATAGCTCCCCACCGTAGCCACCCCCCACCCTTCCCTTCACTGACCACTTTTGTAGGCTACAGGGGATCAGGGAACAAAGCTGGGGCCTGGCACCCCCACTAAGCTGCCAGCCCCGCCCCGGAGAACAAGTCACAACTACAAATTATCACGACAATTAGCGCCTGTACTTGGGAGATGCGCAAAGTGAGGAGGCCCAGCTCCTCATTGTCAGCGGGCCTATTTGCCGGTGACCTTGCTCTGGAGCCGATGATATTCCTTCAGCCTGTAAACCAGATTCAAAACAAAGAAAAATGTAAATGAACAATAACAACATGCGCTCAGTTCAATGGACGCGGGCAGAGCCGGGGTGGTGGGGGCAGCCATTTGTTAAGATGTGTGTGAAGTTGTCTTTTTCCTCCCTCCATTCCCTCTCCTGCCCTCCAATCAAGATAACTTAATTATTTTATCTTAGGGGGGAAAACATTGCTTGTCATTGTTGAAGACAAAACATTTAACTGGCAATGGGAAAAATGAAGAGCCCATTATGAAAACTGTGTGTGTGGAGCCATTTAAAAAGGTTTCTGTCCTAAGACACAAAGAGAGGGCGAAGGAGGCAGGGAGGGAGGTGGCGGTAGGTGACTGGGAGGGACGAGCGTCCAGGGTGGTAGGGTTGGAGTCGATGTCTCCCCCTCTTGACTGGCTCTGGAGAAAATGGTCGCTGTGTCCCCAGGGCATGTGTCAGGGAAGGAGAGAGACTTGTGTTTCTCCTCAACCCTCGGCCCCACGAGAAGGAAGTGGACTGAGAACCCAGAGCCAGACAGACGGCCCTTCTGAACACAGAAACACGCTGTCTAGCTCTGTGACTGAGGGCAAGTTACTTAACCACTCTGGGCCTGTTTCTAGAATTGCACATTTGTGTCAGAATTAAAGGTGATGCCTGGAATTGTCTTGGTCTTTGGTAGCTGCTGGCAAAAAATGACCCTGCTGGCCGCTGTGCATGCCAGCCCCGGGGCCACGGCCAGGCTAAGCGCATGCTGCCAACCTCTGCCCCATGCCAGGCTCTTCCTGCACACCAGGGTCTGGGCTGCAGGCTTGATTCCCACACAGTCATATCAAACTTTCCTTGCACCTGGGAGGCAGGTCCAGTTTACAACTCCATGTGGGATTCCCACGTGTTCTGAAGGGGTCTGAGACCACACTACAGTCGGGATTTGAACCCAGGTCTGAGTGGCTTCAGATGTGTGCCACCCCACGGGGCCATGGAAATCCACACGGCTAGGATGGCTTCTAGCTGGACCTGCAGCTCAGGTATGGTGACATGAAGGCAGGAGCTGGCCAGGTGACCTTCTGGGGCTCCTTCCTAATCTGCCTGGGAAAGGGAGCCCCTGCGGCTGGAGAGGGTGTCATTAACATCAGAGGCAAAGAGCAGGACCCTGAACCTGGACCCTTCGGCTGCCACAGGTATGCCCTCTGGCCCCGCCAAGAACGGGGCAGGCTGGGTCCTGAGCAGGCCCCAGGATGCTGTGGGCAAGGGGCCGGGAGGTGGGGCGTTTAGGGCAGGCAGCAGGTCTGCACACCTGGGGGTTCTGAGCTCACCTCAGGGAGTTGATGTTGATAAAACCAGTGGCATCGATTGGCTCGTAATCACCCTGCACGTTCATGCTGCACGGAGAGAGCAGAAGCCCGTCAGCACCCTGGGCCTTGCCCCAGGCACCCAAGGGACCTCTGGGGCCAGAAACAGCTGCTGCACAGATGGGCAGGTCCTGGCCCAGCCGGTGCTTCCTGGGTGAAATCTCCCAACGACCAGAGCACTGTGGGTAAACTGAGGACACACATTCGAGCCAGCTCTGCCCTCAGGGCTGTGGGGGCTCTGAAGAGTGTCCAGGAACAGCTGATGCTGTGCAGGGCCTGAGGCCTGGGAAGCCAGGGGGCGCATGCGGGAACAGCTTTGGCTTCGAACGGTTGGCTTCGAACGGTGTCCCTCGAGCTGCCGGGAGGCCTCCAGCATTCCCGGCAGGACCTGTGTCACCTTTCACCTTGTTTTTCCAACCAGCTAGACCCTGTCTAATCCGGTCTCACCTGCGGACCCCCGCCCCAGGCCAGGGGTCATGGAAAGCGCCGGGTCATCCGCAGCTGTACTGGTGGAACAGATACTTTCTTTCTCTGTCTTTGGTTCCGTCTCCCATATGTTGACAGTTTTTAATCTTTCGGTTGCTCTCACTTAGTTGCCCTCCGAAACCCTTCCCAGCTGCAGCTGTTCAAGCGCAGCCACCTCTGCGTGCATCCCGGCGCCACCCCCACCCCATCAGACTCAGGCAAATACCGGGTCTTTCACTTGGAGATGGGGCTCCGCAGGAGATGATGTAGCTGGCCCCTGGCGGATGGAAGGGACTCGCTACTAATCACACTAATCACACCATTCGTCCATTCACTCGTTCGTTCTTCCAGGTATTTATTAAGCACCTACTACCTGCCAGGAGCTGTGCCAGGTGCTGGGGGAACAGCACCCATGGGGAGCAGACATAAGCAATCAATCACCCATCTGCTAATTATGACTGTGACCAGCTCTTGGAGGACAAGTTCAGGGCTCTGTGGTCTCAGATTTGACTCCACAAGGCCACCTCCCCGCCCCATCTGACTCCACAGGGCCACCCTTCACGCCTCTGGGGGGGAAGGGGGAGCCTCGCGTTTCTCACAGGCTCCTCTCACGTTCTGCCCTGAATCAGCCCCTTGTCTTCCTGTCTGCCAAACTCCAGCCTCAGGACACAACAGTTTCAAGGTTCTCCAGGACAAGGAGGTGGCCTGTCCCTCAGGAGCCTTCTCCGGGAGAGGTGAGGCTGGGGAGGGCAGAGGGAATCCACCACGTTGCTTTTTTAGCCACCCTGAGGCTGTGCCTCTGACTGGCTCTTTGTGGACTTTTGACAACAACAAATGGGGTCTCTGCCCCCCCACCCCAAACTTGTTCAGGACGTCGGCTCCGAGGCCCTCCCCTCCATGCCCTGACCCTGACCTTCACAGGGCCTCGAAGCCCATGCCCCACCCCCATCACTGGCCCCTCCAGGGCTCAGGTGGCTGAAGCGCCAGCAAGTTCCCTGTAAGGGGACACGATGTCAGGCTTCAGAAGGGCTGCAGTCTGGCACCCTCACCAGGCAGAGGGAAAACTGGACCAAACTGAAGCACCAGCCTAAGGACACTGGCCTCGCTCCCACTGAGTCACCCAGGCCCTGTGCAAGGGTCCCTGTGCTCAGTCCCAGGTGTGGGGGAAGAAGGAGCGGGGGAGGGGGGAGGCAGGAGGCTCTTCCTGCCTCCGGGCCTGTGCATCTCTCCTCTGTCCCCTCCCTCCTGTGTCAAAACAAACTCCCCCTTCCCCAAACGGGCCCTCCTGGACCACCGCACGCTTGCAAGGCGAGGCCCCCGTTCAGGGGCAAACTTGCCCCACGAGGCTGCCGAAATGCTTCCAGAGGTGTTCCTCAGGAACTGAAAAACCTCTTTGAAACTGTGGTTTGGGGTGGGGGGTGGGGGTGAGTGGAGAGAGTTCACAATGATTATTTTTTTCTACCTCTCCTGACAGTCTACAGAAAACCTCTGTGCTTTTATTTCTGTTCATTCGAGTGGCTCTGACCTGCTCTATAATTACGTTACTTTCTACCTACTGTGCCGCGGCATTTCTAGTTCTGCCACCTCTCGCGGCTTCCTCGCTGGTCCCTGTGACGCTGTCACTCAAGGGCTTTCAAGTCAGCGATGTAGAAATCAAAAAGAAAAGGGAAATAGTCGGAGACACAGTGAGAATAAATGCTCCTGCTTTTCTCTCTTTTTTTCCCCTTTCCCTTTTTACTTTATTCATTTAATCTCCCTGAGTGAGACTCTAAGGCTTAATGAAGGGTTGGACAGATTATTAGAGGCTGTTGATTTGGAGGGGGAGGGAAGAAAGAGCCAGAGAGAGAAAGAGAGAAGATAATTTGACATTTACCCCGACTGATCTAAACTGATTCGGTTATATTTATGGCTTATAAAGTGTTTAGAAAGATGGAAGGGGGGAGAAACTCAACACGGCAAAGAGAGGGAAAGAGAAAAATTATATTGACTGCCAAACAAAACTCGTGCTGTAATTCTCACCTGGCCCTCGGGAGGGGAGTGCTGACCTCGCCTCAGTGAGGCTGGGCCTGGGACTCGAGTCAGGTGCAGCTGTCTGGCCCTCAGGGGCCTGTCCCCACCTCTCCTTGGGCCAGGTGACCTCCTAACAGACACCTTGCTCCTGGGGCAAGACCACTATCTCATTCAGGCTGCAAACAGGCACAGCTGACGGGCACCTGCTGCCACCTGTGAGCCAGCCCCCCAGCCCTGCTATCCCCCCACATCCTTCTCGATGCCTTGAGCAAGCCCCAGGGTTCCCTCCTCGGCTCCTTTCCAGCTCGCTGCTCTCCCTGCGTCCCCTCTTGGTTTCAGGGGACATCGAGATGTCTACCACTGCCCAGTGTCCTCCACCCCCCTTCTCAACTCCGGACCCCCGTGTCCAGACAGTTCCCTCGGCCAGTCTCAAAGAAAACCCACCCTCAAGAACACTGCCTGCTCAGCGCTGGCCGCCAGAATGGACCCAGCTACCTGTGCCCCAAACCCCAGGGTGATTCTGGATCTTTCCATCTCCCTTCGCATCCAAGTCCTTTATTCCACCTCCTAAATATCGACCAGAACTGTTTCTATTCACAGAACCATCAGCCTGGTCCAAGCTACCACCATGGCCCTGGGGAGCCCTGGTCTCCACCCTGGTCCACTCTCCCCTCACTCAGACCTGTCTCTAGAGCAGCCAGACGGACCCTCGAGACACAGATCCAACCAGCCCTTCCCTCTAGATCTGGCTCCAGGACCCTCAGCTCCGGCCCTGTGTCTCTCGTGTTCTTACAGGGCCTGAAATGTTCTGGAATCTTCCAAGGCTCAGAGCCTCTGCACGGGACACTCTTATCGTTTGGAGATCAGCTCAGAAATGACTTCCTCGGGGAAGCTTCTCCCTGATCACCACACCCTCAGAGTACCCCGTGTCTCCTAATTCTACATCCGGGTGCTCGTTTGACAGGTGCCCCCTCCCCACCCAGCCTGGAAGTCCCACAGGGCAGAGGTGGTGAGCACACCCTCCCTGCCCGTTTGCCCCGTGCCCTGCGTGGCGCCCTGCACCGCTCAGATGCATCTTTGCTGAGAAAGCCAGTCAGAAGGGACCCTGGACGTGAGGGTGTGTGCCGGAGGGGGCAGGTGGGGGACGCCTACCTCACCAGCTCCTCGTTGTAGAGGGACAGTGGGGACTCCCGGCCGAGGATGTACACCTGGCCCTTGAAGACAGACACCAGGACCTTCCCTTCTACGCGCTCCTGCGACTTGGCGATGCAGTGGCGGACAAATTCACACTCGGGGCTGTGCCAGAAACCTGAGGGAAGAAAGTGAGGGTGTCAGGCAGGCCACCGCGCTGCGGACCTCAGGCCAGGGCTCGGGGAGGGCACCCGGGCCACTCCCCGCCGTGGCCTGCGTCTGCCGTGTCACAGCTGGGTTCGGGCACCACACCAGGGAACAAGCCTGCAGGCCCCCAGCCTGTGACCTTGGGGGTAAGGAGTCCTCACTGTCTGCCACCCGGTCACGCCCCAAGGGTCAGGAGGGGGGACACTTTCGGAGAGGACTGTGGGCAGGTGCTAGGGACACAACAGTGAAGGGACCTTGTCCACGCCCGCAGGGAGCTCAGTTTTACGAGGGCAGACCAGGCAAGACTCAGGCATGTGCCACCAGGGCCCAGCAATGGCATGCCTAGCAGCGGGGTGGCAGTTTGGGGGCCCAGCAGACTCTGTATATGGCCTTCACTTCTGTGTCTCCATATGTGTGTGGGGGGTGACCCAGTAGCCCCCCTCCCAGGAGTAGCGGGTGTACTGCGTGTCGTGGCCCTGGGCACCGGGGCTGCTGTGGACACTGGTGTCTCGGCCAGGAGCCAGGAAGAGGCCCATCCTGAGGGCTGGGCAGGCCCTTGGACGTCGGTGATCGCTTTTCTACATACGGCTAATACTTTCACCCACAAATATAAGACTAGCTGGCACCACGCTGAGTTCTTCCCCTGGACTCGCTCTCTGAACCCATCAACAGCCCCATGGGAAACTCAGCTTCTCGCTTTTCTGGGTGAGGACACAAGGAACTTCTCCCAGATTCCAAAGGCTGTAGTGGGGGGGAGGGGCCGGGTCTGACTTCAGTTGGCCCAAGTGGCAATGACTTTCCTCACGTGGTCACCTCTGTGGCTGGAGCATCCGGTCACGGCCTGAGACACAGGCTACTGCCCCGCTCACCGCACCCGCCGGGGCCCCAAGGCCCGGGAAGGCTGTGCTCCGTCCCCACACTGGCAGGCTCAGACCTGCGACAGTGGCTCCTGTCTAGTTCCTGCCGAGGGGCCAGCAGGCGCTGGCTGGGTGGGGGAGGGGGGACAGCGCCGCTCTGCTCCAGGAGTAGGATTTCCCTGAAATGGAGCTGGGAAGGTGAGCCCACCTGGGCAGCTGTGTGGCCAGATGGCTCGTGATCTCCTGCCCTGATAAGGGCCGGGTCAGCCAGGGTCTGTGGCTATTGTCCAGGCCCCCAGGGGCATGTGCCGAGGCTCTCGGTGGGAAAGGGGAGCAGGCTTTCTGGGGATGGAGGCCGGCGTCTCGCAGAGGTGGGGGAGGGCCGGGCAGGGAGAGAACAGGTTGGATCCTTGCTCCCACTACCTGCCATTGGGGTTCACATCCTGCTCCACCTTGACCAGCAGGGCCCTCTCCTCACACCTCAGTTCCTCGTTGGCTCTATGAGGTGATACTGCTACCTCTCTCCGGGGGCACAGGCCAGCTCTGTGTTTGCACTTGAGATCTGAACGTGGCCTCCGCCAGCCCTCCCCGTAGCCAGCGAGACAGACACCTGGACTGGAAGAGCCGGTGCAAAGTCACTCAGCGAGACCCTGAGGTGCAGGTCCAACTGCGTGCTCCTGACTCCAGTCCAGACCCTGCGGGAGGGGACCCTGAAGGCCCCACCCCCACCATGCCCGGTGTCCAGGCTCGGCCACCTTTCTGACTCAGTCGGGATGATGAGACCTCTGACTGCCCAGGCTGGAAGACAGGCAGGAGCTGGAAGACGGGGCACAGAGACCCCGGGGGAATACCCGGTCTGGCCTCTCTCCCAGGGTCTACTGTCTTCACCCCACGGGGGTCTTCCCTCAGAGGTCTTTTCCCAGCAGACCCAGCCGGGGTGGGGGCCTGTGAGCCTGGTGTGCTGCACAGGGAGACCCTGCATGTCCCAGGCTGTGGAGGTGCTGTGGGTGGGCCTAGGGCTGCGCCAAGCACTGCACCAGTGGGGAAGGCAACCCCCCGTGAGAGTCGTACATCACCCCCATTTTACTGCTGAAGAAACTGAGCTGAGGGGAGAGGAGGTGAGCTACACCCCTTACATGGGATGGGTCCTGAAGCTGGGGTTCTGCTAGGACAACCCTGGGGTGTGGGGGCAGGGTCTCAGGATAGAGGCTGCTCTCGGAGGGAGAGGCAGACCAGAAAATTTGGGGATGGGGCAAGAGGAGAGGGAGACAGTGGTCACGGTAACCAGGGCATTTAGGAGTGGGGCTGAGGCAGAAAGGCTTCCTGTGCCTCAGTTTCCCTATCTGTGCCCCAAAACTCCACGGAGGCCCAGTGCCACAGCAGAGTGGCGGGCTCTATGCCGGAGCTAGACAGGACTGGGAAGACCTGACCTGGTGCCATTTTACAGGAGGGGAAACAGGGGCTAAGGGAGGAGACAGACCTACCCAAGATCCTAACCCCGAGCAGGGCGAGGCCTGTCTCCTGCCTCCAGGCTCAGAGCCCACGCCAGGCCTCCGAGCTAATCACTATGCGCGGATCAGTGTGCCGTTTCGATGCTTTCTACACACTCACGCATTTAGTCCTTCCTGCAGGCAGTCACCCCGCTTTTCAGACGAGGAAATTGAGGCACAGGGAAGTTAGGAACGTGCTCAAGCCAACCCCTGGTCGATCACATTTTTTTTTTTTAATCCTCACCCGAGGACATTTTTCCATTTTTTGTTCAGATAGAGTGGGAGGGAGAGAGAGCGAGAAACATCAATGTGAAAGGGACACATTGAGTGGCTGCCACCCGCACGACCCAACCAGGGCCGGGGACAAACTGCAACCGAGGTACGTGCCCTTAGTGGGAACCGAACCCGGGTCTCTCTGGACCGCAGGCCTATGCTTTAACCACTGAACAAAACCGCCAGGGCCCTGGTCGATCGCATTTATGTGAGAAATCACATCAAACAGCCCCTCTGCGCTTCTGGGGGACAGGCTGCGGCCGAGGCCAGCCTTGACATTCATGGGGGCCTGGACACCGGGCACCTGGGAAAGTGGATCTTAATAAGCACCGCCTGAGATAAGCCTGCACCGGCCTCGCCTCATCCCTTCTCCTCCACCCCGAGGTTTTATGTCCTTTGAAATCTCCTAATCACTGTAACTCATTTTGGGATTTAGAGGGCTCAGCGGGTGACAGAGCAAGAATACAACCCAGGCGGCCTGGCAGAGAGGCACCGAGCCCACAGCTAAGGGCCACGCTGTGCCTCAGACCCCGGGGCTCCCCGTGCGTGCCGCCGAGCCCCTTGATCACCCTGCTAATGGCCCGGCCCACCTTCCCTTCCCCGGGGATCTCCTGGAGTGGCCGAGAACCTGGGCTCTGAAGCCAGCAGGTCCTGGGCTCACAGCCACCCCTCAGCAGCCATGAAACCTTGGACTAGCATCGTCACCTGCCTGAGGCTCAGTTTCCTCACCTCTGCGCAGCTAACACGAGGTAACACCCATCAGCGCCCAGGCCAGGGTCCCGCAGCAGGAGAGGTGGCCTGAGACCCTTCTGAGCGGGAGCAGCACGGCCAGGTGTGCTCCCCTCCACCGCAGCCTGCCACGTCTCAACGGCTCTCCCACCTTGTAACCCAAACCACCTTCCTGCACTGAAACCCACAGAGCAAGAGTCTGCAGGAGACAATGGCATTTAAACACCTGCGTGTACCTGGGAAGGGGGGCCCGGCTTCAAAGCTGCCGGAAACAATGGGAGGGAGAAATTACACTAGCCAGGAACCTCGAGTCTCGAAATCCCAAGATGAGTTACAGGGATTAGGAGGCCCCCAAAAAGTCAAGCTTCAGGGTGGAGTGGGGCACGAGGCGAGGGAGGGCGGTTTATCCTGGGCAGCTATGAGTGACACTAACTTTCCCGTCCAGGCCCCTGTGGATGTCAAGGTTGGCCCCAGGCGGCAGCCTGTCCCCAAGGGTGATTCCTCTGACCAGGAGCTGGGAGTCACACAGCAGGCCAGCACCCCGTCTGGGGCTGTGTGGGTCCTGCGGTCTATGCGAAACGACTCGACTCAGGCAGCCCAGGGGCAGCCGCCGACGACCAGAAACAAACGAGCAGGGCCGTGCCCCGGTTTATGGACCCTGAACCTCCTATAATTCTCACGTGCCACGGAATGGTATTCTTTTAAAAAATGTTCCCCAACCATCTATATATAAAAACTAGTCTTAGCTCACAGACTAAACAAAAACAGGCGACGGGCCAGACTCGGGGACTGAGTTACACAGCGTGGGGGTGGGTTTGGAGTCAGGAGGCCTGGATTCCAGCCCTGGGACAACAGGTCGGGCCCAGAAACTCAGTCTCCTCGCCTGTAGAATGGGAACCCACCCCTGCTGCGTGATGTCACCCATCAACCCTTCCACGCGTGGGCCGGGCACGTGGCCGTCTGGTGATTTCCCGTGGAAGGCCCAGCGCGCGCACTGCCCAGACCGCGGCCAAGTTCGTGGTCAAGGCCGCCTTCCCGTGCGTGAGACAGCTCACGCAGCAGCTCCAGGTTCTGCCTGGAGACTGCCTGGATCGGGGTCAAAGCCGGCGAGGCCACTTCCTATTGTGTGACTGTACATGCTCCTTCCGCTCCGAGCCTGTTTCCTCATCTGGCTGCGGTTCTCCCAGCAAAGCTGGGAGCACCCCTGGGACAGCCCGTGTCCCCACACAGTGCCCGGCACTGGCACGTGCTGAATGAAGGCCGGCTGCCCTGGCGTGACACACGGAGCATTCTGGGAGTGGTGGGGGCAGCGTCACCTTGAGGGGACGGCGCGCTTCCCTTGACACCCTGTGAACCGGGCAGGTCCCAGCATTCCCTACTGGCTCCCTCGCTCCGTCCCCACGTGACCTCTTTCAACCTGTTTGTTTGGGGCCGTAGCAGTGGGCAGGGAGGGACGAGGGGAGGGCGCCCCTGGCCAGGGAGGGAGGGCAGCTTCGGGGACTACAAACCGGTGTACACCAGCTCGGCGAATTTCAGGCCCAGGCCTTGTTTGATTTTGCGCACTTCCCGATCCATGGTGAAGGCCTCGATGTCTAAATGAGCGTGGTACAGGACCGTCCCCGCTGGGGTCTCGTAGATACCTAGCCATTTTTCCAGGCAGGGGGAAAAGGAGAAAAAAAGAGAGAAACGCATGAAACCCAAACTGTCAGCAAATGACAAAAAAAAAAAATAATAATGCCTCGTCTGACAGGAGACAAGCCGGTCGGACCGCTCACTCCCAGCTTGCTGCAAAATGCATCATTATGTTCATGCTGGGGCCACGACAGTCCACTCTGCGGCTTGTGGAGAAAATGTCTGGATGCCCCCCTTCGAAGAGGCCCGCAGACGTTGGAAAATGACAGGGTTCGGAGCTGCTCCCCCTCCTTCCCAACGCGTGCCCACCGGCCCACGGCTGAAAACCTGTAATTAAACCAACGACGGTGGAGCCCAGGGCCCCAAATATCCCTTCCTCCCTTCCACTGGGGAGCCAGGGAAGGGGATGGTGCGCGCACGTGCGCACACAGGCCGCTGTCAGCCGGCAGCTCCTCTGGAGCGTGTCTCTGCCGAGCAGTCTCGACGAGGTGGACAGCTCGCGACCTCCTGCACTGACCCCCCTGCATGGGCGGGGAAACTGAGGCCTGAGAAGGGTCGTGCCCAAGGAGGAGCTGGGAACGGAATCCAGGCCCCGAGTCCCTGAGCACACTGTCTGCTGCGCTGGGGGTCAGCGGTGATGGGGCCCAAACACACCGCCTGGCTACACGCCCTCCCCCGTCAGGCTCAGTTCCTCCATTTGCTAAACAACCTGCCCGGACCAGATGGGAGGAAGCAGACGTGGGAGGAACATCTGATTAGTGGCGCCACACTACACTGCAGGACCCCGGCACCAAGCAGCAGCACTGCCCGTGGCCAGACCCTTGGCCAGCACGGCAGCCTCTCCAAGTTCAGGAGCATATACAGCTCTCCTCCGACAAACTGCCCCGGGCTCGCTGTCCCGGCGGAGGGGGACAATACCTGCCCCCCTCCCCACGCATGCTACCCCGAAAGGGCCTTTCTCCTCACCCTGGGATGTTGCAGCACTAAAGGGGCGAGTTTTCAGTTATCCTGACAATTTTCCATCGTCTCTCCAAACTGGAAGCTTTAGCAAAGAGAAAGGATTTGCCCACCCACGTTCACGGCACTGAGTCACAACAGCCGAAAGGCGGAAGCAACCAGCATCGACCAGTAGGTGAACGGAGACACAGAGGTGGTCCAGCCACACGCCGACATGTTACTCTGCAATAAGGAGGAAGAAAATCCTGACACTTGCTACAACCTGGGGGGGCCCTGAGGACGTGACGCCGAGTGCAAGGAGCCAGCCACAGTCGACAGAGTACCATGTGACTCCATGGACAGGAGGGCCCCAGAGAGGTCAGAGGCAGGAGACAGAAAGGAGAACGCTGGTTGTTGGGGGGGGGGGGGGTGGGGGTAGTGTTTCGTGGGGCCAGAGGTTCAGTCTGGGAAGATGAGAACGTTCTGGAGGGGGTGAGGCCTGCACAACGGTGTGCATGCACCTGAGGCCACTGAGTTAAATACTTGAAAATGGTTAAATTGGTAAACTTACTGTTATGTATATTTTACTGCAATTTAAAAAGCCCTGGTGGGCCCTAGCCAGTTTGTTCAGTGGTTAGAGCTTCAGCCTACGGTCCAGAGAGACCCGGGTTCGGTTCCCGCTAAGGGCATGTACCTCGGTTGCAGTTTGTCCCCAGCCCTGGTTGGGTTGTGCGGGTGGCAGACACTCGATGTGTCCCTTTCGCATCAATGTCTGTCTCTCTCTTCCTCTCCCTCCCTCCCACTCTATCTGAACAGAAAATGGAAAAATGTCCTCTCTCTTCCTCTCCCTCCCTCACACTCTATCTGAACAGAAAATGGAAAAATGTCCTCAGGTGAGGATATAATAAATAAATAAAAAGCCCTGGCAGGTTGGGGTAAGCAGTTAGAGTGTCAGCCTGCAGACCGAAGGGTCATGGGTTTGATTCCCAGGCAAGAGCACATACCTGGGTATTAGGTTTGATCCCTGGCCTGGCCTGGGGTCATGGGGGAGGCAACCAATCGATGTCTCTCTCTCACATCAACGTTTCTCTCTCCCCCCCTCCCCCTCCCTTGTACTGTCTCTAAAAAAAACCAAAAAAATTAATGGAGAATATCCTCGGGTAAGGATGAACAACAACAGAAATCCTTTAAAAGAAAATGCAAAAACTATACAGGAGACTGTTTCCAACTCTGAAACACAAAGGATGCAGTGCATGGGCTGCGTCAGTGTGACCAGCCAGAAATGCCCTCCCCTGAGCCCTGCTTCGGGCCTGGATCTTTAAATCTGGGAACCACAGAAACGTCGGAACTCGAAGGCAAGGCCCTTCAGGATCGCCCCGGCACCATGTTCTAACTTTTAGCTGCATGTTCCAACACTTTCAGGCAGGAGCCCAGCATATAGAATAGATAGCCCAGCCCGGCTGGTGTGGCTCAGTGGTTGAGTGTCGACCCACGCACCAAGAGGTCGCCAGTTCGATTCCCGGTCAGGGCACATGCCCAAGTTGTGGGCCTGATCCCCAGTGGGGGACATGCAGAAGATAGCTAATCCATGTTCTCTCTCATCGATATTTCTCTCTCTCTCTCCCTCTCCCTTCCTCTCTCTCTAAAATCAATAAAGAAAAAACAATTAGATAGCCCAGGCCCCGTGGGGAGCAGGGGCCTCTGCAAACCCTGCCCCCACCCTAAGCAGTCTTTAAAAGGCCGATCTGGTGCAACATGCCAGATGGGGAGACTGAGGCCTGGGAAGTAAATGACTTGCCCAAGTGCATGAATCAGCATCTGACTCTTCCATCTCTGCTCCAGGTGGCCTCTTTGGCAAAGTGATCCAGGGCTCACCATGAACGGGCACACGCGAGTCAGCGGTGCTGAGGCCAAGAGGAAGGGCCTGGATTCTCACCGTGACTCTGAGGTTCCTGGTCTCAGGGGACATACATGTCAGAGACCAGGCATGGATATGATTACAGGGTCACGAAAGAGCCTGTCCCATTTCGCTTGTTTGGCTGTGGCGGACCTGAATCCAGCTGTGACCTTGGGGGAGATGACCTCCCCAGCAGGAAAACACTAATGTTCTCGGGAGTCCCTCAGGCCCTCGCTCGCCTCGTCCTCACTCTTGTAAACCCAGTTTAAACAGGCTCACCATCCATTTCTGCAGTGACTCGGAGACACAACCCACACAGGGGCTGAACGGAGGACGGACGGCTGAGAAAAGCCACTGTGGGCAGCACGGGGTGGGGGCACGGAAAACCTACGGAAACAGACGAGGGTGCAGCACCGGAGTTGGGGCCACTCCTTGGGGGCAGCGTGACACCACCGCCAAGTGGCTCCCGCTGGCCCCAGGGCACGGAGAAAGGCCGTGTACAGACAGATGTGTGCGGAACAGTTGGAAATACCTGCCCCCAAAATGGCAAAAATAACCACAGTGTTAAAGGGGAAAGCAGTCAGTCATCCTAGGAACCTGATCACCAAGAATAAATTAATTTCTCAAGCCTCACCCAGGGCGAGATAATGACAAAGGCCTCCTAGTCCTCTCATCCGGGCACAAACTAGGGACTTAGCATCCATTGGCTTGCAAACAGCCTTCTCATGACCAGTTTCGCCCCAGCTTGGGAAGCTCCAGACACTTTCGAAGCCGGTCCTTACACAGTCGCCCACGCCCTCCCGGGCAGGCCAATAGCAGGGGAGCTCGTTCTCAGCTCCTGGGGAACCCGGCCGCCCTGTTTTCCTGTCCTTGGCCGGGCCAGCCCTGAGGCATGGTGCAAGCCGTCTTTGCAGGGCCGGGTGGGGACCACCACTTTACAGAGAGGGCTCAGCTTTACTGTGCGACCTGGGCCTGCCTCAGCCCCTCTCTGAGCCTCAGGAAACCTGTCTGGAAAATGACACTGTTACAGTTTGTTCTTCCTTCTAACTTCCACCTGCCCGAAGGTAAGGACCCAGACACTGTCCACCCCCCACCCCCACCGTGCGGCATGCACACTGTAGCCAACTCCCAGCATCACCTCCCAACAGTGCGGAACGGGAACAAGGTCAGCGGTGCGCAGGGTTCGAGGAAGACGTCTAGACTTTCCAGTGAGGACAGCACCTCCCCCCAGCGCTGCTGGCCCGTCATGGCTGTTCCCCAGGAGAAGAGCCGAGTGCCCGGGGAGCAGAGCCTCCTGAGCCCTCAGAACTGGCCCGGAGGCGGTGGCCCCTCCGAGGCAGCCGCGGGAGTCGTGGGCCAGCAGGAGCTGTGGCCCCGGAGCACACCAGCACAGTGCACCTTCCTGGTCCTTTCCTAAGGTGTTCAAGTTCACTGTTGGCAAATTGCCGCTGGCGTGCGTGTGGGTGCACGTGTGTGCGTGTGTGTGCACGCGCGTGTGCAAGAAAGAGAGCAAGCACTTCAAGTTTTCCTCTCCTCTCCGCAGGGGCAGGGGTAGATGATTTCTGTGTATTTCTTCTGGAGGAAAAAATGACTTTAAAAAAACGGGTGACAGAAAACTGATGCTAAAAGAACTATGGATTTGGGGCTTTTGACAGTCAGCATACAAACCACTGAGCAAAAGGAGGAGGAAATGACAGCTGAGACTCCGTGTCGCTGTGGAAGAAGCAACAGACATCTTCGGAGTGACACGCACAGCGGCTCCAAGTGTCTATTTTCATCTCCCCGTGTTTACAGGAAAAAGACAGAGGTGTCAGCAGTTCTCTGTGGAGCGGCTTCAATCACACCATAATTACTGCCGGGGGGGGGGGGGCGAGGAGCTGGGGGCCGGGGGCGGGGAGTGGACCACAGAGGAAGAGGTGGGGACCAAAACAGCTGCTGCTGCTTAAATTCTCATCTGTGCCCGAGGCTGCCAGGTTAGCCCAGATTGAGCAATTTGGCAGAATTGAGTGGGATCCGAACTCCGCCGGAGGTCGAGGCGGGGGTGGGAGCGAGGACACCTGGACCCCAGGCTCTGGCTCTCTGGGAAAGCAGTCTCCAGAGGGAGGGATTTGGAAACACCAGGGGAAGGGAGGTTGGCTAGAGCCCAAGGGCTCCCCTGTTAGGTACCAGGGCCAAGGAGAGAGGCGGTTGCTATGGTGATGGGGAGGCAAGTGATGGTGGGACTCTTAACCATCCTCTGTGCTCCTGGTGACCCCCAGGCCTCACCCTGGGCCCGGGCTGGCTGCTCCAGGCCTCTGTGAGGGCAGATGCCTTTGCTACAGGGCTCCCTCCATTCTTCACCTGGAAGGTTCCACCTGCGTGAAGCCCCCGGCAGGCAGGCAGCCCTGTTCCGTCCTAGCCAGGAAGCAGGGGGGTGGAAAGGAAGTGCAGAGAGGAGAGAGGGGAGAGGTGGGCAGGGTGGAGGGAGAAGGGAAGGGTAGGGGGATGGGGAAGCCAGCCATTGGGGTGGGGGTGGGTCCCAGGAGAAGAGGGGGCCGCAGGCAGGGCTGAGACCAGAGGGGCAGGCCGGGAGGGGGGCGAAGGTGAGCCTTCCCTGCTTTCCTCCTGCTGCCTCGCCCCCTTCTCCTCCCTACTGATTTCATTTACTTCACTTAATTAGCCCCCCTCCAGAGTTAAAAAGATAATGTGATAATGACGATGTGAACAGCCACAATACAGAGAAAACTACTCCATCTGCAGCTTCCCCAGCCCCTGCCCCTCTGACCCCACGCCCCTGGGGCCATGAGCCGGCCACCCCAGACCCAGGGCACTAGCTCTGCCAACTCCCTCGCCTCCCAACCGCTGAACAACAACAACAACAACAACAACAACAACAACAAGTCCTTAGGGATTGCGATGATAAGCCTGGTAAAATCAATACAAATGACATTTTCCCCTTGTACACCGAGACACGAACAATAGTCTTCCTGCTCTCCCCTCGGTGTAATCGGCAATTAACAGCCTCTCCCATGACTGGGGACTTAATAAAAACCTCGTCATGGGGGAATCCATAATGTCCCAATGATCGGAAGTGGAGAAATAAAAACAAGATACCACCGAAAACTGGGAAATCATTTTCTTTTCTCACCCCCTCTCCGAGCCAAGTAAGAGAATAGGTGAACTGGTACGTCCAAAGGGAGATGACGTACCTGGTCTGCCCCACCTTTGGTAGCTGGAGTCGCCGCAGAGAGGGAAAGCAACTTGCCTAAGGTCACACAGCAAGTTCTTGGAGTCAGAACCCTGATTGTTTTCCCCAAAGACCAAACAATTCTGACTGAATTCTATGCTTTTAGGAATAGCCCCCAGGGGTACACACACACTTCAGGGGCAGGGTGAAGGCTGTACCCCAGGAATCTATTCCTCTGGTGGGTGGTGTTCTTATCAAAGGAGTCGGAACTGCCCGCTAATCTCAAGGCTCCAGCCTTCACTGGTAATGACACCCTAGTTCTGGGGAAAAGGCGGGGTCTCCCTGCTGTGGTTCAAGAGCTCTCCGTGTGTGACCTGCACACAACCCATTTCACAGGTGAAGAAGTTGAGGCTCAGAGAGGCTAAGTTGCTTCCCCAATGGTGATGGAGCCAGGATGGGGACTCAAGTCTGACACCAAAGCCTGGACCCTCTATACCTGCCTCCCCCAGGTCTCCAGGGGCTCGGCCCCCATCAGACCCAACCCACCACCCAAATGGCCACTTGGGCACCTCCCACCTTTTCTACCGCACCAGGGCCACTTTCTCTAGTCCACATGCTACCAGTGGAAGCCTCTTCTCCTGCCACCTCCTCCTCCAGGATGTCTCCCCAGAATAGCCCAGAGCAGGCCTTTATCACTACCTCCCTTCAGTTCAGGTCTGCGTGGCTCTCCCTGCCCGGCAGGGTGCCGGTGCAGAGTGACCTCAGGCCAATCCTTCGCTTTCCAGTACGGAAACTCATCTTCAGCACAGTGCCCGTCCTGACCACTGGTAGCGACTGCCTGAGGCGCGGAGACGCATCCACAATCAATTAGTGATGCCTGCCCAGGGCATGGGAGGAGCATGAAACAGGCGCCCAGAGGGCACAGGTGGCCCTGTCGGCATCTGCCTGGTGCCACCGTCATTACAGGGCCCCTCACTGGGCTGGAACCCGGACCGGCCACACTCCAGACGTAAGCGCTCAGCCCCTCTGGGTCTGGGGCATCAGTCCTGGTCTCGCCACCCGCGTGCCTGTGGCTTTAGGCCTTGTTTTCCCTGTCTAGAAGATGAGGGTGCCGCTCTCTGGCTCCCCAAGGTCCCTCCCACATCTGCCTGGGTGGGTTCACATTGTGTGGGCTCCCAAGGGCAGACTGAGACCAAGGACGTTAATTAGAGGTTGATATAGCTGAGAGACAAAGGTAAGAGAGGACAAAAGGGAGCAGCTAATTAGTAATATTGTTCTCCACAAGGCCTTCCCCAGGAGAGTTTCAATGAGGTTGTTTCCACAATAGTCCAGCCAGGCAGAGGAGAACCCCACGACAGGCAGGCAGAGGCCCCCACCCCGCCCCCGGCACCTCTGGAGGTACACCCCAACAGTTCAGAGCCCTAAGGACGGACTCCTACTCACATGCCTGCCACACTACACCTGAGGAAACAGGCCCGGAAATGACAAGTCCAAGGTCACTGGGCAAAGGCAGGGCAAACCTGGGGCGAGAGCCCACACCCGCCTGGCGTGCCCGCTCCCTTTTCCAACGGCTGGAAGCTGGCCATCGTCTCCCTTTGGATTTTAGAACCTGAGTTAAACGTCTTGAAGGACAAAGGCCATGATTATACCTTGGCCTGGATTTACTGGGCTGTGTTATCTTTTTAGATTGACTCTAAGCAAAGCGACATGAACACCTGCCGGCAGGGGACCCCAACCCTACCACTGGTAGTTAAGATTCCAGTGCCCCATCCGAGGGCTTGCTCTTTATCACAGGCCTGCAGGGAGCTGAGATCCCCTTGTCTGGATGGGGAAACTGAGTCCTCGAGGGGAGGGTGTGGCGAGTGACTGACAAAGGGAATCTCGGGGCTCTGATGCTAAGAGAAGAGAGGGGCACCTGCTTGGGGACCAACCTCTCCTCTCTTCTGGCCCAGCCAGAGGCAGGTAGGGGCTGGGCAGCCTAGCCAAGGTGGCAGCCCTTGCTTAGAGGAGCCCATACCCACCACCTGAGGCCACGCCCGACCCTGGGACAGGCCCTCAGTCCCTGGCCGCTCTCGAGCCTGCTCGTGCAGCCCACAGCGCCCACCCCTGGCAGGATTCCCTCCATGCCCGGCCGGCAGCCTCCGTCCAGCCGTAATGACCAGGAATCAGCCCTGCCGTCTGCCTCTGAGCCGGCCGATGCCGGGCCTCCTCTCTCTTCGGAACTTCTCTCCTCAACCTCTCCTGGACCCCCAGGCTCCTGGCCAGGCACCCTTCACCCCCACTGCACAGGAGGGACACCGAGCGATGTAGCAGGGGCTGCAATGCCCAAGGGGACAGGGACCTCGGGGAGCTCTGGTGCCGACTCACCGCGGGACTTCATCCCGATGAAGCGGTTCTCCACGATGTCGATGCGGCCCACGCCGTGCTTGCCCCTGTGAGGAGGAAGGGTCACTGGAGCCAGGTGCTGCCCGGGCCTGGCCTGGACGCCGCCTACCCAGCTGCCGGTGTGGGCACATCTGGGCTATGCCCACCTCCGAGCCACAGGGACAGCTGAGTCAGTTCATCTGGCCCAACTACCCAGCATACAAGTGAGGAAGCTGAGGCCCAGGTAGGGAAGAGACTGCTTGGGTCACACAGTGGGTTTAACCGGTAACTTCCGTGACCTCCGTCCTTGGGCCTCGCGTGGCACCAGCCCGACCACGGTCCGCCGTTCCCTCTGCCCTGGTCTCAGACCCTGCCCTGGTCTCAGACCCTGGCCTCAGACCCAGTGTAGAAGCTCCAGCTGGGCTGTTTCAAGGGGGCAGTAGACCCCCCTGGTGTTGTTTACCTTCCAAGACTGAGGGCCACCAGGACTCAAACCAGAGACACCAAGGGGCTGGGCCAAGGCTGCCTGTGGGACGCAGCCGTGACCTCCTTGGCCCCTGGGCATGACCGTCAGCTGCAATGGGCTGGACCAGCGCTGGCCACAGAGAGTGGTTTGGGGCGGGGGAGGAGCTGAGACACTCACGCAACTTCATTCAGGTAAATGAAGAGCTCCAAGGACGTGCGGTGGGTGGTGCCATCCTTGACGTTGGTCACCTTCACGGGGACCCCTGCAGTGGGAGGAGAAGGCAGTGGGCCCGTGGGCTGGAGCTCGGCCCGCCCGAGCCTGCGCTTGCCACCCGCCCTCTCCCTCCGCCCGCAACGCCTTAAATGGATGTGACAGATATGGACTCCAAATGACTCCTTGAAAAGCCCTGTGCAGGTTGAGGCCTGCTGGGGGGAGAGAAGGGGCGAGCAAGCCCCCCAGAATGAAAGGGAAAACGCAATAAAAACGCTCTCCCCCACCCTTCCCATTCTCTGTGCCCCTTTTGCATTTAGGGGCTGTGAAATTGGAACCAGGCCCTGAACTAATTGAATTTCACGCTCCACCATTGTCTTATGCCGGGAGCACCTTCTGTCCCACCAGTTACCCGGGGGCCGCCTGGCCGAGGTGCGGCTGAGCGCGCACACACACACACACACACACACACACACACAGCTTCTGCATGTCTGTCAGGCAGACCCCCGGGCCCCCGGCCCTGCACCCCAGACCTGCACACAGCCATCTGATTGATGGGGGTGAAATGGTACCCACTCCAGCAGGCGAGGTGTTGGAGGCGTCCCTGAACTCTGAGAAGTGGGGTCTGGGGTGGCAGGAGGGCAGGAGGGAGGCGGCCACTCGGGAGGAACCAGCCGAGTCAAGGGGGGTGGCGAGGGGGGGCAGTGGGTGGGTTCGGGGTTGACTTTGAATAGCAAGGGGCACTTTCTCGAGCGGTGTGAAATGAGCAATAAATGTATTAGGGGACTAACAAGAGAGCTGTAACAGTGACAAAGAAAGGCTGTTCAAAGTTGGCGGCTAATCCCCCACCCATCTGCCCAGCTCATTACCATGGAGCCAGCGATCGGTGCCAATCAGGGCTCAATAGCGGCTTTCGAGTCTTTATTAGCCAGGCGCCGCTTGGAGGGGCTTCGCTCAAGGCGCTGTCAGCCTCCCCATTCTTAACCCCCATTTCCAGGGGTTTTATAACTTGGTTGTAAATTGCTATTAAATGTAAGTCTGCCCAATAATGAACCTTAAGCCCCTCTTGCCACCCCCCGCCTCTCCCCTGTCCCTTTCTCTCCCTCCGTCGTCCTATTATCCCTCCTTCGCCCAGCCTCGGACGGGGCCTGCCCCAGACAGGAGCTGACATTGTTGGTGCTGCTGCCGGAGAAAGCCTCTTAGCCTTTAAAATAGTTAATAATTAGATTAAAACTTCAAATAAATTAACTATCGGATGAATGGGGACCACTCTGGGAGGGTTCCTCCCGTCTATTTTTTTTTCCAGACGGTCCCGAGATCATGAAAATGGATCACGCCTCCTCTCCAGCTCTCTCACCCCCTCCTGAGCTCCTGGGGGACCTGTGTGTATGTGGGGGGCACTACCTGGGTCCATCCCACCATCTTCTCAGAGACGATGCCCGAACAGGCCTGGGTCTGACCGAGTGGGCATGAGAGGCACTTAGGGCTCCAGCGACCTTAAGGGGCCTCAGGTCAAGAGTCCTTAGGCCCCCGAGTGGCACGAAATTCAGGGTTCAAACAAATGGGGAATGATGGAGATGCCCGCCGTCTCAGCAAGGCTGCTGGGAAAGGCAGGAAGAGGCAGACAATTAACGTTCAAACGGCCTCCATGCCCTCACGCCCCCTCTCAGTCCTCCGGCTCCTGCCCAGTACCACCTCCTCCAAGGACACCTCCCTGATTTTTGCAGCCCCCGGAAAGGCCCTCTCCTTGCATGCCCTGAGCCTGGTCCTGCTCCCCCGTGGCGAGGTATGCCTTGCCTTCCCCTCCGTTCCTCAGGGCTAGGAGTGTCCCTGGTGCCAGGCTTGAGGCTGGGCACCCAGGCCAGGCCAGCAAACAGGTTCTCCTGATAGCAGTGAGGATGAAGGGATCAGGCCTCAAGCAAGAGCGGGGTCTGAACCCCGGGGGGGGGGGGTGTCAAGTAGCTAACCGAGGAGCAGCTGAGGCCTTAGCTGCAGGGTCAGTGTGGCCCGAGGCCAGCTCTCCAAGTTGAGTGACTTCCCCAAACTGCCAAAGCAGCTGGCAAGCGGCTGCTCAGACAGGAGCCAAGGTGCCTTCCTCCCAAGCCTGGAGGTTCCATGGGTCACACCAGCCGGTTGAAGGGGGAGTTTGGGAACCCTTGAAGCCCCTGCCTACACTCTGGCCTCCGGTAATGCAAGAAGGGGGCAAGGGCTCGTGCCTGGCCTTCCAGGCTGCGGAAAAGAGCCAGAGCCCCAAGTCCACCCCCTCAAGTCCTGATGAGTGGCCACCTACCTTTCTTGAACTCAATCTCAAGGACATCAGGGCTGTTGGGACCCTTGGCCGGGTCCTGGGTCTTTGTGTAGAGGCCTGGAGGGGCTTGGTTCTGACAAAGGACAGAGAGAGATTGGTGACTGGGGTACCCAGAGCCAAGTCATGCCATGCCGGTACCCAGACACCCTGCACCCCACCTCCTGTAGAGATCTTCACCCCTCTCCAGAAAGAAGGGACCGCTGGTCCAGTCCAGCAGGCGTCCCAGCCCCCAGCCCGGAGCCGGCCCCGCTTGCCAGGGCCTGGGGAACAAAGGGCTTGAAATCAGACAATTTTTCCCCTCAACTTGATCTCATCTCTTTCTTCGACGCCCCCACAGCTGGAGGTGGAATAGCAGGAGAGGAACAAGTCAGGCAGGAAAAGGGCGCTTTGGACGCGCGAGGCGGCACCGGTGGGCTTGCCGGGAGCGGGCGCACCCGCTGTCGCCGACTCCCAGGATTGGGGTTTATTCTGTGCTGACCGCAAAGCTAATGACTACGCGTGACCCCAGCAGGTGCTCCAGCGAGCCGAGCCGTCCCTGGGGTCCCTGAGGTTAATACTCACAGGGAGAAAGAGAAGAGCGAAGCAAAAACCCATTTGAAAACACATCAACCTTTATGTATATTTTCTCTTGGGCGTGTTGGAAAATGGGCTTCTGGTCTCCATGCAGGGATGGAGGGCGGCGGGCTGCTGGGAAATCTGGAAATTCCCTCCTGCCTCTGAGACCTCGGATCCCCCCTGCCCCCCGGGCTTTGCTTGGACCCTTGCCACAGGGGGGATGGGGCCTCCTGGGCCTGACTGCTCATGTTCCCCCTGTGGGCACCCCAGACCCAGCTGTTGTCCACCTGCCGACATGCTGGGAAGTACCGTCCCCCAATCTTTGCTTTCAGAACCCTTCAACCAGCCACACCCCACTTTCTATTTGCAGTTTCTTTCGAGTTCTCAGCAGCCCCCCTTGGTAAGGTCAAGTGCTGTTACCCCATCCACAGATGAAGAAACAGAGGCTGAAGGGAAGGGGCTGTGGCTGCAGCGGGGGGTTCCGTGCGGGGGTGGACCACTGGCACAGGGCAGGGGACCCACGAGGTCCTGCACAAATACGTGCTGGACCTCAGGGTGCTGGAAGATGGTGCTGCAGCTGGGAGTCCAGACCTCAGACTGGGGCCTCGGGCAAGCTGCTTCCCCCCTTCGAGCCTCAGCTTTGTCGGGCAGAGGGGAAGAAACGACACCTGCCTTGGATCACCTGGCACTTCCAGTGTGCAGACAGACTTCACCGGACGTGAAAACCACCCACAGAAATGCCAGAAGCCCTCGTGCCAGCTGTCCGTGGCCTGCAGGTGGGAAGGACAGCTGGAGTGGACTCGTGTGATGCCCCCGGACAGGTGGGCCATCAGGGGTGCCTGCTGTCACTTTGCCTGTTGGCTCTATGAAGGGTGAATGACCACCCCAGTGCCCACATCCTGAGAAGGCCCTCAGCCCTGGCGCACGGGGACAGCCGTCCTTCAGCCGCTACTTCTGAGCTCTGATGGGGACTGCGCTGGAGCACCTGCACCTCCAAAGTGCCGTGTGACTTGGGGCTAACCGCATTCATTAACTGTTTCTATTTGTGGGGCGGGGACAAGGACCCAGAACCGACCTCAAAGACAGGCCCAAGGAGGAGAAGGGTCCCCGAGGATCCCAGCCTGATGTCTCCGTGAAGCAGATAGAAAACCAAGGACAAAGAAGTGGCGTGTCCAAACCAGACTGCCCGACCCCACTGGTGTGGGAGCCCGTCCCAGGGAGCCCGGACTCCCCGTCCAGTGCTCTTCCCATCGCTCCATGCTGTTTCCCAGCTGCTTCAATAACCTCGGCCGGGAAAGAGCATGAGGGGTATGGCCAAAGACAGCCAGCCTGGCTAGCTACGGGGGCGGGCACCTGGGGGTTCAGAGAGGTGTTCCCCAGCCCCGCTGCGCCTCACCAACCACCCCATTCCCTGGGCAATCAAACCAGAGCTTCGGACGGGGTGACGGGCACGACTCCCAGCCCCACTGGCCCCCAAGCCACTCCACCTACGGCCGCCCCCTCCCACCTCCACCAGCGCTGTGCCTGACCCCGTTTCCAGTCTGGTGCCTGTCACTTTCTCCTGCCACACTTCTTAGGGGAGCCCCAAACCGGCGAGAACGTTTGCGTTCAGTTGGAAGGAGAGGAGGTGTAAGGCCCAACGGACAGCATCCCAGCCCTCAGGAGCCAATTAAACAAAGTAACTACATAGAACTGAAGTAACATTTGCTTTGCATTCCAAGGTGGCTCACACTCGCTCCGAAAAGCGCAGTTCAAATGACAAATAGTTTGTTGCCCAGTATCAATACCGTCTATTTATCCATCCCAGCGGGAGGGCTCACTTCCAATGTCATCTGGGTGGGTGGGGGGGGGTAGCTGGGGGGAAGGAATGAGAGTGAAGAAAAAGAGAGAGAGAGTTGGGGGGGGGGCAGGCAAAAGAAAGCATGAAACAGGCCGAGGAGAGAAATTGGAAGCAAATGGCCCATGAACTGAACCATGATGTAGAGGCATGATGGATGCTGCGGATGGTTTATTCATCCATCAGGTATGGCGGCCGGCACTGAATGAACTCTTTCACTGTGGACCCTATGAAGTTAAAGCAAGTAAATTTCTATCTTTCTTCGCATTAGCTGCCTCATTGCCCTTCAATCAGCCCTCACGGAGGCAGAAAATGGCTCCACCATCTGCCTTCAAACCCTCCCTTCGACAGGTCTCGGGCTTTTTTTGGAGAGGGGGAGGGGGCACCAGGTCCCTTAAGCTCTGTCTCCCCAGCTCTTCCCGAGGGGCCCGGGCAGGCCCTTAGCTGCGTTTCTGGGATCTGAGGACAACGGCCCCCATGCACGTCAGATCCAGAGATGCCAGGGAGGCCCTGTAACAGCCTGGGGGCCCCCCGGCCCGCACAGGCCCGCACCCTGCAGAGGGAAGGCTGGGAAAGCAGGGCGGACTGGCTGGACCCTGGTTTCTGGGCCGGCTCCACACTCCTCAGAGGGAACGCGGTCTCCCCCTGGACTCGCCCGGCCCAGCCTTTCCTGCCCGATGAGAGGGGACCGCGGCCCCTTCCTCCCAAAGATTCTTAGCTGGTCTGAGGAGGGAGGGAAGCACCCCCCGCTCCATGACGGGGCCGTGCCCCGCGCCACAGATAGGCCAGGCAGCTTTCGACGGCTTAGCAGGGCAGGGCTGTGGTTTCCACTGTGCCTCAGAGAGGTTGGGTGACTTGCCCAAGGGTTCAGAGCAGAGCAATAAAAGGGGACTCGGCATTCAGAGCCAGGTTTCCGATCTCGGACCCAAGCTGCACCTTCCCGCCTTGATCGGGTGGCAGAGGCCTTAAAAAGTCACCCTCTAACGTGTACTTATCTGTCCCCTGTCCTCTTTATTTTTCTTATTTTTTTTATAAAATAAAAATGTCCTTACTCAAGGACATTTTTCCATTTTTTGTTCAGATAGAGTGGGAAGGAGAGAGAGGAAGAGAGAGAGAGAGAAACATCGACGTGAAAGGGACACATCGAGTGGTCGCCACCCACACGACCCAACCAGGGCTGGGGACAAACTGCAACCAAGGTACGTGCCCTTAGCGGGAACCGAACCCGGGTCTCTCTGGACCGCAGGCCGATGTTTTAACCGCTGAGCAAAACCGGCCAAGGTTATCCACTGTCCTCTTTAGACAGGAGGCCTAGGAGGCAGGGGACCCACCGTGGCCACACAGGGACGTGCACCCCACCACTGCTTTGTTCTCAGCTCTGCTCCCCCAGTCCTGAGGGGAGAGGTGGGGGGTGGTTCCCCAGCATGCCTGGGGCCCTGCCGACTGGCTAAGAGCACCCTGCCTTGAAGCTGCTCTGCTCCCCCTCCCCCGCCCCCTTGACGCTGAGTGACTGGCTAATTAGGGGTGGCCGGCCTGAGTGTCGTGGGGTCAGCAGAGCATGAACTGGAAAACCTGTGGCCAGCAGGCAGCAGCCTCATGGGGCCATCAGCCTCCAGGGGGCAAGGGTGCAGGGCTGTCTTGAGTGACAGTTGGGTTGAAGGGGTGGGGGGGCGGGGGGACCACAGAGGCCAGAGGGCCAGCTCCTGTGATGGGGTGATCTGGCACCAGCCCTACTCCCTGAGGGGCCTCGGTTTCCTTGCGCATGAAGTCAGGGTGCTCACAGCCAGGAACCAGGGAAAGTGAGCCAGAAAAATGCGAAACCCGGGCCTGGCTCTAGAAACGGTGGTTGGCACAGGCTGTACCTTCACCAACACAGACCACGGGCCTGGTCCCTGCGAGCAGCCAAGCTGGGGCCCTCGGCAGGGGTCCAGCTCTCCCCACCCTCATCCAACCCACCAGGACAGCCTCCCCTCCAGCTGGTCTTCTCGGATCCCCCAGACCCAGCTGCCTGAGAACACCCCCACCCACAGCACACTTCTTCCCTATCCTCAGACAAGCAGCCCCCTCCCCCCAACCAGCCACCGGGTGTGGGGCTGAGCCAGGGCATGGAGACACATTCCCGCAGGGACAAAGAGATTTTTCTCTTCCCAGGACAGATTTCACCCTGCCCCCCCCATCTCCCACGGTGAGCAGGGGGAGATACAAAAGGAAACCCCCAGGGAGAGAAATCCTAAACTTCAAAGGGCCAAGGCCTAGCCGGGAAGGCTGGGGACCGGGATGGGGTGGCCTGCCTTGCAGGCATGGCGAAGACCCAGACGAGCGGCCGAGGCTCTCATCTCCGTCCCCGCCCCCTGTGGAGGCAGTGGCGGGCGGAAGGCCTGAGAGCTGGTGGGCACAAGCTGGGCCCTCCCACAAGTGTCTCATCTGCCTAATTGTTTCTTTATTGTCGCACAATCACACTCGCTCTGTGCTGCCCTGAAATATTTCCTTCCCCTATTCATCCCGCAGCAATTAGAAAGAGTATGGGTGAGGGTGGGGGGGCCTTAAAACGCAGCGTGGAGTGGGCAGGCGGTGGGGGGCCCAGCGGGGAGGGTTGGGAACACAGGCAGGGCTGGGCCCCAGCCCCATGTCCGCCCCCCGTGAAATTTCCAATTAGGCTACAAACACATCAGCCGGCATGGGTGCCGAGCCGCTACCACCAAAGGCAGAGGAGAAAACAGATTACCTTGGGGTTCTCCAGGATTCCAGCCTCGTAGCTGCAGAGGGAGAGGGGAGACAGAGGTTATTAAGGGAGGGGCGGAGGGGGACAGCCGCACATGGACACCCCTACTCCTCGAGTCTCATCTGCCCTTTTCTCTGCCAAAGAAACAGCTGCCAACCTTGCAGGGACATTCGGGGCCCACCGGTTGGCCGTGGGGGCTGCAGGTGGCCAGAAGGAGCCTGGAACATTTCTGTCTTCTGGGGCACAGCCCCAGGGCCCCCCGTGTTGTTCTCTCTGCTTTCAATGCTCTTCCCTGCACCCTGGCTGGTCCCTCCTTGTCCTTGAGGTTTTAACCTCAAGTGCCCTTCCAGAGAGAAAGCCCTCCGACACCCCAAAGGAGGCCAGGTGCCTGCTGTCAACCCTGGCACACGGCAGAGCTGCAATGAGGTCTGTGAATAAGTGGGGTGTGGCGTGGCCGCTCCTCCCCGGGGGCCCCTCTGTTAGGGCAGGGACCGCTCGGGTCTGCTCACCGCTGTGCCCTGGCCCAGCACAGGTGCCCCCTCGCCAGCGTCGGGCAGATCTGCGGGCAGGTGGGTGAGGTCTCACCTGATGTGCATGAGGTTCTCGTCCATGCTCCACGGGTTCTTGGGCGTGACCGGGATGGGGATTCCGTGTTGCTGCAGGTAGGAGGAGACGGAGCAGGCATGAGGCTCAGGCCCGGCTGCCTTGGTTTTCTTTAAGGCCACAGACAGCCCAAGCTCTGCTGTCCCCGAAAGCAAGACCCTGACCTCACCCAGTCTCCTTCCTCTCCCCGGGCTGCCTAGGGAGGCAGTGAGGGCTCCGGTGTGGGATGTGCCCACACAGAAACTGCCAGCCTGAGTGTCTGCGATGCAGAGTGGACACTGAATTTGGAAGTTCCTTCCGGAAAATTCGGAACGTCCACTTCAAGGGTCCCCGAAGCACCTAAGTGTGCCAGGCGCTTTGCGAGGGTCTCCCAGCACCACCTGACGCCCCCATGGCGAACCCAAGGGCTGGAGTGGACCTGTGGCTCTCAGCCAGGGCATCAGTGACCACACAGGGGCTCAGAGTTGAGCCAAGGAAAGGAGGGACCCCTGAGAACTCCTGGCGCTTGCTCATGAGCCCTCCCCCCGCTGAGCACACCCCGCACCCAGCCCTGAAGGAATAGCCCAGGCAGACCTGTCCTCCCCGGTTCTGATTGTGCTTTGCTTCCCAAATGGCCCAACCCACTGTTAAGGAGAAAACCCAGCCCCACCAGGACGCTGGGCCCGAAAGGCTGCTGGCGGCCACTCTGAAGGTGCACCTCGCCCAGCCTTTTGGATTAAAGATGAGGCCGGTTCCCTTGGTGACCCCGTGCTCCGCAGGCTGTCCCCTCCCCATGCATACCTGGTGCAGAAGGCAGTTCGGATCCCCAGCCCGGCCCCTTTAAGCCAGCAAGACTGGACACTGCCCCCCCAAACGCCCCCGAGTCCTGGAAGCTCAGAGGCCCAGCCCTCATTCCCATGGAGGGAATGTTTCCTTCATCATCACTTTAAAATTTCAAAATAAACTGGACGAAAACCCTCCGGGGTTGATTTTCAGGCTTTACCAGGAGACAGCCCACACCTACTCTGGAATGTTCTTCCTTTGAAACCACACAGGCAAACGGGAGCACCTCGTTTAGAGGGTGCCCAATGACGGGGGCCCACTCATGCCCCCAAAGTTGCCCAGAGTCAAACCCACACACGTGTCCTGAGCTCTCTCCAGGTCCAGGGGGCCAGGCGTGGGAGCCAGGGCTCTGTGCAGACTCGAACCCTTGTGGGCCTGCAGGGAACCACTAGGCGGCTGGACTGAAGAACCGATGGCCAGTCTGACGCCTTTGTTTGGGCGGGGGGCACTTTGGAAACACCCTTGCCTTCTCTTTCCTAATGGGCCTCCGGGAGGACAGAAGAAACGGAGGGAAGGGGAGGAGGAAAGAACAGGAGGGGCAGAGGGGCAGCACCCACCCCCCCCGCAGGGAGAGGCACATAAAATCCATAGCAACAGTCCCTGACCAAAGAGACGTGGCTCTCCCTGTCCTCTGTCCTGATGCCCCTCCACCTCGGACACGCTCAGTGTGACCGAGGACAGGGAACAGACCATCTTCCACGTGCACCCAGGACCCTGCCCTGCTGGCCAGTCATACCTTCAATGCTGGCTTAAAAAAAAAAGCTACAGCCCTGGCCGGATTGGCTCAGTGGTCAGAGCATCAGCCTGTGGTCCAGAGACCTGGGTTCGATTCCCGCTAAGGGTGTGTACCTCGGTTGCAGTTTGTCTCCGGCCCTGGTTGGTCGTGTGGGTGGCAGCCACTTGTGTCCCTTTCACATCGATGTTTCTCTCTCTCTCTCTCTCTCTCTCTCCCTCCCTCCCACTCTATGAACAAAAAATGGAAAAATGTCCTCAGGTGAGAATTAAAAAAAAAAAAAGCTACAGTGACAATGACAAAGATGGGTCCACTCTGAGTGTTGCTGCCCTGGATGATGGATGGGGGCGGGGGGGACATAAAGCAAATGTACTCTTCACGAGGCTCCTACAACACCTCTGGCCTGGGTGACTCTGGACGTTTCAAAGCCCCGCTGATTTCTGTCTGAGCTGAAGCAGGTCCGGCCTGGCTCGGACGTTTGGACACAGCCTGGTTGCTGCTTGGTTATTCTGGCCACTTCCTGGCCAGAAACAATGCCTCCCCTCTGGAAGGTGCTAATTCCCACGAGCTCACGCTGGACACCAGCCCCCGAGGGAGGGCGGATCGTGGAGCCACCCGGCAAACTTTCTATTTGGGACAGAAGCCGAGCGAAGCTCCTTCTCCCCACAATGTGGGAAGAAGGGAAAACGCTCCCGACATTTATCTCTGCTGGGAAACCAGAAGCGGCTTTGTTTGGGGGTCCAGGGCATATGAAGGGCCACGTTTGGGTCCGCCCTGGCCCGCTCCTGAACCCCGACGGCAGGCGTGAGAAGGCCGAAGGGCGAGGGTTCCAATTCATTACTCTTAAAGATGAAACATGCTCCATATTCTGTATGATCAGGGGGGAAAGGAGCCCCGCTAACCCGTTCTCTTAATAGCTCTGCTATTTGACAATTTGTTTGGCAACATATGGGCTTGCTGTTGTAAACTCCCCTCTTAATAATGAAACAACAGATGGTGGAGGCGCTCTCTGCTCCGAGCTCCAGGGCTTAATGGGATGCTGGCGGCGGGGCCGGGCTGCGTCCCTGCCGCGTCTCCCGCCACGCAGCACCTTGGCTGCAGCGAGCTCACAGCCAGCCCCGGCGACTGCTATTTAAAAACCTGAGCAATTTTCTGGTGTGTGCGCTGAGTTGCTTTTCCCCGTCTGATTGATTGAGGCTGTTTGTCAAGGGCTGCCATCGAGTCGCTAAAAAGAAAGGTGCCCTGGGGAGAGGCTAAGGATCTTGATGCAAAACTTCTAATATGTTTTATTGCAACTTGTACTTCAAGAGGGCTGGCTCGACACGAGCCTTTGTTGGCCGCTGCTCCGCGGAGCGCCTACCTGTCCCTGTGCCTGGGAAAGCGCTGGAGACAATTAGCAGCCAGGTGACTGAGGGGCAGAAAATGGCCTGGCTCACACCCCCGGCTGTGTCCTGAGTGACACACAGCAGACGCGGCAGGGGAAGGGCAGGCAGAGGGGGCCCGGAGCCCTCCAGCTCCACAGACCGGGGACTCCCCTCGGAGAGGCCCAGCCCAGGGGACAGGTACCCAGGAAAGGGGGAGCAGCCGGACAGAAGTTCCATCCCCCAGGCATGGGGATCAGTCCCAGCCTCCAGCCAATGGCCCGGACAGCCCCTGGGGTGCGCGGGGGCAGCAGGCAAGGGGTGGCAGCGGCGCGTACCTTGGCGTACTCCATCAGGTCGCTGCGGCCCTGGAACCGGTTGTAGAACTCGGGCATCCTCCAGGGAGCAATGACCTAGACATGGGGCAGGGGTCAGAACTGGAGGCCCTGCTGCTGGCTTCCTCCGGCCCTAGAGCTGCTGGCCTCTCTGTTAAGGGGCAGGAGACTCCAGTGGTCATCTGGGGGTCTCCTGCTGCTCCCCGGAGAGGGTGCAGCCCATGGGAGACCCCATCAGGCGGGGAAGGACAGGGCCTGCCACATCAGCGGTGGCTTTGGACAGGCCTGAGCTCCATGGTCATGTCCCCAGGCAGGTCCTACCCCTTTGGGCCTCAGTCTCCCCAACTGAGACCTGAGGGTTTGAACTAGACAAACCTCAAATGTCTCACCAGCACCCCTGGTCAGAGGGCCAGTCCCCCCACCCCCACGGGGTCTACGGAGCTGCAGTCACCCAGCCTGGCCTTGCTCCAGGACGGTAGGGCCCAGAGATGACATGCCCCCACCCCCAGCCCACTTCTCTGTTCCCTTCTTCTGAACCCCAGCTGCTCTAGGTGGGCGAGGGAGGGGAGTCAGAGCCTGCCTGAGCGGACTGAGCTCGTCCCACCAGCCTGGGGAGGGGGCAGCGATAGGCCCTCAAGACGAAGAGACCCCCACTCACCCCCAGAGCCAACCAGAACCCTGCACCCCTGCCCCAGCCCAGTCCCCGGGCTTGGCCTCCGCAGACAAAGACTCAGAAATCGGACACCCACACCCACTGGCCTGCAGCAAGTCAACAAGCCGCTACCGTCCAGGGCTTCTCAGCCGCCCGGTGTTTGGGGTCAAAATGGATCATTAGAGCTCATTACCACTCACCTCCAGGCCACGCTCCCCCCTCCCCCCCCAAGCAGCTGCAGGATGGTTAAAGAGACAGAGAAAGATGGTCCACTTAAGAAAAAAATGGAAACCCCGGAGAGCCCCTTGGGGGCTTGGGAGTGGGCACGTCTTCCGTAGCTTCAGCCTGAAGTGGCTTCAACAGCCCTCAGACCTCAGACTCCACCTGTGCCGTCTAACATGGCAGCCCGGAGCCACGTGTGGCCACGTGGCCTGACACGTGGCCAGCTCTATCGTGAGCTGTGCTGAGCATGTAAAGCACCTGCTGGATCTTGAAGACTCAGCAGGAAGAATGTAAAACACCTCAGTGATATTTCCCACGTCAACGACACGTTGACCCTTCTGGATACATAGGGGTCAATAAAATATCTTATTAAAAAGACGGCACCTGTTGCTTTTTATCCTTTACCTTTGTATTATTTTTTTAAACACGACCACTAAAAAGATTCAAATTGCCCACGGGGCTTGCACTTGTGGCTGAATCACATTTCCGCTGCTCAGCCTTGTGCGCTGGGCGCCTGGAGGCTGGGCCGCGTGGATACTGAATGAATGAATGAACAGAGATAGAAGGACGGATGAACACACACAGGCCTAGGCCCAGGGTCTGCTCTCATGTCTGGGTGGCATCACGGGCAGGGGTGTCCCCAAGGTCCTTCCCGTCCAGGAAATAGTTCAGGACACCAGGGGTCAGGGCTCAGGAAGCTGAGCAGCCTTGACCTGAGCTGAGTGGCCCTGACCGGAGCTAGGAGGGCTGCAGGAGCCCAGAAATTGGGGCATGTCTCAGAACTGTTTCAGCCTGCACCCAGAAAGCCAACCCAGGAGCGCCAAGGACACCAGCTGAAGGACAGCAACATCTTTCTGTCCTGTGCCCTGACCTACCCAGACACCTGGGCAGCACCTTGGGAGGGACAAACGGCCGGGGAGAGAGTGCTGCGACCCCGGAGCCGCTGTGAGTGAAGGGAGCTCTCTGTGGGAAAGGGCACCACCCACCTTGAGATCCAGGTGCACCCTGTTCCTGCCCCCGCGCCCGGGGGCCTCAGCCCCCAGCACTCACCCCGAGAGGAGCAGCATCTTACCTTAATCTGGGGCGCCAGTGAATAGCAGGTGAGCTCGAACCGAACCTGGTCATTCCCCTGAAACACAGAACAGGGTTGTCAGGAGCCACGGAACAGGGAGGGGGAGGGGTTGGAGGCGGGGAGTGTGTGCTGGCAACGGTGTGAGGGCCGCTCAGTGCAGGCCAACTGGATGGTCCCCCAGAACCTTCGGAAGTGGGCACTAACGCCTGTTTTAAAGATGAAGACTGGGCTTGGAGTCGAAGTGCCAGCTCCTGGCCTGCAGGTTCCTGAGTCCAGAGCCAAGATGTGGGGGGGGGAGGTAGGTGTGCAGGACAGGGTGCCCCTGCACCTGGCATGCGGCGAATGCCATGACTTGTGGGCGCAGGGGCACGTGGCAGGGTACAGGGGGTACAGAAACACAGGGTGGAGTGTATTGCACATGTATCTATGGGTATGTGGCAAGATGGATGTGTACATGTCTAGGAACACGGCGGGGATGCACACGAGTCATCATGCATGTGCACACTTCAGGGGGTACACACGTGTGTAGGGCTGGGGGGCCCAGCCCCGCTGAGACTCCAGGTCTGTCTCCAGGCAGGGAGAGCTACCCACACCTCAGCCTCCTCCTGAAGGTCCCCTACCTGCCTGGCCCTGCCTGGCCCAACCCAGAGATCAGGTTCAGGGCTTTGGCGCCATGGTGCTGTGACCTGCCCTTCCTCCTTCCTCCATAAAATCGGGGATCTGTCTCCTCTCTGGGCCTGTATCCCATCTACACAATGGCTGGTTGGAGGGAGGGGGGTAGAACCAGGTGACTACTGAGGGCCCTTTGCTCCTCAGCTCCTCTCTGAATAAAGAGGGAAACTGAGGCCACAGATAGAAGGGACTAGTCCCAGGGCACAGAGTCCGGCCGGAGCCCAGGTACTGGCCTCTGCCCCTCCAGCCTGTGTGGGTCACCCCGCTTCTCCGCGCCCACGTCCTCTGCAGTAAAATGAGCCACCCGACACCCCAGCAAGCCGCGGACACCGTCCTAGACACTGATGGTGTCGGGAAGGGCCGCCCACGGCGCTGGCCTCAGCCACAGAGCCGGGCCCGAGACAACGGCCGCCGGAGCGAGACAGCGCTGGGAAATAATGGAGGGGCCGCTCGCCTCCCGTGAAACAGGCAGAGGCTCCTCCTCGGTCTCCTGGGTCCCGAGGGCCCCAGACCAGCCCCTTCAGTGAGCACTGACTATAGGCTGGTTGTCGCCCGGGAAAGCCCCCTGGAGCCGGTGGGACTTTGAACCCTGTTTTACAGGAGGAAAGCAAGGCACAGAGAGGTGAAGTCACTTGCCCAAGGCCCCACGGCCAGCAGGCAGCAGGAACCCTCCCAGTTCAGTTGCTCCTGGGCCGCACACACAGGGACCGCCTGGGCCCTCGCAGCAGCCCTGAGGCAGGGCCCATCCTCTCGCCCGGCGGAGGGACGGGAACCAGGCGGGGCACCGGCCCCAGGTCGGCGCAGCAACAACCAGACTCACTCTGTAAGGCACGTGGCCCAGTGTTGCAGATCCCGGCGACTTCCCCACGGTTTCACATTCCCCCAGAACAATGGTGGCTTGTGCCTCCTCAGACAGGCACCCTGGCTGGTGTCTGCCCGTCCAGACCCTCCATGGGGACACCCATCTGTTCCAGAGCCAGAGACCCTCACAGAAGCCAAACAGGTTGCCTGGGGTGAAACTCTGCCCCAGACAAGGGTGGAGGCTGGTCTGGTCCCTCCATTCCCTAACCCAGGGCTCCTGCACCAGGGTAGCCCCTGGCAGCACCTCTGGGGGCCGGGGAGGGGAGGCCTAGCTGCCGCACACACCCCATGTACAGATACATGCAGATGTGTACGAGTGTGGGTGTGGCGCCCACAGGGACTGGAAGGGCTGAGAGGGGGGTGGCCCATCTGTCCCTAGGCCAGCCATACAGATGGCGCCATTTACAAAACTCCTGTTCCCCGCACCCCTGCCCTGTCTGAGGCTCAGATTTCAAGGCCCCTTTTCCAAAACTGGTGGGAAGGAGGAGACCCTGGAAGGGCCACCCCAGCTTCTGTGCAGCTCTCAGGGGGGAGGGGTGGACCCCAGCTTGGGGTCTACCAGGTGCCACCGGGCTGTGCCCTTCCCCCTGAGTATCATTAGCTAACACTTGCTCGGTCAGATTCTGTGTCACCATCTCTCACCCCCTGCTACGTCAGGGCTCCCAAGTTCCCAAGTGTCCCCCCATTCTGCACCATGTCCCCATGTGTGGAAGAGCCAGTGCTGGACAAATATCCGGTGCACCGAGCGAATGAACAATGTTTGAAGGTGACACTGTGAGGCTGGGACCAGGACCCCCGGGTGCCTGGTTCCCGTCATCTGAGACAGGCCAGCAGCTGACTTATCCGCAGGCCAGAACCTCAGGACTGGCCTCGCTGGGCCTCTTCTGCGTCTGCTTACCCCCAGCTCTTTCTCTTCATGGTGAACCCCCTCCGGAAATTCTGCCAAGATGTCCATCTGGGGTCTGCCTCTGGGGTTGCCAGCCTCCCCCAGGCCGGGCCCCGTCGGCCCTGGTTCTGCCTCCAGGGGCCACAGGGCCCACTTCCTGGTATGTAAAGTCACGAACGCCCGCCCGCAGCCAGCCAGGCCCCAGCTCCTGCAGGCAGCTGGACCCTCCTCCCACGGACTTCCCACAAACTCCGCAGTCTCCTGGATCCCCCTCGGGCCTCTGGTCCTCCCCACTCAGTTCTAGGAAACTGTCTCCAGGAGCTGTTGGGGGCCGCCTAGGCCTGTGAAGAGGAAACAATGGGGGCACAGGAGCAGGCCATCAACACCCAGAAGAGATGACAGACCCTGGGAGGCACCAACACTCCCGCCCGAGACCTTCACGCCGCTGGCCTTGGAGGCCCCAGTGAGTTTTCAAGTCTGAGTATTGACTGTGGGGACATCCCCAAGTCCCAAGGGGCCACACAATCGATGCAGAGGATGCTGTTCTCAACCACAGCCCTCCAGCGCCAGGGTGGGGAACAGAGGATCCTGGGTAGCCACCTCCTTCCCAGCTGTTTCCAGGGTCGGGCCCAGAAGGTCTCAAATACAAGCCTCTGGTGCCCTCTGGTGCCCAACTGGAGCAGCACACACAGCTGGTGGCTCCTGCCCGCAGCAGGTGGGTTACTCCGGGTCTCTCCCAGGACCCCAAGAGCCACTCAAGCCAGGGCCAGACCCATCACACACTCACCCACTCAGTCTACCAGCCCCGAATGCCACCCATCCTCAGTCCTGATGGCATGGCTGGAGGGACCCTCTCCAGGCAGGAGCCCTTCCTGAGTCCTGATCTCCTGGTCTCAGCTTGAATACCTCCTGGAACGGGGATCTCACCGCTCAGCTCATTTCATCATGGACAGATGAGCAGCTTTTTTATTCTGCATTGACATTTATTCTTCCTGACCTCCCTCTGCCTGCAGGAGCCCCCAGCACAGGTCTGATAATCGGACGATTAGGCACGTCCTTTTCATTGGAAGTACACTGCGTTCAGTATTCGTTTGGCATTATCCTGCTCATTACTTCTAACTGTGCCATGAGCTGGTTCCATTTTATCCGTACGGGGTGAAGTCACATGGCGTGAAAGCGGGGTAGCCAGGATCCGAACCCGGCTGTGCGGGCCCTGACGCCCCGAGTCCTGAACCTCTGGGCTCTGCTGCGCCCTCTCTGCTACCACCCCCGAGTGGAAGGCAGCACACGTACCTCTGTCCACGTAGCCCAGGTCTGCCCACCTCCCTCATCCGATTTCCCGTCACCCCATTAAAAATGTGCTCATGACCCGGGTATTTGTGAAAACACTCCCTAGTTCAGTCCAGAACAATTCGCAACATCCCCTGGGGGCGCCGCTGGCCACCTGTGGCCTTCCCAGACCTCCTGATCTATCGCCCGCAGAAGGAGGCCAAACCCTGGGTCTGGCCACAGCTCAGCCCTGACTCTGTGCTTCTCTCTTAGCTGTAGCTCCCGATTCTGCTCCCTGTGCCGGGCACACTCCCTGGTCTCCGTAGGGCCTTCTCCCAGCCCCTGCCTGCTGCCTCTGCGGCCGCCCTGGCGTGGACCTCCAGCGCTGTGTCAGGTGGCCGTCTACCCTCCTTTGCTGAGGGCGGAGAAGGGGCCCAAACGTGTAACATTGTTGCCACGCTCGGCCCCGCGCAGATACCCAGCACAGGCTTGCTGACCTAGCGCCCAGGGGAACGAACCAACGCGTGAGCTTTCAAAGACACGAGCCACCGCCTCCCCGGCCTTTGGCAAGGGCACTCGTACGTCCTGTGTGCCCCATCGTCTTCCCCGCGAGCATTCTCCCGGCATAGTGAGCCGGGCCTGCTCTCCCACCGCTACCTCGACCAGCCCGGAGCAGGCCGGAGCCCGGCCAGGCTAGCACACGTCCACTGGCGAGGTAGCAAGCTCACGGGGACGTCCAGTCTTCCGACTGTGGGCTTGTTAGGCAGCCAAATGCCGTACCTGGCTGAGAGCTCACCGGACGGCTGCCGACACTGTTAGGGATTTTGTTTCTTGAGCACTTACGTCTGGGGGACGGGGTGCTGAGGGCGACCTGCTTGAGCCCCACAGGGCCCTCCTGCGGCCCTGGTACACAAAGGCCAGAAGTAGGGGTGTGTCATAGGTCGAACTGAGTCCCCATACAGTCCAAGCTCCCAGCACCTGAGAATGGGACCTTATTTGGAAATCGGGTCTTTATAGAGGTGACCAAGTTAAGAGGAAGCCATCAGGTTGGGCCCAGATCCAGTATGACTGGTGTCCTTATAAATAGGAGAATTTGGACACAAAACCAGATACACCCAGAGGGAAGACAACGTGAAGATGGAGGATGGGGTGAGGCACCTACAAGCCAAGGGCCGCCCGAGCTGCCAGGAGCCAGGAGAGACCCGAACCAGCCCTTCCCCGCGCCGTGGAGGGAGCACGGCCCTCTGGCCCCAGAACTGGGCGAGGGCACACCTGTTGTTTCAGCAGCTCTGGGAGACTGAGCCTGGTCTTATCTCCATTTTGCATGTGAAGAAAATGAGGCTCAGAGAAAGGAAGGACTTCACTCGAGGCCACACCGCTGGGATTCAAGCCCACTCCGCGAACTCAGGGTTTCTGACTACAGGGATGGCAACTCATGCCCTGTGACCTTGGCCAGTGGCGATGTCCCAAGGCTCAGCCTTAAGTTTGCCAGATGGGGTGACATCGCTCCCGCTGCACGTGGGACATGCACACGGAGCTCAGGGCACAGCTGTCACCACCTGGATACGTCCTGCTGTGCACCTGACACAGGGGGGAACCTACAAGTGCTCAAGGGCCATCTACCACCCGGCTGCCCATGTGTCCTCCCTCCACCCACCCTCCACCCTTTGTCTCACCTTTCCCGTGGCACCGTGGGACACATACTTGGCTCCCTCTCGCTGGGCGATCTCCACTTGTTTGCGGGCGATGCAGGGCCTGGCCAGAGAGGTGCCCAGCAGGTAACGGTCCTCGTACAGTGCGCTGGACTGGATGGCGGGCCAGATGAACTCCTCCACGAACTCCTTGCTGACGTCCTCGATGAACACCTAGGGGGAGCCGGAGGGAGGGGGTCTCAGCAAGGCCACGCCCAGGCGGGAGGCAGAGCCCAGGGGACTTACATGGTCTGCATCTAAGGCAGACACTGCTAATGGAGCCTGGCAAACTACATCTCCACTTTTCTTTCTGCACCCAGAGCAGACATTGCTAATCAATCCCAGCATGTTACTCTCTATCCTGCACTCAGGGCAGACATTGTTCATCAATCTGGATACATCACTGCACTGCAACTAGCCTTGGTCTTTAAATCCCTCCCAGCACAGCACTCTGGGCTTGAAATGAAACTTAGTTGCTGCGGTATAGATGTCATCCACAGAAGCCAGTGACGATTTTGTCCCCAGGATCAGCTGGCAATACCGGAAGACATTTTTGGTTTTCACAACTTGGGCTGGGTAGGGGTTCTGGCATCTCGTGGGTCGAGGACAGAGATGCTGCTAGCACCCTGCAATGTCCAGGGCAGCCAGCCACAAGCCAACAGCGCTGAGGCTGAGAAACCCTGATCTAGAGGAACGGTTCTCAAAATGTAGACCCCGGGGGTCCCCACGAGCCTCTCCGGGAGACTGAGTGAAACAAGCATTTGCTATAACGATACGTCCATGATGTGCCAAAGCAGTGATGGGCAGAAGGGCTGGCACCTGAACACAAGCGAGCTGCTGTACTCCTCATGCCTTCCTCCCAGGGCCAAGTGCACTCAAGGGATGGGCAGGTGGACAGGTGGATGGATAGATGAATGAATAGGTGGATGAGTGAGTGGATGGGCAGGTGGACAGGTGGATGGATAGATGAATGAATAGGTGGATGAGTGAGTGGATGGGCAGGTGGACAGGTGGATGGATAGATGAATGAATAGGTGGATGAGTGAGTGGATGGGCAGGTGGACAGGTGGATGGACAGATGAATGAATAGGTGGATGAGTGAGTGGATGGGCAGGTGGACAGGTGGATGGATAGATGAATGAATAGGTGGATGAGTGGATGGATGGGCAGGTGGACAGGTGGATGGATAGATGAATGAATAGGTGGATGAGTGAGTGGATGGGCAGGTGGACAGGTGGATGGATAGATGAATGAATAGGTGGATGAGTGAGTGGATGGGCAGGTGGACAGGTAGATGAACAGATGAATGGATAAGTGGAGGGGTAAGTGAACAGATGGATGGACAGATGGATGGATAGGTGGATGAGTGAGTGGATGGGCAGGTGGACAGGTGGATGGACAGATGAATGAATAGGTGGATGAGTGAGTGGATGGGCAGGTGGACAGGTGGATGGATAGATGAATGAATAGGTGGATGAGTGAGTGGATGGGCAGGTGGACAGGTGGATGGATAGATGAATGAATAGGTGGATGAGTGAGTGGATGGGCAGGTGGACAGGTGGATGGATAGATGAATGAATAGGTGGATGAGTGAGTGGATGGGCAGGTGGACAGGTGGATGGACAGATGAATGAATAGGTGGATGAGTGAGTGGATGGGCAGGTGGACAGGTGGATGAGTGAGTGGATGGGCAGGTGGACAGGTAGATGAACAGATGAATGGATAAGTGGAGGGGTAGGTGAACAGATGGATGGACAGGTGGATGGATAGGTGGATGAGTGAGTGAATGAGAAAGAGATGGATGGGGTGGGATGAGGAGGTGGTTGGGTGGGGGAGTGGTTGGGGAGGTACTCACTCACCTGAGAGCAGAAAGAATTTACTTCCTACTCTTAGAAGGAGGACCAACTGGAAGGGATGCAAGGGGCAAGAAACTTTGGGACAGAAAGGTCCCCCCAGATCGTGTAAAAACCCCACTTCCAGCCCCAAACCCTGCCTCCCACGTGGTACCTTCTTGGCCCCGAGCTTCAGCGCCTTCTTCCTGGCTTCCTCGAAGTCTTCCTTCTGGCCGATATTGGCCTGAGGGGCAGAAGCACAGCGGCCCCATCAGTCAAGGGCAGAGAGAGCGGAGAAGATGTCAGCACCCCCGGGTGAGCCCTCCCATGGAGGGGCTTCCCTCTGAGACCGAGGCCACAGTCTGCAGAGGCTGGACTCCTCCCAGGAGCTAGCAAAGCCTGGCCCTGTGCATCTGGCCGCTGGGCTGCAACCTTTGTGATCACTGCCTTGAAGGTCAAAGCCTTCCCTTGACCCACCTATTTCTTCCTCAACCCCCACCCCCACCCCCGCTCCAAGCCAGGACAAAGTCAGGAACTGCCCATCCCTCAGCGCACTGCCCAGCCAGGTGCAGCCACTTGAGCATCCCGGTCAAGCACGCAGGAGGCAGAGCCTGTGTTCAGGCTCCCAGCGCCCCGAGCTGCGGCCTGACCTCTGGGTCCGTGGGGCCCGTCTGGACGCCGACAGGTTTTCTGCTGGCTGCACTCTGGCCTGCTGCCCAGACTCTGGAACCCCCCTGGAGCCCAGCTGCCGGGGCTCCTCGGGGCTCCTCAGCATTTCCATCTGCCGGGCGGTAGCCCGTGACCCAGACCGTCCCACTGTGCAGCCGCCAAGATCACACCGGGCTCTCCACGGCCACACTCAGCTGCGGCTCACTCACCAGGTGACCAGCAAGGGGCGCCCCTCCCTGGGCCCTGAGGGGTATATTGGCTTTGCGTGCAAACAGACCGCTTTTGGCCGCAGCTGGATTTCTGTCTGTTCAGAGTTTCATCCTCCCTTCCTCTGGGACCAGAACCTTCTTTCCTGGGACTTCAACCCATAGGGCTGGAGGGGAGCAAATCATGGCTCCTGCTCACTGCCGAGGTGGGCCCATGACCCAAGGCTCGCTGATCAGAGCCCTCCAGGACACAGCCAGGGCGACCAGGGCACGGTGGGCGGTGACCCTGGCGGCTGTCAGAGCCCCCGGGGAAGCTTTCCTCCGGGAAAACGAGGCTCTGCTGATCTGAGCCCTGCCGGCCCTGCGGAGGGGGATGAAGCCAGGCAGAGATGGAGACGATTTGGATGAGAACCTGGATCTAGCCTGGCCTGAAGCCAGCATACCCCTGGACTTCTCAGTTACATGAGCCGAGGGCTGTCTGGAGTTTTTGTCGTTGTCGTTTTGCTTAGGCTGGTGAGTGGACTTTCAGAACCTGCAGCCAGGAGCCACGACTAGCATAGCCACCGGGAGAAAGGTTCCGAAGCCATGTCCAGGTTCACTGGACGTGGAGCTGGTTCGACTGGGAATGTCTGCCACGGACCCCGCTGGGAGACCCGCATCCTGCATAACCTATTGCCTAGGCCTGGACCTATCTGCCACTCCAGGACTCGGGGAGCGGCAAGGGCACCACCAGCTCAGCGGCCGCAGGGTTCCACCACCCGCTGAATTGCCGGGGACTGACCCCGGCTTTCGGGAAGGGGAGGACTGTGTGGCCTCTGGCAGGCCCCAGCCACTGTCCCTCTCCAGGCAGGCCGGCCAGCCCGCTCTGTGCTCCGAGGGACATCTCGGACCTGGGGGACATCACGGGCGCTCGGTTCACAGATGGGGAGAGTGAGGCAGCACAATGAGGAGCGTTTCCTGCGGCTCCAGACAGACTCAGCGGGGCAGGCAGGCGTGGGCTAGTGCCTGTGAGCAGCGCGCGGCTGGCTGGGCAGCGGGTGGAAAGACAGACACTCCGGGACCCTCCTCACCAGGTAGGCAATGACATCATAGCCTTGTTCCTTCAGCCACACGAGAATGCAGGAGGTGTCCAGGCCACCGCTGTAGGCCAGAACCACGGAGCCTTTGCCGGACATGGTCTAGACTGAGTTGAGGAAGAATGTGAGCGATGGGCCAGCCCAGCCCCCCCGCCAGCCCCTGCTGCCCACGGCCTGCCCCGGCCCCCACCTTGGTCCTGGACGAGCTGCCACAGGGGATGGTAAGATGCTCACCATCATCAGGGCCAGCTCAGGAGCTCCTCCTCCCTGAAGCCCCCCCGTACTCCCCACCCCAGGGGACCCCGACCCTGCACGCACACCCCACATGCCACACCGGGGCCTGGGAATGCGGACAGAGCTTGGGGCTGGTGGGGGTGGCATGTCTCAGCCAGGCCCCCTCCAGCTAGAGAAGGTGCCTGAGGCTGAGCTGTTTGGCCAAGGCCAGAATGCAAAGGACACAGCCGTCAGGACTTTCACCCACAATCAGAACTGCTGCTTGCTAAGCTCAGACAGTGCCAGACAGGGTCCTGGGGGCCTCTCATGGGTTACCCTGCATCCCCACTATGACCCTAGGAAGTAAGTGTTGTGCCCACTGGAGAGGCAGAGACGGGGGCTCAGAGGTCAGCGTGTCTGCATCTGGCCCCAGAACCTGGGCTCTTCCCAGCATGCACTGCTGCCTCCCAGCTGCAGGTGGACTGGAGCCCCCACCCCCACACCCGTCCCACCGGGGCCGGTGAACGTTCACATACGGGGATGTTAAGCTCTCTAGTACTCCTGAGAATAGAAACACAGAGCTGAGCACCTCAGTGAACTCAACTCTGAAAACGATCAGTTGGGAGGTGCTCGAGACCAGCCCCCCAGGGTGCAGTTGGAGAAACTGAGGCCACAGAGGGAAGGAGATCTGCAGAGGCATAGTGCCTCCCTGTGACCTGGCTCCTTCCCGGGAGGTGTGGATGACAGATGTGTCCCTCTCTATCCCTCTCCTCAGCTACAGGGCAGCGCTCGCTGGAGGCCACCGGTCAGCAGGTGGCAGGGCCCAGCACCCCACATCTGCAGGGAGCCTGCTTGTGTCTGGTGGAGCGTGTACCCTGCAGTCTGACCAAGGTCGGGGTCCTTACTGGACACTGTCAGGAAAGGCTGTGGACCCCCACAGACCCCCGGGCGCCATCACTGATGCAGGAGCCCGTGCACTGAAGACCTGCCACGTGCCTGGAGGTGCAGAGGTGACCTCCGGCCCCGTGGCCCAGCCCTGTGCGCCAGAGCCTGGACACAGAGCCAGAGCAGGGACCGAACACATGTCCTCTGTGCAGTTCCTGCCACCTCCCAGGCCCACCCACCAGCCAGACCCAGGGCCCACATGCCCCTACTGTCCTTCGGACTTGGAAGAACGCACCTCATGGGACAGTGAGGTTGGGGGGTCCTGACTGGTACCCACAACTCTCCCCTGCACTGGCCACTCAACGACCTGCCAGGCCCGGTCCCTGGCAGGCTGGGCTGCTGGTGACTCACCAGACCCTGAGCTGACCCTGGGGCCAGCAGGCGGTGCCCATGACAACCTGAGCCAGGCAAGAGACCAGTAAGGATGGAAGGAAGTGGGAGGGAGGCAGGGAGGACTCGAGGCGGGAAGTACCTGGGGTTGAAGGTGTGGGTTCCCGGCTTCTGGAATCTGTCTCCCGCTCTGTAAAAGAAAAGCTGCTCAGCTTCCTGGCGTGGCCGCCCGAGGGGGGGGCTGGGGCAGAGGCCCTGAACTAGCCTTCCCGGCCGCCCCTGGAACCCGCTCTGCGCAGCCTGGCTGAGTGGGCAGATTCGGGGGCTGTGGTTGGGGTGGGGCATGTATCCTGTGGCATAGTCACACAGCAGACTGCATATATTGAGGGTGTCCAGCACCCCTCAGCACCCCTGAACCCATCACCACAATCAAGAGATGAACCATGCCTATGATAAGCCGAGTATTCCACTCGTTACCCCAGGTCAGAGACAGGGAAACTGAGGCTCGGGTTAAGGAACTTACCCAAAGCCGTGCTTGGCTGGGAAGTGGCAGCGCCAGGGTTAAAACCCAGGCCAGCTGGACGCGGAAGTACAAGGTTACCCCTCTGCGAAGGGACTCGCTGGGGCAGGGCGTGGCCTGGGAGCCTGCAGGTGGCTCAGATACCTGGGGTGGCTGGGGTGGGCTAGCGACAGGCAGACATGATGCGGGCCCAAGAGTCACCCCTGCTCTGCCACCTCCCAAATGCTCCTGGAGCCACGAGGTGGCACCAAGTGGGGGAGGGCACCTCATGGAGACAGACAGACAGACCTCTGGCTATCTCCCTGCTCTGCCTCGGTGACCCCACCATGCCTCGGCCGTGGCCCACCACAGCACACGTCACGCTGTGTTCTAACTGCCCCGCTCCCCCACTGTGAGCTCCTCAGGGACAGGGACCATCTGGCCAGAACGGCGCTGTCTATTCTACTGTCTGGAGGTCAATTCCTCATCTGTGAAGACAGCGGGTTAAATCCCCTCCAAGCCGGAATCCCGTGCGTGCTCTCTCAGAACTAGTGCGCCCTCCCGCCTGCCAGGCTGTGCGCATGTGGGGGCACAAAGGACCTCAGCCTCGGTCTGAGCGGTGTGCGTGGATCTGGGAGTGTGGATCTGAGCATGAACGTGTGTGTGCATGCCTGCATGTGTGTATGCATGTGGCACGTTGGGGACCGTGAGTGCATGCCAAGATCACCAGCTAGGCGGGTGGCCTGGGAAAATGGTGCAATCTGACATGCGTTGCTCCTGCCTTCCCAGCGTCTGGGGAAGTTCCTCCCACAGCCAGCGAGGACCCTCCGGCAAAGACTAAATGAGGCTGAGGCCTCGACTTGGGGGAGGTAGACGGGAGGAGAGAGATCAGCCACAGTCCAGTGAGTAAGCACACTGGCCGGATCCTCCAGACCTGGGTTCAATTTACTTACGCTGCTCATCTGCCAAACAAGGGCGAGAACGGCTCAGCTCCCACAGGTCTTCAAGGACTGAGACGCTGGGCATTGAGCCTGTGCCCACTGAGCTCTCCTACCACTGTCGCCACTGACCTCGGGCAAGCCCCTCACTCTCCAGGCCCCCGTCTCACCCTCCACACAACCTAAAAACCCTCTGGTTCTGACACTGGCCTCCTGCCTGGGGGGGGCACCTACGGGATCCTGGCTGCACTCAGCCTCCCCCAATCCCAGCCTCGCCGCACCCACCCTTCACGAAGGGCCCAAGGCAGGCTTCCTCAGCTCCCGATGCCAGCCCGTCAGCCTTCACGAGGGAAGAAGGTGGCATCGTGACAAGATGCCTGGCCTGAGTTGGAAAGGCAGGGGGCATGCTCTGTGGCCCCAGCCAGAGCCCTCCCCCAGCTTCCAGCCGAAGTGCCAGGCCAGCTCGGGCACTCGCTCAAACCCGTGCGCTCTGACAGGGTGAAGCTGGAACGATGACAGGAGCAGGGACGACGTTCAGTGCCAGGTGCATGAAATCACACGTGTGCGTTCAGGTGGAGACTATTATCACCGCCTGAGGCTCAGCAAAGTTAAGTGGTTTGCCCAGGTAACTGGCTAGGAAATGGCAGTGCTCGGAGAGACCCTGCTCTTGACCGCTCTGGGCCCTGTACACCCTAGGAGACCAGAGATGTCCCCTCATTTTACACAGCTTCCAGAAAACAAAGTCTCCAGTGAATCATCACCAGTCAGTATTCCCTGTGTCTGCATGTCAGGGCTCCGTGATGTGGCGTGTGTTCTTCTGGGAGCCCTCGCTGACATTCTAACCCAGCTGAGCTGGGTTCATTAGTTAAAACCCCAGCTCCAGCAGGCCACGGGAATTCTCCCGGACTTTGGGATCCTCATTCTAGGATCGCAGCTCCTTTCTCTTCGCGCCATTAGTGTCTGAGGGAGCCAGGCTGCAGTTCCCACTCTGACCATGAGGTAGCGCTGTCAGGATGCAGCCTGACTGCTTGACAGACCCTGCTCATTTCATCTGCTGGTTCTTGGGGAGACACAGAAAAGGGAGAGGTGTTCTTCCCAAATGATAGTCGAGGAAGCTGAGGGCAGGAGGCTTGTCCTAGGCTCCACACTGAGCCAGCCCTCGGCTGTGATTCCTGGGGCTGAGAAGCACCCAGGAACACTAGGCTCTCGGGCCCCCTAGCACCCCCAGAAAGCTTCCTCCACCTAAAGTTGGGAGTTATTCGGGAGTTTGCCTTGGCTTAAGAAACTCCAGTTTCGATGCAAATGCCCTGGGGTAGGTATAAGGGAGACTTGAGTAGATCTTACCAGCCTCTGATGACACTCAAACCCTCTCCTAAGAGTACTCATTTATTTGATGATTATTCTACTAATAATATTGAACAGCTCCTGGGTGCCCGGCCTCTCCCAAGCCTAGGGAGGGCACATGCCTAAAGGAGGGAGGGAGCCAAGGGCAGGAATATCCACTCTTCCCGAGGTATTAGGGCAGAAACCATTGCCTCAGGCCCCAAATTCCAGCAGGCTCTTCCCACAAGCGTGCCCACCGGCAAGACACTGCTGCGCGTGTGCACAAACACAGGCATGCTGCTCTGGCAGCCGTCCAGGACCCGGAAAAGTGCTTGCACAGCAGGTCAGTCTGGGCCTGTCCCCCTCTTCCCTCCTCCATCCCCCCAAGAGTCAGGCCCTCGGGGCCCTGGGCCAGGAAAACAGTTTACTATCAGTGCCCACTGAGCTCAGAGCAGGCAGGCAGTTGGTGGGGCACATGTGAGCACTCAGGGGAGCTCAGTGGGAGGGGGAGCCTTCCTCCGGATTCACCTCTCATTCCCTAGCAGAGCCCAGCGAGTTACTCCTCAGTATAGAGCACCTGGGACAGCGCCACCCCCCAACGCTGTGGCCCCCTGCTCTGCCTGAGCGAGGGATGGAAGGGGAAGGGGTTTTTAAGGGAGACTTCTCCAGTTCCTGAGCATCGCCCAAGTTCCCATCCCCTCTGTGGCAGTTTCTGCTTCTACCCCCAGAACCTAAGGGAGGAGGGCAGGGAAGCTGCCTCCTGTTCCTGCCCCCAGCATGGCACCTCCCCAGACCCGTGAATGAATGGACCCGGGCACTGCTCACACCGGTCTACAGAGACCTTCCACTGAGCCTGGAGCCCGGGTCAGCTCTGACAGACGAGGAAACCGAGGCTTGGGAGCAGCGAGGCTGATCCAACGCCACACCCAGTCGTCCCTGCCTTCAGGGCTTGGGTCACTGGCCAGAACCTGCCCTCTCCTGCCACCAGCACTGGGCTGGGAGAAAGGGATCAAAGCCCCATGCCTTTTTGATCCATCCCTGGATAAAGGACAGGTTTGTTCCTGCCCAGATGTGCACCCAGACCGCCAGGCTCCGTAGGAGGCGCCCCCCTTCGCAGAAAGGAGCGGGTGGCGGTGGGTGGGTGTCACCGGACGGGACCATCTCAGGAAGAGCCCAGGCGGGATGGGAGAGGAGTTTCCTCCGTTTCACAATGACCCTCCCTCCCTGCAGGGCGCAGCCGCCCAAGGAGCCAAAGGCTACAGCCACCCGGATGGCGGGCATTTCCTGGGGAGCGGCCCCTCCCACCGTCCAGATCCCAGAGCCCCATGCCAGCGGAAGCCAGGCACCTACGCCGGCCCCACCTGCGCGGGGCACGCAAATCCCTTTTAGGGGGCAGGAGGTGGCGGCCGCCCCCTGCAGGGGAAGGAGCCCAGGCACACCCCAGGCACTGGCCAGGCAGTAAACTGAGCCTCGGGGCTGCTGCGCCCAAGCCTGGGGCCAAGGGGCAGAGGTGGGTGGGACTCTGGTTTCACCCGGAGAAAAGGGGCAGAGACAGAGGCGGGGCGGTGAACCGAGGGGCGAGAGAATCCGGGACCCGCACACCTCTGACTCGCGAGGTCTCCATCTGGGGGGTCCGCGGCAGAGAGGGGGCTGGATCAGAGGGGAAATCCAGGAGTGGGCGCGGGAAGAGGACACATACCCTGACCTGCCCCCACAGACCCGAGACTGGCTCCCGGCCCCCTCCCCGCGGCCTGAGGACCCCAGGAATCCGGCCGCCAGGCGTTTGAGCAACAGGAGTCCGGGCGTCGGCCCCCTTCCCTCCCGTCCAGGTCCGAGCCCGGGGTCCCCTCCGCCTGCTCGCTGTGGTCGGGAAGAGGGCGACCTTACCGGGGTCCAGGCGGTGGTGGCGGAGCAGGGCTGGTTGCTGCGCGAATCCTGGGTTATAAACCCGGGGCCGGGGGCAGGGCGGGAGACCCGGGACACGTGGGGGACGGCGCGGGGCAGGCCCCGCCCCCGGGCCCGCCCCCTCCGAGGAGCCGCTCAGCGTTCGCGGCCACCCGCGGGTGGTCAGAGCCGGCCTCGCCCTCCCTGCTTGGACCTCCACTTACCCCTCCTCCCCACTGCGAGCCGTTCCCACCCCTCCCCCTGCCTCCCGGAGCAGGGCTGGAACCCGGTCAACTGGCAGGGTGAGCGCAGCCTTCAGCCAGAGACCTGCCACCCGGTCGGGCCCGTGGGGAGCAGATAAGCGCTTCGAGGTGGGAGTGGGGATCAAATGCCCACCTTTGTCCTGTGCTGGCCTTTCTGCTGACCTCAAAGCCCCTCCCTGACCCCACACCCATTGTACAGCTGAGAAGACCGAGGCGGAGGCGGACGTGGCACTGGAAAGTCTGGGTTTCGTCCCAGTCCAGGATGGGGTGCTGGCTGTCTCCCCAGAGCCTGGCACCTGACCAGATTGCCCAGGGCGCTCAGTAAATAGAGCCTAGAAGACTGACTGACTGCTAACCCATTGGGCAGTAGGGGGAGTTTAGGGCCACAGAGGTGACGCTTGTTGCTGCAAAAAGAAACAAGCAGTTGGGACCCAGGTCGCCTTCAGAGGTTCCGGACTCGGGTTTCCCAGCCTGGCTTCCAGGCCCCAGAGCATCGGTCACTACAACCACAGCCCAGTGAAACCGCGGGTCCTGAGCAGTCCAAGGCAGGGCCATAGTTAGGACCCTCCTCCCTCCAGCTTTCTAAGTCCTGCCAGCCCGGAACCCCACCCCACCCCCACTGCACCCCCCATTGGAGGTGGGAGCCTGAAAGCGCTCTGCTGGGTTTGCCCTGAGCCATCTTGGGAGAAATGGGGGTGGGGGGGCGGTAGGTGATGTTCAGGAGGCAGCCCTGTCCCAGGCCCTTTCCTGCAACCAAGAAGCAGCCGGAGATAGGGACCCTCAGCAGAGAGGGGCCAAGGATGCTGGCTTAGTCCCTTGGTCCCTGTATCACTCAAGCACATAGGCCAGCTTATTTTTTATTTTTGCAAGTATTACAGATGTCCCCCCTTTACCCCTACCCCATTGACCCTCTTCTCCCTGGAGGGAAAAGGCATCAAACCAATTTGCCAACAAAACCACAGCTTAAGTCTCTGTGAGCCCCCCAGCCCCAGATGTGGCAGTGATGGTGACGCCCCTCCCCTATGAGCGCTGGGGGGCTGCATGCCCCGATGGCTTGAGGCACCTTCCTGCTAGAAGGCGGAATGGCAGCTGGCCCCTTGGGCCACTCGCGGCGCCTCTGGGCCCCCCACCCTAGCAGGGAGGCAGGGAGGCCCAGTCCCAGACGGCACACTGGCCAGAGAGCAGGCTGGGCAGGCTCCTCCCCCTGCAGCCTCGCCTCGGGGCAGAGCTGCCCTGAGTCTTCATCCCACGGCTTTGTGCTCCGTCCTCCTTTCTTACTTAAGATTCACTGTCCTTCCAGAAAGTTGTGGTTGGATAGGAGTTATCACAGAGGCGGTGGAGAGGAAGTGAGGCTGGATGTTCCCCAAGCTCCCCCAAGTCATTGGAGGCCCCAGATAAGCCCCTTACCCAGACCTTAGAAGGAAGGCAGGTGAGGGAGGAGCCAGCCAAGGACGGCTGGTGGGGCACAGGCATGGAAGAGAGGTAAGGTCAGCATTCCCCATGGATCTGGGCCATCACCATAACCCTCAAGGTTGTCAGTGCTCTGATTCTCCTGCCTTTCATTTGCTACTATTATCCCCATTTTTCAGAGAAGAACCTGCAGCACAGGGGGAGGGTGTATTTTCCCCAGGGCCACACAGCATGCAAGTGGCAGAACAGGCCTAGACCCCAGTGTCTGAAGTTCTGGCCCAAACCCTCCGCTCTAGTTTAGGTTTGAGCTGAATGTGAGGAGCCACAGGCTGTGGGGACATTTACTCCTCGCATTTCTGCAGAATGGTTCCAGCCCAGGGGACTGACCCTTCCTGACGTACAGGTGCTGGTGACATGAGGGGCGGTGAGATCATAGCTCTCCTCCGAGGAAAACAAGGACCCACCTGCCAGCAGGCGCCCTGCCCATGGGCACCAGGGTGGATGTTTGCCCAGAGGCAGAGCTCAAGGTGAGAGGAGACTGGCTGGGTTCTGGATGAGCCTCTTTACCTCCCCCTCCATCTGCCAGGTGGACATCCATACCCTGCCCCAGAACTCACCCTGCGGAGCTGTTCCTGGGTCCGGGACTGGCGCACGACCAGGGGGATCCCCGACCTGGGGCTCAGTCACCATGGCCTTGCCTTTCACTCAGGCCCAGGTCGGGGCTCCCCAAGGAGCCTACACACCTCCCAGGAGAGTGACCCTGGGTAGCACCTCTGAAAGCACAGCAGCACCTTGGCCCGACCAGGTGGAGAAACTGAGGCAGTGAGTCTGAGATGTTTACATCTTCCAAATATATCCAGCGCCTGCCCCCTCCCCACCTCCTCCATCTCCTCACTCCGGCCTTCCCCATAGCCTCCTGACACCCTCCCTGCTGTCCACCCCTGTCTAGTCCCTCAACAGCCAGAGTTCTTGAACACGTGAGTCAGAGTGTCACTGGTTCTTAAAACCCTCCGATGGGTCATTTCCCCCCACATCAATTCCCAGTTGTTCTAGCATTAGTTGAAGACTTTCCCTTTTCTGTTGGGTTACGTTGGCACCTTTGTTGAAATCAATTGACCACCTAAGTGTGGGTCTATTTCCAGTTTCCCTCTTCTGTTCCATTGATTTATTTATCCTTATGCCAACACCACACCATCTTGATCACTATAGCTTTACAGTCAGTCTTCAAGTCGGTGGATACCTTCCAACTTCGTTGTTTCGAACTGTTTTGGGTATTCTAGGTCTTTTGCATTAAATAGTAGAAACAGCTTTTCAGTTTATATATAAAAAGCCTGTTGGGATTTTGATTGGGAATTTTGATAAATCTACTGGACATCTTAAGAAGAATGTTGATGCCCTGGCCAGTTTGGCTCAGCGGTTGGAGCGTTGGCCTGTGGACCAGAGAGTCCTGGGTTTGGTTCCCGCTAGGGGCACGTACCAAAAAAAAAAGAAGAAGAAGAAGAATGTTGAATTTTTCAATCTGTGACCATGGTATATATCTCCATTTATGTAGAACTAAAAAACACCTTAAAACGGTGTATTCAGAAGGTGTTCATTGCTATTTACCTGATCAATGGAAAAGAAACCCAAACAGTCGGGTCAGTCTTTAGGAGGCTTGAATGATCTTCAGTGGTGGTAAATTCGATTTTTGTTTTAAATCAGAGGTGCAGCTCTAAGACAGTGCTGGAATCTGTTCCCTCGAGTGCCACAGAACAGCTTCTTTATTTGATGTGAAATCCCAGGTAAAATCTTTTAAGGGTATAGACTAGCAGGCCCAGAACCAGAAGAGCTGGAGTTTCATTAGGTCCCTGCAGATATCAGTGTAAGAACCGTTCAAACCTGTAGAGAGCTTTTACGACTTCATTTGAGCCCAGCTGGGAAACAAAATCTCAATGGATTGAGAAAATGCCCCAGAGAATGGCAGTTTCGCATCTTATTTTATACATTAGAATCAAAGGAGAAGACGTAGGGGGTGACATGGGGTCCACTGGTGATAGATTTGGGAAGCAGGAGAATGCAAAGCAGGGGAAATCTCTGGGGTTGGATACAAAGTGAAACACACATATTCGACACATATTTCTTTGACATCGGTGGGGATAGGGTAGTTGACAGTAAACAACACGATAAAAGTAACACTTGGGGGGTTTTGCGGTCCCTGCTCTGGTGCAATGATTGTGTCCTGCGGGGTCTGGAAAAACAGAAATTGCCCCGACATTCCAAAGGTGCGTTGTCGTAGATGCAAAAAGACAACGGACAGGCCCTCAGTTAAGGTCAAGATTGACCTTTGTCAAGGAAGACACTGGTCTAGGACATGACTACCCTCCATGACTCACTTTTAGCCCTGGCGGGTTTGGCTCAGCGGTTGGAGCATCAGCCTGTGGACCAGAGAGTCCTGGGTTCGGTTCCTACTAGGGGCATATACCAAAAAAACAAACAAAAAAAACAGTTAGGAAGTTTTCATTTCAAACCATCCTATGTGGTTACTTTAAGTCTCTGAGTTTGTAAGGCCTCCCTGGAGCTTGGCAGGTTTAGTATGTGGCCCCTTTTTTGTCCACACAGGTGATAGGGCTTCTAAATGGACTGGGTAGGAATGGCCATGCTCCAGTGGGAAAAGAATATGCGGTTATAATGGGAAAGGCCTGGAGTCTGTGACATCACTGTGGACAAGGTCACCTCTTGTGCTAGAAGAGGTAGGGTTTCTTGGCATCACAGGTATGGCTGCTCCAGAGCCCAGCTTTGTGATGAATATTTTATTGGACACTTTGGATTAGCTGCCAGGTGGAGACCTATTCTTGTTTTTAGGGTTATTTAGAGAAGAGAAAGGAAGAAGTCCTGGCATGTTGGGGCATTTTTGATGAGTAGTATTAATTAAAGTTCTCAATGGGAGTGCCAAAGATCCTTCTTGGCTAAGATATCTGAGCAACGTTTTATAGTTTTTATAATTTTTAGTGTATAGGTCTTGCCTGTCTTTTATTAAATTTATTTTTAAGTATTTTAAGCTTTTTGATACTATTGCAAATGATATTTAAAATATCTTTTTCCAGATTTGTGTTGCTAGTGTATAAATATACAGTTGGTTTGGTTATATTGGCCTTCTATTCTACAACCTTGATAAATTCACTAATTAATTATAGTTGATTTTTGTAAATACCTTAGGGTTTTCTAGGATATTTCTAGATAATAATGTTGTCTGTGAATTGAGACAGTTTTACTTTTCCCTTTATTATCTTTGTGCTTTTTTCTTGCCTCATTGCAAAGGCGAGGGCCCCTAGTACAAAGTTTGGTGAGAGTGGATATCCTTGCCTTATTTGGGATCTTAGGGGAAGCCATTCATTCAGTCTTTCACTATTAAGTATGATGTTAGTTGTAGGCTTTTCATAGATGCTTCTCATCAGATGAAGAAGTTTATTTTTATTCTTAGTTTGTTGAGAGTTTTTATCATGAGTAGGGGCTGAATTTTATCAAATGCTTTTCCTGCATCTATTGAGATGATCATGATTTTCTTCTTTATTTTATAAATGTGGTGAATTACATTGATTTTCGGGTGTTGAACCAACTTTGTATTATTGGAATAATTATATATGAATAAAATTGATTTTAAAAGTTTTAAAGAAAAAAATGAGACAGAGGAACTTTGAGTTAAAATACATAAAGGACAATCAATCACAATGTGTAGACCTTATTTGGATCCTGACTTTTTTTTAAATCATAAAAGAAATACCATCTTTATGAGCAATTGGATGTTTGATAGGCTACTTGATGATAGCAAGGAATTACTGTTGATTTTTAAAGACATGATAATGGTATTGTGGATATGTGTTTTAAAAGATTTTTTAAAGTTGTCCGGCTGGTGTGGCTCAGTGGTTGAGCATCGACCCATGCACCAAGAGGTCACTAATTTGTTTTGTTTTTTTGGTACACGCCTTTAGCAGGAACCGAACCCGAGACTCTTTGGTCCGCAGGCCAATGCTCCAAACGCTGAGCCAAACCGGCCAGGGCGAGGTCACTGGTTTGATTCCCGGTCAGGACACATACCCAAGTTGCGGGCCAAATCCTCAGTGGGGGGCATGCAGGAAGCGGCCAATGTTCTCTCTCATCGATATTTCTCTCCCTTTCACTTCTGTCTCTAAAATCAATAAAGGAAAAAAAAATTTTTTTAGAGATTTTTTAAGTTTACAGATGTATTCTCAAATGTTAATGAATTAAAAAGATTTTTTAAAAGACTTTGTTGATCCCCCATCACCCTTAGGATCAAACCTAGTGCCCACCTAGTGCCCTGCACTTCCTCCTCTGCCCCTACCCACTATGTTCCTGATGTACTGGCCTGCTGTGGTTTCTTCCACGTGCTGGCTCTTTCTTGCCTATGGTCCTTGCACACACTGTTCCTTGGGGGTGCCCCTCTGACCCGTTCCCTCCAACACCAGATTGGCTCTTGTCATATCCTCTCTCCCATGCTGCCATGAGAGGGTAGATGCCTAAAGTTTCCATCAATCAAATGGAGGAACACGCCGGCTCTTGTTCCTTCTCTTTCTCCCCCACTGCTGTTGTCTTAACTTAGGTCATCATTTTTTTTTTTTATCCTCACCTGAGGACATTTTTCTATTTTTTGTTCAGGTAGAGTGGGAGGGGGAGAGAGGAAGAGAGAGAGAAACATCGATGTGAAAGGGACACATCGAGTGGCTGCCACCCGCATGACCAACCAGGGCCGGGGACAAACTGCAACCGAGGTACATGCCCTTAGCGGGAACCAAACCCGGGTCTCTCGGGACCGCAGGCCGACGCTCTAACCGCTGAGCCAAACCGGCCAGGGCCTTAGGCCATCATTTACTCTCACCTGTACCTCTGCAGGAGACACCTCACCTATCTTCCTGCCTGGACTCACCACCTCTTCCAAATCGCCCTCCACACTGCAGCTAGGGTGGGTTTTCTAAAGGTTGGAGCTGGCCCGGCTGGTGTGGCTCAGGGGTTGAGCATCGACTCGTGCACCAAGAGGTCGCCAGTTCGATTCCCAGTCAGGGCACATGCCCAGGCTATGGGCCCAATCCCCAGTGGGGGGCGTGCAGGAGGCGGCCAATCGATGTTCTCTCTCAGCGATGTTTCTATCTCCCTCTCCTTTCCTCTCTCTCTAAAATCAATAAAGAAAAAAAAATAATAAAGGTTGGAGTTGACTTTTGTGACTACTTGTCTGAACTGCTGAAGGGCACCCTCGGTGGATGTAATCTCTTTAAATCCCTCAGCAACCTATAGACATAGATCCTGCCTGTGTCCCTAACCAAGGAGTAGGCCCCTCCTGTCCTCTGTCTCTCCTCTGCCACTCAAGGGCTCTGCACCTGCAGGTCGAGGAGGGACCTGGGTGTGCAGGGACTCCGAGCACCTTGCCCTGCAGCCATCTCATGGTTGGCACCAGAAGCCACTTTGCCACTGCCAGGCCTGGGACCTAGCCCCAGGAACAGAGAGTGCCCTCTAGGCCAGACCCCAGGTTGCCAGTCCCCACCCAGAAGGAACACAGAGTCCAGTTATTGTGTTCTTGGAAAAGCTACATCACGGAGTTTAATAAGTGACCTGCAGGGTTGTTTTCCACCCCAGATGGTTCAGAACAGCCTCAGAGGTCAGGCGGCACCAGGGGGCTGGGCGGCTGGCCGGGGCCCTGGCCGATGACAGCCAGAAGCTGGAGAATAGAAGTGGAAACACCCCTCGGAGCTGGCTACTGTACTGGGTGCCGATCCCTGTGGAAGTGGGCGGGGTGGACGGGGCGGGGGAGCGTCAGACTGGGACTAGCAGCCTGGAGTCAAGGCCAAGTCTGCCACGGGCTTGCTGCATGGCTTGGAGCCATGACTCCTTTCACCAGCCTCAGTCAGCGCCTCCGAGGGGACACCTAGGAGGAGGTGGGGGAGGAGGGAGGCCGGCTGACCCGGTGCTCCCTTGGCTGAGCCTGTCTGGCATTGCTGTGGGCCCTCCCTCTCCTCCTTCCTCAGAGTGGAGGCGGGGCAGCCTGGAGCCCGGAGCCCCTGGGCTGTGGAGTCAGATGGGCCTGGGTTGAGTCCTCCCTTTCTCCTCTGGGGTGGTTGAACTTGGACAAGCGGCTCACCTTGTCTGAGCCCCCATTCCTCATCTGGGAAAGGGGCATGCTGTTTTCTGCCCCGAACCTACGGGGGCTCCAGTACTGAAGGAATTAAACTCAGGTCCTGAAGGCAGTGGGTGTTTAACAGGGGGACACGTCACAGACACGGAGGGCCAGGGTGAGCTTGGGGAGAGGCAGGCAGGACAGCAGGGGTGACAGAGGAGTCGTCCCTCCACTCTGCGGGTCTCACCTCTGCTGAAAGTCTCCTGAGCTGCGAGTTGCTGGCTCCACAAAAGATGAACAGCCCAGCCTGGCCGGTGCGGCTCAGTAGTTGAGTGTCAACCTGGGCATCGACCCATGCACCAAGAGGTCACCAGTTTGATTCCCAGGTTGTGGGCCAAATCCCCAGTGGGGGGCATGCCGGAGACGGCCAATCGGTGTGCTCTTTCATTGATGTTTCTATCTCTCTCTCCCTCTCCCTTCCTCTCTCTCTAAAATCAATAAAGAAAAAAAATTAACAGCCCAGCAAAGGGCGGGGTTCATAGGTCACAACATGAACCCTATAGCACCTCGGGTTGCACAAATGGGGCTGTTCAGCCCAAGGAAGGGCCTCCCAGTGGGGCCCTGGACAAACGGGGTGTGGGAGGGCCGGGGAGGCCCTTCCTCCACTTCTTCCCAGTGTCTCTCCACCCAGCCTGAAATTCCATTGCTAGTGACTTCTGTGGTTTAAACCGCTTGTTTTTGTACAGCCTGCAAGCTACGAATGGTTTCTGCCTTTGAAAAGGGCTGGAAAAAATCAAAAGACTATTCTATGACCTGTGAAAATTATGTCAGCTGCAAATGTAAGTTTCCATAAATAAAGTTTTATTGAAACAGCCACACGCATTGGTTCGCAGCTGCTTTGGTGACACCATGGTGAGGGGAGTAGTTTCGACAGACACTAAGGTCTGTGAAGCCCCAAATATTCACTATCTGGCCCTTTACAGAAAATGTTTGCAGACCCCTGGTTTAAAAGAAATCAGCATTGCCCTGGCCGGTTTGGCTCAGCAATTTGAACGTCAGCCCACGGACCAATGAGTCACGGGTTCGATTCTGGTCAAGAGCATGTACCTGGGTTGCAGTTCAGTCCCCCACCCTGGTCGGGGTCACGTGGGAGACAACCAATCAATGTAGCTCTCTAACATTGATGCTTCTCTCTCTCTGTCTCTCTCTCTCTCTCTCTCTTTCCCCCTCCCACTCTATCTGAAGATAAATGGAAAAATATCCTCAGGTGAGGATTAAAAAGCAAAAAACAAAACAAAAAAAACCCCAAAAGTGGAAGGGCCCTGAGGAAGATTCCGTTGGGGCTGTGAGGTTGGAGTCAGGAGTTAGACTGGTCTACCACTAACCAGTCACCTATCAGGCAAGTGACTGGGTCATGTCTCCTCTCTGAGCCTCCTTTTCTCTATCTGGAAAATGGGCACAGCAATTTTTTCTTTGTTTACCCCCTCTTTGCTGGAACAGTCTGGGCATCATTTGCCCCTTAAGAGGAAATAACGCAGACAGCTTTCCTTGTCATCGACCAGACGAGAGAACGGGACAGTGTCACCCTGAGCACTGGGAGCCGGGAGAAAGGCCCCCTCCTCTCCAGAACCACGTGCACAGGCGGAGGGTCCGGAGGCAGGGCTGCGGCCAGGCCAGGAAGGAGGGCAGGGACAAGGAGGGGGAGAAGTCGAGGAACTCAGACCCCGTCCCAGCACACTGGAGATGCACCAATACCTGCTAGATGTTCTTATCTTGTTCCTCCCCAACTCACTCCTCAAAGCCGAAGTCCCCACAGTGGCCCAAAGGCCATGGGATCTGCCCCAACCCCCTCACCTTTCTGTTTGCACCTCCATCTTCCTCACCCCACAATAACACCCAACTCCAGCCTCCCGCACCTCCTTGTTGGCCCTCCCTTGCCAAGCACCCTCCTGCTGGTATTTGCTGCTCCCTCCGCCAGAAACTCTTCCCCAGGTGTCTGCACACTGGTCCTCACTCTCTCCAGGTCTCTGCTGAAACCCGCCTGCTCTGGAGGCCCACTCTGACTGGCCCGTTAAAACTGCCCCCGCCCCACCCCCACCATCCCAACTTGGTTTTTCTCCTCCGCACCCCTCTCTAACTAACCGGGGTGCATTGCGTGCTTCCTTTCCTGCCTGTGCATGAGCCCTTTGCCACTAGAATGTGAGGTCCTGTGCGCAGGACTCTATGTCTGTGCCTGGCACACAGTAGGACCGAATGAATCTTTGGTGTTTGAGGAAATGGCTGAATGTATTCATTCATTAGAAAGAATGAAGGGTTATTCTAAGAATTACTTTTGCTGCCACGTGTTGCTGTCGGTGCCATGCATTTTCTTCTCGTGTCATCCTCCTCACAGCCCTATGAGGTGGCTACTGTCACAGTCATATTTTCTATGAGAAAACAGCCCAGAGGGGTGCCTGGGCCCCCCGACCCATAGGGACTCTCCTAGCCCAGTGCTCCTGCGTCAGATGATGGTGGTTTCCCTACAGTTACAGCTCCTCCTTGCGAAGCAAAGAACTGGATGAAGAACTCGAGCTGCTTCAAAACACGTTTTTATGGTGTACATATATACACACACCCCAGGTCCAGGTGACAGTGCCAGGTGGGCAGGTGGCAGCTGCCATCCCCAGGGCCTGCCCCTCCCCTAAGGTGTCCTGGGACACTGTGTCCTACCCAGACCAGGTCCCCCTGGGGCTAGGAGCAAGCCTGGAGGAGCAGGTCAGATCTCAGGTTTCCCCCAGCCCTGCCTGTGGGCTTTGCCACCTATGGTAGCCTTTGTGGACTGCCTGCAGGCCTCCGCCCCCACGGGGAGTGGGGAGAGCAGGGGCAGCTTGGGTCCTTGTTATCCTGGGTCAAGGCTGCGCGCGGTCGTGTTTACTTAAAGTCCAGATGACGCATGGAGGCGGGAGAAGATGACATCCGTTGCGCAAGGGCCACTCTGTCCCACCAGCAGCCTGGCCTGGGCGGTGAGGGGTTATTTGGGCTCCTTCCCACCCCTCACTCCCAGGTTTCTAGCTGAAAGCTGGTGCCAGTAACCCCGCCCCTCAGTAGGGGTAAGGGGACACGGCGATGAGCAGGACGTAGAGGCTTTGGCGGCGCGGCGCCGCTGCGCGCACCGTGAGCCGGTAGAGGCCGGCGCGGGTGAGTGTGCGGCGGGTGTAGACGGCGCCGCGGCCGGAGCGCAGCAGGCGCAGCTCGAAGGGGCTCCGAGGGTCCGGCTCCAGCACGCTGAGCTCCGTGCGGTTGGCGGGGACGCCCGCCTCGGAGAAGGCTGTCAGGCGGGCCACACTGTGGTGGGCGCGCACGCCCAGGGGCAGCGGCAGCAGCTTGTACTGCAGCGTGGAGGGGCCGCCGGCGCTGCAGTCCCGCGAGCAGCGCCGGAAGCACGTCCTGGGGGAGGACAGAGCACAGGCTCCGGGTGCCACCCAGCACTGCAGCCGGAGCCAGACCCCACCCTGACCCCTGTAGTTCCCCAAGCGCCACCAGCCCCCAGCACTCCAGATGGCTTCGCTACAAGTACCACTGTTGGCCCGATTTAGAGATCAGCAAACTGAGGCCCAGAGAAGCCAGAGATACGTCCTTCCACATTGGAGCAGGTCCCTTCAGCGGCCTTTGACAGTTCACCCCCCAGGGCAGCCAACAAGCCGCCTCCAGCCCACTCCAGCCTCCTCTCCCACAGGGCGGCCACATAGAGCCCTCCAGAGCCCCAGGGCAAAGTCACCTGTCTGGGTGGGAGGGTGCGAAGGGGCACTCAAAGACACCTGCTCAGCCTTGCACGGGTACCCCCCCCCATAAAGCCTGACCCCGGGCAGGTACCCCAGGACACGTTTCCTAACCGAGCAGGTGCAGCTGCATCGGCCACGAACCCAGAGCCTGCATCTGTCAGTGTCTACAGCCCCAGTGGGCAGTGTGGTGGAAATGTGTTTGTGGGTTTGTTTGTGTATCTGTGGGCTTCTGTGTTTCTGGGTGGCGTTTGTGTGTCTGTGTCTGTGTTCCCGTGTCCAAGGTTTTATGTGTGTTCATGTGTCCGCACAGGTGCACATCTTCGGGCACCCCCGCCCCCCCCCCCAGCCCTGGCCTCTCCGGGTCCCCAGTGCTCCATGCTGACGCACCACTGCAGGAAACGATAGTGTCCAGGCAGCTGGCACGCAGAGCGCCTGCAGCAGGCGCTCTTCATGAGGGCACAGAGGCCCTGCCCGGGAGTTCAGGCAGGGTTGACCCCACTGGTCCTCGGGGGGCCTCTGCCTGAGACCTGGCCTGGAGGAGGGGTCCAGGCGTGGAGGAGCCGGAGTGTAAGCGGCCCAGCTCCCTGCAGATAACACGCCCCCTTCCTCCATTCCCAGTTCACCCCCACCCCCAGCCAGCCCAGCCCGTACCCGGGGCTGGAGCCTTGCCGGAAGGTGGCAGGACATGGCGTGTCCACACACTGGTAGCTGCCGCGGGTGTTGAAGCACATCTGGCTGGGCCCACACTCCACGCCGTCCTCCTCACACTCATTGATGTCTGTGTGGTGGTGGGAAGGAGAGAAGGGGGGACGAGGAGGTGGGGCAAAGCGGAAGGGCAGAAGGCCTGGGGCGGGAGCTGTGTGTGGGATCCCCGCGGAGGATCAGGAACCTTCTCGACGTGTCCCCAGTCAGCCTGGGCTGTGACAGCCCGGCCAGCAGGCCACCATCTCCCCCGGGGCATGGTGGTGGGCACCCTGGAGCCCTCTGAGCCTAGAGCTCAGATGGAGAGCCAGGGAGAGATGAGGGCTGCCCTCGGCCCCAGAGTGCCCACTGCCCATGGGCAGAGCGCCCCAATCCTTGTCTGCCCCGGCGGATGCCCCACCGCTCTCAGGGGACAGTCACTGGCCCCATGACAGAGTGAGGGTGGAGATGACAAAGCCGGCAGGACTCCCACAGTCCAGCGGGGCAGCAGCACGGCCGGCCCAGCCCGAGCGCCGCAGGGAAGGGTGCTCACTGCGAGTCAGAAGACCTCACTAACCACCAGCAGCAGCTATCCTACTGTGAGCGCCGGCTCTGTGCCCCCCTTCCACGGGTCTCATCCCGTCACTCAGGGGAGGCCTGTGCTGTCCCATTTCACCAGGAGGCTGAGGCTCAGAGAGGTGAAGTGAGTTGCCCAGGGACACCCAGCAGAGGTGTGATGGATCCCAGGGCTGTTTTCAGAGCCTGCCATGCAATCTCTCAGCTCCTGCATGGGCTGTGGGGCCCAGCCTGGCTGTGGGTACCTGGGGTGGTCACCTAACACCTTGGAGCCCGTCTCCCTGCCCCTCCCTCAGATCGCACGAGATGGAGAAGGGCTGCAGAGAGCAGACTGGCCCTGCCCTGGCCCCTCGGGCATCTGGGCAGCAGCTCACCCTGGCAGTTCTTCCCGCTGGGGAGGAGGCGGTAGCCGGCAGGGCAGAGGCACTGGTAGCTGCCCTCAGTGTTTCGGCAGGCGTGCTGGCACAGGTTCCTCACCTGGCACTCATCCAGGTCTGGTCCAGGCACGGGGGGGTGATGGAGCAGAGATACATGCTGAGTCACAGACACCCGCGTGCCACACACTGCCCGCAGGGCCGGGGGCAGGCCAAGGAAGCCCCTGACAGGTGGTCCGCTCCTCCCTGCCCTGCCTTGTCCAACTCTGGATGGGGAGTTAGGAGGCCCCGGGGCTTGGCGGGCTCGGTGAGAGTGGGGAGCTCTGTGTGTCCACCTCGCGCTCGCCAAGGCCTGGGTGAGGCCTCCCGGCCAGTGCAGGGCCTGCTGTCCAGGCAGGAGCGCTGGAGCATGTCACCCTCCTGGCCGCCGCCCGCCCCTTCGCCTCTCTGCAGCCAGGCTCGTTCCCACAGTCCTTCAGTCCTGACGGCCTCCCTCCCTACTCCTCACCCCTGTGCATCCAGAGCAGTGTTTCTCAAAGTGGGTTCCTGGGACACTGGCAAAGTGTCCTGAACCTACACAGTTTGGAAAACACGCCACGCCCTTCTTGGAAGCCACTTGCCGTGAGCACGGCCAGGGCTCCGAGATGCTCATGGTAAGAAGCAGCCCACCCCTCCTGCCTGTGAGCCCTGGGTCTCTGAACAGGGCGTGGGGCCCACACGCCCAGCCTAGCAGCCCCAGACAGTGGCTGTGTCCCCGCTGGGGCAGTTGGAGCTTGTCCCTACCTGTGCAGACGCCGTTCTGCCGGATGAAGCCAGGGGGGCACCAGGCGCGGCCCACACTGCTCGGGGTTCTGGGACCCTGCCGGAGGGAGACCCAGGCGAGGTAGGAGCCGCTGGGGAGGGGGGTGTGGGGCCGCAGCCAGGGCACCAAGGGGCCCAGGTGGCTGACGGTGGTCACGTTTTGTACACTCCGCTCCATCTGGGTGCAGGTCCGGCCGTCTCGGAGGAGGGTGTGGCCCGGGGGGCACAGGCAGCGGTGGCTGCCCTGCAGGTTGTGGCACTGGTAGGCACAGGGCCGGGGCAGCTGCAGACATTCGTTGATGTCTGGAAGGAGGGGGGCCAGGCAGGGTGCTGAGGGGGGCCCAGGGCTCCACAGCTCTCGGGCCTTCCCTAGAATCCAGCTGCACACGGGCCTGCCTCCAGCCTTCCCGTCCTGGAACACCCCAGCCTCCTCCCTGACCTGGCCTCCCCTCCACCCGGCCTCCCCTCCCACCCGGCCTCCCCTCCCACCCGGCCTCCTCTCTCATCCGGCCTCTCCTCCCACCTGGCCTCCTCCCCCACCCGGCCTCTGCCTCCCCCCTGGCCTCCCCCCCCCCGCCTCCTCCCCCATCCAGCCTCCACTACTCAGAGAGGCCTCAACCTCCCCCAGCTCTGAACGGAATCCCAGACTCCAACTGTCCCTGGCCCCCTCCCTTCAGGGCCCTAGTGAGGCCCATCCAGCTCCTAAGCGTCTCTGAGACCCACCCGCTTCTCTCCACCTCCTCCCCAGGGTCCCCGGGAAGGTGACCTTGCAGGGTGGGGTGAGGAGGGCAGAGCAGGGAGCAGGCCGTGGTGAGGCTCAGACAGCGTGGCTGCGGTCGACTGTTCACGGCCCTTGACGTAAACACTCCCTGCCTGGGAGACAGGCTGTGCCGACCAGGGCCCCAAGCAGGGTGTGGTGTCCCCCGTACCTAGGCAGGGCAGGCCGGGGCCCTGGATCCGGTACCCCCTGGGGCAGCCACAGCGGTGCCCGCCCGGGGTGTTCTCACAGATCTGGTTGTAGTGACATTCGTCAGACTGCTCCCGACACTCGTCCACATCTGAGGAGGCAGGGGTGTGGCTGAGCCCCAAGCCCACCCCCAGGGGCATGCCACGCCTCTCCACACCTGGGCTTCATCCAGCCTCAGGGCCTCCCAATTCTACCAGCTCTGGAGGGTAAAACAGTTCGTGTCCAGGAGAAGGAAGGCGTTGGGGGCGGAGTCCCCGCTTGGACTGAGCTCGCCGCAGCTCCTGGTCCTTGAGCAGGTGGCTCTCCCTCCCTGAGCCTCGGTTCCCTCACTGTAGAGAGGGTGGGACCAGACCTCTTCAGGGGGCCATGGAGAGAAACCGGGTCCTGGTGCGAAGGGCTGAGGAGCCTGGCGCGTGGTCAGTGAAGGGAGGGGGGCGGAAGGCAGCAGGAGGCAGGGGGGCCCGGGAAGAGGGCCCTCCGAGGGCCCTGCGGCCACTGGAGTCAAATGACTGCCTTTCTGGGTTCAGGTGCCACCCTGCTTCTTCCCCTCCTTCGATGGCCTCTCTCAGAGGGGCCAGCAGGACCCCCGGCCATGGAAGCACAGAACGGTAGGGCAGGAAGGACCCTAGAGGCCCCACCAGGTGGCACCTGGGCTCCGTTACGGGCCGGCTGCAGGGCTGCTGGGGGAGCCCCGCGGAGGAGGTGCAGAGGCTGCCGGTAGGCGGGGCCCTCCCAGGAGGGGAGCCAGGAAGTGGCAGCAGATGTGGCACGTGTGCCACCCCTGACCCGCGTGCCTTCACTGGACAGTGACATGCCTGAGGCCCGGAAAGAAGTCTCGTCCGAGCTGCTCCAGCAGCCAGGCCACGTCCGACCTCCCTCCCCAGCCTCCCTGTGCTCCTCCCGCCGAGAGAGTGCGTTTCCCTGAAGGCCCGCTGTCCCAGTGCCAATCACAGACCACCCCACACCGCGTCCCTGTCACCTTCACAACCGGCGCCATCCGCGGCCACCCGGAAGCCAGGCCCGCAGTCGGGGAGGCAGCGGTAGGACCCGAGCAGGTTCACGCAGCGCTGTCCCTCCGGGCAGAGCTCGGAATGCCATGTGCACTCGTCCACATCTGCGGGTGGGCAGGGGCAGGGGCTGCATGAACACATGCCCCCAGCCCCTCTGGTCTGGCCTCTGCGCACAGCCTCAGTCCCAGCCCGGGAGCCCCAGGGATGAAGGTCCTCCCTCCTGCTAGCTCTGCCCATCATCTTGGCACCCCCACAAACACAGAGCCCACCCCAAGGGGCCCGACGGCGGCATCTGACGTGAGGCTGCAGACCGTGCCCACGGGCGCCCAGCGCGGGTGTAGTGGTGCCAGGTGCCAGGTCCCAGGGTGGGAGTGGAGGGGCACAGGTGGGGGTCAGGTGCGGACAGTGTCCCAGGGTAGAGTTGTGGGAGAGCCAGCGGCCCGCCCCCAGCCCAGGTGGCTGTTGCGTGAGGGGCAGCTTGCGAGGCGGCGTCCAGGCTCAGCGGTCTGAGTACCCTGACTGCGTGGTGGCCCCGTGTATGTCTCTGGGGATCCCATCACCCCCAGTATGTGAGCCTGTCCCATTTGTGGTCCTCATAACAGAAAGTTCCAGAGGGAACAGGGCATCAGAACACCCAGGCTGACATCCAGTGCCCTCGGGAACAGACCATCCCTTGAGTGGCCCCAGAACCCCCCCCCCCCCGGCCAGGTCCAAGGAGAACCTCTCCGCAGGCCACTCACCCCTGCAGTTCCGGTCGTCCCCGGCCAGGGTGAAGCCAGCCGGGCAGGAGCAGGAGAAGTGGCCAGGTGCATTGTGGCAGGAGTGGGAGCAGGGGCTGGGGCCACTGGAGCACTCGTCCCTGTCTGGGGTGGGGACAGCTGGTGGCCTGCATGCACAGGCCCTCCTGGCAGCTGGCAGGACAGCTCAGCTCGTCCATCCCAGGCTGCGGGCCCGCCCTCATCCATGCCAGGGTAGGGACAGGGCGCTCACCCACGCAAAACTCTCCCTGGGTGTCCAGCTCAAAGCCCTCTGGGCAGCTGACTTCATTCTCTTCTGCAAGGCAAAGAGGACAGGCCCCAAGGACACAGGACATCAGTTTGGCCAGACGAGGCCCCCCAGCCAGGTGCTCAGCCTCTGTCCTGGGCCAGGGCTGCCCAAGGCCTTGCTGTGGGCCGTGTCATGAGGGGCTCACACGCGCTGGCCAGACGGTGGCTGGCAGACACAGAAATCATGAGTACAAAGCAGGAGGTCGTACAGGAAAACTGCTCCTGCCGATGCAGAGGAGAGGCCTGGCCACCGGCTGGGGAAGTGAGCACCAGACAGCCGCCCGAGGCAGGGTGGGGCCCGAGGCAGGGTGGGGCCTGACTGAGTTCTGGACACAGGAAGGACGCCAGACTGCCCGGATGGTCATCGGGACAGCACCCTTGATAACGCAGCCACTGGGTGCCCGGTGAGGCTTTTAGAGATAGCACCTCTGCTCCTGCACCCGGCAAGGCAGGTGACGTCATGCCCGTTTCACAGATGGGCACACGGAGGCTCACAGAGGGCCAGGGCCCTGCCCCCAAGGCCTCACGGCTGAGAAGTGGGGCGGCTGGGTTTGAACCAGGGTCTGCCCAACCTCACGGCTATGCTCCTACCACTGTCCCATGTTCAAGGATTAAAACAGGTTGGGGCCTCCAGTCACGGTGGCAGGAATATTTTTGGCCTCTGCTGACTGAGTGTATGGTACATTCACGAGTGGCTCCCAGGTCTGGGCGGGGTCTCTGGCACAGGCACCCTTGGGAGGAGGGTGGGGCACGATTCGAGTCTTGAACACCAGCCTGGGGTGGTTCAGACCTTGCCCTTGGGGCCCGGGGAAATGCCCTGGAGGGTTGAAGGGGGCACCAGCCTGGGGTGGTTCAGACCTTGCCCTTGGGGCCCGGGGAAATGCCCTGGAGGGTTGAAGGGGGTGGCCTGAAGAGCTGTGTCCCTGCTGGGCTGTGGATGGAGGGACAGGAGCAAGGGGCTGAGCTGTCTGTCCCGAGTCCCTGCTCTCTGGGCAGCTGCATTCGGGCTGCACACAGCTGTTAGCGGGGCAGCGGGGGCGGGGGCAGGCTGGGGCCCTCACCGGCTCGCAGGGCTGTAGTGAGCTGGAAGCGCAGGGCCTCGGCCTCGGGGTCGAAGGCCGAGCTGATAGCGGAGGCCTGCAGGTGCTGCACCAGCTGGGGCTGGGGGCCCCGGGCCGCGTCGTACTGGACGCTGTGCTTGCAGCGCAGGGACACCGGGAGGTCGTCCAGCAGGACACGCTGCGTGGAGCCCACGAAGAGCCGGCCGGGCCCCGTCTGCACGTAGTTCTCCTGGAAGTCCTAGAGGAGGAAGGGGTGGGGAGAACATCGGCACTTCCAACTCCCAGCAGCCTGGGACCCGGGACCCTCAGCCCCACTCCCCGGATGCTGGGGAAGAGACCTGGTGGGCAGCCTCGGGCAGGTCACAGGGTTATTTTGTTTATGGAACGGGGAGAATGTCCCCAGAGGCCGAGAGGTGGGCCCAGAGTATCTTCCTACGAGTTCCCACCTCAGTCCAAGGCCGGGCCACGCTCGGCCTCTGCCGGGGTGTAGGGTGGGTGCAGGCAGGACATCCTGTGGTCTCTCACCCACCCATCTGTGCACCCAGGGCTCGTCCGCACCTGCACTTGGAGGTCTGCGTCAGCCAGCCTCTCAGGGATGTCACCACTGATCACCACGTCGAAGAGCAGGAGGCCGTCAGGATCCAGGCCCCGGGCCACCTGGGTCATCGTGAGCAGCTCGCCTGCAAGCCATCCCCGTCCAGCCTGGAGTCAGGGGGAGAGGCCCTGGCTCGGGCCCCACTCCACCTGGCCCACCTGGGGGAGCCCCACGCACCTGTGGGAAACTCCACGTGCGACTCTTGGCGGAACTCGCCACCAGTCAGGGAATGGCCGTTCAGGGCGTCTCCGCGCTCTTCGGCCAGTGCCCAGTAGAGGGGGTTGATGGTGACCACGAGCACCCGCATCAGAGGCCCTGGGCAGGGTGAGGTGCGGGGGCCAGGTTAGGGCCAGGTGCTGAGGGCAGCCCCGCAAGGTCCCTTTGTGACTCCCTGTCACCCCAGGAGAGCTCAGCGCCAAGACTACCTGGACCAGTTCCTGGGTCAGAACAAGTGGCCAAGGCCAATATCTACTTCTTGGTGGGGTTATGAAATTAGCAAAACACATTTATAAAGAAGTGCACGACTTGTTGATATTCAACTCAGTTCCACAAATCCTGAGGGCTACGGGTCACCCCGAGCCCGGGACTTCACAGGCCACCACGACGGATGTGCTGGACCAAGTTGAAAATCAAACAAGTCTACCTTCTCTCTCTCTCTCGACCACCTTGCAGACACCTTCCAGAAAAGCCTGGGAGAGGGAGGGTTGTTCTAAACCACTGACTTCGAAAAAAGAGCCAAACGTTTCCCTGGACATGGATTTTCAGACCTTTGTACGATGCCCAGCTCCCCTCTTGGTGGGGCCTCGGACTAGGGGGGTCCTGACCCTTGTCAAGCTTCTTGGCTCAACTTCGGGCTCTCAGGACAGAGATGCTTGAGGACCGATGTTCACCGGAGTCAGCTTGGCCCTGTGCATGGGAGCCAAGCTTCTCAACCTCTGGGTGCCTGTTTCCACTACCACGGCCTGGCCCCCGTGCGTGGGCCGATGCTTCTCCTCAGCTCCTGCTCCTGCAGCGGGAGGAGGCAGCCACATCTGGGCAGCATCTCAGGTGATTCACTCCGCTGACAGCCAGCTCCCAGGGACCCGCGCCCCAGCCGAAGTCCCCGTGCTAGCCACACAGGCCTGTCCTCAGGAGCAGCCTGGGAGCAGCTGCTGTTAGCAAGACCCGGTCAGCTCTGCTCCTGCTCTGGACCCCACGAGCGGACGCAGGGTGTCCTGGGAAGGGCGAGGGGTCAGGGTCTGCAGCCTCCCTCCAGAATGTTCTATATGCTTAGGACACACTGTTTCATGAATCTGTCTGCAACTGGGCATTTCTTGGTTCTCCGGACCTTGTGGCTAATTTTACTGTCCATGTCTCTCCCTCATGTCCCTTCCTGCCCGATCGTTATGGGTGACACCTTCGCTTTTCTATCAGTGAAGGACACTTCCTGCAGCCGTCAGTGGTTTCACGTTCATCAGCTGACTTGCACTCACATCGCCTGACCATTTCACACGCTCTCGGTCTGCCTGCCTTCACATACATTTTAATCCTCACCCGCGGACAGGCTGAGAGAGGGCGGCAGACAGCCATGTGAGAGGAGTATCTGTGCTGCCTCCTGTACCTGCCCTGACCTGGGATCGAACCGGCAGCCCTCAGGTGCGAGGGACGACGCTCCAACCAACCGAGCCACTCCGGCTGGGCGTGGTCTGCTTTCCAATGCAGTCGTTTGGTTTGATTAGGGGGTGCACGGTGGGGAGGAGGTGGCCCCACCTAAATCCACTTTGGCTTGGACGCAGCTCTTAGAGGGGCAGAATTTCCTCCGGGAACCAGGCCCAGGGCAGCCTCGGAACGCAGGCTCTGCCTCCTCCGGGCTCAGCACGGACTTACCCACACTCGCAGGGATGTGGCCGATGCTGCTCCGGAAGGTGGTGACCCCAGAGCGTGCCTCCTGCTGCACACTGGCGTTGAGGGTGGCCACGCCGAATTCCTGGCCATTGATCACGCCGACCATGCTGCCCCGGCCCCCCCGGGGCTCCCCTGGGAGGAAAGAAGAGACGGCAGGGACACTGTTCACCTCTGTGCCCTCAGTATAAGCAGGTACTGCTGCCTATTTCCCGAAGGAGTGACCCGAGGTTCAGGGAGCTGAAGTAACTTGCCCAAGGGCACCCAGCTGATGCGTGATGGTACCCGCTTCTAGTTCTGGTTCCACCATCACCTTCTTGGAAACCTGGGCTCGTCAGGCCCCCAAGCCACACTCGAGTTGGCTTGTCTATCAAATGAGGGGGTGGGACCAAAGATGTACCCCAAACCTGTTGGCATGCTGGAGGACCCAGGGCGCCACGCCAGGAGCTGCATGCCACCACCTGAATGTCCCCCATTCCAACAGTGGCCCCAGGTCCCGCTGCCCTGCAGCTGGCCCGGCTGGGGGGCTTGACTTGGAGGAGCCGCCAGGCTGTCTGCAGGCAGATGCTCTTCCGCACTAATCAGATGGATGGCGTGGGCACAGGGGGGTGCTTCCTGGCTAATGGGCCAGCTGTCTCCTTTGGACAGATGGCATTCCAGGGGGCGAGAGACAGATGCGAGCCTGCCTCCGCGCTCACCAGCTCTCAGGGGAAATCAGCAGCCAATTGCCCCCGATCTTTAGAAAAAATATAACATAAAACAGAACCGCCAGGACCCTAATTGGGTACATTTGGGGGCTGGTTAATTCGGAGTCCAGGAAGCAGTGCCGTTTCGGGCAGCCTGTAGCTGGGGCTTGATGAGAGGTGATGCCCGTCTGGGATGTCTCTTGTCAATATCGTCTGCTCTGGAGTTTGGGGGGGGGGGACGACAGAAAAGGCCACGAACCTCCCCTTGGCCTCGTAATGAGGGGATGAGGAAGACATTGGGAGCTGCAGAGAAGATGGCAGTAGATTGGCCCTGGGCAACTTTTTATGTTATTTTTTTAAATCCTCACCCGAGGGTATTTGTCCGCTTATTTTCAATAGAGTGGGAGGGAGGGAGAGAGAGAGAAACATCAATGTGAGAAAGACACATTGGTTGGTTGCCTCCCATATGACCCCGACCAGGGCTGGGGACCAAACTGCAACCGAGGTACGTGCCCTTGACCGGAATCAAACCCGTGACTCTTTGGTCCGCGGGCTGATGCTCTAACCGCTGAGCCAAACCGGCCAGGGTGGCGACTTTAAAAGGGAGAAGGGACTTGGAGGCCAGAAATGACAAGCCACTGTCACCTTCCTCAGACATGGGGTGACTCAGCCGCCAGATGGGCCCCCCAGAATGGAAGGGAAAGCAGGGAGAAAAGACAAGTCTCTAGAAAGGGGACCTCAAAACGTTTGCATAACTTTGACCTGGCAACGACCCTTGAAGGCATTTATCCTGTAGAAATACTCGGGCCACACACAAGATGTGTGCCACAGTGTGATTTTTGGCGGGGAAACTGGAAAAAACAAAACAAAAAACACCTGTTGCTTATTTAACAAAGCCCACTGCAATGAAGTTTATAAAAGTCCCTATGAAATGACCATTAAGAAGCTGTGAACTGGGTATATTGTCACAGAATGTTTGCAATAAAGTAAGTAACTGTGGCAGGTGGCAAAGACCACCTGTATATTTGGTCTCATTTGTAACACAGAAAAAGTCTCTCTCTCTACACTCTGAGAAAAAAGTGTAGGAAGATATACCCCAAATAATCATTGCCAAAGCTACTACTGGTCATAAATTATGAGAGATGACTGATAATTACTTTTTCTTCACAGATTCTTCTAAATTATCTGGCCTTTTTACAATCAACATATATGAAGTAAAAAAACAAGATATATTTTCGTTAAAAAGGGAAGAAGGTATCTGGCCGGTGTGGCTCAGTGGTTGAGTGTTGGCTCATGCACCAAGAGGTCACCAGTTCAATTCCTGGTCACGGCACATGCCCAGGTTGTGGGCCCGATCCCCTGTGGGGGGCGTGCAGGAGGAGGCCCATCAGTGTTCTCTCTCATCGATGTTTCTATCTCTCTCTCCATCTCATTTCCTTTCTCTGTAAAATCAATAAAGGGAAAAAAAAGAAAAGGAGGCCACATAGGGTGAATTGTGTCCCCCTGAAAAGGGGGACTCTATGCTAGAGTCCTAACCGACCCCAGAAAGTGACCTTATTTGAAGATTGGGTCTGTACAGAGCTAACAAGTTCATATGAGGTCATTGGGGTGAGCCCTAACCTAATGTGACCAGTGACCTTAAGAAAGGGGGATGCTTGGGTACACGCATGTGCCAGGGGAACGCCACGGAACACGAGGCAGAGGTGGGCGGTGCTTCTCCAGGCCGAGGAGTGCCAGGCCTTTCTGTCAAACCCCCAGACGCTGGGAGGAGCAACGACCCTGTGTCCCAGCCGCAGAAGAATCCAGCCCTGCCGACACCTCGCCCTTCGCTCCCCAGCCTCCGGAAGTTGGAGACAACACCCTTCTGCCGAAGCCCCCCGGTCTGCGCGCTTTGTGGTGGCAGCCACGGGAAGCGCACACCGCAGCATGGGTCTGGGCTGGGGGCTTTTCAGCAGGAGGGGTAGGAATCGGGACCATGCTCTGAATAGAAGGGACGGTCTTCTCAGGCCTGAGGGTGCCCCACGCGTGGGGTCAGAGAACCCCTGAGTCTTGCGCGTGGTACGGTGCTTCAACCCTGCCTGCAAGGGAGCCAGCGGCCAGAAAGGGTCCCACTTGGTCGGCAGTGGGTCCCCAGGGGCAAGTCCCGGCGCAAGTCGCCCTGGGGTGGCGCCTGGAAAAGGGCTCTGTGGAGAAGGAAGCTGAGGCTGTGTGCGGTGACAGATGGGTGACGTCTGCCACGGACAGGATGGAGACACAGCCACAAACAGGGAGTAGTTACAGAAATAGCAGCGGCCCAGAACTGCTACTCGGGGACTTTCTGTCCGTCAGCCTGGGTCATTTTATGGCTTCTCAGGACGGTCGTTTGCTCAGCCTGAAAGTCTGGGCTGACCCACGGGACAGGATGCTGACGGGGGACCGAGACGGCAGGGGTGGGTGTCACGGGGAGCAGCAGCGGTTACCGAGCACCCCCGGGCCAGGTGGAGCTGGGGACACGCACGGACTCACAGACCTCACGGCAGCCCCACGGGGGCCCTCGTTTCACTCTGCCTGCTCCACCGGGCTGTGAGGTGTCCAAAGAGAGGGCACAGATTGTGCCAGGTGAGCGAGAAGAGCCCGAGTGCCCGGGCCAACACGAGCTGCAAACACTGGGCATCTCAGAGCCTCCGTGCCCGGACTGCACAGGGCAGGTGGACAAGGTGCCCCAGGGGCCCTCCCAGCCGGCCCATTCAACGTTCATGATTCTCAGCAAATAGAAGAGTCGGGGAGCTAGCAGGGCAGTGGGCCAGGTCCCCCCAAACCACACACAGATCCCCATTTTGCAGGAGATCTGCCTCTGCCCACGGTCTGGGCAGGGGCGCCTCGTACCTCTCACCGCCAGGAAAGCTCGGGCCGTGGCGGAGCCCAGGAGGTTGTGAGCAACACACTCGTACTCGCCCGTGTCCCTCATCTCCACCCGCTCCAGCCACAGGCTCCCATCCGGCAGGGTCCGCAGCCGCCGGCTGGCCCGCAAGGGCTGGCCCGCACGCAGCCACTGCACCGTGGGCTCCGGCTCTCCAGTGGCCTGGCACCGCAGCGCCACGCGATCCCCGGATCTCGCTGTCACATCCTGGGGCGCCACCTGGAACACCGGGGCACCTGTGGGAGGCCCAGGGCAGTTTTTAGGAACATTTTATTACTTTTAGGTATTCAAGTGATGCACATTCCTTTCAACAGAATAGAGACACAAAGACTGAAAGGAATAAAGAGAATCGCATATGATCCTCCCGGCAGTGACTGTTCCTGTGCTTCCTTCTAGATACTGTTTCCTGGCAAGAACACGACCATAGCTCGATATTTCCTTCCTCCCTCCCTTCTTCCTCCCCCCCCCCCTTCTCTCTCTCTCTCTCACTCCAGTATAGATCAGGACTAACTTCATGTCGTTAAATATTCATTTTTAGTTGCTACGTGGTGTTGCGTTGCTGGGATCCACCATGACTTGCTTAGCCACGTCCCCATTACAGGACATTCTGGGTGTTTCTAATAAAAGGACGACACTTGCCAGCACCGCCTCTGCTCGGTGCCCCATGAATTGGGCAGACGCGTCTCTGTCACTGGTGAGTGTCTCTCACCAAGTCACTCCATGACGCTCGTTTTCTCCTCTGAGAGATGGTCATTCCCGCCCACGTGCACCACGGGCCTCCAGAATGGCCACAGTGGACACAGGGCACGGCCCCTGCTGGCGAGGACGTGGGCAGGCGGAGCTCACACATGGTGGGAGGAAGTGGGATCGGAACCACATGGTGCCAACCGGTGCCCAGTGTGCCGGTGCCCCTGGGGCTGCTGCAAATGGCCACAGACCGGGTGCCTGGACGCTCTGGAGGCAGAGGTCCCAGTCAGAGTGTCAGAGGGCAAACTGCAGAGGCCGGGGGGCGAACTGCAGAGGCCGGGGGGCTAACTGCAGAGGCCGGGGGGCTAACTGCAGAGGCCGGGGAGCGAACTGCAGAGGCCGGGGGGCTAACTGCAGAGGCCGGGGGGTGAACTGCAGAGGCCGGGGGGCTAACTGCAGAGGCCGGGGGGCTAACTGCAGAGGCCGGGGAGCGAACTGCAGAGGCCGGGGGGCTAACTGCAGAGGCCGGGGGGCTAACTGCAGAGGCCGCGGGGGGCTAACTGCAGAGGCCGGGGGGCTAACTGCAGAGGCCGGGGGGGGGCTAACTGCAGAGGCCGCGGGGGGCTAACTGCAGAGGCCGCGGGGGGCTAACTGCAGAGGCCGGGGGGGCTAACTGCAGAGGCCGCGGGGGGCTAACTGCAGAGGCCGCGGGGGGCTAACTGCAGAGGCCGGGGGGGGGCTAACTGCAGAGGCCGCGGGGGGCTAACTGCAGAGGCCGGGGAGGGGGGGGCTAACTGCAGAGGCCGGGGGGCTAACTGCAGAGGCCGCGGGGGGCTAACTGCAGAGGCCGCGGGGGGCTAACTGCAGAGGCCGCGGGGGGCTAACTGCAGAGGCCGGGGAGGGGGGGCTAACTGCAGAGGCCGCGGGGGGCTAACTGCAGAGGCCGCGGGGGGCTAACTGCAGAGGCCGCGGGGCATAATCCGTTCCGTGCCTCCTTCGGCTGCTAGTACCCTGAGGCTTCTGGCGTCCGAGGCTTCTAGCACCTCGTGGCTTCTGGTATCCCGTGGCTTTTGGTGTCCGTGGCTCCCAGTATCCCGAGGCTTCCAGCCTCCCGTGGCTTCTAGCATACGGTGGCTTGATGCTACATCACTCCATTCTCTGTTTCATCTTCATATCCACCCCATCTCCCTCGGCCTCTCTTAAGAACACTAGCAAAGGTGCTTAGGGCCCACCAAGACTATCCGAGATACCCCCTCATTGCAAGATCCTTAACCACATTGAACAGAGTCCTTTTTCCACACAGGACAGCATTCACAGGTCCTGGAGATCTGGACACGGGCCTGTCTTCAGGGGCCGTTTATCAGCCGACCACAGGCAGTGTCTCCTGGAGCTGAACACATGTGCTCCGTGTGACCCCGCAACGCCCCTTCGGGGTCACTGCCCTAACAGAAACGTCTCTGCATATCCACTCCAGACACGCATGAGGATGTCACCCGGCACTGTCCTAAACTGCCCCAGACGGGAGACTAAGCCACAGTGGAATACACAAAGTAACTGCGTGTGCAGTCTCCCAAACAACGATGCAACAAACTGAGAATCGCTTCTCCAGGAAAAGCCTCTAGAACTTTGGGTCAGCACAGTGGAAGTGGGGGGCCTTCGCAGTTGCTCCCTGGTCAGCACAGCAGTTGTGTTGGGGGGGTGGGGGCTGGCGTGAAGACCACAGCTTTGCTGTCACGAAGGGCTGACTCAGTTTGCAGCAGGGGCTGGGAGCAGACTCTGAGAGACCTGGGTGTTAGCCGGGAAGGGGCGGAACTGGTCGGAAGCAAATGGGAAATTGCTCCTCTGCGGGCCTCAGGCTGTGACCCTGGGTGAAGACATCAAGGGCAGAAACTTGAAGGAGGTGGTCCTGGAGATGAGGGGGCCCTGGATGACTTGAAAATTGCCTCAAGTTTTTTAAAAAATGCCAATTGTAACTCAACAAAGTGGTCTGAAATCAAATCTTAATATCAAAAATTTGAATAAAAGTATAGTTGTAATAGATGGCATTTATTGATCACTTATCATCTGCCAGGCACGGTGCTTTACATGCATTATTTCAGTTAAGCCTCATAACTACTTATAATGCCGGTTCTATTATGACCCTTGTTTTAAAGAAAATCTAAGTACTACAGAGAAATTCAATGATTTGCCCAGGGTTACAGAGCAGATGGCTGAGCCAGTAACAATCGCAAGTGAACTGGAGTCCAGGACCTGCTCTCTTAACCACCAGGATTGAAGGAAGTATGGCTGATTCCTGCCTCAGGGCCTTTGCACATGCCATTCTTTCTGCTTAAACGATTTCCCCCAGATTGCCACATGGATGCCTCCTTCTCATCGTTTGGATCTTAACTTAAATGCCACCTATTCTGAAAGGCCTTTCCCGATCACCCCAAAACTGGTGCATGTGGGTGCACCTTCTCTGAGTTGACCCTGTTTGAGTTTTGCTCAGCTTCTTGAATTTGTAGGTTTATGTCTCCTGTGACATTTTGGGTCACTCTGAGGCTCAGACCGTGTTCTGTGAGCTATAAGCCGCCTGACAAATCCAGGGGCTGTCACTATGAGCTTGATGAGAGTTTTGAGTTTTGCACAAACGGCCCCCTGCAGGCCTGGCTGTTAGCCCCAACCCTGACTCCTTACTGTGGGGAACATGCCACAGACTTCAACGGTGTGTTCTGCATACGTGTTTGTAAAGAATTCCGAGTCCCCGGCCCTGCGTCTCGGCCCTCCTTCCTATGGGACAGCCCGGCCCACGCCAGCCACAGCCGCGGCACGGCTGCCCCTGCACGCCCACTTCGCTGTCCCCACAGGGCCCGAAGGGCGGCCGAGACTCACTCTGCAGCAGGAGGACCACCACTTTCTCCACCGCGCCCATCGCATTCTCCGCCAGGCACCGGTACCGCCCCGCGTCGTCCATCTGCAGGTGGCACACGACGGGACGTGGTGTTCAGGAGAGGAGGATGAGGGGGCAGGGGCAGCCTGGGACAGCTGGGCACGGAAAGGGGTGCCTGGAGCAAGACCCTCTGCCCGAGGAGGAGCCTAGAGCCTGAAGCAGCCCGGGGCTGGTGGACTGCTCACAGTGACGCATTAGGGGGGCCTTCAAGGCCACTTGTCATTAGACACCCCATGAGAATCCAGCCCCTTCCACCTGGAGCCGGGGCGGGGGCAGCACTCCCACTTCTCGGTGCGTGCCCGGGGATTGCTGGAGAAAAGCGGTCCGTGGTGGAGGAGGTGTGGGAACAGAGTTAGACAACAGGGGTCTGCGCGGCAGGCTTTCTCGGGGCTCTTACTGGGCCCGGGTGCCAGTCTCCGAGGGGAGGTGGTTGGCAGCATTTCCCCAAGTCAGCGGCAGGGAAGCTGTTCTCACAGGCTCCCCGCGCCCCTGGACAGTGATGAACGCACTTCTGAGTGGCAGCACTGTCATGAGATGGAGCTGGGGTGGCCTGAGGCCACTGTCCATGCCCAGAGGGGACAACCCAGGAGCCGCTCCCAAGGGACCGTCGGGGCAGCACGCATGCAGTTAAGAGTGTAGATTTGGGGGTCAGACCAATAGGGGACCCAATCTTGGCTCCACTGTTAACCACACTGAAGCCATCGCTAGACATCACCATGTTTCTGGAGCCTCAGTTTCCCCATCTCTAAAATGGGACAACCACTGCTGGGATTGTTGCAGCACCAAAGGAAACCACGGTCATCCAGCGCCTGGTGCACGGTACATACTCAGGTCCCGGCGGCCAGCATTACACTGCCGTCACTGGACCGCGGTTAGAACCAGTCCCACGACTATCCCTGTCCAAGGACAGGCTCCCCAGTGGGAAGGATCAAGGACCCCTAAGATGAGCTCGACAGGACCGAACTGTTGATTTCTGCATGGCCATGGGACTCGGGACACAGAAGGGGAGGTGAGTGGGCTGCCTGGTGCCAAGGCAACAGCAAGGAGTAGGAGTCAGGAGAGCTGGGTACTCACTGGTTTGGGCCTCTCTGAGCCTCAGTATCTCCCTCTGTGAAATGGGGCACTCTGACCTGTCTACCCTGCCCCATGGGCTTGTCAGTCCTAAATACCTGGTATGGGGCATCTCACTGATTTCGGACTGTAAAGCTACGAGGGAGAAATGATCGTTAGCCCCATCGAATGGGGGGTGTAGCTGAGGCACAGAGAAGTCAAGTTCTGGCTGGCGGTCACCCTCGTTAGTGGGAGGAGAGTCTCCCCATAACGGGCAGGAAAGCTTTGCGGACTGTAGAGGGCGGTGCCAACCTAAAGACCCCTTCTGAGCAATCGGAAGAAGCCCAGGGCTGTCCCAGATGCCCCGCCCAAAGTCCAGCCCCTCCTCGCCTCTGTCCTGTGGATGGCGAGCGAGCCATTCTGCAGCTGGTGCGGGCCGCCCCGCAGGGGAAGGCCATCTTTGATCCAGCGGACGGCAGGCGCCGGGTCTCCACGGACCACGCAGTCCAGTCGGACGCTGCCTCCCACAGGTTCCACCAGGTAGGAGAAGGCCTCCCCTTGTAGGACAGGAGCCTCTGCACAGTCACATCAGACAAGGGGTCAGAAAGGAAGTTCCCTTCAGGCTCAGCCTCCCATCATCCTGTCCCCCAAGGCCTGTCCCCAGACGCCAGGGGCTGGCCCAGCACGGCTGTGTACAGTCAACGCATCAGGGATGGCAAACAGCCTCCATGGCACGGGGCAAGTGGAGCAGGCTGGCAGCGGCTGCCAGGAACACCGCTGAGAAGGATTCGAAGCTGAGTGGGGTAGTGCTGTGATTGATTAGTGATGTCTGAGACGGGTGCAGGCTGGAACATGTCATGAGTGTCCTACCCCGCTCTCATGGGCAAATTACCCAGCTGCAGAGTACCTGCTGGGGACTTGGAAAACGAGGACCGGGTGATCCTTAGGACACCCCTGCTGCCCACAGCGACACGGAGACCTCCCTGGTCCTCGTTTCACTCACATCGGAAACCACTCGTGGGTGGCGGTACCGGTTTCCACCCTCCCTGGTTTCCCGAGGCGACTCTACCCCCAGCTGCAGCTGCCCTGGGGCCTCCGGCTGCCCCCCTCAAGCCCCATGCTATCCACCCTGAAGCTGAGCAAGTGAACTCATGGTGTCAGCAAGGGTCACTGTGCCGCTCCTGGCCGAGCAGGGGACAACAGGGAGGGGCTGGCTGGCAAGCTTCCTGCATTTTCTGCCAGAGTGCCTGGCCCCCATGCCTGCCTCCCACACTGGACTGGCCAGCTGAGAGGGATCCCGTTGATCGGTGAGACCTCAGTGCTACCTGCAGCCAGGTTGTCTGGGGAGACTGACAACTACGGACGCTGGGGCCGCAGCCCAGGGCGCCTGGCTCCGGGCCGCAGTAGTTTATAAAGTCCCAGGGGACCCTCACGTACAGACAGGGTAGAGAACTACAAGCTCAGAGATCAGGAAGCTGGCTTCATAGATTTTCCAAAAACACCAACAGGTGGAGTTCGGCAGGTCTTGCGTGAAAAGCCACGGCGCACAGCTTACCCTTCACGTGGACGAAGCTGACCGCCTGCACGCGGCCCACTCTGTTCTCCGCCCAGCAGACGTAGGTCCCGCTGTCCTCCCTGGTGACCGCCACCCTCTGCAGCGTGCTGCCCCCGTCCTGCTCGGACACGCCCTCTGCGGCGGAGGAAGACATCCCAGGGGGCTCTGAGCCCGGGTGTCAGGGACCCCTGCCCCGAATCCACAGAAAACAGGGGGCCCTCTCCCTGCTGGACGCCTGACTCCGGGAACAACATGGTTGAAGACCCAGCCTTTCCCCATTTTCGGGTCCACACTGAGTCGGATGAGTGGTCTAGGGTAGGTCTTTGGGGGCCGTTAACACGCGCCTGCTGCAGTAAACTGTCCCGCCCTCAGGACCCCCCGCCCGCTATCCCCATTCGAGGTTCCCTCCCCAGGAAGTGGTGGGATAAAGCCTTCTCACGGGTCTAGGGGGGCCTGAAAATACCCTTTTGTGTGGCTTTTCGCATTTTAGCAATTCGGCAGCTGTTTACCGAGCACCTGCTGTGTGGCCTTCAGGCCCCATGCCTCCCTCACACCACCTGGGGCAGACAGAGCCCTCCGGAAGAGGTTTGCTGAGGGGCCCCGGTGGGCAGACAGAGCCCTCCGGAAGAGGTTTGCTGAGGGGCCCACGGTGGGCGCTGCAGCGCTGGACTGGAGCACAGGCCCCTCTCCTGGCCCCGAGGTCTCCAGGGTCACGCGTGTTTTGCAGGCAGCTTCTTGCCAGTCTGATATGAGACTGTACAAATGGCCAAACATGGGCTTGCCCCATCCCCCTGCACAGGGCCAAGTCTGGAGACCCAGGACCCACAGCACTGATGACACCCTCTTCCTCTCCACCTGCTCTCCCTCCTCCACCTCCCAGGCTCCCAGTGTCTGTCCACCAGGCCCACAGCAGGCCCAGACCTGTGATTGGCCGGTCGTTCACAGTCCAGCCAATGCGGGGGGTAGGGCTGCCTCGGGCCACACAACGAAGCCACAGCCTGTCCCCGAGGTGCAGGCTGCGGTCCCCAGGCAGGGTGGTGAAGACGGGCAGCGCCAGGATGGTGAGGTGCACACGGCGGCGGGCGCGGCCCACAGGGTTCTCGGCTGTGCAGGTATAGGTCCCAGCATCCTGGCTCTGTGGGCAAAGGAGGGGTCAGCCTGAGGACTGCCTCGGCCAGACTGCCCCCAGGAGCCACTGCCCACGGTTCCCAAGGAGCATCCAACCCAGAGAGGAGTGATTGCCCAAGGTCACTCAGCTAGCAGCACTGCGCCTCACGGCTTCCTGTGGCTCCGCAGCTCCAAGCCCGGGCCACGCCACCGTAACGGTTTCCATCTACCGGGCACCTGCTACGTGCCGGGCTCTGGCTCGTACGTGCCCTGTACCAGCTCGCCCACGCTCACACCATCCCCGAGGACACTTCTCGGAGAGGAAACACTCCGCGTGCAGGCAGCAGGGCTGGTGCACTCGCTCCCCACCGGCTACCCAGCCTCCCGTGCGGCGGGTCTGAGGCGCCCTGACCCCTCTAGGCGTGCCCACGGAGCAGCCACACGTCCCTCTGGAGAGCAGCCGTTATCTAATTACAGGATCCGCCAAGTGCCGATGGGGGAGGAGGGTGGGGTTCCCCCCATGGCCCTGGCTCAGGTCAGCATCAACATGGGGCTAGGAACAACCAGGCGCAGTTTGTGGACACAGAGCCATCACTATACCCCGCCCCAGTCGGGGTCCCCTCCCTCCCCCGGGAGCTGGTCAGGGAGGTCCAGGTGCAAGTGTTGGTTCCGTGTGGGAACAGCGTGTCCTGGGAACTCTGGGTTCACTGAGCTCAGGTTCATCTTCTGTACTCGAGGACGATACACCCATTTCCTGGGATCCTGGACGAAGACCGCACAGCGCAGCACACAGCGGGCAAACGGGGTGCTCAGCAGAGGCTTCCTGCTCCCCGCGTCACCGTGACCCCTCCGTGCGCTGGCCGGTCTCACCTCCGAGTTCTTCACCAGCAGCTCCCCCGAGGGCTGGATGCTGAACTTGCCCTCAGCTCCAGACACGGGCTGGCCGTCCTTTTCCCAGGTGATGGCGGGCTCGGGGCTGCCCCTGGCGGAGCAGGGCAAGAGGGCGTGGGAGCCTGCGGTGGCGGACAGGTCGGGGAGGCCCGTCTCGATCACAGGAGGGGCTGTGGGGACAGGAAGGTCAACTCGGGGGCTGGGGCTGGGCCAGGGTGGGCTGCTCCTGCCCCTCAGCCCCTTCCTGCACCCCTGTGCTACCTCTGCCAACTCCCCCGGCATTGCCCATTGCCCATGGTGTGGACTCTTGAGTTTGTTGAAGAGCTGTGACAAGGCGACCTCATGACACACATGTGCACAAGCGCGTATACACACACTCGCACACACACAAGGACTAAAGCTTCCTGACCAGGCTCCACGTGGGCACAGATCCCCTCTGTCGGGCAGCCTCCAGACCACAAAGCCCATGCGCTTCCCTCTGGGGAGGTGCTCTGATGGGCACAGTGCCGGTCACTGGCTGTGCAGGCTTGGAGCCTGGGACTCCGGTGACCAGCAGCGATGCTCAAGGCACAGGGAAGAGGAGTACACTGGACAAGGAGGCTGGAGGGGGCGTGGAGCCAAAGTCCCACCCCAGCTGTACACAGCCGCCCACAGGGACAGCCACGGAGACACCCTCCAGAGCAGGCCTGGCCCGCACTGAGGATCTCGGGACACCTTGCAGACTTGGGGCCAGTGACGTCTCCTTTAACTTCGGAGACCGCGACTGGTCCAACCAGGGAAAGGATGCGTTTCACTGTGTGTTTGTGCAGGGGACGGGACAGAAGTGACTATTGCTCCAGGAAAGCCAAAATGCATGCGGGGATGATGAGATTGTGTCCCATGAGGGGCTAGGGGAGCCCGAGGGGACCAATGTTATTATCTGAAGTCAGTCCTGGGCACAGCACTTTCTCCCAATTCCTTCATGCAGTGGGTAGGGGGAGACGCGGGGACACACCCCACCCGGGCTCAGAGCCCGCACAGAAGGGAGAGGCTGCTGGGAGCCCCCGCCCCCAGCTCACAGGTCCGCCGCGGCCCCTTCCTGGGCCCACCTTGCACCACCAGCCGAGTTTTGCCCACGGCGCTGCCTGCACTGTTCTGAGCGATGCAAAAGTAGTTCCCGGCATCCTCTGGGCTGGCACGGATGATCCGCAGCTGCCCGTTGAGTAGGACCTGGGTATTCCCTCCTATGTTGGGTGGGAGAAAACTGGGGGCTGGGATCGCAGTACCCCTGAGGAGGGCAGGAGGGTGGCTTGGGCTGTTCTGTCAGATTAGGCAGCAGCTCACTGTGGTCACCAGGTGATGGGGGGGGGGGGCAGGGCGGAGTGAGCGTGGAAGCTGGACCCAGAGCCCAGCCAGCTGCCCCTTCTCTGACCTCCCGACCCAGCCATCAGGTGCTCAGGTAGAATCTGGGGTGGGGAATGGAGCAGGAGGGCAGGAGGTGAGGGGGGCAGGGGCTGTCTGGGCCTTCGGTCTGCAGAGGTCCCTGGGGAGGAAGGGGGACCCCAGGCCATTCTGCCCTCCTCCCTCTGGTGCTGGTCTTAGTGGAGACTCACTTGCAGGGATGCTGAACCCCTCCTTCTGCCAGACGATGCTCGGCCGGGGGGTGCCCAGGGCCGTGCAAGGCAGCAGCACCTCCTCCTCCACCAAGGCCCGAACCACGCTGGGCAAGGGCTTCACCACGGGAGAGGCTGCAAAGGAGCAGGGTCGCAGGTCTCTGGGGACACCTCACCCCCAGACCCCTCCACCCAGGGGCCTCTGAGCACTGGAGAGAGAGGATTTCGGAAAGAACAGGAGCTTCTGGAAACTTTGGTATGGAAGACACAGATGGGCTGATTTCTCCCCGAGCCCCATCAGGGAGTGAGGTCATAGGCAGGTCTGGGCCTCCGGAACCTGGTCCTCGCCTCCCTCCCAGCCCCACCTGCCTCCAGCTCTTTACCTGCTCCCCTGCCCCAGGGCCACAGCTGTCTGGGCTGAGGGCCTGGCCACCCTACCTTGCACGGTCAGGAACACGTGCTTGTGGGCCACGCCTGCGGGGTTTCGGGCGGTGCAGGTGTAGCGGCCAGCGTGGATGGGGAGGGCCATCCCGATCTCCAGGGCACCTGTAGGGGGGTGCAGCGTGAAGCAGGGGGAGGGCACTAGAGACAGAAGTCCTCAGTCATGGAGCCAGCCCGTCTCACACACCCCTGACCGAGCCTCTGGTCCAGGCCACTCAGCCTGCCTCCCCGCGCAGAGCGAAACTGTGGGCAAGTCCCCTCCACTCTCCGGTCCTCAGTTTCCCCATGTGCGATGAGGGATCAGACAGGACGGTCTCCAGACCCTGCTGGCTGTGACGTTCCAGGATCTGCCACTGCCCCGCCTGGCTGCCCTGGCCCACCTGGAGTCCCCCGGGCCCCAAAGGTCGCCTCTCCCCTGTCCTCCCTCCTTCGGCTGTGGGTCCTTAAAGCGCCGCTTAGCCTTCCAAGACCACAGGCTGCAGCTGAGCCATGAAGGGAGGCGGATTCTACACCGTCTTCCGAGGAGCGAGAGCCTGCTGGGGGGGGGGGGGGACCCAGCTCTCACCCAGGCCCAGTCCCACGAGAAACCTCAGCTATTCCACGTGGGCTCCCCACTCGCCAGAGGCTTCTATTGCTTTGGGAGAGGGAGTTTGAAAGCCGCAGACCCGGCCAGTGGTCCTCAGACCGTAGGGTTTCACTAACTAACCGACAAACGCATCCCATTTGAGTCCCCATAAAGACGCCAGCCTTCATTGTGATAAACAGAGACGTCTTAAACGCCACCCTCTGCAATCACCTTCATTTCGTGCGAGAGAGAAATGTCAAGAGAAGCAGAGTTTCTGCGCGAAGGACAATCGAATGAGATGAGCTGGCTGCAGGAACAATCTCAGTTATTGGTTTTCTCACGTTGCCATGAAGCAACACCGATTTGCCAACTGGCATCAGGGACCCACTGAAGGATGGCAACACCCGAGTGCCTGGAACAGGCTGCTGAGGCCCAGAGAGGGCAAGCGGTTTCTCCCAGGTCACACAGCAAGCGAAGGGCAGAGCCAGGCTGAACCTGCAACTTGCTCTGCCACAGGCCCCAGTGGGCTGCCTTCATACCCTCTGCCCAGTCCCCTGTGCCCCTCACTTACCCGAAGGTGAGACGCGGTAGCCACTCCCCCGCACCCCCAGGGGGGTGCCTGCCTTGCTCCAGGACACCACCGGGGCTGGCATGCCCCTGCTGTGGCACGTGAGGACCACGGGCGCCATCTTGGTCACAGTGAAGTCCGTCTGGTCGTCAGCAATGGTGGGGGGCACTGTCACACAAGGGCAGATGTAAGACCCTGCCGAGGTCCACTGGGGAGCACACCGGGACGGCCAGGTGGATGAAAGCCATAAACACCGACTGAGACCCATGTGACATTAGTGATGAAGGCCAGGGAGGCGGGGCAGCAGAGAGAAGCCACGGTCGCTCACGCAGGAAATAAGTTCGCTGGGCGCGGGGTTAGCTCTGAACTGCTTTCTGTAAAGTCCTCAGCCAGGCACCCCAGGGGGCTGGGAGCTGGTGGCAGCTCAGAGCAGGGGACGTGCACTCAACCTGAGATCTGAAGAGGCAGGTGCTGGCCAGGGCAAGGGGGGAGGGGGAAGGGAACAGCATGTGCCAAGTCCCAGGGATGAGGAGCAAAAAGCTACATGGCAGACTGGGTCCCAGAGTGAGGCAGGCCGCCCGGTGAGCTGGACCTGGGGAGGGTCAGTGGAGCCGGCCCACAGGGGACCTTGTCGGCCCAGGTGACACCTTGCATTCTATTCTGAGGACAGTGGGCAGTAGAGAGAGGGATTGTAACCAAGGTGGTGACAAGGTCAGATTTGGGGTGAGAACACTCTGTATTGGGAGAGGTCTCTCCTGTGAGCTTGCACATGCCAGGGACTGTGCGGGAGCTCGGGTACGTCGGGTGGGTAGGGCAGGATCAGAGAGGGCCTCCTGGAGGAGGGGGTCCACGCAGCACAGGAGGCGGAGAAGCAGCAGCTCCAGGCTCTGCAGGTGAAGGGAGCACCCGGGAGAGGAGGCCACGCCCCATCCCAGCTTCCTGCTCTGCCCCCGCCCCAACTCACCAAGGACGGTCACCTGGTACAGCCTGCGGGCCTCGCCCACCTCGTTGCTCACCACACACTCAAACTGGGCAGAGTCCTGCGGGCCGGGGGCTGTGAGGAGCAGGGCGTTGGAGGGCAGGACCCTGGCACGGACAGACAGACAGACAGGTGGTTGGCTGCCAAGTGACTGGCCTGGCTGACTTGAGATCAGCAAGCATGGCTGCCCTGCCCTGGGCATCTGGAAGGTGCGTGTGTGTGCGTGTGCACGTGTGTGTGTGTAGCAAGGTGTCTCGTGACGACTTTCCTTTCCTGTATCTGGCCCCCAGCCCTGACACTAGAAATTTCTCTTAGAAGCTTGCACCTACAAAGGTGTAGTTTGGGGCGATTTTCATTTTCATCCCGGTTCCTCCACAGCCTTGCATGTTCCTGCGTCCCCCTCGGTGATACTTCTGCAGCAGCAACCGCCCCAGCTCCCCGGTCAGACCGCGGGCTGCTGGGCACCTGCTGTAGCGGAAAGCCCACGAGGACCGCCTCTGACCGGCGGGTCAGCGGGGGAGCTGACCCCTTCCCACTCCCGGACCGTGTCAGGAGCAGCTACATTTGAAAAGCGGGGAGACCAAGGCTCCGGCCGGGGCCCTGGGTCTGCTCCGCCAGCATGAACTTGGGCTTCCGAAACTGTTTCTAAACAGTGGCTGCCATGGTTTCAAGGCCATGTGTCCTCTGTGTGGCTGTGTGTCTCAAGTGCCCCACCCCAGCCAGACACAGTGTGAAGCCCCTCCTGACCCCCGAGGCCGGGACACCAGTTCTGGTGACAGCTTTGCTGAGCCTGGAGCATGATCCCACCCTGTTCCTGACCTGGGTCGCCCTCTGTGAGTGGGCCTGCTCACCCCCCCCCCCCCCGTGGCTTCGGATGCTCCCAGAAGGACCGCTCAGTACCGGTAGGCGCCCTGCAGCAGGCGGAAGTCCAGCTTCTGTCCATCCTTCCACCAGACCACCAGGGGCTTGGGGGAGCCGCTGGCCTCGCAGGGCAGTGAGGCGGGGGTGTGAGCCGTCAGGGTGAGGTTGGAGGGGCTGGGGGCGATGGCGGGAGGCTCTGGGGAGAGAGCAGTGGTCAGGAGACAGCGTGTAGGGTGGGGGAGGCCGGGGGTGCGGCCCCCACTTCAACCCACCAAAGGAAGCAGGAGAGGAGTCAGGAGAAACTCCCCTTGGGGATCTCCCAATGGGCTCCCAAAGGTTGGGTAATGGGGCCTTTGCTCACCCTGGAGCTGGAACCCCTAACTACCTGTCCTGGAATGAGGCCACTGCGGCTGTTGCAACCCCCACTGGCCCCCAAGGCCAGGGCCCAGCAGCACCGGCTCCACCAGGTGACGGAGGAGTGACCAAAGTGGATCAGAGTGCCTGGTCCAGTGACCCCGAGTCTCGCCCTTTCGAGTGTTTCACATGAGTGTGTTTTATCCCACACTCCACACACTAGCACAGTAGGGAGTCTATGTAATACATTCATAAAAATAAACATGCATCTTTTGAGCATGATGCTAAAAATTTCTCACTAATGGGCTTCGTGGTCAAAAACATTTGGAGACCATTGCTGTAGGCTCCTGATAGCTAGAATGACCCCGAAACTGAGCAGGACTTGATCCAGATACGAGGTGGATGCTGAACGCAAACAACACACCTTCCCTGTCTACCTACCGAAGACCCGGAGGTCACGGCCTTGCCGATCGGAGCCCGCAGAGTTGGATGCCAGGCAGAAGTAGTGGCCAGCGTCCTGGGCAAGGACTGGCTGGATCCTCAGGGAACCCTCGGGCAGAACCTGCAACCTAGACCCAGAGGGAGGGGTTACCATGGAGACCAGTCCGTCAGCAAGACCCTCCCAGCACGAGGGTGCTAACTCAGGAGTCCGGCACCTGTGCGGCTGAGGTCGGCAGGGCCACGGCCTTGGGCCCCGACCCAGCATCAGAAAAGGCAAGAGAGGCTGTTTCGGGCCTCCTGCTCCCTCCTGGGCCCAGTCTCTCCCCAAGAGTCAGTAGGCAGGGGCACCCCCACCCTTCTGAGAATGGATCCTAGATCTGAGAACTACCCCTTCCCAATGGCCATGTCTGTTCTGTGTAGCCCTGCCCCCAGCCACAGCGATTGGACTGAGGAGGAGCACATCACTCAGGCTGGGCCAATGGAAATCCTTGCCCTGGGAATTTGGAACTGGGGTTCCCAGACAGCTCTCTAGGCTCTGTAGGTTGTATAAACTGAGGACTCTAACTTGGGGGTCAGGGGGAGCCACCTCTGAGAAAGAAGGTATAGAAAATGGATCTGAGAGAGAGGCATTAAGCCCATACACACAGAAACATATATGAGCAACCAAAGACCAAACCAGACAGACAGACAGACAGAAACAGCTACCAGGGTTCTTGATGCTCTTGACGAATAGGCGTGTCTATCCTTGAGTTCTGAGAAGACCCATGACCTGATAATAAAGTCACCTTCTGCTTCAACAGCCCAGGTGGCTTTCTGTTTATAACTTGCAGACGTAGCTGAGACCCTCTCCTTCCAACTCTCACCTGGGGTTCCCAGGATCCAGGGGAGCCCCGTCCTTCCGCCAGCTCAGGAGGGGCGGGGGGGTCCCGTCCGCCTGGCAGGGCAGCAGGGCTGTCTGGTTCACCGAGGCGTTCACTGTGGGTGGTCCCAGCTGGATGGTGGGCACGGCTGGAGGAGGGAGAGAGGGAGTGGGTTCTGGGAGGTTATGGCCCTGGGGGGGGCGGATGGGGGCGGTCCACTCACTGTGGATCTCCACGCGGAAGTCCACACTGGTGCTGCCCGCGGCGTTGCGGGCGGTGCAGCTGTAGTTGCCGCGGTCGGCCGTGCTCAGGGCCTGCAGCTGGAGGAACCTGCCCTGCTCTGGGAACTGGGTGTGGGCATCTGCCTGTAGAGCCCCCCAGGGTGGAGAGACCCTCATCAGTGCTGGGCTGGGCCAGGCCAGTCGCCAGGCACCAGCCAGGGAGGACCAAGGAGCCAGTGGGGCCGGGCAGTGGCCTCTGCCACGGCGGGCTGGCCTGCAGCCCCAATTTGATGCCCAGCTGTGGCCCATCCTGGGAAGCAGGCTCCTCTGGTGGAACGGGAGGGGGGGGGGCTGGCCCCGGAGCTCCGCCCACCAGGGAGGGTGCAGAGGGCGCTTATGCCATATCGACAATCCTTGGGTCCCCAGCAGCAAACCTCCCATTTCAGGGTGAGCACAGAGAACCTCAGTAACTGGCCCCAGGTCACACAGCCACTAAGTGTAGCTCAAAGTTACAGTAAAATGAACGTGGGTATGCATCAGGAGCCGTGCGGGCAAATCAGCCTCGCCTCAGTGTCCCCATCCATGTGGGTGACAGTAATCAGGGGAGGGCAGGTATGCAAGCTGCTGGCCTGCAGCACTTGGATCCAGTCTCAGGGTCTGGGGCCTGAGAGGGACAGAGGAGGTGTCCCTGGGTCCCCAGCCTGGCACCCACCTGCAGCAGGATGCCATCTCGGTGCCACTCAATCTCGGGGGCTGGATCCGCCTCCACGGAGCACTCCAGAACCAGCTGCCCTGGGGCCAGGCCAACCACAGAGCGGGGGCCTCGGGGCCCAATAACATTTGGAGGGGCTGGGGGCACAGAGAAGGCATGAGCACGGCCCCGCCCCTGCAGGTCCCATTCTGCCTCCCTCTCCTGCCCACCTGTCACCCCTACCTTGAACCCTGACCCGGAAGCTCTTCTCAACTTCACCGGCAGGGTTTTGGGCCAGGCAAGTGTACAGCCCATCATCGCCCACCTGGGGAGGGAGCAGGGTTAGCAGCTGCCCCTGGCTCCAGCCTGCCCACCTCCTGACCTGGTTTCTTTCCTTCACAACAAAGACCCTGCTGAGTCTGCCATCCCACTTTTCCAACCAACCCATTCCCCTCTCTGGGATGTTTCTTCTCTCTCTCCATCTCACCCTTGCTTTAGGGTAGGGAAAAGCCTGCCTCCTCCATGAAGTCCCCCCTGACTGCACCAGCCCTCCTCTGGTTATATGGTTTCTGCATCAGCCTTGGCTCTGACCTGGCTGGGAGCTCCTGAGGGCATGACCCAGGTGGTCATCTCCACACCCTTACCCCGCACAGAGGAGGAGCTCGGCCAACCTTGCCAGATGCTGCTGGGTTCCCCACTCTCCCCTCCCCCAGACTCATCCCACAGGCCAGACAGCAGCACCTTCACAGCCTGCACCCGGAGCAGCTGCCCAGGCCCTGTGCCGTCCTCCTGGCCACTCAGGGCCTGCCCATCCTTCTGCCAGGTGATGTTGGGTGAGGGGGTGCCCCGGGCATCACAGTAAAGCTCCAAGGGGGCACCAGGGGTCAGCGACAGCTCTGCAGCCTGGCCCGAGTCCTCGATGTGAGGGGGATCTACAAAACATTGCACCCCGGGTCAGCTGCGGGGGCCACTGTCAGAGCAGCGGGAGCAGGTTCATCCCCCTGGGGCCCATCCCATTGGGGTTCATTGCAGCAGACAGAGCAGTCACACACAGGCAGGTGGCGTTGTGTGGGAGGGTCGTGAAACAAGAGAAACCAGGGCCCCTCTGCCTGGATCAATTATGTCTGCCTCCAGACCAGCAAGGACACAGTATGGAGGAGAAGGTGCAATTGACAAAAGTAGTTCTACTACGTGGCGACCCTTGGGAAGTCTTTGCTTGAGACTTAGGACTCTGGTCCCACGATTTCCGTGGCTCTTGTCCCTGCTTTACGTGGTTTGGGGGACAAGCCTGAGGAGTACAGCCCCAGAATGAAACATCCAGCTGCCTCCTCCCCAAGCCCTGCGCCAGGCCTTTGGGGCCCTCACAACCCTCAGCATCTCCCCAGAGCAGCTGGCGCCGGGGCAGACGACCCACCCATCACCGTCAGCCGGAAATGCCTCCTGGCTTCTCCCGCCTCGCTCGCGGCCACGCAGGAGTAGGTCCCCGAGTCCCCGGCTCCCGCTCTCTCCAGCTGCAGGCCGGTCCCCTGTTCGAGGCTCTGGGCAAACAAGGGCTCCCCGTCCTTCATCCACGATACTAGGGGCAGAGGGTGGCCCCGGGCTTCACAGGGGAGGACCACCGAGGAGCCACGGACCACCGCCACGTGATTCTGCAACTCTGCCGGCTCCAGGACGGGGGGCACTATGCGGGCAAAAGAGCGGGCATGAGTCATTTCATTCCATGCCAGGTGGCCCTCGCCCCTGGACCTTTGTTCCTGGACAATTCCTTCTCATCTCCAATCCTCCACTTCGACCTCACCTCCTCCAGGAAGCCCTCCCTGAAGCCCGGAGGCCAGGCGAAGTGCCCTCTCTGTGCTCCCACAGCGCCGTCCTAAGTAGCACCAGGCACCTGGAATTGTGATGATCCCTCTACAGAGCTCTGTCCTGCACTGACCTCCGGGGGCAGGGGACCTCTGCTCACTCCTGTGCCCCACTGCCTGGCAAAGCCCTGGCACACCAGTGTCCAAGGGCTACTCGTGAGACGAACCAGTCCGACTGAGCGGCCGTGTTTGCTCCCAGGGCCGTGATCCTTACACCCGAAGGCCGGGGGCCGGCTTGTCCGCGTCCCTACCGTGCACTTGCAGGGTGAAGTTTCTGTCGGCCACGCCGGCTGGGCTTGCGGCCACGCAGCTGAAGGTGCCGGAGTCTGCCACCTGCACCGGGGCGATCCTGAACCCTCGAGGGAAGGCAGAGGGCAGAGCGAGGGGAGCTCAGTGGAAGAGGTCCGCCCGCTTCCACCCGGCCTCCCACGGGCTTGCCGACCGAGAGGGCTGATCTGAGACGCAGCTTGAACACCCCTATTCTGGCTCCCCGGCACCCCCAGAAAGAGCCCCGACCCCCTGCGCCGGCCCTGCCACCTTCTCGGGTCCAGCTTATCCTCAGCCAGGGGTCTTGCTTTCCTGTCCGGGCTGCCGTCCAAGAACAGTCTGCCCGCCCACCATGCTTCTAGACAATTCCTCCTTGCCTTCAGGGCTCACCAGAGTGGTCTCCACTGTCTGTCCCACAGTTTCTCTCGAACCCTCTGTCACCTCAACCACTGCCCCACCAACTGCTCCTGTCAACGGTCCCAGTGACCCTTTGCTACCGCCAGAGCACTGCGGGGTGCAGGCCACCGTCCTCCCAGCATCGCCTACCTGCCGACACCCCCACACCCATCTCCACGAACACCTGGCTGCCGTCGCGCCCAGTGTCTGAGAACCTCTCACACCTGACTTCAGACAGAACTCGGGTCTCTCCCCTCAGCCGGCCCCTCCCACAGTGCACCCCCTCGGGAAACAGGGACCCCAGCCTCCCCTGTTCCCAGATGAAAGCCCGTCTCTCATGTCTGCTGCCTCCACCACATGGCTCCGGTCCAGGCCACCTTGTGACTCACCTGGATGGCTGCCGTAGCCCCCGGCTGCCCTCCTTGCCCTGTCCCTGACCCCAGTCTGTTGTCCATACAACAGCCAGAAGGCCTGTCTAAAGCCCAAGTCATAACCCAAAAGAATTGAAAGCAAAGACTCAGAAAGCTATGTGTCCACCCGTGTTCGTGGCAGAATTGTTCACAATAGCCAAAGGTAGAAGCCGGCCAGGTGTCCACGGACAGGTGGCGGAGAGGTCCAGCCACTCCGTGGACTGTTACTCAGCCTTAGGGAGGAAGGAAATCATGACACCAGCTACGACGTGGGTGGCCCACGATGCTGAGTGAAATGAGCCAGACACAAGGGGCAGATACTGTACGACTCCTCTCACGTGAGGGCCCGAGAGGAGACAAATGCACAGACAGGAAGTAGACGCGGGTGCCAGGGGCTGGGGGAGGGGACGGGAGTGAGTGTTTCACGGGCCAGGGTTGTAGTTGGAAAGATGAGAGAGTTCTGGAGATGGATGGAGGTGATAGTTATACAATCATGTGAATGTGCTCAATGCCACTCTACACTTAAAAATGGTTGGCCCGGCTGGTGTGGCTCAGGGGTTGGGCGTCGACCCATGCACCAAGAGGTTGCCGGTTCGATTCCTGGTCAGGGCACATGCCCAGGTTGTGGGCTCGATCCCCAGTGGGGGGTGGCCAATCCATGTTCTCTCTCATCGATGTTCCCATCTCTCTCTCTCTCTCAAAGTCAATAAAGAAAAAATAAATAAATAAAAGGTTAAAACTGTATACTTAATTATATACTTAAAATGGTATGTTTTATGTTTTGTGCATTTTACCACAACAGGAAAAAATGTGAGTCACGTCACAGTGCTGGTCTGCTGAAACCCTGCAGGGCATTCCACTGCTCCTCAGGAAAGCGAGGCCCTGCCTATGCCCTCTGACCCCCCAGGCCGCCCCCAGCCTGTTCCTTGAATGCACAGGCACGTGCTGCTCCCTGTGTGGACGCTCTGCCCCCGGAATCCACTCGTCTTGCCTCTCACTTCCTTTGATCTGCTCACGGGTCACGTTATCCGAGTGCCTGTCACTGACCACCCTAGAATCTCACCCTCTACTACCACCTCCCCTCCCCACACCTCACTTTCTTTTTTAGAGTGCATATCCCTTGTGAGGTTTCATTTTTTTTTTTTTATCCTCACCCGAGGACATTTTTCCATTCTTTGTTCAGGTAGAGTGGGAGGGAGAGAGAGGAACAGAGAGAGAGAGAGAAACATCGATGTGAAAGGGACACATCGAGTGGCTGCCACCTGCACAACCCACCAGGGCCGGGGACAAACTGCAACCGAGGTACGTGCCCTTAGCGGGAACCGAACCCGGGTCTCTCGGGACCGCAGGCCGACGCTCTAACCGCTGAGCCAAACTGGCCAGGGCGTGAGGTTTCATTTTTATATCTGTTTATGTTCCACCCCTCCCTCCCCAAAGCCACAGGGGCAGGAGCTTGACCTTGCTCACTGCTCTGTCTTGGTGTTCAGGGCTATGCCTGGAACACTAAGCGCCCGTAAACTGAATGCGTGAGGACTGTGCTCCTGTACCTTCTTCCGGGAAGCCCCCCCTGATTTGCTCCCCCCAGGCCAGGCTGAGTCGGGTAAAACCAGGTATCATCCCCTGCATCCGTGCCTCCCACACTGGGCTGTGAGAGGGCCCCTTTCCTCTCTGGAGTTTCATCTGGGGGTGGGTCCTCTCACTTCCCCATCATAGCACTGAAGCCGCCTTAAATCAGGGCCGGAGGAGCCGTCCCAGAGGAGCCGTCGGGCACACCGCATGTCTCGGATCTTTGGAATGTTCAAACAGGGCCTGATACCCTTTGCAGTGGCCCCGGTACCATGCAGCCCGCAGAACCGCTGGCACGGACAACAAGAAAGCAGTTCTGTGAGCACCTGCTGGAAAGGGAAACCGCGGCCCAGAACTGACACTGCCGAGTGCCCTCCTGTGGCGGTACCAGGTCCACCTCCCTTTCTGTAAACACTCATGGCCTTGGTCTTCTAATCTGAACACCGGGTTCTGCCCGGATCAGCGTGCCCCGAACAACGATTCTCAGGATCTCAAGAAATGCCTGCTGCCTCTCACTCCGAAAGCCCCTTACGCTGGGGTCAGCAGGCCCGAGCTGCCAGAGGCGCGTCTGGGGCGCGATCCGCGGCCAGCAGGCCGGGCGGCTCCTACCTGAGGATGCGGCCCGAGCCGTGGAGCTGGGTGCGCTGGGAGAGCGGAAGGGGCAGGCCGTCCTTGAGCCAGCTCATGTGGATGGGGGGGGAGCCCCGCACAGGGCACGCCATCGTCACCAGCTCCCCAGCCCTGCGCACCAGGGGCCCCGTGCCCTCTGTCCCCTGCTCGATGGTGGGAGGTACTGGGGGTGGGAAGAGAAAAAAGGGGGCGCCATGAGGGAGTCTAGGGAGTGGTTCTGGGGAGGGCAGCGGTCTTCTCCCAAGGAGGTTCCCGGAGGCGGCCACGATGCCTGGACGTTTGCACATCCACCGAGGGAAGGAAAGAAGGCCACTGCCCGGGGGCACAGTCTCACCCCCTGCTCTGCGGCTCCCCTCTCATCATCCTGTCCTGAGTCGCCCACTGCCCCCTGGGCTGAGGACGGGGCGGAGGCCCAGGGCGGTCACCGTGGCCTGGCTCAGCGCAGGTGAAGCTTGACCCAGGTCTCCCGAACCCCACACTCGCAGCACCCTCCAGACGCCTGGGGGGACCCACGACGGACAGCGGGTAGCTGCAGTCCTGGAGGGCCCGCCTCTCCTCGCCCCCACTGCTCACCCAGCACGTTCACGGTGTGCAGCCGGGCGTCCTCCCCGGCCGTGTTGTGGGCCACGCAGGTGTAGGCGCCCGAGTCCGAGGCCTTCAGGCCCTTCAGCACCAGGGAGCTGCCGTCCAGGTAGAACCTGCAGCGGGGAGGGCGAGCCGAGAGCAGGTGCTGAGGTTGGCAGGCCCTGCCGCCGGGGGCGGGGAGGGCACAGGCCGGGCCTTACCGGAGGTGGGGGCCCATGCCCTGGCCCAGCGGGCCACCGTCCTTCAGCCAGGCCACTTCAGGCGGCGGCTGCCCATCAGCTTCACAGTCCAGCTGTACCTCCTGCCCCTCCAGGACGCTGTGCTCCTGCGTGGCACCCGAGCTCCGGATCCGGGGGGCCACTGTGGCAGGGGCTGTGGTGAGGCCCGGGCAGGGGCAGGCACGAGGTGGGACACAGGGAAGGGCGCAGGGAGACACGTACCCAGCACAGCCACCATGAAGTCCTTGCGGGCCTCGGCCTGGGCATTCTCAGCCACGCACGTGTAGGTACCAGCCTGGGCTGGCTGCAGGCGACTCAACTGGAGGCGGCCCCCCCGGGAGACCACGCCGTGTGCCACGCTGCTCTCTGTGGGACAGAAGGGCACGCCAGGCTGTCACCTGCACAGACCTACCACCCCAGGTGCTGCCTCTGGGCCTAGACACAAAGTCATGTGACTCCCTGAGAAGGTGTCCTGCCCCCATCTCACAAAGCTGGAAAGACCCCAGGAACCCTAGAACCACTCACCCCCTTCTTGTGTTCATAGGGAAACTGAGACCCAGACAGAGGCAGGGCCTCCTGCCGTCTACATCATGACCTTCTTCAGCCTGGCCTTTGTTCTGTTCCTTACAGCTCTCCCTGTTTCCCAAGGGACCCCACTTCCTTTTTTTAATTATTTTAAAAAATTTTTAATCTTTATTGTTGAATGTAGAATGTATTACAGATGTTCCTCATTTTTCCCCCATTGACCCCCTCCTCCCCACTCCAGCCCCCCTCCCACCTTTTCCCACACTGTTGTCTGTGTCCATTGGTTATGCATATAAGATCTTTGGTTTATTTTTTCCCACCTCCCAACCCCTTTCCCATTGAGGTTTGTCAGTCTAGCAATGAATTTGTACTTCTTAATCCCTTCACCTTTTTCACCCATTCCTCCAACCCCCCTCCCATCTGGCAACCAACAAAATGTTCTCTGTATCTATGAGATCTATGAGAATGTTTCTGTTCTGCCTGTTCATTTTGTTTGTAGATTCCATTGTTGATAGATATGTATTCACTGCCATTTTGTTTGTTCATATATTTTATCTTTTTCTTCAAAAAGACCCTTCATCATTTCATATAATAACAGTTTGGTGGTGATGAACTCCTTTAACTTTTTCTTGTCTGGGAAACTCTTTATATGGCCATCAATTCTAAATGACAGCTTTGCAGGATAGAGTGATCTTGGTTGTAGGTTCTTGCTTTTCATCACTCTGAATATTTCTTGCCACTCCCTTCTGGCCTGCAAAGTTTCTTTTGAGAAATCAGCTGACAGCCTTATGGGAACTCCCTTGTAGGTAACTAGCTGCTTTTCTCTTGCTGCTTTTAAGATTCTCTATTTGTCTTGAACCTTTTGCATTTCGATGATGATGTGTCTTGGTGTGGGTCTCTTGGGGTTCATCTTGTTTGGGACTCTCTGTGCTTCCTGGGCTTGTATGTCTGTTTCCTTCACCAAGTTAGGAAAGTTTTCTGCCATTATTGTTTCAAACAGGTTTTCAATTTCTTGTTCTCTCTCTTCTCCTTCTGGCACCCCCAAGATGCGAATGTTGGCACGCTTGAAGTTGTCCCAGAGGCTCCTTAAACTATCCTCATTATTTTTTTTTTTTTTTTTTTATCCTCACCCAAGGATATTTTTCCATTTTTTGTACAGATAGACTGGGAGGGAGAGACGAAGGGAGAGAGAGAGAGAAACATCGACGTGAAGGGACACATCGAGTGGCTGCCACCCGCACGACCAACCAGGGCCAGGGACAAACTGCAACCGAAGTACGTGCCCTTAGCGGGAACCGAACCCGGGTCTCTCCGGACCGCAGGCCTACGCTCTAACCGCTGAGCCAAACTGGCCAGGGCTATCCTCATTTTTTTGGATTCTTTTTTCTTTTTGTTGTTCTGATTGGGCGTTTTTTGCTTCCTTATATTCCAAATCGATGGTTTGCTTCTTGGCTTTACCTACTCTACTATTGAATCTGTGTAAATTATTCTTTATTTCAGTTAATGCCTCCTTCATTTCTGACTGTGCATTTATCATTTCTGACTGGTCCCTTTTTATGCTCTTGAGGCCCTCACTAAGTTTGCTGAGGTTCTCACTAAGTTCATTGAGCATCCTTATAAGCACTATTTTGAATTCAGCATCTGTTAGGTTGCTTATCTCCATTTCGCTTAGTTCTTTTCTTGGGGTTTTGTTCTGTTCTTTCATTTGGGACCTGTTTCTTTGTCTCCTCATTTTGGCTGCCTCCCTGTGTGTGTTTGTTTCTGTGTATTACTTAACGAGAGGTATGAGGCTAGCTGAGACCAGATGCTGCTTGTTGGAAAGAATTTAGGAAAAACCTGAAGCAGGATCCAAGACAGGCCAATCCTATGGTTAAATAAGTGGCAACAGCTTGGGTGGGCCTGAAAGTTGGGTGGGGCGGGGCCTCAGGGAATCACCAGGGCGGGGCAACCAGTGTGAGCCAGGTTGCTGGAGTCCCAGATATGGCGACTGTCTGCCACCCCGGGAAGGGCTCACCAAAGGAACAAAGGCCTCTGACAGCACGTTTGTCCCCAAGAAAGCCCCCTCTCCAGCCCTCGCTCCAGTGCCAAACAGCTCAGTTCTTCCCTGTATGGCTCTGGTGCCCCTCGAGCTGCCTCCCCTCCAAGCTTAGAGGGAGAGAGTCCGGTAAGTCCGTGCGCGGGCCCTTTAAGAGGAGTTGCCTGGGGCTCCAGCCGCCTCAGCCTCCCTGAGCCTCAGTTCCCGCTGGTTTTTCCAGCCAGAAGTGATGGGGATTCTCTTCCTGGCACTGGAACCCTGAGCGGGGCACCTGGTGTGGGGCAGGGACCCTTCAGTCCTTAGGGAGGACCTTCCCAGCCGAGGTGTCCTCCTGATTTTATCCACCACACGTGGGTGGGACCAGCCCCTCCGCCCCTCCTACCAGTCTCCATGTGGCTGCTGCTTTAATTCCGTAGTTGTAGGACTTCCATTCGGCTTGATTTCAGGCGGTTCTGAATGATGGTTGTTCTGTAGCTTAGTTGTAACTTTGATGTGGTTGTGGGAGGACGGATACCGCGTTTACCTACCCGCAGTCTTGACCGGAAGTCCCACTTCCTTTAGTATCTGGGACTTGCTCCACTTTCAGTCACCTCTACGGCCCACTTAACCCCCCGCTTCCCTCCAGCGCCACCCCGCCCCTCCCACTGGTCAAGGCTTCTGAACACGGTGAACCAGCCACTCGCTGACCCTGACGCAGGTCAGCTAGGGGTCCCCGTTGGGCCTCAGATCAGGCTGCATGCCCACCCCAGCCTACAATGCCCCCCTTCCCTCTCTGCAGCTGTGCCTCTGCCCCGAAGCCTCCTCTAACTCGCCAGCCCAGCCCGATCCGTCCTCACCCAGATCATGTCCGGCCAGCCCTTCACCACAACACTGAGCCACTAATAGATGTCCAACCGAGCGCGGGAATCAAAGATGAGAAAACAGTCCCTGTCCTCAAGGAGCTCGCAGTGCATCAGAGACTGTGAACCAGGCCCCATCCTGCGCGGCTGCCCGGGGAAGCCCCTGACGGAGCCAGGAGCAGTCAGGCGGGCCTTCTGGAGGAGGTGTCTCAGCTGAGACCTGAAAGTGCGTATGAATCAGCCAGGTGGAAGTGGAGGTGGATAAGGGGGTCCGGGTGGGTGCTGCAGGGAGGAAGCAGAGAGCCAAGAGCTGGAGGCAAGAGGGAACAGGGCCCGGAGCAACCCACGCCCAGGTAGGAGCCCGAGGAAGGAAAGCACAGGACACACACACTCGGACACGGACGTTCTCCGCAACTAGTCATCCCGCCAAAGGGGACCCGCCCAGTTGTCCACCACCTGACGCACGGATAAAGAAGATGGGACATCCACAAAATGGAATACTCAGCCACATAAAAGAATGGAAAAAGAATTAAATTTCATGCCCTGGCCAGTTTGGCTCAGTGTTTAGAGCGTAGGCCCGCAGACCAAAGAGACACAGGTTTGATTCTGGTCAAGGGACTGTACCTCGGTTAAGGTTCGTCCCTGGCCCTGGTTGGGGTCGTGCGGGAGCCAGCCAGTCGATGTCTCTCTCTCTCACATCGATGTTTCTTTCTCTCTCTCTGTCTCCCTCCCATTCTATCTGAAGATAAATGGAAAAATATCCTCAGATGAGGATTATTATAAAGTAGTTGTGGGGGATCCGAGCACATGTGTGAGGAGCCAAGGTCAGCTGGGTCTGTCCGGAGTGGGCAGGGCGCAGGGCGCAGGGCGCAGGGCGCAGGGCGAGGTGGGTGGCGCCCGGCCCTGCAGGCTCTGGTTCTGAGGGTTACAGCCATGAAAAGATTCTGACGAATGACCCACTCAGAGCTGCACGTTGCGGCCCTTCTGCCCTGTGTGGAGCCTGCCCAGGGGCCTGGAGTGGGCCCAGGAGCCCAGGTGGAGCTGCTGCCCGGGCCCAGGTGGACAGTGGCATCTGGAACGGGGAAGGTTTGGGTGGGGAGCAGTGGGCTGGCACCAGAGAGCCTCTGACTGGCCAGCAGATGGGTAGAGGAGAGGAAGACAAGGGGCAAGGGCGAAGGCCTGAATGGAGATGGCCAACAGCCGTGCCAAGACAAAAGAGTTCCCGGAGAAGGACCAGGCCCAGGGTTGGGCCGGCTCGGCCCTCAGCAGCCACCCTGCATTTCCGTCTGACCGTGGGCACCTACACAGGGAGCCTTCGCGTCCCCGTGAGCCCGGTTTCCAATGTTTGGATTCCAAGGGCCAACAGCTCCCTTTGGCTTCCACCGTCATTCCATTAAAAGCAATATTTAGCACTAAAAAGATAAGAAGGATCCGACGCACTCACCCACGGGCATTCTATCCTTCAGCCAAGTGACAGTGGGGGCGGGGACCCCAGTCACATCACAGGTCAGGACCAGGGGGCTCCCAGCCACCTGGCTCACCTTCTCCATCTTGGGGTTCTCAAACGTCGGTGGCACTGCAGGAGAAAAGCCGGATTCTCAGAATCTCGACTCTGCCCTCCCTTCCTCTCGGGCAGATCAGGGATGTTCGAGAAAGCCCATCCCTGTGGCTAGGAACTGACCACTGGTGGAGGTGTGCGCTGCTTTATTCACAAACAGAACCAGCAGCTGGCTGTTCCCAAACATCTGCAGAGCAGAGTCCAGGAGGCCCGCTTAGCCAGAGGATGGCAAATGCTTGGCTCATGCACCTGCAGTTCTTAGTCTATGTCGGGACCACCGTCACTGATCAATCCAACTCTCCTGCTCAGCCAGGAGGAAGTCACGGCCCGCAGGCAGCCACCACCAGTGGAACAGAGATGGCGGTGCTGAGGATGAACTGTCTTTGCCCTCAGGGACCAGAGCTTCCCTCCTGCCCACCATTCATTCAGGCAGCCATCAGGAGAAGGGGCTGAACTTTGAATTATCAATAATTTTTAACAATGGTATTCAGTATGGCTCAGGGTTGGATCCTTCCACTACTCCCCTGCTGGGGGCGCTGCTGCTTTGCCATTTGTGGCCAATAGCTGGTGTCCGCCCAACCTGTCCTCTCCATCTTGCACAGCAATTTTAGCTGAGCACATGGTTGCTCAAGTAGAAACTACATTTTCCAGACTCCCTTGCAGCTTTCTGTGGCCAGTTGCCTTTCTCACCCAATGGGATACAAGCAAAGGGGACAATTCTACTCCTGCCCTTTTCTGCTTCCTGTGGGCTGGGACAGAATGCAATGTGTCCCAGTTTCCACCACATGGACAGGGACAACACCCTAGGGGGGTAAGAGAGCAACAAGATGGAAGGATCCTGGGCCCCTAAATTTCCACATGGAGCCCAGCCAACCCCCAGTTTAGACACTCACCTCTGAGTTTATGGATAAGAGGGGCAGATTTCTCTCATTTAATCCACTGTATTTTGGGGTCTTTTTGTTACACAGCTGAGTTTATACTCTAACTGACACAATATCTGTCCCTGAGAAAATCTGGCCAAGACTTCATCCCTTGCTTACCTAGCCAGCTCCAACAGGCTCCCCCTCATCCCCAGCTTGAGCCACACCCAGTCAAATGCCATCTATGTTGCAGCCTTGGGCTGATGGGAGAGGCCCCCTCAGTGTTCAAGACGAGGGTGACATGGCCCTAGGCCGCCCCAGTGTCTGATCTCTGAAGGCTCCCATCCCAGTGCTCACGTGCCAGGCCCTGTGCCCAGCAATGTATGGATACAGGTCATGGACGTCCATCGATCGAGTTCTTCCTGTGTACCTAGCAGGCAGGTACCTTTAGCCTCTCTTACGGAAGATAAACCTGAGGCTCAGAGGGCCAAAGCCTTCTACTGGGTTCCCACGGCAAGTCTTATTCCAATCCTGCCCTTTTCAAGCCAGATCTTGTCCCCTCAACACCGGGCAGCCCCACCTGTTTCCAGCTACTGCCCTTCCCATCCTTGGCAGCCCCGGGCATTGCTAAGGGTGCCATGGCAACGCCCGCAGGCTGGTCCCCGGCTTACCCTGGACAGTGAGGACGAACGTCCGCATGGCCTCTCCAGCCGCGTTGTTGACCTTACAGCTGTACAGACCTTTATCTGACACCTGGGGCAGAGAGCGTGGTGACAGTGTGCAGGGCGCTGGGGTTCCTAGGGCTCCCCCAAACATGCAGGTCCCAGAACCTTCCAGAGCAGGGGCTCGCCAAATAGGCTGGTCCTGCTTAGGAAGTCAAGGGGACAACTGACCCTCTGACTTTCCCCAGGAGCCTCAAGAAGCAAGAGGCTCATGGAAGGTGAGGGCACAGGCTCCAGACGCCCGCCCCCGCCTTCCCATCAGCCACGCCCGGAGGAAACAGCCCCTCGCTGTGGGTGAGGCCGAGCCAGGAGGGAGGAGCCCAGCAGGTATTTCCAGCGAAGCAGCAAACATCCAACAAACACTGTGAATCTACTCCCCACCAGGGAGGGTGGGCACAACCGACCCCCAGAAAGTCATAACTAGAAGGGCCTGGGAAAAGCTTCTAGATCTTGGGGAAACCGAGGCGGGCGGCGGAGAAGGGACCCGCTCGAGGTTGTTCCGTGAGTCAGGGTGGAGTCCTGTGCTCTTCACACTCCGCAGCCCCAGAGGCTGCCGGTTGACTCGTTTCAGGGTCTCGCAGGCTGAGGAGGCAGCAGCCCCCACCCCCTGCCACAGCTGCCCACCAGGGCCAGGTGACATTGCACGGCCGCCCGCGGCTGCCCACACCACGGGGTTGCTCACCTGGGTATCCAGGATCTCCAGCCTCTGCCCACCCTGCAGAGCCTGGGTCCGCTGTGCCAGGACCAGGGGCTGCCCGTCTTTGTACCAGGTCACGGCTGGCTCGGGGAACGAGTCTGTCTCACAGCTCAGAATGGCCTTGTCCCCTGCCCTCACCAGGAACCCATCCTGGGGGCCACTAGGAGGCTGCCTGAAGGTGGGGGGAACTGGGGCAGAGAGCAAGCGGAGTCAGGTGCTGGGCCTTCCCTTTGTCCCCCCCGGCCCCAGCCACAGGTAAGCAGCCTATGGAGGCCCACAGGGGTCACACAGTAGACCCCACCCAGGGGATGGCACAGACCCAGGGAGTCAGTGGAAGAGAATTTATGCCACATGCCAAGGACCTGCGGGGTGACCTGGGGAAAACCTCCTGCTCTCTCTGGGCCTCAGCCTCCTGGATGGGGGAGGTGCTCTGACCCTCCTGGGCTCCTTCCTACGCAAGGCAGGCCCCAGCTGTGTTAGAACCCTCTGTGGGGATCTCCACAGCCCCTGTCCCTCCAGTAAACCAATGGAGAAGCCCTCATCCCCAGCTGTGAGCCCACAGGACCTGGCACAGTGTCCATGGCATAGCAGGTGAACACACACAAATTAATGGACCAGCCCCAGGGCTAGAAAGGACCTTCCAGTGAGTTCTGGCTCATGACATCTTGGGCCAGTTTCCGCAAGAGGACTCTGAAGACCAGGAGCCCTGGACCAGGCTCCAAGCCCCAGAGCCGTGTGCTCAGGAAGGGCCCTCCCCTCCCCCACCGCAGAGCTCACTGCACCAGGCATGGGGCTCACACACCATCACTTACTCCCTGTACCAACTGTCACCTACAGACGAGAGACCTGAGGCTCAGAGAGGGGCATGACTTGCCCAAGGTCACAGAGCAAGTGCAGCTGAGTTTCAAACCCAAGTGCATCCAACTCCACAGCCCTGACCTCGACCACTGTGCTGCCTGGGGGCCATCACTGCAGGAGGGCTCGGCCCCCCTTGCTCCCCAGGGCCCTTTCCTGTGCTGCCTGAGGGGTGTGGGGCTGCGGGGCGATCGAAGGAGCGGGGATGACGCAGGTGGGGAGACAGACAGGACGTACCCAGCACGCTCAGCTGCACCAGCTTCTGGTCTCGGCCGGCGGCGTTGAGGGCCTCACACACGTACGTCCCGGAGTCTGATGGCTGTGCCCGGGCCAGCTGCAGTGTGTGGGTGCCTGCCGTAGGGGGTGGCGAGTCAGCCCCTTGCACCAGCAAACGGGCTGGCCTCCGGTCCACGTCCCCAATCCTAATGCCCTCCCAGACTCCCAGTCCGGTCGCCACAGAGCAGGACCCCAAGCCTCAGTTTACCCACCAGGCAGGAGGAAGATGTCTTCTCCCAGGGAGAGGGCCTGGCTGTCCTTGTACCACGTGACCTCGGGGCTCGGGTGAGCACGGACGTCACAGGGCAGGGAGACGCTGCTATTGAGGATGGCGGTGACCTGCTCCGAGTTCAGGCCTGCGATTTGGGGTGGCACTGTCCCCGTGGCCACCGGGATAAGAAAGACACTTGAGAACGCATCCCGGCAGGGGAGCAGAGGGTCCAGAGTGAAACATGGGCCTTCACAGCTCCGGGCGGGTGCTTTCCCTGGGCGCACCGTCAGACGACGGCATGCAGGAGCCCCTGCCTGTCATCACTAAGTCGCAGACAAGAGCACGGGCCTTGGAGAGCAGAGAGGGAGCGTCACTTTTCCAAGGCCACTCAGCTAGTCAGTGGCAGAGCGAAAATGTCAGCTCAGGTTTGAGTCCCAGATCTCCAGGGCTCAAGTCACCCCTCTCTGCTCCTGAGGCCACAGCTGCCCACATCTGGAGGCAGAACTCACACTCCTAAGGCTCCTGCCTCACAAGAATGCAGCGGTCAGGAAGGCCAGCTCTGGGTGGTGAGACCCCCACGGGGTGGCCTGTGTTTCCAAAGCTGTGGGATCGGGTTACCCCCTAGCTCTGCTGGAAGGAGTCAGCCCCAGGCCAGGTACACAGTAAGCACTTAATAATGGTGTTGTAAGGCCTCAGGGGAGCCTTTCCCTGACCATTTCCAGAGTTGCTTAAAATCATCTGGGGATGGCTCTTAGTGACCAGGGCCCCCCAAAGGCTCTCTGCACTGGGACGTGGCTGGTGCCAGGCCAGGATCCCTAAGCTCTGGGGACAGCCTCGGACCTGGGACACAGGGGCGGGACGAGGTGCTGTCTGCCTGCACGGTTCATTCCCGGTTCATTCGGAGCAGGTGCAGCAGCCCAGAGCACCAGCCTTCCTTGGCGGGGCCCTGGGGCCCCCGTGCAGCCCCGCTCACCTTGCACCCTGAGTGTGAAGAGCTTTTCCACGGAGCCTGCCGAGTTCTCGGCCACACACATGTAGCTGGCAGCGTCCGCCACTTCTGCCGTGGAAACCTGTGGGCGCAGAGAGGTGGTGTCTGGGAGAGGCCACAGGCCTGATGGCCGTGGACCCCCTCCCGAGGAACCACTGGGAGGGCTCCGTCCACCATACCAGGCACGGCAGGCGGCAGAGGAGCCCTCAGAGGCCACCTGTGTCTACAGGGAGCGGAGCTTAGGGGCGCCACTGATGGGCACACACACCCCACGCCATCTAGGGCTCTCTGTGCCACGCAGGAGGGGAGTGTGAGGCTGGGCTGGGTGATTCCCTACAGCGAAGGAGATGGTGACAGCAGTCTCCCAGCCCCGAGGAGGGCAGCCCTGCGCTGTGTGTCTCCAGGGGCCCCTGCGGCTGTGTCTAGATGCTGGGTGGCCGAGGTGCTGCCCCAGGTCCCAGGAGCTAGGCACGGCTTCGTGTCAGGTGGCATTCCCAGGGAAGGCGGCCCTGTGCCGAGCTGGGCTCTAAGGTGGCATTCACGCGCGTCCTTTTCAGACATCACTAGAATTTCCAGGGGTCACGTGCGGCCCCGCCTGCCCGCAGGGCGCACTGTGGTGGGTTGAATACAGAATTCAGGGGGTGGAATGAAATCCCAGGCGCTCCGCTCTCAGGCAAAGAGCCTCATTAGCCCCCACCAGACAGCTCCTGGGCCCAGACGAGCAGGACCGTGTCGCGGCAGCTGCCGTGCAAGCCGGGGGACGCCCTGACCTGCAAGACTCGCCCGTCCTCCAGGACCTGCAGCCGTGGGCTCGAGGAGAAAGGCAGCCCGTTCTGGAGCCACGAGATGGTGGGCACGGGGTTGCCCAGGGCTGGACACTGCAGGCTGACCGTGCTGCTGGCATTGACGGTCACCTCCTCCACCAGCTCCTCTGTGTCACCCAGGATCACAGGTGGGGCTGGGGTGAGGGAGGGGAGGGTGAGGAGCAGGCAGCCTCCCAGGGAAAGGTCCCTGGGTGTGGGGGGAGGTGTGGAGGGCAGAGCACGGTGCCAGGCACTGGCCAGGGCTCCTTGTATCTGCTCGCCAACCCCCCCCCCCAGCCCTGCTTCAGCTAAGGAATCGGGGGCACAGAGAGGGCTATGAATTGCTGAAGCCAGACAGCTGGGAAGCAGCTCACTTGGAGTTTGAGCCCAGTCCTGTCTGGTTTCAGAGCCCAAGCTCGTAACCCCTGCATTATCAAGCTAGTGCTGCCAGACTGAACGCGACCCCCTCGGGGGAGGCCCTGGCGGGGCTGCAGACTGAGACACCCACCCCCAGCCGGCCACTCACTCAGCACCACCAGCTCGTAGTGCAGCCAGTCCTCGCCCACCTCGTTGGAGGCTTTGCACGAGTACCTCCCGGCATCCTCTGCGCGAACCAGGGGGATCTGCAGGACCCGGCCTCCTGCGGGACACGGGGACGGAGGCCTGAGCAAAGGCAAGGACACCTGCTCCTTCCTATGGAAGGGACCTGGGACACATCACCTCCCCGCCCCCACCCGCCACCTCATCTGGGACATGGAGAGACTGCCTTCCCTGCCCAGCTCACTGGGCACCAAGCCAGGCACAGCGAGGCTGCTGCGTGCCGGGCTCTCTGCCTGTGTGCTGAAAACACCCATCTCACAGCTGGAAAAACTGAGGCTTCCCAAGACGACCAGCAGAGCTGAGCCCAGCTCCTCGATGAGGGCAGCAGGCCAGTCCAGAGAGTCGGGCAGAGGCTCTTCGGAGGCAGAGAGCCAGCTCTGGGCTGTGCTGGTTGGAGGTGGGGGTCCCTGGGGGATGTCACCTGGGACCCTCTGTGGTCTACAGCCAGCCAGGGCCAGACCCTGGCCTCTTGGGGGTGGCTGGAGCTGGTCACTAGCAGGGGCCAAGTTAGGGTCACTGTGTGCTCACATTGTGCGTTGGAGGCTTGCTGGCCCAGGCTGTGGGAGGCTTGTGACCAGGGTTGAAAGCAGGGGACAGTGGTCATGATTCAGGAGGGAGTGGCCACAGTCGGGTCACTTACGTGTGAGGTTAATCTGAGTGCTTGGGATCAGAGGTCAATGGTGGGGTGGAAGGTTCATGGCTAGGACTGGGAGGTCAGTGGCTGTGGCCAGGGTTCAGCATGTGACTGAGCTCACTGTGTACCCAGGCCTGGGGTGAGTGTCCAGGTCAGAGGGCAGGGGAAGGGGTCAGTCCAGGGGTTTCTGTCGAGCAAACAGCCTTCAGTAAGCGTTGCTCTCTTAGATCTCCAAGAGGTCACTTTTTGCAAGAGCCCAAGTCAGACCCTGGAGTGACCCTGCTCTCCAGTGCCCATGCACCCAGCTCATCCCTCCCGCCCCTCCCCCCAGCCCCAGCGCTGGCCAAGCCTGGCAGGACCTGGGGCGACCGAACCCCCGGCTGTGAGGCACTGCAGGGCTCTGCCTAGAATTTCTCCCAGTTCTGGTCTCCCCCAGGGGCTGGGACCCCGGGGAGAGGTTCTTCCACTTTCGGGGTCACGGCCCATTAATAAAGAAGCGGCTCCCCTCCAAGAAAGGCACCAGCTTCGGCTGATTATCAGGACATCGCGGATCCTGAAGCCCAGAGAACGTCTAGCCCCACTCACAGAGGACAGCTCAGGTCCAGAGGGCTCACAGGCCCCGCCCACGGTCACACGGCAAGCAGCACCCCTGAGAGCTCAGAGGACTTGGAGAAAGGCAGTGCGGGGGTCCGGCTCTGATGTATGACCCTGGCCCCTGCCTGCAAAGGACCCGGCTTCTCTGTGCAGCTCAGCCTACCTTGCAAGACAGACACCCCGTCCGTGGCCGAGAGGGGCTGGTCCTCCCTGTACCAGGTGAGCTCTGGGGGTGGTACCGCGTTGGTGTCGCAGTACAGGTATGCGGGGTTGTTCTCCACGATCTCCTGGTATTCTGTCACCCCACCCCGGACCTCCTCCTCCTGGGACAGGATTCCAAAGGCTGCGCTGGTATCACCCACCTTCTGGAATATGGGGGGCACTGGGGTGGGGGTGACAAAGCCATTACGACACACAGTAGAGGGATGGAGAAGCACCTCTGTTCAAAGAATCTCCCACCCTAGCCTCCCCCCAGACTAGATATTGCAGCATTTGAGCTAATCCTATAGGTCAAGGCGTTTTGTTTTTTTTTTAATTCTCACCTGAGAATATTTTTCTATTTATCTTCAGATAGAGTGGGAGGGAGAGAGAAACATCGACGTGAGAGGGACACATCGACTGGTTGCCTCCCACATGACCCTAACCAGGGCCCGGGATGAACCACAACCGAGGTACGTGCCCTTGGCCAGAATTGAACCTGCAACTCTTTGGTCTGTGGGCCGATGCTCTACTGCTGACCTAATAAACTGGCCAGGGCAGTCAAGGCATTTTTTTAAAAATATGTTTTTATTGATTTCAGAGAGAGGAAGGGAAAGAGAGAGAGATGGAAACATCGATGTGAGAGGGAAACCTCGACCAGCTGCCTCCTGCACGCCCCCTACTGGGCATCTAGTTGCAACCCGGCAAGCGCCCTGACCAGGAATCAACCAGCCACCTCCTGGTACATGGATAGATGCTCAACCCATTGAGCCACACTGCTGGGCAATCAAAGCATTTTTAAAACGTATGCATCCCGCCCTGCTGGTGTGGCTCAGCCCTGCTGGTGTGGCTCAGTGGTTGAACGTCGACCCGTGCACCAAAAGGTCATCAGTTCAATTCCCGATCAGAGCACATGCCCAGGTTGTGGGCCCGATCCCCAGTGGGGTGCTTGCAGGAGGTGGCCAATCGATGTTCCCTCTCATCAATGTGTCTGTCTCTGTCTCCCTTCCTCTCTCTCAACTCAATAAAGAAAAATGCAATAAAATAAAATTCACTCATCCCTTCAACTAGTGTTTATTGAGCCATTACTATGCTGGGCACTAGAAGAAGGTTCCTACCCTCTGGGGCGCATGTGTAATGGACACAAGACTTCTTGGGACCGGGGGTATTTTCCAGGTGGAAGCCAGATACTGGCATTAGCCTGTGTTTGGTGGAGCACTGAGGAATAAAGTCACGGGCTTTTAGAACTCAGGGGCCACCCAAGGCCCCCTCCTTCAATCATCCACACTCTACAAAGGCAAAGCTAAGGCGTAGGGGGCAGTGATGTCCCCGGGTCACGAAGTCAGTTAATGGAAGAGCCGAGGCCAGGCGTCTGGGGTCAGACGTGCCACATGGTGGTGAGAAAGGGGTCCGACAGCTGGAACAGAGCTTCCTGCCTGGCTACTCCAGATGCAGACACTACCCACCCCCAGCCATGCCGCCCCCAGTCCCTCTGTCCCTGCCCCCGCCAGACCCTGCTCGTCCCCACACACCCTGGATGAGCACGTTGAAGTCCTGGTCATCCTCGCCAGCCACATTGGTGGCTACGCACAGGTATCGCCCCGAATCCGAGACCTTCGTGGGCTGGATCTGAAGCAGCCGCCCTTCCCCCAGAATGCGGAGCCGCTCGCTGAGGGTCACGGGCTGGGGGGAGGCAAGAGGGGGAACGGGGATCACAAACGGGGGAGCACCCGGCACTATACTTCGATTTTAATAAAGTTTAAAAAATACAACAAAATGACAGGACAGCCTGAAAAACTTTGTAAAACCAAATCCATATAACTTAAACATTGTAAGAGGACCGAGCGGGTGAACATAGAGTTGACTGTTCATGAGTCTTATTCCCTACAAAGAGCAGGATTTCCTATTAAAATGTAAAGGGCGCCCTGGCTGGTTTGGCTCAGCGGTTAGAGCGTCGGCCCACGGATCAGAGAGACCCGGGTTCGGTTCCTGCTAAGGGCACGTACCTCGGTGGCAGTTTGTCCCCGGCCCCGGTTGGGGTCGTGTGGGTGGCAACGCTCCATGTATCTCTCTCACATCGATGTTTCTTTCCCTCTCTTCCTCCCTCTCTCCCTCCCACTCTATCTGAAGATAAATGCAAAAATGTCCTTGGGTGAGGATTAACAAAAAAGAATAATAAAAATAAATAAATAAAAATGAAATGTAAAGGGTGAGGCAGGGCCCAGGCCAGCTCTGGGCCGGTACTTTGTCTTTACTGGAAGGTTCCAAGCAGAACCGGGGGAGCCGGGGGAGAGGACCTCAGGCTGCTCGGGGGCCAGCTCACCTGTCCGTCCTTGTACCAGCTGATGGCAGGTGGCGGAGAGGCCCAGCACTCGCACTCCAGGGTCAAGGTACTGTTGACCTTGGTCTTCACTTCCTTCACGCCGACCTCCCCCATGGCGGCGTCTTTGGAGATGGAAGGGGGGACTGCAAACACGGGGCGTCTGAGGGGCAGGCCTGGGGACGGGGCACTGGCACTGCGCTCAGCCTGGTCCCAGGGCAGGCCCAGAAGTGGGGCGCTGCTTCAGGAGATGGGGGAACGGTGCCCTGGACACCGAGCTACCCCTGGGGCTGGTAACTTAGGGGCGAGAGCATTTGTCAGCACTGGTTACGGGACTGGGAGGGTCTGAAGCAGGGGACTTCCTGGGGTGATCTCTGGGGGTCCCAGGTCACAAGTTGTGGAGCCTCTGGTTGCATCACGGCAAAAAGAAGCCGGGACTGGAGTGGGTGTGGGCTTCCACGTGGCCTGAGTCCTAACCCACTGTTCCTTCCTCCTAGTGTCCTTGGCCCTGAAATGGGGAATGACCCAGCCGGCCCGGCTGCCTGGGGACTATCGGAGGAGACAAGCCACATGGAAGCATCTGGGTGTCAAGTATGGCCCTGCTGCTGGTGTCCCAGGGTTACTGAGCGCCTCCTGCCTACCCGGCCAGTGCCCTGAGGTCCCCGACTCACTGAGGACCTCCACGTGGTAGTTCTTCATGGCCTCCCCAAGCTCACTGGTGACCACGCAAGTGTACTGGCCTGCGTCTTCCTTCTGGGCATTCAGGATCTGCAGCCCATGGGTGCCTGCTTGGGGGGCAGTGGCCAGGGTCACCCCTAGGCATGAGCCCAGGCTCGCCAGTCCTGCCCTCTGACCCCTGGCCCCTCCCCACAGGGGGCATCACCTGGGAGCAGCTGGATGTTGTTCGAGGCCTCAAACGGGGACCCGTCCTTCATCCAGGTGATGGTGGGGGGAGGGAAGGCCAGTGCCTCGCAGATCAGAGATATGGGGTTGTTGATGGTCACAGTCACCTCTTCGTCTGCGCTGTCCTCGGTCACCCCCAGGATGGTGGGGAACACTGTGACGGGAGACCGGGAGGGTGCCCATGAACAGAGAGCCCAGCCCTGGGCGTGAGGACCCAGGAAATCCTCAGACCCTCGGTGCTGAGCCACCGTGCTATTGCTGTTTGCATGACACAGAAGGGAAACTGAGTCTCAGAGGAGCTCAAGCAGGTGCAGCCCGACTGGTGACCCAGGGCCCCAGCTGTCTACCCCTAAGCGACACCATAGGGGAAGTTGGACAGTTTCTGCCTCAGTCTCCCCAACAGCCTCTTTACATGCAGAGTTTCTACTAATTTAGCCAGAGGCTTCTCAGTTCCGGTTGCGTTTCCAACTGGTGCCACTCCCTGAGTGGAGGGCGGGCGGGGAGGCAGAGTGTTCTGTTCCCTGCTGAGAGAACAGCTCCCACTGGTCCCGAAACGTCCTCCTTCCGCCCCCGCGGGGGCTCCATCACCACCAGCACTTTCACAAAAGATTTACGCGGCCAGTCTGTCCCTCGCACTTTCTAACCGTTATCCAGCCTAACATGACAGGTGGTGCTGCGTCCTCGGGAGATGGGCGGCCTGGAAGGAGTCTCGTCATCTCTCCAAGCCACAGAGCTTCATCCGTGACATGGGGACAAACGTCTCACCCACCTCCTAGGGTTGTCGTGAAGATTCAACCAACAAGGCCTGTCCAAATGCCTGTCCTCTGACAGATGTGCAAGCAATAGAGCCACTGTTATTATTGTTGTTGTTGTTGGGCTTGGAGAAGTGGGAGAAAAACCAGTCGAATGCTCTGTGGGACGTTGCCACTCAGGTCACCTTGGTGCTGCCTCCTGCCAGCACCCAGGATGGCCAGGAGAGGGCCAGCCCTTACCCAGGACGCTCAGCTGGAAATGTTTGGTCCTCTCCCCCATGGCGTTGGCCGCGATGCAGGAGTAGTGGCCGGCACTCGACAGGTTGGCCTGGAGGAGCTGCAGAAGGGTTCCGTCTGGAGAGAGGAGGTGGGTGTCTCCACCAGCCAGGGGTCGGCCATCTTTGAACCACGTGACCTGGGGCTGTGGGTGGCCTGCACGCAGAGGAGAGGGGCAGGAAAGACAGTTCAGCAGGATTTGACCATGTTGGAGCAGAGGTCGAGGCTGCTGCAGGAAGGGGTGGGGGACATGGGTTTTCCATCTCAGTCCAGAGGTCCAAGCAGCAGGCAAGACACAGAAGCAGCCAGCAAGCCTGGCCTGGGCCTTTTCCTAAGTGGTTTGATTGCCTTTTCTTTACTGAGGATGGGCAGCGATGGCTGGTTCAGGGAGAAGAAAAGCAGGTTATTCCATCCATTCACCCACCCATCCGAACATAGATATGTACATACAAACATAGATACACCTATCCATCTACCCACCCACCCACCTATCTATTCATCCACCCGTCCACCTATCTACCTATCCATTCATCCAACTGTCCACTTATCCATCCATCCACCTATCCATCCATCTATCTACCACCTATCATTCACCCATCCATCCATCCATCCACCTATCCATCCATCTATCTGTCCACCCATCCACCTATCCATCCATCTATCTGTCCACCCATCCACCTATCCATCCATCCATCCATCCAACCATCTATTCATCCATCTACCTACCCACCTATCCATCCACCTATCCATTCACCCATCCATCCATCCATCCATCCATCCATCCATCCATCCATCCACCTATCCATCCATCCAACCATCTATTCATCCATCCACCTACCCACCTATCCATCCATCCATCTATCCATCCATCCATCCATCCATCCATCCATTCATCCATCCACCTACCCACCTATCCATCCACCCATCTATCCATCCATCTACCTATCCACCTATCCATTCATCCAACCATCCACCTGTCCACTTATCCATTCATCCACCATCCATTCATCCATCTGTCCCAACTCACAAGCATTAATGGACACTAGGGGAACCATGGTGACAAGGTAGATCTTGAGTCTTCAAGGAGCTCAGAGCCCAGCTGGGGCACACAGATGTCACAAGGCCACTATGGACCAGTGTGGTCAGTGCTGGGATGGGGAAGCATAGGGGCCTGTGGAGTCCAGTCGAGGTCAAGAAGTCAGCCAAGGTCTCCTTGCGGAGAGTCCTGAAGCTGAGAACTAGAGCCAGGAGAGGCGTGGGAAAGGGTGGTTGGGTCCGAGGCCTTACCTGTGGCGTTGCATGTCAGGTGGGCTGTCTGTCCCTCAGGGACCTTGATCGCCTCCTCCAGGTCCTCGTTCTCAATACTGGGAGGAACTGGGAGAGCAGGGAGACAGACGATTACTGACTAGGGTTGGCTCACTCGCGCTAAACAAACGTGCCTCTCTCCTCAGGGTCCCGTGCCTCGGTTTCCCGTCCCCTCGTGCCCGCTTCCACAGGGCCGTGAGCATCATAACACTGGCTGTGGCCGAGGGAAGCACCAGTGTCCTGGGAGAAGGCCCTGACCAGAGGAAGGCAGTTTGGGTGGTGTCAAAACTATGTCCTTCCTTCCACGTTGGAGTAGTCCCTGCTTTCTTGAAAGTTGCATGGCGGCCTCAGAGCAGAGGTCACTCATGAGGCAAAGGAAACAGCCTTGGCCTCTCCCTCCTTCCCGGGTGGGCCCCTTGCTACATCCAGAGCCAGTCCTGGGCCCCGCCCCCAGGGGCCCCCAGGCAGGAGGAAAGGAGCCACGGACACGGGCTGTGGCATACCCAGGACCTCCACGCTGAAGTTCCTCCGCACCTCCCCAGCCTCGTTGCTGGCCAGGCATGAGTAGAGGCCTCTGTCTTGCTCCTGGGTCCGGGTCATCTTCAGCATCCAGCCACCTGGGGTGGGAGGAGAGTGAGGTCCATGGCTGTGAGCCGCTTCCGTCCCAAGCTGAGCCCAGGCTGACCGCCAGGAAGAAGAGCGTGTCAGGTGTCATGATTAGATGTGTGCGTGTCTGCCGACCCCAGTGTTCCATTCCTCAGATGGGAGTACTGAGCCCAGGAGGGTAAACAGATGGATGGAGCCCCCTGGACATTCAGTGTGCACCAGGGTAAGCCTGAGACCCCATTCAAGTAAGAAGGATCTGCCACCTGTCTACCCCCACTTCTGGAGACTGGCTAGGGTAAGAGAACGTCAATGGGCCTGGCTTAGGTCAGACCACCAACTACTCTGATGGACCCTGTAAAAGGCTGCCTTCCCAAGAACCTCTCAGAGGAACCCAAGGATCTTCTAAGATCAGCTCAGGGGAAGTACATACACAGGACCCGCAGGACTACTGTGCCTGCACCCAGGCAGACATCACTAATCGATCACCGCTCTCCTTCCTGCTGGGCCCAGATGCAGTCCCTGAATCCACATCATCACATGCATCTAGCAGCCCCCACCACGTGCTCAGAGGCAGTGCACGGGGGAAGCTTTGATGGGTCACTGGGGGTGAACTTCAGGAGGCCTTGAAGTCCTTGCAAGATCTGGATGGGACACTGCCTGTTGGGCCTCAGTTTCCCCATTTGTATGCCAACAAGAATGATCACAAACCAACTTTGTGAGGAGGATGAGTATTCAAAGGAGAAGGTGCCTGGATCACTGGTTCCAAAAGTGTGTTACTATTTTGTGGGATGTTATATAAGGGCCATGAGAATTTTTGCTGCAGGACTTATCAGAACTTTGACTATAAATGGTCACTGTGAGTCTCTAGGAGGAGAGCAGAGTAGGACACCTCTTCTAAACTTATTTCAATCTCATAGTTTTTCCTGGAGCACATCATCTGGGGAACCAGCAACTGAAATGTTGATCCCAACCAGGCTGGGCAGCTCAGGGTCCGAGGTTATGGGCATGTGATGAGCACAGGGAGAGGCAGAGGGCCAGACTGATCACCAGATACGCCCCTGGCTGGCACCTTACCGGCCAAGAGGTAGGTGCCCTCTCCGGGGCTGACGGGCTCCTCCCCTCGGAACCAGCGGACCCCCGGCGGGGGGGTGCCTGTGGTCTCACAGAGCAGCGTCAAGGGGCTGTGCAAGGCGGCAGTGACGTTGGTCAGCGGCTCTGAGTGTCCGATGATCTCTGGCGGCACTGCACACAGAGAAGAAGCCTTCGTCGGGGTGCTGACAGGGCTGCGTGCTCCTTTCCCGACCCCCAACGACGGCCCTCTCCGAGGGTCCCCCCAGTCCGGAGGGTCTGAGAGCTGCACGGAGAGAGCGGCGGCCACGGGCTGGGCTCTGGTGTTAGGCAGACAGCTCGGGCCTTAGTTCTCCCGCACCCCAGAGGGACGCCAACGGGATTCAACAAGAACACGAAAGCGCTCGGCACGGTGCCTGGAGCAGAGCCTGTGCTGAGCAGACTGGCCTTAGCGAAGCTGAGCACCGACGCCCCGGACCCACAGGGCACAGGTGGGTGGTACCCGGCAGTGGAGGGCACCCATTCAGAGGAAGCCACGCTCCAGCAGGCGGGATGAGTGGGCGAGGTGGGGTCCCCACCACACTGGGGCACGATGAGGGGCCTCCCTGCCCATCTTCCCTCTCCCCGCTCCCTGCTCCCCGCTTCTGCCCTGAGGCACACAGTAGGAGCTCAAGCTCAACGGGAGACTGAAATCAGAAGGCTGTTCTAGCTGCTCTGAACGTGTCACCCCGCCAGGCCTCTGAGGTCTCTTCTCTCTGCCTGGCACACTTTCCCCTCACCCTGGCACCTGGCTATGCCCACTCTGCTTTTACATTTCAGCTGAAAGGTCACCTCCTACAGGAGGCTGCGCTGACCTCCGTGACAGTGTCCAGGCCCCTGGGTTCCCCCATCACGCATCAGCCATGCAGGAGAAAGCGTTTATTCCCCCAGCGTCCAGAACAGAGTGGGGGAACAGCAAGGGAGAGAGGGAGGGAAGAAGGGGGGCATCGAGGCCTATGTGAAGCCAGTCCTGACTTGAGAGCAGTGTTGAAGGCTTCCCTCAGCAACAGCCCCCACAGAGGCCTGCCTCGCGGAAGAACAAGGCGTGACCCTGGAGACCCAACCAGCCTTGCCTTCTCCAACCCGGCCCCCTCTCCTCCCCTCCTCCAGCAGGCCACGGGTCCTCACCCAGCACGGAGAGCGAAAACCTCTTCTCGGCCCGCCCAGCCACGTTCTCGGCCACGCAGCTGTAGCGTCCAGCGTGGGCAGCCTGCGCCCGCTCCACATGCAGACGCTGGTTCTGCAGCCGCAGGCCAGGCTCCGCCCCCACGGGCTGGCCTTCCCGTTCCCACCTCACCCGGGGCGGGGGCTTCCCTGTGACGTTGCATTCCAGAGTGGCCTCCCCATCCTGGACCACGGAGACCTGTGTGTGGGGCTCCCAGGGGCCAGCGATCTGAGGGGGAACTGGGTGGGAGAAAGTTGCTGTGGCCACCTGGCACCAGGCTCTCACGTCAGGCCCCGCACCGCCGGTCCCTGAGCCTGGGAGACCTGGGAGGAGCCCAGCCCTGAGGGCTTCTGGGGGTTTTTCTCCTGACGTGGGTCTGGGGCGGGAAGCCAACTGGGGGGCAGTTAAAAAGTGCCAGTAATCTAAGAGGGGCCGGGAAGTGTCCTCGTCGTCACTACTCCTGTCTTGGCTGGGATTCTGGCGGGTGGGGTCTGCCCTGCCTGGTTGCCCGCCCTTCTGGCCCCTTCCGCCTGGGTCAGGTCACCCCAGCCCGGCTCACCATGCACCTCCAGCTGCTGGTCCTGGCTGCTGTTCCCCGCCACGTTGCTGCACTCACAGGTGTACGTTCCCTCCTGGGCGGGCTGGGCTTGTCCCAGGTACAGGACCCGCCCCACAGCGGACACCTGCTCCAGGCCGGCCCCCTCCCCGGGCACGGGCTGACCTGGATGCAGAAGAAAATGCCCCTGGTTCCCGGCCTGTCAACCTGGAATGGCTGTCCTCCCACCATCCCCCTTCTGCTCCCCCTTCAGGTGTCCACTCGGAGGTCACCTTCTGCAGGGAGCCCTCCCTGAGCACCAGATCCGGCCCTGGCCCCCTGCCACGCTCTTGCCACCCCCGAGCGTCTGCCGGTCACAGACCCGTCTGCAGGTGTCTGAACCCCACCCCGCCTGGGCCGTCCCAGACACCCTGCCTCACTTTCCCCTGGGATCCTTAGAGGCTCAGGCCCTGGCACATGGTGTGGCTCAATGCAGGCTGTTGAACGAAGGACCCGTCCGTGGCCTGGGAGGAGACCAAGCGGTGGGCATACCTGGCAGCACGGATTTTGTGAGCCTCGGGCTCTGGATGAAACCCTGACTTCTGATATCCTGTGTCTATTTACAGAGCAGCAGGCTGCAGGCTCCTGTCATCCCTCAAGTGTCCCAGAGCGGGAGGAGCCCCAGTGGCCACATGACAAGGCTTCCTCCCTCTGCCCAAGCTCTGTGCCCAGGGGTCTCAACCCGACTTCTCTGAGCCCCATGGCTGACCTCTGCCTGCCCACCAGACGTCTCACCGGGGTCTAAGTCATCTCGAAATGAACATGCCCCAACTCCGGGTCTGCTCCCCACTTGTGCCTCTCTCCCGACTGGCAGGCCGGGCTCCTCCTTCTTCCCCGCCCCCCACCTACCCATCAGCAAATCTCACCCAGCCCCACCCTCGTTGGCCGATCAGGAGGCTGCTGCCGCCCTCGCTGGTGCCCCCACCCCAGAGCCGAGCAGAGCAGAGCCGGATGTGTGGGCTCACAGCCCTCGGGGTGGGGTGCTGGCTACAGAAGCGACGCTTCTCTCAGCCTTTCTCTGTTCGGTCCCCATGTCTGCTGGGAGCCCCAGCCCCTTCCTGGCCAGCAAACCTACCATCTTTCCTCCAGGTGATCTTGGGGAAAGGGACACCCCGGCATTCACAGGACAGCCTGGCAGGGTATCCCTTGGTCACAGTCAGGGTGGGGGGCTCCCTTGAGGGGAACACTGGAGGGACTGAGAGAAGAGAGGCTGTGAGGTGGGTGGTGGCCTGGGAGGGGGGGAGGGGCATGAGTGGAGGGGCTGTACCCCGGGACCCAGGCAGCACCCCCAGGGCATGCAAGCCAGCTGGGTGGGAAGGGGGGGGTTCCCAGCCCAGCCCAGGGGTCCTCACCCCAGACATTCAAGTTGTAGTGCTTCTCTGAGCGGCCCGCCTGGTTCAGCGCCTCACAGGTGTAGTGGCCAGCATCCCACACCTGTGCTCTGCCCACCTGCTCGAGGGCGACATGACCCATCAGGGGGTGGCACAGAGCTGGGGTTAGCCCTGGACAGATGTGTGACTGTGCAATGTCACTTTACCTGGCTGTGTCCCAACCCCCCCACCTGGAGCCTGACAGCACCTCCGCGCCTCCAGAAGCTGGGACCTCGGCGGCCTGCCACGGGCCAGGCGCGTGGTGTGGGCTCCCTAGTGGCAGCCCTGCAGGCTCACCCACTTCTCGTCCACAGCCCAGCCTGTCCTGACAGAACAGCCCAGAGGCGCAGGTGGAGGATGAAGCAGGGGGTGGAGGGGACCCTGGGCTCAGGTGTCAGGCCCTGACACGGTGGGCGGTGGCTCCCACTTTGAAGAGTGAAGGGAAGCAGAGGCCGGCATTCCGGGCAGAGGAAACCAAATGGAGGTGCTCAGGGTTGGGGATGATCATATCATAAGGTGTAGAGGCGGGAGGGAGAAGGAGGAGTATGCTGGAGTGGAAGGCGCTTCCCAGTAGCAGGAGGGGCACCTGCCCACCCCCGGCTGACGTGGACGAGCCGTCCTCTGGGGCAGGTTGGGATCTCACAGGCCTTCTCCCTGGAAATCTCTCAGCCACCCCAGAAGGCACCAGTGGGTTTACCGGGGAGAGGCCTGAGGCCAGTGTACTCGGAACACATCCTAGGACGGCAGAGCTGGAGGAGGGGGAGCTAAGCTTAAATCCGGGCTGACCCCAGAGTCCCCGACCCTACACCCCCGCCTGGCCGGGCCACGTGCCGATCCAGGGACTTAAAGGCCCAGGGTGAGGAGGCTTCGGAACAAGGAGTGAGAAACAGGTAGGAAGAGAGCTGCTGGCCCCGGGTGGGGGTGGGGGAACCGGGGCGCTGAGGGCTCAGTCCTGGGGCTTCGTCCTCTGTCCCCACTTGTCTGGAAGCAGCTCTGCCATCGGGAGGATGAGCCCTGGGTGTTGGGTCTGGAGGGGCCTGCAGGGCTGAGCTGAACCTCGCAGGGGCACCCGCAGGCCCCGCCCTGCCCGGGGCTCCTGCCCAAGCCCCGCCGTGGCCTGGGTGGCCGCCTACCTCCAGCAAGGCCCTGTCTGCAGAGAGGCGGACTCCAGGTCCTGGCTCCAGGGGGCGGCCGTCCTTCCGCCAGCTCAGCACAGGCGGGGGCACGGCCTGGCTCTGGCACTCCAGGGCCACGGACTCGTTGACCACCACAGACACATTCAGCTCCTCTCCGAGGATGCTGGGAGGCACTGCGGGGGGCAGGAGAGGGGCTGTCTCGGCAGGTGGGGAGCCCCGGGGCGGCCACGTCCAGCCGCCAGGAGCCAACCCCGGGGAGGGGAGGCCCTGTTAGGGGGCCCACACCCTGCGCTGAGCCTTCTTGTCCTCTCGATGACCTCCAGAGCCGGCCTCAAAACGAGCCCCCAAATCCAAGTGGGATGATGGACTGCGACGGGGTCAGCATCCTGGACCGACTGTATTTAATTGTCCAAGAAGTTACCCCTGAGGGACGGCGGACAAAGGGACCCAGGATTTCTCTGTATTTTATCTTACAACTCATGTAAAAAAGAGCTCAAAATCTCTTTAAAAGTAACAATATTTTTCTTTTTTTAAAACGTTTTCAAAGGCAGGACCCCAGCCACCGTCTCCCCTGAGACCTAAACAACCCGTGCAACGTAGGGGCCGAGCGGGCAGGGTCCCCCATCCTCCGTGCCCACACTGGGTCACGCGTGAGGCCCGGAGACATGACTCGGCCTCCCTGGGGATAACAAGTGGCCGCCGGGAGCAGATGCAACGACACAGGCAGGTGAGCCCGGGCCACACCAGGCCTGTTAACTACACTCTTGCCTCCAGCGATGGAACGGCGCTTCCTCCCCTCCCCTCCCGGGGCTCCACATTTCCCAGAGTCCCTCGTGCCCCCTAGAGAGCCCCGCAAAATCCCACACGAGGACATTTAAGAACAAGAGCGACTACAAGGCTGTTCTCCGTGAGCGTGGCGAGCCCCGTGGCACCCGTGGACGTGGCTGCCACCTTCTCACAGATGAAGGAATGGAGGCTCGGAGACGCGAAGGACTCGCCCAAGGTCATGAAGCTAGGAAGTGGCGGGGGCAGGACTCGAACCCCTTACACTCCAGAGCCGGTGTTCCTAACCACCACCCGGCACTGCTTTCCCCAAAAGGGCTGTGACCCCCATCAGACCCAGGAGAGTGACAACGTCCGGCTCCTGGCTGCTGGCCGTGTGCACCTCCTGCTGTGTCGAGTGCCTTCCCCATCCCCGAGCTTGGATCTCCCGGCTGTGCGGGCCGCTCGCCTGCCCACCTGTCCACAGTGGGGGAGCCCACACGCCCACTGACCCCGCGTGAAGGCAGCCACACTCTCAGGCCGCGGGTCTCACATCCAACCTCCCCTTCTTCCTTCGAATGTGGCCAGACACACCCCAGCCCCACCTTCTTGAGCCACTGGTCTGGACCTGGCGGCCTGCGGGGCCTGAACTCACTGTGGACATGCAGGACGACATCCCGGCGGTCCTCGCCCACTGCGCTCACAGCCACACAGGAGTATCTGCCCGAGTCAGAGGCCCGGGCGCTGGCCAGCGTGAGGACGCGGCCCCCAGGGAAGACCTGCGCCCCAGAAGGAAGCCCACGTGAGGTCATGCACCTCAAGGGCCAGCGCCCACACCTTCCCAAGCTGGCCCTGCTGCTGGGCACGCCCGGCAGCCTGCTCCAGACCCTGGACCCCCAGTGCAGGGGAACCAGAGCTGTACCCCAACCCCAGGACCTCTGCCGATTGCGGGTGGCTCCATCATGCTCTGGAAGGGCCCCCAGAGCTTTGCTGTAGCTAGTGAGCCCTTGGAACGGGGCCAGCCCTCACGTGTAAATTACACAGTGGATTTCAAAGGGTCAATACGAAAAGAAGAATGGAAAATGTCTTGTTGATATTTTTCTATATTGATCGTGTGATGAAATGATGCTTTTTGGATATACTGGGTTAATTCAAATGTATTATTAAAATCGGTTTCACCTATTTCTTCTTACTCATTAATGCAGCTACCAGACAATGTTAAATCACAGACATGACTCACACTCGTGTAGTACATTGTGTCTGGAGACCCCGCTCACGACTTTCCACTTAGTCCGCCTTCCTCCCTCCTGCCAACCGCCCTGGGGATCCCAGCTCCCTCTCCCCTCGGAGCTCCCAGCACCTCCTGAGGCAGCAGGGAGGTGAGCTGGGGCCACCCCGCCCTGCTGACCTGGAGGCCGGAGGTCCCTGCAGTAGACACGGGGTTTCCATCTTTCAGCCACATCAAGGTGGGGCTGGGGCTGCCGGTGGCATTGCAGGTCAGCCGGACGGGGGCACTCAGCAGCACTGGGCCTGGCAGGCTGGGTGGCAGCGTGATGCGAGGAGGCACTGCAGGGCAGAGATGACACAATACAGGCTGAGCCCCGCTGGGGGCAGGACAGGGAGGGCACCTGGCTGGGCATCCCCGAGGGTACCTGGCTGGGCATCCCCGAGGGCACCTGGCTGGGCATCCCCGGAGGGCACCTGGCTGGGCATCCCCACAGGGCACCTTGCTGGGCATCCCCGAGGGCACCTGGCTGGGCATCCCCGAGGGCACCTGGCTGGGCATCCCCGGAGGGCACCTGGCTGGGCATCCCCGAGGGCACCTGGCTGGGCATCCCCGGAGGGCACCTGGCTGGGCATCCCCACAGGGCACCTGGCTGGGCATCCCCACAGGGCACCTGGCTGGGCATCCCCGGAGGGCACCTGGCTGGGCATCCCCACAGGGCACCTGGCTGGGCATCCCCGAGGGCACCTGGCTGGGCATCCCCGAGGGCACCTGGCTGGGCATCCCCACAGGGCACCTGGCTGGGCATCCCCGAGGGCACCTGGCTGGGCATCCCCACAGGGCACCTGGCTGGGCATCCCCACAGGACACCTGGCTGGGCATCCCCGGAGGGCACCTGGCTGGGCATCCCCAGGGCACCTGGCTGGGCATCCCCGGAGGGCACCTGGCTGGGCATCCCCGGAGGGCACCTGGCTGGGCATCCCCAGGGCACCTGGCTGGGCATCCCCACAGGACACCTGGCTGGGCATCCCCGGAGGGCACCTGGCTGGGCATCCCCAGGGCACCTGGCTGGGCATCCCCCAGGGCATCTGGCTGGGCATCCCCACTGGCCACAACCAAAGCACAGGGACAGCCACTCTCAACACGACACCCCACTGAGCAGGTCTCGAAGTTGCTCATCTCATTCTTTCACAACCATCATGAGGCCTCTATAGATGAGAAACTGAGGCACAGGGAGGGCAACCCCTGCCCAGGGTTGACCAGCTAGGAAGTGGCAGCAGCAGCACCTGCTCTTGGGCCTTCTGGTCAGCACTTCATGGGGCTGAGGGGTGAGAAGGGCTGAGGACCCCTGGGCAGGTTTTGTTTTCCAACTCAGAGGTATCAGGTCAAACACTCTCTTACAGGCAGCCCCTCATGGGCAGAAGATGATTCAGTTGTATCTGGAGGACACAAGCCGGGGTGCCCAGGGCTCCTGTCCAGCTCCCCACTGCTCTTAACACAAAGCCCTGACCCATGCACGACCCCGGCCCCTCTGCCCTTCCGTGGCCGCTGCAGGCCCCCAGGTCCTCGGTTCCCAGGTCTGCAGCCTCAGGCCTTGGCAGGCGGTCCCTAGTTAGGCATCCAGCTCCCTGAGACGCCTCCGGACTCCCCAGGCAGGTCAGTGCCCAGCTCCCGGCGCCCAGCTGTGCCTCACCCCCACTGCTCCTGTCACAGCTGTCAGGAAGCAGCGCTCGGGGTGATTGTCTGTCACTGCACCTCCCACTAGCACAAGCTCCTGCATCTGTCTCCTCAGGGCTGCGGCACCAGGGTTTGCCCCATGGCATGTCCCTAATTAACGTGGTTGGACAGAGATGGACAGATGGAGGAACGGCTGGCTGGACAGATGGGTGGTTAGATGGGTGGATAAATGGGCAGAGAAGTGGATGGGTGGTTGGATCAATGGGTGGACAATTGAGTATTTCTATGCACTGATAGAAGGATGGGTGGGTGGATGGATGGATAATGAATAGACAGAAGGATAGATGGATGAATGGATGGATAATGGGTGGAAGAAAAGATAAATGGATGGATGAATGATGAATGAATAAATGAATGAATGGATGATGGATAGATGACTTTTGAATGAAAGGATGGATGAATGGATGATGGATGAATGGATACTGAATGATGGATGATGGGTGAAAGGAAGGATACATGGATGGATGAATGATGAATAAAGAAATGAATGAATGGATGCTGGAGAGATGACTTTTGAATGGAAGGAAGAAAGAATGGATGAATAGATAGATGGATGATAGATGGATGGATGATGGATGGATGGATGAGTAGACTGATAGACAAGTGGATGGAGGATAACTTTTCGACAAGGACCCCTTCAGCCCCAGGGCACTCACCATTGACCCGTAGGCCGTACTGCAGCTCTGTGCGCCCTGCCACATTGGACGCCACACAGCGGTAGCTCCCAGCATCAGAAAAGCGGGCTCTCTCAATGAGGAGAACTCTCCCATCAGCTGACACTGTGACTCCCTTCTGGGCAGAGACTGGCTGGTGGCCCTTGAACCAGGAGATGTCTGGGGGAGAGAAGAGACATCAAGGGGGTCCTGCCGGCCCTTCAGTGCCTGTGTACTAGGTAGTGTTGCCTGAGACAGGAGCAAGGGCAGAGAGGAAGCCCCAGGGGGTGGAGGCTGGGGCAAGCAGAAGCAAGGAAAGTCAAAGCCAGCCCTCATCTCCTCCTAAGTATGAACCAATTGTATCTTCAGTTTGCTTACATCCTGCCAGGGCCCATCCCAGAACTTAACAGGGCATGTACCCCATGGGATGGGGCAATCATCTCCAGGGCTCACTATCCCAGGCAAAACTGGGTGGACCTGCTTCAAATGGGAGACAGGAGATGGGCCCTCCTCCTGGGCCATGCTGGCTGCCAAACACTCACACCCAGCCCCAGGCTGCGGGTCCAGAGGAGAGGCCTAGACAGGCAGGAACCTGGAGGCCCGGGATATCGTCCCAGCCCGGGGCAGCCCAGCGCAGTTACAACCCGAACACGCCCTGCAGGTTGGCTTTAGACGCCAGGCAGCTGCTTCTCGGCCTCTGGGCTCAGTGCACACACCAGCGCAAGGTTCTGGGCCAGAGGGGACCGCACGCAATGGGCACAGGAGAGAGGAAAATGCACAAAGTTGGGAGCAGGGCCTGCTGATTTCATCCTGTTCCGCCCACCGCCCGAGGGGTGCTGGGAGCGCGGGCCAGCCTCATTAGATGGGGACCTGCGGCCGGCTGGGCGAGCTTTCAATCACCAGGAGGGCTCTTACCTGGAGGGGGCACGCCCGAAGCCAGACACTCCAAGGTCACGGAGGCATTTTCCAGCACTGCCTTGTTGGCCAGGACTGGCTCAATGTTGGGGGGCACTAGGGAAGACAAGGAGCAGCCTGGCTTGGTGGGTGTGGACTCCGGTAGCTCAAATCTCAGCCGTCCCGATGCCCCTCCTCAGCCTTCCTAAGGGTTCTGGGCAACTAGCACCCCCCCACCTCATGCCCTCCGACCAAGGAACCCCCCTCCTGAACCACGCACAAGAACAAAGGCTCGGGGTACAGTTTTTTTTCTTCTTCTTCTTCTTTATTGATTTTGAGAGAGAGAGAAAGGGAGAGGGAGAGAAAGAAACATTGATGAGAGACAAGATAGATTGGCTGCCTCCTGCATGCTCCCCCTCACCCCATGGACCTGGCCCACAGCCTGGGCATGTGCCCTGACCGGGAATCAAACTGGCAACCTCTTGGTGCAGGGTCGATGCTCAACCCCTGAGCCACACCGGCTGGGCCAGGCTACAGTCTTCATTGCAGTCGCACAAGGACCACCCCAAAGCCCATCCAGGAACGGTGACAGCCACGAAAAGTGAAAATGCAAGGATCTGCCTATATGTACAAGGACATAAAAGATCCCCAAAACTGCCCTGGCCAGCTTGGCTCAGCAGTTAGAGTGTCGGCCTGCGGACCAACGAGTTGCAGGTTCGATTCCGGTCAAGGGCATGTACTTCGGTTGCAGTTTGTCCCTGACCCTGGTGGGGGTCATGCAGGAGGCAACCAGTTGATGTGTCTCTCTCATATCAATGTTTCTCTCTCTCTTCCTCCCTCCAACTCTATCTAATGATAAACAGAAAAATATCCTCAGGTGAGGATTTAAAAAAAAAATCCCCCAAAATGAATAAGACAAGCAAAGGTAAATATGGTTGTAGAAAAGGGTGTCCCTTAAAAATGCTCTGAAAACAACCCAAAGGGGCCACAGAGCAAATGACTTTCTACTTCTAAAGTCAAGAGCATGACTAGGCAAAAGGAGCAAGCAGAACAGAAACAGACTCATAGACACAGAGAACTTTTTGTTGCTTGCTAGATGGGTGGGGGCTGGGGGGATGGGTGAAAAGATGAAGGAATTAAGAAGTACAAATTGGTTGTTAAACTGATGAACCTCAAAGGGAAGGGGGGAGGGAGGGCGGGATGAGATAAACCAAAGAACTCCTGTGCATCTATGCATAACCAATGGACCAATGGACACTGACAATAGTGTGGGGAAGGCAGGAGGAGGAGGGAATGGGGAGGAGGGTGTCAATGGGGAAAAAGAGAAATATCAGTAATATATTTAACAATAAAGATGAGTTTAAAAAAAAAGCATGACTATGATGTTAAACCCCTCCCCCCCCAGGCCCCCACAGCAGCCCCGGGCCCTCAAGGGACCCTCACCACTCAGCGCCCACGTCCTCACCCAGCACCTTGAGCACCACGTCCCTCCTGCTCTCCCCAGCCAAGTTAGTGGCGGCACAGGTGTAGACGCCTTCATCCCTCAGGTCCACCTTCTCAATCTGGGGCAGCGGGAGGCACAGGTGTGTCATGGGGGTGGGGGCGGGCATGGGGCCCAGAACCGGAAGTCAGTCAGAATGCTGCTGGGACATGGCAAGTGGCCAGGCTGCTGCTGACCCCAGGAGCAGAAGTGAGGCATGGGGACAAGCGTGGCTCTGGGGAAGGAGCTATGAACCACACCTACATTCCAGGGAACCCCTCTGATCTTGGGGGTGCTCCTCTCCCCCCCTTTCTCCCTCTGGGGACACACACTAGGGTAAAGGTGCCCTCCCTCTTCAGGCCCAGCACGCAGTCCACTGAGCGTTCCCAGGCTGAGTGGCTCGTTGCTCTTCCTGCCCCAGGCTGCCGGGGCCCTGCTGGGATCTCCAGAGCCCTAAAAAGTGGCCCGTGCACCAATGCAGGGTTGCACCATCAGCCCTAGGGCCCTGCATGTACCTGCAGGTTCCCCCCTGAGGCTGCCAGGGCCACCCCATCCTTCCACCACCGGAGGCTCGGGGTAGGCACCCCAGTCGCTGCACATCGCAGGGTCACCGGCTGCAGGAAAGGGGCTGTGATGTTCTCCCCCCCGACGATGACCACGGATGGGAGCTCTGGGTAGAGGCAGAGGCAGGAAGGACAGGGTCAGGAGGCGCGCAGTGGGCACCCAGCAACCCCTTAGTGCCTGGGGAGTAAGGAGTGGCCAGGTCTGCCCGCCAGCCGCCCCTACGCAAGCCCCTGGCTTGGGGGAAGAGGGCCGGACAGGAGCCAGCAGGGCAAGTCTTTCCATTCTTCAAAATTATCCCCCCATCCATCTATCCATCCATTCACTGAGCAACTACCCTGTGCCCCAAACTGTACTAGACACAGGGACACAGGAACACAGAATGGTGGCCACTGCGTTGCCCTCTCAGAGCTCCCAGACCTGGGCTGCAGAGATGGACACCAAACAAGCCCTCCCAATACAGTGGGTGGTGAGTTATAGCCAAAAGGTGGTGGTGGTGTGGAGTAACACCGCAGTGAAATCAAGGAGGGCTTCCTGGAGGAAGGGGTGTTTTAGGACAGATCTGAAAAATGAGGAGGAGCTAGCAGGCAAAGGAGGAGAACGTCCCAGGCATGGAAGCAGCATTTGCAGGCGCGGAGGTGAGAGAGCCGATGTATGCGAGGTGTTGAGCGAAGTTCACAGGGTCAGTGGGGAGAGAGGGAAGACTGGGGAGAAGAGAGGGGGCCTGTGGACTGGACAGGTGACAAGTGTGGCAAACAGCTACGACCAGCCTCTCATGTCACATTGCTCTGGGGACCTGGGAGGTCCAGCCCAGAAGCACTGTCGAGAGGAGACCAGCCCCATGTCCTCCCCAGTCCACCGGGCCTGGCGGGGGCACCGACGGCCTGGTCCTCTGGCTGCGCTACGCTGGCCTCACGGCGGCCCTGCCTTCTCACCGAGCACAGACAGCTCCACCTCGGCCCCCGCGGTGCCTGCTTCGTTGGTGGCCTGGCAGGAGAAGAGGCCTGCGTGGCCTGGCTCCACGCGGTCGATGCTCAGTGTGGTCCCCTGGGAGGCGACCTGCACCCCCGCCAGCTCCTCGACTGGGCGGCCATTCTGCAGCCACCTAAGGTTCCAGGGAAAGGGGACGGGCCAGCCTGAGGCCGGGGAAGGCCGGGCCAGCAGGACAAGCCAGGAGGCCTGGCAGCCTCTGCTCGCACTCGGGTCTCTGGCTCGGGGCCTCTCGCATACCGCTGAGAAGGGGGGTGTCTCCTGTCCCCATCCACCCCAAGGTAGGTACTTTCTGCCTACACCCCCCAGCCCAGCCCCGGCCTTCACCACCCATACTCACTGGATAGTGGGCACTGGGGAGCCTGAGGCCTGACAAGAAAGTTCCAGGGGCTGTCCCACGAGGGTGGTCACCTGGCCCAAGCCTTCGGCCACCAGGAGCTGTGGGGGCACTGCAGGCGGGATCCCCCGCTGGGTGTTTAGAGCTGAGCAAACCCTGAACTAAAGCCCTCCCAAGCCCCCAGTGCCCCCAGAGCTAGGCCCAAGCCATACCCCACCACTCAAGTTCCCCTGTAAATGGTCCCTCCTCCAGGAGGCCTTCCAGGAGCACACAAGATAGGGTGGGTGGTCCCCCAGGCCTTCCTTGAGACTTGTCCTGCTTATTCAATGTCTGTCTCACCACCAGACCCGGGGCTCAGGAGCCCCACCTGCCTTACCTCCAGCAGGCGTGGGCCAGCCCAGAGTTAACGCCTGAGAAACGTCTGACCAATGGAAGAAGCAGGGGAAGGCCCCACCCTGCCCATCCCAGGACGGCCACCCACACTCAGCCCAGCCTTGGGCCTCTAACTGTCTACCCCACTGACCGGGAGCAGCTCCTAGAAGGGGCTTCGCGCACTGGCCCCCGGGAGGGACGGGCGGCGGGGTGCACAGCCCGGATGACCAGGTGGGACAGGCCCGGGCTCACCTTGCACGTCCACGACATACTGCAGCACGGCCTCCCCCGCGGGGCTGCTGGCCACACAGCTGTACAGGCCCCCGGAGGCCTCCCCCAGGGTCTCCAGGCTCAGCACGCTGCCGCCCGCCTCCAGCCACGTCCCGTTGCTGTCCGCCAAGGGCAGCCCCTCGTGGTACCAGGACAGGGTGGGCGGAGGGCGGCCTCTGGCCACACACTCCAGCCCCAAGGGTCTCCCAGCCACCGCCTTCACTAAGTGAGGCCCTTCCTCTGCGCCCTGGATGGTGGGTGGGACTGGGGAAGAGGCGTAGGGGCTACTCAGGGACCAGAGCTCAACACCAGCCCTGGTTAAGCCCCTTGAAGACCCCACATCATGTGACAAGCCCCCTCCCTCACCTGCACCAGCTGAAACCCTCTGTTCAGAAATCAGCCCCTCCAGGCCCCTGCCCCAGACCCTGGCTGGAAGCATTCTCTCCCTCTCTGCCTCCTGGTGGCACCTCCTTGTATCTTCTCTGCACCACCTGCTACTCCTGTGGGCTCATCATAAGCAGGACAAGCGCACAGTAGGTCTCAGTATCCACTGAACTCAAAGTGATGGGCTCCCCAGGCTGGAGATCGAAGTCCCTGTTCCTATGAGTCCCCTCTCTGGCCTGCGGTACTGACTGGGGCAGAACCCAGCCCAGACGGGCTGTGATAGCCCAGTGGGTAGCCAGGCTGAGGGCTTCTCCCTTCCTCTTGGAGAAGGCCGCCATGCTGCTGAGCCCACAGGGCCATCGCCAGGGGACAGGGGATACTAATGGACTGGGATGTGCCCCTCGACCTTGTTCAGGTCACACACTTCACATCAATTTCCAGGAGGTCCTCAGACCCTCGAGTAAGAGCCCCAAGCTGCATCTCAGCTCATCCGCACGGACCCCGCACAGCCCAGCTTCCTTCTGGGGTCCCTGGAGCCCCAGCGCCCATGCCCGCTTCATCGTTGGGGGCCAGAGCTCCTGAGCCGACTACTCGTCAGGGGCAGGGTGACCCCACTGGCCTGCATTCTGCCCTCCAAGCTCACCAGGCCCTGCCACCCACACCCCTTCTCCTCCGAGTGCCCTGCACAGCCTCAGAGCCGAGCTCCTCGACGGGCCAACGCCAAGGTTAACAGTGCAGGACGTAGGGCCAGTCCCGGTGTGAACCGGGTGCCATCCCATCCTACTGGGCTGAACTCGAGCCCCAGAGCCCACCACATGCCTCTGTAAGTGGAGGGACAAGGGCCCCCAGGCCGATCAGAGGAGCTGAGGCTGTGCCCCAGGGGGTCTGGCTCACAGTAAGGGATTAATTCAGAGCAGTAATTTTAGTAGTGGTCATGAGTGTCTGGGCATGGTTTCGTGGAAAGCCCTAAATCTTGAGGGGAGACCTGGATTTTCCACTCGGCTCTGCCTGGGCCCCTAGACAGGCCTCCTAATCCTGGCCTGTTTCCTCGCCTGTAGGAGGCGGTGACACAGAGATGACCCTCCTCCTCTGACCACTCCCTTCACTGACCCAGGAGACAGACGGAGGCCAGCGCAGCCCAGCCCCTCCCTCTGCCCACCCAGCCGGCCCCCGCTCGCTGCTGACCCCTGGCCGCTCACCATAAACCTGCAGCCTGGTGGCCTTCTCCGCGACCCCCACAGCGTTGCTGGCCTTGCAGGTGTAGAGGCCGGCCTGGGAGCCCCGGGCCTGCCCCAGCTGCAGCTGCCGACCGCCCCTGCTGTAGACGGCCTCCGCGCTGGGGGGCAGCGGGGCCCCGTCCTTGAGCCAGGTGATGTCAGGGGCCGGTGCTCCTCGGGCCTCACACAGGAACCGCACCGGCAGGCCCTCCATGACAGCCACCTCGCTGGTCTCGTTGGAGCCCCGGATGGTGGGGGGTGCTGGGGACAGTGGGGGGCAGTCACAGGGAGCCCCTGAGGCCGCTGGTGCCCCACGCCCCGAGTGGCACACGCCACAGGCTCCAACTGCAGGACAGGGGGGTCTGGGGACGGGCAGAAGAGGCCAGCTTGGGGCACGCCGACATGGGAAGCCAGCTGGGTCATCACAAGGGGTGTAGAAGAGGGGGCTGGGGGCTCAGCTGGGGCTCTGGACCCCACTCTGCCTCTAATTGGCTGTATGACCCAGGTAGGTCACTCCTCAGTCCCCCCATCTGTAAAATGGGGGCTAAACTCAATCAGGGGTTCCCATGTGGCAGGAAGCAGGCTGCTGGTGGTACCCAGATGAGCCTCAGGGTTTGTGGGCACCACGTGGAATAGCCCTGCGGCCCACAACGGACCTGCTACGCCCTCCCAATCTCCTCCTGGCCAGAACACGACACAGGAAAAGGCTTGTTGGGTACGACTCCGTACTCAACCTTTCTAGCACTTTCTATCCAGCCCTTCACCACAGACAGCAGACAGCCCAGCCCCCTCCGCGGGCGGCTCGTGCCTGAGCTTCTCCAGGTCCTTCTGTGCATTTGGTTTTGCAGCTTCCTCCCACGAAGGCCAAGGGGACCTGGTTTCCCACTTACGGCTGAGATATTAAATATCTTTTTAGATAAACATGTTTCGGTGTAAAGAAAGTGATTCGATTTAAAGAAAAAGCTGAAGAAAGGGTCACATCGATGGTGTCAGGAGTAGTGAAACTTGCGAAGTGGGTCGGGACCGGGCTTGGGAGAGTTGGTGCGGATTTCCTGTCCCTCCCTTCCCCAGCTTTGCTGGACTGGGGTTCCCCTCGGGCTGCCGCTTCTGCCCTGGCCCCTTCCCTGTGCAGTGGCAGCCCCGGGAAGCCTGGCCAGCAGCCCGGGCCGGGGCCGGGCTCACCATGGATTCTGAGCTGGAAGTCCTTGGCCTGCTGGCCCGCGGGGCTGAAGGCCACGCACTGGTACCGCCCCTCGTCCCCCAGGTGACTGCTGCTGATGCGGAGACGCTGGCCATTCTCCTGGAGCTGGATGTGCGGGTCACCGGGAAGGACAGGCCTGGGCAGAGGGTCAGAACAGTGCGAGTCAGGCCGGGGCGGGCAGGGCGGCCGCACAGATGACAAGGAAGCCTGAGAGGGTCACAGTCTCGAAAGGTGCAAACAGTCCAAGTGCCATCGGCAGGTGAACAGACAAAACGTGGCGGATGCCCCAGTGCGTTTAGAGAAAGGGCCGGCTGACACCTGCTACACCCAGCCGAACCCCAAACTCTGTGCTGAGTGAAAGAAGACAGGCACCAGAGGTCACCTGCTGTGCAGCTGCAGGAAATTCCCAGGAGCCGCAGGTGCCTCTCCGGAGACAGTGGCGGCGGGGGAGGGGCGGGGGAGGGGCGGGGGAGGGGCAGGCGGGACTGTTAGGGGTACTGGGTCTCCTTCGGGAAGATAAACTGTTCCGGAACCAGACAGAGGGGACGCTTGTGCCAACTGTGGACGTGCTAAATGCCACTGAGCTGTGGACTTTAGAATGGTTCATTTCACGTTACATGGATTTTACCTCAAAAAAAAGAGGATTTTTTTTTTTTAAAGGAAAGCTGAATGATGATGAGAAAACCCTGTTGAATGAGCGCAGGGTCTCACGGGTGATCCTGGGCTGGGGTGGGAGGTGCCCACGCTGCCCTCTGCCTGGGTCCTCGTGGCATGAGCAATGTCTGTCAACCCCCACAGAGCTCAACCTCCCTGGAGCCCCGCAGCCTCCTGGCCCAGGCCTGGGCACCCCCACGCCGTCCGCCAGGCGGGCCACTCACTGCCTGTCCTTGGTCCATTCCACTTGGGGCGTGGGGACCCCTGAGGCCCGGCACTCCAGCTCCACCTCAGCGCCAGCCAGGCCCAGCACCTCCTGGGCGGCCCCGGCTCCAAGCACGGAAGGTGGGACTGGGGGCGAGAGGGGGAGGGGCGAAAATGCTCAAACCTGCAAGCCCCGCCCACTGCGGGTCCCCCTGCCTGGTGCCCCCTTCCTTCTATGTCCTGCCAGGGAAGCTCCCCAGAGCCCCGACTGGCCCGGCCCACCCTGTGCCTCCTCGGCCACCCGCACTGCCCTCTTGCAGCATGGAACACGGGGACAGGGACACGACAGTCACTACTTGGCTGATTATGTGACGGTCGAATGTCTGCCCCAGCCGGGTAGGGTGTCGGCCCCTCTGTGCCCTGCTCTCAGCACACAGTGTCCCCCTCCTGCGCCCCCTCCCCCGCCTCACCACACCCTGGGGCCTGGGGGCTCAGGCGTCACTCACTGAGCACCAGAAGTTCGAAGTCTCTCTGGGCGGTGCCCGCCTGGTTCTCCGCCCGGCAGGAGTAGAGGCCGGAATCCCCCTCCTGGATGCTGGGAAAGTGGAGGGCCTGGGCCTCGTTGAGGAGGCGGTGGCTGCCCCCCTCCACCTTGGGGATCTGGGCAGAAGAGGTCAGAGGGAGCTGGGGAGCCGGGTCTGGCCACCCTCTGCCATTAGCAACAAGGAAACTAAGGCCCAAGAAACTGGTTGGGGACAAGAACCGGGGGCTTCTGACTCCTAGAATGGTGCTGTGCCCTCTCCACCATACAGCCCCCCAGGCTTGATTGTGGGACCTCAGTCTTCCCCTGTCCCGAGCCCAGTGCATCCCGAAAGACACCTGTCACACCTCCCTGCCACACTTGGCACACCAGGAACTTGTCCAGAAGGCCCGTACCCTACCCATATCCCACCCACAGCCTGGCCGCCCCAGGGGCCACCTACCAGCTGTCCATCCTTGAACCACATGATCTCAGGGGCCGGAAAGCCATGCGCATCGCATTCCAGCGTCAGGGGCTGCCCCGCCATGCCTGACACGTTGGCCCTGCGTCCGTTGTCCCGGATGCTGGGGGGCACTGGGAACCAGGAGAGGAAGAGGAGCCTCGCTCCCTGAAGCCACGGCTGCCTGGACCCTGCCTGGACAGGCAGCCTAGATTCTGGGGCCCCCGGTTGTGCCCCGGCAGTGGCACCCCTCTCGGACACTCAGCTTTAAGAGATGCTGGAGGCCCAGCCCCTGCAGTTCTACACTCAGCCCATTGTCATGGTCCCTGCAGGGGTCCCTGAGTCAGAAGCTCGGAAGGCGGGGCCTGGCTCTGTCTTTGTGAGCAACGTCCCAGGCACGTCCTTGCAGGGCAAGCCGGGCAGCCGGCCACCGGGAGGCGGGAGGCGGCCAGTAGGAGCCCTACCCCCCAGGACGGCCAGGTGGAGGGCAGGGGCTCCCATTCCCCGCACACGGCACCGTGGGTGGGGGCAGGGGAGCTGCAGGGAGCTGAGGGAAGGACATGGACCTCCGGCCACTTGCAGCAGGTTCGGTAGAGGTGGGCCATCGGCGCTCGTTTTAAAACGAAGTCACCTACTGGGCCACTGAAACACCACTAATGGAGTTCCAGGCTCTTCCCTCTCACTGTCCCTGTGGGGGTCTCTCAGGGGAACGGGGTGCCCATGCATCCTGCTGCTCTCCCGGTGCCCTCAGGCCCTCCCCACCCCGGGCACCGGGTGAGCTCTGCTCCAGCGGAGGCGTGTCCGGCCGCCCAGCTCGGGGCCCCGCTCACCGTGGACCACCAGCTTGGCGCTCCTGGACGCGGAGCCCGCCTCGTTGGCGGCCTGGCACGCGTAGTCCCCGCCGTCGGTGGGAGAGACCGAGGCCAGGAGCAGGGAGCCTTCATCCAGCACCGCCAGGCCCGGCCGGCCATGCAGCGGCTCTGAGGACGGGCCCTTCCGCCATGTGACCTGGGGCTTGGGTGTCCCTGGCCAGGCACACGGAGCCATGAGCATGAACATTCTGCCCTCCCCCGTCCACACCCCCACTGTCCCTGTGAGCACACCGCTGACCCCCACCCCAGGCTGCATGTCTTGTCTCCCTGGGCCCTGGGGCCATGGCACGGGAGCCCGGAGCTCTCTGGTTCCCTCTGGAGCCCCACCTGCCTGGAATGGCACCCCAGCACGCCCCAGCCCCTTCCTGCCGGCGTTTCCTTTCTGCCACCACCTCCGACTCTCTCACGGACATCAGTGTACTTGCTTAGGGTCCTCTGTCTACTGTCTGTCTCCTGACCAAGGGCTGGGTCTTTGCTTTATTCCTGCCGCACCCCAGCGGCAAGCTCAGTGCCTGGCACGTAGTAGGTGCTAAGGAGGAGCAGGAGTCTGTGGGGCCACTCCCCCAAACTCACAGGTCAGCCTCCTCGGCACCTCTGCCCCCCCCCGCCCCCCCTCCGTCATCCTCCACCACCGCCATCCTGTCATTGCCAATACTGTCATCACCAACACCCCACGCTTCACTGCCACCTCCCTGGAGCCGGGGTGCTCTTTGCAGACACGCCCTGCCTCTCTCACTCTGAGAGGAGGGCCATCGGAGTGGGCCCTCCCACCTGGGTGGGCTTGGGGGACAGGATCCAGATATGACCCGTTCAAGGCACCCTAAGTGTCATCTCTTTCAGGGTTACTCCACTCTGCACTGGCTGCCAGGGAAACGGACGGCCCTTTGGGCAGCTACCCCCAGGGTGTTTCCTCCTGGGGTCCTCTGCAGTTTCCTGTCGGGGTGTCCCCCGCTAGGGACCTGCCCCCCACTGCGGGGACATGTGCATGAGCCCACAACAACACAACACATGACACACGGCACACAACATACCACACACACGACACACGGCACACAACATACCACACACAACACACAACATCCCCCACACAACACATGGCATACCACACACAACATACCACACACACGACACACGGCACACAACATCCCCCACACAACACACAACATCCCCCACACAACACATGGCATACCACACACAACATACCACACACGACACAACACACAACATACCACACACACCATACATATGACACATGACAACACAACATATAACATACCACACACACGCACACACGCTGTTCCCAGCACCTTCAGCTTCTCGGGCGGCCCCACCCACCTATCCCATCGCCCCCCAGGGGACGGGACTTCAGGGCTGCTGGCCTGGAGGTGCACTGGGTTCTGAACCCTGGACCTTCCTCCCGCATTAATTCACTTATTTTTGTTTTGAATCCAGCGGTACAGAGGCTAGAGGACGCACTGGGCACCAGAAAGGCAGCCTTCCTGGCTGGCGGTGGGGAGTGGGAGGGGGAAGTGAGGTGGGGAACACGTGCTCACACTGGAGCTTTTTTTAAGGCAAAAGAAAAGAAAAGAAAATCTGACCTGCAAGAGAGCTCCAACCACAGACCTGCCCTGTGGGCGGCGGTTCCAGGGCACGGCTGTCCCTGAAGTCTCTCCCCTCCCCTCCCACTCCCATTCTACAGGGGCCGAGACCGGAGCCACGGGGTGGCACGGAGCAGTGTCACTCACTGCGGGTACCAGGGCTCCTGCGTCGCAGGCCCACCAGGCCCAGTGCCAGCCCTCTGAGCCCTCCAGCCCACAGTCACATGGCTGGTGACTGCCAGGGCCCAACACTGCCACCTGGCAGCCACCTGCTTGAAAAGGAAGGCGGCCAGGGGCAGGTGCCTGCCAGGGCAAGGCAGTGCTGATCAGAGAGGGCTCTGGCTATGCTGAAGCCTCGGCCAGAGGACAGGACCCCTGAGGCACCAAGGACAGGAGGGGGCTGGGCGGGTCCCCCCTCACGGAACAGCTGCTTGCTGTTACCAGAGACCCACACGAGGTGGCGCCATGGTCAAGGGCAGAGCTGCTGGGTCCCTCCAGGTGGGCTGCTCTGCAGACAGGACCCATTTGGTGCCTGCTTCCTACCTGCCTCTCCCTCCATCCTGCTCCGGGGACTTCCCTGGGCCCGGTGGCAGGAGGAAGCACAGCTGAGCCCAGACCCAGCTCCCGGCTTCGGCCAGGCTTTCGGTAGGCCGGCCCTGGCCCCTCAGAGATCCCGACACCCAGCCTTCCACAGGGTGCCGTCGTGCACAGAGAAGACAGCGTGCCTTCTCCCCAGCCCCAGCAGAGCCCAAAGTCTAAAGCAGCAGCTCGGCCGAGAACGGGCGTGCCGGGTGCACAGGGTAAATCATCCGTTCTCTCAACGTTCATCTACTCAGGCCCCTCGAGCCCCTGCTGTGTGCCAGGTTCGCTGCCGGGACCTACGCCCATGCTGCCTCGCTGGGCCCTCACAGCAGCCCTGCGCGGAGGGCCTGGCATGACCCCCCTGGACAGACAGGAAAACGGAGGCTCGGGAAGGAGGTGTCGGCTGCCCCAGCTCACACAGCCTGGGAGGTTCAAGGCTGCACAGTTGACCCCAAGGGTGGCTATCACCTCCCACGCTGAGCTGCTGTCCCAAAGGGGCCTCAGAATGGCTGGTTTGCCCAGGACTGCATGAATCTGTCCTGAGAAAGTCTGGGGCCTGGGGAGAGGCAGGGGTCACTGAGCCCCAATCCACAAGGACCCTCGGGCCTTCCTCGGCCCCATCTGTTATAAACCCCAGGTGCAGACGGGCCCGGGGCTTAACTGGGCATTGCGGCTGGGGTCAAACCACACCACACTTTGTGAGTCACCTTCTGGCTGTGTGACCTCAGGCAAGCTTCTTAACCCCTCTGGGCCTGTATTGTCCCTAATGAAAAAGAGCTGATGCTAATACCCCTCCTGGGGGGTGTCCATGGGATAAAATGCCTGGCATGGCCCTGGCTAGAAGTGAGGGTGCTATAACCCACCATAACCCATGGCACTGCCCAGAGCGTGAGCCAGGGCGCCGGAACGTGGATGGAAGCCCCTCCCCAGCCGGGCCCCCCCCAGCCCAGCCTCACCTCTGGCGGGGCATGGCAGGCTGGCGTTCTCTCCCGCCACTCTCTCCAGCAGCCCGTTGGTCTCATCGGGCCCCCAGTACGGCGGCTCTGGTGGGAGATGATGTGGCCACACTCACACCCCTGAACCCAAAGATTGGTCCAGGGCCAGTGGGGAGGGCGCCCCCCCTCCAGAGCCCCAGCTGGACATAAGAGGGTGCACGCCCTGTTCTCCAGTCCTCAGCCTCAAGGTGAACAAGTCAGGCCGTGTTGCTGGCTGGCCCCCCACAGGGTGGTCCATGGAGAAGCCACCCGGGCCATGCAGGGCCCCACGGGCGGAGAGGCTGGGGTTGGGCTCTCAATGGCTCCGGGCGGAGAATCGTCCTGCCCCGCGCTCCCCTCCAGCCGCGCTGTCCAAGCTTGTTCTCATTCACAGGCGGGAATGCTAGCGCCACGGGCCCAGCCCCTCCTACGCACCCGGTGCTGAGCACACTGCCTCGCTGCCCCTCACTCATCAAACCCATTTTACAGGTGAGAAAACTGAGGGTCAGAGAGTGTGAATGACTGGCCTACGGTTGTCCAGCTGTAAGGGGCCACGCACTGCTGACAAAGGCTCCCTGACACCCCGGGGGCTGGGCCCAGGAGGAAGGCGGGGCCAAGCAGGCCCTGAGAGACAGGCAGCTCAGAGGCCCAGGCTGTTGCTGGGAAGGTGGGGAGAGGTGAATTCTGGGTTCAGGGACTCACCCAGCACCCTGAGCTCCAGCTCCCAGGCGTCCACCCCAGCGCTGTTGGAGGCCTCGCAGCGGTACGTGCCAGCATCGGAGGTTTGGATGGCTGCAAAATGGATGGAGCCCTCGGGCCCCTCGACCGGCAGGGCCACCCCGTCCTTGGACCAGTTCAACTTGGGCTCTGGGGTGCCCTTGGCCGCGCAGTTCAGGTCCAGAGCTTCACCTGCCAGAACCTTCAGGACCCTTGGGCCTCGCTGCACCTCAGGGGTCACTGACAGGGACACAGGGAGGGGTTCAAGGTGGGGGCTCTAGGTGGGGAGCCACAGAGGCCAGCCCCATAGAGAGGGCTCCCCTAGCTCCTCCCAACCTCCCCACCCCCATTCCTCCAATCCCCTGTTCCTCATCTTCACCCCAGACCCAAGTGCATCCCACACCATTTGAGGACCACCACCTGGGAAATATATTAGTGCTGGATGGGGAAACTGAGGCCCAGGGGCAGAGGGGCTGACTCAGGGTGGGTGCAAGGCTGGGAGGCAGCACGCACAGAGAAGGAGGCTCAAATCCCAGCTCTGCCCTCATGGCCACGGGACCCTGCGTGGGCCGGAGTCTCAGTTTCCCCTCATCACAAAGGCGCCCCAGGATAAGAAGAGCTGCTCAGACCCAGCCTCCAGCAGGGCCTGACTGTCGTGGCTGGAATCATTCCCATGCCCCTCTCTCCCTGTCCTGAGGTCGGGAGGCTGGTGGTGGTCACTTCTTTCTCAGGAGCGTTTTCCAGGGACCCCCTCCCCCACATCTCATTTGGTCCTTCCCATGGGGCAGGCAAAGCCACACTCATTGCAGTCACCCACGCCCTCAGCGAGAGCGGCCCCAACCCTGGGTCTGTGTGGCCAGGAGCCTCCTGGGGGTTTGGACCGGGGGTCCAGGAAATTTTTGGGACCCCACAGGCTACCCTACTCTGAGTGCCGCATGGGAGACGAGGACAAGTGTCCTGGGCCCTCGGGGGAAGCTGAGGAACACCCACTCCCTTCCCAGTTTTGGAGGAAGAGCGCAGGAAAAAACCCTCACGTGGGAACCTGGCCCTGGGCAGAGATCAGCCCCGTGGCCCAGGGCACAGGTGTACACGCCCCGTCCACGCCACTCCACACTTGCTGAGGACAGTTCCAGCTTCCACCCTGCTGAGCACCCTTCTGACAACTATGAAGTAAGCATTTTACAGAGGAGGAAACGGAGGCTCAGAGAGGCCAAGCGGCTGGCCTAAGGTCACACAGCCAGGGGTGGCAGAACAGGAGTCACCCCAGCCCTGCTCATCACCCTGCCCTCGGCTGCTGCGTCTGTCGCTCAGGCTGGAAAACTCAGCGGACCTCTGAGACCCTGCCTCTCTGAGCCTCAGCCTGCCCACCCGTAAAATGGGAAGTTAGCTTAGATAAGGGGTTGGCTTTTTCTGTGAAGGGCCAGATGGTAAACATTTCAGGCTTTGCAGACCAACACGTCAATGTCTCGACTCTGTTTCCGGCGTGAAAGCAGCCACAGACCAAAGGTGGAGGACCACGCGTGGCTGCGCTCCAACAAAACGTGTATTTATGGGCACTGAAGCTTGAATTTCATATAATTTCCACACGTCACAGAATAGTGTCCTTTCCCCGTCATTTTCAAAGGCAGACACCATTCTCCACGTGGGACCATATGAAAGTAGGAAATGGGCTGGACGTGGCCCGAGGGCCTTGGTCATCGACCCCCATGTGATTCCTCGGGGCTCTGGAGATGACAAGCTCCCTGACTCCTTGGTGGGGTGACCACCAGCTGGCTTCTGTGAATGGGACCCAGAACCTCTTTGTGGTGGCCTCTCCCAAACCCCAAATCCTTACTGCCCTAGGTCCCCGCTGGGCCCAGGCCTCTGTTCTCAGGGGCCTCTGAGCAGCATCTCCAGGCCCGAGCCAAGGGGTGCAGGAGAGAGGGAGGGAAAGGAGACAGAGCTGGAGACAGGCAGGATGTAGGGGTGACAGGGAAGTGCTGGAGGACACCACGAAGAAGTGGCACATAGGGCTGAGGGAGGGGCACGAGAAGGCCTGAGAAAGACAGGGCAGGACAATGGGTGTGGCAGAGCCACCAGCCCGGGCCCTACCTTGCACCCCAAGGCTGTAGTGCCGAGAGGCAGACCCTGCGGGGTTGCTGGCTCTGCATTCGTAGACACCGCTGTCAGCAGCCTGGGCCTGGGCCAGACGCAGGGAGCCCGATGGGAGGAGACGATGCCTGCAGGAGTGAGGACACGGGTGAGACCCCACTGACCCCAGGCCTCAAGACCCACCTCGAACCAGCCGCCTCCCCCAGGAAGCCTGCCGGGACTAGAGCAGCATCCACCGCCCACCCTCACGCCTCCCCCACCCCTCCTCCGCTTCCCTGACCACCAGGCCAAGGCCAGGTCCCACCCTAATGGGTGAAACCGAGAGCCCTGGAGGAGGAGTCTGCGGCTTGGGTTCCAGTCCAAGCTCTGAGCCTTTCCCAGCTGGACGAAGAGAGTTCCTTCACCTCCTGGGGTCCCCATTTTCTCATCTGCAAACGGGCTGGAGAACAGGTCCTACTGGCTCGGCCCAGGGCCCAGCCCCTGGTGCTGCGGATGCCTGCTGACCCCCCCTGACGCACACCCTTCCCTGAGGAGGGTGAGGTGCTGGGGGCTGAGGCTGTATTTGGAGGCCCTTCCCATGGCTTTGGGGGAGAATCTGCCAGCCCAGAGGCCCGACTCCACATCCAGTGTTTGTGGGGTTCTCCCGTCCAGCACTGTGTTGCGCCCTTAGGAGGAAGCTGCCCCCCCAATCTGGCCCACCTTGCTGAAGTCACCTGGCCCACCCCACAGGGCTCTGGGACCCCCAGCCAGGCTCATGCTGCTGGGCTGCAGACATGATACCACCACCCTCGCAGCCCCTGCCCCATAGACAGAGAGGGCAGCTGTGGCTATTGGCCCTGGCTGGCCTACACGCAAGTGGTCAGCAAGGGGATGGGGACTCTAAGGGCCAACCCCCCAGGTTACAGCTGGGCTCTCGGGCCCCATTCCCATTCTGCTGAGCCTCAGTTTTCACCTCTGCAAAATGGGGGTGACAGTAATCGCCATATCCCAGGCCGTAGCGAGCAAAGTGCTGGGCGTGTGCTTATCAAACAGGTCACTATTGCTGGCCATTCACTCTCTGCATGACCTTGAGCTGCTAGCTTTGCTCTGCGGGACTCCTGTATCCCCACTTGTAAAGTGGGGTAGTGACCCCTCCCTCTAGTTTGTCTGGAGCGTCCAGCAGGCACTTGGGCGGTTCTCTGAGAGCAGTTGTGAATGATACACTGGGCAGTGGTCTCGTGAGCCCTGGCACTGGAGCAGACCAGCTGGGCCCAACCCTGGTCTGCCATGTGCTTGCTGTGTGGGGATGGGCAAGTCACTTAACCTTTCTGTGCCTCAGTTGTCCCATTTGGAGAACATAGGCAACAGTAGTAATTATCGAGTTGCCCAGACACCCGGATGACCTAATTCACAGCCCAGTGCCTGGAACAGAGTAGGACCCAACAAAGGTCACCGTTCCCATTGTGACAGCAGTGCACCCATAAACAATACCCAGTGCAGTTTTGTGCTGTTTAAAACACATAATGGCATCATGAGTATGTGGGTAGGTCTCATCCATTCATTTTTCACGGTTATATAGTATTCCCTTATGTGACCATGCCACAGTTGATTCATTCTCCCCCTATTGGTGGACATTTAAACATTCCGATTTTTCTTTCCTTCCTTCCTCCTTTCTTTCCCTCCCTTCTTTCACCACCAGAGCTCCCTGCACAGAGCTGTGTGGCATGGACCCCCACGCACAGGGCAGGACTCCTGGGCCACAGACCTGAACCCATCAATCTTACAGGGAGAGACTTCATCACTCACACCTTGTAGGACAGGGCTTCTCATCAGAACCTCCTCTCTGTATGTGAATCATGCAGAATCCCAGGCCCCACCCAGAGTCTCAGGGAGGGGGGGTGGAATTGGGGTTTTACCAAGGTCCCAGGTGGCTCTGAGACAGGTGATCAGGACACTTCCCCTTGGGAACATTGCCCAGGGACACAAGGAAGTGTCCCCACTCTGAGAGGCAGAGCAGATGGGACAGCAAGTGACCCCGGTGTGGACGGCTCTTCTGCCTCTTACAGGCTGACCTCAGGCCAAGGGCTGCACCTCCCTGAGCCTCATGTCCTCACCGGGACTCACAAGAGATGTGAATACCAAGTGACATGCCGCACGCAAGGCCCACAGTGCCCGGGATATAGTAAGTGCTCAATTAACAGCCCTGCTGTTAGTAAGAATCCCCTCCCGTAGTGTCTGAGCCCTCGGCCCCCAGTCTCCAATAAGCGGGCAGCCCTGAGCAGATCCAAAGTGGAGGGAAAAGACCACACAGTTCTGTATGTGTCCCAGTGACAGGCAAGCATCTCCCCTGTGTGGCTCCACCCCCTTCCCCAGCTTGGCTTTCTCATCTATTTTTTTTTTTTTTTTATCCTCACCCGAGGATATTTTTCCATTTTTTGTACAGATAGAGTGGGAGGGAGAGAGAGGAAGAGAGAGAGAGAGAGAAACATCGACGTGAAGGGACACATCGAGTGGCTGCCACCCGCACGACCAACCAGGGCCGGGGACAAACTGCAACCGAAGTACGTGCCCTTAGCGGGAACCGAACCCGGGTCTCTCCGGACCGCAGGCCGACGCTCCAATCGCTGAGCCAAACCGGCCAGGGCTCTCATCTATTTTTTTTTTAAGTTGAATAATGCTAACATCCCCCAAACAAGGACCCAGTCGGTTGGAGGCTGGAACACACAATCACACCTGGGGCGAACCTCAGCTGGCAAAGCAGGGCCAGCGTGGGTCAGCGGAAAGAGGTCTGGGCTGGGGAACAAAGGTCTGGATCTGAGACCCAGTGTCTGCTATCGACGTGCTGTGCAGCCTCAGGCAGGGCAGTCAGCATCTCTGAACCCCACTGCCTTCCTATTCAAAGAGGCAGCTCTGGGCGCCTTTATCTCAGAGGTTGCCTTCTCAGACGGTCAAGGCCACAGAGTCCCTTGCTCCCTCCCTTTCCAAGTCCTTAAAGGGGTAGGAAGTGGGAGCTCCCGGAAAAAACGATAAGGAAACTCTCAGAAGTGGAAACAATTCTCAGCAATCAGACAGGCATCTTGTCGTTCCTGGGCAGCCCAGGTCCCTTCCCCGGAAGAGAATGCTGCTCGCTCTGTCACCAAGGAAGAAAGCAAAGACGTGAGTCCATCTCCAGATGGACACGCTGAGCCGCCCCCCAGGGCTGTGCTCACTTTCCCTGCCTCACCGGAACCACCCCCACGCCCACGGCTGCCCACTGCTTGCTGGACATAATCCAGTATCACGGCTGTATGGACCACAGACCAGTCCCCCGATCCCACCCTACCTGCCGGGGTAGCACTTGACCACGGTTCTTCCTCAGAGGGGAGGTCCATCCCACCTCCTCTCCTCTGCACATGCTGTTCTTCCTACCTGGGACACTCCTCCACCTGTTCCCCTGGAGCACCCTGCGCAAACCGCAATACTTGGACATCACCTCCTCCAGGAAGGCTGCCTTGATGCCCCAAGGCCTGCAGGTGCATCCTACGGACGCCCACAGTTACCTGTACTTTCCCCCGTCGCAGTCCTTACCAACCGGCTTGTGACCCAGCTCTCTTCCCACTTCCCAGAAACTTGGGTGGGTTTGGGGGCTGCAGCCCAGGGTGAGGTCCGGGGCCAGAGAGAGATGGAACGAAGTGGGGAGCACACTGCTGCTGTGTGTGGTGTAATTAGCGGCAGCTGCTCCATCGGGTGGCGTGAGTGTCCAGATGGCTCCGTGCGGTGCCCAGATTCTGGGGAATTTCCTGTTTATGACAGCCACTGGGCTCGAGCCTTTGCTGGCCGTCAGCAGAGTCACAACCACACAGACGGGGGGTGGATCTGAGAGGGACCCACCTACCCTGCTGGGCCCCTCTGCTCCTGGGAGCCCCCAGGGGGACCCACCTGCCCAGAGCGGCCAAAGGGCACCTGATAGAAAAGGCACCTGAGCCCTGGCCGGTTTGGCTCAACGGTTGGAGCGTCGGCCGCGGACCAAAGAGCTGCAGGTTCGATTCCGGTCAAGGGCAGGTACCTTGGATGCTGTGTGGTCCCGGCCCTGGTCGGGGTCGTGCGGGAGGCAACCAGTTGATGTATCTATCTCTCTCACATCGATGTTTCTCTCCCCTTTTCCACTCTGTCTGAAAATAAATGGAAATATGTCCTTGAGTGAGGATTTAAAAAAACGAAAAGGCACCTGACAGAAAGGGCTCCGCAAGCCCCAGGCCACCCTGCCCGGCTCAGCCCCGGCTCACACCTGCGCTGCAACCCCACTGAGTTCCCCGCCAGCTCCCTTCACCCCGTGTTCAGGTCAGCCACCCTGTACCCAGGCAACGCCCTGCTCCTGGGCACAAGCACCTGGAGCCATTACACCCTTCCTCACACCCGTGACCACCTGTCACTGGCGAATGGCTCAGTGAGGGGAGAGGCCAGGTGTGCCCAGGTTCCTGCCATGTCCCAGCCCTTAGCACAGGTCCTGACCCACTGCAGGTGCTCAGTGAATGTTTGGCTTGGCGGCAGATCCCAGTGGTGCGGGCACACGCACTCTCTTCCCACCTTTGGGCACACTGTTTCCTGCCTCCCGCCCCATCCAAGGACACATCGCTGCACGCCAGCCCCTCCAAGGCAGCACCGCTGGGCTCTTCCGTGAAGCGACCCTGCTGAGCCAGGCAGGTTGTACTTCCCTGCCTCGGAGCCGCCTGGGGCCCAGCTCAGCCCACTGCTCATCCATCCATCCATCCATTCATTTGACTGAGAGGGGGTCAGGTGGGCAGCGGCCATAGGGGTTGAGGGGATGCAACTGTCCTCAGACAAGTCACGAGGCGTGTCTGTGTCATCCCCCTTGCTGTGTCCTACTGTCCCCATTTCTAAAGGACCCACCTGCAAACACCCCAAGATCACAGACCCTTCCAGAAGGAGGATCAGCAGCTGGGGACACACAGTCCTCCCCACAGTTACCCAGCCCGCCAGAGGCTGACCCTCACCCAGGCACCCGCCACGTGCCAGTGTCTGCTGGGGCCAGAGCAGGGCCCATCCACCCGTGCCAGCCAGGACCTTCACCCACTGATGGCTGCTCTGACCTTCATGTCCTTGCGGGGCCCTCACCCAAACCACAGACCCTACAAGGAAGGCCCACGTGGAAGAGTCAAGCTGGAGAATTCAGGCAGAGGGGCCTGATACCCACCAAATGACAAGATATGAGAGGGAGGGAGAAGGTGCCATCCCATGAGCCCAAGAGACGTGCACCAAGCCATGCTAAGAGGGGTGGCTGTCAACTCGGGCATGTCCTGTGTGCCACCGCACTGCTGAGCGCCCCTGGACGTTGTCGCTGGAACTCCTGACAGCCAGACCGGCAGGGCAGGCAGGTCCCACCGTCACCTCCCCGTTTTGCAGAGGCTCCCATGGGGCCTCGCCCTGCCCTCTGCTACCATCCTGCCAATCACTGCAGTGACCTAAATGGTAAGCTCAGAAGTTTAATTCACTGCCAAGTGTTCCCAAAAGGGAGCTGCTGGCCACAGACTGACAAGACCAAGCCCTCGGAGCTACCAGGCCGGGAGCAGCATGTGAGGGTCCACAAGAAGACCCCGAGGGGCCCTGGGCAGTCTGTGTCACACCAGTGAGGGAGAAGCTTTTGCTCCTGGGTCACTAGAACCCCAGCTACAACCCCCACCTCTGGGCCCTGGGGGAACTGAGCCAGAGAGGGGTTGGGGGTGCCGACTACCCGCTCCTTGCCAGCTGCCCCCGCGCCCTGATGTGGCTGGATCTGGCCCAGTGTGGGACCCTGGCCGGCTGCCCCCGGGAGCGGGAGCCGGGCCCGGACTGCTAGCAGCTGTCCCAGATACACACCAGGGCCACAAACAAACACTGTTGCCTGGAAACGCTGCCTCGCCCCGGTGTTCCCGGTGGGATCCTGGGACCAGAGCCGCCTGGTGCTCCCTGGCCACCACTGCCTGTCTGGCCCTTGCATTTCTCAGACAGGAAGACCGAGGCCCAGAGAGGGCAGGAGTCTTGCTCAAGTTCGCTCAGTGAGTTGGGGCAAGGTGGGGAGAGCACCCCAAGTCTTGGACCCCAATCTTACAGTGGAGCCGTGCCCCCTCTCCAATGCGGTTTTGGCACAGTCCTGGGCACCCGAGCTGTTCAAGGAATCCCGCCGCCTTCCATCAGAATTCACAGTGTGCACAGGCTCTTCGCAAACAGCTGTCCCGCCGGTCAGACGTACTCAGTGACCGTCCCCACCCTTGGACGCAGCCCTTTGCTTTCGGGACTATCCCTCAGGGAAATGACCAGAAGATAAAGAGAAGCGTTTGTGTAGAGATGTTCCAATAGCCCCAATCATTCCATGGAAAACTGGCCGCGGCGCTCACGCCCCAGAGGAAGGCCTTAGCAACGATGAAAGACAAATGCCCTGGAATGTTATTTTTGTCCTTTAAATAAAAAGCAAGTGACGCGGGCCAAGAAGAATCAAGAATATGGGTAAACTGCCCTAGCTGGTGTTGCTCAGTGGTTAGAGCATCGGCCCCACACTAGAGGGTCAAGGGTTTAATTTCTGATCAAAGCTATCTAAGCACCTCAGCCGCAGGTCCGATCCCTGGTCGGGGTCACGCAGGAGGCAACCAATCGATATGTTTCTCTCTCTCCCGCCTCTCTCCCTTCCACTCTCTCTAAAATTCAATTTAAAAAATATCCTCAGATGAGGATTAACAAAAAAAGAAGACACACTAAGTTTAGTTCTGCAAAAGTATTTACATGAACAAATGGGAAGGAGTCGTGCAAACAGGCAGGCAGTTTAGGGTGTCTTGCCACTCAAACCCCCAAGATGTTTTCTTTCTATTAGGACTTTCTGACTCGGGAGCTCAGAAGATTCAGAGTAGTGGCCCAGCTGATGTTGGCCCCGAAGCCTGATGTGTGTGTGTGCTCATGTTCATGTCTGTGTGCATGTCTGTGCATATCTGTGTGCATAGCCGTGTGAGTCTGTGCATGTCCGTGCGTACCTGTGTGCATAGCCGTGTGCGTCTGTGCATGTCCGTGCGTACCTGTGTGCATAGCCGTGTGCGTCTGTGCATGTCCGTGCGTACCTGTGTGCATAGCCGTGTGCGTCTGTGCATGTCCGTGCGTACCTGTGTGCATAGCCGTGTGCGTCTGTGCATGTCCGTGCGTACCTGTGTGCATAGCCATGTGCGTCTGTGCATGTCTGTGCGTGCCTGTGCGCACACCCGTGCTTATCCTTATGTGTGTGAGTGCACGGCAGGGCCCAGCCCCAGAGTGGAAGGGCAGGACCCCAGTCCTCCGACACCCACTGGACTTCTGTTTCCTCCTCAGTGCACAGGGCAGGATGCATTCACCCTCCCCACCTGGAGGATGGCTGGCAGGAGAGGGCCAGCCCTGCCCAAACGGAGACGGAGGAGGCCTCAGAGCCTCAGCCACCGTGGTTCTCAGCCTGGCTACACTGCAGTTACTGGGCACTGTAGGAAGGGGCGGCCACAGATGAGGGGGCACCGCGACCAGATGGGAGGAACACAAGGCCCAGCCAGAAGGGTCAGCTGGCACCTCCCTTCGAGAGGGAGCAAGCGGGACCCTGGAGGCAGGCAAACACCTACCACTCAGCAGAGTGAGCTCAAGCTCTCAGAGCGGCAGCCTTGACACTAGGCTGCGGGCACCCTCGGAGAGGAAGAGCAAGAGCAGGCACACGGCAAGGCACACGGCAAGGCACACGGCAAGCCTCCCGACCAGCAGCACCACGCCTCCTGTATGCCGCCGCGGGGTTTCCAAACCTCCCGTTTCTGGGTGAGTGGCCATGAGACTACAGGGAGCGCTGTGCCCGTGAGGAAACGGAGCCCGGCTCTGCGTGGGGACGCTGCCCAAGTGCGGACGTTCCCAGAAGTGGGACAGGGCGGCCCGGGAACCACGGCCCCCGGGGCCTGTGAATGACGTTTACGTACAGTTTAAATATAATCTGAAGTCGGGAGGTTGCCCACAGTCACCAACAGGTGGAAACCCAAATGCCCATCAAATGGTCAACGGACCAACAACAGGCGGTCTGTCCACACCGTGAGGTATTACCCAGCCCCCGAAGGACCCGAGTGCTGGCCCGCTACAATGTGGATGAACCGAGAAAACATGATGCTCAGACAAAGGAGCCAGACGCAGAAAGCCACACACAGACCGATTCCGTTTACATGCCGCGTCCAGCACCGAGAAACGCAAAGACAGAAAGCAGACTGGCGGTGGCCAGGGCCTGGGTGGGGGAGGGGTGGGAATGGAACGTGGCCGCCCATGCATGGGGCGGTCTGGGGGGAGGGATGCTGGAAATGTTCTGAATTGATGGTGCTGATGATTGCACAGCTCTGAGCCCACAGGAGACAGGACTGTGTAGCATGTGAATTACATCTCAATACAGCTCTTCTATTTACAAAAGTGGGTGAGGATAAGATGGGATAGCAGACGGGACACTTTTTCAGAGCTGGAAAGGATGCTCTGGTTTGTGAACAGCAGCAGAAAAATGTCAAGGGGCACGATTTCCAGGCACTCACAACGTCCTAAGCATCGCGCATCCATCACCGGCTGGCGTGAGTGTCCTCTAAACAGTGTCCACCTCACGGACAGAGCCGTGAGGCCGCGGACGAAGGCCACCAGCTGGATCTGGACGAAGGCAAGCAGCTGCGATCGCGCTCCGGTCTGATGGGCTCCAGGGTCTGAGCTCCGCACCCCCGCCCCACCCCCAGGCCTACTTTCCTCCTCATTTAGATAAAGTCCTGGATTCTCATAAATCTCGGGAGAACGCTGGAAGCCAGCAAGGAGTGGAGAGAGAGGGTAGGGGAGAAAGAACAGAACAAAACGGACGGATTGCAAAAGCTCTCACAAATTTATGGCTCCCGGCTGCTCTATCCATGCATCACAAGAAGGGGTGAACACAGGGGAATTGCGGTTTCTCATTGCAGCAACGCGTCCTCAATAAATAAGCACCTGGCCACCGGCCACCACCCGGCCAAGGGGCTAGGACCAGGCTCTCTGGGGAGAGATGCAGGCTCCCCGGCGGCCCACCCTCACCCCCATGCACAGCATGGAGGTGCAGAGACACCCACAGGGCCTGGGGTGGGGGCGCTGCAGACCCAGCCCACGCACAGGACCCCAGCTGCATTCAGAGATACAGGCTTTGAGGTTTGGAAGGGCTCACCAAACAGATGTTCTGAGATACAGAGACCCACGTGTGGGTGTCAGAGGGGTGGGGGCTGCCTAGACCTTCTTGGTCTGGAACTTCTCAAAGACCTTGCCAGAACTGATGTCACCGGCCAGGGCTGCAGCGGGCCCCCCGCCCTTGCCCCCAAGGGTCAAGGGCCCCGGAGTTTCAAGGCTCTCTTGTCTGGAACCAGCATCCCCCACGCCCCTGCCTGGGGGCGTGCAGCCTGGCTTTGAAGGACACCCAAGCCAGCCTCCTCTCTCTCCCAGGACACCTGACCGGGAGGGAGAAGCTGAGTGGGAAAGGCCGGCCGCCAGACGCAGTCTGCGGAGCAGGCGAGGACATAGCGCGCGTCGCGGTCTGGATGCCAACCCAACCGCGGCGCTGCTGTCTCCACCTGGGCACCAGGGCAGCTCACCCCCTTCGCAGCCCAGTCAGACCAGGGCGCTGTGCAGACGACAGGGAGTCGGCGTGTGGCTGCCAGCAGCCAGGTGTGAAACGCTAGTGCTTGTTATTTCCGGGGGGTCTCGCCCTGGGCGTCCATGGACCGTCTGGAGGTCCGTGGCGAGGCTCCAGGGCACCCAGGGGCTAACGTGCTGTGTGCGGAAGGGAATGCCCATCCACCTGGGAGCATCCCCAGGGTCCTCACCGCCCCTGGTGACTGGCCACCTGGAGGCCACCCAAGCCCTAAGCTCTTCCCCTTTCCAGGTAATTGAGGTCACCTGTCAGTGACGGTTGACACAGGGTGGGAGTCCTTGGTCCAGGTGACCAGTGGGGGTGGGGACCCTTGGGCTTCGCAGTCCAGGGTCACCTCGTCACCGGCCGTGGCTGTGACTCTCAGAGGCTCGTCGGTGTCATGTGAGACGTTCCCACGGATGCTGGGCTTGGCTGTTGGTGGAAATAGGCAGAAACTGAGCAGGCCAGGGAGCCATGGGATGGGGCCCCGAGGGGCCAGGACAGCTCCCCCTAAGCAGGAAAGGGGTGTGGCTCTGTCGCAATGGGAGTTGGGTCGGAACCGAGGTTCTCTCGGGACGTCCCCCCTCTCTCCACCACCACCCTCCCTCTGGGCAGTCCTGCTGTGAAGACGCTGACGCTGACATTTCGCTCCTGTCCCAACAGCTACATCCCTCTGGCTTCTCTTCATCTGCTGTTCCTTTCCTGGGGACATTCAGGCCGGCTCTTGTCCCCCTCCATCAGCCCACTGGCTCCCAGGACATCAGCCACCAGACGACACCCAGTCACCAGGGGACACCCAGTGCTCCTCTGGCCGTCTCCAACCCCACTGGGGGTTTATACTAATCTGTGCCCATCATCTCACTCTCAAATGAAGCAGAAGGCTCCTGATGGCAGAGATTACTCCGAACCTCCCCTTCTGTATGCCCCCCTACATTTCCAGCCGGGTGCTCACCCACTGAAGGCACCCAATACGTGTCCGAGCACCAATAGTGAAACAAGACAGCCAGGGGGGACATGGGACCCTCAGGCAGGTCCCTGTACATCGTGAATCAGAGAGAAACCCCCCACTTGCACAAACATGTTTGCGATATGAAAATAGCGGCTCAAAGAGTATAGGACAGAACACTGGCCATGCGCCTGCTCACTCGTCCAGACAGCCACTGTGTGCCCAGCTCTGGGGTGACCGCTGGGAAACCGCAGCAAGGACAGGTCCTGCCCTGTGTTCACAGCACGGAGGGCACACAGGGAACACTGGTACCGAGAGCTCATCCACAGGTATGTAATTCATCGCAGTTGTGATGGGCATTACAAAGGGTACAGTCCACCCTCCACAACAAGGTGACGTGACCCGGCCCAAGGAATCGGGGAGAACTGAGACCTGATGGATGGGAGAAGTCAGCTGGGCCAGGAGTGGGGGAAGGGCATTCTAAACGAGGTCACTGCACGTGCAAAGGCCCTGAGGAACTGTGGACCATTCAAAAACTGGAAAGGGAGTCAGAGGGTGTGGGCACAGAGCATCGGGAAGAGAGGCTAGCAAGGGGGCACCACAGAGGGGGGCGAGGCTCCCGTGCAGGCTGTGTCTTCCCCAGGGTGTTGGTTGCAAAGGGCTGTGACGGAGGAAGACGAACACGTATGATTTCACTCATAGGTGCGTGGGCACTGCTCTTGGGGACAATCACCCTACTGGGGACAGTGGTCTGAGAGAGGACAGTGCTGGCCCACGCGCCCTCCTGCGGGAAGAGTCTGGAGGCAGGGCTGAGAGGGTACAGGGAAGGCGCTGGTGAGGTCAGAGTGTCCAGGCCCCTGTCCTTGCATCTGCCGAGCACCCCCAGGACAGGGCAGCCACCACTCACTGTTGACAGAAAGCCGGATCTCCTGGCTCGAGAAGCCTACGGTGTTGGTGGCTGTGCACACGTAGGCCCCTGCATCCCGGGTGGACGGCTGGGCGATGGTCAAGGTGCCATCCCGGCTCACATTGTAGCGGGGACCGCCAGAGGTCAGGACACTGGTTTCCTGTGGTAGAGCCACTGGTGACATCAGCAGAGACCACACCCACGTGCATCATTCCCCTCCCCATGATGCACTGGGCCTGCCCTCTGGCACGGTCGGTGGCAGCCGGCTCCGCCTACCTTGGTCCAGGTGAAGGTGGGCGTGGGGACTCCTGAGGCCACGCAGGGGAGAGAGGCTGGAACCCCCTCGTTGGTGACATGGTGGGTGGTACTGGACTGGATTCTAGGCGGCACTTTCAGAAACAAACCAGCTTCATTAACCAAAGTTTGTAGCAACATTATTCACAATGGCCGGAGGTGGAAACAATCCAAATAGCCATCAACGGATGATGGACAAACAAAATGCGGTATATACATACGGAAAATTATTCAGCCTTAACAAGGAGTAAAAACCTGATGTGCTCTTGGCCGGTTTGGCTCAGCGGTTAGAGCATCGGCCTGCGGACCATAGTGTCCCAGGTTCGATTCCAGTCAAAGGCACGTACTTCAGCTGCGGTTCGTCCCCAGCCCTGGTTGGAGTCGTGCAGGTGGCAACCAGTCGATGTGTCTCTCTCACATCGATATTTCTCTCTCTCTCTCCCTCCCCCTCTGTCTGAAGATAAATGTAAAAATATCCTCAGGTGAAGATTAAAAAAACACAAATCTGATGCTATCACACGGATGAACCTCGAGAACATATACCAAGTGAAATAAGCCAGACACGGGACAAATACTGTGTGATTCCATCTGTCTGAGGTGCCTGGAGTAGGCAAATCCATAGAGACAGGACGGAGAAGGCAGGGTGCTGGGGCTGGGGGTGGGGTGCAGGGGCAGGGGGCGAGGTGCCAGGGGCTGTGGGTGGGGTGCCAGGGCTGTGGGTGTTTAATGAGGACAGTTTCAGCTGGGAAGATGAAAAAGTTCTGGAGATGGATCGAGGTGATGATTCCGCAACAATGTACTTCATGCCCTTAAAAATGGTAAACTGTGTCGAGTATATTTTACCACAATTTAACAACAACAATGTTGCCCAGCCAGTGTGGCTCAGTGGATTGAGCATCACCCCGTGGACTGAGAGGTTCTGTTTCGATTCCCAGTCAGGGCACATGCCCGGGTTTCAGGCTTGATCTCCAGCAGGGGGCGTGCAGGAGGCAGATGACTGATGGATCTCTCTCACATCAATGTTTCTCTCTCTCTCTCTCTCCCTCCTTCTAGTAAAAAAAAATCAATAAAAACAACAACAATGTCAACCGTACAGTACAAAGTACCCACAGCCCCCACTGCTATATGTTCAGGCCCCAGACAGAGGGCAGCCTGTGCTGGGAACCAGCCAGCCATTTCCGTGCTCAGGGACTTGGGATAAACAATTTACTCTTTGGCACCCATATTCCTTGATCAGCAAAAACAGCTAAATTAAGCCCAGTTCGTCGCCCACTCCCTGGGGGTGGACAGAGGAGACATGGCAGGAAATAGTATTCACAGAATGACTGAACTTCGAAATAAGTGCGGTCCCATCCTGGGCACCATCCAGGTTCTCAAGCGTAACAACGGGACCTTGCCCTGGACAGCGTTGCTTAGCGGTTGGAGCGCTGGCCCGAGCACTGAAGGGTCAAGGGTTCGATTCCTGGTCAAGGGCATGTACCTGGGTTGCAGGTTCGATTCCCAGCCCAGGTCAGGGCAAATGCAGGAGGCAACCAATTGATGTGTCTCTCTCACATGGATGTTTCTCTCTCCCTCCCTCTCTCTCCCTTCCACTTTCTCTAAAAATCAATGAATATCCTTAGATGAGGATTAACAAAAACAAAACAAACAAAACACAACAAAAAAACCGGGATCTCTAAGGGTGGGGGAGGGGAGGGAAGCCAGAACCACCGAGCCTGTTCACACGCCCCCAGCTTCCCTATCTCAGAAGGGGTGGCTTAGAACCCCCCCTGTTGGAGCAGTTTTGAAAACGAAGTGAAACATACACAGAACCACACAGAGGTCTCCGTGCGGCCTGCGCCCAACCTTTGGCCACGTCAGAACCATGGGGACACAGACACCCAAGCTCTAGACTCCGCCTTCTCCTGAACTTTGGTTTTTCCCTAAAAAATGGGGAATAATGTATTATTCCCGCTCAACCCCTGGGGATTTTATGAAACAAAAAAAAATTTTTTAACGAAGGTATTAACATACTCGGTAAATTACAAAATATAATCAAACTTCCTTTAAATTTCTTGTCTTACAGGAAAGGGAATGGAGGTGCCTGGGTATGAGGGTGACGGGAAACAGGGACCCCAGTGTGTGCGTGGGAGACTGCAAGGGCAAATTACACAAAAAGCCGTAGAAATGTGCCATCCCCATGACTGGAAAAAACTCCACACTAAGGGTTATCCTAAGGAAAGACCGGGTCCTGGGGCCAAAAGTGGAGGCACAGGACATTCACCCCCAGGCTGTCCGGGGAGGGGACAGGTCAGCTGCTCATGGCTCATCCAAGCAGGACACATAGTCTTAAACCGATGCTTCTGGGAATTTACGGACAGAAAACAGTCATAAGATATTGTGCCCCGTGAAACACTCAGGCTGCAGAATAATAATATAACATCGTGGCCCCAGCTTGGCTTTAAAATCTGTATGTGTTTATAAAGAACTCACAGATAGAGGGATAGAAATGGAGATGCATATGCAATTTATTTATTTATTTTAATTATTTTTTTTCTTTACTGATTTGAGAGAGAGAGGAAGGGAGAGAGAGAGAACATCGACTGGTCGCCTCCTACGTGCCCCCCACCGGGGATCAGGCCCACAACGTGGGCATTACCCTCACTGGGAATCGAACCAGCGACCTCTGGCGTACAGGACAACGCTCATCCACAGAGCCATATGTAATTTATACAAAGAATATATTTTTGCCCTGGCCGGTTTGGTTCAGCGGTTAGAGTGTCGGCCTGCGGTCCAGAGAGACTCGGGTTCAGTTCCCGCTAAGGGCACGTACCTCGGTTGCAGTTTGTCCCCAGCTCTGGTTACGTTGTGCAGGTGGTAGCCACTCGATGGTACCTTTCACGTAGATGTCTCTCTCTCTCTCTCTCTCTTCCTCTCTCCCCCTCCCACTCTATCTGAACAACAACAACTACAACAACAAAAAATGGGAAAATTGTCCTTGGGTGAGGATTAAAAAAAAAAAAAGAATATGTCCTTTAGCCCGGCCAGCGTGTCTCGGTTGGTTGGGCGTCATTCCGAGCACCAAAACATTGCCGGTTTGACTCCCGGTCAGGGCAGATGAGAGCTGGATCCTCGGTAGGGGGCGTGCAGGAGGCCAGTGGATCCCAGTTCCACACTCTCCCTCTCCCTTCCTCTCTCTAAAAAAATCAATAAAAATAGATTTTTTTAAAAGAATATATAATGTATATTATCTACAATGTATTACACCTATAGCGGGTATGTGTGCGCTGCTCATGTGTGTATATAGTATGAAAGACACACACCAAAGTATAAAATTATTCTGGTTCTTCTTAGCTATTGGTATTATAGGAATATATATTTTTTTAATCCTCACCTAAGGATATTTTTCTATTTATCATCAGACAGAGTAGGAGGGAGGGAAAGAGGGGTGGGGGGAGAGAGGAACATCGACATGAGAGGGATGCACCAACTGGTTGCCCTCCGCACACTCCGACCAGGGCGGGGGATGAACCGCAACCAAGGCATGTGCCCTTGACCGGAATCGAACCCGTGACTCATTGGTCCGCAGGCTGACACTCTAAATGTTGAGCCAAACCGGCCAGGACTCTAGGAGTATTTTTTATTTAATTGTCCAATCTCCAAATTTTCTACAGTGACTATGTACTACTTGTGCAATATTTTGTTGTTGTTAATCCTCACCCGAGGATAGTTTTCCATTGATTTCTAGATAGAGTAGGAGAAGGAAAGAAACATTGATGTGAGAGACACATTGATCAGTTGCCTCCTGCACAACCCTGACCAGGGCTGGGAATCAAACCTGCAACCCAGGTACATGATTTGACTGGGAATTGAACCCATGACCCTTTGGGCTTCGGGCTGATGCTCTAACCATTGAGCAACACTGGCCAGGCTGTGCACTTTTTTTTTAAACAAAGGTATTCAAGATCAAGTTCCCCCCACATGCCTTCGCCCTCCCGGCCAGCCCCAGCCCCACCCCACAGCCTTGGGGCCCTAACTCACCCTGGACGACCAGCTCCACCTCCCTGTGCTGAGAGCCGGCCGTGTTGCTGACCACACAGCTGTACTTCCCCGAGTCCTCCTGCAGCGCCCGGTCGAGGTGGAGGCTGCCGTCAGCTCTTACAGAATGCCGGCTGCCAGGGGGGAGCTGGTGAGGGTGAGGAATATCAGCTTGGACCACAGTCCCCATTCAGGGCCAGCTAAGAGACAGCCCTCAGAAACCACACTGCCCGCCAGCCAGCAGGACACAGGCTGGATGGAGACGGCTGCTGCGGGGGTGGAGGGTGATGCCGTGACCGCCCAGCCCCCACCCCTCCCCTAAGACTCATCCACCTCCACAGATTCTCAGGGCTAGGTGGCCCTGACCCCCGGCACTGCCCTCACCCCACGCTCCCACGGCCAGGTCGGTGGGAGCCTCTCCTGGGCGCGTGGATTGGGGCCAGAGCCTCTCGTGAGTAGGGGCAGGAGCTCCGAGGCCCGCCCACACCGAGGCCACAGAGAGGCGGGATGACCTGTCTGCGGGGCGAGCCATGCAGAGCGGAGCAGAGGTGTGGCCACATCAGACGTGGTCCCAGGGAGAGCAGCTCCTGGCCGCTGCCCAGGTCCCCATCAGCACCCGGGTGGCGGGGAACACTGATCCAGAACAGGCCTGGGACAACCTCCGTGAAAACGTCCAGCCCAAAACCTCATCCCCAGGCAGGGTCCCTGTCCTGTGAGTCTGGCTGCATACTCTGCTCCTGGGCATCTCAGTACCAGGCCCTTCCGGACTGAGCGAGCTTGAGGGGCCTTCTGGTCCTTGTACCCAGCAGCGAGCAGACAGGGGACCTGGGTGTCCCCACTGAGCTAAATAGAACAGGCCTGCATCTCAGCCACTCCCTGGCTGGCACTGATGAGGACAACAGCCGCTCCTCTCCACGTGCCCACCAGACTTGGGAAGGCTCCACACCGGCCAGCCCACACCCCCCAGGGTCCTCCTCGGGTCACGTCTAATTACACAGGCTGACCGCGAGGCTGTCACCATCAGCCCTGCCAAGTGCACGCTCCTGGAGGAGCACCTCCTGCACTGCACCAGGCCGGGCAGCGCCAGGACCAGGGCGGCCACGCACAGAGGGCTCCACAGGCGCCACCTCCGTCAGGGTCAGTGTCTCTGGTGCTTTGAAGTAATATGGGGTGAGGGCTCCTCTTTATAGCTTCAAGAGCACAAGGACCCCGTATGTCTGAGGACAGGGGCGAAGGAGTGAACAGGAGGGGAGAGAACAGAGGACACCAGATCCACGAGGGACTAAGCCGCCGCCGAGCGCGCTAGGCAGCCGGGCGTGTCCGACCGCACAGGACACACATCCCTGCCCGGGAGCAGAGCAGAGCAGCACACAGCACCTCCGGCCCGGCTCTCCTGCTCCCCGGACCTCCGCACTAACGGGGGCCAGCTCCTCCCCGGAGCTCCGAGCCGGACTAGAGAGGGTGACAGAGCTCTCAGCACAATGAGAGGAGCTTCCGGGAAGGGGCAGGGAAGAGAGGAAGGAGGACAAGGATGTTCCAAAACAGGGAACAGCAGAGCGGAGGCCGAGGTGTGAATAGGACAGCCCCTCTGCCCGGCCGCCCCGCCACACCGGGAGGAGCCCGGCACTCACCGGCCGACCGGCCTTGAGCCAGCGCCGCTCCGGGAAGGGCCTCCCGGCCAGGATGACACAGGGCAGGGACACGGGCTGCCTCTCCAGCACCCGGACGGTGGCGGCACTGCTGGCAATCTGGGGGGCATCTGGGGGGAAAGGACATGATGCTGGTCACACTGGATTCCTGTGGGCGGTCTGTGGGAACAAAGGCTCCACCCTCCCCTCCTCAGGGCACCTGCCCAGGAAGCTGGGGTCCAGATGCTCCTCTCAGAATACCTGGCCATGGACGCATCTGTCTCAAAGGACAGGGGGCCACGGGGGGGCCTCCCTGGGGTGTCCCCACCTCCTACCTCCCCCACCTCTCCAGCTCCCATCGAACCATGTCCAGTCACCACGAGCCGGGTCTCCACCTGGACCTTCCCAAAAACATTTTGAGCTTCACAGATATATGGGGCCTGGTCTTCAGGGACCACACCTGAGGGGCAGGAAAGAGGCAGGCCTGACTGGTCGGGGCACGGGGGCACGGGGGCACGCCACGGCTCCAATGCCCCGTGCACAGGGAGCCCTCAGCACAGCCTGACCCTGCAGGTTAGGTGGGAGGGCTGGATGGCCGAGAGGACAGGGATGGGGCCATGGAAGGGTGAGAAGGCCTCAGCTTGCTCATCTGTAGAATGGGGATAATTTACCAATACCTGTACCTTGTAGTGTGATTGGGAGGGTCAATAAGATGGCATGAATGCTGTGCCCAGCATGCAGCCCAGCATATAGCAAAGAGTAGCTTTAGTAGGAGTAGTGATGATGATGATGATGATGATGATGGTGATAATGATGGTGATGGTGGTGATATGATGGTGGTGGTGGTGGTGATGGCGGTGGTGGTGGTGATGGTGATGGTGGTGATGATGGTGGTGGTGGTGGTGATGGCGGTGGTGGTGGTGATGGTGTGGTGATATGATGGTGGTGGTGGTGGCTAATGTCTATAATGTGTCAGGAGCTGTGCTAAGTGCCTCCTGTGTGTTGCTCATACAACAGTCCCTTAGTGGGTCCGTTAGTAAACTCAGATGGTAGACTGTCACTATCGTTACTATGACCGGGTCAGGGTAATGAAATGACTTGACCAGAGTCACCCAGATAAACACGACCCTGCATCACCCACGGTCGGTGATGGGGCTCAGGGTCTGGCTCCCAGCCACCCGAAATGGGGGCTCAGGGGTCAGAGTCCTCCTGTTTCCCCTTCCCCCCTCCCCCAGCTCCAAGCCCTTACTTTCGAAGAACAGGATGCCTGAGTCAGGCTGCCCGGTCCTGCCGCCCCGGGCGGGTTCCAGCGGCTGGCCATCTCCACGGCGCCAGGTGACTGTAGGGGGCGGGCGGCCTGTGGCCCGACATGCCAGGAGGGCGCTCCTGCCCAGCTCCACGGTGACATCCTGCGGCAGCTCCATCAGCCGGGGCGCGTCTGCAGGGAGGTGACTGGTCATGGTGCTGGACCACACAGCCCCCAGCGGACTGTTCCCAATCTCTGGGAGGTTCCCCCTCTTCCAGCCTGGCCCTCGTGAACCTGGGGCCGAGTCCATCCAGGGCTCCGCGGCCAGCCTGAGCTCGGGACCCACCCTGGAGAGCTCCCACTCGCGTACAGGCCTGAGGGGTCACGGGGACCACGCCTGTTCCTGGCAGGGACGCCTCCCGGAAAGCCTACCCCTGAGGGGCTGCAAGTCACAACCCGGACACAGGAGCCTCGGAGACCCCGTCACCCTGCTCCTGGGCCACAGGCACTTTTCTTTAGCAGGTGTCCTGGTGTCCTGGACTTGAGCAACCATTTCCACGGCCCTTCTGGGTACGCCACCCCAAAAGGCCAACTTCATGGGGGGTTACAAGCCATTACTAATCTCTTCTCCACATTTTTCTGTTTGCTGGACTTCTTGGAATGAGCATCTAAAAGGCTCTGACGAGTGTGGCTCAGTGGTTGAGCATTGACCATGCACCAAGAGGTTGCCAGTTCGATTCCCACTCAGGGCACATGCCCAGGTTGTGGGCCCGATCCCCAGTGGGGGGCATGCAGGAGGTGGCCAGTCGGTGTTCTCTCTCATTGATGTTTCTATCTCTCTCTTCACCCTCCTTTCTCTAAAATCAATAAAGAAAAAATATTAAAAAAAAATAATAAAAGGCTACTGCAAAATCCAAACATGCTTTGTAGAAATAACATGACCTTACACTTTGAGGTCCAAATGAGGACACTTGAGAGTGAAAAGGCTGAATTAATAATTGCACTAGGACATTTCTGAACACAGCTTCCTGCTCACCTGGCTTATATCTAAACACACGTGAGTATTTGCCCTAATTTTTGCTCCACGCACCCCATATCCCATGCCTCTCCCCAAGGTCACCACTGGTAATAGATCGTAATGCTTCTACCAAACTTTTTCTCCAAGCATTATCTTATTTTTTGTTTTGTTTTTCAAATAGTGTAATTTTTATTTATTTTTAATCCTTACCCGAGGACATTTTCTATTATCTTCAGATAGAGTGGAAGGGAGGGAGGGAGAGAAACATTGATGTGAGAGAAACACATCAACTGGTTGCCTCTCCCACGACCCGACCAGGGCCGGGGACAAACCGCAACCAAGGTTCGTGCCCTTGACCAGAATCAAACCCGAGACTCATTGGTCCGTGGTCCGACGCTCTAATCGCTGAGCCAAACTGGCCAGGGCTAAGCGTTGTCTTATTTTTACAACCAGAGAGGAAAGAGAAGTTATTTCCCCAAAGAGACTCCCATGACCCTTCAGCCCTTCAGCAGGCCAGAGGCAGGTCCTGTCCGGACAGGCCCAGGCCCTGTCTCCTGCAGCCTCTGGACACTGGCCTCGCAGCCCTGTCCCCAGGCCCGTGGCCAGGAAGGTCCCCCAGCCTTCCATTACACTTCGCATCCAGCACCATGGAAAACACTCCACCTCTTTCCAGAAATCCCCCCATCCATCCAAATCATGACGTCAAATTTCCCTCCCGGCCTCAGGGAGCTGGGAAGTTCCAGGGAACTAGAAACACAACTTGGAAAATTACAAGGAGGAAGACGGTCCTGGACCCACCCAAGCACCTCTTCTTTGTCACTGGGGCCTGGCAGCTGCGACCCAGAATCCCAGAAAGCCTCGGAGGGGGTCACTGTCCTGCAGGGCCCTGGGCCCGGCGCATGGCTCTGCCATCCCCCCAAGCCCTAAAGCCTGCCTTCTCCACTCCGCCCAGCCTACCTGCAGGTCCCAGCTCCAACCCGCTCCAGGCAGGCCTCCCATCTACCCTCTCCGGCTCCCTCCTTAGGCCCCGAACAGCCTGGCAGCAAATGACAAGTACAAAGGGTAACATTCTGCACGCCTAAGTGACAGGCACGGTGACGTGCTTCCAGGAATGTGATTTCATTAATAGTGTCAGCAAACTCATGTGCTGGTATCGTCACCACCCCCATTGTGCAGATGAGGAAACTGAGGGTCAGAGAGATGAAAACCTGCCCAAGGGCACAATTTGCAGTCAGGGGCAGAGCCCTGCTGCGGGGGCCCAGGCTCTCAGCCGCCCCTGCACCCCAGCCCTGCCTCCTCTCAGGGTGAGTCCCAAACCTGCCAGATCCCAGACTCACACAGACCCTGCCCAGAAAACTGTGACTCACCTCCTCTGAAGCTGTCCCCCACACCTCACCTGGAGCCCCCAATAAGGCAGGACCCCAGAACCCTCAGATATCAGGGTGAAGGTCCTCTGGCCCCCTCACTGGCTGGAGGAGGGGTGGGTGGCCTTGAGTCCTGTAGCACATGGGGGGTCGGGGGCTGGGCTCCCCCCACCCCGGGTGTTCTTCCCAGGGCCTCGGATGCGAGGCTCAGCTCCCTCGGCTTGCGCGCTCTGAGCTCCCTCGGCACAGCCTCCCACGTACCCTCCGCAGTAACCCAGGGAGGGGTGAGCCGGCCCCCCTCCATCTGCCCTCTGACGTTGGCCTCAGGCAGGTTTCGGGGCAGCTGCCGGGGCTCCAAACAGGCCCATCGGGCAAGGCTGCAGCCGCCTGTGCGTGGGAGGTGGCTCTGCGTGGAATTTGCAGGAAGAGGGACGGCCCCATGGAGAATGCCAGCCCCCAGCCTGGGAGGGGGCAGGACAGGCGGTCCGGCCACCTTGAGGGCTGCCCTGGACCTCCTGCTGGGCCTCCTGGACTCCCTCTGCCTACCCCACCCCGTAGGAGCTGTGGGTGCTATTAACTGGCCCCAGCTGGTGGGACCACTCCTCACTCCAGAACTTTCTGGAAAAAGACCCTGTGGATTCTCACAGTTGCCAAGAAGTGATCATGTGAGAAGTGCTAGCTTCCCCTCCTCCCTGCTAGGTCCCCAGGGCCAGGGACACCGGCCTGCAGGCCCCCCACCCTGCCCTGCCGCACTGGGCACCCCTGAGTGAACCCCTTCACCACTCTGGGCCTCAGTTTCCCCATCTGTAGAGAGGTAACTCTATTTTTATTCTGGTTCAAATCCTTTAAGTTCCAGGGCTCTTTCTCATCATCTGAGGCCCTGTGGCCCCCCAGTCTCCTCCGCCATCCCCCAGTTCCGAGGCTTGGAGCCAGGAGGAGGGAGAGGTCTCAGGCCCAAAGATGGTACAGATGGGCAAGGTGGAGCCCAGAAGAGGTTGGGACTGAGAAGCAGGGACGGAGGTGAGGGGCAGACAGAGGGAGGGGTACACATCCATTTAAGGACAGGCCTTCGAAGTAGCAGAAAGGGCACTGAACTCGGGGGGTGCCTGCCCAGCCACCAGCCATGGCACAAACCAGTGGACCCCACTCTGCCTCCACGGGCCGTGCCAGCTCCGCCCAGCCCACTGCAAGGGCACTGCATATAAGCCATGCCAGCCCTGAACACATCCAGTGTCTCATTCACCCCTCAAGGACCCTGCGAGCAAGGCTCTGTCACTATCGTCCCCATTTCACCGACGAGGAGAGCGAGGCTCAGAGAGGCCAAGAACTTGGCCGAATAAGCAGCAGAAGCTGGACCCAGACGCAGGACGCGCTGTCCCACAGCAGGAGGGCAGTTCTCAATTCCACAGCAGGAGGTGGGCAGGGTGCCCACCCATTCTTGGCCAAGGAGGGCTCTGCCAGCCCAGCCAGGAAGGATTGCCCACAGCTGCCACCCAGATGGGCAGGAAATTCAACTTCCCATCAGCACCACACAGGTGCTGGGCCTGTCTCCCCCACCCCCACCCCTGACCTAAAAGCCAGAGGCCACAGTGGCCCAGTGCCCCCAGATGCCCGCCTGTAGGATGCCAGCCACCTCCTCTGCCATGGAGAGATGGCCCCAAAGCCAATGGCTGGCCGGGGAGCCACAGGACGGGCAGCAGTCAGCCCTGGCCCCAGAGGAATAAGGCTCTGCTGAAGCCAGACACAGAGCGAAGACGATGCCCATGGGAATGCCAGGTGCAGCCCTCCCTGGAGCACCCTCTCTGCCCATCAGACCTGCTGATCTAAGAGAGAGAGGGGAAGAGAGATGGAAACATTGATAAGAGAGGACATCGATTGGCCGCCTCCTGCATGCCCCCCACTGGGGATCAGGCCCACAACCTGGGCATGTGCCCTGACCAGGAATTGAACCGGTGACCTCTTGTGCATGGGTCGATGCTCAACCACTGAGCCACACTAACTGGCATCCTCTCCTTCTCTCTCCCTGCTCCCCCCCGCCTCTGCCCCCGCCCCCACCTCCTCACTCCTGGGAAGCCTGTCAGGAGCAGCCTGCTGCAGACGCCCACGTGGTAAGGAACGAGGCCTCCCACCAGCAGCCACATGAGTGGGCTGCGGGTGGGCCCCCCTGCCCGCCAGCCCTTCGGCCATGCAGCCCCCGCCAGCGCATGAATGAGCTGTGATGCTGTGAGGCCCGGAGCCGGAACCACCCCGCTAAGCCGCGCTCAGAATCTCACCCTCCAGAACTGAGCGATAATCAATGTTATTGTTTTAAGACACAATGTTTGGGGGCAATTCTGACATAGCAAGAGGTGATGCACTGGGGAGAAGGGCTGTGGGGGAGGGAGAGGGGGTGTGGGGGTACATGGTGACGGACGGAGACCTCACGTGGGGTGGGGAGTGCGCAGTACAGTGCACAGATGATGTGTTGTGGAATTGCGCACCTGAAACCTGTACAAGTTTGTTAACCAGTGTCACCCCAATAAATTCAATGTAAAGGGGAAAAAAGAGGTCATGCACACACCGCCGCCCTCGGACCTCCCCTGTCCCCAGGTGCTCAGGACCCACAGGACACGGCCCCCGCTCTGGCCGGCTGCCTGGAGGAGTCCTCTGCCCCCTGCTCAGAAGCGGGTGGAGGGGCAGGCAGGCAGGGACAGGTGCACACTCACGTCCAACCTCCAGCCGGATCTCCGCAGAGGCGTCGCCCAACTCGTTGACAGCTCGGCAGGTGTAGACGCCGGCATCCCTCTCCTGGGTCACCGGGATCCGAAGCGTCCCAGAGCTGGGGTCCTCGGGGGCCAGAATCATTTCAAGGCCACCTGAATCAAAGACGAGAAAGCATCAGGCAAGGACCCCCGGTTGCCGTGGGAGGCTGGGGGCTCAGGATGCTCCTGACCCTGGGCTCCTGCAACTCACAAGGCGGAGGCCTGGGGCGGTGGGGACAGGTTCCCCCCAAGTCTGGGGACAGAGTTTCAGTTTTGCCAGAGCTCTGGAAGTGGATGGTGGAGGCAGCTGTACAACGTGAATGTACTTATGCCACTGAACTGTGCACCTAAAATGGTCACGATGGGAAATTTTATGTTATGTGTATTTTACCACAATTAAAAACATTTGTTTTAATCCTCACCTGAGGATATTTTTCCATTGATTTTTTCAGATAGAGTGAAAGGAGAGAGAAGCATCTTTCTTGTATCGATTGTTTGCCTCACGCACAACAACCTGCAACCAAGGTACGTTCCCTTGACCAGGAATTGAACCTGTGACTCTTGGGTCTGCAGGCCAGCACTCTAACCATTGAGCCAAACTGGCCAGGGCCCATCTTAACCATTTTAACATGTACACTTCAGTGGCATTAACTGTCTTCACACTGTCATACAAGTTGAATTTCATTCCTTTTGAAGGATAAATCACATCCCATTGAAAGATCCCCTTTTATTTATTTATTTACTTTTGGTACGTGCCCCTAGTGGAAACCGAACCCAGGACTCTCTGGTCCGCAGGCCAATGCTCCAACCACCGAGCCAAACCAGCCAGGGCTGAAAGATTCCCTTTTAAAAAGAGGCTCCTTGCCCTGGCTGGACCAAAGAGTCGCGGGTTCGATTCAGTCAAGGACCTGTACTTCAGCTGTGGTTTGGTCCTGGCCCTGGTTGGTGTCCTATGGGAAACAATCAATTGGTGTGTCTCTCTCGCATCAGTGTTTCTCTCTCTCTCCCTGTTTGTCTCCCTCCCGCTCTATCTGAAGATAAATGAAAAATTACCTCCAGTGAGGATTAAAATAAATAAATAAATAAAAAGAGGCTCCAAGGCTGGGCTGGGGGGGCTCTCAGCCAGAACATGCAGTGACATGAGCACTGAACAAGGGGTCCCAAGGCCTCTGCCACCCACTAGCTGGTGACCTTGGACAAAGTGCTCAAAGTCTGAGCTCATACCGCCTGCTGGGACTGAGTTAGGACCTGCCTTTCTCAAAGTCCTGGCTCTACCGAGACCACAGACAGATGCTGCAAAGGATGCGGTGAGTCCGCGTGGGAGGGGCGCCATGGGGGACTCTGCCTGATACTTGAGAAGGAGCCCCGTTTCTGCTCCTAGAAAGACTGAGGCAGCAGCCCTGCGCCCACATCCACTGGTGGGGGCGCAAGAAGAGCTCCCGTCAATCAACCTTAGCTGGGCCTCCAGCACAGAGAACCCTCTGCCGTTGCTCCCATCTCTCGGTCAGCCCGTCGTCACCATGTCTAAGAACCAAGTGCGGCCCTGGCGCGGGGCTTGTTCTACGCACACACACCCATCTCATCCTCACACCACCCTCTGGGCTTTCCCGCTCTCAACATGGACCCAGGTCACCGGGGAGCCGAAGTCAAACCTGCTCCTCACTCCTGAGCCATCTGCACCAGCTGTGTGGACTCGGTTGGGGGGCGGGGCCTGCTGAAATGGGCCATTTCTCCCCGACACCCCCCCTTCAGAGTGCCCCGCCCCGTGGCTGCTCTGGAAAGCTGCCAGGGCCCTGGCAGGACAGTTCCTCAGGCCCCTCCCCCACCCACCTCTGTACCAGATGACGCGGGGTGGCGGCTGCCCGGACGCCTCACACACCAGCACGGCCTCCCTGCCCGCAGCGGCCAGCACCACGGCGTTGACGGCAGAGACCGACGGTGGGTCTGTGTGGGGGGCAGATGAGAAGTTTGGTACCAAACTCCCTAGAACAGCTGGGGGTGGGGGTGGGACAGAGGTGGAGCACTCTGTCCCCTCCCCACCCCCCACCAGCTGGGGACGTCACCCCAGAAAAATGTGGCCACAGCTGGTTTTTCACAAGCTTCCTACTCAGGACCTCCAGTGAAAGCCAGTCACTCCTGGGCCAACCCCCTGTTGTCCCTCACTGAACCTGCCTTGAAAGCCAACACCCTGCGAGGCCCTAACATGCCCTCCATGGGCTCCAGCCCTGCTCTGTCCCCCACTCCACTGACCTCAGGGCTGTTACCCCACCCATCCCTCTGCCTGCAATACTGTCCTCAGCTGGTCCTGTGCCAGCCATTCCCCTCACCCCACCTGCACGCCACCCATCAATCACCCCACCCTGCTCTATGCGCCCTCACCACCCAAAGGTGCTGATGTATCTGTTTTGTGCCTCCCCCTAGACAGGGCCATGTGTTCATGGCTGTGTCCCCACTGTCTGGCACACAGCGGATGCTCAGTAGGTGTTTGTGGACGGGAGGGAGGGAAGGAGGTCCCTCTCCTGAGACGCCCGTGGCCCGGGTACCTGTATAGTAGAGGGTGACCGTCTCCTCGTCCGTGCCGACCTCGTTAGCAGCCTGGCAGCTGTAATTCCCGGCATCCTCTGGGGCCACTCCCCGAATGCTGAGGGTTCCCTGGCCATCCACGTGGATTCTGGAGTCATGTTTAACAGCAAGGGGCTGATTAGGTCAGGCCATGCAAGGGCTACTCGTCGTCATCAATAAGAAACTCATTCGCGTCACCGGGGGCCACCATCCTATCCTGCTCACGCTGCACCCAGCTATGCGCTCAGCACGTTACGCACATTGTCTTTTTCCATTCACATGGCTCAGAGAGGTGAAGTGACTTGCCCAAGGTCACGCCGCCTGAAGGGCAGAGGCAGGATCCAAGCACAGGTCTGCCGGATTCTGCAGCTGTAGCTCCTGACCCCGAGCCCGCACTGAGGCATCCTTACATTCCCAACGTGATCACACTCCTGAGTCTCACATGACCCCAGGAGGAAGGCAGGGCGATGCTGCCCCCCATTTAGGGGGAACAGGACTAAGGCTGCGACAGGTCCCTGGGAGCCCTTGTCCACCTGTTCCCAGACCCGGAGCCCCAGGCCCTGAGCCCCTCACCTGCTGTCTTCTTGCAAGGCGTGACCATCATGGCTCCAGGAGATGTGGGGTGCAGGGTACCCGGAGGCTGAGCAGCTGATCCTCACCTCCATACCCTGGGAGAAGCGCTGGGACCTGGTGTGGATACTGACCTTCGGGGCCTCTGCGGAAAAGAGCCTGTCAGAGCAGCCGGGCTGTCCCAGGCCCCAGCCCTGCCCGTCCCAGCCACGGTGCAGAGACCGAAGAGCCCGAATCCCCAGGAGTGGCCCCTTGGGGCTGGCATTGACCAGGCAGCCACCCCGCACATCCCCAGGGCACACGGGAGCAGATTTCCCAGTGTCCCCAGCAGGAGCCTGGAGCTCCCCGGAGGCCCCTCTGGGCTGAGCACCTCGGAGAGGCCGAGGGAGATGCCAGGCAGATGCCAGGGCTGGGATGGCTCTCACCTCCAGTGACCTGGAGCGGACCCCAAGGCCTGCACAGTATGGCCCCAAACTTAGGTTCTGTCCTGGCCTCAGACAGGCCTCACCTAGAAATGGCAAACACGCCTCTCCCATACCCGTGACCTAGACGTGGGCAGCCAGCCAAGGGTCACTGGCATCCACTTTCACACTTGGGGTACTAGCGCCCCGGGAGGAGGACCTGTCTAAGCCCTGGTAGACCCAAGGCTACTTCTAAGTTGTAAAACCCCCAGACAGCTGCTCTTCAAACTGTCTCCTCCCTCCCGGTCAGTGCCGCCCAGCCCTGCCAAGCACATCCGATCACTGGGATTTCAGAAGTTTCCAGAATTACATCCCTGTCCTACATATGGTGGGCGGGCCGGACAAGGAAGGTCAAGAGAAAAGGTCAAGACACAATGAAATTGGCCTGGCCTACAGCAGTAGAAATTTAGGTGAGATAAGAGGGTGAACTTCCCAAGAGTGAGAACCACTAGACATTGGCTAGGTTGCTCAGACTCCTCTTTCTCTGAAGGTTCAGAAAGGGTTGATGCTGCCTTCCAGAGGTGATGTCTGGGCGGAGGGAGGGAGGGAGGGATGGACTTTGGGGGTAAACACTGGGTAGTGTGTGGAATCAGGAGGACAGCCACGGCAGGAAGAGCCTCACCTCGCACCAGGAGCCAGACGGATGCCCTCGTGGCCCCGTTGGCATTACTGGCTATGCACTGGTACCGCCCGCGGTCACTGGGGATGACGGCGCTGACCTCCAGGGACAGGTCGTCTAGCTGCGTGACTCTGCCTGTCGAGGCCGGCAGGATTCGCCAGTCCCGCACCCACGTCAGGTTGTAGGGGGCCTCTCCCAGGACCTGGCAGGACAGGATGGCAGTCTCCCCCAGGGACACAGTCACGTTGGGCGCAGGGACCAGCTGCGGCGGAGGGTCTGCAGGGACATGAGCACAGGGCAGCTCTGAGGGGCTGATGCGGAGGAGGTGACAACCTGCAGGCCCCGGTGGTGACCCGACGCCGGAACCCAGTACTGAACCCCTCAGGACGCTTCGGCCAGCGGAGGGGTTCACCAGCACCTACTCACCGTCAGGGACGGTGCCCCCCAGGGAAGGCGCACTTCCCTGTCGCCACCATACACCCACCAAGGGCTGTGTGGCATGACCGTGCTCGGCAGTATTTAACAAAAGCTACACCACTCTTCACACCCCTGGGGCCGATATTTGCACCCCTGGGAATAAAGCTTGGGTTTAAAAATAACCCTCAAAAGGAAAAGAAGAATGAGCACCAAGCTCTTCTCTGGGCAAACAGCAGGGCTATTCTAACACACAGAGAACCACGGCCTCTGCCCCAAGACAGGGAAGAGCAAAGAAACCACCATCTCAGCAGGAAAAAGCCACAAAGGTGACAGAACTGGAGACCCTCCAACCAGAGACACAGGGCTGAGAACCTGCAGGGAGAAAGCTGTGCCCACACAGGCCACGTGTGCCAACCACCGCGACGTCCCGGCAAGAAGAGCCTCTGACCTCCGCGGCCGCTAAGAAATGACCGCAACTGAAAAACGGTCTCGTGGAAACTAAGTGGAAACGGACACGCTGGGCAAATGAGGAACTGTGACCAGACAACGTTCAAGAGCATTAACGCCCCCTATTCATTTCATTAGCTGTGGCTGTAGAATATGACACAAGAAAATCTACTTCTAAAAAAAGAGATGAATCCTGAAATGTACTTCTCTCTTTAAATATATTTACGCCAATGTATTATGGCGATGCACCCCAATATCCCAGCGCGCATACTGGGGCGCCGGTGTGCTGGGGAGCAGACGAGTGACAGAGGCTGACTGCAGTACGTTAGGCGATGACAGGGACTTGGAGTGCACGGCCCTGAGTGTGAGTGTAAGTAGTTTAGCCAAAAGGAGAAAACACAGACGTGGCCAATGACTAGCAGCTGCTACGTCGAAGTAATAGGACAGGTCCCCTGACGCTGCTGTTTCTCTGTGCCCATCATCATTTACAAAAAGTGCATTTTTGTTCACCCACGCCGGAAGCATGTGCATTCCACGCTATGTTGTCCGACGATGGACACTCGGGTCGTTATAAGCATGTACACCGATCTCCCATTTTTGTTGACACGCACGCATACAGAAAGGTCTGAAAGGAAGTCAATAAATAAAACTTCTGTCGAGGTGGCTAGGAGGGAGCCCGGGGTCCAATCCCCTCGGTCTGTCTGTATGTCCCAGTCTTCCCACGGGGAGCGACAATCTGCGTCAGGTTAGGGGATGCAGAGGACCTCATGTCCACGCTGTCGGGTGCCTTGTCTTCCCTTCCTGACAGCTGAGGGTCATAGTTTAAAAAAGAAAGCCCGTTGCATTGTGTGGTGGTCTGTGGCATTTCCGACCGTCCTGAGCTGAAGGGGGCCATCTTGGTGGAGACGTGAGGCCCATGGTGTCAGGCCTGCAAGCTGGGTGGTGGCGCCTGGAAAGTCCCAAAGGCCAGACCAAGGAGTCGGGGTGGGAGTAAGGCTGGGCAGGGGGAGCATGGCCAGAGCCGAGGTTCTCAACCTTTCTCCCACTGAGACCCGCAGGTCATCCTGGGTGGGACAGCCCGACCGGGGGGCCAGCCGGCAGGTGGCAGGGTGGGCCGCCAGACTCTGGGTGATGGACAGTCCCCAGCAGCTGGCTGGTACACCCCCCTTGGGTGGAGACACCCCGAAAGGAAATCCTAGAGGGAAAAGTCAGGAAGGGGGTGGGGAGGGGACGCACCGGCCCTCAGAGGGACAGACCTGTGACGACAATCTGGGCCTCTGCCCGTCCGGTCCCAGCCCTGCTGACCGCCATGCATTCATAGGTGCCTTCCTCGGCCTCGGAGGCCCTCGGGATCTCCCAGCTGCTGTTTCCGGACTCCCTGTGGACACACGACAGCTGGGGACCCCAGGCAGGGTCCCCCAGCCTCATCCAGCTCTCTGGGGCCCCCCTCCTCTGAACTGTGCCCAGGGGGCAGGCTGGGTAAGAAGAGGTAGGCAGCCAAGGACATGCAAATTCCACTTGATGCTGGGTGACTCTGAGCAAGTCCCTTCCCCTCTCTGAGCCCTGGACTTCCATCCATAAAGGGGAGCGTCTCGGAGGGTCTTCCTGCCCTGACCCCCGTGGGGCAAGGCCCTGCCTGGGGTGAGTGCTCTGAAAGCTAAGGCGGTTCCATGGCTCCTTCACCAGGTGGTGGCCCAGCAGCGGTGGGCACCTCAGGGACCACCCTCCCCCATCCCTGGTCACACAGGGTGGGGCCCAGGCTGGGCTGCCTAGAGGACGATATGACAGAGCCCAAGGTCTCTCTCCTGCCACCGCCCCCCTCAGATCCCTGCAGAGCATCAGGGCCCAGGAGCCCTGAGGACAGGGGCTGGCCATCGGCCACTCACTGTAAGTGCCTCTCCTCGCCCAGCCTGGCTCCTTGCCGCCGCAGCTGTAGCCGGTAGGGGAGGGTGCTGTGCACGGAGCAGGAGACCAGCAGGGGCTGGTGCAGGTAACCATGGATCCTGGGGGGCATGCTGACCAGGGGGGCACCTGGAGGCAAGGACCAGCACTCAGGAGTCCCCTACAGCCTCCCCTCCCTGTGCTCCGTGAGACAGACCAGCAGGGATGAGCCAGGAGCTGGAAGGCGGGGATTCAACCCCTGGCTCCACCATCTGGTGTCACGGAGAGTGGGTGGCTCCGCCTCTCCAAGCCTCAGTGTCCACCTCTGTAAAATGGGGCTGATGGCAGTACGACCTCATCGTGTTATCACGAGGAGGGGTGAGAGGTGGCCCGTGGGATGCACGTGGCCTGCGCAAGTGGCGTGGCAAGCTCCGTCAGGGCAGCACCTGTTCGTGGGTCTGTGCCGCCGTTCTCCCCACTGTATCGGGCAGAGGGTGGGCCCTGGAATCTGATGAAACTCGGCCCAGACGGGCACTCGGGGCGGGGGGGGCTGTGCCACGCCGTCTGCCTGGGCCAGTTCTACCCAAACACGCTGGAGGGAAGCCTTTTTTATTTAAAATAAGCACAGTTGGCACGTGGCTGCGAATGTAAAATTCACACGCATTTTTGAGATAAGAGATTTCAGTGAAGTCTCACAGCTTGTGATGAGACCCTTGGGGCCCCCAGCAGACACCCCTGCCCCCTCGCCTGACCTGGTCTTGGGAGTGACACATTCCCTCCTTGGCTATTAACGTTCCGTCAATGACAAAGTCTGAGAACTACCCTGCAGGGTCAGCGGTGGCACATCCACGCCCCGCTGGGCGATCGCGGACACGCGCTCAGCCCCGTGCTGCCCTCTCCACATCCCCGCCAGAGAGGCCGTGGGAGCTGGACAAGGTGCCAGACCTCCTCTGAGCACAGAGCTGCAGTGGGAGGGTGACAGGTGACATCATGCTGCAGGCTTCCTGCCACGCCCCAGGGGAGAAGATGTCCAACCATCCAGCCACGTCCTCAGCTGTGTGCAAAGCAGCGCGCTCTTCCCTCCGCCCCAACACACACACACACACACACACACACACACACACACACGCGCGCGCGCGCGCGAAGACTCAGGCTTTCCCACCCCGGGCCCAGCCCTCACCACCTCCGCGTCTCCAGACCCAGAGCCGAACTCCCAGCCTCCCGAACCTGGAAGGTGGCATAGGAAGCCAACAGCCAAACCACAGTCCCTGCCCCCGACACACTTTCATCTAGAGCTGAGATGGGGACCAAAAGCCAGAGCTAAACTCCAAACTCTTGGATCTATGTCAAAGAACAGGAGAGAGAAACAGGCTGTTATCCTGCTGCTGAAATTTCTTCCTGAAAATACCTCTCAAAGCTGTAAAGGCCAAGGAAGAGGGTGGTCGGGGCCCACTGTGGGGGGGCTCGAGGCTCCGCCTCACCATGGGCACCACCCTTCCCGAAGGGGATGTCACGGAGGCGGCCCCTCGCTGAGATCCCCAGCAAAGACGTCGGAATGTCAGTGACACCCACCTCTGTGAGCTCCCCGCAGGCCACCGCCGTGGGAAGTGGGCAGGAGGAGCGAATGGAGCCCAATACGGAAGCCAATGGCCACTGCACTCAGATGCCCCTGCCAGGGCCAGAGGCAGAGCTGGAAAGCCAGAGACCCCGCCCTGCCCTCTGGAAGCTTCCACACTACATGTGAGACCTCAGGGACACACAGAAAACCAGCAAAAAGCCAACACGTGTGGGAGCCAGCACAACGTGACCAAGGACGGGACCACAGATGATCTGTGCCTACGAGGTGTAACAGTTACAGCGGCTGCCGTGTGTGGAGGGCCCCGGTCCACAATTCCCGCGCCCTGGGTGCAGACTCTGAGCACCCCAAGAGCTGTCTCATTATGTGCCTTAGCTTATGGAACCCTCAAAGTAACTCTGTGAGGTGGTGGCCTCAGTTTCTTCATCTATAAAGTGGGGACACACCTCAGAAACGTTATAAGCACTCAATGAGCTAATGCATGGCAGGTGCTTGGCTCGACTGTCCCATGGGAAGTGACCGCAGTGATGGCTAGATTAGCATTAGCAAGATTTCCGATTCCGAGAGTGACTACAATACTGAGAGACCGTACCCACACCACTGCCCTGCCCCCTGCAGCGTCTCCGGGGTCCAGCACTATGACGGATACAAAGTGAATGCTGGATGGACAGGTGGATGGATATTTGGATGGACGGATGGATGAGCGGGTGGAGATGGGTAGGTGGATGAATGAGTAGACAAATGGATGGATGCATGGGTAGATGGATATGTAGATGGGTGGATGAGTGGGTGGATGAATGTTGGGATGGATGAACGGGTGGGAGGGTAGATGTTTGGGTGGATGAGTGGGTATGGATGGACAGATGCATGTATAGACAAACAGATGAATGCATAAATGGATGGATGACTTTGTACTAAATCTTTGGGCTGAGGCTACATCTGAAGCATCTCAGTACTCAGTATAATACCCTGAAGAGCTTGCTCCAACAGAAGTTTAATGAACACACACTTCCTAATCTAATCTAATCTAATCTAATCTAATCTAATCTAATCTAAGAAGGCTTCCAGGGGGACATGGGTCAGCAAGTGAGACAGAAATCTGGGGGTGGTAAGAACCAATCACTCACCTGGGGCCACCCCACTGTAGGCAACTCCAGAGACACGAAGGAGGGGGTTTCCTTCATGGTCCTTGCCTTTCACCTTGAGGTAGAAGCGGTCCTGGGGGGCATGGAAGGGCGGCCCACCCCACAGCTGATGGGCGGATCCGTTGGAGAGCGGCCGTGTGGGCAGAGTCAGGAGGGGCTGCCCTGAGCTGTTTGAGAGCTCCACCGAGTCCAGGCGGCCAGGGGCCTGCAGGCCCGTGGAGTTGATCACCAGGGAGATGGGCACCCCTGCGAAGGGAAGGGTGAGCGGGGAGGTGCTGGCATCTGTGCTGGGCTCCATGATCCTCCCCAAGAAAGGGCTTAGGTCTGCTGGGCAGGAGTCAGCCTGATGTGCCCTCCTTTGCTGACTCCAGCTCCCTCACTTCTCTTCCCTGGGACAATTCATGAGGGGGCCTGGGACAAGGAGAGAGGGGGCCTTGCTACTGTCCGTGGTCCTGAAATACCACTGTCCATCCAACCAACGGTTTCCCATATACTCCGACTCCCATGGAGTAAAACTGGGAGGAGACATTTTCCTCCAGCCCCCCTCTATGAACTCTGGGTGGGCTGTCCTCAGGCAGGCTCTGGGAATGACCTGGATGAGAACGTGCCCCAGTTTGGGGACCCTGGCTCTGACCCCTGCCCCCTCTTGCCTCTTGCTCCGTCTCTCTTTGGTTTTCTTGTCTATCGTGTTGGAAAAGTACTTTTCACACTGTCCCAGAGAACACAGAACTGGACTTGGCTTTTGTCATTTCCTTAGTTAATTTGGGGACTTCTGTCCAGTCTCTTTCCTTTCAGACAGCTATTAATTTTTTTCTCTCAGGCATCATATTCCAGGGACAAGTGGGTTTGGTTGGTGTGGTCCAGAAAATACCTTAACATTTTTGAAGAGACATTGAACAATCTGGAAAAGGCACTTAAAAATCCAGAACTTGATTCCTCTGAAAAATCGGGTGTGTCAGTGCAGTTTCCCAACCCTCATCCATCAGCATGTAGTGGCCACTCCCTGGGGTCCGGGCACCCACTGTCCAGTGAGCCGCAGCCTCTCCTCTCCTCTAGGCATCTGGCATCCAGGCCAAGTGCCCATCACTCGTTATCGTTTGCAATGGCCCTGAGCTTTCTCTTTAAAAAATGTCTCGGACCCACATCTTTATCAGAAGCGGAAACCCAAGAGGGCCAGTCACGCGTGACCCCCACCCATTACCCCGGGACTGTCCTGGGCACCGTTCGGCCTCAGCCCCGTCCAGCGGTCCCTCAGGGAGCTCTCACGAAGGACTTCTTTTCTCCCCTGGCTTCAGGACAGAAACCGAGTGTGCCTGCCTCGCCCCTTTTTATTGGCAACACACACAAAATGAGGGAGCAGATGCCCTGCCCCTTTGAGGCTGGTGCTGTGGTCCTGGCGGAAGCCCACAGGGGCTGATAAGAAAGGCAAACAGTAGCGGAGACACGGACTTGAAAGAAGCTCTCGGGGTCTGGCGCGCACCCGAAGCTCACTGCTCAGTGGTCCGGCGTGTGCCCGACCTGCTCCATGTCCCTCCCCACCTGTCTTCTGAGCTGGTCCCAGCAAAATCCTCCGGATGGCCCTACGACAGGGACCGTGTTTCCCAACTAGACGTCGGGACCCCTGATCTGGCCAGCAGACGGTGTTTCTGGTGTGGAGCTCTGGCAGCCCGGGCCAGAAGCCCCTGCCCGCCTGGGGCCAGCCTCCTCCAGAGGGAGCCGTGCCGGGCACGCGGACAACCTCCCATCCGGACACTGGCCCTGTGCCCCCAACTCAACCTCCCCCGAGGCTGCCGGCTCTGTCAGCCTGCGGGGCGTCAGCATGTCCATCGGACGCTGCTCCTTGGAGGAAGACGCTGTTCTGCTCGGGGAAGCTAGCAACTTGCTCGCACCCACCAGCTCACGGGGCCCACCTGATGTCCACGGGCAAACGGAAGCTCTTGATAAATGAGTTTTGACAAGGAGAAGGGGAAGGTGTGAACTTGTAGTCATGGGGCAGGGAGCATGTTCTGAGGGTGATGGTCACTGTGTCCCCTGGGCTGGGGCGTGGCCCCGGGCTCAGGTCCCCGTGGTGCGGGAACCCAGACAGCCCTGAGCTCCCAGCGTCCCCTCAGGCCAGCCCACCTCTGCACAGGCAGCCCCAGGAGCCGTACCTTGCAGGGGCCACTCGATGGTGTGGTTGAGGTCCAGGGAGGGCTGAGTGGAGAAGCCGGCTCGGAAGTTGATGCTGCTGATGCCCGTGATCCTCACTGAATGGCGGCCGCTGCTGTACACCTAGCGCAGGCCCAGGCCCACATCACTGGGGCGCTCGACACAGCACCCCGTCTCCAGTGCAGAAGGTGCCAGCCCGACCCAGCCCAGCATCAGCACCTGGAATTCCCCCACCTTCGCAGACATGTGGGCCACCTACCTGCCCCCGGGGGCCAGCACGACGCTCCCCAGGTGAACTGGAAGGAGCCCGGCTCAGCACCGTGCTGAGCGTGCTCCTGAGGTGCCCTGCCTTTCTGGCTCCCCCCCAAACCCGCAGGGCCTGTCTGTCCCCCAGCATGTCTAATCCCCGCCTGGCCTTCCCCTGGCCATCAGAGACCTTGGCTCAATGACGCTCAGAGGTTCAAGGGCAGGGGTCAACGCTGCCAGTCCATCTGCAGCACCCAGCTCAGGGCCTGGAACCCAGCGGGCGCTCCATGAATTCGCACGACCAGCAGCAGCTCCCGTCCCTCCCAGGCCACCCCGATCCCATCCCAGGCACTGTCGGGAGTCCAGCCGGCCCCCGGCCCGGCCTCCAGCACCTTGCCCGTTACAGTGGCTCCCGCTGCCCCTGCCAGACCTGTTCCTCGCAGCCACCCCTCCAAGGTCACCCTCACTTCCTTTGTGTCTTCTTCCCTGGACAAGCTGCTCAGTCACCCACCTCAGGACACCCAGGTCATTTCTCCGAGTCCTCCTTAAATGCCCCCTAACTAACTCAGACCACTCCACACCTCTTCCTGGTGCAAAGTGAAGACTCCTCTGCCCTTGGCCCCTGGCTGTCCCCATAGGCCCACGTCACCAGCCATGCTGCAGCCCTCGCTCCCCAGGCCCCCGGGCTCCCCAGGCAGGCAGGAAGCAGATGGTGTCTCGGCTCCCCACAGACTGGAGCCCAGGGCCCCTACCTTGATGGACCACAGCCCGGGATGCTCGGGCTTGAAGGCCACGACCTTGGCCGAGTCGGGGATGTTGAGCAGCACGTTGAGGCCCTCGTCCTTCTGCAGGATCCTCCCTGTGGAAAACCCAGGGCTGCTCAGTCCCCAGCATGCACCCGGGGGGACAGAGGCCTCACCCTGTCCCCAGGAACCCCTGGCTCTCCAAACACCAGCCTCAGGCTTCCCAGAGAAACTGACCAGAGGCGGCGCCCGGCCCCACCTGGTTCTGCACTCCGCCCTCGTCCCTCTCCCGGTGTGGGATGTGCTCCTGCCCCCAGCTGGGTACTCGTGCATCCTCAGAGCACCGTGGAGCCAGGTGGCCAGGCCCGAACCACACTGACCCTGGGTGACCCTGACCAGTCATTCCGCCCCCCAGAACCCCGGCTTCCCATCTATACTACGTGCCACTCATTGACTGACTGACCCAGCAGGCCACCGCAGGGACCCCACTGAGAGAGCGTGGGAAGACCCTGAGGGAGCCTCCGGCCCCAGGACTGTCCTTATCTTAATCCCCTCCTTGACTTCTACCAGCCCCCATGCTTCCTCACCCACCGGGACCTTCTCTGCCCCCCCCCCCCGGCATCCCTCCCTCCCTCCTTGCTTCCAGAGCCTGTATGCAAATCTCCTGTCCCCCTGGTCTTTCTCTTTGTCCCATTCTGACTCCCAGCTCAATCTCGGGGCCAACAAGGAGGGGCACACATACCTAGCGGGTCTCGAACTTCGATCTCGGGTCCCGGGCCACTCAGGGAGATGGTGACCTCCTTTAGGCTGGGGTCGAAAGGGATCGTCCACGTGTGCTCGCCCTCTTCCTCGTGGTCCGTGGACAGCAAGTGCACCTTGGAGGCCTGGATCGCTGACTCCACCCACTTCAGCACCTGGGAGGCAGGCGTGAGGAGATGCCACCACGTCGCCTTGCCGCCCGGCCCACCCAAGGCAGGTCCCGAACGGGCTGCCAGCTGTGTGCAGAATCTGGTTTCCCCGTGGGCTCCGGGCAGCCTACAGGCTCTCCAGGTCACGTGGAGGCCACCCCACGCCCCCGAGCCCACTGGGCCCAATTCACACGGCATGAGCCCCTGGCCTATGGGCTCAAAGCTGTGACACCTGGACTGAGATCTGGAGTCTTGTCCCAGACCAATGTGGTTCGCCATCACCCCCCAAGGGGCCTCAGACCCCACCCCCACCAGGGTGCCATGCTCTCCCCAAGCAGGACCGAGAGGACCTGCTGCAAAGACAGTCTCCTCTTGATCCTTTTCATAACACTGAGAAATCACAAATCCTTGGCTTCTATAACTGCCTGTTCATTCTACAATCTTACACGGTTTGGACAGGTCCCACGGAAAATCAGGTAACAGGCAAGGACTCTCCCCCAAGAATCGCACGCCCCTTAAGCACACATTTAGAAAATGGTTTTAGGGCGTTGTCCACCTCCCACAAAGACTGTCCCCATGAGTGCACGGATCCCATGTCAACAACCTGGATCCAGTCTAAGGTGGCATCTCATTAAGCACAACATTCTTTTGTGTCTCCAAATCCCTCCCACAGCTTTCAAGACCCTTTGTTCTGTGGTTCACCATCCAACCTGACCCAAGGTCACTGTGCTCCTGACTCCCCCCATGTTTGCTGGGTTGGACCCCCCTGGCTCCCTGAGCAGCCCCCACCACACGTGTTCCCTTTGCAGAGATGCCCTTCCCCCTCTTCAGTTACTCTGCACCTCTCAGCTTGAAGAGGTCCCTCCACTCCCAAACAGGTTGGGTTCCCTCGTATGCGCTCCTTTGCGGCCATCTGCACCCCAAGTAGTCATACTTATTAGATTCAGGCCTGTCTCCCCTGCTGGGCTGGGAGGCCCGCGAAGGCACAGACGCTCTGCTATGCCTGAGCTCAGTGGCTGCGTGTGTTCACTGAGTGTGACAGGTACACGCCTCCTGATCAGGGCCGCGAGGTTCACCTCGCAGACACCCCGGCTCACTTCATCCACCAGCCCCACCCCCGGCTCACGCCTCCTCCTTTCAACAGCCAAGCCTCCCGGTTTCCAGCAAGGAAGCCCGGAGAGGGGGAGGAGGGGCTCCCCGGTCGGAACCTCTCTTTCCCGGCCAAGTGACTTCAAGGAGCATCCTGTGCAAACCCGAAAACGGAAACAAAATGAGACATGAACCTGAATGGGTGGCAAGTTGGTACCATAAGCAGAGACAGAGAATAACCTCAAGGGAACTGAAAACCCAGGGGTGCAACTCTACTTGCCCGTAGGGGGCGCCCCGAGGACAAAGGGAACTGCCAAGAAACCTTCATTCAGTAGCTTTTAGTTGGCAGAACAATCAGTCTCGTGGTTGTGAAACTATGCTTTGTATCTCGTAGGATAAAGCAAAGAAGCAAGGACGTTCATGTTTTCTGAACCAATATTTTCTCTTATAGCCAAGTGCAAAAGAGAACTACAGGTATTTTATTTGTATATACATGCACTCCAAGTGAATTAAGACGCTAACACCATTCCCCACTAGGGGTCCTTCGACAAATGGCCGATTCCAAGTCCGGGGCAGGCAATTTACAAGGTAAGCCTGGGACAACTGGCAGTTCCAGAAAGCAAGGAGGTTCGAATGGGGCATATTCAAAGGGCACAGGGACCAGCTTGCAGGAGCCCTCACGGGCTAAATTCGGAAACATCTGAGCCCAAAATAGAGTAACAGTAATTGATTGAAACACATTGAATGGCGTAATCCGTGTGCCCGTAATAATACTCCAAACAGAAACGCCGAATTCAAAACAATAAAACCTCACTTGTCACCAATGAAGGCGACTTCTTAATTAGAGACCGAGAGCAAAGTGTGATCCCTGCCCTTTCTGTGGGAATCGGGCTTCGGAGAAACCGAATCATTCCCGTCGATGAGCAAAAGCTCTTCTTCATGGAAGAATGCCCACTAATAAATGTGGAAGGAATGATGCAATTAGGAAATCACCATTTTGCAACCCCTAATGAAATAAGTGTTTCGGGCAGGCATCCTCGGAGGCCGCTGAAACCGTTGGCTGAAAGGTTGACGGGGAACTGGACATCCGCGGGGAGCCGCAGCATCGCCCCAACGACCACCTGAGGCACACAGGAAAACAGGCCTTCCAATGCAGAGAGCTGGCTGTCATCACCCCGACCCAGCCATCAAACTTATCACCAGTAATAGTAGGACAGTCAGACATGATTCGCCTCCTGGCATGATGTAATAGAAAATACACACAGCACCAGCTATGAACTAGTCCTGCCAAAAAGGCTGGCCTCCCTCAAGTCGGTCATTTAGAGCTAACTCCTCGTGCAGGGGAGATGGAGGAGACAAAGGAACGAGTTAGCACCATAAGGAAGCAATCAGATAAATCCGGAACCTGGGACATGGCAGGACCGGTCCCTCTTCAACAAGTCAGTGGCGTAGAAATAAGGGAGACTGTTCCAGATGTAAGAGGACTTCACAGACATAGCAGCCGGATGACACGCACCACCCTTGATTAAATCCCAACTGGACAAAGGCGGTTATAAAGACATTCTGAGGACAACAAGGAAAATTTGAATGTGGACTCGTCAGTTGATACTAGGAAAGTGCTCTTAATTACATGATAGGTTATGTTGGAGACAATTTTTTTTTTTTAATCCATGCTGAATTATTTATGGGTGAGTTGTCATGATTCAGAAAAAGTGTGGATTCAGACTGACAAACCTCAAAGTAGGAGGGCGAGGGGGATGGATGAGATGAACCAAAGAACTTATATGCATGTATGTATAACCAATGGATATAGACAACAATGCCGGAGTGGGGGGGGGAGAGGTGTCTGGGGTGGGGAGGAGAAACATCTGTAACAAAAATAAATTAGTAAAAATTGGGGGAAAAGAAAAAAGTATGGAGAGAGCCTTAGCCAATGTTGCACAGTGGTTATAGCATCGGCCTGTGCACCGTAGGGTCACAGGTTTGGTTCCCAGTCAAGGGCATGTATCTGGGCTGCAGGTTTGATCCCCACCCCGGTCAGGGCATGTTCAGGAGACAACCAATCAATGTATCTCTTTCACATTGATGTTTCTCTCTCTCTCTCTCTCTCAAAAATCAATGGAAAAAATAACCTTGGGTGAGGATTAACACCCCCCCCCCCAAAAAAAAGAGAGAGAGAGAGAGATGAAGCAGGTGAAGCTAAAATATTAATGGCTAGATCTAGCTGGTACACACATTCTTTATTTTATTTTATTTTATTTTATTTTTTAATCCTCACCCGAGGACATTTCTCCATTTTTTGTTCAGATAGAGTGGGAGGGAGAGAGAGAGAGAGAGAGAAACATCGACGTGAAAGGGACACATCGAGTGGTTGCCACCCGCACGACCCAACCAGGGCTGGGGACAAACTGCAACCAAGTTACATGCCCTTAGCGGGAACCGAACCCAGGTCTCTCCGGACCGCAGGCTAACGCTCTAACCGCTGAGCCAAACCGGCCAGGGCGCATACATTCTTTTTTTAAAATATGTTTTAATTGATTTTATTTTTTGAGAGAGAAAGGAAGGAAGAGAGAGATAGAAACATCAAAGTGAGAGAGAAAAATCAGTTGGTTGCCTCCTGTAGGTCCCCTACTAGGGATCGAGCCTGCAACCCCCGGCATGTGCCCTGACCAGGAATCGAACCCATGACCTCCAAGTCCATGGGACGACACTTAGTCCACTGAGACACTCCAGCTGGGTGGTAGAAACATTCTTTTTACTGTTCTATATCTTTGACATTTTCCATAGTAATTTTTTAAGTAAATGTCCCTTATAAAGAGCATGCGTTGTACTATTTTCCATGCAAACAACTATAAAAGTGCTTTTACCCCACCTGTATGTACCTGAGCAATTATAGTGGTTTTCTGTTGCTCAGCAATTCTAATCAACAGGAAGTGGCTTCCTGGAATACTGTTTGAAGAAGACATGAGAAGCCACGTTCTGCCTCAATTCTTAAAAGCCCTGTGATCGACTAGCAGCGTCTGCCATGGATGTGGCATCAGGAAGGGGTGTATTAGGCGTGTTGTATGTTGGCCATCCTTGCTCGAAATCATTATCCTCTAGCTCTGCGGACCATGGGATCTTCCATGGAGAGGAAAGGACTTGGACGAATTGCCCGAGACTTCGAAAATGCATGTTTTGTTTAGACTGAGCTAGAACCTGCGTGCCTAGATTTGACAGCTCAATTTCAGTTGTCACAGGATAAGAATACTGTGCTCTGAAAACACATCTGGTTTTATGCTTGCAACTTCTTCACTCTTTTGTTTTGCTTAGCTTTCTAAGTAACGTTTCTCTTGAAAGGGTCCCACCTGTCTTCACCAAGATCCTTCATGGGGGGAGGGGCTGGAAGGAGGCAGCAGCCAGGCTCCCAGCCGGACAGGAGCCGGCAGAAGTGAGGCCCCCAGCTGCAGGGGAACAGCTCGGCCACCACAGTCCCCTCTGGGCCAGGCCTTGTCAGGAGTCGGGAGGAAATCATAACTGAGCAAAGCTGCCAGGAGGTGGTGGCAGTACCAGTTGACAATCACCCAGATAAGTCATACCGCTACTGTGTTGCAACTGTCATTATAAGCTCATTCTAGAATGTTCTGATGGAGGGAAGAGGCCCGGGAGTTTAGGCTACTGAACCATGGGTAGGGCTGAGATGGGACAGAATGCCGGTGGCCTCGCCAGGAGGTGCCGGCCCCTGGGAGCACACGACCACCCAGGAGCTGGGGGCGTGGGCTGACCCTCTTGCCCACAGCAAGGCCAGACCCCTGTTGGCCCAGGACTGGGGGCAAGACCTTCTGGCCCCTGCGATGCCCCCGGGGCGCAGAGTGGGGTCCATGGAGCCTTCCGAGAAGAGGCCTTCATCAAGCAAGCCGAGTGTTTATTTGGCGAAAGCAATGGCTTCCAGATGTTCGCGGGACCGGGGGCCTGGGAGCCAGCAATGCGTCTCTGTCACTGATGGGGAAGGAATGAAAGAATCCGGGCCTGCTACCCTGGCCAGATGGCTGCTGCTCAGCCCTCGAGCAGACAAATCATCCCCCGAGGCCCCTCCCACGACACTTGACAGCCAAGGCAGCTGAAGAAGCCGAGAGGGGAAGCCAAGGCCCGAATGGGCTCCGAACCCAGATCGGAACATGGAGGGCCCCTCCTGGGCCCTGTAGCATCAGGAAGCTCACGGGCATTGACAGCGAGAGAGCTCAGGCCCTGCCCACCGGGCACCAGAGTACCCGTCCCAGGCTCGACCTTCCTGAGCACCTTGCCCAGAGAGAGCTCGTAGACTTCAGGGGTGTCACTGGAGCCGGGGATGTATTCTGGGTGCCACACCAAAGCACAGGGGCTGGGGTCACAGCCGCCACCCTCACCGAGGGCTCCCAGCGACTGGCCTTGCACCCTCACCACCATCACTCGGCAGGGGCGCTCATAACCCAACTGTGCAACTGTGCACACGAGCAACAGGCTCAGAGAGGTAACACTGCTCCAGGTCACACTGCAGGAGGTGGCAACGCTGGAGTCCGAGGCCAGCGTGTGGCCCTAACCCTCCACCACACCTCCTCCTCTGGATGGGTCCAGGATGAAGTCATCCCTGGGGCCTGTGCCTCCTGGGCTGTTAATCAGAACCACCTGGTCAGACCTCCCCTCCCCCGCGCACTGTCTGAGAAGGCCATTCAACCTTTTCCCCAGTCGATGCACGGAATCTGGGCCATTTACCATATTTGTAACTTCTGGTGCTAGACAGGGGAAGGGTCTGAGTCCCCAGAACGGGACTTCCGGGGCCCAGGAAGGCTGCAGGCTGATGGGGATTGCCCAGAAATTCTGACCCAGTCCACCGGGGCTGGTGACAGCATACTGAACGGGGAGGGAGCCTGGGGCACAGCTGTGCTGGGACAAGTGGCTTCTTGGACCAGCTAGGTCTTAATCAAAGCCGCACGCCTCAGAGACAGGCCCCGGGGGCGTGCTGCCTGCCTCCCCGTCTGCTGAAGGATTGCAAAGGCTCTAAATTACCCCTGCCCGGGGCGGAGGGGGGTCCCAAATTGGAAAAATTGGAAAAAGCCCAGTGCTCCTAAGCACTGGGCCCCCAGCCTGATGCAGGACCCCACCATGCCCCCCAGTACCTCTGCCGCACGGGCACAAAGCAGATGCTCAGTAAGGGGGGGAGGGAGCGAGAACGCGAATGTGCCGCTGCTGCCGCACGGGGCCTGCTTTGGAAAGGTAAGAGGACTAACCACGCGTGCGCGGTCTGGGGGCTTCTGCAGCTTGAGGGCTCCTGCTCCGGCCGAAGTGCCCTTGGCTGGGGCAAAGACATCATTCCCTCTCCTGGAAGGATGACCACAGTCCTGGCTGCCCCGGCCGCTTTCCCAGGCTTGCCGAATGTCTGGGAACATCTGGAAGGGGCCAGGTCCAAGGCATTAAGCTAACAGACGACAGAGCTGTGTCCAGGAAGGCGGGATCCAGGTCCCTACTCGGAGGTGGCTCCTTCTAGCCATCGGAGGTCCCACCGAGCGTGCCCAGCCGGGTTCCCAGGGCGGAAACCTGGCAGCATGGCCAGGAATGGGTGGGTTTGCCCCAGTTTCAAGGGAGAGAACAGGGGATCCCAGCCCCACACCTAGGCAAGCCACTGGCCCTGCCGTCTATTTGCCCTGGCAGGAACCCAAGCAGGTCTCCCCCAAAACAAGGACAGGACCAAGCCATCTCTGCACCGTGAAATGCCTTCCACCCTGGCTTGGCCGGCGCGGTGCCGGAACAGACGGACAAGCCAAAAACAAAGCCTAACGTGTCACAGAGAGCCATAAACGCCATCTGTCAACAGGGACTTAAGGCACGCTAATCTAAACACAGGCTGGACTGTTCTCTTCCGTCCATAAATATACAACACACGAAACCCTCTCCAAGAGGAGACAGGGCCGCCTCCAGGCTGGGGCCTCCCTCGCCTTCTTGCTCCCAGGGCCTCAGGCGCAAGGGACCCCGTCCGGCCACTGGCCAGCTAGTTACCAAGCATCTGCTCTGTGCTGGTGGCTGCAGAGGTGCTGGGGATACAGTAGCAAACGGGACCCATAACGGCTCCGCCCTCAGGGAGCTCCCAGTTGTAAAGTTACAACTATGCGAAGCAGCACCAGGAGCTGACAGAGGAGGAGACTTCATCTTGATGGGAAATCAAGGAAGGTCTCCCTGAGATGCGTTTTGGCTGAGACTGGGAAGACGAGAAGGAGGCAGGGAAAGCAGAGTGGGGAAAACAAGCTACATGAGCAAAAGCCCTGGGGTAGAAACGGCATGAGACACTGAAGGATCAGCAGAGAGGCCAGCAGGGCGGAGGCGACGGGCAAGGCGGAGAACACAGGCGATGAGGTCAGAGGCAGAGGTCAGGTAAGGTCTGGACCTTCCCAGGGGACAACAGGAGGGACGTGTGGTTCGGATTTGTTTTAGAAAAATTCAGTCGGCCCGGCCAGTGTGGCTCAGTGGCTGAGCGTAGACCCAGGCACCAAGAGGTCTCTAGTTTGATTCCCGGTCAGGGCACATGCCCAGGTTGTGGGCCTGATCCCCAGTGGGGGGCATGCAGGAGGTGGCCAATTGATGTTCTCTCTCATCAATGTTTCTATCTCTCCCTCTCTCTTCCTTTCTAAAAAAATCAATAAAAGAAAAAAAAATTTTTAAGGAAGAATTCAGTGGGATGCTGGAGCTGGCTCACACGGGCTCAAGAAAGTGAGCCGTGAGCATCATTTTCCAGCTCTGCTCAGTGAGTTCATGACGACAGCTCACCGTCGACAAGGCAGCAGTATCCACGCTGCGGAAGTGAGTGTTCCTGTCCTTCCGCCGAGAGGCCTGATCGGCATCGATCGGCACGTCCCTGAAGGGGGCGCTCGGCTCCGGGGAAGGAAAGGACTTGTACGGCAGAAAGACAGTGGGAAGAACCCTGAGTGGCCAGTGGAGCCTGGCAGACAGGAAGGGCAGGCACCTGGTCCAAGGACACAGACACCTGGTCGGTGCCAAGCTGAGTGAATCCAGACTGTTGCCAGCCCTGAATGTCAGGCCACAGGGCCGAGCCAGCCCCTCTCGGCCAAGTCCTCAAGCAGGATGTCCTGTCCCGGCAACACGGCCTGAATCTGATGGCCGCCCTACGCCCCCACCCACCTGCCTCTGGGCTCCCGGACTCTGGGCGAAGCTCACTGCAAACCCCAGCTCTGCCAGACTTTGCGAGGCCCACCCTGCCAGCCTGGACCAGCTGTGGTACCCAGGCTAGAATCCAGGGTGCTTCTTCATGCCTCTTTCCCTGCAAAATCAGAACCTGTAGCCCTGCCCTTGGGGTGGGGGTGGGGAGGAGGGTTTGGTGAGAGCACATAAAGCCCAGAGCACGGGCTTCCTAAGCTCCTCCCACTGGTGAGCACTCGGCACTGCTCACCTACGATAATGACATGGCCTCCGGCAGAGACACCAGACCCAGGGTGGTCGGAGAAGGCTCACCTCGGTCACCTGCTGCTTGTCCAGGTGGAACACCTGCCCAGAGCTGGTGGCAGCGATCTCCTCGTAGGCCAGGTAGCCAGGATGCGTGCGGTCGCCGCAGTCCCCAGTGAGCACAAAGACCACCTGGAAGAGAGACGTGCCGCCTGGCTCGTGGCCTCCCCGGCCACCTTCCTCAGCTGTGAGTGGCAGGGACAAAACAGGGAGGAGTGACCAGGGCGAGCCCGTGCCTCTCTCTGGGCTCAGGGGCCACATCTGTAAAACGGGAATGATAAGAGTACCCAGCCCCTGGGGATCAGGACTGATGCGGGTCAAGGTCAAGGGCTCAGCACGGGGCCGGGAGTACAGAAGGTGCTCAATAAACGGGAGCGGTTGCCCTGGCCCATTTGCCTCAGTGGTTGGAGTATCGGCCCGCAGACCGAAGAGTCTCAGGTTCGATTCCGGTCAAGGGCACGTACCTCAGTTTTGGTTCAGTTCCCGGCCCTGGTTGGGGTCGTGCAGGAGGCAACTGGTCAATGTATCTCTCTCCATCGATGTTTCTCTCTCCCACTCTCTCCCTCCCTCCCACTCTATCGGAAGATAAATGGAAGAATATCCTCAGGTGAGGATTAAAAAAATTAAATTAAATTAAAAAAAAGAGGGGAGCTGTTATTAAATCTACCAGGAAAGGCATGGGAACTGACCCAGCTCCGAGCGGCCCCTGGAGGCTGCAGAGGAGGAAGGAGGGAGTCTGCTCTAGATGGGAGAACGGAGAACCTGTCCCAGCCCCAGGATGTCCGAGGGCGCCTTCCCCACTCCCCACACGCCCCTCCCCCACCCTCTGGGGAAAGCCAAGGCCCCAGCATGTCTTCTAGATCCCCAGGCAGCGGGAAAAGGGCGCCGTGCGCCTGCAGCAGAGAGGGGAGCCGAGGCGACCCCAGCAGGAAGACGGATGGCGCAGACGTCACAGGTGTGAGAGGCGAGAGCCTGCGGTCTCCATCACTGAGCGGCCTCACCGGGGAGGCGCGAGCCCTGGTGGGCGGGACCCCGGAGCAGGAGAACACGCTTGGAATTCACCAGACCTGCTGGGACGGGGGGTTGGCCGGCATGGCTGGTGGAGCCTGGACCCCGGGTGGTGGATGAGAAGCACCCAGACTCTGCTGTCGTCGTCGGGGCTCGGGGCTGCCCGTGCTGGAGACCCCAGCTTCCTCAGGACCCCTCGAGTCCCCCACACTCAAGAGCCCGAGGCCGGCTAGCTCACCTGTGACTGTTTAAGCTGCAGGAGCTGCAGCAGCTCGTCTTTTTTGTGGTAGTCCTTGGCCCGGGCGTCCGAGAAGACGTAGATGAAGGAGCCAGGGTAGGAGACCTCCACCGCAGCCTTGATGGCCCCCACACTCATCTCGGGGCAGTCACCACCTCCCTGGAGGACGGGGGCGTGTCAGCGGCTGCTGCCCACCTCCTCTAGGCGGGCGCCCCAGAAACACCTCCAAAACCAACAGAAAGGGGGGAATCCCTCTGTCCTGCCCATCCAGGGGTCAGGCCAGGCCCCTGTCACTCCCCTCCTGAGACACCATGCAGCACCCAACCTGCTCAGACTTTGGACAGCATCATTCATTCAATCAGCCATGCAACAGTGACACGGTCCCTCCCGTGGGCTCTGGCATGGGAGGCAGGCACTACATTAATGAGCACAGCATGATGATTTAATTACCACTGTGATGAGTGTTACGAGTGGGGGAGGAGGGTGGGGAGCCACGGGGACATCTGACAGATGCCCCAAAGGAGCCACACGTCAGCCGAGGCTTAGAGGATTGAGGGGAAGAGGTGGGCACTGGGGAAGTATTCAAAGCCACCTGCCCAAATCCTGTGTAGCCTGCCCTGAATGGATCCCAAATACACACACCTTCGCCCCAGACAGGCGCTCTCTGCAGAAGGGAGCCGGCCCTGGTCACCCAGGCTGCCCCCGCCCAGCGGCAGGCCTGCACGAAATGCCCCTCTCCATTCACCCACATTCACCCCTTCTGTCTGGGCCCCCTTCTGGTCCGGGGGAACTGCAGGGAGCTAGACCAACAGGCGGGGTCCCTGCCCTCAGGAAGCTGCTGGTCTCAGTGGGCGGGGCCAGGACAGATGCTGAACCAGGGTGTTCAGTGTGGCAAAGAAGCCCAGGTGGCCATGGGGCGTCGGACTCAGTCTCAGGCCTGGGTTTGGGGTCTGAACTGGACCCTCATGGATCCTCCAGCTACCGCACCATCCACCTTTGGTCCATTCACTACATCATCAGCACCTACTACGCGCCAGGCACAGGGCCTCCTGCAGGGACTTGGTTCACTGAATAAAGGAAGGAACCCCAAGAAACAGAGTCTCCAGGATCCCCAAGCCACAGGATGCAGGCCCTGGGCAGAGCTGGGAGGCAGGTACCGGCGGGGGCTGGAAGCCACCCTCCTGGCCCCTGGGAGGCTCAAAGCCTGGGCCCCTGGCGTGGACGGGGAGAAAGGCCCAGAGCGGCGGCCAGAGGCAGGACAGCCCACCTGCACGTACAGCTCTCTCAGCTCCCTCTGAAACACCGCTGGGTCCGCCGTGAGGGTCACCGGGCCGATGTCTGTGGGAGAGAGAGGGGCCCAGGTGGGCGTGGACTCCCAGGTGCTGGCCTCCGTGGGCCGCAGTTTCACTGGGTGCCACAGCCCACGGTCCGGGCCTCGGAGACCCCAGGAAGCTGTGAGGGAGCAGCTCCCAGACCTGCCGGAGTCCACCCTGGAGGGGAGGTCAGGCCACTTGGCCGCCTGCCCTGCTCCGCACGGCCCAGAGCTCCAGGGGGACACAGAGATGAGACACGGGCGACCCGGCTCCTCCCTCAGAACAGCATGTTCCCCGTCTTTTGTGACTCTGACGCCCCTAGGATCCTCAGTCTACCAGCCCATCGCTCCCATCGCCGGTGGGAAAGAAATTCTGGGAAAACAAAGACACAGAGACTGGAGCAAAGAATGTTTGGACCTCACAGCATCTGCAACACCCCGGTGATCAACAAGAGTAACATCTTCCAGAAGTCCCGCCCGTCTATTAGCTCATTTAAAAGGAGCAGAATTGAATTCCAAAGGTTGACTACACCAAAAGCCACAGAGGATAGAGCCGCGGACCTCACACCCTGCCGGTGGCGATGCGGAATGGCCCAGCCACTGGGGAAGGCGAGTGGAAATTTCCAAAGAGTGAACCAGGCCGCTGCCCTGCGACCGGGTGCTCCGCGTCCCAGGTGTTTACCCGAGAGGAAAGAAAACACGTCCGCGCCAAGACGTGCTGAAATGTCCCTGACAGTTGTACTCGTACGAGCCCAGAGCCAGGGAGACGCCAACTGTCCATCACTGGTGAGTGAATAAACAAACTCTGGTTTATTCACATAATCAAACACGACTCACAGGGAGCAGAACAAGCTACCAATCCAGGCGGCCACGTGGATGGGTCTCGCAGACATCCTGCTGCGAGAGGAGCCAGTCACGGGCATGCACACTATATGGTTCCGTCTGTAGGACGTTCTGGAACAGGCAGAGTTCACCTAAGGTGACAAAATCAGGACAGAGGTTGTCTGGGGGATGGGGAGATGCAAAGGAACCATCTCAGACAGAGATCTGCCATATTGGGACAGGAGTGTGGGTCCCCCCATGGTATCCGTCTGTCAGGGTGAAGAGTGAAGATTTGTGCGTTTCCATGTATGTAAATCTCATCTCCTAAGGAAAGACTATGAAAATGATCCTCAGTGAGTGGGGGGTGGCCGGTGGGAGGAGACAGAAGCAAGAACGACAGCGTTTCCTTGATATTCAGTGACGCTGGGTGATGGGTATGTGGGAATTGATTATACTCTTCTGCTTACTTTGTATATATTTGAAATGTTTCCCACCAAAAAGATTTTTTTTAATGGCAGTAATTGAAAGCCACAGCTAACGTGAGACTGAAACGGGACTAGAGTTTCAACTCGCCCTGTGGCCATGTGGATAACGGGGTGCAGGGCTGAACAGAATCCAATCTCTTTGGAAATTTGTTCATTGGTGTCCTTGGTGAACTCTAGAGATGGACGGATTTTAGTTCGAGAATCCTAAATCCCAGTCACCCTCAAATAATTCCCATCCTCGTTAACTAGGCAGCAGACGGCGACCCTGCCTAGGGAAGGAAGCCCACGGATTAGCCAGTGTTCATCCGCAAGTATCGAGGACGCGTCTACCCCCGCTCGTGGCCGCACACGGAAGCCTCAGCCCCCAGCGGCCCCGCCTGTGTGTTCTGCACTATTCCTCACACCCAGCAGCCCCTTCCTCGCCTGCTCTGACGTCACCCTTCCTGCCCACGGCCCCCTCCCTCTGCGACAACGCCGCAGCCAAACTGCCGGCCTTCGACCTCAGACAGATCCGTTTGCGATCCTGGCTCCATCCTGCACCAGCCGTGGGGCCTCTCAGGGCTGACTTCACTGTCCCGGGCTCAGACCCCCGTCTGTAACCAAGGCGTAGAATACCGTCTGTCCTCGCTGAGAACTCGGGGGAGACAGGCAGGGAAAGGCCGGGCAGAGAGCCTGGCACAAAGCGAAGACTCAGCAATGGGGGCAGGCCCTGCTGACACGAACGTATTATTATTATTTTTTTTATCCTCATCCGAGGACATTCCTGCATTTATCTTCAGATAGAGCAGGAGGGAGAGAGGGAAGGAGAGAGAGCGAAAAACACTGATGTGAGAGAAACACATCGACTGGTTGCCACCCACACAACCCCAACCAGGGCCGGGGACAAACTGCAACCGAGGTACATGCCCTTAGCGGGAACTGAACCCGGGTCTCTCTGGTCTAACTGCTGAGCCAAACCAGCCAGGGCCATGAACGTATTATTTATTGTCCAGGCTCCGGCCAGCAGTGTCATGTGAGGCTGACGGGCAAGGACAGTCTTGCTCCAATATAAGTCCTCGAATTCAATCATTTTACTCAACGTTTGTTATTTCTTTATCACACACATATGCATTGTAAATATATGTATGACATTGGTGATGCATTTACTATGCACTTACTAAGTACCAAGTACTTGTGCTGAGATGCTTCCTGAGTATTAGCTGACTGAATTCTCCCTGCCACCCATAGGTCCAAGTCTTAGGCACATTTTACAGAGACAACAGAAGCCCAGAGAGGTTAAGTAACTTGCCCAAAGTCACACAGCCAGGCAGCAGCAGAACTGGGATCGAAATCTAGGTCTGTACAACTCCAGAATCTGGGCTTTTGATAACTGCTCCCTGTGAACTACACACAGAAATTCCAGACAGGCAGAAAGAGAAGGGAATTCTACCAACCAGAACTCATCATTTTTATTTTTATATATAACCTTCAAAACTCTTGTGCATATTCGTAAACATTAAGTATACCTTCCATGAGTGCAGACTATTACAGACAGAATTTCTATTTAAGTATAAATAACATACTATTTTTAACTCGATTCTTTTCACTGAACAACATATTGTGAGCATCTTTCCAGAAGGTCAACTACTCAGTTCAAAATCATTTTTAATGTCTGCAAAGGATTTGCTTTGTATAAATGTCTAATAATGGACTTGCCCAACCCCATCTCGTTTTGTTTCCAGTTTTTATCATGAACAATGTCACTAAGAACGTCTTTACATACATCACACATAAGCACCACTTTGTTTCCTTGGAGACATTCCTATGAGTAGAATGGCTGGGTCAAAGACAAGGTCATTTGAAAAGACTTTGGATGCAAATTCAGTAACCCTCATAACTGTCTTCCTGTCCACAGATGTTCCTGTCTCTGGCCCGTCTACCAGCCAAGGTAGAGCCACCGCCCTTTTACTGGGATTTGCTCACGTGACCCGGTAAAGCATCAACAGCAACTGCTGTGGCCAGCAAATCGAGTGAGGCGCCCCAGTGTGCCGCTGTGACTGGTTGGCCCTGACCCTACATCACGATCTGTCCTCAACGTCAGTTTACCCCGATGGTTCCCAGTGCTAGACCCGTGCTAGGCTGACCATGTTCTCCCCTCTTTGCAGCAATATGAGAAATAAAGTTGGGAATGTGGGTTATTATAAATGAAACATCTTCCAGTTGGAAGGACACCCCCCCCTTTTACAGTCTGTGTGCTTGCTACTCGGAGAGTTGAGGATTGAGGACTGTACTTTCTTTCGTGGAAGGTCAAGAAGCGTCAAAGGGAGTTGATTCTGGTCGTGGTTCTACTTGGCAAGATAAACTGTTCCTTGACTTGTAAGACACATCATCACTCCCACTCTGCCAGCTGTCACAGGGCCTTCTCTCTGTGTCTGCCTCTGTCTCTTCTTATTAGGACACCAGTCATGTTGGCCCGTTCTATTCTAGTATGACTTCATCTTAATTAGTTACATCTCCGATGGCCCTATTTCCAAATAAGGTCTCACTCTGAGGTTTCGGAAAGGACTTGAATTTTGTGAGAACACTATTCAACTTAGAACAACATCCAAATCCACAGATTTGGCTCCAAAGTCTGTGCCCTATGCCAAAAGCTATATACTGTCTGCAAACACAAGAGTGATGATTGTGATGGTGATGATGGTGACAATGACGGTGATAATAGTGATGATGGTGACGATGATGGTGATGATAGTGATGGTGATGATGATATTGATGATGGTGACGATGGTGATGATGGTGATGATGGTGACAATTGTGATGATAGTGATGAAGATGGTGATGATGGTGACAATGGTGATGATAGTGGTGATGGTGACGATGATGGTAATGATGGTGACGATGATGGTAATGATGGTGATGATGATATTGATGATGGTGATGATGATATTGATGATGGTGATGATGGTGATGATAGTGATGATGATGGTGACAATTGTGATAGTGATGAAGATGGTGATGATGGTGACGATGGTGATGATAGTGATGATGGTGATGGTGATGATGATGGTGATGACAGTGATGATGGTGATGATGATATTGATGATGGTGATGATGGTGACGATGGTGATGATAGTAATGATGGTGATGATGGTGACAATTGTGATAGTGATGAAGATGGTGATGATGGTGACGATGGTGATGATAGTGATGATGGTGATGGTGATGATGATGGTGATGATGACGGTGGTGGTGATGATTATGGTAGTGATGATACTGTTGATGATGGTGATGATGATGACAACAGCTACCATTATTTTAATATTACTAAACACCAAGTTTTGTTCTATGCACTTAGCATACATTCACTCAGAAAAAACTCACAGCTATCTGTGAAGTCTACTATTTAGTATCTCCATACCCTAGATGCAAATCTATGGCTCAGGGAGGTAAAACAATCTGCCAAGGTCTTGCAACAGGAAAGCAGCAGAGATGGGATTCATACCTGGGTTCGTCTAACCCCAGATCCAAGTTTTCCACTACCCACGAAGCTACAGATGCTTGGAACCTGTCTCCCAGTCCCTCATTCCCGATTCTGCAGGGGGAGGGAGGTTCGTTACTGAAGGTGGGGACATGCCAAACAGCTGGGCAGATGGGCATGCAGTCCCTCAGAGCAGAGCCCGCCAGCCACAGGGATGATTCGATCCGTGACCTGACCACTTGTGCCGAGCCTTGAGCATATGAGCCCCAGAAGCCAGCCTGGAATCATCTCTTCATACTCCGACTTCTTTCATTTGACAAGAGGAGGGTGTGGAACCCCGGGGACATGTGAGGAGCACGCAGGGGCGGAAGGCCCCGGCCCTGCACCCAGGGGGTGCTCCAGCACCTCCCCCAGCCTCGTGTGTCCCAGTCGTCAGTCAAGGCCACAGCCAGGCACTAGGGGTCCAGTCTCAGAAAGACATCACTTCAGGGACTCTTCCTGGGGCCTGCCCTCCCCCACTTCTCAAAAGTGAGGCTTGAATCTGGCGCCGACCCTGGACGCGACATTCTCCCTTCCCACTGCAGGGGGCCCCAGCGGGATCCCACAATCTGCCACCGCTGTGGACAAGTCGCGTTCCCTCTCTGGGACTCCGTTCTCCCATTTCTAAGACAGGGGCTGGAGAAAATGAAGTCCAGCAGCTTCTAGACAGCTGATGTTCCCAAGCACAGGTCTGGGTGTGTCCCTTGACGGCACCTCCCAAAGACAGACCTGGTAGGGCAGGAACCCACAGGCCAGGTGGCTCTGTCCAAAGAGTCAAAGTGGCCCCAGAACCTTCCTCGGCCTCCTCTTTGGTGTCCAGGAGTCTGGAACCCGAGTCTTTGAGGCCTCCTCGTGAGGGTCTCTGGCCCTGAACAGCCACTGGAGGCTGGCTCTGCCCAGAGCGTCCACATCGGCCAACCCTCCCTGTCTTCCAGATGTTCGGATCCACATTCCTGCCGTCCCTCTGCCCACCTCCTCATCCCGCTGGGACCCTCTCCCACCCATCCAACTCCTTTCCACCTAATTCAAACGTCCCTCCCGTCCCCACCTCTCAGGGCAGCCTGGGCCTCTTTGGAACTTGGACTGCGTTGTGGTCAATGAACTTGACCCTTGGCTGTGGGCCTGGCTACACTGCAGATGCCACCGCAAGCTGGCACCCTGCCTGGCCCACAGTAACCCTCGAGAATCAAACACTGAGTAAGTGAATGATGGGTCTGTGGGGGATCCATTCGGAGCAGACTCACGCTGTGAAGTCGAACCAGCACACCTAGCCCACGCCAGCCCCTTCGGGCAGCCTCCACCTCAGACCCCCTGCCTCCTTACCTCCGTGCTCCTCCCAAAGGCACGCTGGTCTCTCCTCGCCACCCTGCCCTGCACAGACTCACCCTGAAGGCCCAGGCAGGAATGCTGCCCTCTGATGAGCTGTCATCAATGGTACGCACAGACGTGCCCAAACCAACTCACGGCTCAGACCTCCCAGCCTCCAAGGAGAGGAACATGGGGGCCAGGCCAAGCGGCTGGACTCTCCCCCTCAGAGCAAGACCGATCGTGTCTGCTTCATGGTGCGTGCTGGTTAATAGCGATGTTACAGTAAACACACGCACACCCCCCACAGAGCACGCGTCCAGAAGCCCAGCCGCCCCAGCTCCCAGGCAGCCCTGTCACTGAACACTCCGCCCTGCCTGCCGGCATCCACGCCCTGGCCAGGGAAAACCACTGAGCAACGCTGCCGGTGTGCCCGGGGACCCAGAGAAGATGCTCAGACTCCCCCACAATCAAGCATATGCAAATTGACCTGGGTCGCCATTTCTCACCTAGCAAATTAGCCAGAAAGGGAAGAGTGAGGTCCCGAGGCCAGCCAGGGTGTGGGGAAAGGCAGTCCCACACTGTTGGCAGGGGGGCGAGATGGTACCGCACGCTTGGGGGACAGTTGGCCGGTATCTATCAAAACTGAAAATGATCAGAGGCTTTCCTAGGGAAACTGCATTTCTGGGACCCTATCCTATCGATCCGTTTGCAAATGTGAATGTGTTTATTATAAACTAACGGAAAGCCACAGTAGGGGAACGGCTGGACGAATCAAGATAAGGCTAAGACAGACGGAGGTCCCGTCTGCAGCATCTTCTGTAGCCATTAAAAACACGGGGGCGGGTCTCTGGGTCCTGACAGGGAAGAGGTCCCGCCACATCGCGTGGGGAGGTGGGGACAAGCTGCAAACAATAAGCACAGGTCAATCCCTTTTCTACATCATAGAAAAGTGTGTGTGTGTGTATGCAAGTGAGGTGCACACACGGTCTGGGGGGAAACAGACTTCGTCAAAGCTGTTTGCATCCCTTTAGAGTAGAACGACTGGAATATTTTACAAACATAATAATTTTGCAAGATTGGAGGGAAACTTCATTTAGGTTATTAACGGAACGAGCTAAGCCCTGATACTAAAACGACAAAGAACACAGAGAGAGACTATCACTTACTGATCATACATCATGAAACAAAATGTAAAACTCCTAAAACAAAACACTGGCAGATAGAATCCAGCTGTATCTTAAAGCAGCATCCACCATGACCCAGCAGGGCTTTACAAAAGGAATGTGGGAAGAGCCCAAAAGGGCCCAGCCGGTGTGGCTCAGTGGCTGAGCGCCAATCCGTGCACCAAGAGGTCGCGGGTTCGATTCCCGGTGAGGACACATGCCTGGGTTTCGGGCTTGATCTCTTGGGGGGGGCGTGTGCAGGAGGCAGATTGATGTTGATGTCTCCATCTCATCGATGTTTCTGTCTCTCTTTCTCTCTCCCTCTCTTTAAAATCAATAAAAACATACAAGAAAAAAAAGAGTTCAAAAAGAAGGAACCCCATCCACAGGTCAGCCGGAGACATCTCAACAAAGCCAGGATGTCACCGGCTAACATTCAGCACTCATCCTCGGTGGAGTGTTTTATTTTCTGTTTTGGGGGTGTTTTCGTTTTGGTTTACCATCAGTAAATTAGGCTTGAAAGCATCTCCTTCACCCGGTGGGGAAGACCACAAACAAGAGCCAGCATCAACGACAGGGTGCGGTCACAAGCAGACGCCAGGGGCGTCCCCAGAGCTCAGCTGGTGAACACCAGGACACGTCTCAAACAAGGGAAATCTTTGAGAAGGAGGAGACAGCAGTATAATTTGGACAGGCTGTGCCTGTCCACCTAGAAAACACAAGACATTACACAGAAAAAAAACAGAACAAGGAAAAAAAAAAAAAAACTTCAGTAAGAAAGTTGGAAGCAAAATGAATATATGAAAATGAATTGCTTTCCAACATACTAGCAATGCTCATTTGTGAAAAATGTAATGGAAAAGAAATCCGTGGTCAAAATAGTAACAGAAAACAAACTATTTAGAAATGATTTTAAAAAGAAATGGGGGGGGGGGGACCTATAAATCTTTACCAAGAGAAGCAAAATCTGTGAATAAAGGAAGAGGCATGTGTTCTAGATGGAAACAATAAAAATATTTTTAAAGTGATAAGTCTTCCCCTAATCAAGATTGAACACAACTCCAAGCAAAAGCACAGTAAGAATGTTTTTTGCAAGGTGATTGAGTTTTTCTATTTTTTACTGGAAAGAAGACATGTTCAAGGCTATTTTGAAAATGAAGATGATGAATAAAAAGAACATCAGTGTGGTGCTGGCCCCGGCGACTGGAAACGAGTAGTCTTCACACGAAAGGCAACGGAACTATGCTCCACTCAGGGAAGCGGCTCCCCGGCGGGTGGGAGCTGACAGCGCTCAAACCAACAGACATGTAGGCTGGAAGGGAACAATGACGTGACTGATGGATGGCAAAAGGGGAGCCAAGTCGCTCACTGTTGGGATGGGAGGTTATAGATAAGCAAGGGCAGAAGGTTAGAATAATCCCCACAGTCATAAATCAGAGCTGGAGACATCGGCATGAACTCGTGTTATGGATACAGCTTAACATGGATACAAATGGTTACATATAGAAATACTTACAGATATAGGTATAGACACACGTTAGAGAGACAATATCTATCCCCCTTACTCTGTCAGCCAAGGTTCTAAAACAATGACACCCTGGTAGCAACTGGCACTTCCAGCACTCAGATCCTAGTTTCTTTTTTTTTTTTTCTTTTTATCCTCACCCGAGGCTATTTTTTTCATTTATCATTAGATAGAGTGGGAGGGAGGAAGAGAGAGAAAGAAACATCGATGCAAGAGAGACACATTAACTGGTTGCCACCCACACAACCCAACCAGGACTGGGGACGAACCACAACTGGTACGTGCCCTTGACCGGAATCGAACCTGCAACCACGGGCCAAAGTTCTAACTGGTGCCAAACCAGACAGGGCTCTTTTTTTTTTTTTTCCTTTATTGATTTTGGAGAGAGGAAGGAAGGGGGAGAGAGACATAGAAATATCAATGAGAGAGAACATCGATTGGCCACCTTCTGCATGCCCCCCACTGGGGATCGGGCCCACAACCTGGGCATGTGCCCTGATAGGGAATCGAACCGGTGACCTCTTGTGCATGGGTCCACACTCAACCACTGAGCCACACCAGCCGGACTCAGATCCTAGTTTCAAATACATTCTTCAGTAAAAGGAACCATGATGCCTTAAAGAAACTGCTAATTCTAGGAACAACTAGTAGTGCTAGAAAGTAAGAAAATGCTTTAAAAAATTATACAACAATGGGGGTATGTCAAAGGCACACCGGAGCCAACGGGAAGAGCTTCCAATGACCACGGGTAGAAAATTTTGAGCAACTAAGTAAATAAAGTAGCATTCGATTATAGCCCAAAGTAGAAAATAAATATCCATGGTCCATGGCGAATAAATAAATAAACAAACGGCAGAAGAGACAAGCCTCTCATGCAGAAGAATTGCAAATGATTTCTACACACACTTCCCAGCTGGGGCCGCCCTTCGAGCCTTTCTTCCGAAGAGGACCGGGCGGAAAGGGACAAAGACAAGTAACTTCACAGCAGAGACGCCTGATGACCTCGGCCAGGCGATCAAGGTCAACATCCTCCCATTACCCAGTCGAACTGGAGAAAAGCATCAGAGAAATCACAGCTCAGACAAAATATCAGAGCAATCCTGGTCAAGGTCATCAAAAACAAAGTCTGAGAAACTGTCACAACCAAGAGGAGCCCTAGAGGACATGACAACTAAATGTCATGTGGGACCCTGGATGGGATCCTGAAACAGAAAAAATGAAAGAAATGTAAATAAAAAAAGGACTTTAGTTACTAATATATATATATATCCTTTAATTGTGATAAATATACCATAATAACATAGGATATTCATAATAGGAAAAACTGGCTGTTGGGTATCTGGGATCTTTCTGTACTATCTTTGCAATAATTCTATAACTCTAAAGCTGTTCTAAAATTTAAAGTTTATTAAATTATTTTTTTCAATTTATTTAATTTTTTTGTTAATCCTCACCCAAGGATATTTTTCTATTAATTTTTTAGATAGAGTGGAAAGAATGGAGGGGGAAAGAAAGAAAGAGAAACATCGATGTGAAAGAGACACATCGATCAGTTGCCTCCCACACAACCCCAACGGGAGCTGGGGATCGAACACGCAACTGAGGTATGCGCCCTTGACCGGGAATTGAAGCTGACACTCTTTGGTCTGAAAGCTGATGCTCTAACAACTGAGCCAAACCAGGCAGGGCTTTATTAAATGTTTTAAACCGTCAACTGATGGCTGGATAAAGCTAGGAGAAAGAAGGAAATCCTGCTGTCTGCGACCACCTGCATGGCGTTAAGTTCAGCAAAATAAGCAGACAGAGAAGACAAATACTCTGTGACCTCACTTCTCTGTGGAATCTAAAAACACCAGACTCAGAAACAGCACTGGTGTTTCCCGGGGTGGGGGTGGGGTGGGGAAATGTCAGTCAAAGGTACAAACTTCCAGTATACGATCAGTAAGTTCTGGGATTGACTGTACATCGTGGTGATTATAGTTAATGATACTATCCTTGAATGTTGCCAAGAGAGTAGATCTGAAATGTTCTCACCATGAAAAAGAAATAATTACGTGGCGGTGGAGATGTACGCTATGGTGGTCATCATTCTGCACGTTATAAGCCTATCGAGTCCACATTTGTAGACTTTGAACAAACCCAGTAGTATGTGGCAATTATATCTCAATGAAGCTGGGGAAAATTTAAGAAAAAAGAATACAAGGAAGGGTTTGCTCTATTAGTAGATATTATAAAGCCAAATAATGACTATAATATGCTCCCGGCAGAAGAATTATCACACAATGGAACAGAATAGAAAGCCCAGATAACTTCTTGATAGACAGGCCCCAGCTTGGTAGCTCAGTTGGTTGGAGCGTGGTCCCATGCACCCAAAGGCTACGGGTTTGACCCTCAGTTGGGGTGCATGTGGGAGGCAACCAGTCAGTGTTTCTCATATCAATGTTTCTCTCTGTCTCTGTCTCTGCCCCCTTCTCTAAACTTAATAAAAACATATCCTAAGATGAGGATTAAAAAGAGAATTCAGCTCTGGTTGGTTTGGCCTCAGTGGTTAGAGCATTAGCCTGAGGACCAAAAGGTCTTGTGTTCTATTCCTAGTCAAGGACACATACCTGGGTTGCAGGTTCGATCTCTGGCCCTGGTCAGGTTCGTGTGGGAGGCAACCATTGGATGTGACTCTCTCACATCAATGTTTCTCTCTCTCTCCCGCCCTCCCTCCTGACCTCCCTTCTACTCTATCTAAAAGTCGATGGAAAAATATACTCTGGTGAGGATTAACAAAAAAATAAAAAGAGAACTTGTCATTTAAAAAATATTCTTAATAGATAAAGTGATCTGGGATAAAGGCAGAATCCAAATGAATGAAAAAGGAAGGATTCTTCAACAAAATGTATCTGACCAATTAATTATCCTATTCTAAAACAATCACATCAGAATATTGTTTACACCATGCACCAACTTTTTTAAATTCCCAGTTAAAGAATTAAATATAACAAGAAAAAGAGAAAACAAATTTAAAAACCTAGAACATGTACCTGATTTTGTGATAGGAAAAAAAAAAAAAAACTTTCTAGGATGAACGTGGTGAAATTACAAAAGGGAAAAGTCGGCAGATTTCACTATACTTAAAACTTAAAATATAAACATTTAAAACTTCAGAACACTTGAATGACAAACAATACTAAAAAGCCAACAACCAGGAAAAACATAAACCACATTTAAAAAAAAAAACAGTTAATATCATACTGACTAGTAAGAAAATCACTAAAACCCCCAAGGGAAAATGAGCAAAGGAACTCACATTTACAAAAGAAGAAACTCACACCAAACACAATCTCGTGACACTTGAAAACACACTGAACCTCACCAGCAATTAAAACAGGAAGACACCATTTTCCATGTTTGAAATTAGGGGGAAAATATTTTAATCCTAATTCCCAGTATCAGGGCCAGTTTCTCTGAAATGTCCCCTCTAATGCTTCTGGTGGAAGTTTAAACTCCCAAAACATTTTGCAAAGCAATCTGAAGAGTCGCCCACCCACTCTGTGTGTTTAAAATGTCCTAAGAATTTCACTTTAAGAAACTTAATCCTACAAAAAAAAAACAATCAGAGATACAAAGATTTATACATGGACGTAAATCTCCACTGAGCCTATTTTAATAGAGAAAGACTGAAAACAATCTGTTTTCAGCCAAAATGAAACCATTAGCAAAATTCTAACTTTCTGGTTTGGGAACATTCCACTTTTTTTTTTTTTTTTTTTTTTCATTTAAACATTTTATAAAGTCTTTCCAAAGCACAGGTCCTGGTTTATCTCCAAGCAAAGGCAGTCCAGACCCACTGATATCTTAGCAGACAGGTCTTTGAGGTTTAGGGCAGGCTCCCTTTAAGAAGCAACCCCCCACCCCCACCCCCCAGCATGCAGCCCTGGGGGGCCTGAACCCTCAGCTAAAACTGGTTCTCAAGCTCCTCTCCCACCAAAGGGATTCCATTGGCCAATTCAAAAGAAACAGCTAAACCTAAGCCACAGCTCCAATCCCTGCTCAGAACCCTCCTGTGGCTGCTCACAGCCCATAGAAGGAAATCAAAGTGCTCCTCAGCCCCAAGCCATAGCCCAGTCCCATCTGGCCTCTGCCCACTTTCCCATTGCAGCCCTCCTACGCCCGGGCTGCCCCACACCTGTCCCTCCATGTCAGCCACCACCCAGCCAGCTCAGGATGCTCGCTGCGTCCCCAGCACCCAGCGTGGCCGGGAAACGCTCCAAAGCTGACCCACATTCACTCCTGCTCCAGGGCGGCTTCCTGGGGCCCTCAGTCCCCTCGCTCGCTGACCCAGTCAGGAGTTGGCACCTGAGCTGGCATGGGACACTTCCTGCTCTCCTGCCCCGTCTCCCGCAGGCTGTGGCTCTTCAGTGTGAGCCCTGTCTCCCGCACGCTGGGAGCCTCACCCGGCTGTGCACACAGCAGGGGCTCAATCAACGATGAGGTCCCCTCCACACCTGGACCTGCGGGTGTCTGTGGGGAGGGTGGTTTGGGGAACAGAGGAGGAGGGCTGGGTCTTCTGCTTCACAGCAGATGGAGTGAAGGAGGCTGGAGAGCCGTGCACCTGCTCAACACCCAGAGAGGACAGGAAAGGTTGAAGACAGCAGGGGTGCTTGGGGCAGCTGGTGGCCAGAGGGGGCAGCGAAGACAGCCCCCCGGAGCCCCAGCCTGGGCCCGGGACAGGCTGTCTGATTCCAACAGGCTGTCCCCCTGCTCCGCAACTGCGGCCCAGCATTTCAGAGACAAATTACATCAGCCTCGCAGGTGGCCTTGGGGAAGTCCCATCTGTGTCCTGGGCCTCAGTTTCTCCAACTGGAAGAGAAGGGGTGGATTCATGGTCTCTCAGCTCTCTCAGTGTGGTGTCACTGGAAGTCCAAGAATGATCCAGAAAGAGAGAGAGAGAGTTGGGAGTAGAGAATGTGACCTGTGTCTGAGCTGAAGCCCCAGGACACACCTCACATCTTCACAACCCCCCAACCTTGTTGCCCCCAGATCCGGAGGTGGGAGCTGTCCTTTCGATATTCCCAGTGATATCTTTCTAGCTCTCAGGCTCTGAGCTCTGGGCTCTGGGCTTCAGGACCCTACGGAAGCCGGGACCCCTGGAGCTGAGGGACCTCCGCTCAGCCTGAGGACTGAAGGGTTGTGTCCCGCCCCTGCCGCCTGCATGGCTGCCGTTTGTCCGATGTCTGGAACGGTGTTGTGATTGATAAAGGCAAGTCCTTCTAAGAGGGCTGGCTGTCTCATACAGCCCTGGCCACCGTCTATTTTCTCAGCACAAGAACACCTCTCAGTACAGTTTTGCAACGAATCTGCCATTTAATTTAATTTAATTTAATTTTTTTGCGGGGGCTTTATAAAGCTCTCCTTCTGGAGAGAAAGGTGGATAGATGGTGAGACTTGATAGGCAAACAGTAAAATATTAATTGTGGGATCTAGCAGGTGAGCAGACAGGTATTCAGCGCCCCCTCCCCCCCTCCCGGAATTGTGCTGTAAGTCCGAATGTTTCTAATTAACAACTGCTGGGGAAAGCAGTCCTGTTACTCAGAACAAGGTGGGAATCATTCTCAGCAGCTATTTCTCCTGCAATCCCCCACAGCCGGTCTCCCCGCGGCCCTTTCCAAAGGCATGTTCCTCGCACAGCTGAAAGTTAGGGGCTGCAGGAGAGGTTTTGGGGGGTGGGTACCGGCAGAGAACGGGCGGTGGGGACGACCTGGCTCCTGGGGAGCTGCTGTTTCTCTTGGGAGGACGGGCGAGGGGGCACAGAACACTCTAACCCTGATTTTCAAGGCAGCGACCCGGAGGAGTGATTCCACCCACCTTTGCAATGAGTTCACCTGCCTTTGCGGCTCTTCGGGTCCCCGAAGCCCACGCTGGGAGCGAACTCGAAGCATTAACCACAGTAAACACGCGAACCCCGCAAAGGCTCATGGCGTGCCAGGCTCCGGTCACCATGCCCCCTTTCAACGTCTCGGCGAGCTTTGGGGGCAGCTCTCACCCCAGTTCATTACCGAGCAAAGTGAGGCTCAGAAGTGGCTGCACAGCATTTGAACGCAGCGCACCCCCAGTTCTCTGTCGCTCGCCTGACCTTGCAAGACGGAAGGCGCGGGAGAGGGGACAGCAGGTGCCCGGGAAGGGAGGGAGGAGAAAAGGAAGGAAGGGGAAAGGGAAGGGAGGGGCGGCTGTGAGGCCCGCTCCAGGTGCCCTGGGTGGGGCAGCGCACGTGTGGAAAAGGCCCGGCCCGGCCTCGCGCAGCCCTGGGCGGCCACCTGCACCCAGGTCGCACTCGCGGGCGGGCGGGTAAGCGCTGCTCCAGGGCGCGGGACGGGGACGCTGGTGGGGCGCCACCTGGGTCACAGACGGGCACCAGCGGGACGCTACCTGGGTCGTGGAACGGCACCAGCGCGTAGTTGGCGATGGCCTGGCTGTGGTGGCTCAGGCTGCGCTCCAGAATGCGCGAGGCGCCGTCCATCACCTGCATCAGGTCGTCCCACATAGAGCCGGTGACATCGAAGACGATGGCCAGGGTGGCGTCCCCCGTGGTCGGGGACAGCGCCGTCCCGGGAGCGCGGGCCGCCGCCGCCGCGGCGACCGCCAGCAGCAGCCGCAAGGGCAGCGCCCCGGGCATCGTGCTGAGCGCGGCCGACCGGCTGCAGCAGCTGCGGCGGAGGCGCAGGGCGTGCGAGCGCGACCGTCCGGGTGCTCAGCGGCCGCCCAGTGCGCGGCTGTGGCGCGGCGTCTCGCTCCGTCGGGCCGCGGCCGGTGCGCTCGGGACAGGGGCTCGCGGCGGGGTCCCCCTACTGGGAGTCCGAGGCGGGTCCTAGAGCCCACCCCGTTCGGGGTCACGGCCCGCCTCCTCCGCTCCTGCTGCGGTGACTCAAACTTTCCCGGCCCCCGCGGCTCGCCAGTCCAGACCCGAGGTTAGGGGAGGACGCGGGGCGGACCGCAGAAGGCAGCTGGGGCGGCGGCCAAGGCGGGAGGGATGGGGAAGCACGGGACGCAAGCGACACCTGCGCCTTCCGGCACGCGCCCTGCAGCGGGTGGGGAGCGGGATGGGGGTGTCCTGGAGGTCTGGCCACAGCGAAGCTGGTTTTGTTGCTCCCTCCACCCAGCCCCCTAAATGCCCCACCCCACCCCACTCATGAATTCCAATGCGTTTTCTTTCTGCACGGACCTGTGCTTCCGTTATTATAATTGTTACTGTTATTTATCATCAAGCACCGTAAGTTGAGCACCTACTATGTGCTAAGCGTTTTCATGTGGTGATTTCCTCCAATGCTCACTGCAACCCTAGAGGAAGGCGCCAACACAAAACCCATTCTACAGATAAGCAACTGAGGGTGAGTCGTTTGCCCAAAGCCACTCAGCTCTCCAGTGGTGGAGGTAGGAATAGAAGCCAGATCCAGAAAGATTCCAAAGACCCCAGCCTCCGCTGCTTCCCCGGGGCCCAGTGCTGAGATACTGTCAAGGTCGTCTGACCACGCCAGAGGATGGGGGTGCCCCTCTGCTCCTCTCCCTCGCCAGGTCCAAGGACTGCGTGAAGGTTCTGGGGTTCACAGGACGGGCTGTGGGCGCTTTCTGGGCTGTGTAGCCATCCCCTCCGTGACAGTGCGCCCTTCTCCGTCATTGCTCATCTCAGGCTGTGGTCTCCTCTCCCCATTCGCCTAGGAGTTCTCCTGGGAGCTGGGACTGTCCTGGTTCCCCTCTCCCCCCGTCAGCCCCCAGCTGCCAGCCCAGTCCCTGGCGCATGGTGGGGACTCACCAAATGCTGCCTGAATAAAGAAGAGAAGCTTTTGCCCTGGCCGGTGTGGCTCAGTTGGCGCACCGAAAGGTCGTGCACTGAAAGGTCGCAGATTTGATTCCAGTTCGGACACATACCTGGGTGCAGGTTCGAGCCCCGGTCGGGGCGCATGCAGGAGGCAACCCACAAATGTTTCTCTCACCTCAATGTCTGTCTGTCTCTCTTTCTCTTCCCCTCCCCCCTCCATTTCTCTAAATTCAATGAAATAAAATAAAATTTTAAAGCCTTGTTAAAAAAAGATGAAGACGAGAAGCCTTTGAGGGCTTTCTTGGGCCTGCCTGGTTTTGAGAGCCCTGGGAAATGGGGCAGTTTGCCCCCTCCCCCTCAGCCGCTCTTCTGAGCCAACCAGATCCCCAGTGCAGGCAGCCCCCCAAACATGGTCGAGGGCTCTGCATCTGTGATTGGGACTGGGCGTGAAGAGGGGAGACTTCTCCAGTCCTTGTCCCTCCAGAGCCCCAGCCAGGAAGGCCCCACCCCACACCACCAGCCCCTCTTCCATCTCTGCTCACACCCCACCTCTGGGCTGCCTCGGCACCTGCCCTGCGACCCCATCGCTCCTTGTTGCCCCTTTGTCTAGGGATCGCACCATCACCAGTGTCGTCTCTGTAGGGCTGCCCCTCCCACCTCAACTGTGAGCCCTGCGGGCAGAGACCTGGTGCCTGGCACATGGTAGGTGCCACACGAATGGGTCAGTAGGTGTCAGAGAGGCCTGGTAGCTGAGCACCGGCCTTGGCAGGGAGGCTGCACACCCGCAGGGGCTCCGTTCTAGAGCAGGGTGAGGCCATGTGTACGAAGGGCTGGGGTCTGGAGGAAGTGGTCTCTGTGGGGCTGCCTGCCTCACAGGATATGGGCGGAACCAAGTGCCCGGACCCAGGTGAGAGTACAACTTACACCCAAGCTCACGAGAGGATGAGTCACCTGTACCTTGGATCACTGGCTCTTTAAATCTCCCTGGGCGAAGGCTGGGGTTGGCCCCAGGGCCTGGCCAGGACTGGCCCAGCTGTTGGAGAGAGAAGAGAGGCCCCAGCTGTGGAGGCGAAGGCGAACAGGAGCCAGGAATCAGGCAGGGCTCACAGACAGTGACACGTCAGGTACAGCACAGGGGACCTGTGGGGGCAAACAAGCCCTTCAGTCATTCACTCCCCCAACAGTGGCTGAGCCTGTGCTGGGTGTCAGGCACTCTGCTGGGCACTGTTGGGTGACAGATGTGCAGGACAGGCTCTCTACCCTGGGGAGAAGGACAAGGAGACAAATAATTCCAAGTCCATGACATAAGTGCTAATAAAGGAATTACCCAGAGCTCTGGGAGCTCAGTGAAAGAATGTCCGAGCCTAAGGGGTCAGAGGAGGCCACAGAGTGAGCCTGGGAAGCCTTCAAGAACAAGAGGGAAGGGCATTTGAGGAGCAGGAACAGCATGTGCAAAGGCAGGAAGACAGGAGCGACCTCCGCTAGCCCAGTGAGGCTGGACAGAGAGAGCAGAGCAGAGGACAAAGACCAGATCTCGAAGGACCTTAAATGTGGTGTGAAGGGTGTGGAATTTCTCCAAAGGCACTGAGGAGCTCTTGAAGAATGTGGGGGGCAGAGTAGGGGGAAGCAACCTGACCCCATTTGCATTTCGGAAAGGTGACAGCAGCAGAAGTTCAAAGGGTAGGTCTTATAGACGCCAACAAGTCATAAGCCTACTCCCCAAGGACGTGGCCCTAAAGAAAATGAGGTGCTTCTCCTAGGACTGATCCCAAGGGCAAGTGGATCATGAACTTGAGTCCTGAAATAGCCGTGTAACCTAGCAAGGCCCTCCCCCTCTGGCCCTCCGCTTCCCCATTTGTAGAATTATTTGAGAGGCACAGGGCGAGATGACCTCCTGGGTGCTGCAGCCCACCACTCCAGGACCAGCAGGGGTCCCTGCGAGACAGAGACAGGACGCGAGACCACCTGAGCTCATCCTGGCAACGCCTCCTCCGGTTGCCATGGAAGGGAGCCTTGGGCGGGCACCACCTCCCATCCAGGGTGGCCAGGGGTACTGCCCCAAGCACGGGCCTCTCTGGGTGCTCAGTGCTCCCCAGAATGTAACCATGGACGCACTGAACGTGAGCACAGAAGGCCCAGAGAAAACAACTGAAACCTCACCCGTCAGTTCCCATCTCACCACCTCGCCTCTCCAGGCCACCTGGGAGCCTGCATTTTGAACTCAAGATAATCCACATTTTTCTCCCGTTTCCAGAAGGGTGGTCTCAGTGGAGCTGTTTGTTTCCTAACACGCCACATGTCTGCTCTGGAGAGCACGTGGGCCTGGCCCGTCCACAGAGAGGAAGCTTGCGTGTTACTGCTCATGCCACCGCTCAGCCTTGGCGTGGACATCCAGGCCTGTCCACTCCGTCCACACCAGGGAGCCCAGACCAGCTGAGGGGCTGGATCAGAACCCAGAACTTGGCCGGTCCAAGAAAGGTGGCCCCTCCCTACCAGGGGGCCTTTTTTATGCTCCCATATGCCCCGCTCCCTAAACACATGCTGGTCTCAGCCCCTCAGATCCTCAGAGTCTATCAACCACCTCCCGCCGTGGCCCCCCAGCCCTCTGCCGAGGGAAGCTGCTCGGGTCCTTTGCGGAGTAAGGACGTCGATGGCAGAGAACTCGCCCGGTCCTTGCCGGGTGCCGGCCACGCTGAAGCATGCCTCCCCATTAGATCCCCCAAACAGCCACTTAGGTCACTCCTCACTCTCCCCACAGCAGATGAGGAAACTGAGGCAGAGAGGTAGAGTCCCGTGTCCAGGCTGGACTCTGCATTCGCATCTGCCTTTGCCCAGAGCCCGTGATCCGATCCCACGCCACGCTGCCTCAGACACGTGGGTGTGGTGGGTCCAGGGTCCCAGCTGCAGAACCGCAAGAACAAATGAGGAGCTTGGGGAGCAGAACTCGGGCTGGACTCGGACTCAGGTGCCAGACAGTTCGCACCTTTGACGTGCTGAAAACTCATCTCCTGCCCATATTTAACAAAGACCTGGCTAAACAAGAGGCGAGAGAGGAAAACAACCATGGAGGTAGCAGGGGAGTCTGCCCCCAGTCGGTGGGCACTGCCAGGACCTGAGAAGCAGAAAGTCTATAGCCTGGTTTCTCTTCTCTAGGAAGGAATTAAAGAATTAGGTGAGGGCCCTGGAGGACAGGGCTAGCAGGGAGTCAGAGGAACTGACAACTCAGGAAGATTAAGCTACCGAGGAGGAAGGGGAGGAGGGGGGCCAGGAAGTTCCACTCAGCACCATGGTGTGGGGGCTCCAAGCAGCCAGGCACCCCAGTGATTTACTGCTGAACCCAGTCCCTCGATGGGACCAGCCTCCAAATCACATGTAACCATAAGGAATGGTTTGAGACAGTCCCAAGAAATATTTGAGCAGCTCAAGAGACTCAGGAATTCTTGCCCATCCCCATGTTTTCAAAACAAACAATGAAATGAGCTAAACCAGAGCCAGCAGCTAAGATTCGCTCCCCACCACCCAGACCTGGCCCATCGCCCCCCCACCCCCAGCTCATGTGTCACTGAGCCCCTGATGCTGTTGTTGGCAGAGAGGGAGACAGCCTCCCTAGCAGGTGGTCCTTGCTCACTGTGCTGAGGATGAAGCCTTGTTGTCATTTATGACCATGATATCGCCTTTCTTTCTTTTTTTTTTTTTATCCTCACCCGAGGACATTTTTCCATTTTTTGTACAGATAGAGTGGGAGGGAGAGAGAGGAAGAGAGAGAGAGAGAGAGAGAAACATCAATGTGAAAGGGACACATCGAGTGGCTGCCACCCGCACGACCAAACAGGGCTGGGGACAAACTGCAACCGAGGTACATGCCCTTAGTGGGAACCGAACCCGGGTCTCTCCGGACCGCAGGCCAACGCTCTAACCGCTGAGCCAAACTGGCCAGGGCGATGTCGCCTTTCTTATTGTCATCGGTGGCTGGCGAAAATATCCAGAATGAGTTGAAATGTGCTCTGTCCCTTTTATTCTTCCTCTCATAATTAAAAATTCCATTGAATTGCTTTGTACATTTTGGCAGATCCTATTGGCTTCTGACCCTGAAGGCTTCCCCCTGCATCCTGGAGAGCGTGGCCCAGCATTCTGCTTCAGGTGCCCATTCTCCTCCCATGTGACTGAGGGAGGGTGACCCTCCCCCCTCTCCAGGAGAAGTCTGGGACCGGTTACCCCTGTGGATTGGGAAGGGGCATTTCACCCAGTTCTGGCCAATGGGACAGGAAGCGGCGTGGGCTAGCCTGTCTCCAGAAGAGACACAAAAGAAAAAAATGACATGATTTGACACCCAACTCCAAAGTGGCCGTAACTACCACAGTGGGGCCCAGACAAACAGAAAGACAAACAGGCCAACAGAACAGAAGCGAGAGTCCAAAAACAGATTTGCACCGATGTGGGCAATGCATTCTTGACAGAGGGGCCGACGAGGAAACGAGAAAGTCTTTCCGCTAATGGTGTTGGAACAGCTGGACATCTATCCGGAACAATGGGCCCGATCCCTACCTCACGCCGTACACCGAAAATCAATTTGAGATGAGTCACAGGCCTAAGTGTGAAAGCTAAACTAGAAAGCTTCTAGGAAAAGAGACACGAGGCAGAAAGGGCCCCTGTTCTTCCACCTGATGTGTCTGCTTGGCACCTGCAGCCTGGGGCCCTGAGGACGCGGCCTGGTGAGAAGGGGAAATAGAAGAGAAGAGAGCTTGGAGCTGCCCGAGGACGGCTTTCCGGGCATGTGCACCCATGTGCTTCCCCCAGAGGGAGGCCAGGCGCGTGGCACTCCCTGCTCTCTGTAGCTGGGCGGCCTCACTGAGACACCCCTGTCCTTGCGCTTCCCCCGTGTACCATGTGGTTTTACACACTTCTACCCAGGCAGCAGCCAGAAAATCACGTCCATGCCTTCTCATGAAGTGACTGTCAAACAACTTTTTCTCTACCTAGATTTCTTCTTATGCATTGACTTTGGACTTCAACACCCCCGGGAAGAGGCTGAGGTGCCCTGAGGCAGGAAATGGACTGTCCACTGCAGGAAGTGACCCATGAGAAAGTGTCCCCAAAGGACAAAGGGCACACTGGTCTCGTTCATCCCTAGCCCTGGCAGAGCACCTGGCACATAGTAGGGCCTCAGTGAATAATGAACAACTGGAGCAAGAAAAGCCCGAGCCCTTTCATTCTTTGTCTTGTGAGCCCACAAGCCTAATCGGCACCATTAAAATGGCCATAAGCTCCTGCTTCATTTACGCTCTCCTGTCATCTGAATGATCGGACTGGTGTTTGCAGCACATGGTCGGAACCGGGCAGTCTTCGTCTTGGGTCATGGAACCAGCGGTTCCATATGGCCCCACCTGCCCCCAGGTCAGGCCCCTCCTGCCACAGCTACGGGTCCCCTCCTGCTGGGCACGGCTTTGTCTGCGGGGAGCAGCAAAGATGAAGGGTTTACCCCAGAAGCCTCCGGGATGCAGCACTTGGCTCAGTGAAGACGTTCCTCGCCCCTTCCCATCAGCTTGGACTGTTCACCAGACTGGCTCTCGTCAACAACAGATCCTGAGAGCTGTCTCCAAGGTCATGGCAGTGACACATGACAGCCAAGAAAATCGTGGCAAAGCATTTCAGGACATCGGGTCATTGACGTTCCACCCCCTCCCACCCGAGCCTTCACCTCACTGATGTCTGTGTCCATGGGTGATGCATGTACGCATAAAAGTTCTGTGGTTGATCTCTTCCTTTCCCCACTTCCCTCTGAGAATTATCCATTGTTTTTTATTTATTTATTTTTTTAATCCTCACCCAAGGATATTTTTCTAGTTATCTTCAGATCGAGTGGGAGGGAGGGAGAGAGAGGAAGAGAGAGAAACATCGATGTGAGAGGGACACATCAACTGGTTGCCTCCCACATGACCCCACCCAGGGCTGGGGATGAACCGCAACTGAGATACGTGCCCTTGACCAGAATCGAACCCACAACTCTTTGGTCTGTGGGCCCACGCTCTAACCACTGAGCCAAACCAGCCAGGGTGAGAATTACCCATTTTAGACAAAAATGATTTTGAATGTTCAACAAAAATATAGTGTTTTATTTATAGGTCATTTCTACATTATTGTTCAGAAGTGAAACAGTTTTCATGACAAAGTTAAACAGTCTCTCTGTTAAAAGCTAGTACACGCAAACTTGGGAGGGGCAGGGCAGTGGGAATGTTCGATGGGGTAGCCGCTGTGAAAACCTTGGTGGTTCCTCAAAAATTAAACAGAATTCCCATGTGATCAAGTAGTTCCACTCCTAGGCAGGTACCCCAAAGAACTGAAAACGGATCTTAAACAAAAACGTGTGCACCAGTGTTTATAGCAGCATCGCTCCCAACAGCCAGAAGGTGGAGCCAACCCAAACATCTATCACAGACGAATGGAAAAACAAAATGTGGTCTCTCCATACAATAGCTATTATCCAGCAATGAAAAGGAAGGGCACATGCTACCACATGGGCGAACCTCAAAAACATCATGGTAAGTGAAAGAAGCAGACACAGAAGGCCACATAAATGGAACCTGGGAAGACCCAGAATGAGAACTAGGCAAACCCGTAGACAGAAAGCAGGTGCGTGGCAGCCTAGGGCTAAGGGTAGGAGTCGTGCTTCCTTTTGCGGTGATAAACATGTTCTGGAACTAGATAGTGGAGATGGTTGCCCAGCATCGTCCGTGTACTCAATGCCACTGAATTGCACACTTTAAAATCATTCAAATGGTGAATTTTATCTTGTGTGTTCCGCTACGATTCGGAAGGAAAGGCTGCCTGAGGAGAGCAGGTAGAAAAGCAGAGGGAGGCCATTCCAACGGCCACGGGACCGGGGAGGCCAGCTGGGGCCACGCTCTGCCGCTGAGTGAGGCTGAGCCCGGCCCCGCCAGTGGGGGTGATGGATTCTCCCGCCGCCCTGCACCCGTCCCCAGGCTCCCTTAACTTCCTGCCAATTCAATTCCCCTTCAGGAAATCTCCACCGAAGGGTCCAATGTCACTAAGAAGATGTCAATCAAGAAAACAGATCGAGCCTGACAACTGCCGCAGGACAGCTGACCTTTGATTAAAGCGGAGAATTGCAAGAGGAATTTGATTAAAGACGTTGGAATTATTGGTGCCTGGGGCTGCTTCTGAAGAAACCCCATTTGGAAAATCTGAAAGAGAGAAATGATGCTCCTCCGCCCAGACATCAGGCCGTGACCTTCCGAGCACGAATGGGGGCTGCTTGCCAAGTGCCAAGATTCACGGGGTGCACTGCATTATGAGGAGAGATCTGATTTCGTCTCCTTTGACGTGTGATGAAAGCAGGCCTACATCGCAGGAACGAGCGTCTGCCTGCGGGACAAAGTGGTCAGCGGTTGCTGCAGGCATTGTTGAGCGTGGACCCTGCAGCATCCGTCCGGGGAGAGTGTTGGCTACCCAAAATGCTACAAGGCCAGCTACTGGATTTTCTATGCTCCTTGCAGCTCGGTGTGCCGTAGGCTCTGCCCATCAAATACAGTGGGGCTGGCCTTTGGGACCAGAGCCAGACACAGAGAAGCTGGTGGCCCCTCGGTGGCAGTGGTACCAGCCACAGGGGTCAGACTAGAGCTGCGGCGGGAGCGCCCGCCGAGCGTGATTCTCAAGCTCAATGTGAGCACCCAACGCTGCTGCTAGAATCAGCCAACTCTGCTGCCTACAGTTAGGAGCGCGGCTCCGTTCCCCCTGGTGCTGGGGCCAACACACTTCCTCCAACCAGAGTGGTCACGTGGCCCGGGCTGACCCCATCCTGCTGTCCCGTTTCCCCAGCTGCAGTGATTGGTCTAGAGATGGCCGTGTGACTCCAGCAGAGCCAATCAACATCCTTCCCTGGGATGTTTCCACGGAGGTGATGGGACTGGAAGGTGATGAGTGGGGGCTCCCAGCAGCCCTGTTCCCACCCCAGCGGGAGGCCATGTGCAGTGGGAGAGAATGAAGCCAGCAGAGACGGGGAGCAGAGGCAGAGAAGCCTGACCCCCTCGGAGCCCCGCTCCCCCCGCACTTTCTGTGGTGTAATTACGTGGAGGGATGTTTCTCTTTTCTGGCTTAAGCTCATCTGGGGTGGGCGTCCACCATTTATGAGAAAAGTCCTACGTAGAGAAGGTGGAGACGCGTCGCTTTGTTCAGGAAATGGCTGCACGAGCCTCTCCCTGGCGCGGGCGGCGGACTTACGGTCAAAGGAGCAAAATGCCCGGGCCCTGACGCGCCACTGCAGGCAGGTCCGCGCTGCCCAGCCAGCAGCCGCTCACCGGGCACCTGGCTCAGCCGGCCTGGCCCGCTGCCTCGCTGTGTGCGGGAGGTCTGGCGTCCGAACACTGACTTCTGGGTACAGCGAGCTCCTGGCCCTGCTATCTCCTTCCCCTTGGCAGCTCAGGGGGCGGGCAGGGGAGGGACGGAGAAGGTGAGTTCAAGGATGTGCCATAGGGCATCCGCCTTCTTTTCCACGCATCTCCAGCGAACCCCACCCTGAGGGCTTCCTCCCAGCTCTGTGAACTTGAAAGAGGGGAAAATATAGTTTCTGATTATAACCAGAGCACTGTGCTCACCGAGGAGTTGACGACCGGCTCTTGGAGGAAGCGGTCCACCTTCAGTACAGTGCTTTCCAAGTCAGGAGTCCCTGAGCCGCAGCCGGTGATGTTCTGGCCAAGTCTCCCCCGCCGGCTGGAGAGCACAGTTCTGCACCTTCTGGGCCTGGAGAGAGAGAAAACCGACTCCCCCAAGCTCCTGCAGCGTGTCCCCCAAATTAATGACATTGAACATGACAGCTTGGCCTCTGTCCGACCTCCAGGACCAGCTCAGCAAGACGTCATAGCACAGTGCGATTCAAAGGCATCCGAGGGGCAGCGGTCCGCTCTTGGAGTATTGGCAAGGGGGGGGTTCCTCCTCACAGCACCCCCAGCAGCTTCCTAACACCCCCTTTCAACACACCTCCCCGAAGTCCTCGCATCCTCCTGTCCGTCTGCAGTTCCCTTGTCCCCTCCGGCACCCCCGCTCTCCTGGCCCTTCCGAACCCACTCTTTTCTCCTTCCAATAGCATGCGCCCCTTTACAACGCTGAGTAAGTTCTAGGCACAGGTGTGTGTGGGTGTGCACAGGTGGTGACTGAAGTTCAACCGTGACCCACGAACTCCCCTCGGGGAGCAGAGGGCCCGGAGAGACGGAACCCCCGTGTGTCTGCCCTCCTAGACGGTGCAGGAGTAACACCCAGCCAGCCAGAGGGCGCCGCCTCTTGGAGACCAAGCATTTCGTTCTTCATAAGCGGCTCCTGGCCCCTACTTGACCAACACCTAACGCAACGGTGCTTCACTGTAGGGTTAGTAGGTATTGGTAAGGTTAGTAGGTAGAAAATCAGCCAGGATACAGAAGAACGCCATCCACCACTGGTACCTGACTGGCATTTATAGAACATCCCACCCAACAACGTCAGAACGCACAGTCTTTCCCATCGCGACTGGGACAGTCACCAAGGTAGACCACGTCTGGGGCACGGTAAACCTTAACAAATCTAAAAGAATTAAAAGACACCAAGTACGTTCTCTGACCACAGTGGAATTAAACAGAAATCAGTAAGGAAAATGAAAAGACAATGTACCAAAATATTTGGGATGGGGTAAAGTGGTGCTTAGGGGAATTTATAGCGTTAAATGCTCACGTGAGAAAAGAAGGTCTCGAAGCAATAGTCCAGGCTTCTACTTTAAGAAACTAGAAAAAGATCAAAATAAGACCAAACCGAAAGGAAGAAAACAAAGAATTAAAATGGGTGAAGTTGATCTTCAAACAACAAGTGCTGATGAGGGTGTGGAGAAAAGGGGACTCGGGCACACTGCTGGTGGGAATGCAGACTGGTGCAGATACTGTGGAAAACACTATGGTGTTTCCTCAAAAAGTAAAAAATGAAACTGCCATTTGACCCAGTGATCCCACTTCTAGGAATATACCCTGAGAAGCCTGAAACACCAATCAGAAAAAACATATGCACCCCTCTTCATAGTAGCGCTATTTACAATCGCTAAGATCTGAAACAGCCCAAGTGCCCGTCAGTAGATGAGTGGATAAAAAGCTGTGGTACATATACACAATGGAATACTATGCAGCTGTAAGAAAGATCTCTCACCCTTTGAGACGACCTGGAGGGACCTGGAGAGCATTACACTAAGTGAAATAAGCCAGTCGGAGAAAGACAAACATCACATGATCTCACTTATTTGTGGAGCATCATGAACAAGATAAGCTGTCAATCAAAACAGATCCAGAGTCATGGAAGTAGGGAACAGACTGAGAAACCTCAGAGGGATGGGGGCGGGGGGGGGCAGAGATAAACCAAAGAACTTCTATGCACATGGACACAACCAAGGGACGCAGACAATAGTGTGGGGAAGGCAGGAGGTGGGTGGGAGTGGGGAGGAGGGGCTCAAGGGGGGACAACAGGGGACATCTGTAATACTTTCAACAATAAAAAGAAATAGATAAATAAAATGGATGAAGTTGAAATCAGAAAATTTATAGAGAAAAACAGTGAAACCAAAAGTTGTTTCTTTGAAGAGATCAATAAAATGAATAAACTTTTAGCAAGACTGACGAAAAGATAAAAGAGAGAGAAAGTAGCGACAGGAGGGATCAAGGAGGGGACAGCCCACAGGCCACACAGACAACAGGGATCATAAGGGCACAGCACAAGTCTGTACACATAATCCCAATAATTTAGATAAAATGGACAAATTCCTCAGAAACTGCAAAGTACCACAACTCCCCAGGGTGAAATAGATAACCTGACTCATCCTATATAACAAAGACATTGAATTTGTACTTTAAAAACGTTCCAAAAAGGAAGTCTCCTTGGCCTGGATTATTTACTGTGAATTATACCAAATATTTAAAGGAGGAGAGAAGTCTACCTAATACAGGAAAAGGGAATACTTTATACTCATTTTATATATGTCCAGCATTAATTACCCTGATACCAAAACCAGATAAAGACGTACAATAAAAGAAAACCACAGACCAATATTTCTTATAAACATAGAGGTAAACATCTTCAACAAGCCCTGGCCAGTTTGGTTCAACGGTTAGAGCGTTGATCTGTGGACCAAAGGGTCTTGGGTTCGATTCCTGGTCAAGGGCACGTACTTGGGTTGCAGGTTCAGTCCCTGGCCCTGGTCAGGGTTCTGAGAGAGGCAACCAATTAATGTGTCTCTCTCACATCGACGTTTCTCTCCCTCCCTCCCTTCCACTCTAAGTAAAATGCCATGGAAAAATATCCTCGAATAGCCCTGGCTGGTTCGGCTCAGCAGTTAGAGCATCGGCCGACAGACCAGAGAGTCCTGGGTTCGGTTCCCACTAAGGGCACGTACCCCGCCCCGGTTGTCCCTGCCCCGGTTGGGGTCGTGTGGGTGGCAGCCAGGTGATGTGTCTCTCTCATGTTAATGTTTCTCTCTCTCTCTTCCCTCCTTTCTCCCTCCCACTCTACCTGAAGATTAATGAAAAAAAAAAAAATGTCCTCAGGTGAGGATAAAAAAAAAATCCTTGAACAGTAGCAAACCAAATTTAGAAACATATGAAAAGAATAATACACCAAGACCAAGTGGGGTTTATCCCAGGAATGTCGGATTATTGCAACATAAACAGTGAATGTAACCCACCACGTGAACAGCCTGAAGAGTCACATCATTCCATCAATTGATTCAGGGAAAGAATGGGGCAGAATTCAATGTCCATTTATGAAAAAACTGTCAGCAAACAGGAACGAAGGGGGATTTACTCAACCTGATCAATGGCATCTACGGAGAAACCCTACGGCTACCGTCATACTTGATGGCGAGAGACTGAACATTCCCGGAGCCCGGGAGCAAGGAGGGTCGTCCGTGCTGACGTCCTCGCCAGTGCGATAAGGCCGGAGAGACGGAGGCCGTGCCGACCGGAAAGGAGAAGCAAAACTCCCCTCCTTTCAGGCAAGATAACCTTCAGAACAGAAAGTTCCAAAGAATGTACCCCCAAATCCCAGAACTGATAACTGAGCTTACCAAGGTGTCGGGATCAAGGTCAACACACAAAAATCCATCTGATTTCTAGATAATAATGAACAACCGGAAATCGAAAAGTATTTTTTAGCCCTGGTCGGTTTGGCTCAGCAGTTAGAGCGTCGGCCCGCGACCGAAGAGTCGCGGGTTCGATTCTGGTCAAGGGCATGTACCTCGGTTGCGGTTCGTCCCCGGCCCTGGTTGGGGTCGTGCGGGAGGCAACCAATTGATGTGTCTCTCTCACGTCAATGTTTCTCTCTTTCTTTCTCTCTCCCTCCTCCCACTCTATCTGAAGATATTTGAGAAAATATCCTCGGGTGAGGATTAAAATATGTATAGATACATATTTTTAAAATAATACCATTTTGCCCTGGTCGGTTTGGCTCAACAGTTAGAGCATCGGCCCGTGGACCAGAGAGTCCAGGGTTCGGTTCCCGCTAAGGGCACGTACGTTGGTTGCAGTTTGTCCCCAGCCCCGGATGGGGTCGGGTGGGTGGCAACCAGTCGATGTGTCTCTCTCACATCAATGTTTCTCTCTCTCTCTCTTCTTCCTGCTTTATCTGAGGATAAATGCAAAAATGTCCTCGGGTGAGGATAAAAAAATAAAAATAAATAATATCATTTTACAATGCTGGGAACCACTGGATAGCCATAGGCAAAAACAAACAACGATGTAAAAAAGAACCTCGGCCTAAACTTCGCACCTTGTATAAAAATCAATTCAAATGGATCATAGAGCTAAACATAAAAAACTATTAAAAACTTAAAAAAAAATTTTTAATCCTCGCTCATTATTTTTACATTTATCTTCAGACAGAGTGGGAGGAGAGAGAAAGAGAGAGGGAGAGAGAAAGAAAGAAACATCGATGTGAGAGAGAGACATCGATTAGTTGCCACCCGCATGACCCCAACCAGGGCTGGGGACAAACCTCAACCAAGGTATATGTGTCCTTGGCCGGAATCGAACCCAGGACTCTTTGGTCCACAGGCCAATGTTCTAACCGCTGAGCCAAACCGGACAGGGGTATAAGAAACTTTCATATAAAACTTCTAGGGAAAAAAATAGGAGAACGTACTTATGATGTGGGAATAGGCAATGAGTTCTTAGACATGCCACCAAAAACACAATCCATAAAAAATAACATAAATTGGACTGCATCAAAATAAAACATGTGCCTGCCTCAATCCCCAGACTGGTAGGAGAAGCTCTGAAAACCACAGAAGGGAAATCTACATTTATAAAGGAAATTTCCATTAGAAAGGGTACTTGTACCAGGTGTCTACTACCTGGGGTAATTTTTGCACCCGAGAGACTTAGCTACAAAGCAAGGCAACCTTTGTGTCCCATTCATTTCTCCCATTCACCTTCCCTTGAATTGCCTCCTCTTCATCTAGAAGCCCCCCCAATCCCGACCCCTCTCCTTAGATCAGATGGTATATAAATCAATCAACGGACCACACTTTGAGTCTCATACCTTGGTGTAACTCCCATGCATACATACATAATGAAGTTTTTCTCCTGATTATCTGTCTTATGTCAAATAGACCAGCCACAGCACCTAGAAGGGTAGAGGGGGAATTTTTTCCTCCCCTAGTTCACACTCCAGACTTGTTCCTCCCAGGAGAAGCTGGTGAAGGAGCCTGGTCAGCTCTAGGCTGCTGCCTACAGGTCACTGTGAAAACATCCAGCATTGGGTTAGTCAATCTGACAGGTGGGTTTTGGCGGAGAATCTCAGAGTGGGCTGGGGATTTTCCCTGATGACGATTCCCTCCCAGTGATAGTGAGCTCCCTCCCTTCTCTTCCCATTGCACCTTTGTCCCCAGGTCCCAGCTCTGGCTCTAACGTTGCACAAATCTGCTCCTTCTAAAGCAAGAAGGTCTTTGGACATATATTAATGTCTGTCTATAGAATCCTCAAAAATTAAAGTGGGTCTCCTACGATATTGCAGAGACTTCTCGTCGCCTCTGGGGCCACCAACACCCCCGTGACAATAGGACCCACCCTCAGTCAGGTGACGATAGCACCAAAGTGACCTCCCTCCCCTTCCTCATCCTCTGAATGACGCTGTTTTATTTGTCATCACATTTGCTACCTCAAAGATCTGCTTATGCTGGGGGGAGGGCACGGTTCCTAAGGCGGGAGTTTAAAGAAACCTCGGGAGTTCTGGCCTCCCTGTCCCAAGGCCCCTGGCAAGGTCCTGAGTCCAACGTGGGGCCAGCCTGCCCCGTACCCTCACTGTGGTTTTCCAGGGAAAACCCAGCTGGCCTAGTCTCCCGGGGCTTCCCAGCTCATCCAGGGCCTCTGCCCCCGCCTGCCGCGAGGTCCCTAGTCCTTCGGCGAAAGGAAGCCCTCCCTTAGGAGTCCCTCCCCCTGGGACCCTCAGGCCAGAGGGAAAAGAAGGGGGAGACCGGGAGGCGTGAGAGACAGGTGACCGACTGCACAGGTGTTTACTAAATCGCTTTGGCAAACATTCAGACGAAACATTAGCAGGTGCCACCTGATCGTTTAAAATGAGTCAGAGGATCCCTCAGTATATTCGGTGGAATATAAATTTGAATGTTGACGCAGAGACCCAGGACGGCTCAGTCAAGTCGGAGGTGTGTTTCTCCCCCTCCTGACGGTACCGGTGTAAACGGCGCAGGGCTGGTGTGGCGGCTCCGGGGCTCAGGTTACAGGAAGGCTGGTTTCCAAGTCTTGGGTCTTGTCAGTGGGAAGGGGTAAGAGGAAGGGGAGTTGGGCTCATCGCTCTCGTCCCATTGGTCAGAACGGAGTCACGCGGCCACACTCGGCCACAAGGGAGGCTGGGAAATGTAGTCCTTTACAACATGCAGCCCTGTGCATGGCTAAAAAGGGGTAAGGAGATGCGAGCTCACTCTTCCTAAATTCAAGCGGCCTTCAACACCCCCTTTCATGCCACCCTGACCAGTCTCCTCCAGACCAGGGACCCTGGAGGATATAAAGTTTCTGTCCCTGAACGTGACCTGGGCACTGTCACCCTAGGACACGAGCCAGGGGCAGGACAGGCTGCAGGGGGCCCATGCCAGGAAGACAGCAGGGCAGGGATCCTCACCTCATTCCCCACCACCCACTCTTCCCTTTTTCTTCTGCGTGTGGTGATGCCCCGAGCCAAGCTCGGGGAGTAACATTTAGGGGGACACTTGCTAACATGCAGATGTGACTTCGGGGTTTGGGAAGGCCGGGGGAACAGAGAGAAGGGCTCGCAGTGGGGAGAAGCGGAGCCATCCTGCGGGGTCACCCATGCTGTCACCCCCAGGGAACAGCAGCCTGTCCGAGCAAAGCGGCGGCTCAGAGGAGCTGGGGTCTGGGCCTTTGCGGGGCCTCACCCTGCAGTAAGCTGCCCAGGGCAGGCTGTGCGGGGGCAGGTGAGTGCGGACTTCAGGCTGACCCAGAGCAGGACTATGACTGGCCTGTGCCCACAGCAGCAGGGTCTCTGAACCGTGTCCCCAAGGCTGCCTGGAAGACTGAGCCACCTTGAGCAACAGCAACACCCACTGTGAGCTCACACACGCCGGCACCATCGCCCAGTGGCCCTCCTGTGGGCCTCCGAGCCCCATCCGGGTCCTCCCAGAGAGAGGTGCCCGAAAATCCCTGTCTCAGTGCCCTGGTAGGAGGCGCCTGTGTGTGCACGCACATGATCCCCACCCTCCCCTCGGGACGGTCCCTCACTGTTCACAATTCCCAGGTCAGGGACCTGCTCTCCTGGCCACGCAGCATTTTAAGTCCATATTGTTATTAAAATCTACATGACAGAGTTTGTTCATTAGCAAAAGGATGTTAGAAATTATTTTTCACAGAAGTGGGAGTTGGTGGAGATCAATGGTTGGCTAGAAAGACTCCCTGTACCCCAGAGCCTCTGTCCCACCAGGGGAGAGCTCAGCAGCCTGAGGCCTTCCCGGCAGAGCTCGGGCAGGACCTGGGGGTCCTGGTGCCCCCCACTCCTTGGACGGACGGATGCGGGGTACGGCTCTTTGCCCCTGCTGGCCAGTAAACATTTGGACATTGGCCAGAATAAGACCTGCTGTTGGCACATTGCGCCTGGTGGCGAGGTTGTTGAGGGGGCCCGGGCAGCCACTGCCTGCCCTTATTGGGGGCCCCACATCTTAATGGGAAAAGCCTGTCAGTTAGAATACGTGCCCAGCATCACATGGGAGAGCTGGCTGGGAACCAGGTCTGATCTGAAAACCCTGTAACCCTAACCACTGCCCCACACTGCCTGTGATTCACGCCCATGTGTCTCACCCTGCCAGAGCCAGATGGGAAGCCGGGTGCCCTCGAGGCCTGGGAGGCCCTATTTGCACCCCGTCTCAGGAGGTTTCGTTGGGCTCGCCCGCTCTCTGCCCCGGGGCGGGCTGCTCTGACCATTCTTGTACAAACCAACTCGGAAAGGCGACCTGTGTCCAGGGGGCGGGAGCGCACTCCAGCGCTGCCTGCTTGCTCCTCTGGCTGCGTCCACAGGTCTCAGGAGCAATACGTATCTCTGACCGGCAGGGACCTTGCCGTGTATTGTTCTCCAAATGATGTTTCCTCAGCAAACTCTGGGAAGCAAGGACCGTGCCTCCGGATCCCCCTCTGCAAACACCCAGCACTTAGTTATTTGCCTAAAGGAGAAAGAGCCCCCCCCCCAGACCCCAGGTACCAGGAGGAGGGGGACTGTGGCAGAGGGCAGCCCCATGGGCTGCTGATCCCGGGGTGCCCTTCTGAGTGTCCACGGGAATACTCATCTACCACCTCCCCTCCCGGCGCACCCTCCACGTGGTGAGTGACAAATCTCTGTCTTTAGTGCCCGGCATCTGGATTTTTCTTTTTCTTTTTAAATATTGCCCTTGCCGGTTTGGCTCAGTGGTTACAGAGCGTCGGCCTGTGGACCAATGAGTTGGGAGTTCGGTTCCAGTCAAGGGCATGTACCTCGGTTGCGATCGGTCCCCAGCCCTGGTTGGGGTCCTGCGGGAGGCAGCCACTCAGTGTGTCCCTTTCACATGGATGTTTCTCTCCCTCTTTCTCTCTTCCTCTCTCTCCCTCCCACTCTATCTGAACAAAAATGGAAAAATGTCCTCGGGTGAGGATAAAAAAATAAAATAAGTAAAAATAAATGTTTTTATTGATTTGAGAGAGAGAGAGAGAGAGAGAGAGGCATGCACGCCCCCACTGGGGACCAAGCCCGAAACCCCGGCATGTGCCCTGCGACCTCCTCCTGGTTCATGGGATGACGCTCATCCAGCGGAGCCACACCAGCTGGGATGGCAATCGGATTTAACAAGCCTCCAGGGGATGCTGACACAATCTGGGAACCAGTCTAGACCAATTGTTTTCAAACATTTTAAACCTTCAGAAAAACCCTTTAGAGACACGGACTAGATGAAACAGGCAGGGATGGAGATGCTGGGAGTGGCGCATGGGGCGGAGCGCTCGCCCTGCTCAACCCCTGGCCTCCTAGAAACACTGCGGGAAACTTTCTGGTTGAATCATTAGGCCAAAGGCTCCCCCTTCACGTTACTTCTCTTGGGGAAACTGGGCAGACGATGCCCAAAGCAAGAGCAAGGGTGTCACAGGAGGAAGAAACCTAAAATGAAACGAAAAAGAACAGAAACAGACAAAGCAACAGGTCCACACAAGGGAGGCAAGGACAAGTCAGGAAGCGTGTTTAATCGGCGTGACATGGACGACATACAGAGGAGCACAGGAGGCCTGGGCATGCTACATGGCACCTGTCCACCCCGGGGCCCCGCCCCGCCCCTGCTGCACCCCCAGGGCAAGGGCCTGCCCCTTTCCCAGACACACACCAGCAGATTCAGACAGGACTGCACCCCAGAAAGAGGCACAGAGGGGGCTGGGGAGGCAAACAGAATGAAAAGAACCACCGATGGGAAGCACTGCTTTGTTTGTGTTGTTGAGTGAGGATAGCCCAAGTTCCCTTCCAAAGTTGCAGCTCCCAGTGGGGGCAGCATGGCAGCCCAGATGGCCGCACCCCTGCACGGCACGGCGGTCCAGACCACACCCCTGCACTGTGCTGATGCTTGCACTCATTTCCGCTCCCCACAATGCCCACCCGAGAGGTGGACACAGGAATCTCACCTCCATCTGAGGGATGCAGAAACTGAGACCCTGGAGCAGGAGACATGGGGACAATGCACAGCCTAGGGGACAGGGCGCATTTGTCTCAGTCCTGGAGCTGAGCCTAGATGCCAAGACAGAGATGGGACCAGCTGTTTATTCAACAAAAGCCTTTTATTCATTCAAAAATCAACCATTGGATTTATTCTGCAGATATTAAAAAAAAAATGTGGGGGGAGGGGCGAGGCTTCTCATCACAGTGCCCTTATGCTAATTAACTTGTTATCCCTGGGGGACACCTAGGAGCATCTGGAAAACACACTGTCAATAATGTGGGGCTGGAGGCCCAGGGCTTAGGTAAGATCACCGCCCCTCACTCACCTCCCCACCACCTGCAGCCTCCCACCCTCTGGAATCACGGGTTTGGCAAGTCAGGACCCCCCAATGCCATTGCAGCTCACCACCACCAGGGGGCGCTCCGACATTCCCTTGGATCCCGAGGTTGAAGCTGGGGCGGGAACAGGGTAGCTCTGCACTTGGCCGGCATGAGGCCTTCTCCAGGGAGAGACTGCCTCTCCCCAGGAAATTTGGGCACCCCAGTCTCTCCCTCACACAGAAAGGAGACAATGTCCCAGAAAACTCAGGTGTGTCTGCCGTCTATGGAGTTGGCGGTCAAACAAAAGCATTTCAGGGTAAGAGAGGGACTCGTGTTTGCCTTGACCTTCCTCTACACGCTGCCTGGTTAAATACTGGAAACTCAAGACATTCTCCTAAGTACCATCAACACGAAGTGGGGAGCAGACGCTGCGAGGGAGAGGCCTGGGCCGCTGCAGGCAGCTGAGGCTGGACCCTGCGAGCGAGGGTCGGCGGAGGGGCCAAGAGCCTGGCTCCGGCTGGTCCGGAGTCCCGAGAGCAGCATCTCACGGGGCTGGGCCTCGAGTGGGAAAGGGGACTGGGGAGAGAGGCCCACGGGCTGCTCTGGGTTCAGGGGTGCCACAGCTGGAGGCCTAGTGAGAGGAGACAGACCTGCCCCTGCCTGGCAACCTCGGGCACACATGGCCAGTGTCTAGCATGCTGCCAGGAGGAAGGGTAGCCCTTCTGGCAGCTCTGAGCCGTCTCAGGGCATGTACCCAAGGTGTGCCTGAGGCAAGGGTCCACGGTACCACCTGCTAAGGCCAAAGGGCATATCCATGGCACCAAACCAAAAGGCCAAACCACCTCCTGAGAAGGTGGGAGAAAGGCCCCGCACAGGTGCCCTGCAGATGTCTGGGGATCGACACCTCAGCCCGAGGGGTCCACATGCTAGCCCTGGAAAGCGCTCAGCCACAGCCCCTTTCCCGTGACGCCTCTGGGACAGGCTGTGCAGCAGCATCCTTCCTGCTGGACCAGAGGAGCAGCTGAGGCCCTGGCAGAGGCCAGAAGGCGGTCTGACCTGGGGAAGGCCCCGCTCTCCTCCCTCCAACCCCAAGCGGCCAAGTGCATGTCCTGCCCTAGGGTCCCAGGTCAGAGGCAGGTGAAGGAACTGCAGGATTTGGAGGTGAGTCTTCGGCCTCCTGGGCCAGTGGCCTGAGCAAAAAGGTGACCACAGGGGCCTTGAAGAGCCCAGCCTTCAAAGTCACCTGTGGAAATGGAACTGCTGCTCCTGCCCCCGCGGACTGGGGGTCACAGCGGAGGCAGCGTGTAGCCAACGGGCCTGCATATGCAAGAAGGGTGGGTTCTGGGGTCGGCAGATGCACAGCCCAGCGGCAGAGCCCCTCTTGTGAAGGGCATCCTCCGGGGAGGGTCTGTCGTCTGAGGGGTATCAGCAGGAGAAGCTCAGCCTCCTGGGAAAGTGCAAAGTGGAGACCAAGGACAATTCAAAGTGGGGACCGAGGCCCAGCTCTGCTGCCCTCGGGCTGGGCGAGCAGGGAGAAGGCAGGCTGCTGGCTTTGCAAAGAAGCGTCAGGACCCGACTCAGCCCCGAACAGTCTGGGGGCTGTTTCTCACCCTCGCGGCCTCCTCTGGCTGAGGGCCAGTTCTGGGCCAAAAAGACAGCTCGAGGCCAGGAGGGACCAGGAAGCATTGCAAGGAGGGACAGGTGTGTCACCTGACCCCACACACCATGACCAGTGGCTGCCATGTCCCTGAAGATTTGTGCCGAGAGACAGAACAGGGACTCAGACGGTCCCCATGTCTGCTGGGGTCTGGCACGCGTGGCCACAGACCACAGCATCACCAGGTGCAGGAAGCTCAGACTTGGAACTCTCCTGCGCCAGCACGGGGGGCTCCCACCAAGCAGCCAGGCCTCCTGGCTCTGCCGTGGGGCTGGCTGGGGCCCAGAGAGCAGGGGGTGGCCCACAGTCTCAGAGCCGGAGCTACCTCGGGGCTCCTGGCCTCTGGTTCAAGGTCATCTGACTTTCCTGGTGGCAGTTTGGGGGCTGCCCTTTCTAGGGGAAGGCAGAGCTAAAATATCTTCCTATGAGCACAGGTGGGCCACAGCCCTGCACCCTTCCCCCCCCCCCAGCTTTGGGCCAGGCAGGTGGGGGGCAGGAAAGCAGACTGGAACAGACTAGTTTTCACACCCACCAGGGCAGAGAAGGAGCCTTTACTTCTGCTCACCGGCTTGCATAGGCCCCCCACCTTTCCTTCAGTACCCCACCCTGTCCCAGTCTTAGGACAAGCCCCTCTATTCTCCAAGCTGCTACAAACACCACAGCAAGAGCTGCGAAACCGAAAGCTGTTCCCTGTTCGTCCTCAGGAAAGACGAGCGGGCCCAGAGGAGGACACAGGCCGGCGGAGTGGGGACCGGGAGCAGCGAGAAGGGACTCGGGAGGAGGCATTCGGGCAGGAGGGAACAGTGCCTTAGCCAGTTAAGAAGCCCACCTTCCCCTCTCCAAACACCAAACACAGTATCTGGAAAAAAAAAAAGAAAGTTTTTGGCTTCTCGGCCGCTGCCGGCCACCATCGTCCCGAGCCGCGGGCAGGTGGGCGAGGGTTGCACATGTAAACGGTGGCCCCGCATCCCTGGGGGCTGCGGACACAGAGGCAGCAGCAACAGTTAACAACCAATAAATAAAGGGTGTCAGTTATATATGCATATAAAAAAAACTCACTTTCCCCACAAAAAGCACAATACTGCTATCACAAAACGGCATCATCGGAGTGAGTCCCCCGGCCACGCGGCGGTGGGCTGCTCGAGGACGGACGACAGTGACATTCCTCAGGCCGCCCCCCGACACGCGAGCCCCCCACGGCCAGGCCGTGACTTCCGTGGCCTCCCTGGCGGCCAGAGGACAAGGCAGGGTTCTCCAAGGTCCCCATCTGTCAGTCCGAATCTTCTAGAACAGAAGGTAGTGTTTTTTTTTTCTTTTTCAATGTCTGTCTGAAATGAAAAACAAAAGCAGACGCGGGAGAGCAGGGGACCGGGAGCTGCCGCGAAGCAGCTGGGTCCTGGTTCCGCAGGGGCTGGAGCCTTTCCGTCCTGTTGTCTCCTGGACAAGCGGAGGCTGTGGGCGATCGGGCCGGTGGCTCAGGCGGCGGTGGGTGCAGGGCGGGGGAAGGAGGGCCGGGCCTCGCCGCCCCGGGCAGCCCGGCTGCGCGTGGATGCGGAGAAAGGCTGGGTGCACACAGGAGGGTGTCGGGCCGAGGCAGCCTCATGGCATGGGAGGAGGTGAGTGGTTCCCAGGCATCTGGAAGACACAAGGAGGTGAGGCGGGTTCAGGGCGTGCTGCCAGGGTCATGCACGGAGCTGGCGGAAGAGTCGTCGAGAGGTCACGGTGGCGCGAAGTCAGGAGTTATAATGTGCACACCCTCCGGCCACCCATTGGGTGGCTTTGTACTCGGCCTTCCGAAATCAAGGTTTCCTATAGCATCGTCTGTAACAGCAAGATTACCACGGAGGAAGCCAGCCCAGGGTCCACACTCAGGCACCGGCTGGATAAGAAGGACGTAGCCGCAGGATGAAACCGCTTGCAACCATGAAGAACAAGGTGTGGACTGGCCAAGAGGCACGTGAGATGCTCAACAGAATCAGTCACAGGGAAATGCAAATCGAAACCACAACGAGACACCCACTAGGATGGCTACCATCCAAAACAGAAAGAACAAGTGTGGGCAGGGGTGTGGAAAATCAGAACCCTGGCCCACTGGGAACGTCAAAGGTGCAGCCTCTGCGGACACCGTTTGGTGCTTCCTCAAACAGCTACACTTGGAGTTCCCATATGACCCAGCAATTCTACCCCCAAAAGAATTAACATAGGGACTCAAACAAACCCACGCACCCCGATGTTCACAGCAGCATCATGCACAATGGCCAAAAGGTGAAAACCACCCAGATGTCCATCAGTGGCAGATAGATAAACAAAATGTGGTCTAGCCATGCGATGGAATATTACTCAGCCATGAAAAGGAATGAACTGACAGACGCTACAACATGGAAGGACCTTGGAAACACCATGCTGAGTGACAGGAGCCAGATGCAAAAGCCCACAAAATGTGTGGTTCCATTGATATGAAATTTCTAGAAGAGACAAATCTGTAGTGATAGAAAGCAGATTAGTGTTTGCCAAGGGCTTGGTGGAGTGGGGGTGGTTAGAAACTGCTTAATAGGTATGCATTCTTTTGGAATGATGCGAACATCTTACAACTACATAGTGGGGGTGGTCATACAACACTGTGAATGTATCAATGCCACCGAACAGTTTGCTTTAAAATGGCTAATTTTATATCATGTGAATTTTACCTCAGCAAGTATTTTTTAAAAAGCAGCACAAGGGCCCTGGCCAGTTTGGCTCAGCAGTTAGAGCATCAGCCTGTGGACCCGAGAGACCTGGGTTCGGTTCCCACTAAGGGCACGTACCTCGGTTGTAGTTTGTCCCCAGCCCTGGTTGGGCTTGTAAGGGTGGCAGCCAGTCGATGTGTCTCTCTCACATCGATGTTTCTCTCTCTCTCTCTCTCTCTCTCTCTCTCTCTCTCTCTTCCTTCCTCTCTCCCTCCCGCTCTATCTGAAGATGAATGCAAAAATGTCCTCAGGCGAGGATTAAAAAAAAAAAAGCAGCATGAAGGACGACAACCTGTTACTGTCTGCACCCCACACATCCTTCCCATAACCTACTCTACGTCCGTGTTAAACTGCATGTCCCCGCCCCCCGCACTGGACAGGTGGCAGTGTGTGACCCAAAGGGAACCAGTTTCCTGATTTGCGTAAAATGACCTGAAAACATGATCTGGGCCCGTCAGTAGCTGTGTGGAGGTGGCCTGGAGGAGTCAGAAGGCCCTACAGGACCAGTTTGGGTGGCCACTGTGGTGCTGGGGCAACGGGAGAGAAAGGCCTGGAGCAGCCGACCAGAGGGAGGACAGAGCGCCCCAGGGGAGGGGCCTGAGTCCTCCCGCCTCCCACTGCCCCTTGCTCCTGCCAACCCCAGGGGGCTCGGCTGGGTTTCCTGCCACATGCTTCACCTTCCACCGCGATCTGTGAGCCCCTGTAATGTGCAGCATGTATCTGCTGGTTAAAGCCACAAACATGATGAAACTCACTGAGTACATTTAAGTCCAGAAATTCATAATTATTTATCTAGAGAGAGATTAACGTCATTGGTCACCTCTGAAGGATGTTAGAAATCCAACTAATTTGGAAAACTGATAAAGAGAAAGAATCAAGTATCTATCCTGCCTTTCCTGTTAAATCCTAGGACTCAGGCTAACCGAATAGTTAATATGGGGAAGTCTGCCTTTGCAGACGTGATCCAGCTAACAAGGCAAAGGACGGCCCATCTGGCACCACCTGTGAATGAATGAATGAATGAATGAATGAATGGTGCTCACACTGCCAGCCACCACGTGGTGCCCAGTGGACACACACAACCCCAGCCGTGGGGTGTTCTCACCAAAAGTGCATCACATGGATGCCCTGCGGGTCTGACCGCCCCTTCCCAGGAAGAACAGGGAGCAGAATCATGGTGACACCACCACGGGTGCAATCAGCAAGCCCCACACCACGCAAACTCTACAGAACGTGCTTCTGGACCAACAGCAAGAACAACAACAACAAAAAAAAACGAAAGAAGACAATAGATAAAAATACACTTAAGAAACCTATCAACCAATTAACTGCAACATGTGGACTTTACTCAGAGTCTGATTCCGATAAACAAAGTTGAAAACGTTGGGGAGTTAACAAGAAACTGGGACACCAGCTGAAGATTGGAAAATATTAAGGGACTGATATTGAATTTCTGGTATGGAGGGTTGTTTTTTTTTTTTTTTTTTTTAAAGAACTGTTCTTTTAGAACACATTTTGAAATATTTATGTATGAAATAATATGATGTCTTGAATTTGCTTCAAAATACCCAGTGTGGGTGTGTGTGTGGGAGGGTAGAGATGGTACAGATTGGCTGTGAGTTGGTGATTCTGAAGCTGGGTGATGGGTACATGGTGTTACACTATTCTCTCTACAATGTACGTGAAGGCTTCCATAATAAGAATTTCTTTAATCCACCCCAAATTTTTCAACACCCTAAGGCTCCCACACCATGCGACTGGTTAAAGTATGGCCCGGCTCTATAATGGAATACTATGCAGCTATTAAAAATGATGGTCTCAAACAACAACAACAACAATGTAGGAAATATGCATGATCTCCATTTCCTAAATAATTCAGTGAATTCTGAATTATTATAAGGAACAGTAACTTATGCAGGAATTATGATACATCAGGAATCCGAGAAGGCAAATAAGTCACAAAAATGACAGAATACAAACTGGATGTGATTACTATCTAGTAGGCTCTGGAAAAGCCTTGGGAAAAGAGGAGGGTGGTGGGGAAGAGCTAATGGAGAGCCGGATCTGAAAAGCCTGTCATGGAAATAAAGTCACACCTGCATGGTGGGGTGGCTGGTGAGGGTACGATACGTGTTCACACAAACCGTGTTAAGGAAAGCTGCCGTGGATACACAGGATGTGGACTTCAGGCCAGCTAGGGTAAAACACGTTAAAAGTCTCTCTTCCTAGCGCCGAGTCTCCAAAAGAAAAAAATGTTTTCTATAAATTGTTCATTAAAAACAAGTAACGCTAACAACATATGGTTATGAACTCATTGTTGCTGAGGAAATACATACACATATATTCACAGAAAGCTGTGAAAAAAACAAAGAGTGTGATTCAAAAATAATAGGGACACCCATTAAATAAATTGCACCATATGACTTTTTCTTGGGGGGACACGTCAAGGACCCATGTTTATACTGCTTCTCGTGGCCTGGAGGAGACAATGCCATGTGTCACAGGATGGTGGCCATTGAGACCGTGGTGGTCAATGAATTAGACAACGAATTAGACAAGGGATCAGTACACACCATGGGCCCCAGCGTTGCATATTGAGAGTTTCCGAGATCACAGAAGTCACTGTGATTGTTCCTTTACAAAGTCATTTGATTATGTGTTCCTCTGTGCCCTCATTGCTGAGCACTACATTTTTGTGATTCTTTTTTTTTCTTTTATCCTCACCCGAGGACATTTTCCCATTTTTTGTTCAGATGGAGTGGGAGAGGGAGAGAGAGAGAGAGAGACATCGATGTGAAAAGGACACATCGAGTGGCTGCCACCCGCACAACCAACCAAGGCCGGGGACAAACTGCAATCGAGGTACATGCCCCTAGCGGGAACCGAACCCGGGTCTCTCTGGACCGCAGGCCGACGCTCTAACCGCTGAGCCAAACCGGCCAGGGCTTGTGATTCTTTTGAATCACTCTGGGCTCAAATGTTCACAGTGGTTTTATTTGCATTATATATTAAGGTTTTTTAAAAAATAGCCCTGGCCCGTTTGGCTCAGTGGTTAGAACGTCGGCCTGTGGTCCGGAGAGACCCGGGTTCGGTTCCCGCTAAGGGCATGTACCTCGGTTGCAGTTTGTCCCCGGCCCTGGTTGGTCGTGCGGGTGGCAGCCACTCGATGTGTCCCTTCACATCGATGTTTCTCTCTCTCTCCCTCCCTCCCACTCTATCTGTACAAAAAAATGGAAAATTGTCCTCTGGTGAGGATAAATAAATAAATAAATAAATAAATAAATATTATTGCCATTTATTTTATTTTTTAAATTTTGACTTGAAGACATTTTTTTTGCTTATCATCAGGTAGAGTGGGAGGAAGAGAAAAAGGAGAGAGAGAGAGAAACATCGATGTGAGAGAGACATCGAAGGTTGCCTCCCACATGACCCCGACCAAGGCCGGGGACTGACCGCAACCAAGGCACATGCCCTTGACCAGAATCAAACCTGCAACTCATTGGTCCGCAGGCGGATGCTCTAACCGCTGAGCCAAACCGGCCAGGGCTGCAATTTTATTTTTTAGACATAGTTTTTAATGTCCCTTCAGTGAAAATAGATTTCTTATGGAAAATAATAATCACAGAAGCTTCAAGACAGTATAAACCTCTTAAACAGAGTATTAGCACATCTCCGTGAGTTATGTAGATGTCTAAGCTCTGTACTATACACCTGAAACGAATACAACAATGAATGTCAAGTGTGATTGAAAAATTTAGAAAAAATTTTTTTAAATATCAGCAAATCAAGTCTGATGATACAGAAAAAGAATAACACAACATGACTAAGGTGGAGTTTATTCTAGGAATGCAAGGCTGGCTCAGCATTCAAAAATCAATCATTGTGCCCAGCCGGTGTGGCTCAGTGGTTGAGCATGAACCCCTGCACCAAGAGGTCGCCAGTTCGATTCCTGGTCAGGGCACATGCCCAGGTTGTGGGCTCAATCCCCATTGAGGGGCGTGCAGGAGGTGGCCAATCGATGTTCTCTCTCATCGATGTTTCCATCTCTCTCTCCTTCTCCCTTCCTCTCTCTCTAAGATCAATAAAGAAAAAACATATTAAAAGTAAACAAATCAGCCCTGGCCAGTTTGGCTCAGCGGTGAGCGTGTCAGCCTTCAGACCAGAGAGTCTGGGTTTGGTTCCCACTAAGGGTACGTGCCTCGGTTGCTGTTTGTCCCCAGCCTCGGTTGGAGTTGTGTGGGTGGCAACCACTTGATATGTCTCTCACATCGATGTTTTTCTCTCTCTCTCCCTCCCTTTCTCCCTCTCACTCTATCTGAAGATGGATGCAAAAAATAAAATAAAAATAAATAAATAAATAAATCAGTGTGCCCGGCCAGTATGGCTCAGTGGATTAAGCGTCGCCGTCGTCCCATGGACTGGGAGGTCTTAGCTCAATTCCAGGTCAGGGCACGTGCCCAGGGTGCCCAGGTTTCGGGCTTGGTCCCCAGTAGGGAGCATGCAGGAGGCAGCCAATCGATGTTTCTCTCTCACATTGATGTTTCTCTCTCCCTTCCTCTCTCTCTCTCTCTCTAAAAAAATCAATAAAACCATATTTTTAAAAAGTCAATCAGCACAGCCCTGCTGAGTTGGCTCAGTGGTTAGAGTTTCAGCCTGCAGATTAAAGAGTCCTGGGTTCGGTTCCCACTAAGGGCACGTACCTCGGTTGCAGTTTGTCCCCAGCCCTGGTTGGGGTTGTGTAGGTGTCTCTCTCACATCAATGTCCCTCTCTCTCTTTCTTCCTCCCTCTCTCCTTCCCCCTCTATCTGAATATAAATGCAAAAATGTCCTTGGGATTAAAAAGTCAATCAGCATAATGCATCATATTAACAACAAAAAAGAAAGAAAACCCATACGAGCATCCTGATGGATGCAGAAAAAATAACCCATAAAAGTCAACACAATTCATGATTTTTTAAACAAATAACTCCTAGCAATTTAGAAAACACAAAACTTTCTAAATATGATGAAAATCTATTTACAAAACACCTATAGCAAACATCCTAACGAATGGTCAGTGATTGAAAGCTGCCCCCCAAACCTACAGTGAAACGAGAATGCTCACCTTCACAACCCCTACGTGACACTCACTGGAGGACTCACCCGTGCGAGGAAGTGTGTGTGTGTGTGTGTGTGGGGGCACAGCAGGGCAGGAAAGGAAGAAACAAAATGTAGACAACCAAAATAATCTAAGACAGACTCTTAGATTTAATCAATGAATTTGGCAGGATCACAGCTATATGACCAATAAAGAAAAACCAATTGAATTTCTGTAAACCAGAAAAAAAATAGAAAATACAATTTTTAAATTACTATTTATAATACCATAAAAAAAAATCAATATGGGGAGGGGGCTATCAAAAGACTTGAAAGACCTTTTAGCTGAAAGCAATAACACGTTAGACAAAAAATGTAAAAGACCTAAATAAATAGTGAGATGTACCATTTGCATGGATTGGGACACTCAGCACTATAAAGATGACAGTTCTCCCCCAAATTATACTGTAGATTCAACTTATTCTCTGTCAAAATCCCAGCATGTGTGTGTATGTGCAGCAATTCATAAGTTGACTCTAAAATGTATGCAGACACGCAGACAGCCTGGAGCAGCTGAGGCGGTCTTGAACAAGGAGTGATGGATGTCACTCCCAAGATTAGGTTATAGAACGACTGCAGCTTTCACCTTGGGTCCTCTCTCTCCCTCCTTCCTGGGAAGCTCACCCAGACAGCGGTTGCCAGCCATGGTGTCAGGCAGCCCTGGGCAGAGGTCTGTCTATAAGGCGAGGAACCGAGGCTGCCAGACCAAATGAGTAGGCATGGGAGTGGGTCACCTCAGACAAGCCTTCAGATGCAACTGCATCCCTGGCCAAGAGCTGATGACCATCCCAGTCTACCTGAGACCGAGGGGCTGAATCTGGGACAGTCGTGGGCAAAGTGGGGTGGCTGGTCACGATGGCTTGACTGCATCCTCGTGAGAGACCCTGAGCCACGGCACCTAGCTGAGCCGAGCCCAGATCCTGATGTTTGTCCAGCTGCTGATCGGAGAACATACGTGGCAATAGGTCACTGATACCCCCTTCCCTAAAGGAGGTATTAAAATGGATGACGCACACGAGACAGGTGCTCAACTCCATGCTCATCAGAGACATGCACGTTAAAGTGACACCCATCGAAATGGCTACAGCTAGAAAGATGCAGAATAGCCGATGTCGGTGAGGGTGTGGAGGGTGTGGAGCGACCGGAGCTCCCGAGCACCACTGGTGGGAGTCTGAAGGGCCCGACCACGTTGGAACACTGGTCACGTCGACTCAAGCTCAGTGAACACATACCCCATGTCCTAGTTAACTCTACTCTTGGATAAATACCAAGAGAATGCACCACGTGTCCACCAGAGGATGTACAAGAGTGCTCATGGCTGGGGGCATCCACGCCCCACCCCCAGCACGGGGACAGAACAGGGACAGACCGAGCAGGTGTAGGGGAAGAAGAGGAAGCACAGGAAGACCCGTCCCTGCCGCAGCCAAGGCCTCTGTTAGCATCATTTTGCCCTCACAGCAAATCTGACCGGATGAAAAAAGACACCGCACTTGAGCTACTGATCAAGAGCCAGGAGCTCAGGTCTTTGACCCGCTGCCCGGAGAAGAGAAACTCCCGCTGCCCCCAGCCCCGTGGCCCCGACCTGGATGAGGACTGAACTTGCTAAGTGTTTTCAATCCAGGGAAACGTCTATTCAAGCAAACTGTCAGGCTGAGCCTGGATATATTACCGGGACAACGTGGAGGCCTCCCCCCACCAGCTGTGCCCACCCTGGCAGACCCCAAGCTGGGCAGGTGCTTATCTGCCAACCCTAGGTGTCCTGTGGCCGGTGCCCCCCCCCCTTCAGGCCCCAGGTGCCCCTGGACTCACCCAGCTCGGGCCTGGACTATACCAGCCCGTCGTAGAGGGACAGCGCCTGCACAATGGAGGGGTCGGCCTTGGAGCCCTCCTGGAACTCCTGCAGCGTCAGCTTCCCGTCCGCGTTCTGCAGGCAGAGAGACGGCTGAGGGCGGAGCGACCACCAGCCTCCCGACACAGGCATCGCTGGCCTGGACCCTGTCCCGGGGCTGGTCCCAAGAGAGCTTGCAAAGTGAGGTCAGGAGGGAGGCAACACAGATCACTAGGCAAGAAGAGTCGGCAGGAGACAGACCGGCACTTCCTGGGCTCGCGACCTCTCTGGGTGTTTCCTGGGGACTGGAGGTGACCGCAGGGCCTCCTGGGGCACGGAGTGAGCGCCCGCCCGCCCGTGAGCACGGCTGCAGAAAGTGCTGGCAAACTGGAGGCGCCGCTTAACTCCATCGTTATCCTTATCACTGCTACGAATTCCCTACATGGTAGTTGACCCCAGAGAGCTAAGAGCTTAATGCATTTCTCTTGGAAAGGCACTTATGTGATTCCTGGAGCTGTCTGCCCTGGACCCCAGGGGGCTTGGGGGGAGCCTGGCAGAGCTCATGCAAAGGGACTTAGTGGGTCTCTGAGAGGGGTGGTCAGGGCCAGAATCCCGTCCCCTGGAGTCTCTCTAGGAGACCTGTGAGCAGAGAAAAGGCCTTGGGGACCACCCACCCGACCTTGGGGGGAAAGCATGACGAGGGGTCCCCCAGCAGAGCAGGCCGTCCTACCCACTCATGCTCAGTGCACGTGCTGACCTCATGGGAACCTCACGCCTGCCCCAAGAGGAGGTGCTGCTCTTACTTTGAGAAAACTGAGGCCTGGCCACCTACCCAGACTCCCCTGGCTGGTAACGGGGAGCCTGAGCTAATAATACCCAGTCTGACTCCAGGGCGGGCTTGGTTTCCCAAGATGAGGGACGTAGGACTCGGGAGATTTAAGGAGTGTGAGGCCTTCGCGTGAAATAACACGGGACCACCCGTGAGGCGGTGGGATTCGTCCCTCTACACTCTGGACACATGTTTTGATCATTACCGAGAGCAGTGTCCTCTGAGCCGAATCTTCGCCCCTCCCCCTGGTTCATCCCCCTTTTTAAATTAAGGAAGCACAAGCCTCAGGCTCAAAGCTTTCGGGGCCTGGCTCCAGCCAGCACGTGATAATCAGCCCAACGTCCATGTACTGTGTATTCTTTTACTTAAGGCAAAGCAATACCTGGTTTCCCTACCACCCTGATACCAGATTCCCATTTAAAGCAAGGTTGTTTTAGCCCTAGTAAGTTTGGCTCAGTGGTTGGAGTGTCGGCCCGAGGACCAAAGGGTCTCGGGTTCGATTCCCACTCAAGAGCACGTCCCTGGATTGCAGGTTCGATCCCCGGCCCCAGTCGGGGTCATGCAGGAGGCAACCAATTGATGTGTGTGTGTGTGTCTCTCTCTCTCCCCGCCCTTCCACACTATCTAAAAAATCATTGCAAAAATATCCTCAAAACGAAAGTTTGATATAAAGGATTTCTTTTTTTTTTTTAATCCTCACCCGAGGACATTTTTCCACCTTTTGTACAGATAGAGTGGGAGGGAGAGAGAGAGAGAGAGAGAGAAACATCGACGTTAAGGGACACATCGAGTGGCTGCCACCCGCATGACCAACCAGGGCCGGGGACAAACTGCAACCGAAGTACGTGCCCCTAGCGGGAACCGAACCCGGGTCTCTCCGGACCGCAGGCCGACGCTCTAACCGCTGAGCCAAACCGGCCAGGGTGATATAAAGGATTTCTTAACGCAGGGTCCGTGGACAGAATTCAGCAGGTCTGTGAGCTCAGACGGGAAAAGAGGTCATGTTTTCACTCCCTCTCACTGAGATTTAGCTTTCCTTCCCATGAGGGGCCGGGTGATGATCCCCAAGATAGGCAGCAGCACCTGTGACCTTGTCACCATGGAGGTCACGGGAATTTCCGAACACGTCAGGCCGCCACAGGCGCCGCACACGCGACCACCAGCAGGCCCCACGCTCATAAAGAGGCCTCGGTGAGCCTGCGTCCCAGCTTCTTCCCAGCGGCATGCGGACAGCTGTATGCAAAGTGACCAGCTCCCTCTGTGGTCCCCCACAGACTTATCTGAAGTCCACAGGCTTCTTCAGAATGCCGAGGGGATCGATGGCAAAATATAAAAACGTTAAGAATCTTAGCGATAAAAGAAAAACCATCGGGCAAACTTACTTAAAACAGGATTGATGGGGAGGGCTGCCGACCAGACCAGTGGACACGTCCCCGGCTGTGCGCCTGCCTGAGCCAGGCCCACCGGCGGGATCTGTGGGGATGGGTCACCTCTCCCTGTGCTCTGGGACCCAGGGCCGTCCCCCCCTCTCCCCTCCCCATCAGGCCCAGCCTCTCCAGTCTCACCTTGTCCATCATGGCAAAGATCCGGTCCACCCTCTTCTCGGGGGTGTTCTCCTCCTCTGGGAGCTCCACCGTGTTCCCCTGCCAGGGACAGACAAGGTGGGGGCTGGGCTCCGGCTCTTGAGACCTGGGCTGCTTCCAGATGACGACGGCCTCTCCGGCTCCCTCCCAACGCCCCCGCCACCTCTTCCATTCTGCTCTGGGACACGCCGCCCAGCCCAGCCCCACCTTCCTCCCAAGGAGATGTAGGGAGTGGCCCCAGGCAGTGACCCTCACCTGGCCAACTCCCCCCTGGCAAGAGAGGGGCTGCCCTGGCTTGGTTCCTCTGGGCCAAGCCGAGTCACCAAATTGGCGACCCCCTGCACCCCTGCCACCCCGGCGCCCCCGGCCCCAGCCCTCTCACCACCATCTGGTAAATGGCGTCCACAATGTCTAGCATCTCGTTCCTGGTGATGTAGCCGTCGTTATCCAAGTCATAGAGCTTGAAGGCCCCTGTAACCAACCAGCCAGGCAGAGTCAGCTGGGCCAGGGCCGGGGACACTGCTCCCCGCCTTCTGCACCTCAGCACGCAGTCAGGACCCGCCGCCATCCTCATCCGGCCAGTGAATATTCACATCAGGACAGACAAGGGCACACACACGCGGACACACACACGCCATTTCCACTAGGACGTGAAGAAAGAAACTACGAGTAGAAAGGAAGGGGCACTGGAGCACCAGGCCGCCTCGGGAGAACGGCCCGAGGTCTCCCAGCGCGACCCTCCCCCCCTGCTCCAGCCTCTGCTGCCCCTCAGCCTCTCCCCTTCCAGCCACACGGTGTCCCTGTGGCCAACTTAGAAAATGAAACAAGACGCCCAGGGTACGGGAGAGCTTTTGCATGAATAAAATCCTTTTATTCCTAAAAAAAGAAGGGAGAAACCGCAGGGTTTTCTCGCTACTGACACGGGCAGCGCCAGCGTCGTGGTGAGCTGTGAGCCTGGCCCAGCTGGTTCATCTCAGCAGCTTCTCGTCCCTCCTCCCCGTCCCAGCGTGTGCCTGCAGTCTGCCCGCGGCACCCTTCTCTCGCCTCCTCAGGGCCTCGCACAGGCTGTTCCCTGCCTGCAGCCCTGCCCCTCCCCCTCCCCCTCCGCCCTCTTCCCTCCTCCCTCCTCCCCAGCCCCTGGGCTCCGCTCTGACTCCTTCCAGGGTCAGCGCCCCTCCCTCTTCCTGTCTCGGTTTTATGGAATTTTTACAAGTCATGTCTCCAGGCCAGACTGAGCCTGAGAACAGGTGCCCGGCTATCTGATCTCACCCCCCAGGGCTCCTGGCCTCCTGCCCGGCACCGACACGTGGCCCTGTTCGGTCAATATCTGTTCGGTGAACGAGTGAGTAAGAATAAATGAGGTCCTTCATCAGAACAGCGGCCTCCTAAGTGGGGGGTCCAGCACTCCGTGAGCCCATGCCCGCCCCTGCCTGCGCGTCCCCTTCGTCCCCTTCGTCCCTGCCCCACCTGGCCACCCCGCCTGAGTAAGCCACGTTCCTCCTGCACGGCCACCTCCAGGACCCTCCTCTGACCTGAAAAGGCAGACGGACTGTGCCACGCTCTCAGGCAGTGACAGGTGGCCTGGCCCGGTTCTCTGGCGCCCCCTGGCCTGGGACCTCCCGGTGGCTGCCCAGCAGAGCCCAGGGGACGGACTTACACCGCAGCTTCTCGTCCAGGGTTCCCCTCGAGGTCACCGACAGCGCCTGGATGAACTCAGAGAACTCGATCCTCCCATCCTGGCAGGAGAGAGAGGGGCGGGGTGGCCCCAGTCAGCCGGGCCACCTGGGCAGGCCAGGCCTTGGGCAGGTGGCGGTGAGCAGCAGCAGGCACCAGACAGCGCGGCAGACAGACACCCACGTGGAGAGGGCAGAACCAGGAAGGGGGAGGGGAGGGAGTCGGGTTAGAAATGGGACAGGGCGGGCAGCAGGGACAGGAAGAAGGGGTGAGGCTAAAGGGAGGGCCCAGCGCCACCTCTGATGGGAGAGCCGGAGGACCACCCACACACACTCTGGGCCGAGGCCACCTGGAAGTCCCCTCCCCCTTGGCCTAGAAGCACAGGCTCAGGGCTCTTGAGGAAGACAGGGCTCTAGACTTTAATCCCACCTATTTGTTTTGCAAATGAGGAAACTGAGGTGCAGAGAGCCTAAAGCTCACCCCAGGGCCAGGCAGGGTGACCCGCAGCTTGGAGTCACCTGGGGAGGAAGCCAGGGCAGGACAGACAGAAAACCTGAGTGCCCCAGAGCGGGGGTGTGGAAACCAGGCACCGAAACTCCACTGTGGGCACAACGGCACCAGGACGCCCCGACAATGGATATGCCAACTGCTGGCACAGCCGCCACCAGGAGGGGACACGCTACTACACAGATGAGCCTCAAAAACACGATGCTCAGTGAAAGACGCCAAACCCAAAGACTCCATATGGCCTGATTCTCAGAACCTCAGTTTCCTCATCTGCAGATGGGAGTATTAAAATGACCTACCCCACAGGTTGTTAGTCCTCACTAAAAACAATCCACATAAAGGGCTGAGCACACTGCAATGTTCAGTAAACGTCTGTGCTGATTACAAAGCCTGTTACTGTCCCTGGAAGCATGTGTATTTGGTGCTAGTAAGAAAAAGATCAAGGTATACACGTGTGTGCATGTGTGTACACATGCATTTGTGTGCACACATGTATCCCTGTGGTACACGCATGTGCATATGTGAGTTCATGCATTGTGTACATATACATGAATTTGTATATAATGTGAGGGTATGTGTGTGCATCTCTGTGTGTGCATGCATGTCCGTGCATTGTACACATGCATGCATTTGTGCACATGTGTGGGTACGTGTGCATCTGTGTGCATTGTGTGCGTGCATGCATGCATGTTCATGCATTGTACCTGTGCATGCACTGTGTGTCTGTCTGTGTGAGCTGCTGAGTGTACACGTGTGTGTGTTCCTTCTCCAGGACGGAACCTCGCAGGAGAGTGGGTGTGGAGGTGCTGCAGGGACCCACAGGAGCAGGCTGCTGCAGGGGAGGACTCGGCCGGCACAGGCCCATCCATCCCCAGCTCACCTTGTTTTCGTCAAAGACATTGAAAACAAACGTGGCGAATTTGGTGGGGTCTCCAAAGGGGAAGAACTGCTTGTAGATCTTCTGGAAGCCCGCCGCATCCAGCTGCCCGCTGGGACAGTCCTTGATGAAGCCTTTGTACCTGAGGTAACAGACCAGGTGTGTGAGGGTAGAAGAGATGCCAACAACACCCACCTGCCAGGAGCTCCTGCCCCGTGCCCTGAAGCTGGAGGGTCCCTGTCCAAAGAGACAGTGACACATGGGGGTCCTGGGCACAGACCTGGACGTCATAAGCATGGGTCATCGCACCTCCTCCTCTTGCTAGATCTGTGACCTGAGACAGGTGACTGAACTTCTCTGAGCCTCACTTGTACAAGGGGTAAGAGGCACATGACAAGTAACCCAGACAGTGTGCACACAGCAGTTGGCCACTCAGCCCGTGCTCCCCACAGGGGGGCTAAATCAAAATTCACCCCAACAACATCCCCAAAGCTACGCTTTTGCACAAAACGATTCTTTCCCCAACACTTTCTCCACGGAGCCCTCCCCCCCCCCGCCAACAGAATCAGCGGCTAGTGGTGCTGGCAGAGCTGGTGGGCAGAGCCACCATATGGGGCCGGCAGCTGGCTCCTCCCTCATGCCTGCACCCCAATACACATCCCTACCCCCCCACCTGTTCCCAAGAGCAGCAGTGGGAGCTTGGCGGGAACCTGGCGTGTTCCAAGTGGACTTGTCCACCGTGCACTCTGTCCCGAGGGCAGAACCCTCCATACCCGGAGGACGGCAGCGTGGCTTTGCAGCCCAAATCCCCACTCTGCCATGTGCTAGCCGTGCAACCTCAGGCAAGTGCCCTCACTCCCTGAGCCTCAGTCTCCTCATCCATAGAGGGACAGCTGTCACACCCATCTGTCAGGATCGAGATGGTGCATGTGGCATACGTGGGTAAAGTCCACAGCAAGACCTTTAGTATCACACACTGAAGTGAGGAGGATCCCAGTACCAAGGGAAGCCAGAGAGACGGACCGGCCATTACCAGCTACAGCTATTACCTCCCGGTCACTCTGAGATGGGAACTTGGCAAACCTCCATCTCCTAAAATAAGATGCTAACAGCCCCAGCGAGGTACTGGGATGAAGCCCGCTGAGGATGAGGAAACCGAGGCTCGGAGAGTAGGTCTGAGTCCCCGCAGCCCGGCTGGAGCCGAGACGGGGCTGGAGGGTGAAGGGCCCAGATGCTCAGACACTAGATCCCTGAAGACCTGCACACCTGTCCCACTGCGCTCTGCCTGACCGAGACCCCCGGGGGGTTCCTCTCTCCTCTCTCGCGCCAGGGGAGGATTCTGGGAGCACAGAAAAGTCCTCGAGAAGCCACAGCTCCCCTACCCATTAGAGAACAATCTAGGGGCCTGGGATGGCGCTGGTCACACAAGGACCCGAAGGGACATGCAAGGCACCGAAGGAGGGAACCTTGGAGGGAACCTTGGGGAGCGCAGCCTAAATGACGGCGGTCGGACTAACCCGTCAGCAGCGGGAGGTGGCAGCACTGAGCCGCTCTGGTGGGGCTGGCAGGGGCGCCCCCAGAGCATTGGTGGGGGCTAGCGGAAGCAGAGAGGTGGCCCCAGCGGGGCCTTCAGGGGGCCCTTCTGGTTATCTCTGCAGACTGTCACTGTCACTGTGGGGTCCCAGACCCCCCTAGTGGCATCAGCAGGGGCCCCAGGAAGCCACCCCCATGAGCAGTGACCACTAAGGGTCGCCTTAGCCTCTTCTTGCCAACTGCCCCCATATTTCACACCCAGACTTGCCACGCCATGTCTAACCTCCAGACCTTTGTACCTGTAGGTCATTCTGCCTGCCAAGCACATCTTCCTCCACTTAATCAGCTAATGCACTCGTCCGCCATGTCCCAGCTTAGATGTCACTTCCTCCAAGAAGTCCTCCCAGGCTGCCCAGAAGCCACATGGCTCCTCCACTCCCACACCCCTTGAATGTGCCCAGCACAGTACAGACCACGCCTCCAGGCTGGGTCCCCCACCCGAATGTGAGCTCCCTGCCATGGCAGTACCCCAAGGCCTGGGGTGGGGCCTGGCATAGAGTGGGGGCCTTAGTAAATGTCCAATGAGATGAATAAATGGAATGAATGAATGCATGTGTGAATGAATGCACGAACACACAAGCTGCCAGTCAGAGAGAGCGATCTTCTTCCTGAGCCTCAGAGCTCCCTGCAAATGGTTAGAGAACCACTAATGTGCTCCCCGCTTCCAGGGATTGATGGGGAGCTGGGTGCCCAGAGAGGGAGAGAGACTGGCCCAAGGCCACACAGCAGCAGGAACAGGGCTCAGACCCAGGGTTCCCACCTCGCCTGCCCCTCCAGGAGCTGGGCTGCACCACCCGATGTCAACAGGAGTGAGCACTTGCCACCCCAGCGCTGCACACCCCACTGTCCGTCATCAGAAGGTGGGGGCACACTGCCTCGCCCAAGCAGAGAAGAGGTCTGAGCTGCTCCAGAAAACCCAGTGTCCCTGGGCCCCGAATTCGCCCTGCAGGTCATCACAGCTCCGAGGCCAGCACTTCATGCCGCTCGAGGTCCAATCCTGAGGTGCAGCCCATCCCCCACTGGCTGGCTGAGTCGGGACACCCCACTCCAGGCACACACCCCACTGTGGGCACCCGAGGGAGCTGCTGCCTCATAATAAAGTTCATGCCCAGAAATTCCTTCCCCACCCGGGGCCCAGGCCTCAGGTTCCAACAGGCCCGAGCCTCCTCCCTCTCCTCCTGCCGGCCCCTCCCTCTCCTCAGACTCAGTGCAACCAGAAAACCTGCCCCTCCGCCGGGCGCCCAGGAGACGTGGCCTGTGGTCCCAGCCTGTCTCGCTGCTGCAAGAGGAACCCTGAGCAAACCCCTTCCCTACAACATCCCTCGATTTCCCTGCTGGTAAAAGGAGCGGTGCAGACCAGAGCAGGGTCCCTCCACCCAGCACCACTGACGTTTGGGCCTGGATGGTGGGGTACCCCTCCCCCCAGCTATGACCACTAAAAGTGCCTCCAGACATTGCCAAAGTCCCCAGGCAGCAGAACCACTGGACTAGCTGGTCTCTGGGGACCCCCACAAACTTGGGGGTGTCTGCCGCAAGCATGTGCCTGTCCGGCATCGGGCCCCCACTGAACGAGGCATAAGCCTCCGCGCTCTCCCACCTGTCCAAGCCCAGGAGGCTAGGACTACTGTGCCTCTTGTACACACGGGGAAACTGAGGCTGGGGACGGTTAAGTCCCCTCCAGGCTCAGGGCCCTTCACACATCCTCTGCTCGGCCCACTCTCCCTCCTCCTGACCCCGCTGACCCTGCTCACGCCTTCTCTCGTGGCTCCCGTGCATCCCCCTAGAGCAGCCCCCAGACTGGTCACACACACTCACAGCCCCTACCCCTGGGCGGGAACTCGGTGGCGCCTCACGCAGCTGTGCCTGAGGACGTGTGACCTGCGTGACGATGGACCGGTGAGTGCAGAGACCACGTCTCCCGCCTCACCCGAGGCTGCAGAGCCCACCACTGCGCCTGGCACACCGAAGGGGCTCAGCAAACGCTGACCGGGGTCACACAGCCAGGAAAGAGGCCAGAACGAGAGCGCTGGCCCCCCTCTGTGCTCGGTGACATCCTCCCGGGCTCTCGGGCACCCAGGGGGGCCGGCCGGGCCCTGGGCCCCCCGCAGCCTGCTTTCTCGGCGCCCCTGCTCGATTCCCGACCCCAGTGGCAGCAACAGTGGTCCTGGCATTGTCGTTGGCACAGGTCAGGCCCGGGGGGGAGGGGGCACAAGAAGCATCCTGATGTCACAGTTCTCACCGCTGACTGGTAACTTGGGGTGACCAGCATAGTCAGGACTTCGGGGCTGGATCTCAGGGCCCAGCCCCCGAATCTCCAGGCACCACGGAGGACAAACGGCCCTGGGGGTGCACAGCGCAGCCCCCCACCCCACGCCCAGCCGCCGGGAGGACACCCCCTCAGACGAGTGCTTCCAGCGTGTAGCGGACAGAAGCGGGCGAGGGCTGCTGCTGTCCTCGACCCTGTGCCCCTGTCTCCCTGGCTGCACTGGGCAGGCAGGACCCTAACACAAAAAAGGAGCTTCGCTTAAGGTGTTCGAGTTTGAAGTTTAACAAAAACTGAGAAAGGCTCAGGCTTCTGAGTCAGACTTGGCTCGATCCCCGCACCTTGACCTGGGGCTTCCCCTTTCTGAGCCTCGGTTTCCTCATCTGTGAGGTGGGAACCAAGACAGCCCCTGCCTGTCAGGCCTGAGCCTAAACAAATGGCGGCAGGACTGTGGACAAAAAGGAGGTCGCACATGTGCCCAACACCAAGCCGCCCGCAGCTCCCCCAGGAACCAGAGCCCCAGATGCCACTGGACAGCTACCCCCACTGCCCTGTCCTGCCAGCTGTCCAAGGTGGAGGCTCCAGCTTCGAACCCAGGAAGCCCTTCATAATACCTGACCTTCTGGGGACATGCTGGGACCCCTCGATGCCCCTCCACCCAATCACTCAGCCTGAGGCTGCCCCTCACACAACCCCGTTCAAGACCAGGGGTCTGAACTCTCCAGGGACAGGCGACCCCTTGGGGAATGAGAGGGAAGCTGTGGGCAGAGGGGGGGACAGGCACGGTCCGGGGCACCACACACGTGGTCTCCAGCGTGAGCACGGTGTGGCGTGGCTGCCTGGGCCTGGGGACCGCTCTCTGCGACGGGAGAGGCGAGAACAGAAAATCCCACATCTAACAACTGCGTTCTCACTCACGCTTCTTTCACCGCGAAAGGGAAAAAGAATCTGTCAGTTCACAAAAACACTGAAGGCTCAACGCCACTTACAAAGCGCCCCCGACTGGATGCTGGGCTCCCTCCCCGCGGGCCTCCCACGGCCTTCTGTCCCACTGCGCCAGCCTGTGTCCCCCAGGAGACTCCAGGCATCGCGTGTCCCTCAGCCCCTGCCACCCCCAGAGCCTGGCACCGGCTGGGCACATCACAGGTGCTCAGTAACGATGTACTGAACAAACAAACCAGCAAACGATGGCGTGAATGAATGAACAAATGAATGGTAGCAAGTGAACAAAGGAATGACAGTAAATGAACGAACGAACGAACCCTCGCCATGACACACTGACCGGTCCACTTCCAGCTCGGCTTCTCGTTCTCTGAGGGCCCCGAGGAAGCCCCTGCGCTGCCGGGGCCTCGGTTTCCCACAGGCCAGGCCCCGAGGACTGTCTGGAGCTCACTGCCCTGTTCCCACAGTTCTCTGGGACCCGGCTTGCACGGAGCCAGAGCCCGCACGGCCCTCCCTGCCAGTGGCCCTCCCGCGCCCCTGCAGCCGCGCTCTCCAAAGCACATCGGTGGGAACCAGGCAGATAAACAGGGAAACAAGGAAGCCGAACCGCAGCTGCCGCAGCCGAACGCAGCTGGGATGCAAGCACGGCGGCCTCGGAACGGATGTATCCTCTCTGCAAACAACTCCCTTCTCCTGGCGTTCTCCCGCGGCTGCCTGGACCCTGACTTCCCACGACCCTGGAGGAGGGTTCCAAACACATCCAGGGGATGAGGCCGCCTGCCCTCTCCTCGCCTCACCCCCACCCCCTGCCTCTGGCTTGGAGGGGCTTCTCAGAGCAAAAGCCAGCGGGTCTGAGCCCTCACAGCCTGGGCCACGGAGGAGCTAGCTGGACCCAGACCTCACACACACAGCTGTGGGACCTGGGCACGTGTCTCCGCCGCTCCCAGCCTCAGTCTGTTCATCTGTAAAATGGGGATCCCCGGGCCTTTCCTGGCAGCACTGGTCTAAGTATTAGCACAGTGCCCAGCCCACAGGGGTGCCCGCAGGTGAAGGAGAGGCTGTGTCCTACATGAGCTGGTGTTGCAGAATGGTCCAGGTCCACAGCTGTAGGGTTCCTCCTGCCCCACTCACTGTGTCTGTGACAATATACTGCCAGGCTATCGGTTACTATAAAAGTAATAATAGCCCTGGCTGGTTTGGAGCGTCAGCCTGTGGACCAGAGTCTAGGGTTCGATTCCAGTCAAGGGCACACACCTCAGTTGTGGTTCAGTCCCAGCCCTAGTCGGAGTCATATGGGAGGCAACCAGTCGATGTGTCCCTCTCACATTGATGTTTCTCTCTCTCTCCCTCTCTCCCTCCCACTCTAGCTGAAGAGAAATGGAAAAATATCCTTGAGTGAGGAGTAAAAAAATAATAATCATATGCCCTGGCTGGTTTGGCTCAGCGGTTAGAGCGTCGGCCCGCAAACCAGAGTCCCAGGTTCGATTCCGGCCACGGGCTGCTAGACCTTGCTTGCGGTTCATCCCCAGCCCTGGTTGGGGTTGTGTAGAGGCAACCAATCGGTGGGTCTCTCTCACATCAATGTTTCTCTCTCTCTCTCCTTTCCTTCCTCCCTCCCTCTCTATCGGAAGATAAATGGAAAACTGTCCTTGGGTGAGGATTAAAAAATAAAAATAATAATAAGTAAATAAAAGTAATAATAGCCCTGGTGGAGTGGCTCAGTTGGCTGGATGTCGTCCTGTGCACCTGGGGGCTGCCAATTCGATCCTGGGTCAGGGCACCCGGCAGGGGTGTGGGCTCGACCCCTGGTAGAAGGCGTGCAGGAGGCAGCCTGTCCGTGTTACGCTCTCACATCGATGTTTCTCTCTTCTCCCTCTCTCTAAAAATCAACAGACTGTTCTTTAAAAACTTAAAAAAATAAAAGCATCCGCTCACTTGCCTTATTTTTTTTTTTAACGTAATAACAGCATTACAGAAAAACTGGAAATCAGAAAATGTAAGAGGAAAGAACTACCCATAGCCCACGATGCCACCACCTCAGCCGGCACACCAGGGACTGTGATTACGCCTCTGAGGGCCTGGGACCTGCCCTAATCAGCCCCCCTGTGCCTCCTGACCTTCCACCGGGATGACTCAGCTCAGGTGTCCTCATCTACGAAAGGCCGTGATGGGACGGGAACGCGAGGATGGGGCAAATGGGAACACATCTCGAGCCTCAGTGTCCCCTCTGAACAGTGACCGGGAGACCGTGGCAGGCGGTCTTCCTTTGGGCCTGTGCTATGACCTGTATAGGAACCGTCTCCCCAGGGCACGCTCTCTCGGGTCACACACATGGGGACGGGCTCGGGAGCCAGTCATCCCGGGTCCCCAGGACAGGAAAGACAGAGCCAGGACTCTCGGGCTCACTCTAGACCACCAGGCTTTACCAGGGCTCACCCGGTCGGGTCCACATCCCAGTGACAGATGACAGGCCGCGCTCCCTCCCCGCCAGGGCAGGCGTCACTAATCCATCACAGGGCTCATTAATCGCTGACTGCCCTCCTTCCCGGGGGCTCCATGACACACAGCCTCCGTCCCACGGCACTCGGGCGGCTACCACGGGCCGACTGGAGCCGGCATCCGGGAGCAGACCTGCCTGCCGTCCTCGGCCCAGTCTAATCGAGCGCTTTATAGAACAGACGGCTGAAGCTGTCGGAAAAGGGGGCGGACTTCTCAAGGCCACAGGATGAAGTAGTGACAAAGCTGGGCCTGGGACCCTGTATCCTCACTTGTTTCTGGCCCGACTCCTCCCTCTGGTGAGCAGGGCCTGAATTAACCATTCAGAGCCCGGTGGCCCTCAGCGATGTCTCACGAGGCAAGCAGCCACCAACAGCCATCCCCACCCCACCCGCTTGATTTGGGTCCAGGCCAGTGTGTCAGGAACAGAGGCTGCCTGGACTGGTTTGTGGGTGAGCTACCCTCAGAGGCCGCTCCCCGTGCCCCTGTCCCACCAGCACAAAGCCCCCCCCCCCAACCCTTCGGGGCGGGGGAGCTACTCACCACTGCTGGACTTCCTTCTCGGTAACTGCAGGAGAGAACAGACAGAGCCTTTAGTCCAGGGGGTGGCCCAGGGGAAAGGCATACATTGGGGAGCCCCCTTCCTGTCCTCCCAGCCCACCCCGCAGCCCGCCTGCCTGTGCCGGAGCACCAGCTGGCCCTGAACAGGACATGCCCCCGTGACCAGTCCCAGTCAGGAGCTCTGTGTCCGGCCCCGCAGCAGGGGACAGCGCTGGCCCATCCCGCCAGAACAGCCTCCTACACCCAGGGGGTGGCTTCTCCCTGCCCTCCTGGGTGAACATTTAATATACATGCTTCCCTCTCTCTGCCCCGGGGACATGACAGAAGGTACAGGCTCCCCACTTCCTCAGCCCCGCGGCGCCCGCACCCTGCCCCCGCCCTCCCTCCACCCCACAGTATCAGTCCCGAGTTCTTTCCCAGCAGGATGAGAACCGAGCGGTGAACCACAGGCTGGAGCGAGACAGATACAGAGTCTGCACCTCCAGCCAGGCCCAGTCCTTCTTTACGGAACGTGCAACAAACAACATAAACGTGTGGGGTTTTTTTCTGGAAAGTACTGAACCGGTTCAATTTGGAACCAAAGCAACATTCTCTGTAAAATCACTGAACGAGAAGATCTAACCACCAGGGCCACGCCCACTACCTGCGAGGGTGACCTCAGAGAGCAAGGTGACCTCAGAGAGCAGCCCCAGCTCCCGGGCCTCCGCTTCCTCATCTGGAAAGTGGGAACAATCGTCACAGGAGCTGTCCCGAGAGCTCAGCCACAACAGGGGTGAAGGGCCCTGGCTCCCAGCGCTGCAACGTGCCCCGCACAGGCTGGCGGTCGAGCGCGGGAGCCGATGAACGCACGCGTGCACACGCGAAGAGACCAGAAGGCCGGCGTCAGGCGGAGGTCAGGTGAGCAAGAAACTGGACTCCTTCCCAGGGAGAGGGAAAGGAGGCCCGAGGGGGGTCCCTGAACTGTGGGCCTCATCAGATTTGAGGCCACTTTTCAAAAACGGCTTAGAGCAAGCTGTTAACAAGCGCCGAGGCCCCAACGCCCACTGCACGCCCGGATCTGTGCCAGGGCAGCCGGGGCCTCTGTGGCTGTTGGCTCAGCTGCCCTGGCAACAGCTCCAAGGGGAGAGAGCATTACTCTGTCCTGGCTCCACGGGGGGAAACTGAGGCACGTGAAGCGGTAGGGAGAGGGTCTGAACTCAGGGCCTGACTCACAGCCTGGAAGCCCCCGCCAGGCCCCTCCTCACCCCCTCCGCCTCCCCCAAGCCCCATCAGATGCGGAGGAAGAGGCCTGTCCACCAGCAGGCCGCTCAGAAAAGGAGGGGCCATAACAGGAGATGCTGGTTACCCGCAGCAGCCGCTGGTATAAAAGATGCCGCTTTCCAAGAGAGATCTGGCAGAGAGTAGGGGTTGGGAAGGGGGTCACACATGGGGGCAGGGGGCGGTGTCCCTGGTCTAATGGGGTTAGGCTGTCCTGGTCCTGCCCCCCACACCTGGTAGTGAAGGGCAACAGGGGCGGAGGGGCTGAGGCTCAGAGGCCAAACCTGGGGACAAAGGAGACTCGCCACAGCACAGCCAGGAGCTTAGGGGCACGGACTCGAGTCAGACTAGACCACCTGGGTTCAAATCCAGCTCCACAGCTTACGAGCTGTGTGTCCCTGGGCAAAGTACTTCCCCTCTCTGAGCCTCAGTTTCCTCATCTGTAGAATGGGCTTATTTCGAAGAGTAAAATGCTTGCTCAGTACGATCTCGTTTTCCCGATAAGGAGACTGAGGTTCAGATGGGTCAGCTGACTTGCCTGATGTCAACCGAGGTCACCCTGCCAGGAAATGACAGGGCCAGGACTATGCCTCAGAGCCCAGCATGGACGCCCACTTAAGGGCTCCCCCCCTCCCCCTACCCGAGTCAGCCAATGATCTTCGAGACCTTGTGTGACCTTGGCATCATGTGACATAAACAGCAGGACCTGGGGGGCAGGACCTCCCAGGGCCAGAGACGGCTTCCCAGGACTCTCGGCTGAGTGGTCCTCGCCTTCCCCAGACACTGCAGGGTCCCTCCTCAGGGCCTCTCAGCCTCCAGCCACCCTTGGCCCCCAAGCTCCACCCCCTAGCATGAGGGGACATGATTGGCTGTCCCTCCCTCATTAGAGGGGACCCCAACAAGGAACACAGGGGACCAGCAGGCAGCCGAGCCCCACCCAGTGCCTGAAGCAGCTAATTCATCTTCCAGAAACAGACGAGGCCGGCAGGTGTCCCAGCACCACGCCACTGCCCACTGCCCGCTTCCCTGCCCGGGGTCTGGGAGAGTCTCGGAGGAGGGTGGGCAGCAGGCAGCAGTCTGAGGGCCCAGCCCCCTGCCCCTCCACCAGGCTCAGACAGGCCTGCGTCCAAATCCCAGCCTCCCACTTACCAGCTCCCACCCCTCCCTGGGGTTGAACATGTGACCCTCACTGTTCATTCGGGTGAGGAAGTGGGCCGGAGCGGCCACCTGAGGGAGGACCCAGGCGGCGGCCAGAGGCACCGCAGGACCTCTGCCCCGCCTGCCCCCCACGGAGAACTGTGATCTTTCTAAACACCGTGTGGGCCTCCAGCCACTCCCACGCCCCTCCCCCTCCCCGTCCTCCTGGCCGATGATTCACTCGGGATGCTTCCTTAAATCAGCTCACTTCCTTTCACTTACTCGTGTCATCTAGCTTCCGTCTAAGCGATAACAGCCATCACCTTACCAGTGACACGTGCTAGTCATCTTTTCTAAACACGGTGACGATAAACCGTTAAAAGATGACTGCTTTGATCACCCCTGGCCTCCCCATCATAAAACACCAGGACAGGGCCCCGGTTCAGTGCGGCGGGAGTGCACGGGGCGTTCTCCTGCCAGGAAGCGTTACCCCGAGTCTACCCACGAGGACGCCATCGGACAAACCCCGCTGTCCTACAGACCGTGGGTCAGACACTTCAGTAAGTCAGCGCCCTGACAGGTGACACAAGGCAGGGGCTGTCCCAGGGGACGAAAGAGACAAGGCATGGAAAGCAACTCGCGGGGCCTGGACCGAGTCCTGGGTCTGGAACGTGAACCAGCTCGTGGGCACTGCCGGGACAGCCGGGGCAGCCGCACGGGGGCTGGCGATCAGATGCCCTGACACACGTCCACTTCCTCAGGATGGAAGTCATGTGACAGAATGTCCTGTCCCCTTGGAGCTGCGCCTGAACTACTCCGGGGGAGGGTCAGGGCGCCTGCTGCTGCTGGTGACAGGTGCAGAGACACACGAGTGAATCTTTGGAGAGAGAGAGGAAGCAAATGTGCGAAAACGTTGACAGCTGCAGACCCTGCAGAAGGTCCCCGATTGGGACAGGGCTGCATCCCAGGACACCCACTGTACACTGAAGATGTCTTCAGCTGAAAATGCCTTGAATACAACACTGCCGTGACCCCGTGGCTGGCCGAGCTCAGTGGGCGGCCCTGCCCAGATCACCCAGAGTATCTGATGGGATATCTAGCCCAGGAAAAGAGCAAAATTCAAAATTTGAAGTATGGTTTCTACTGAATGTGTATCACTTTCCCACCACTGTGAAGTTGGAAAATTGTAAGTCAAGCCCTGGATGGTATTTCTCAGTGGTTAGAGCGTCGGCCTGCACACCAAAGGGTTGCAGGTTCGAGTCCTGCTCAAGGGCACGCACCTGGGTTGCAGGTTCAACCCCCGGCCCTGGTTGGGGTGCGTGTGGGTGGCAGCCAACCAATGTGTCTCTCACATAGATGTTTCTCTCTCCCTCCCGCTCCCTCCCTTCCTTCCACTCTCTCTAAGAATCAATGGAACAATATCCTCGGGTGAGGATTAACAAATTAAAAACATCGTAAGTCAAACCATCTTAAGTTGGGGACTGCCTGTAACTGAAGGATACACAGGTGCTCACTGCATTATTATTTCAATGTTTCTTTTGATTTTCCCAAATACAAAGTTGGGAAGAAATGCTTGTTCTCATCCACAGTCTGTGTGCCCCCACGCCCCAGAGCCAGCTGGGCCGGGAGTCCTGTCCAGGGTCCTGACCCTGAGCCACTCCAACCATCACAGGCACTGGGAGGGAAGAGGAATCTAGGGGACAATTGTGGGGTCCCTCCTCTGCCCAGATAGCCAGACTGACATTCCCCGGCTCAGACTCCCCAGCCAAGCCTCCCCCCTGCCCCGGAGCCTCCATCTGAGTGTGAAGTTAACAGGCAGCATTGCTCCAGGCTCCGAGTTCAGGGCGCAGGGCCAGCAGGGAGGAAGCCTGCCCCCAGTGCAGCCCCCTCATGTCTCATGTCCCTGCCCGCACCCAGCCCTGTGACAGCGAGCTCCTCTCCTGGTCCCACCTCCAGGCCTTTGTACCTGCTGTTCCCTCTGCCCCCCCACAGCCTCCCAATGCCAGCTGGGACGCCCCTTCTCTCGCAACCCTCCTGACCCTAGCAGAGCGGCTCTAAATCCCTCCTATTTGGGAATCGCTGCTTCATACGGAGTGTCTCCCCATAGGCTCCACAGCAGAGGGCCAGACAGGGCACTGCCCTGAGGGCAAGGCGGGAGGGGGCAGTGGTAAGACCGAGTGGTCCACAGAAAGGGCTCTGAGGTCTGCCCAGCCAGCGCCCCAGACCCGCGTCGCTGAGCCTCGGTTTGCTCATCCGTACATGGGTCACAGGCCTCTGTAGTACAGGGCGGGGGGTCGAGCGCCTCACAGGGCCTGATGCCCAGGCAGGTCCTCAGTAGAAGCACTTTCCCCCTCATCTTCCCAGCTGGACGCCAAGGCCCCAGAAGCCAAGTCACTCCTGGCCGGTCCTAGCCTCACCCTCAGAGCCTGGCCGATGTCCTGCACACAGGAGGCTGAGAACAAGCCCTGGTTGACTCCCCATCACCAAGCCACTCGGCCGGGTGTGGACCACATCCTGAAACCCGTTTCTCACCGCAGGATGGCCCTCACAGTCACAACGGGCTCTGGCCAGGTTTCAGAAGGAGCTACCTTTCTCTAGTCCACCCCTGCCTCCGGACGGGGGCCCACGCTTGGGAGGGAACCAGGGTGTAAACCGCATGCGGGCCATCCTCAGGGCATGGGCCTTGTTCCACAGGGCGGAATGGTGGGAGGCCCTGGGCGGGCACCCCAGCCTGGCTATGTGTAGGCTGGGACGCTCTGCACAAGTTGCTTAACCTCTCTGAGCCTCAGAGTCCTCATCCGAAGGATGGGGTAGAAACTACCAGGCAGGGGCAATGGGAGGGGCTCTTGAGAGATGGACAGACGATTCCCAGCTTGGAGCGGGCACAGAGGCCGGAGGGGCGAGGGGCTGGGCATCCACTCCACCCCCTCCCGCTGACTCCCGAGACCCGAGACCCGGGGCAGCAGAGTGGGAGGCCCCGCCCCTATCCACTGCCCAGCCTGCGCCCCAGTGCCCACGCCCGGAGCAGCTCCGGAGGCGGATCCCCCTCCTCCTCCTTCCACGCACCCCTCGACCGCCAGGAACGAACAGGACAGCCGGTCCCCGAGCCCAGGGTATGTTAAGTCTGGTTCTGGTTTCCCTAAAGCAGAACACCTCTCTCCTGGTTAAACCGGCTCGGTCATGGCGGGAACAGAGAGCAGGGCTGGTGGCCCCCACAATCGTGGCAGGAACAGAGAGCAGGGCTGGAGGCCCCCACAATCGTGGTGGGAACAGAGAGCAGGGCTGGAGGCCCCCACAATCGTGGCGGGAACAGAGAGCAGGGCTGGCGGCCCCCACAATCGTGGAGGGAACAGAGAGCAGGGCTGGAGGCCCCCACAATCGTGGCGGGAACAGAGAGCAGGGCTGGCGGCCCCCACAATCGTGGCGGGAACAGAGAGCAGGGCTGGAGGCCCCCACAATCGTGGCGGGAACAGAGAGCAGGGCTGGAGGCCCCCACAATTGTGGCGGGAACAGAGAGCAGGGCTGGAGGCCCCCACAATCGGCTGGTTGCGGCAGGGCCCAGGCTCCGAGCACTTCTCGGCCTCTCCCGCCACCCTCCTGTGGCGGAGCCAGGCCATATCCACCTCTAGGGACAGAGGCTACCTCAAGTGTGAAGCGTCGTCACATGTCTCCTGCCTCCCCCACCCCCGTCACAGCCACAGTTAGCAAGGGGGTCTCCGGCTCGACTTAAAGAGAAAGTAGTGGCCGTTTGGGCCAAGCCACCCTCAACCCCTAGTCACGAACACCCTTAGTCTGGACACCTTTGACCACTGACTGTCCCCCTTCCAGAAGGGCAGCACCCCTTGGACAGCTCCCCCCAGGCTTCCTCTTTGCTCTCTGGGGGCGGCTCGTGCACCCTGACCCCTCACCCCAGGCTCCTCTCCAGCCAGGCCCCTGCTGGCTCAGCCCATCTATGCTCCTCTCGGATGACTCAGGGGTCCCCACGCTCCACAGGGGCCGAGGGGATGCGTCCCCAGACCAGACCTCCCCTCCTGGGTGCCCATCCTGTGGACACCCCCCCAGCCTCCCACCTGCATCCCTCCCTCCCATCCCTCCCCACCCTACAGCTATCAGCATCCCCGGTAAGGTCCCAGCCCTCTCAGCAAAGCCTCTGCAAGAAGGGAGGGAGCCGCGGAGGGCCAGGAGGCACCTCCCCCATCCCGGGACAGTCGCCCCCCAGGAAGGGCAGTTTCCTGTACAGAAGGCAGCACTGCATGGTGTTCTCGTGGGGTCTGGGGTCCAGGGTCTGCCATTCCCCTGCTCAGGCCTCAGTGTCCCGGCCTGTGAAAGAGGAAACAGCTCACCGCCCGGCTCACCGCAGACGCTCCCTGGCTGCAGACCCCCCTGGCTGCAGACCCCCCCTGGCTGCAGACCCCTGGCTGCAGACCCCCCCTGGCTGCAGACCCCTGGCTGCTGACCCCCCCTGGCTGCAGACCCCCCCTGGCTGCAGACCCCTGGCTGCAGACCCCCCCTGGCTGCAGACCCCCGTGGCTGCAGACCCCTGGCTGCAGACCCCCCCTGGCTGCAGACCCCTGGCTGCTGACCCCCCCTGGCTGCAGACCCCCCCTGGCTGCAGACCCCCCGTGGCTGCAGACCCCTGGCTGCAGACCCCCCCTGGCTGCAGACCCCCCCTGGCTGCAGACCCCTGGCTGCAGACCCCCCCTGGCTGCAGACCCCCGTGGCTGCAGACCCCTGTGGCTGCAGACCCCTGGCTGCAGACCCCCCCGGCTGCAGACCCCTGGCTGCAGACCCCCCCTGGCTGCAGACCCCTGGCTGCTGACCCCCCCTGGCTGCAGACCCCCCCTGGCTGCAGACCCCCCGTGGCTGCAGACCCCTGGCTGCAGACCCCCCCTGGCTGCAGACCCCCCCTGGCTGCCGACCGCAAGGTGAGGAGAAGACAGGACCAACTCCAGGGTCTGCGCGCAGAGGTTCCCCGCCACCCCGAGGGCTGGGTGAGCAGATGCCTGCACTGTCTAAGCCTCGGGGTGCCATAGGTCCCCAGCCCCGAGTCACTCCCCACCCCCGCCCCGGCAGACCCACATATCACAGCCCCTGAGTCAGACACCCGGGAGTTCCCAGCAGGCCCCACGGAGACGCACTGGTGCTCCTGGGCAGAGCGGGGGGCTCCAGGCTTCCCATCTTGGCCAAGCTCCTTCCCCTCTCTAGACTCCTGCTAGCTCCAGGCACCCAGCTCCGCACCCCACAAAGTGACCTGCAGGCAGCAAGTGCCCTGCGGAACCGCCCGTGGACCTGCCCGTGGACAGCCACGAGGGACGCCGTGGAAACAGGAGGATGGGCCACGCTCTGGGGCAGACAGCCGGCAGGTCCCCGATAGATGCACGAGCGCTGGGTGACCTTGGACGCGGTGGCAGGCTCGTGAGCGACAGGGAGCCCTCCGCACAGCTGCCAGGACAACAGAATGCAAACCGTGCACGAGGGCCCGGCAGCCACAGGCCCTGCTGCTGCGGTTATTATTCTGCGCCTCTGCCAGGGTGGGAAGGGAGGCGGAGGCCCTCGACCCGCACCACTGCTGTTCTCCATAAATGCCCAGCTGCAGGGTAGCCGGGCCCAGGGCCGGCCTGAGTCTCATCAGAAAGGAGGCCTGGCCTCCTGCCTAGAACTGCCTAGAACTCCCGGGCACTCTGGGCTGAGCCCCGGCTCCAGGGCCCTTCTCCCCACCGGGGTGGCAGCGGCCCAGCCTCCTTAGCCCTGTTTCTACCCAGGCCGGCTGAGCACTGGCCAGGCCCTCAGCAGCTACAGGGAAGCAGAACCAGCCCTGCCTGCTTGCTCACACTGCCCGGCTCCCTGCAGGTGGGACCGGGGGACATCAGACTGCCACCCACAGGCCGGCCCCAGGAGACCTAGGAGGTGCTGTGCGGCCTGGCCCGGCACCAGGCTCTTCATGCGCAGAACCGCACAGAGCTTCACAGAGCTCGGGGCCACAGAGCTGCGTCCCCCGCTCCTGGGACCTGCTCTGGGCCACCCTGAGCTCAAGCCTGGCTGAGCTGCCCGCAGCCTCCGAAACCAGACTCTGCCATGGACCGCCGTGCACACTGCGCCCTGGGCCACGTCCTCCCCTCTGAGCCCTGGGCTCCTGCTCCAGCGCAGGGCTGCTGTCCACAGGAGGACGCAGGTCAAAAGCCCTAGTCCAGCACGTGACAAGGGCTCGACAGGGAGACGTGGACCATCACGATGACGGCGAAGGTATTAGAATGACACTCGGGCAGCAGGAGCTGCGGCCGGCAGGGCCGAGCTGTGGCGCTGATGCCAAGATGGGAAAGTTCCTCAGACACAGAGGAACACAGGTGTGAGGGGCGGCTCGGAGCTCTCAGACCCCCGCAGCGTCCCCCCAAGCCCCAGCCCGCTCTGCGGCTGAGCTCTATGCTGCCCCTCTGCTGAGAGGTGAGGTCCCCCCAGCCCACTTCACTGAGGAGGGAACTGAGGCTTCACAGAGAGACAAAGACCCTCATCCGAGGTCACGTGCCCGGGGTGGAGGAGAAGAGGGGGGAGGCCGGGGCCATCTGACTCCAGGGCCCGGGCTCAGGAAGGCTTCAGCCTGGAGATGATCAAGTGGGCCACCCACTGAGCCCCCGCAGGCCCTGGCAAGCACTGGGGGGCATGAGACTTGGGGAGCACAGTTCAGCAGGAACAGCTGGCTCCTGCCCACTGACGTGCCCTCGGCGGCACCTCCCCTGGCGAGCCGGGCCAGGCCTGGTTCCATCCTCCTGGGCACTGTGACCCCTCGCACTCTAAGGTCCGCCAGGTGCAGCTCAGGTCGCAGTGCGTTCCCCGCTCCGGCCTCTGACGGGCGGGGCAAGGATGCTCACTCCGACCGCCTCCCAGGTGGCCTGCAGCGCTTCCTCCGGCAGAGCCACGTGGCAGGGGCCCCAGGGGGAGAGGGCTGGTGCCCCCCAGAAGCAGGGGGTGGAGACCCAGGCAGTCCCCAGAAGCAAAGTTTAGTTCAAATCTTGTGTTGCAGCTCAAATATTTCCCCAAATGTTACATTCTGCTCCATCATTTATAGGTGTTTGTTTTACCCTAAAAATAACGTGATAAAGGCCATTGATTTCAATTTCTATATACGTTAAATAACTTTCCCCCCAAATTCTCAAGTAAAACGCAGGACGACATACCGTCTGGTGGCTCCAGGAACAGCAAGATGATAAAAGCTGCTGTTTACTGGGCACTCACTGTGTGCCCATCCTGGGCAGCATTAATCCTATTCAGTGCTGAACGATGCCAGGAGGCAAGGCCTTTGATTATCCCCATTATACAGATTAAGAAACTGAGGCTCCTACGGTGAAGCAGCTCACGCAAGGCGGAGTGAGAGCCTGTGTCTGTGCGATTCCATCGCTGGAGAAGTGCGGTGTCTAAGACATCACACAAGTGCATTCTGGGAGGTGACCTTTTTCACATCCTGCCTGACCCCCCAGCGAAGGGCTGCTGGGGCTGGGAAGCAAAGGTCCTCGATAGCTGCTGCTCTAGTAATGACTTGCTTTGACTGAGTGACCCCCAAGGCACACAAACTCTCCCACCTTCCCACTGTGTGATGCTGGACAAGTCAGTTAACCTCTCTGAGCCTGGGTTTCATCAGAAAACGGCGATGATAAAACCTACCAGCGCTACATACACAGAAAAAAAACTGGGAGGAACTGGGTGAAATGTTGGTAACAGTGACCGGAGAGAAGCTACATGAGGAACGGTGTCCTGGCCTTTGTGACTGCAGCATTTTCCAGTGTCGCCCTTGCCCAGGGGCTGGGCTCCACGGGGCAGGCTCTGTGTCTGCCTAGGTCACAGCCGTGGCACAGTGTCAGCACGTGGCGGGTGCTCCGTGTGTGTCTGTTCCGGCGGAGACAGGTGCTGTTGCTTCCTTCAGGGAGGGACGCTGAAAAGTGCTCAAGGCCACTTTTAGTTCCTAAAACTTAGTCATTCCTGGTCAAGAAATGCACTTGCCCTGGTGGCTTCTCCCTCCCCTCCCCTGTCTCACGCACGCACGCACGCAGACACTCACGGTGAGGCCCCAAGATCTACTGCCCAGTTCAAGCCGCCTCACTGCCAGGCTCCGACTCTTCCGGAAGAGCGGGCCCTGAAGGGGGCGAGCCTGGCTCCTGCCCCTCGGATCCGGGGATCCGCTCGGGGATCCGCTCGGGACTCCAGGTGGGGACCCTCTACAACACGGACTCCGTTCAGCTGAGGGGCCTGCTCTGCGGGAAGGGGCTTTTGTGAATTGAGCCATTCTTTTTTAATTTTTTAATATTTTTTGTTTTTTCTCTTTATTGCTTTTAGAGAGAGAGGTAGGGAGAGGGAGAGAGAGGACAGAAACATCGATGAGAGAGAACATCAATTGGCCACCTCCTGCACGCCCCCCGCTGGGGATTTGGCCCACAACCTGGGCATGTGCCCTGACCTGGAATCGAATCAGTGACCTCTTGATTCATGATGCTCAACCACTGAGCCACACCAATTGGGCAGAACTGAGTCATTCTTTAGCCCCTGTGTGACCTTGGGAAACTAAATGCACCTCTCTGAGCCTGTTTCCCCATCTGTAAGATGAGGGCATGCCAATGCTTCCCTTACTGGGTGGTTAGAAGGAACAAACAGAATTTTTCACTCCTCCATCCATCCAACCACCACTGAGCGGGCCAGGCCCTGGGCTGGGCTCTGGGAACAGGGAGCACCGGTGACCCAGATGCAGGTCCTCGCAGACGCACCCCAGGCCAGGTGCACTGTGCAGTGCCCTCTGTCTTGATGCTCAGCCAGGCCGGACATCTGTTCCCCACCAAAATGTCAATGCCAGGAGGACCAGACCCACCGTCCCATCTGCCCTGTGTCCTGGCGCCTGCAAGCCTGGCACGAGACTGGCGTTCCGCAAACACTTCCTGAATCGGGGTGAGGGGTGGCCGGAGGCCTCTGCCCTCCGTCCATAGCTGGCTGGTCCTGCTTCCCCAGCTGCACAGGGAACAGGGGTCAGGGGAAGGCTCCGTGCTCCTCTCCTCCACCGTGACGGCTGCTCTTGGTTTGAATTAAGACCATGTTCTGCTTAGGCCCAGCAGGGGCCTCATCACAGGAGGTCTGGAAACAACACCGCCCGACGTGGCCATGTGGGCGACTGAGCCGTGGAGGGAGGCAGGGCCTCGGGCCGAGGGGCAGGAGCCCTGGCAGCTCCGGCTTTGAGCTCCGCCGAGCTCCTCGTCTGTCCGCTCATACACCATATATTTTTGAACAGAAGGGAGGTATTTGCTTTTTCCCCCACAGTGCCAAAAATAGCCCATCTCCCGCCTTTGAACAGGAATCTTTTGGTTCCTACAAAGAGACAGGAGCAGAGGGACTGGGGAGGAGGGGCCCTGCTGGCTGGCTGGCAGCTGGGACCCCTTCTTGTCTCCACAGCCCAGAAGGTGAGAGCGGTCTGGGGTCCTTGTTCGGCCAGCCCCCCACACCTGACTTCTCAGGGCCCCCGACACGGCAAACCCTCCATCCCCCAGGAGGCAGGAGTAGGCTGGAGACACACAGAAAGCAAGGACCCAAGATGGATGAGAAGAAAGTTCATTCATTTGTTAGCTTGTTCCTGTATGGATTGGATTTTTCTTTCATTCCAACAAAGTGCCCCAGGCTCTGTCCTGGGAGCCGGGATACAGCAGCGAGCCTCGTGGTCCATCCCCCCAGCGCTAACACCGGATGGGGAGGGGGAGAATTCCATGTGTCCACACCAGCAGGGGGGGGTCGCCGGCACCTCCGGTGGAAGGCGCCGTGGGTATTGGTGCAAGCTGAGGGCGGGCGAGGGTGGGTCTGCCTCAGGGGGACGAGGCAGCTGGCAGGGTCACCCAGGGCCTGGACCCTCACTCAACCTGACAGCAAGCACACAGGAGACATTTTCCCCTTGGGTGTGGGAAGCCACCGAGTGGGGATTCCAGAGCCTGGAGCGTGCCAGGCCCTCCTGCCAATATTTTCACACATGTTCCGTCCCCAGTCCTGGGAGGGGGATGATCCCCTCTGCGCATCTCACAGAGGGAGTGAGAAGCCATGGAAAGGCTTGGCCAGGTCCCAGAGCCAGGAGAGCTGGGCTGTGACCCGGGCCCGCTGGCCCGCGTGGGAGTTCCGATGCTGCACCGCCTGTCTGCCAAGCCACCCAGTTCCACGGCGGTTCAGAGCGGGAAGAGGTCACGGGATGGAGATCGGGCATCTGAACCCGGCCGGTCTGCCTCCAAATCCAGGGCCCCTCCTGGTTCCCACAGCAGCTCTTTGGTTTAAAAAAAAAAAAAAAAAAAGAGGCCACTTTCTGTCCCCAAAAGGCCAGAGTGGTGGGGGAGCCCGAGGAGGCTGGAGAGAGGGAGAGGGAGGAAGGGGGGAGGCTCTGAATTGCTTCCGAGCTGAAAACCCAAGCCTGAAATAAAAGCAGAGCTATTTCTGCCTTGGGTTAAACATTCCTCCAATCCACATTCCTCCAGCCCTCCTCCTTCGCCCCTGCCAGGGAATGCGCACGGTGGCCTGGATGCCCCGCCAGCTTCCCGGGGCCACCCTGTGAGACCAGGACAGCGCAGCCAGCAGCTGCCCTGCATCCCTCCCTGGGCACCCCCACCCGGGCTCGCCAGGCGGGAGCACTCCTGGGCGGCACCATCAGGGTTCTGTGGGCTGACGTCCCGTCTCACAGAGGGTGGGACAGACGGAGAAACTGACTGGAGAGGGGCGGCCAAAGGCCACAGCATGAGGCTAGAACCAGGATCCCAGACTCTGACCCCCTGGCAATCCCCTGCCCATCAGATGATAGGCTGGGCACGGGTGGGTCCCTTCCTGGTCAGCCAAGGAGCAGAACAAAGCAGCACCTGAAGGAGCCTAGGCCTGCCCCGTGCAAGGCTCTCGGCTGGGCACTGCCCACCACCAAGATCCCCCAGGTGTGTCCCAACCCTCAGGGAGTTCACAGTGGCCCAGGGCACCGCTATCAGACCTCCAGATCCCAAGGTCCCATCCCCCACTGTGCCCCTGAGCCCCACAGTGCACCCACCCGTGAGAACACACACACTCTGGAGGCCACTGGGCCTTGCCAGACATAAGCAGGGCAGGGCAGGACAGGACAACTAGGAGGCGCACTCCCTCTCCACTGCCTCGCCCTCGGTTACCCTGCCCCCCAGCCCCAGCCCGCAGGCTCCCCGCAGACCCGAGAGCTGGATGGTGCCCACACCGTACGACGATGACGGGGCTCCTTCTCCCGAGCTCACAGGCTGGGAGGCAGAGAGGTCAGCACAGCACCGGCACACGGTCAGCACCCAAGGCTCTGCGGATGGGGCAGAGGCTGGGAAAGCCTCAGAGGCCCGAGTACTGGGCAGCTGCCCACTGCACGTTCCTACCTCTTGCCACGTTTCTGCCGCCTTCCCCCGGCCTCAGCTCTGCCTCCTCCCAGAGGAAGCCAAGCCAAGGCTGCCCCAAATCCCCGACAGGAATCAGAACATCTGGGGCCAGGAGGGCTACATGTTCACAGCTGGAAGGGTCCCACCTACTGTCCAACCTCACATCTGAGCAGGAATCCAGGATGCCGGGCCAGTATCTGCTGCTCCAGAAGCTGCTTGAATGCCTCCTGTGATGGGGTGCTCACTACCTTATGCAGCGGCTCTAAGGCTCTGGAGATCGTGGGAGGCGGGCACGTGGTGGGAAGAGCATAGCTACATCCAGATAAAAATCTGAGCCTGAGCCCCAGCTTGGCCACTGGCTGGGAGCCTTGGGCATGTCCCTGAACCTGCCTGGGCCCCCTTTTCCTCATCTGCGAAATGGGCCTACAGTCCCTACTCCCAGGTGTGGCGAGACCGCAAAGGGGGGAACCTGCACTCAGCACTCCTGGCACTGAGTACCCACTTGGTACATAGCTGTCATTATTGTCATTCCTCCCAGTATTTCCCCACTGCCCGAGGACAGATGGGCTCCGGGCGAGCAGCTCGGCCAGGGCAGAGGGGACTGAGAAGTGGCAGCCGCGTCGTCTGCTCCCCGAGCAGGCAGCCGAGGCTCCCAGCCTGTCTGTGCCCCACCCCCAAGCATGTCTACAGTCACAACCTGCACACAGCGTGCGCACGCGCGGGCACAGACGTGCCAGCTCACCCACTCCTGATACACGCCACGACCCCGTCACTCACACTCGGAGCATGCCCACGGGAACCGGGGCTCACACATGATTCGCAGCACCCACCCCACCCACATCAGGCACCCACACTCACTCACTCACTGCAAACCTCCACAGTGGCTTCTCAGCGCCCCCCACCCACACGGTGCCCCTTGCCACAGCCAAGGGCAATCTCCGGCTGCACCACTCACCGGATGTGTGGAGTTGGGCCAGCTCTGGTCCCCTCTGAACCTCAGTTTCCTCATCTGTAAAATGGAAACCACACAGGGCTCCTGGGAAGGGTCGGGATGAACGCATCTGAGCCCTGAGCTGAGCCTCGGTCACACGGACATGGTTAATAGCAGCTGTCACCATGGTGACAGCCTCTGACACTTCCCATTGTTGATTACAGACTCTCCATCCCCACGCTGAGCTAAAGGGAGCACCCAAGACGAGCCACCAAGCTCAGTGTCTCTGCTATTCCTCTCTTTACATGCGGCAGCCCCGTTACGGAGGTATCATCAGCTCCGAGAAAACCGACACAGGGAGACGGCGAAATGCGCTGTGTCTGAGAGCCCAGGATCCGGGTCATCGGACACCAGAGCCCAGCACACTCCATCTGGAAGCCCAGGTGTAGCTTCCCCACGCAAGTCTCACCACCTGGCAACCTGAGCTTTGTACAGAAAGGGAAGCCGAGTCCCAGGGGGGCCCCGTGGCTCTAAGTCACTATGCAGTCCGCCCTGGTTCTGGGACGGAAGCCCAGGCAGGTGTCTCCAGCCCTCCGAGCCCACACCCACACAGGCTCCTAAAACCTGGCAACCAGAGCAGGCCCTCCTTCCCAACTGGAGGAGTGGGGCCGACAAGGGCCGATGCAGCCACCCGCCAACCAGGCCAGACACGGAGGCCATCTGCGGTTGCCACTCACTCCCCATTCAGCTGAGGACTGGTGACAGCTCACCCTGTGACCGCCCAGGGCCATGCACCACTGTCTCCTGTCTCCAAGACCAAGCAGCCTCCTCCCTGCAGGAGCACTTACTAAGTCTGTCCCCATCTCACACCGGGGCACCCAGAGCTCAGACGGGTGAGGGGTTCGCCAGAGTCACAGCCAGGAAACCACAAGCTGACCTGCAAGCCCTCGATGCCCCTGTCCTGCCCTTGGCTGGGAATCTGACCCCAATTCCAAGTTAGCCGGGAACTTGGCACATGAACTTCTGACAGTCTCTGCCCTGCTAAACAGACCACACCCCAGACGTGCGAAGCGTTTCATCTTGTAATGACAGCAAGAGGGCCAATCTGTGTTTTTCACTGCCTCACGATGAGAGACATTGAGGACCCGATGAACCATATCAGAAGCAACTTCCATTAAGAAAGCAACACATCCCACCTCCCGCCTCGACCCGACAGCCAGCCCATCACGGCACAGGGGCGGCGCCCCGAAAGGAGGCGGGGTCCTAGGTTCCAGCCCCATATTTGCCATGTGACCTGGGAGAGAGATTTCCTCTCTCTGGTACTCGGTTTGTCCATTTGTAAAACAAGGGCATTGGACTACATGAGCCCAGAGTCTCCTGCAGCTCAGAGACTTAGGGCTCCACTTAACAGTAATCAGGGAACATGAAAGGTGAGCTACTCTTTTCTTCCCCAAAATGTTGGCAAGGATGGAGGGAAACAGGGATACTCAGTTCTGGCAAGAACGCAGGGAAAGCCCTGGCCGGTTTGGCTCAGCAGTTAGAGCGTCAGCCCACGGGCCAATGAGTCGAGGGTTCGATTCGGTCAAGGGCACGTACCTCGGTTGCGGTTCGCCCTCAGCCCTGGTTGGGTCGTGCAGGAGGCAACCAGTCGATGTGGCTCTATCACATCGATGTTTCTCTGTCTCTCTCTCTCTCCCTCCCTCCCACTGTATCTGATGATAAGTAGAAAAATATTCTCAGGTGAGGAATAAAAAAAAAGAATGCAGGGAAAGAGGCATCTCATCTACTTCGTTTGTTAATCGTCACCTAAGGATATTTTCCATTGATTTTTTTTTTTTTTAGTGAGTGGAAGGGTGGGAAGGGGGTAGAGAGAGAGAAAATAAAACATCAATGTGAGAGACATTGGTTGGTTGCCTTCTGCACGGTTGCCTCCCAACTGGGTCAGGGAACAAACCTGCAACCTAGGTACATGATTTGACTGGGAATCAAACCTGTGACCCTTTGGTGTGCAGGCCAATGCTCTAACCACTGAGCAACACTGACCAGGGCTCTCATCCACTTTTGCTCAAAATATTAATGGGAACATACTTTCTGGAGAGCGAGTTAACAAGTTTTCAATCAAAGGCCTTTTAAGATGTCCCCAGCCTTTAACCCTGTGACTTCCTTATTTAGAATTTATCTTTAAGAAGAGATACAGTATATGCAAAGATTTAGTGCAAAGATGCTTGTCACAACACTGTTTATATTATGAAAGCAACTTAATATCCAATGGCCAACCCATTAAATAAATTAAGCAAAGTGTTGTATTTATATGATACACCATTTCAAACTCGCTTTTTAGCCCTAGCGGGTTTGGCTCAGCAGTTAGAACATCAGCCCTCGAACTGAAGCATAATGAGTTCGATTCCGGTCACAAGCATGTACCTGGGTTGCAGGTTTGATCCCTGGCCCCAGTCAGGGTTATGGGAGAGGCAACCAAGTGATGGGTCTCTTCTCTCACATCAATGTTTCTCTCGCTCCCTCCCACTCTATCTAAAAAACAACGAAAAAATATCCTTGGGTAAAGATTAACAACAACAAAAAATTTAAAAATCACTTTTTAGGCCCTGGCCGGTTTGGCTCAGCGGTTAGAGCGTCGGCCTGCGGTCCAAAGAGACCCGGGTTCGGTTCCTGCTAAGGGTACGTACCTCGGTTGCAGTTTGTCCCTGGCCCTGGTTGGGTTGTGCAGGAGGCAGCCACTCGATGTGTCCCTTTCACGTCGATGTTTCTCTCTCTCTCTCCCCCCCTCCCACTCTATCTGAACAAAATATGGAAAAATGTCCTCGGGTGAGGATAAAAAAAAAATCATTTTTTAGAAGCATGGTTAATGGTGTAGGCAAATATTCACCGTTGTCAGATTTTAATAAGGCAGAAAATAAAAAGTAGATTTTCCCCAATATACAAGCTAATAAAATCTATGTATCGAGTCCTATTTTGTCTTCCTCCTAAATATGTTTAGAACCTGTCCTTGACCTCATCACCACGAACACCATGATTACAACCCTCTCCTCCAACCCATTCGTTGGATTACAGGCAAAAATAATCTCCAAAACCCAAATCTAACAGGCTTCCACCATCTCCATCCATGCCCCCCATCTTGAAAAATGTCTCGATCCCCTCCTGTGGGACTTGGTGAGGGGTGATGTGAGCCCCGCCCACTGGCCCGCTGTCTCCCACTGCCCACCACCTGCTCCCGAGGGGCTCAGCCCTGGCCTTGGGAGCAGAGGATGCTGGGTCCAATCCCAAGGCCAGGCCAGGAGAAAGTGCTCTCACCTGATACCGTGAGATGGGAGATGGGAGGGAGCCAGGTTGTTTAACCTGGAGCGGGAGGAGGCAGAAAGAGCCAGAACAGGCTCAGGTTGGAGGCCTGGGCTCTGTGACCCCGGCGAGTTCCTGCCCCTCTCTGGCCTCCTGCGCTTTTCTCAACAAGGGGCCAGGCCGCAGACCCACTCGGCCGGTTCCGCTCTGCAGGAAGAGGACTTGCTTCCTAAAACCAGCTGCCACCAGGAGAGGTTAAAGTGTCCCCTCAGAACCACCATGCTACCCGCTTCACGTGCCCCGAATCCTCCCCCTCTTTGGGGCCACCGTGATGCCCCCCATTTCCAGAGAAGGGAAGTAAAGCTCTTTGAGACAGGGCTCACCCAAGGAAAGGACAGAACCCCTGCCCATCTGGCCCCCGAGGCTGCTGCCGAGTGCTCCAGTTCCCTTTCTGACCCACGACCAGCCCCCATTGGGATCCACGAGTCACATGAGCAGGTATTACAGATGAGCAAAGGGTGCTCAGAGGACATAAGCCACTTGCCCAAGGTCACAGCCCCGTTCTCCAGGACAGTGACTGCTTTCCTAACCACAGACTTGATGGTTCTTGCCCAGATGCCCAAGCTAGTGTTACAGTCTAACCCCCATTCCTCGTGCTGCCGCTCTGTTTAGCCTTCTGGAGCCGGGAAGCCGGCCTCCACGATCTTACCCCGTGCACAGGCTGCGCAGGGACTGCAGAAGCCACCTCCCTCCGCTGGACCTTCCTCTCCTGGGTGGCTTACTCCTGGCTCACCAGCCTCACCAACAAGCTGGAAGAAAGTGGGCCAGACCTCAAACACACCTGGCTGTGGGCCTTCGACCCCAACTGCATCATCTGTCCCAGGATGGGTGCCAGATCTGGCCTCCCCGTCAAGGATGGTGGAGCAGAGCTGGGTGCAGGGAACAAGGATCAGAGGACATTCCTTATCGACAGGAGGGACCGTCAAGGGACACTTCGCAAAGCCAGAGCAACCCTAGAGCCCAGCCAGGGACACCCAGCAGATCTGAACCCGACTCCGGGCCGCAAGCAGGTCCCGCCTCTGCTCTGGCCTGCAGAGGCCTCAGCTACCGACTCAGATGAAGCTCATCCCCTCCACAAGCTGCCGCACGCCGGGCACCATTCTGGGCATCAGGAAAAAGGCCAAGAGACTCAAGGTTGGTGAGCCAAGTCAAGACAGAATCTGGGCTGTCCCAGTGCAGGGAGGAAGTGGCCCCCTCTGGTCCTGGACAGAGGGCCCCTGAGGAGTACCGTGAGTGCCACGGGGAGAGGATGGGGGGGTTCTGCCTCTTGGGGCGGCTGGCTTGGGCCCAGAAGCCTTTAAACGGATCCAGCTCAGACCACGGCAATGGCTTGAGCCTCCGGCTCGGTTTTTCAGACAACCTGGCTGGTTTCCCCCTGAGGACGGGAATCACACCTCTCTCGTTCACATCTCTGTCTGTGTCCAGCACAGGGTGCGCGTTCAATGGAAGGCAGGTCAGGGCAGCCTAAAAACAAACAAGTGTGGTGGGGGGACCTTGGCAGATAAAACAAGATTCTGCTAAGATTCCGGCCAACTGAAGATCCCAGCTTTGGGTGTGTGCCAGGCACACAGACCAGGGCCGCAGGACGACTCCTCTGTGGACAGATGAACTCTGTCCACAAGATACATTTAAGACCAGTTCAAGATGAAGCTGAACTGTACAGCCAAAATGACAAAATTAATGATGATCACTAACATAACTGCTTGAGACCTTGCGTCCTTGCCAAGCGCTTGTCACGCATCAAGGATGGCTCCTTACCATACGCCGCTTCTTAGGCTGCGTGTGAATTATCCTGTTGATGCTTACATCCCCTGGGAGTTGGCACCATGACACACCCATTCTGCAGATGAGGAAACTAAGGCTCAGTAGTGAGGGGCTGGCCTGTCCCTCAGTCTGGGCACACAGGCATGACAGCAGTCCCACCAAGCGGAAGGAAGACCTCAACAGGTCAGACCTCAAAAAGACCAGGCTTTGGGCCACACTGACTGCTGCTCTGAGTCCCAGGGGGGCAGGGGCCTCCGCCTCTCGGGAAGCTCCTGTTGCCCCTAGATATGAACCGTGCCAGGAAGGGTGAGCACTGGGTTATGAGGCCTTGACATTCACAGAATCTTACCTGCAGAGGAGGAAAAGGCAGCGGGCTGTGGCCAAGCTGAATCCAGGTGTGTCTAGCAAAGGCCACACAGCCAGACTGTCCGCTGCTTCCTTACACACACACAGCCCAGCAGGACAGTCTTGCCCAGGGGGCAGGAGGAACCCCACCAAGAATGGCAGCCAGCACTGACTCAGGTGGGACTCTCTGGGCTCCTCTCGGGGCCCCAAGCAGTGCTGTAACCAGCTGTGCTGTGTCCGAGGTGGCCTCGGACACCAGGTGATGCTTACACATGCCAGGACCCGGGAACCAGCTGTGGGTCTTCCACTGGGGCTCCTGGGAACCCCGATCTTCATGACAAACACTTGTCAAGGATGCAAATTCCGGGGCCAACGCCAGACCTAAAGGCACCTTGGCATTTAACAAGCTCCAGGAGATGCTGACATTTGAGACTCCTTCCTGAGCACGCTTTTCTTGACCCCACACAGGCCCCTGAACAGAGAGCAGATGGCTCCGCTCCCCTTAGGCAGCAAGCCCGTCTGGGGCCTTAGCACAAGCTGGAGGCTGGCTCTGCTCTTCCTGCTGGGAGACTTTTCACTCAACAGATATCTGTGGACCTACTAAGTGCCCACACAACCGAAGAGACCAGGGCCTGCGGAGGGAGCTGGCATCAGCAAGGGAGACACAGGAGACACACAGGAGGCAAAGAACCCACCACCACGCCACCAGCCTACCCCTAATAAGGGCTCAAGGAAAACTCTCTCCCTGACAGAAACTATTTCATGTCTCCAAAGGCCTTTAAAAATAGCCCAGCCCAGCACCACCGGGCCAGTTCCTAACAGTCTTGCTGACTCAACTTCTCCCAAAGTTGACAGATCTATCTAGAGAGAGGGGCTGGACAAAATGACTGCCAAGGCCCCTTCCCACCCAGAAGTCATGACCATGGTTTAGAGTAGAAACCAAAATGGGACACACAGAAGAAAAGCCCCCTGGACTTCTCAGCATGAACGCTGAGACATAACTTGGAAACAGACAGACCTGAGTTCAAGTCCTGATACCGCCTAGGCCAGGCCGTGAGATCCTGAGCATGCCACTCACCTGTCTGAGCCTTAACTTCCTCATCTGTACATGGGGACAGTTACTGTGCTCACCAGGCCCAGGGCTGGTGTGAGGTTCAATGTGATACCAATGCAAAGAGCTCAGCGTGTGGCATGCCCGATAAGCAGAAAACCTGACTTCATTCAGCTCTCAAGTGGCTCCCCTGCTCCACCATGATGCAGACACCCTGGTGCAGCCCAAGCCCACAATCCGGCAAAGCCCACTGTGCCCTCTGCCTTCCCCGGCACGGGAGCCCGGAAGTTCCACCTGCAGCCTGTCTGTAGACAGCCATGGGCCACATCTGGACAGAGCCTGAAGGAAGGCCCAGCAAATCTCACAAAACAGCGGACAGACTCGGAAGGGCCACCCACCCACATTGGAAAGAGGGTCAGAGCAGCCAGGAAGGGGTCCCTGGTCCTCAGAGCCTCACCCCCTAGAGGAGCAGCTTCTGGGATATGAGCTCCCTGCTGCAGAATTCCACTGGAGAAGGGCCAGGACCTCTCAGCAGACCGGCGCCCACTCAGGAAAGCCCCCTTTGTTCCAAGCACGAGGGCGAAGGGCATGGACCTGAAGCATGGGCTTAGACAGACCTGCAAACGTGCCCAGAAGGCCGATGGAGTGTGTGTGTGTGTGTGTGTTGGGGGAGCGGGGAGCAGAGGTTGTGCAATGCACCATCAGAACCTGCCTCCTAAGCCTCCATCAACACACGAAGTTGGCAGTCAATCTGCTGACTCCAGGGAGGGTGCAGAGGGCTGGACCCACGCAGCTGCCCACGTACGGTTCTGAATTCCAACCCAAGCTCAGGGCCACTGCCCCTTCCAAGTCAGACATGCAGGCAGAAGCCCTACCAGAGAATGCAGCTGTCCTTCCTCCCGTCCCCCGAAAGAAAAACCGGTGGGTTAGGACCCAATGCCATCAGCCCCTAGCATGCCAGAGCATCTCCCAAGAGGCTGCAGGGAAGACAGAAGTCTGGTAGGAGAAACTGGAGATTCAAGGGGACTGCGAAGTTGTGAAGTTTGGCAAGTGGACAGAGATACACTGGGGCAGATCTAGAACAGTCAGAAATGGACAGACCTCCCTCTTAGGGGTGCTTCCAAAGGGTGAAATGAGATCGACCAGATCACCCTGGTGAAATGAGATCGACCAGATCACCCGCGGCTGTATAAACCCATTTCCCGGTTTGGCGAATAGAGAGAGAAAGGGGGGATTGATGTGGGAGCCAGAGGAGAATTCAGCCTGTAAATCCAACAGGGCGCCCAGGACCCTTGGCCGCCCCCGCTGCCAAGAGCTCTCTGACAAGTCTCGACACCACCCCCCGCACGATCGAGGCCAGGGAGGGGGCGACAGGCCAACCTCGCAGCGGCAGCAGCGGTGGCATCGTGATGCATGAATCACCCGCCTCGCCGCTCGTGCCAGTAGGCTCCGCGCAGCCCGAACCACCTCGAAGCCAGGCGCCCCCTGCTGGGACCACCGCCCCAGGCCCGTGCACGCCCCTGGCCTTCCGACCGCGCAGAGGGGGCTGCGGGTGGGTTGGGGCTTTCCCTCCCGGCCGGGGGTGGCCCGCGCACCCTGACAGGCGGCACACGCCCAGGCGTGGGGAGCTGGGTGCCCTAGAACAATAGGACGAGGTGTGGGGCCGGGGGCGCGGCCCGGGTTCTGCGAGGTGGCCGGGGCGGAGGCAGGGCAGGGCACGACCGGGGAGGGCTGCGGCGCTGCGGGGTGGCAGGCGGACCCGCAGCAGGGACGAGGGGTTCGGGGGAGACTGGGCGTGGGGGAGGGGCGCCGGGGTGCTGGGCGGGGGTCCGGGGCGCGCACTCACAGTACGTTTTCCTGGTCAGCTCCTCCACAACTTCGGGCTTCAACTTGCTGTTAGATTTCCCCATCCTCGGCGGCCGCGGCCCCGCGCCCGGGCCCACCCCGGCGGGGCGCCCAGCGGCAGCGGCTCGGCGGGCGCGGGCCGGGGCGGCCGGGGCGGGGCGCGCGGAGGCCGGCGGGCCGGGCTGGGCTGGGCCGGGCCCGGGCCGCGCCTTTGTCTGCGCCGTGCCCGTGCGGCCCGGGCGCGGGGCTCCGGCGCGCGGCGCGGCGCGGCTGGCGGCACCTCGGCCGCCCTGAGCACGGCGCGGGCCCGGGGCGCGGGGCAGCCGCTGGGCAGGCCGGGCCGTCGGCCGCCGCCCTCTCCGGGCGCCGCGGCGCGAGCTGCGCTGGGCTGGGCGCCGACGCGGCCGCGGTGTTGCCGGTCGTCCCTGGTTACTGGGCTGCGCGGCACATGCTCGCTGCTGCGCTCTGCGCCGCCGCCCCTGCGCTCCCCGCCTCCCGCCTCCCGCCTCCCGCCCGCACCGGCGCGCCAGGGGTGGGCCCGGAGCCGCCACTCAGCGCCCGGCGCCACCTCCCGCCCGCACCCGCCCCGCCCGGCCTGCGCCCGCGGGACCGCGGCCCCGCGCCCCGAAGCCGAGGCGGCTGAGGGACTCCCCTTTCTTCATCGCGTCCCGCGCGGCGGGAGCGGGAGGTCACCCCGCCACCCCTCTAGACTCAATCTCGGGCGCTCCGGTCCCCCCACACGCACCAAGGAGCGGGGCGGGGTGGGCCCTAAAGATCAGACGTGAATTAGGCCAAGTCTCTGCCTGGCGGGCGAAATTCATTCATTCGTCACGTATTAGTTGGGCGCTGGAGACACAGCAGCGAGCAGGACGGGCGGGGTGGGGTGGGGGTGGGGCGGGCACTGCTAAGCAGGATATTACAAATTATGGTGGGGGCACCTACCACAGCCGGGGGAAGGTGACCTCCAAGCCCAGGGGGAGGGAGGGTGGGTAGGTAGGAAATTGATCAAGGCCCAGAAAACCTGGAGGAGGGAGGGAGGCTGAGCCCAGAGGGAGAGCTGTCCTTGCACAGAGCTCCAGGGGCAGGGCAGGTGTGACCTGAGGCCAGAGAGAAGGAAGAGGGTCAGGGGGCACAGGCCTACCCTCTCCCCAAGGAGCTGGGCGTCTAGAATTTCAGCAGGGAGGCAGCAGGGTCGGATGTACGTTCCCTGCTTCTCTGGCCTCCATGTGGCGTGTGCTCCCAGCCCACAGCTGTTGGGCAGGAGTTGGGCCGAGGCCAGTGGCCAGGGCTCCACCTGGATGGACAGTGGATTAGGGGAGGTGTGGCAAGGGGGAAGAGTCTGCCTGGCCTCCCCGGGCCACAATGTCAGCACATGGGACTTTTCCCCGTCCCAGCTCTATTGGTTTTCTTCTTAGCCAGCGGTTCTCAACCTGTGGGTCGCGACCCCTTTGGGGGTCTAATGACCCTTTCACAGGGGTCGCCTAAGACATAACAGTAGCAAAATTACAGTTATGAAGTAGCAATAAAAACAATTGTATGGTCGGGGGTCCCCACACATGAGGAACTGTATCTGGAAGGTTGAGAACCACTGTTTAGCAGCTATCACAGACTTGAAGTGTTTTATTCCTTGTGTTTTTGCTGTTTCCTCCTCCAGAATATGAGCCCCCTGAGTGCAGGGATTCTGGTCTTTTTCGTGGTTGTATCCCCAACACCTAGAAGGCACCTGACTCGCAGCAGCAGCTCCACAAACCTCGTGAATGAGGAAATGACAGAACTGAGAGTTGGGGGGCCGGCGGAGCATGGGAGGACGAGGCAAGGCTGAGGTTGGGGCAGGGTCTCTCTTTCTCCCCACTTTGGCACAGTGTTCACACCTCTAGGGGTTTAGGAAGCCCAGAGGAGCTGGGGAGACCAAGAAACTGATTTATGGCTGAGGGTGCTTCTCAGCCTCCAAAGCCCCCCCCCCCACCTCCAAACATGCTCCATTCCAGCCCCAGGCCCCGGAGGCCTTCAGATGAGGGAGTACCTACTGTCCTGCCAGAGCTCGCTGCATAAAGGAAGTGGGGAGGGTACAGTCCCCAAGAACTGGGGCTAGGCCATAGCTGGAGGGACCTCATTTCCACTTGGGAACAGGATTTCCCAACTGTGAGGCCACTCACTCAGAATGGACACCAGTGAGGGACCCACAGAAAGGGGCTCCAAGTTGGCCAGACCAGCCTGAGCATCCTGCCTGGGAGGAGGGGAGACTGCATGGGGACCTGGTCAGGATGGCAGCGACAGCAGGAGCATTAGCCTCACAGCGGTCCCCAAATCACACTGATGACAAACTTCACAAGGGGGACAGAGGAGACTGGACGACCATGCACAGAAACACCTGCTGGGGGGAGTCAGGAAGCTTCCCAGGGGCTGCCTTGGAGTTCACAGTTTATCCAGGGGAGAGCGATGTAACAATACACAAAATGCAGGAGTAAATATATGTCCGAGGTGAAAAGATCAAAGTAAGGCAGGGGCGGGGGATGGCAAGTGCTGGGGGGAGAGGGGGGGATGTTGAAGGGCAGGAGAGGCCTCACCGAGAAGGCCCTGTCTGAACAAGGACCCGAAGAAGGGGAGAGTCTCCAAAAGGGTCACCCAGGGCCGACTTCCCTCCTGCCTCGTCACTTGGTTTCTCGGGGGGATGCCTAGACCTTCGAGGTCCTACAGGAAACCCCCTCGAGCACACACACGTGGCCCCTGAAATGTAACCAGTCCCAGGGGAGATGCGCTGGAAGCATGAAATGCACATGGGATTTCCCAGGTTCCTGCGAAATAAAGAGAATAAAAAAGAGCTCATAAATATTTTTTAAAATGTGATTACATATTAAACTGGGTTTTTAATAGAATGGGTTAAATGTATTATTAAACTGTATTCCACCTGTTTCTTTTATTTATTTATTTATTTATTTTTATCCCCCAAGGACACTTTTGCATTCATCTTCAGACAGAGCAGGAGGGAGAGAGGGAGAAAGAGAGAGAGAGAAATATCGACGTGAGAGAGACACATCGACTGGTTGCCACCCACACGACCCAGACCAGGGCCTGGGACAAACTGCAACTGAGGTACGTGCCCTTAGTGGGAACCGAACCCAGGACTCTGGTCCGTGGGCTGATGCGCTAACCGCTGAGCCAAACCGGCCAGGGCCCACCTGTTTCTTTTAACATATTATAAGTGGCCAATGAAAAATTTCAGTGACACATGTGGCTCGCTCGCATGGTTTCTATTGGAAAGCACTGTCTTGGACATGTTTCAAGTGTCCATTTAAACACCTCTGTGGAGCCTTCCTGGATCCCCCAGCTGAGCCGAAGTCCCGTGATTACAGAAACCCGCAGGGCACCTGGGCTGGGGGTTATGCAACACTTTATGTGATTTAAGTACTTCCTTGGACAGACCGCCTTAAATCACATAAAGAACAGGGATGTAGCCTGGCCCGTGTGGCTCAGTAGTTCATGCACCAAGACCTCCTTGGTTCAGTCCCTGGTCAGGGCACATGCCCCATTGCACGTTCAATCTCCAGTAGGGGGCGTGCAGGAGGCAGCCAATCGATGTTCTCATTGCTGTTTTTTAATCTTTCTCCCTTCCTCTCTCTCTCTAAAATAAATAAATAAATAAATAAATAAATAAATAAATAAATACCTATGGAAAAGAACAGGGATGTAGATGGAGGTATGCCCAGGGTAGAGTCAGCTGCTAGGGATGAGGTGAAGAGGGAGCTGGCCCAGTGGAGGGGGGGGGGGGCGAGGATGGGTCCCACTGAACATCCAGCAGCGAGCAAGAGGCCCTGAGGCCCCGGTTTAGTCCTGGTCCTGTCCCTCCTGCGCCCTGTGGCGTTTGGCACATCACTTCCCATCTTCTCACGGGGAAGGGTTTATAAGGATCTAAAATGCTTTGCACAAACACACGATAGAGTTAATACCTTTAACCTATTCAGAACTTTCTAAGCTCGAGAAAAAGATGAGCCATCAATAGAAAGTTGGGGAAGGGACCTGAATAAAAGTGATGCAAAAGCAAATGCCAGCCCAGTCCACGGGAGAGGTGTCCCTCAGAAGTCAAAGGAGCTCAAAACAAATTGGAAAAAAAATTACCCAGTTAATGATCATACCCAGCATTGGCAAAGGAGTGAGAAAATGGGCATCCAGGCGCTGCCAGGCGGGGTGGGTGCTGTTGGTACAGCCTTTCTGAAGAACAGTTGGCAATAAATATCCTTATTCTCTGACTCAGCAATTCCCCTTCTAGGAAATTATCCTGAGCCAACAATTAGAGATCTATGCAAATGTTACTCCAGCAGCATGTGAAACAACAACAACAAATGGAAACTACCTACAAATCCAAAATGAGGGATCAGGCTATCGTCGGCGGTGCCCTCATCCGGTACGGCAATTTTGGCTGGAAACCAGTCGCATGGCATAGATCTGTGTACAGCACAGGCAACACAAAAAGCCTTTAAAAACCCACAGAATCGCCCTGGCCAGTTTGCTCAGCGGTTAGAGCGTAGGCCCGCAGACCAAAGAGTCACAGGTTTAATTCCGGCCAAGGGCATGTACCTCGGTTGCAGTTCATCCCCAGCCCTGGTCAGGGTTGTGTGGGAAGCAACCAATTGATATGTCTCTCTCACATTGATGTTTCTCTCTCTCTCTTTCTCCCTCTCTCCCACTCTATCAGAAGATAAACAGAAAAGTATCCTCAGGTGAGGATTAAAAAATAAATAAATAAAAATAAAAACTAAAAACCCACAGAATCATCCCAACTGTGTGTGTGGGTGTGTGTGTGGGGGGGTGATCTGCGTACATCACTGTGTATTTAGTTATCTTTTTAATTATATTTTTCTCCAAATTAAAAAGATTGTCAAGAATATATAATCCAATATCTCCCAAAGAAAAACACCAGTCTCTGTGGTATATATGCCCTGTGGGAAGACGGGTTCCCTGGTCCAGTGCTTTCAGGGAACATCACCTACTATAACGACTCTCTCTGAGTCACGGTGCACGTTTATATTTACGCAAAGTCTCTGAGAAGTCCTGCAAGAACAAAATCTGTTTTTTTTTAAGTACGTATTTTCCACACTTACTTGGCCATTGAACTTTTTATTTTTTTCTTAACTCCAGTTAGCATTTGAAGAACCAGTGTCCTGTGGAAGAAACGCCCACGAGGAACCCATTGTTTCACAAGCTCCACCCACTCGCTGGGAGAAATGATGTAGAGTAGCGAAGAGAACATTTCCTCCACGAAAGTGGGACATCCCGAACTCTGATGAGGGGTAAACGGATACAGGTAAAGCAGCTCCCCGGTAGTGAGACGGTGCTGGAGAGGCCCACCTGGAGACCAGGTGCTTCAGTGGCCCAGATGTCCTGGCCCACCTTGGGAGCTGGATAACCATGCGCTGGAGTCAGCTCAGCTGGTTAGCTCTGTCCCTGCATCATGCTTCGTTAGGCTGCCCTGCACAGTGGATGCCCGGGTGTTGGGGGGAATCCGAATCCAGCATGGGCTCAGCTGGAGGCTGGATGCCACCACGCACCTGTGTTCCCTTAGGAACAACTCCCTGGTCTTTCCCACCCATCTGGCCTGCCAGGTGGCAGGCTGCTTCATTCACCCCAAGTAAATTACTCCCCACTCAGGGCAAATGGAGAGTGGCGAGGCGGGGCTAGTGGAGAACCGAGAGCTCGCCATCGTCCAAAGCAGAGTCCCCTACCCTCACCGGGCCCTCTGGCCAGTCCAGGGGCCTGTGGCTGTGGCCAATTGCTCCCTCCCTGTCGCGGGAAGCAGGGATGTACAGTGGTTAGCACAGGCCCTGGCGCTGGACTGCACTCCCTGGTCGTGTGGCCCTAGGTATGTTGTTTAAACTCCTTAAGATTGTGTCTCCTCATCCGGAAAGCATGTGTAAAAACAGCAGCGCCTCCCCCCAGGGTTGTGCTGAGAACTGAGTGAGGAGATGTATGTAAGATACTTAGCACTACTCAGTAAATGCTGGCTGTTGTTATTATTTTTTTTTTTTATCCTCACCCGAGGATATTTTTCCATTTTTTGTACAGATAGAGTGTGAGGGAGAGAGAGGAAGGAGAGAGAGAGAGAGAAACATCGACGTGAAGGGACACATCGAGTGGCTGCCACCCGCACGACCAACCAGGGCCGGGGACAAACTGCAACCGAAGTACGTGCCCTTAGCGGAAACCGAACCTGGGTCTCTCCAGACCGCAGGCCGACGCTCTAACCGCTGAGCCAAACTGGCCAGGGCCTGGCTGTTGTTATTAATGACGAATAATATATTTGTCTTAATATTATAAGTATTACTACTGACAAAGGAAAAAAGAAATCATTCACTTAGGCTCTTGTGTAAAGGACCCTAACCCAGGAGTCTGAGCGCGAGTCCCGGCTGCAGGCCTCTCTGAGCCTCGGTTTCATTTGTGAATCGGGATCGCGATGACCTGGGGAACCTGCTGTTTATGGGCCTTGAGGTGGGGCTTCCCCAGCCGCAGACGGTGCGGTTATTACGGAGCCGCTGAGCAAGTGGGTTTGTGGATGAGAAACAGGTAAAGCCCATCTGGCCTGGGCAAGGCCTCCCTCCTGTTCTCTCCGGCGTCCGGGAAGCCAGAAGGGATCTCCTGCTCCTGGAGTCTGAGTCGAGGACCGCCAGGCTGCAGGGCCACCGTGGACAGCAGGGTTCTGGCTGCACATCAGAGCTCGCGACTGACCTGCCTTTGAACCTGGCCTTCCTCAGTGAAGCTGTCAGTGGGGTCTCAGGTGAGGCTGTTCTCCAGAGTGGCCAGCTGGCCACAGCCTCTGCAATCCCAGCTGGGGCACGGTGAGCTGAGCTTTTACAAAACCCCTAAATGCCCTCCCCAGGGCAAAGGGGAGCGGCCTGTGCTCTCCAGCACCTGCCTGTCATTTCCAGTTCCTCTCAGGTTCCTCTCTGGGTCTGAAGGAGCTCAGGTAATCCCTGCTTGCCCCAGAGCCAGCTGAAGCCAAGGGGGATTTATCAGAAGGGCAGGTGACGAGCCAGGGTGCCGAGGGTAAGGACACCCCTGCAAGGGGCGGCTCCTCTCTGACCTCCTGGCTCCGGGCTGCCTGCAGTGGACTTGGCAGTGGGCGTGCAGAGTGCTCGCGGGAGCCGCTGGAGGGTCCTGAGCCAGTAATTTCCAGGACGTGGACTCTTCCGGCAGAGACGAGGAAAAGGGGCTTCAGGCTGCAGGGATCTCAGCACTTTCTCCCTCTGCAGCCGTTGCTCAAAATTCAGTCCTGGGGACTGTCTGGTGAGCCATGCTGGGGCCTCCGGACCACACTAGATGAGGGTGGGCGGGCAGCTTGCTGGTCATTTCCTCCAAGGCTACTCCTGGAGGAGGAGGAGTCTCCACCGGAGTAAAGTGGGTGCTTTTTCCAGGAGGGGGAATGAATGTTGGGGGAGGGACAAAATCCAGTAACTGCCCAGGACCCTGCAGGCTTCCCCTGTGCCTCCTGCCGCAGCCGGGGTCTTACATCCTCCCCAGCTCACCTGCCGCCAGGCGAGCCCAAGCCCTCGGGAGAGGCTCTGATTGGCCCACAGGAGTCAGGTTTGTCCTGGTCCCATCAGCCCTGGCCCATGAGGGTGAGGTCACGTAGCTTCAGAGGTCCACCTTAGGGAAGAGGGCTGGACAGACATCCCAAATACCACTGACCACAGAATTCGAGACTCCTCGACGCTGGAGACAGTACTTTGAAGACCACCAGGTCAGTGCGTTCCCCTCCCAGGCGGAGAAGGGCGGACTGTGCGCTCATGCAGGGAGGGTGCTGTGCCCGAGGCTTCTGCCAGGTGCATGGTGGGCTCTCCCAGGGTCAAGCTCACACATGCTCAGAGCAGGAGCAGGGAAGAAAGCAGCTTTGCTGGAGGACAAGCCCTGGGACCCATCACCACCCGGGGTGCCAGGGAGCTGCTCACCGCCTGGCCTGCCCCCAGCTCATCAGCGAGATGTCTGTGGGTTTCCAAGGGAGGCCAGAGCCAGAGCCAGGGATTCGAACTTCCTTGAGCAGATCCAAGGAGCAGCTCCTAGGAGCCCCTGCTGGCTTTGAGGCCTGGCCCAGCTCTCCCAGCCCCCCATACATTGGTCATGTCTGAGCCAACTCAGAGCCCCATGAGGGCGGGACTGCATGTGTCCTGTCCCTGCTGCCTGCCCAGGCGCAACCCAGAGCGGAAGCTTGGACAACACTGACGAATGGGTAGACGATGACGCTCCAGCCCCTCAGCCCCTGTGGCCAAGACATGAAGTTCGTCCATCTTCCTGAAGTCAGCTACACACTGAATCCAAGTGGCCCCAGCCACCGGCTTCCAGTGCAGACCGGCACAGTCGCTCCCTCTCGGGACTTCAGTTTCCCCGTCCACGCCATGAGGGGCTTCTAGGGTCCTTCTGGCGGGGACACTGCGTGACACAGTTCTGAGCTGTGTGCAGTCCTGAAGCATCAGGGCTGACCAGGACAGAAGCGGGGTACTCGCCTTCTCTTGGCATCCTTCAGCTTCTCTTGCTGTGACTTGAGCTTGGCGTGGCCGTCCTTGGTTGGGAGTAAGAACGGCAGCTGCCACTTACTGCGCCCCCAGGTCCCAGCCGTGAACTAGGCAGTGAGGAAGCTGGGCCTGGGAATGAAGGGAATGCTGACCAACCAAAGGGAATGAAGTCAGGTTTGTCTGCCCCCAGGCTGTGGTGCAAAAACACGGTGGGCTGGGTCGAGATGTGCACTCTGCGGGGCCCCCGTGCGCGTTCCTCCGCTTGGTTGCCTGGCGCCTGAGCTGGCGGGAGGCAGGCACGTGGCTCGGGGCTACAGAGCACTGCTGCGTGGACAAGTGGGCCCCATCTGGTCTCTCCCCGGAACAGCTATGGGCTGGGGCTGGGAGGACCACCCTGCTGGCTCCTGAAATTTTGCAGATGGAGCCTGGCAGCAGCTGCCTTCCTGGGGTCCAGCAAACAGTAGACGACCATGATCGTTGGCTGCAGGATGTTTTTATTTTTATTTTTGGTATGGGCCCCTAGCGGGAACCGAACCCGGGACTCTCTGGTCTGCAGGCCGACGCTCCAACCACTGAGCCAAACCGGCCAGAGCACTGAGGATGTTTTTACATTTATCTTCAGACAGAGTAGGAGGGAGGGAGAGAGAAACATCGATGTGAGAGACACATCGTTTGGTTGCCACCTGCAGGACCCCAACCCGGGCCGGGGATGAACCATAACGGAGGTACGTGCCCTTGGCTGGAATCAACCCAGGACTCCTTGGTCCACAGGCCGACGCTCTCACTGCTGAGCCAAACCGGCCAGGGCCTTTTCTTTTTTTCTTTTTAATATGTTTTTATTGATTATTTTAGAGGGAGAGAGAGAGAGATAGAAACATGGATGTGAGAGAGAAACATCAATGGGCCGGCTTCTGCACGCCCCCTACTGGGGATCGAGCCTGCAACCCGGGCATGTGCCCTGACCAGGAATCAAACCCAGGCCTCTCAGTCCATGAGACGACACTCAATCCACGGAGCCACACCGGCTGGGCAGGATCTTTTTAAAATTTATTGTAATTGATTTTAGACAGAGAGAGTAAGGAGGGGGAGAGAGAAAGATTTTTGTTTTTCCACTTATTTATGCATTCATCGGTTGATTATTGTATGTGTCCTGACCAGGGATCGAACCTACAACCTTGGGGTATGGGGATGACGCTCTAACCCACTGAGCTGCCCAGCCAGGGCTGCAGGGCCTTTAAAGCCTCCCTCTCGATGGGCTCCCACGGCATCACTATCTGACAAGGGCACCCCACTCCCCGGGCCCCACCCAGTGTGGGACTCCACCCCTCCTCCCCAGCCCGCCCACTGTGGGCACTCAGACGGGCTCCTGTGGATGGGACCAGAGAGGCAGAAAGGAGCAGCTGAGACACAGGGCCGAGTCTGGAGGCGGAGTTCTGGGCTCCCCGCCCCCTCTCCCTGGGGCCTAATTTGTCAAAGAATGGCCTCTGCTCCCTCGGGTTCTGAAAGGCACCCAGAGCTAGGCTGCCCCTCCCAGCACATTAAAGGTAGGCTGGGGGCAAGGGAGGGGCCCTTCCCGCCCAGCCCCGGCCAGCAGGGTGGCCAGCCCGCTGTGCCTGCCCACGTTGGAGGCAGCCATGGTGGCCTCACTTTCCCACCCACCCAGCGGCTCCTGCTTTTTGTGACTCTCCCAGGCTCCCCTTGAAGGAAACCTGCCAACCCCAAGCTGACCGCAGGGCCCTGGCAGCCACCAGATCCCCCTGGTGAGCCCTCGCTGTGGCCTGGGGCAAAGAGCAAACTCGAGGGAGGGAGATGTAGCTTTTGGCTCCTAAATGGGCTGGGGCGGGGGCGGGGGCGGCCTAAGGGCCAGCTGGACACCCGTGGGAGCCAGTGCAGACTGAGTGGGGAGGCCTTTGCGCCTGAGTGGCCGTGGAGCCTCCCTGCTCTGCAGCGTGGCGGCTCCCAGCAGGCCCTCCAGATGGGCAAGCACAGCCTGGTTAATATTCTGTCTGAGTCCCTGGCAGGAGCCACTGGACGCGCCTGTTAAGAGCGGCTCATAGGCACCTGGAGAGACTCATTACATGGAGGTAAAATATGATTGAAAATCAACAAGGCCACCTGCTGATGGGTTTTATGAGGCCTGGACAGCACAGAGGTAGCCGCCACCCCACCGTCGGGCCCACCAGTAAGGAGGGGGGCCCAGGAGCCCTCTGTGATTTCTAGGTGAGCAAGTGGGCTTTTTTTTTATCCTCACCCAAGGACATTTTTCCATTGTTTGTTTAGATAGAGGAGGGAGGGAGGGAGGGAGGGAGGGAGACATTGATGAGAAAGGGACACATTGAGTGGCTGCCACCCGCACGACCAAACCAGGGCCGGAGACAAACCGCAACCAAGGTAGGTGCCAAGGTACGTGCCCTTAGCGGGAACCGAACCCGAGTCTTTCTGGTCCGCAGCCCGACGCTCTAACTGCTGAGCTAAACCGGCCAGGGCTTCTTTCTCAAAACAACAAGACCAATGGTGGCCCAGGCTCAGCCCTGGGAGATTCATTACTTCTAGTCAAACTCGGTGACAGCACACCTGAGCCAGGTCTGGCTCCGGCTGTGCGGCTGTGGGCAGGTCAGCTGCCCGGGACCTCACCTTGGATGCTGCACCTGTGGAAGACGGTGGGAGGATGAGCCAATGGGGGCATTGCTGATCCAGCCCCCTCTCATGCCCCCAGTGTTGGGTCTGGGGTCAGGGCACCCCTCTCCGACAGGCTGCTGTGCCCTCGGGACTTGATGATGAATGACTGTCATTAGCAGAATTCTCAGGAAGGACACTTCTTATAAATCATCTCCTCCCTTCCTGTGACAGCCCTGCCACCTCCTTTGCAACCTAATCCCTTATCTTCCTGGACCCTCCGGGGAGACTGGAAAGACTCCTTGGGGCTCCCTGACGCCTTGTGCCTCTCGTCTGAGGGTTCATCTGTGGACACACTACCATAGCAGAAGACCTGACCTAGACTGGCTAGAGTAAAAAGGGAACTGCTGACGTGGGTAACCCAGGAAACTGGCAGTGTCACCTTCAGGCAAGGCTTGATCCAGGTTACAGGCTGTGAGAGGATCTGGGTTTCATCTCTTCGTTTCTGGCTCTGCTTCCTCAGTGACGCTGCTATTCTCAGGGAGGCTCTCAGCAGCTCGGGGCTTCCCTCTTGGTGTTCACGTCTTGCTGACAGGGACCCACTTTCTCCCCACTCCCACCTTGTCAACCAAGATTCCGAGACCATGTCTCATTGGCCCAGACAGCCTGAAGGAGTCATGTGTCTATGCTTGAACCAATCACAGCAGGGGGTGGGCACACAAGGAGCAGGCAGATCAGCTTAAACCAATCAAGGCCCAAGCCTAGAGTTTGGTGTGTGGGGTGAGTCTCACCCACACCACAAGCCTGAGCAGCTGAGGTCCAGTCTGGGACAGGGAAGACAGGACGAGTCGGACAGGCACCAAGCGTTCTGTTGCCTTGTGCTGGAGTCATCAGTGTGTCTGCCTGTGCAATCCACCCGTATGTATCACTTCCCCGTTAAACCTCACCCGTGCCTCCCCGCCGCCCTCAGGGTAAAGGCCAGACTCCTTGGCAGAGGGCCTCCCGATACAGCCCACGCCCGCTTTTCTAGTTTCATCTCTTTTCTCCTGACTTCCCACTCGTGATTCCAGCGCCACTGGATTCGTCCACATGTGCCAGGCTCTCTCCCACGCCTGCCCTTAGCACATGCTGTTCCCCCGCCCGAATGCCTTTCCACCATCACCCATGCGATCAGGCTAATTCAGCCTATACGGGATGGTACTTCCTCTGTGATGCTGTGATGCCCTCCTTGGCCTCACGGGGTGGGGGGAGGGGGGGGTACACAGGCTCTGGGCTCCCACAGACACCTCTCCTCTTTGTTTTGTTTTGTTTTTTTTTTATCCTCACCCGAGGACATTTTTTCATTTTTTGTTCAGGTAGAGTGGGAGGGAGAGAGAGGAACAGAGAGAGAGAAGAAACATCGACGTGAAAGGGACACATCGAGTGGTCGCCACCCGCACGACCAACCAGGGCCGGGGACAAACTGCAACCGAAGTACGTGCCCTTAGCGGGAACAGAACCCGGGTCTCTCCGGACCGCAGGCCGACGCTCTAACCGCTGAGCCAAACCGGCCAGGGCGACACCTCTCCTCTTGAATCACTCTATATTTTTAACAGCTTTAGTGAGATATAATCCACATACCATAGAAATCACCCATTTAAAATGTACACTTAGTGGGTTTTGGTACATTCAGTTGTACAACCATCATTTTCCTCACTTCCCAAAAGAAACCCATACTCTTCAGCAGTTATGCCACAACCCCCTCCCCTCAGCCCCCAGCAACCACTAACCTGTCTCTACAGACTTGCCTATTCTGCACTTTCATAAGTGGGACCACACAATAGGTGGCCTTTCATGTCCGGTTTCTTTTACGTAGCACAACGTTGTCGAGGTTCATCCATGTGGTAGCATATCAGTACTTCCTTCCTTTTTATTGCTGAATAATATTCCTTTGTATGGATAGTCCTCTTTTCATTCATCCACTCATCAGTGATGGACACTTGCGTTATTCCAGTTTGGGGCTGAGGATAGGCTGCTATGAACATCTGTGTACAGGTTTTCGCGTGGACACAGGCTTCGTTTCTCCTGGCTGTGTACCTGAGTGCAATTTCTGGGTCACATGGTAACCGCACGCTTGCTCTTCGGAGACACTGCCAGGCTTTTCCAAAGCAGCTGCCCCCTTTGCATCCCCACCAGCAGTGTGTGAGGGGTCCGATTTCTCCACATCCTCGCCAACACCGATTACGTCCCTTCTATCCCAGCCACCCTAGTGGGGGTGAAGGGCTGTCTCACTGACTCGGATCTGCATTTCCCGGTGGCTGACGGTGTTGCTGGCCACCTGTGCATCTTTGTAGAGATGGCTACGCAGATGCTAAGACCACTTGGAGGGGAAAGGACAGTCTTCAACCAATGGTGCCGGGGAAACGGAATCTCCACGTGCAAGAGAATGAAGTTACCCTGACCTCACACTATATACAAACATTAACTCAAAATGGATCAAAGCCCTAACGTAAGAGCTAAAACGCTTATAAAAAAAGAGAAGAAGCTTACCGACGTTGGACTTGGCAGTGATGTCTAGATAGGACACCAAAAACACGTGAAACAAAATGAAACATAAATCGGACGTCATCAAAATGAAACACTTTTGTGTGGCAAGGGACACCGTCAAGAGGGGAAAGGCTCCTGCCAAGTAGGAGACGATATTTGTGAATCATACGTCTGGTAAGAGAGTAATATCCAGAACATAGAAAGAACTCTTACAGCCCTGGCTGGTTTGGCTCAGCAGATAGAGCGTCGGCCCACAGACCAGAGTCCCGGGTTTGATTCCGGCCAAGGGCACGTACCTCAGTTGTGGTTCGTCCCCCGCCCCGGTTGGGGTTGTGCAGGAGGCAACCAATCAGTATGTCTCTCTCACATCAATGTCTCTCTCCCTCCCACTCTGTCGGAAGATAAATGTAAAAATATCCTTGGGTGAGGATTTAAAAAAAAGAACTCTTGCCCTGGCCGGTTTGGCTCAGCGGTTAGAGCGTCGGCCTGCGGTCCGGAGAGACCCGGGTTCGGTTCCCGCTAAGGGCACGTACTTCGGTTGCAGTTTGTCCCCGGCCCTGGTTGGTCGTGCGGGTGGCAGCCGCTCGATGTGTCCCTTCACATCGATGTTTCTCTCTCTCTCTCCCTTCCTCTCTCTCCCTCCCACTCTGTCTGTACAAGAAATGGAAAAATATCCTCGGGTGAGGATAAAAAAAAAAAAAAAAAAAAAAAAAGAACTCTTACAACCCAACAACAAAAAACCAAATTCAAAACTGGGAATGCTGCCCTGGCCAGGTGACTCAGTGGTTAGAGCGTCGGCCCGCACACCAAAGGGTCGTGAGTTTGATTCCGGGTCAAGGGCACGTACCTGGGTTGCAGGTTTGATCCCCACCCTGGTCAGGGTGCATGCTAGAGGCAACCAATTGATGTCACTCACTCTCCCCCCTCCCTCCCTTCCACTTTCTTTAAAAATCAATGGAAAAAATATTCTCGGGTGAAGATTAACCAAAAAACAACACAAAAAGAAAGAAAAAAAAAGAGGGGGGGAGGAGATGTTGACTGAAACAGGCCCGTTATAGAGACAGATACTGTAAGGTTCCATTTCGATGAGGCATCCAGAGTGGTCAGATTCACAGAGAAAGTGGAAGGGGGTTGCCAGGGCTAGGGGTGGGCGAGGATGGGGAGCGAGTGTTTCATGGGGACAGAGTCAGTTTTGCAAGTTTCAGTTCTGAGATGGACGTGGTGGTGGTCGCACAACAGCGTGAATGTGCTTGACCCTGCTGAGCTGTCCACCCAGAAATGGTCAAGTGGTCAATTTTATCTTATATATATTTTACCATAATTAAGACTAAACAAAAACAGAATAAAAATGGGTCAGGGTCTTGAATAGCTATTTCTCTGAAGAAGAAACACAAATGGTCAATAAGCACACAAGAGATGCTCAATGCCCTGGCCGGTTTGGCTCTGCGGTTAGAGTGCTGGCCCACAGACCAAAGACTCGCAGGTTCGATTCCAGTGAAGGGCACGTATCTCGGTCGCGGTTCATCCCTGGTCCTGGTTGGGTTGTGCCAGAGGCAACCAGTCGATGTGTCTCTCTCACATCAGTGTTTCTGTCTCTCTCCCCACCACCACTCAATCTGAAGATAAATAGAAAAAATATCCTCACGTCCAGCCAATGTGGCTCAGTGTTTGAGTAACGAAACAGGCACCAAAAGGTCACGGGTTCGATTCCTGGTCAGGGCACATGCCCAGGTTGTGGGCCTAATCCCCAGTGGGGGCATGCAGGAGGCGGCCAATTGATGTTCTCTCTCATCGATATTTCCATCTCTTTCTCCCTCTCCCTTCCTCTCTCTCAAATCAATAAAGAAAAAAATAAATAAAATAAAAATATATCCTCAGGTGAGGATTGAAAAAAAAGAGAGATGCTCAAGATCACTAATCATGAGAGAAAAGCAAATCAAGACCAGGAGGTCCCAGATCCAGCCCTCAGGACGGCTATGATAACAAGTACACGGAAATGTAAAAGGTGCAACCGCTGTGGGAAACAGGAGGTTCTTCAAAGATTAAACACAGAACTATCACATGACACAGCGATTCCACTTCTGGGTATATTCACAAAGGAACTGACAGCAGAGACTGGTCCAGATACTTGTACTTACGTCCACACAGCATCATTCATAGTAGCCAAACGTTGGAAGCAACCTGTGCCCACCAACCAATGATGGATAAACATGTGGGCCATCCACACCATGGAGTATCACCCAGCTTTAAAGTGTGTGAAATTCTGATACACGTTACAACACATATGAACCTTGACATTATCATGCTAAGTGAAATGCCTGTTCAGATCCTTTGCCCATTTTTAAAATGGGTTATCTTTTTTGGTTAATCCTCACCCAAGGATATTTTTCCACTGATTTTTTTTAGATAGAGTGGAAGGGAGAGAGGGAGGGAGGGAGGGAGGGAAACATCGATGTGAGAGAGACCCATCGATTGTTTGCCCCACTGAATGACCCCGACTGGGGCCGGAGATCAAACCTGCAACCCAGGTACATGCCCTTGACCAGGAATTGAACCCATGACCCTTCGGTCTTTGGGCTGCTGCACTAATTGCTGAGCATAACCTGCCAGGGGTAGATTTTTTCTTTTTCTTTTTGGATTGTTCATGGCAAGTGTATAGAAATAGGTTGATTTTTGTATATTGATCTTACATTCTTTGCTCAACTCTGTCTCTGTGCTTAACACAGCAGGCAGGCACTTTTAAAAGGTTGCTCTGCTTAAGCATGACAAAAGGCCGGTCCGGCTGGAAGGTGAGGGGGGTGGCCTGGAAAGTGGCAGTGGGGAGAAGCGGGCGGACTGGGAGCACAGGGCAGGGACTGGGAGGGGAAGGAAAACCGCTGGAGGGCTAACCTGGCGGGGTGCGCAATGGAGGAGGTACCCCGTCAGAGGAGCCGAGGGTGAGCATCTAGAGAAGAGTCCCACGTGTCACAAGCTGCTAAAGCCTCGGCAATGACCGAGCCCCAAGAGGGCTGCAGTGACTTGGGGGTACCAGAGAGTAAAGCAGCCCACTTGAGAGGTGTGGTCTGTCAGTGGAGGAGGAGGCTGCTGCTTAGCCTAGGGAGATTTGGGGTTTTTTGTTTTTGTTTTTTTTTTAAATCCTCACCCGAGGATACTTTTCCATTTATCTTCAGATAGAGTAGGAGGGAGGGAGGGGGAAGGTGGAGAGAGAGAGAGAGAGAGAGAGAGAAACATTGATGTGAGAGACACATTGATTGGTCACCTCCAGCACCACCCCAACCACGGCCGGGGACCGAACCAAAACAGAGGTACATGCCCTTGACCGGAATCGAACCTGCGACTCTTTGGTCCACATGCCGATGCTCTAACCACTGAGCAAACAGGCCAGGGCAGTTTTTTGTTTTTCTGATGGGAAAAACTTGAACACGCTTTACTGCTGCCGTGAAGGGGCAGTTAAAGTGGAGCGGGTGAGGGAAGGAAATCAAGTACGCGGAGGCGGCGCTCAGCTCTCCCCACGGGCCCCTCCCCCCAGTGCCCTGCTGGTCTGCCGCCATGGGTGCGAGCCAGCCTCAGCACTGACCGACACTGGCCCTGCAGACGCAGCGTGTGGGGACCAGCCAGCCGTGACTGCCCTGGCTCTAGGAGATGCCCTGTTCGGAGGAGCCCCCGGCTGCATTCCTGCGGGTGTTTTAATGAGGTTTCCATCAAGGTCAGCTTCCCTTGCAAGTGGGCACGAGGGAGCTGTGAGGCTCAGCTCCTGGATGGGTGCATGGAGCCCCTGAAACCCAGTTCCCAAAGGGAGGCAGCTTCCCTTCATGTGGGGGGAGCCCCGTGCTGAGGGGCTCCCAAGAACTCTCAGCAATGCCCCGCTGGGCCTGCGGCTCTGCAAGGGAACCAGGACCGACAGCCGCGTGCACGGGGATGTCACTCCTCACTCCCCTCCCCAGCCTGCCAGGCAGCCGAGGGAACGTGCGGCCAACAGTGTGCCGACCTGACCGGATTCCCACAGAAGGGCAGCACACCCAAAGGCGGTTGCCACCGTGAAGGAGCCCCCGTGGGTGCTGGGACGGCTTGACGAGGGTCCTGGGGCCCGGGAGGCGGCGGGATGCTCTCAGCAAGGTACATGTCGGTCAGATGTCCACTCCTGACTTCACCTGCTCTGCCATTTCATTAAAGAAACCAGAGGTGAATGGGCTGTGGTCAAACCCACAAGCCGGGCCTTCCCAAGGCCGAGCCCAGGTCCCGGGGCGAAGGCTCCGTGGCCTCAAGCCTGTGGTCAGCCCAGATGGCTGCACCTCTCTCTGGGGAAGCTCTAGCCTGGCTGTGGGGAGGAAGCCAACGTCGCCAAGGGGAGCAGTTCAGACAGGTGCCTCCCCTGCCTCCACCGCATCGGTTCCCCGGTTCCCTGCCACCCCACGGCCACCGCACCGGGCGGGCCAGGAGCCAGGGCGGTCTTGCTGGACGACTGATCCTGACTAGGAGACGCAGCACCACCTGGGAGCCTGGGCGCAAAGCAGCTGACAGCTGGTCAAGGCCCTTCCCACGCCTCCTGGGCTGCGCCTTCCTGAGCTGCTCGGCAGCCCTCCCGCTGCAGTCTGCCGGCTGCTGGGCTCCCACTCCTGCGCTGCGTTCCGGGCACCCGGGTGGCGCCACGCCTCCGGACCGACCGGGCAGTGGTGAGACGTGCCACTGACTGGAAACGCAGGCCCGAGTCTGAGCCTCCCTTGGGCGAGCTGAGGATCACCCCAACATTACGAACACCGTAGCAGTCACCTAGAGCCCTGACTGGACCCGGCCCGGGCCAGGCCTGACTTGATCCGCGAGGCCGGTCAGAAGCCGGGCTCTCTTCTTGGCCGACACTCACCTCCGAGGCTCTAACCTGCGCTGTGGAAAGCAGAGCGGTGTTGTGGCCAATTGGGAAAGGCGGTGGTTTTGACTGGGAAGGGGCGCAGGGAGCTTTATGGGGTGATGACCATGTCCCACGTCTGTTATGGTGGAGGCTACAGATGGTACGGGCAGTTGTCAAACCCACCCCACTGCACATGGAGAGAGGGCGGATCTTACTAAGTTATATCTCAACCGAAAACATTCCTGATAAAGAAGAGGTTTAGGCCCTGGCCGGTTTGGCTCAGCGGTTAGAGCGTCGGCCTGCGGTCCGGAGAGACCCGGGTTCAGTTCCCGCTAAGGGCATGTACCTCGGTTGCAGTTTGTCCCCGGCCCTGGTTGGTTGTGCGGGTGGCAACCACTCGATGTGTCCCTTTCACATCGATGTTTCCCTCTCTCTCTCTTCCTCTCTCTCCCTCCCACTCTGTCTGTACAAAAAATGGAAAAATGTCCTCGGATGAGGATTAAAAAAAAAAAAAAAAAAAAGAAGAGGTTTAGGATCAGATGACTTCTAAAAATGCTGAGTCTACACCTTGGGTTTCCGGTTCTACGTGGGCTGTCTCGCGGGGCAGAGGGGTGCAGCAGCCTGTTCCAGTGTGGGCTTTGCCCCCAGCCTCCACTGTCAGGTCCCTCCACTGGCAGCAGGCCGGCAGCAGGCCACAGGGACGTTCAGTCTGTCCCAAACACAGCCTCTGGGTGAAGTCACGTCTGAGTTTTAGCAGCAGCTGCCGCACTTCCGAGATGCACAGAACTTCTCTAGTAGGTGTCACTATTGTCAGAGCGAGTGGGTGGGAGGCAGTTAACTAATTTAATGAACAAAAACCACAAAGAAAAAAATGATGATGAGGAGGAGGAGAGACAGCAGCCGGGAGGCAGTGACTGCCCGGATTACAAACATTCGTTTCCGTCACAGAATCTTTATTGTACACGTTTGCATCACAGCGAGAAGCCACCCCAAACAGCACCCTGAGCGGAAGCCCCACCCGCCACGTTTACATAAATGCTCAACATCATGTTAAAAAAATACTGAAAGCTCCTTCTGCACCCCAATCTCACCTGGAAATCAATATATATACAGACATCGTCACCCCAAATGTGACTTCTTTCTGGATTAGATGTGTCTGACTTCTTTTGTGGCCTATGACTTGACAAATCCAATTTATGATCTGTAAACGCCCCGAGGTGTCAAGAAACCGCCTTGCGCGGACAGGACTTGTGGCTCCCTTGGTTAATAAGTGCCTTCAACGCTAGGGGGGCTGACCTCTGGCCCCGCAGGAGTCGGCTGCCCACCGCGAAACCTCATACCGTGCCTCAAAAGCAGCTTACTGTCGTGGGAGTGGTTAGTCTTCCTATTTCACTCTGACATTTGCTGACTTTGTCTGGAACTCCTCCTTCCCAAAGGGCCTGGCTGCTGACTTCCTGCCACCAGAACTCCAGCAGGTCCCTGGTGCAACCCGACCCAGTCCTTGCTCCGGCTCCTCCTTGTGCCCCCCAGTGTGCGCTCTTCACACGGCGTCTCGGGACACGCATGTCCACATGCCAGCAGTGAGCCGTGGAAAATTGTATCTACCTTCGAGCACAAACCACGCAGAGGGCACAGACGCACGGCCAGCCCACGAGGCCCCGGGGGAATGTGGAGTGCTCAGCTCGCCCACCAGGAACCGCATTCCAGGTGGTGACAAGTACTGGCCTCAGTGCCGGCAGATCCCTGCAAAGACTTCCTGCCGGAAACCCCTAGAGAAACCGAGCACAGAGCAGGTCTGAGAACCTTTGGTGGGTCCAAACGCCTTTTATATACCAAGAGGTATCAAGTCCAAGTCTAACCTCTTCAGTGGCGAATCCTAACGGGAAAAAGTGGGCCACCGCACCCTGGGCTCTGCGTGTTCTGAACTGGTAAGAGGCCAGGGCTGGCTCAGAACAGCAAGGGGGAGCGCGGCGGGGAGGGGTGGCGTTGGCAGCAGGCAGCGTGAAGGGTTCTGCCGTTCTGCAGGGTGTATTGCATGGAGCAGGGCCAACAACCTCATCAGACTGTCTGATGGTCCGGGGCTTCCTCGAAGAAACACTTCAGGATGGGGAGATGGCTGGCCGCCACTTGTAATTAAAATGGGCATCTTTTACACTCTCCCTTGGTCTGTAAGGAATGGCTCCTGTAGCAGACGCCTAAGTACTAAAACAAGACATATATTTAATGCAGGGAAGAACAGCATGTATGGTCCAAAGCATTAATATATGCATCAGTATGAGCCCTCCTGTCAAGTTCTCCTTAGCCGAGAACTGTACCTTTGCAGAGCTGCTGGGAGATAGCGCTGCAATGCACCAAAGCCTCCAGCCCGTATCCCCAAGACTGAGCCTGTGTGGAATCAATAGATGTGGGTGGCAAAGTGGGGTGGAGGGGGGGGGAAGGGCAGGCTGTGGAAGGAGGACAGAGGTCTGATGAGCTCATAATTTCGAGGTGGAAGTCCCGTCACGACAGTCACATGAAGTAGGCTTATGAGATCTAGTGCTGCCTTGGCTGTCTGGATATGTCCGGGTAGAAAAAAAACCCTGGCAATTTTACTCCAGAGTGGCTTCTTGCAAGAAAATGGAGTGACTCGGGCTGTGACCTGAGAACCCCTTTGCACCACAGCAAGCTCCTCCCTCGGGCAGAGCAGGCCACCAGCTCGCCAGCAGCATGCTCCGGGGCACGAAATGCACCGCCACTAAAACTGCAAAGCCTCCAGGGGCCCAGAACCAGGCTGATGGAGCCTCTGGCCACTAACAGCCAGGATTAAGGGATCAGTGATTGTTCTTGTGGTCCAAGAAGTCATTTTCTACAAGAGACAGACTTAATTAAAGGAAAACAGAGCCTTCACTTCCTGAAATTTCCCAGCCAGCATGGTTTACAGTCCACGGCAGATTTCTCAAAGAAAGCCTGAGTATTTCGCGTGGGCAGAAACAGGGAGTCGGAGCACAAAGTGAAGCTATAAATATCGAGGGCTCTATGGTGCGCACCCCGTCCTTCCTGCCCAGGCTGGGGTCCTGGGAGGGCTTGACTGTTCAACATCGAAGCTCCCCAAACCCACAGGAACTGAACCTCAGGCTGCAGGAAGGGGCTGTGAGTTGGGGAAACCACTGTGCCTTGGACCCCAGTCAGTCATCCTGACTTGAGAGTAGAGCTGAATGCTGGTCACAACTAGGAAGTGATACAGAAAGAGAGGAAATCTGTACAGAACAGGACAGAGAGCTTAAGTACTTTGTAAAAACGTGAACTACCACCTGTCTTCCCCATCGTGGGCTGGGGTTTGAGTTTTCCTAACCATGGGCCTGACTGCAGACCCTCGAGTTCCATACAGGACACGGGCAGACGAACTGCTTGGTGGGAAGGCTGTGGCCAGCCTGTTTCCAAACCACTGCCATCCCATCGTGCCTTCCCGCTCCTGGAGGGCCAGCCCTGGAAAGGCACAGCCCCTCGGGTACTATGTGGGAGCCCAGAGGCTCCTAGAGGTAGGCATGGGATTTATTTTTTTCTTTACTGATTTTTAGAGCAAGAGGGAGAGAGAGATAGAAACACTGATGAGAGAGAACACTGATGGCCACCTCCTGCATGCCCCCACTGGGGATCTGGCTCATAACCCAGGTATGTGCCTTGACTGGGAATCAAATTGACCTCTTGGTGCATGGGTCTACACTCAACCACTGAGCCACACCAGCTAGGCGGCATGGGATTTAAAGGGCACTCTGTCCCACAGAGAAGCCAGTGCTTTGGCTTGGTCCTAATGTGACTGCTGAGGCTGGGAAGCTGCCAGAGGGGGCAGGGGGCAGGGGCCAGTGGGGCCGCTGCACACACGGTCTCGTCCTCCCTCGCTCCTCCACGCACTCGATTCCTTGATTCCAGTATGTGAAGTGAAGACCCTTCCATGGAGACCCTTTCTAGGAGGGAGGTTTCAGCACAAGAAATCTATGGCGGAGTCAAGAACATCTGCAGGCAGGACAAGCAGCAGATGTGTTCCCCTGAGGGAAGCACCCTAGAGGGATTTGAGACACATTTCTGCAACTTCCTTCCCGTCACATAACTCCAAGGTAAACAGAAGAAAAAGGCGAAGGTCCCTTAGGTTAGTACTCAGGCTGTGTTCCGGGTCCTGGCGATGGGAAGACACGGGAAGCCCCCCGAGATGCCCGCGGAGAGGCAGGCGGCAGTGGCCGGAAGCCCTCCCCATGCTGCACCAGGGGCCGGAGCTGGGACCTGCTCTGTGGAGGGCGGCGGGCACAGCCGGGGCCGATACACCTGCGGGAGGACGCCTGCTGCTCCCCGGGTCCCGCAGGCACTGAGGCGGCAGAGAGGGAAAACAACTGCTTTTGAGGAAAGACTTTAGGTTCCCAAATCTGCGACACTGAGCGCCACCCCTACAGCTTGTTTCTGATTGACCCAAGCCTGGGGTAAGAAAACCACCACTGGAGACTGTCCCTGTCCACCCGCCAGGAGGCCCCTGACACGCCTGGGCACCCCAAGCATTAGGAAGCCTTCCTGCCGTGGCCACGTTCAGTCTCCTGTCTCAGGCCCGGGGACCAAAACCACAGTGAGAAATGATCACGACCCCTCTATGCCCTCAGTCACAACGGGCCTTCCGAGCTGGTCCCGCGATTCGAATGGCTGAGCTGCAGTGCTGTTCACTTGAGGCAGCGCCCCAGGTTGGACTCCCAGCTCAGAAAGTTTGCAAGGGAACCTCAGAGTTCCCACGAGACACCCCCCCCCAACAGGGGACCGTCCAGTCACACTCATCTTCATGCGCACACCCCTGGGGCCCAGGCAGGGACAAGCTCTGGCCTCCTTTGCTCAGAACCCTATCTGGCTTACAGGAAAGCTTGCTGAAGATGATGATTTGCCTGGACTTAGGTATTTGCTTCGATGCCACCTTTTCTGACCCCAGCTGCTCCTGAGGAAATCCCTTCCCACACCCCCCCCCCCATATTCCGATCACACAAAGCAGATACAAATCACGAGAAGCGAGGGCCCGAGAGTCGGTGCTGCTCTGGGATGTTCAAGGAAACCTACAGAATGCTTTTTTGAGCCAAAAATATATTTCTATCCATCCTTTAGGCAACACAGAACACCGTTCAACCAAGAACACATTTCCCACAGCGGGGCTGGGCTGGCAGACGTTGCAGCCCTCAGGCACACGGCCCCTTTGGAAAGGAGGCCACCGGCTCCTAGAGCTGTTGGTCCCTGGTCTTCAGGATCCAGGATGGAGCCCCAAGGCCACATTTAGGGACAGGAGTCTGGGGCAGACTCGACATACTAAATTAGGGTCTGACTCTGCTTTCTAAAATAACCTAATTTCATTCGTTTATGTCCCAAAAGCTGCAGCGACCCTCTCCCTCCCCCTCTGTAAGCCCTGCTGACAGACACAGGCCCCGCCCTCCTCCCCACCCACTATTCCTCTCGAGCTACACACTGGGGGTCACACTGCATAAACCCTAAGAGCTCCCAATTAAAAAATATATCTATATATAAATCAAAACCAAGTCTTCCTTTTATTCTCCTCCTTGCTACATGCCCTCCGCACTGTGCCCGCCTGAAGGAGAAATCCAGCTGCCTATGACCAGCCACAGATCCAGTCTCCGTAAAAGAGAGTAAAAAATCAGGTTTGCGTGGCACTTTGCTCCCGGCCACGTGCTCTGTAGTGTCATTGTTGGGAGGTGCCAGCGGCTCTCGCTCACCAATAGGACAAATAATAAATTAAATGTCTTCTCTGTCGGGGCCAGCCTCAAGGTGCTCCATCACGCGGTGCACTCCCAGTCACCCTGGGGCTCCACCGAGCCGTTGGTCACCTTCTTGACTTTCTTCATATTCTCCATCACCCCTGATGTCGTCACGCTGCACAAGAAAACAGACAATAAGGAGCATGTCAGGTGTATAGTAGGGCCGTCCTCGGAATGAGGAAGGGTTTGAATTCTGACCCGCTCCTGGGTACTGTGTGACCTTGGCCAGGTTGCTTGAGCTCTCTGTGCTTCCATACAATAAGTAATTCCCGCGTCCCGGAACTGCGAGGGAAAGTGAGCTTCTCCAAAGTGCCCAGTCGACACGGAGGCTATTACTATTACAATCGGCACTAAGCTCTGTCACGGCCACGAGACCCACACCCTGTCCTATGATTAACATTCTGGAAAGAAAGCTACCCCGCTGAAGACATTTACAATAACCAGCCACGTTTCTGAGTCACGGGACAAAAGCACAGGTGTGGAGGAAACTTCTGGGCCCAGATCCTTTGACCACTAGAGATGGAGAATGGGCTGCTTTCGCAGCAGATCCGAGCCCTGGTGCCTGCAGCCGGGCCAGGCCTCGGCCGTGAGTGAGCACGTGCCCCTGCTCCCCCCGTGCCTCCCCAGGACAGGGCCTGCCTATTCAGGAGGGGCCATGCAGCCTTTCACCGAATCTGTGGATCAAAACGGGAAGCACACTGGCTCTTTCCATAAAGTGAGCACAGCCTCTCTCGAGTGGTGGCATCTATGGGAAGACAACCACTTGCCTCATAAGACGTGAGCGGGACAGAGTCCCAGGATGTCTTTATCTAGGAGGGACATGAGCGCTCCAGGGCAGGAGACGTCAAGCGGACATACTGAGGTTCACTAGTAGGGTGTTTAGGGCAGTGGAACTATTATTCTGTGTGATACAATTATGGTAGACACATGTCTTTATGCACTCATCCAAACCCACAGATGCCCAACACCAAGAAGGAACCCTAATGTAAGCTATGGGCTCTGGGTGATAATAACTGTCAATTAGGTTCATCACTGTAACAAATGTACCACTGTGGAGGGGATGCTGATGATGGGGAGGCCGTGCAAGTGTGGGGCCAGGGTGCATACAGGAAACCACTGTATCTTCTATTCAATTTTGCTGTGAACCAAGAACTGCTCTAAAAAATAGTCTGTTAAAAACAAATACACCTGGCCCAGCATCTCCTAAAATTCTAGGAAACAATGGGCACCTATGTCCCCATCACAGACCAACAAGAACTTCCTGATCAGTAAAGTAAGTTCACTCCCTCCAGTGCCAGCTCAGGGGAGCACCTCTCTGAGCCAGGCGGCCGCTCCAACCTCTGGAGGGCACCGGCCCCAAGGGCCAGCAGCACCAGGGCTAAGCCGGGCCGAAGTGCTCCCTATGGGGTCAGGCCAGGAGCCTGTGGAGGACAGACAGGAAGTGGAGCGGAGATATGCCCGAGAGGAGCAGCAGCGGCCAGGAGCCGTGCGGGGGACAGACAGGAAGTGGAGCGGAGATGTGCCCGAGAGGAGCAGCAGCGGCCAGGAGCGTGCGGGGGACAGACAGGAAGTGGAGCGGAGATGTGCCCGAGAGGAGCAGCAGCGGCCGGGAGCGTGCGGGGGACAGACAGGAAGTGGAGCGGAGATGTGCCCGAGAGGAGCAGCGGCGGCCAGGAGCGTGCGGGGGACAGACAGGAAGTGGAGCGGAGATGTGCCCGAGAGGAGCAGCAGCGGCCGGGAGCCTGTGGAGGACAGACAGGAAGTGGAGCGGAGATGTGCCCGAGAGGAGCAGCCCGAGAGGAGCAGCAGCGGCCAGGAGCGTGCGGGGGACAGACAGGAAGTGGAGCAGAGATGTGCCCGAGAGGAGCAGCGGCGGCCAGGAGCGTGCGGGGGACAGACAGGAAGTGGAGCGGAGATGTGCCCGAGAGGAGCAGCGGCGGCCAGGAGCGTGCGGGGGACAGACAGGAAGTGGAGCAGAGATGTGCCCGAGAGGAGCAGCGGCGGCCGGGAGCCTGTGGGGGACAGACAGGAAGTGGAGCGGAGATGTGCCCGAGAGGAGCAGCGGCGGCCAGGAGCGTGCGGGGGACAGACAGGAAGTGGAGCGGAGATGTGCCCGAGAGGAGCAGCAGCGGCCGGGAGCCTGTGGGGGACAGACAGGAAGTGGAGCGGAGATGTGCCCGAGAGGAGCAGCGGCGGCCGGGAGCGTGCGGGGGACAGACAGGAAGTGGAGCGGAGATGTGCCCGAGAGGAGCAGCGGCGGCCGGGAGCGTGCGGGGGACAGACAGGAAGTGGAGCGGAGATGTGCCCGAGAGGAGCAGCGGCGGCCGGGAGCGTGCGGGGGACAGACAGGAAGTGGAGCGGAGATGTGCCCGAGAGGAGCAGCAGCGGCCGGGAGCGTGCGGGGGACAGACAGGAAGTGGAGCGGAGATGTGCCCGAGAGGAGCAGCAGCGGCCAGGAGCGTGCGGAGGACAGACAGGAAGTGGAGCGGAGATATGCCCGAGAGGAGCAGCGGCGGCCGGGAGCGTGCGGGGGACAGACAGGAAGTGGAGCGGAGATGTGCCCGAGAGGAGCAGCGGCGGCCGGGAGCCTGTGGAGGACAGACAGGAAGTGGAGCGGAGATGTGCCCGAGAGGAGCAGCGGCGGCCGGGAGCGTGCGGGGGACAGAGAGGAAGTGGAGAGGAGATGTGCCCGAGAGGAGCAGCAGCGGCCGGGAGCGTGCGGGGGACAGACAGGAAGTGGAGCGGAGATGTGCCCGAGAGGAGCAGCAGCGAGCTCCAGCAGAGACGAGAGACCACGTGGACCCAGGGCTGCCTCCCTCTTTCCCTCTATATCTCCATGGTGACCCTACTTTCCCGGCAGAGGCCCCGAGTCCTGTGCTTGCACCCGGAAGGGCCTAATACACACAAGCTAGATGAGAATGGGGCTTTAGACACCCACGGCTCCCGCTGCCACACGGGTCACATTCGCATGAGCTGGGGCCTAAGAGGCCCATGGACACACCTATTCCTTTAACCAAACAAAACCAGTAACAATAACCAAACTAAAAATTGTTTTCTGGACTGGAATGTGGGGCAGCCTGGGTAAGAGGCAATCCCTTAGTCTCCAACTCTCCTGGGCCCACTGTCGGTGCCCATGTGCGAACACAGGGAGTAGTCGGAGGAGGCTGGCGACCTGCAGGATGGCGGACTGGAATGACAACCCCAGAGACAAGTTTGGGTCCTGGAACACACACCAGACTTTTCTGCCTACCCTGACTACTCAGGATGACAGAAATAATTCCGATCATCCAGGATACGCACAGCACATGAGGCAGCTGCTGAGTCTGAGCACTGAAATCACAGCCAATACTTTTTAGCATGCTGAATTTTTTATGATAAATTTTGTTACCAAAATTGGTCCAAAGAGAGATGTTAAAAGAGAAAGACAGAGAGCCAGTGTTACCTGGGAGTGCACCCTCTCCCACAGGCTCGGAGGGAGGAACTGGGGGCGCCTGGCCAGAAGAAGCTCCCCACCCTACCCCACCCCGGGGCAGAGACTCACTGCCCTCAGCTGGGCCTCAGATAAAGCGGTGAGGGCAGGGGCAGGAGGACTCCCCAGAGTCTCTGCGGTCACGGCTCAGCTGCCAGCAGTCAGGCGCATCAGGAAGAGTGTACGTTTGTTCTGGCGGCGAGGACAGGGCTGTCCTTCCACAGAGGTGCTCTGCTCTGGGACAAGGACCAGATCAGCTCCCTTCTTCAGGAACCCCCCCGCCCCCCCCAGTGTGCATGGCAGAGCGTAGGGTCGTCCAGGAGACCAGACAAGGGCCCTGCCTGCCCCTGCTGCGGTCACTTGTGGAGGATTGAAGGGGTGCCACCAGGAACAGCACGTCACGTGGCAGAGGGCAATGACAGCCCGGGCACCACTGCCTGAAGCTGCGGTTAGCCTTTGCGCTCAGTGCAGGGGGACGGGGAGGCTGGCTGCGGCTGGAGGCTCCGGCCCAGGCCAGTTCTGCTGTCACAGCTTAGAAATTCACAGAACTTTCTCAACAGCAGAGTTCTTAGACAAAGAGAAGGCCCAGAGAAGGTCCTTGCCCAGTTAACGGCACTTGACCTCAATCTGCTCCTGAACTTCTCAGGCTACACCGGCTGGTCCCCGGACTGCCACACCCTGAAGGACACCCTCCCTCAGCTGCGGGGAGAACCCCTTCACTGTCATAGGAGGGCTCCCACTGAGCCGCTGAAAACAGTGTGATGTGCGCGCGCGTGCCCTGGGACGGGAGTGACCAAGGCAGCTGGAGACAGTCCAAGCCTTCCCCAGTCTAGCCAGGAAAAAGAACACTCTCTAGTCGCCACTAGACCGGTGGTCCATCTGTCCACTCCCTCTGCCTTCCTCCTCTGACGACAACTACAGACCCTCTTGCTAAAATGGTTACCTCTATCACCAAATGTCAGAGAGAAACAAAAACTAAACCAGAATTTTGCCACGAGACAATGATGCCATCACAATGCACCTACACTTCCAGATCAATGGTTGACGGACAGGATGTGGGGACAGGAACTCCTACATGACTGGCGAGAATGCCAAATGGTACAGCCATGCTGGAGCACAGCCCATCAAGCGGAAGACGCCATGAGCCAGCCTTCAGCTTCTAGCTGCCGCCCCCGAGAAGCCCGGCTGCACCGTTTATGGAGCGAGCTGGAGGTCTCCAGCGGGGAAGGACACATACCCCAGGTCTTAGGTTACTTCCTGATGCTGCGGCTTCCCAGACTGACTCTCACCTGTGCCTCTTCGGCCCAAAGTCACTTGTTCAGATTCTGTGACTTCCAGAAAGGTACATGTGATGATCCTCCTGCTCTCCCCTCCCCGATCTATAAAAAGTATGTCTTCCTCTGCACTGGGAGGTGGTGTTTGAGTCCAACAGTAGGCTCTGCCTCCTTCATTGTTCTCACGGAGGAGCTGAGCACTGAGAGCTGTCCGTCGGCCTGACCTGCCTGACTGCCCAGCCCAGCCCAGCCCAGCAGGGGCTGCGGCTCAGCCTTGAACTGGGAAAAATCACAGGCAGCCCTCACTGGAGGCAGTGGCCTGGAAACTCGGCCTCGGGCTGTCTGCCCGTCACAGTTCATCATCGAAGAGCAAAATGTTCTTACTCACCATTCGCTTCTCTGGAAAGTGCCTGCTCTTTCCCAAAAAGCAGAGCCTCGGGTCACTTACCCAGTGACTCAGAGGAGCCCATGTTAACGCTCAGATTTAGGTCAAGCCACTGCGCTAGCTGTGAAGAGCCACCTGTTATCTGATGACAAAGGACATGTGACCATCAACAGCACACTTACAGGCGATTTGGATGCTCACGTTTTCAGACCCAGGCTCCCCACGGCAGAGCCCAAAGGAAAAGGGCCTGCTGGTCCTCAGGAGCTTGGAGCAGGCCCAGTGCATCCCCAGTACTTGCCACTGAGTTTCTGGGCGCAGTGTCCATTTCCTTCTGCTAGAAACAGGGGTCCCACCCTGAGCAGTGAGACGTGGACAGGCTGCTCCAGCTCACCGCGTGCTGCTCTCAGTCAGGGGAAGGGGGAAGGAGGGGAGGAAGGAAAGGTTGCTTACACAGATTCCATTTCCAAGTCATCGTCTTCCTGAGAAAGCTGTAGGTAGGGGTTGTCTGACGCTGGGCGGAACTTGTACCCGGTGAGAACAAAGAACACCAGCGTGGCCATTTCATCCAAGAGCTGCAAATTGAAAACACCCCAAACAAAGCAATGAGCACACTGTTCTTCGGAAAGCAGTGGAACCAAACAAGCTGCCCCCATGGTCTGCCACTCCTCAAACGCCAGAGCTGGCTGCTGGGGAGCATCTCCTTACAAGCTGTGCTGAAGCCTCAGCCAGGAGCCTTCTGCCCAGAGATGACATTCAAGACTCCTTGCTTCACCTGGAGTCTCCACTGCTATGTTTTAAGGGTCATCATATACCCACACTTTCTACAGTGCCTAACGCATCAAGCGATACCTTTTTTTAAAATCCTTACCCAAAGATATTTTTTTCCATTTATCTTTAGATAGAGTGAAAGGGAGGGATTAAAGGAGGGAGAGGGAGAGGGAGAGAGAAACATTAATGTGAGAGGGACACATCGACCAGCTGCCTCCCGCACAACCCCAACCAGGGCGGGGATGAACCACGACCAAGGTATGTGCCCTTGGCCGGAATCAAACCCGCCACTCTGGTCCATGGGCTGATGCTCTAACCATTGAGCAACCAGCCAGGGCATTGAGTATTTCAGGAAAAAAGTCTCCAAACCATTTGATGGCCTACCCCAGTAGTTAAACCAGTGCTAGTACACTGCAAAAATACTTCACTATTGAGATGCTAACTAGGAAAGAAGAAGGGAGGTCCGATTCCAAGCTGCTCTCAGCCCTGTAACTGGTGAGGAAGACCTGGATCACCTGGGCTTTCCTACAGAGTGCACCCGACTCTCTCCTGAGGCCGTCTCTTTGAAGACCTCTGGACGTGAACACTGAAATCAACACTGCAATGGCTTCCAGGTTCCTCATGTGCCCGCAGCTGCCCCGGGGGTCACCGCAACTGCAGCCCAGACGAGAGGGCCCTACTGGCCACTGCCAGGTAAACTGAAAACTCCGGCACAGCTCAGACTGGCCCCGGCCACCAACCCCCTTTCCTGCCCGCACAGCGCACCTGGTAGAGCCACTTCCACTGGAACGGGACTGCGAATTTGAGGAAAAACGCGATGATCCTGGTGAAGTATATGTAACACACGATCTGCACGAAGACGGAAGAAACGAGAAAATCAACAGAGAAATTTGGCACCATTTTCTTCCAAAGATTTGCTTTCAAATAAACTACAAAACAGGCGACAGAACTCCCCAGGGCATGATGACACTCATAGGGCTAATGTATGTCAGGCAGAGGGACGACTGCGCTGCTAGCCACACCTCAGGGGTCTCGCCTGGCTCTCGGGGCCGTGACACTGGTGACAGCACAGCCTGGGGAGGACGAATGTCTCCGTATGGTTGCTCTCCACTCCCGAGGAACCCCTCCCTCGCCCTCACACAGACACAACCCACTCATCTCAACTCCAAAGGGTAATCTTTTCATTCCTGGGTTAGAGGAATGTTTTCCAGTAGTAACAGCAAAAAAAAAGCCACAGGGAAATACTGACTCTCAGTCTCTGCAGCAGATGCTGGGACGTCCAAGGTCCACACAGAAGAAGCACCAATAATACTAAAGACTCTGGCAAGGGAGGGCCTGCTGAGGACTGACACGCTGGTCACTTGACGGTGGCCTCCTCACTGGGACCAGGGAAAAATGTCCAAAGAGACAGTCAATGCCAAAACCACAGATGAAGGATGGTCCAGACACTTTCTTATAGGAGGCAGGAAACACACTCCAAAGACCCATACCTTACATATTCCAAGAAATTATGTTCCAAATCATTTTAAGTCAGTCCTGCCTTTGGTTCTAATACTGTATGAACTTTTCATGTTCTTCTCAGTCCTGTTTTCAGGTGTGACCCCACTTTTGTAAATGAATAAAAAATCCAGTCAGCCCTGGCCGGTTTGGCTCAGCGGTTAGAGCGTCGGCCTGCGGTCCAGAGAGACCCGGGTTCGGTTCCCGCTAAGGGCACGTACCTCGGTTGCAGTTTGTCCCTGGCCCTGGTCGGGTCGTGCGGGTGGCAGCCACTCGATTGTGTCCCTTCCCGTCGATGTTTCTCTCTCTCCCTCTCTCTTCCTCCCTCTCCCTCCCACTCTATCTAAACAAACAAAAAAAAAAGTGGAAAAATGTCCTCGGGTGAGGATAAAAAAAAAAAAATCCAGTCAAAGGAGCATCTATGCCTAGAAGAGAACCTAGAGAAATAAATACTCAACTATTAACAGCGATTAACTATGGGGGAGGAGGAAGATCAGGGTCATAAAGGGCTTTGCTGTGTTTCTATAACCCTGGCTTGTAAAAATATTGAGCATGTATTGCTTTTCTGAGTATGTAAAGCCAAATTTAAAACTCAACTTAAGCCTGGTCAGTGTGGCTCAGTGGTTGAGCGTTGACTCATGCACCAAGAGGTTGCCAGTTCGACTCCTGGTCAGGGCACATGCCCAGGTTGTGAGCCCAATCCCCAGTGTGGGGCATGCAGGAGGCAACCAATCAATGTTCTCTCTCATCGATGTTTCTATCTCTCTCCCTCTCCCTTCCTCTCTCTAAAATCAATAAAGAAAAAAAAAATTTAAACTCGACTTAAGAAGCAAGTGGACGTTTAATTCCTCACACCTGAGGACACCAGCTGCTCTGGTGGAGTGAGTCCACCTGGCCCCAGGGAGCACCCGGCCCCAGGGAGCACCAGTCCTCTGGGAGCACCCGTCCTCTGGGAGCACCCGGCCCCAGGGAGCACCAGTCCTCTGGGAGCACCCGTCCTCTGGGAGCACCCGGCCCCAGGGAGCACCCGGCCCCAGGGAGCACCAGTCCTCTGGGAGCTCATTTGCTTTACTCCTTATTTATAGACTTAGGATTTTTTACTCACCAAGACGTAATAATGTCTGAAAAGTTTCAGCTTTGCTAAGTTAATAGCAGCTAGGGAAAAGAAAGAACAAAACAAAGGCTTGTTAACTTTTCTCACTTGAGATGGCAGCATTCAGGCACCCCTCGGTCAAGGGGCCACATCTAGCACAGGAACAATGCCCAGGGCACATCTGCATTTCCAGAAACGCAACCGCTGGGCCAGGTCCCCCAGCCACAGGAGGAGTTGGGAGCTGTGGGGGCAGCAGGCGGGGCTCCAGTGCACATCAGAGTGGCCGCACTGGGCACGCTGACACCACATCACTACAAATCAGGACTCCCCGCCCAAGCTTCTGTGAACTCTTCAGCTCTGCCACTGTGGCTGACAGAGCTGCGCCCCCAACCAGGAACAGACTCAGGTGGGTCCCTGAGCCATCTGGGGGAACCTTCACTAGTTCAGGGTGCAAATTTAAATTTCACTCAGATTTTCACTAAGTGCCTGGTAACAAGCCCTTTAACTACAACCTCCCAGGCTTTGTCCTGCCTCCATGACTGCTCAAGGTCAGGGAGCCTGGATAACTAACTTCCTGCTACCGCCTAAGGCCATGAAATATTGATGACCACAGAGGGTAGGCTGGCTCCCTCCCCAATTAGCAAGCCTTTCATTCATCATAAACCTTCCTGCAAGAGGCAAATTAATTTTGCTTAATAGCATTCAATTACTGGTTGCATTTAAGAGGGGACCTGTAGGTGGTGGAGGTTGGAATTTCTTTCTGCTCCCTCTGCCACATGATTAGTGGGGGACAGGCAAGCTTAGGATCCCAACAGAAATTCCTTAAACCCTAATCATCTTCAAGGTGAACAGTATCTGCAGGAATATCTTCTAGGACACCAAACACACTGATGAGAAGATGAGAAACCCTTCCTGGGAAATCCTAACCCCCCAAACCGAGAGGCAACACATCCACACCCAGACCGCGACGGCCGCGTGCGCACGGCCCTCTGGGGACTTGGTTCAAGTCCGCAGAGCAGCAAAGGCTTTCTTATCTGGCAACCTCTCTGGCAGTCTTGTGCTTTTTAAAATTAAATCTCTCTGGCCCTGGCTGGTTTGCTCCGTGGTTAGAGCATCGGCCCGCAGACCAGAGAGTCCTGGGTTCAAATCCGGTCAAGGGCACGTACCTCAGTTGCAGTTCAGTCCCCGGCCCTGATCAGGGTTGTGCATGAGGCAACCAGTCCATGTGTCTTGCTCGCATTGATGTTTCTCCCTCCCTCCCTTCCTCTCCCCTCCCTCCCCCTCCCTCCCACTCTATCTGAAGATAAACAGAAAAATATCCTCAGGTGAGGATTTAAAGAAAAAAATATATATATTAAATTAAATCTCTCTGGTTCTCAGCCATTTTTCGTTCACTCTTGACTCTGGGCCAGGCCCCGGGATGCAGCAGTGGCCACAGCAACGTGGCCTTTGCTGGGGGGGGGGGGGGGCTGCTGTTCCTCAGGAAAGAGTCCCTGAACCCCGAGCTACACTCTAGTACTCAGTGAACAGGGAGCCCCTGGTGAGCGTGACATGGACAGGCACCGTCCTTGGCGAGGAGAGCTGGGTAACTGCGTTCTGCAGACTCCCAGCTTCGCTCACTGGTAGGAACAAGCGCTCTTTTTGTTTCTGTGCGTGCTCCTGCTCTGACCGGCAGCGGTCCACGAAACACGGCTCACACCACAGCCTGCCCACACACCAGCCAGCCTCCGGGCGGCCCGCGCCAACCAGCAGATGGTTCTTGACCGAGAACACGCCATTCTCTTTGTGAAGAACTAGGAACAGACCAACAACTAGACCATTTAAATGACAAAAATGCCTTAAGTCTCTTCAGAATTGTGTTGTTGAGATAAACCCCGACGGAGGAAACGCCTGCCCTGGGAGGTCCAGCGAGACCCGTCAGCAGGGCAGAGGGGGCACAGGCATGGCCGCCGGGGCCACTCTGGGGAACGCGTCCAGACCAGGGGCGGGGTGAAAGAGGGGACTCCGAGGCGGCGGTGTCTAAGCAGAGGCCTGCGAGGGGCTCGGTGGGGAGCGAGAGTGGTGAGGCCAGGTGGAGTGCGCTCCGGAAGGTCAGCGCCGAGGCTCACAGGTGACCAGCATCACGCACTCACGCACGGGGACCAGAGAAGCTCAGTGCACCCAGACGTGGAGAGGCTGGGGGAGGCTGGGGAGCAGGGTTGGGCCGAGGGGATGCCAAGGGCCCCAGAGAGCCCCTAAAGGGTCTGAGGCAGGGCAGTGCCTTGATCACATCTACATTAAGATGCAATCTCTCTGGAGGAAGGACGGAGAGAATCAAAAGAGAGCCCAGCTGAGGCCGAAGCCCTTGGATTCGTGGAGTCCCTCTACTTACAGTGGTCCTCAACCTTCCTGATGCCGTGACCCTTTAATACAGTTCCTGATGTGGTCACCCCCAGCCATACAATTATTTTTGTTGCTACTTCATAACTGTAATTTTGCTACTGTTATGTCTTCGGTGACCCCTGTGAAAGGGTCGTTCGACCCCCAAAGGGGCTGTGACCCAGGTGGAGAAGCGCTGCACAAGGTACGAGGCACTTCTCAGTGCACAGTGGTGGATGGGCCAGCCAGTGAGCCAGGCTATTCCCGCCCTGCTGGTGGGCTGGGGGAGATGGAAAGACAAGGGGATGACACTGAGGACCAGAGAGATGCTTTGGGCAAAGCCTGATGGGTCTCCCCGCTTTCTCAGGGAAGGAAAGCAGGGGTGGGGGAGGGTGACTGAGAAAGCAGAGGGGCTCCAACCAGGTGGGCAGTGAGCGGGAGTGAGCGGGAGTGAGCGGGAGGCGCTGTCCTAACATCTCCCGGGCGTCACGCCTCCACCACGTCACCTGCAGCCCGTCACCTGCAGCCCGTCACCTGCAGCCCGACGTGAACCGCTCCGGCAATGAGCCTGCACACCCACACCTGGCCCCCAGAAGCAGCAGCACGGGCACTCAGCTCATGCCATCCAGGACACATGCTGGGACTGACAAAGGACCTTGGGAACAACCAGTGTTGTCCTTAAGAAATGCAGCCACAACAACAGAGCTCGAGGTTGTTCCCAAACCCACCCGTTGACAGACAGCATAGCTAGTCATGTGCAAGACGTCTGCTCTGGCCGGTTTGGCTCTGCGGTTGGAATGTCGGCCCTTGGACCAAAGGGTGGCAAGGTTCAATTCCCAGTGTACCTGGGTGGCGGGTCTGATCCCTGGCTGTGCAGGAGGCAACCAATCAATGTGTCTCTCTCCCTCCCTCCCTCCCTTCCACTCCTCTCTAAAAAAATCAATGGAAAAATATCCTCAGGTGAGGATTAACGACAACAACAAAATGACATTTGTTTATGAGACAACGGCAGTGGGATCAGGCTCCTGGGTCCTCCATGGGTGTCTAGTCACAGCTGAGGCAGTGAAGGCAGGGAGGAAGCTTATTTATTGTAGTAAAAAACAGGAGTTGGTAACAGTGCAGGCCCTGTACACCTGAACATCTTGGGTTCAAATTCCAACTCTGCTGCTTCCTGGCTGTGTGACTTCAGGTAAGTCTCCTAACCCCCTGAGTCTGTTTCTTCATCTGTAAACAAGAATAACAGCACCTACCACTGGGTTGTTGGGGCCGCGCACAGTGAGCACCTGATGATTGGCTGACGTTATAGTATCAGGACTGTTCTGAAATTGCATCATATCAACCAAACACCGAATGTGGCACATTCTGTGTCACATTGGCTGCCACCTCTGGCACAAATCCAGACTCTAGTAGTAAACGGGAACAAGTGGTGACCTGGGGACTGCCAGAGGGCCCTGGGCTCTCCGGGATGCAGTGCTGCCACGCGCACAGGATGATGAGTCAGCCTGCTGCACCAGGATGAACACCGCTGGGCACAGGAAACCTCACCAGCAGAATGCTCTGAGCAGTGATGCAGCAGGAAGCAGCCTGGAATCCCAAACCTCCCCGTTTTCTTCTAAAAAAGCTTTCCCTGGGGTTAAGAATGCTAACAGCTTGCTGTTTGCTGGACCACAGCAGGCTGGGCCCCGGGGACTATAAGACTCACCAAGTCTGGGCTGGCTATTTCTGACCCCACCACGAGAACAGCAAATATGGTAAAAGAATGAGCATGGTGAGAAGAAAAATGCCTTGGCCAGGAGCCAGGAGACCTAAATTCCATCCCCGGCACCATCATAACTCAGGGTGCAGAGCTGGGCTGGCACATCCTTCTCAGGGCATTGGTCTCCTCTTTTGGAGTTTCTTTATGCAATGCTGACAGCGAGAGCACCGGATCACCCAGAGAGCTCCACGCAGTGTGGATGCCCGGGCTGCCCGAGTCTTCAGCATTCTGGAAAACCTCCCGGGGAAGGGGAGGAGAGACTGGGGCAGGGAGGAGCATGTGCACCTGCTTCAGGAGCTCCTACAGGCTGGCCTGCTGTGGGATCCCTCTTCCTCTCATTCACTCTCAAAATGAAATAAATCGATAAAAGGCCAGGTCTCTGGATTTTGGCCCACACTTTCTACGGACGAGAACAGAACAAGTGCCCACGGAGGCAGAAGTTCCCATCCCTTTCAACTGCCCAACAAGCTAGTCCTGTCTGTGACCAGCAGTGAAGAGCAAACACAACCCGCCCAGGGGAGGCACCGCCCCTTCCCTAGACCTCTGCCTTTCCCTTGAAGCCACAGAGCAGCCAGCTAAGCAGGCTGGCAAGACGAGAGCCCGTCGTCTGCTACCTCCCCAGCACAGCCCTGGATGGTGCTGGAACCGCGACAATAACAAGAATAGCAGCGCTGGTCCTCACCACCTCCTGAGTGCTACCCATGTGCCAGGCACCGGGCTGGTCACCGTCCAGGCTTCATATCGTGTAATCCTCACAAGAATCTCTAAGAAGGAGGGTGTTATTACCACCACCTCACAGGTGACGGACTTAGGCCTGGAGGTTAGGAAATTACCAAGGTCACACAGCTAATAAGTGGAGAAGCCAGTACTCAAACCCAAGTTCAACTCCCTCCAAGGACCAAGCTCTCAATGCCCATACTTTGCACTAGAGAAAGGCAAGTCACAGCTCTGTAACCCACTGGTCGCTCAGAGAGACTCAATTAGGGCTCAGAATGCCAGGCAATGCCAGGAGCTGCCAGCAATCCATCTTGAGGAGTTAATCCTAACTGATTTATGGGACACAGAGCAAAGGCCCACAGCAGCCAGTTAAAGGGTAAAAAATTTCCAAAACAATCCTCCCCTGGTGTGAGGAAAGCCTCGAGGCCCTGAACATTCCCACCGACCCATCACCCTTTCCTGCTTCCTCCCTGCTGCGCTGCAGAGGGACTGAGAGCCAGACAGGAAAATGGAAGAAATAAGGGTGCAGGCGCAGCCGGAATGGCACCACTTGCGCTGGCTCCCTCTACAGCTCAGCACTCCCCTCTGCCGAGGCCCCGGGCTTGAGCACACCGGGCAGCTTCCCCGTGCTCAGCGTCAAGCACAGGCCTGAAAGCTGATCTGGGACCACACTGGTCCAAAAGTGTCCATTCTGGAGTGTGATTAGCCTAAGGGGTGCCACCTGGCCTCCACTAAGAGGAGATCCCACTAGTCCACCTCACAAAGACAGAGTCCACAGGAAGTACATGAAAGGCTGTGATGCCCTGGCCAGTGTGGCTCAGTTGGTTGGAACGTTGTCCCGTATACCAAAAGGTCGCAGGTTTAATCTCACCTGATCAGGGCACATACCTGTTTCAGTTTCAATCCCCACTTTCTCTCTCTTTCTCCCTCCCTCTCTCTCTGAAATCAATCAAACGTATCCTTGGGTGAGGATTAAAAGAAAGAAAGGAAGAGGCTATGATAAGATAAGAACTAGGTAGAGAATAAAATTTCTTGATTTTTCAACTGTTGTCACGTGCGAAGTGGTTCAAATACATTTCCAATATACATTTCAAACAATGACCCAGGAGTGATCTAAAGTCATCAAATTGAACAGTAAAGGGCCTTGCATCTCACTGTAAGAAAAATATCTTAGCCCTGGCCAATTTGGCTCAGCGGTTGGAGCATCAGTCTGCAGACCAGAGAGTCCCGGGTTCGGTTCCACTAGGGGCACGTACCAAAAAAGAAAAGTATCTTAAATAAGTAATAAATGCATCAAAGAAAGAGGCAAAAATAGCCCGAGAGTGGCTGATACCACACCATACTAGGAAAGACTAACTCAATAACAGTTCTGTAGTCAAATCTAGTAAGTTCCACCAGGCCGGTGTGGCTCAGTGGTTGAGCGTGGACCCATACACCAAGAGGCAGCCGGTTCAATTCCTGGTCAGGGCACATGCCCAGGTTGTGGGCCCAATCCCCAGTGGGAGACTTGCAGGAGGCAGCCAATTGATATTTCTATCTCTCTCTCCCTCTCCCTTACTAAGTTAATAAAGAAAAAAAAATTTTTTTTTTTTTTTATCCTCACCCGAGGATATTTTTCCATTTTTTGTACAGATAGAGTGGGAGGGAGAGAGAAAGAGAAACATCAACATGAAGGGACACATCGAGTGGCTGCCACCCGCACGACCAACCAGGGCCGGGGACAAACTGCAACCGAAGTACGTGCCCTTAGCGGGAACCGAACCCGGGTCTCTCCAGACCGCAGGCCGACGCTCTAACCGCTGAGCCAAACTGGCCAGGGCAAGAAAAAATATTTTTTAAAAAGTCTACTAAGTTCCTGCCTCTTACCTTTACCTCCCTTCTGCTCTAGAACCCCACCAAAGGCCCTGCTGGAGGAGGGGCCCTAAGGGCCCACGCCCATCTGTCTCTGCGCAGCCGCAGTGCTGGGAGCAGAGGCTGCCCCACCGCACAGTGGGGCTGAGCTGCGGAACACACTGCTCCCAGCAGTCCACCACACACATTCGGTCAGCAACAGGCTGGGCCAGGAAGTTCAGACGTGCTGTTGTTTGAGGAGGCAGCCTGTTCAAGAGCAGACGCTTCTCAGTAAGACAACCTGACCTCCCTGGATACTGGAGTAATTAACCTAGAAGAATTGGTTTCAACAGTCTCCCAAGACTTGCAGAAAGTGAACGCATGCTAACACCACCAGGCACAAGAACTATGCCAAACCTGGGGAGGGCATGCCAACCCAGACTGCTGATTAGGAACACTGGGGGCTGAGGCCCCCACGGTAGTTAGTTCCTAATGTGTTGTGTTTTTTTTAATCCTCACCCAAGGATATATCTTCAGATAGAGTGGAGGAAGGGAGAAAGAGGGAGGGAAACATTGATGTGAGAGGGACACATCGACAGGCTGCTTCCCGCACGACCCCACCAAGGGCTGGGGATGAACCGCAGCCAAGGTACATGCCCTTGACCGGAATCGAACCCCGGGCTCATCGGTCTGTGGGCCGACACTCTAACTCAGATCTGTCAGTATCAGCCCTGCTCCCATAGAAGCCTTTTCAGAACTGAAAGTTCTCGAGCTTGCAGTGGTGGATATAACTTTTCTTAAATGAAAAATTGTGCTCTCAAATGAGAATTAGGTCACTGGTAGCAAATGCTTGTAGTTGTTTTCCTGCAGGGACATGCTCACTTTGTTCCTTTTCAAGAAAATGTCAAATCCTCTTGCAGTTCATCAACATGCCGACTGGGTGTTCGCGCTCTTGTGAGAGATGTGCCTCCCTCAAACCTGTTACAGCATCGGCACACTACCCGTCTGATACAAAACAATGTCTGCCAAAAGCCAAGTCCAAGCAAGTCACCACAATTTGACTGTCATCATTCTTTCAGATATAGATGATGTCCCAAGAGGAAAGTGGCCAGTTGAGCTGGCAACTCAGACAACTGGCATGTCTCCCTGAGAGCGCTCACGCTGGGCGCCCGCGACGTGCTCTCTGCACACTGCCCGCTCATCGCACAGAGGGTGAAGTCACGGCCGTGCAGTTTCCACCGTTTCATCAAGGCCACTCTCGAAACGAGTCCTTTTCACCCCCTGCAAGGAGGGGCAACGAAGGACATAATGGCCACTGACACACGTGGGTGCCACTGCTCTGAACCACGCTAAGGTGCCAGCTCTTTTACCCACTTCTGCTTTTACACTGGTGCAAATGTCAAAAAAGGCTGAGTGTGTCTTATTAAAAAATAGTTTGAGCCTGAAGACCCTCTTGAGAACTGCTGCCCTGACAAATCCTTACGGCCACAGCAGCTCGGCATGAAGCCGTTCCGCCATAAACCCTACAACTAGCCGATTGCCACTAGCTTACATGCTTTGGAAGCTCACTCACATAAAGGCTAAAATTCCTCAGAATCAGGCCTCTAAAATTTCTGCAGACACATAATAAAAGCCAGATAATCAGGAGCAGAAACAGTGAATTAAATGTACAGCGTATGTCCCCAAGCCAGTCTTCGAAGGCAACAACACTGGAGAAAGAGCAGCAGGCGGGACGCAGGCTGGAGGCAGGATAACCCTGGCAGGCGACAGCGGGACCACAGCTAGGTGTGCCTGTGCAAGACTCAATTACGCCTCCTCCCAGAGGACACAGCGCAGTGACTCTAAGAACGGATCTGACAGACGGCTGTGTGACAAAAGAGACAAAGATACAGCTTAAGGACAGTGGGCAGCTTCGTCCTTAAAGTTTCCCTCAGGTTCACTCAATCAAAAGGAATCCAGACACAAAGAAGCAAACAGAACCCAAACACCCCTCGGAAAGCCGCGTGCAGCCCTGGACACAGGAGAACTACACACGGCGTCTCCCCCACTTGCAGCCAGTCATCCTGCACTGCACCCACACTGAGTCTTAAGCCCAGGTCAGTGTCAAGGTCACACGCTGGGTCTGCGGAATAATGAGCCTGAGAACAGGCTCCATGCAGCAAACTGCTTCTGAATCCAGGAGGCATTACTGCCCATGGCCCTCACTGTGCAGCTGCCTCGAGGACAGGATGGAACCTCAGGAGGGTGAACTGAGGAGCAGAGGACCAACCACAATTCCCGGAACCAGCGGTGGGTCAGCCTGGGGCTCACTCCAGCTTCCTCGTACCACCTTGCCTCTGCCTGGAGTGGACGATCAAGGCACCGCCACGTTGCACCACACCCGAGGCTGGCTTCCCAGCACTGGGGGTGGGGTGGGAATAGGGGTGTGCTGGTCTTGCAAGTTCTCTGCAGGGCAGACTTCAGCTTTGGGAACAGGCTGCCCACACTCTGGAAGTGTCACAAGCATAAGCATTTTTCAAAGTATGGGCTGAAATATGCATTTGTGTATTAGCTTAAATGCATCCCATGGCCTAAATCAACTCTGAAAAAACACGAATCAAGAAGACACCCCTCGCTCGGCCAGTGTGGCTCAGTGGTTGAGCATCAACCCATGCACCAAGAGGTCGCCGGTTCAATTCCCGGTCAGGGCACATGCCCAGGTTGTGGGCCAAATCCCTAGTGGGGGACATGCAGGAGGCAGCCAACCGATGTTCTCACTCATCGATGTCAAATCAATAAAGGGGAAAAAAAAAGAAGACACCCCTATTCTAATCTACTCTGTCTCCCTTTCAAAGGTTTCATGATATTTGCTGATTAGATGTGGGTGCTTTCTTAACAGTTTGCCATCCTGAGAACAGTGAAGGAGAGCCCTGCCTTGTGTGACGTCAGTTCCATATTCGCTCTCTGCTGTCACCTGGTGGAACAAAGGAGGAACTGCCCCATGTGCCCCAGGTGATACAAAAGCCTGCCTATGCATCAAGTTTCTTTTTACTACAGCTGCTGGGGAACAATTAGATCCACCCTGGGCTTCACCTGCTGTGCTATCGACCCTGCCAGAGGTTTGGTAAGTCCTCAGTCATGACCAACCTCTCATGGGATAAATGGTCACAGAGACAGTTATCCCCAAACCCTCTGAAGGCAAGGTGGCAAAGGAAGAGACAGAGGAACCAGAATGATGGAGTGAGGAAGGACCAGAGGAACTCATGAAGAGGGAAGGATGAAGCCGATAAAAAAAAGTACAGATTAAATTTATCAACCAGAAAACACTGCCCTTGGGATTCTCGAACATTTTCTGCCACTGTCAGAAAACAAATCCAAAAATATTTAAATGTATAAAGACAAAAAAGTAAAATGTCTCATCTCAATATAATGAATTAGAGAAGACCTATTCATTAAGTCACTAAAATAACAAATGCATCTTATAATGTGCATTGATGAAGACCAAAAAAAACAAAAAAACACCCAAAAATATCCCCAAACTATTATTCCCAGAAGATAAGTGTTTATTTTCTTCTACTTTGGAAATTTTCTGTTTGCAACAAGGTGCTTTATTTAAATTCTAATTTGTGTTTTATGTTCTGCAGTTTTCCTTTACCCTATTTCCAGGAGCCAGGAGGGCTCTCTGAGTTCCGTGGCTTGGAGAAAGGCTGAGCCAGGCTATAATCAGATTTCTGGGGTGGGCCTTGGGAGACAGGACTCGGCACTGTCGGGGGCTCCCAGCCTAGGCAGGACCTTTACATACCAGGCTGCCCCAGCAAGAGCATGACATGCCGGACAGCAGGCATCTCCACAGCAACCACTGTGGCTCAAACCAGAAATAACCCGAATGCTGTGTTCTAGAAACGCCAGGAGCTTGCCCAACACTGGAGTGAAGCCTTGAAGTTGGGTTTAATTCACTTTAAAGAAAATAATGTGACATTAATTGCATAGCAAGGATGAAATAAAATTGGTTATCTATTACCTGTTTTCCAAATTTTCTAAACTGAATCCACATTACTTTTTAATCAGAAAACAGAGAAACAAAAATCACATTTAACAACGACAAATGAACACCCTGCTCCAAGAACACTACTATCAGCACTGTGTTGATTTCATGGATCCAGAGGCAGCCCGGACTTGCAGAGCACTGTTCCCGGCCCCAGTGGTCTGAACCCCTCAATGCCAGGACAGCCTGCAGTCATGGGCACTACTCCGATAAGCCCGGAACACACAAAACATTCCTTCTATTCTGACTTAGAAGGTATGGTTGGAAAATCAAGAAGATGCAAAAGGGCTTTTTGGCACAACCATTTAAAAATCACGTTTTAAAGGTTCTTTCCGGCAGCAGGCTCATAAATTAATACCAACACATCTATTTTGAAAGCGTGTTAAATCAGCAGGGACGGATGTTTTACAGAGCCGTCCCAATCCATAAAACCTCCTGTTCTCACAGTGAAGTGTTACCTGGTCCATCCAAGACAAGATTTTCTCTTTCTGACTCAGTTTTAACAAGGTGAAAATCACGCTTATGAGTGGAAATGACACGAATCATCTTATAACAAACGGCAATCACCCCCAAGCCTCCTTATACAACAGGTCTCTATGCTGTTCACCACCTTCTTCTTCACCAAACAATGCCCTGCTGCTTTTACAAAGCCCCCAGCTGCCCCCAGCTGGGACACCCAGCCTGCTCCTGCCCCTCTTCCTCCACCTGCCAGGTGAGCCAAGCACGTGGCTTCAGGGAAGGCCGAGCAGCACAGGAGCACCAGGGAACTTGCCTTTTCCATCTGTTGCCGATGCTTCTTGTAAATGCCTGATTGACCTACAAATAAACATTTGGAGAACAAAAGGTCAGCTAAGAAATTTGTACTCTTATTTCCAGGGCTAGTAACTTGAGGCCTTGAATCCCTCAATTATAAACTTAAAGGGTTAAACTAGATAATTTCAGACATTCTCCCCAACCGTATGATCTCTGATAATTAATACTTCCCCATGTATGGTGCTCAAGCCCAAGAATTAAAGATGCCCTCTGCTGACCAAAAACAGTCTGGCAGAGGCCTGGGCATGAGGAGAAAACAAAACATTCCTGATCTCTCTACCTACTCTCTCATTCCTACAACTACCCCCCATCCCCCACCCAAAACTAAGAGCATCACTGAGTTCACTTGCTCCCTGGAGACAATGGACCCCATAAGGTAGCCACAGGCCAACTTCTATAGTGTAGGTCTAGTGTTATGGGTGGAAGTGAGGTATCCCTTTCTTCAATGAGTGCTTGGGGTGGGGTCCTTATGATATCTTGAGGAAAAGGCTCTTCTGAGATTCGCAAGGGAGGATGAGTGACTTTTATTTGAGTGGAATTACATCCTTGGGTTTCCAAAGTCCCGTTTCCCTTCATGCAGCCGTAGAAGATGTGCAGCTGGGGATTTAGCGGAGCTAGAAGCCAAGCCAGCATCCAGAATTCCCGTTCCATGTGGGAGCTAGGTTCGGTTTAGCATCAGGCTAGTTGCAGTCCATTGTGCAGGGTTCACAGGCTGTGAGCCATGTGGGTGAAAGCAGGGGTGTGAGAGCCCTGCAAGCCAGGAGTCCCAGGAGTCCCCAAAACACGAGAGCACAAAGCTCTACCCAAGAAAGCAATGAGTGCAAGAGAGCAAACTCCTTTGTTTATGTGATTAAATATCTCAAATTTTCCTGGGCTTGCAGTGGCCACGCCTACTCTGGCCAACGACCAGTTTGTTTCCAGGTGTGACTGACAGGCAAGTACCTTCCCTATGTCACCCAGACTTTACTGGACATGCATCTGTTCTTCCCCTAACCAGACCCTTCTTCCAACGACCTGTGGGGCACAGACCAGTGGCTTTCTGAGGAGCGTTAAACTGCAGCTTCCTGGCAAAGCTGCACAAATGACACGCCTGTACTATTTGGCCTTCCCCTTGCTCCTTTCCAGTTATTGATAGCTGGATTAGTTGCAACAGTATCATTAGGAACTGTGAAGACATGGCTTCGTATAAACACAACCTTTCATTGACTAGAGATTTACAACTTGGCTGAAAAATGCAGGCCTCCAGGGAGTCTTTTTTTTTGGCTGGGACGTGTGGGTAACTAATGACCGTCATTACGGTTTAGGCAGGAGAACGTTAATATGATTAAAGAAGCTGCAGATCAGAGTTGTAGGCAGAGTTCAAAGGCACCATGGCAAAGACCGTCTTGAAGGAGGAGCACAGCACAGGCAGCGATGGGGCAGGGGAGAGAGCCAGACCTGGGCCAGAGTCCTAACAGGTCCACCACTCTCCACTTGACCCTGAATGAGTCTTTTCTCTTAAAACCCTCATGGTATGCCCACCTGTGAGAACTGACCAGAACAGCATGTGAAAGTAAGTAGCACCGAATTAAAAAGGTGGCTGAATTGGAATCCTTTTTTTTGATATAGTAAGAGTTTATAATTAGGATGCTCAAAAATGAATGATTTGAGACTTAGTATTTAAAAATGAATGTTCAGGCCCGGCCCCTGTGGCTCAGTGGTTGAGTGTTGGCCCATGCATCAAGAGGTCGCCGATTCAATTCCTGGTCAGGGCACATGCCCAGGATGTAGGCCCGATCCCCAGTAGGGGGTATGCAGGAAGGGGCCAATCAATGTTCTCTCTCATTGATGTTTCTATCTCTCCCTCCCCCTTTCTCTCTCTCTCTAAAAAGCAATAAATAAATTAAAAATAAAAATGAATGTTCTTACGTAACAAAAATGAAACGTAAACAAATATATTAGACAATAGTTATAGTAAAGAATATGCTGTAAGCCCTGGCTGGTTTGGCTCAGAGATTAAAGTGTCAGCTTGTGGACCAATGAGTCATGGGTTCAATTCCGGTCAAGGGCACATACCTTGATTGCGATTCATCCCCGGCCCTGCTTGGGGTCGTACGGGAGGCAGCCACTCAATGTGTCCCTTTCATGTTGATGTTTCTCTCTTTCTCTCTCTCTCTCCCTCTCTCTCCCTCCCACTCTATCTGAATAAAAATGGAAAAATGTCCTCAGGTGAGGATTGAAAAAAAAAGAATATGCTGTAAGAATGGGAGTAAAAGCTATTTGGTTCCCCGTGGTACACCAACTCAGAAGATTTTAGTTATAAACAAGAGGATGATGCAATTTCTGACGTAATTAAAACTGGGTAAACCACAACAGGTGTGTTCCTCAAATAGTTTGCCAAGTATCTGTCCATGTCTATTACAGCTGAGCAAATGAGCGAGCACAAATAGTTATATCCTTAATATGTACATTGTTAAGAGGTCGATGTCTTCTCATTTACTGTAACTTCTCCAATTCATCTAGTCTCCACACTAGCTATTACCTTTCTAAATACCGTGCATTCCATGTCCAAATGTGGTGCTTCTTAAATTGCTTCTCTAGTACTTGATTTTTCTCATTTTATGGCAATTTTCAGAATAGTTACCTTGAAGAAGGTTGCCATGTGGCATCTGCTTGTTAGTGTTGCAATTAACGAGTGATAGGCAGTGGCTATCTGTAGCTCTGTAGCATACCTGGCTCTCCCCAAACCCCGCTGACCCTTCCACTTTGCTAAGTGGCAGGTGTGAGTAAAGTCTTACAATAAGATGCTCTTTCTTCCTTCTTTAAACTTTTATATGTTTATTTGAGCCAAACTGATGATATATGCTGGAGAACATGATCTCAAGTGCTCCCAGAATGCTTGCCATCTGAAGACAATGCTGATCACCTTGTCACACATGCCTGAGTTAACTCATTTGTGGGCAGGATGCAAAGAGGTTGTAGAGATTAAAAATCTCATTTGTACTCTCTTCTCTGCTGAACTGATACATGTACACACGTGACGTATGATGGAATGAGGGTTAAGAATGAATCTAGCCCAGCTAGTGTGGCTCAGTGGATTGAATGTCATCCCATGGACTGAGAGGTCCCGGTTCAATCCCAGTCAGGGCACATGCCTGGGATGCAGGCTCAATCCCCAGTAGGGGGCGTGCAGGAGGCAACCAACTGATGTTTCTCTCTCACATGGATGTTTCTATCTCTCCCCTCCTCTCTCTCTAAAAAGTCAATAAAAACATATTTTTAAAAAAGAGTGAATCTAATTGGCTGAACGAGGACTACACTCCATTGGCACCATTTTCTAAATAATTAGAATAAGTAAATGACCTATAAACCCAGGATCCTAAAAAATATTAACTTAAGTGCATGGAGATTTGCAATGTGGAACACCTCACTTCTAATAGAAAGCAAGTAAATCTACTTTTTAAAGTTTCTTCCAAAAGAATTAACCGCTTTCAAGTAGCTACGGAACTAGATCATTGTAAGGGAATGTTTTATTTTTGCTCATCTTTTCCCCACTACTTGCTTCCCATTGAACCAAGAACTTCCTGTACTATGCATGAGACTGAATGAGGAGACTTTCTCTCATCAAGCACTGACTTGGCACTGGTACTTCTTAGCAAGCCATGCATGCAAAGTCTGCCATTTCCTGGAGTAAAGGAACCCACTCTGAAGAGGTCTAGACTGTTCATGTGCTGAGAGCTAGCATTAGTTTCACATTAAGGCACTTCTTCCTTATCATCTACCTTGGCGAGAAAAGCTCTTTTATGGGATTTCTTCAACTCCCTTCCCGCCAAATCTGTGCAGCTATTTTACATTGCTGCTAAGCTCTTATTATCAGACACTTCTCTATTGTCCAGCCCACACTAAAAGCCAGCCGTGGTATCCAACCAGCTCCATCAGAATCCACTGGGGAATCTGACAAGACACAGAAGCCAAAGTCCTGCCCTGGAGACTGATCCATGTCAGTCTGGGACCCAGGAGGCTGTATTTTTTACAGATGCCCCGTGATTCCCAGTTTGGGAATGGCTAGCACAGACAAGCCTTGTGGTGTGCCCGTGGCCCCCCTCCCCGCGGGTACTCACCACACCACTGGGAAGAGGATGGCCCCACAGCACAGCAGGTCCACCAGAAACAGAGAATCCTTCCACAAGGCGTACTCAGTTGTCCCCTCCTCGGTGGACTCTATGATGATGTAGGCCACATTGGCCAGGACCTAGAGGACAGAGAAGTCGGTAAGGCCTCAAAGCATGGGTAGATTTCCACAACAGCAGCCCCAGAAAGGGGTGGGCACCTGGGCCTAGAGGCCCCAACCTATGGCCACAGCAGTGCTCCCACGTGCTCGCTCTCCCACCATGCAGTCTGGCTGCTCCGACCAACAGAGTCACGTGGGAGGGACGCTATGTGATGTCCACGGAAGTGCTCCCACGTGCTCGCTCTCCCACTATGCAGTCTGGCTGCTCCGACCAACAGAGTCACGTGGGAGGGATGCTATGTGATGTCCACGGAAGTGCTCCCACATGCTCGCTCTCCCACCATGCAGTCTGGCTGCTCCGACCAACAGAGTCACGTGGGAGGGACGCTATGTGATGTCCACAGCAGGTCATACAAAGGGCACGGCTTCTGCCTGGCTCCCTGTCTCAAGAAACACCTGCAGAGCCCAGGGTCTTCTTGTAAGACGTCTGCCTGCCCTGAAGCTGCTATGCTGGGGAGACCAGGCAGAGATACAGGAAGATGCCTGAGCCCCAGCTGTCCCCAGTCCATATGATCGAGTCACTCAGCCCAGAGAAAGAGGCAAGTAGAGACTTCAAGAGGACCCAGCCCTGGCCACTGTCTGACTGTAATTGCAGGGGACAGCAAGTCAGACCTACCCGGTTAAGCCACTACCGACTACTGACCTACAGAAAACTCAAGAGAGAATAAATGATGGTTAAGTCACCAAGTTTACGTGTGGTTTATTGTACAGCTACAGCTAACCAGGACACCTGGCTTCTCGGGCACCCTAGGCTCAACAGGCACCCAGGTGCTGCACCCGACTTCCTGTTTAGCCACACTGCCCAGATTCCTCAGGCCCAAGGTCTCTCTGCGTGGGAACCTGGGATTCTCAGTGACAGTAACTCTTCTCAGTGCCAGATGGTGTCATCAGAGATCAGAGCGGCAAGAATGGCTGAGGGGCAGAGGAGCCCCGTCGCTCCCCCCAGGAATAACTCCCGTCCAGGTCCTCTGCGTGGGACACAGCTCAGTCCTTCCCCAGGAAGTTCTGCTGCGTCCATGCTCTGCCTCTATTTCCAGTTAAGGCTCTGTCTTGTGTGTTCAGTGCTGTTATTAAGCTCTTAGCATGTTGCGAAAAGTCCTACAGCTGGTGAAACTGAGACAGCAACACCTGAAAACCTGTGATGCTCTTCAGCCTATGGGCAACCATCGGAGACAGTCCTCTGAAGACCACCGCTAGGTGCGGACGAACAGAGAATCCCTCCACCACGGTCCCAAACACTCTGCTTGACTTGCTGTCTGCAATGGTCATTTTCCACTTTAACAAAGAATGCAGAATCTGCCCTGGCCGGTTTGGCTCAGCGGTTAGAGCGTCGGCCTGCGGTCCTGAGAGACCCGGGTTCGGTCCCCGCTAAGGGCATGTACCTCGGTTGCAGTTTGTCCCCGGCCCTGGTCGGTTGTGCGGGTGGCAGCCACTCGATGTGTCCCTTTCACATCGATGTTTCTCTCTCTCTCTCTCTGTTCCTCTCTCTCCCTCCCACTCTACCTGAACAAAAAGTGGAAAAATGTCCTCTGGTGAGGATAAAAAAAAAAAAAAGAATGCAGAATCTGTTGTGCTATTATTGGGAAGTCTCCAAGTGCAGTTTCTCTTTCTGTCTAGGACTTACCAGTTAAATCATCACAGAAGCCACACTTCGTTTAACACTAATGCAAACATGATTCTGAAATTTCAGTCTTCCACTGACACCCAGTGTCTGGTTCCTCCCGAGCCGGTCTGGCCCCCGCGCCTGCCCCGGGCTCTGTCTGCAAAGACGGGGTGGAGAGCAGCTTTCACAGCTTGCATCCCCAGTGGCACCTTGTCCTCGGTTCCTCTCCTCGAGCTGCGGTGTGCACCAGCCGGCAACAACGCTCCGGAGACCATTTCTCCAGCCCTCACTCCTCCTCAGACATGTGTAGTGGCCCCTCATGGCCAAAAAGAACAGCTTTAACTTTTCAGGTTGATGTTCAGGCCTTCCCAGACTAGCCCCTAGGTTTAAATCAGCATAACTCCCGTAGGTTTACTTGCTAAATGCCGTTTCCTGCCCTGGCCAGTTTGGCTCAGCGGTTAGAGCGTCAGCCTGCGGTCCGGAGAGACCCGGGTTCGGTTCCCGCTAAGGGCACGTACTTTGGTTGCAGTTTGTCCCCGGCCTTGGTTGGTCGTGCGGGTGGCAGCCACTCGATGTGTCCCTTCACGTCGATGTTTCTCTCTCTCTCTCCCTTCCTCTCCCTCCCTCCCACTCTATCTGTACAAAAAAATGGAAAAAATATCCTCGGGTGAGGATTAAAAAAAAAAATAAAATAAATAAATAAATAAATAAATAAATAAATAAATAAATAAATAAATGCCGTTTCCTGGGAGGGACCTGCAGGTAACCCTGTGTGCTGCTCCTCGGGAGGAACAAACACAGACAGCGGTGGGGAGGCTGAGCCGGCCCCAGCAGTTTAGGCCGGAGGAGGCTCGCACAGAAGGGGCGGGAACAGTGCTCGAGGGAAGGGACACAGGGAGCAGTGTGGCGGAGCAGGAAGAGGCCCAGGCCCAGCCTTCGTGAGCTCTAGACCCTGGCCGGTGAAGTGGCCCTGGTGGCTCAGCAGCCAGGACCTGGCCAGCAGCTCCTCAGCAACTCTGTCCACTAGACAGCAGCTCCCATGTTTCTGCTCTTCCTCTTTTGCCCGTCACCTTTGTCATCTTTCTTTCCTTCAGTGTCTAGGCAAGGCACACCTACACACAAAGCCTCCCCGAGCAGTCGAATTGGGTGACTAGTCTTCCCTTGGAAACCTTCAGCAACTGGCCTGTACTATCTGTTTGGCGGAAACATGTACCCACGGCCAATCCACCATCGCCGGAGCTGAGCGGGCTGATCTGGGCGTCCTGAGAGCTATCCTCTCCCTCCCCGCACCTGCCACATTTTCACTGTGCTCTGAAACGAGTTCAGGTGACGAGAACTTGATGGAACAGATGCGCTTCGGTCGAGCAGAGTACTTGTGCGTTCCTGCCAAGACCGCTGTTTACCACGAGCTCTTTCTGTCCTGGTGCTGCCTCCGGTAAGACTGCTATGCATCGTAAGACAAAATTCCTCCCCTGAAGCTGGCCTCGGCACAGGGCCCCAAACACAGGGAGACTAATAAATGTCTGCCCTGAGGGCTACTTAATATTCTACCTTGTGGGAACTCACTGGTGTCATTCACAGTTTTAAAACACTATGTTAACAAAATCGCTATGTACTTGAGCTTCTCTGCTAAGAGGACCATTTGGTCACAGGGCACACAGGTGCAGAAGAGAAGAGAAGGCAGTACGTGCCCCCAGCTTCCCAGCAGCAGTGCAGGTGTCCACATGACCGTTTACAGATGACTGACAGTCAAACATCTCCCAGTGCAATGACCTGAGGCCTAGGCCTGCCAGAATTCAGAAACAGAATCCCCAATTGCAAAAGCTGGGTTTTCTGGGTGGGCCGGGCCCCTCCTCCCAGACAGGCCTGGAGCTGCTAAGTGCTGAGACAGAACCAGAACAAGCAGATTAGCGGCCCTTTACCTGGAGTGGGATGACAATCATGAAGATCTTTTTGTCTTTATCGGACAGGATGTGCTTAATGAAAGCCCAGCCAGTGCCAATGAGCGCAATGGTGATGAACAGTAGTGCTCCTTTCAAACTGAAAGAGAAAAACTTTAGCAGACACGAATGGTCTCTTCAGACTCCTACCCTTCGAATTAGATTCTATAGCTCAGCTAATTTCAAGTGCTTCTTCCAAAAGACAGGTGGCCGCCCTGGCTGGTTTGGCTCAGCGGTTAGAGTCAGCCCACAGAGCCCTGGTCGGTTTGGCTCAGCGGTTAGAGCGTCGGCCTGCGGTCCTGAGTCAGCCCACAGACCACAGAGTCCCAGGTTTGATTCCAACTAAGGGCACGTACCTAGGTTGCAGTTCATCCCCAGTCCTGGTCGGGGTCATGTGGGAGGCAACCAGTCAACGTGTCCCTCTCATGTCAATGTTTTTCTCTCTCTCACTTTCTCTCCCTCTCTCTCTACCTGAAGATAAACAGAAAAAACAAACAAAAAAGACAGGTGGCCAAATTCAGAAGTTCATCTTAAGTGAGCAACACTTTCTTCCAGGTACAGAAATAGTTAGCTATGGACACCATTACCTGAGTGGCCAGTCCCCACAAGGAGGCAACCCCCTCCCAGGGGCACACCAACAGCCCTGAGTTCTCAAGTCTGAACAGCTCCCTGTATGCCACACACCTCTGGCATGGCAGGAACCCAGACAGGCTGCCACAGGAGGGTGGGGCCAGTCCATCTTGGGCAGGTCTCTTCCTGCCACAGCTTCCCTGACATCCCTCGTATGTCACCTCCTGGTGTGAGTGCGTCACGAGTCACCCTGCATACTTACAGGTGAGTGATGTAGTACACAACTGCCCAACCTTCGATGGGAAAGCCCTGGGAGGAGATGTAGTGGTAGTCGATCTGCAATCAGACAACGGCATTTCAGAAAGGTCGATGACCAGCCACCGCCCCAGTGCAGTCAGACCGGAAATGCCACAGAGGACCTCCTAACGGGGGTATCCAGTGACTCACTGGTCAATCCACAATAAAACATGTGAGTGCAGTCACGTGTCAGCTGGCCGGAGACACTGAGTTTCAGTGCTACTGGCACCCAGCCCAGGTCCCCTCTTGAGGCAGGTGATTCGCCCTGCAAATGGCTGCCTACTCTGTTTCTCAAAGCTCCACGTTCCACCGGCAGGGGTGGCTCAGTGGCTGAGCGTCGACCCACGCACCAAGGGGTCCCAGTTCGATTCCCAACCATGGCACATGCCCAGGTTAGGGGTCAAATCCCCAATGTGGGGCATGCAGGAGGCAGCCGATCAATGTTTCTCTCTCCCTTCCTCTCTAAAATCAATAAAAACATATTAAAAAAACAAAACAGAACCTGGTCCAAATAACTGATGAATACATTCTGTTGATTTTTTTTTAACTTCCACATTTCAAATGCCATAGGTCTTCTCAGTGTCCCAACCAAGAACTTGACCTCTCACATGCCAGCTCCCCTAAGTGCGTCAGTCACTCAGTCAGAAAAAGAATCTGTGTTCTTTGAAAACAATCTGTAAATTTAGAGCTACCTGAAGCCACCAACTCGTTTTAATGAAAGGGGCAAGTTCCAGGAGCGCACCTCAACTGCTCCTGGCAGAACTCGCAAAGGTGATACGCATCTGACACTGTTCCCTCTATCACACGTGGCTGCCTACATGTCAGTGACTCAAGGATCCTATCGTTCATTATCTATATGGTTCCAGAGAAAAATCTTTAACTCAGATCCAAATAAGAGATGAAACAAATAACTGCATCTCTTGAGACCGTGACCGGATATTACTTTTTCTGTAACAACATTTTTAAGAGCAGAAGGAGCACGTGTCTGAAGACTGCCACCTGTGGGTGCCTTGCAGGCCTACAAACTGGGCAAGTCGTGATCTCCCTCTCCTAGGCAGGCTCATGTCAACTCACGATCAGGATTAAATATTCAAAGCTTCTGTTCAATTTTACACCTCAATGTGCAGTGTCAACTTTCTCTCAAGTGTGCCAACACTGAACTTCAAATGGGAACATAAAGGTTTGGAAAAAGGGAGGGAGTTGTGGAAACACTTCAGCAGGTGGCACTCTAACCTCAAGAAATGACCCAAACTTGCCCTGGCCGGTTTGGCTCAGCGGTTAGAGCATCAGCCTGCGGTCAAGAGAGACCTGGGTTCGGTTCCCTCTAAGGGCATGTACCTCGGTTGCAGTTTGCCCCCGGCCCTGGTTGGGGTTGTGCAGGAGGCAGACACTCAATGTGTCCCTTTCACGCTGATGTTTCTCTCTCTCCCTCCCATTCTACCTGAACAAAAATGGGAAAATGTCCTCAGGTGAGGATAAAAACAAAAAGAAATGACCCAAACCACCAAACAAAAACAAAGACATAAAAACAAACGTGTGTTCTAGGAAAACTCTGGGCCAATAGCTGATATAGAGGGTGTCTCTGTCTGGTTGTAGGGAGGCTGTGATGCTTTACGCCATGACCAGCCCCACCAGGTCAAAGGAGGCGTCACAAGAAAGGCATCTCACCTGTTTCCCACAGATCCCCTTTCTCCTACACTGATTTTCCCTGATCGCACAGGCATTGTACATCATTTCATAAACGACCCCAAAATACTAATACATACCGCATGGAACACCAAAGAAAGAGACTTGGTGAAAGGAAGGGCTGCCATCAACCAGTGAATCTTAAATACATCATTCCTATAAAAACAGAAAGAAAAGAATGAAGGAAATATTCCATTCTCTCACAGGACAGCCATCAGACATATTTATAAGGAGGCAGTAAATACAATCCAAGCAAACCATAAACATGAAGCCTTTTTTTAAAAGTCGCTTCTTCCCTGGCCAGTTTGGCTCAGCGGTTGAGCGTCAGCCTCTGGACCAGAGAGTCCTGGGTTTGGTTCCCGCTAGGGGCACGTACCACACACACACAAAATAATAAAAAAATAAAAGTCGCTCCCGTCAGTAGGAAAGGCCTTGAATGGAGTCCTAGAGTCACCTCTACCACAGAAGTCTTTGTTGTGAATGGAACCGAGTTCCGCACTGAAGGATGACAAGTTCTGTCTCCGGTGAGACGGAAATCTGAACAGGCTTCCTCCTGGAAAGGCCGGGGGGGGCGGGGGGGGAGGGAGGGGGGCCGTGTCTACAGACACACGAAGCCCCAGGGAAGCAGAGGTGAGTAGGTACAGCGAAAGGGCCATGAGCAGCCCAGGAAAGGCGGTGCGGAGCCAGGAGCAAGAATGGTCATGCCCCCTTCTCTCCCTTCATGGCTGGAACCTGCCAAACACACCAGGCTAGTGGGATAAACACCCATTCCCACCACCACACCTTACTCAAGTTACCTGTCCACCTGCTGGGCATTACATTCCTCTACCCTTTGCCACCTCACCCTAGGACTTAACTTAATAGGACACTGAGACCATTATGGAGAAAAACATACAACTCTATTCAAGTCCACACAGACTTGAGTAAGAGCCACAGGGGCAATTCACACTCGGACATCAAGACACGCTGCAAAGACACCGCAGTACAGAAGGTGGGGCGGGGCGGCCTCGGACCAGTCAATCGCTAGACCAGATATCACCATGTGAAAAACGGTAACAATACCTATAGATAGTATAAATTAAAAATGCACACATCAGCCCTGGCCGGTTTGGCTAAGCAGTTGGAGCGTCAGCCTGCGGTACAGAGAGACCCGGGTTCGGTTCCCGCTAAGGGCATGTGCTTCGGTTGCAGTCTGTCCCCAGCCCTGGTTGGTCGTGCGGGTGGCAGCCACTCAATGTGTCGCTTCACGTCGATGTTTCTCTCTCTCTCTCTCCTCCTCTCTCTCCCTCCCGCTCTATCTGAACAAAAAATGGAAAAATGTCCTCGGGTGAGGATAAAAAAAAATAAATGCACACATCAGTAAACATTACTAATTTATAAACATGCACAAATATCCAAAACACATATTAAACAGGTGAGTGGCTGGGAAGGAACGAGGGGTAGGAAATGAAGGGAAACCAAGGAGAGGGCCTTGCAAGGATGGTAAGGAGGGCGTGTCCTAAACTGACACATGCTGTTTCCGGAATGATTTCCTCCCTGGTAATTTCCTGTCTAGTGCCCAACCACTTGAAGTCAAAAAGGAAGTCCAGGCCAGAGTAGTTTGTCACTCCTGAGCAGCAACGAGATGTGCGCACAGGGTGAGACTGCCCACCGCCGAGAGCAGTGCTCACTCACCCACCCGGCAACCCCGACTCGCAACCCCGCTGAGGCCACGATGTGATGGAAAGAACACGGGCTCCAAAGCCACACGGAACCAGCTTAAAGACTGGTTCCACCCTGACAAGCTTCATCTCTCCAAACCTCAGTAACCTCTTCTGAAAATGGGGCAACACCTGCCTACCTCAAGCTGTTGTAAGATTAGCTGAAATAACCAACATCGAGTGCCCGACTCAAAAACGACTAGCTGCCTGTGTTCCCTCCATCGGCCCAGGATTCCCTGCCCACGCTCTGGGGCGCTGGGGCCCACAAGAGAAAGCACAGTGCTGGGAGGAGCCACATGTGCAGAGCAAGGAGATCTGGGCTCCAGCCCCAGCTGTCAGCTGACTGGCCATGGCTCTCACTTCCCCTCCCAAGGCCTCAAGAAAACGAGGCAAAGGTCTCAGCTCCGTGCAGTCGAAGCGGCTGCAAGCCTCTGAGATGCACCAGCAGCCGCGAGTCCTTTCCATGACTCGAATTCCAGCCTCACACAACTGGGGAAGATGAGGATGGGACGGAGGGTTTAAATCATACATGTTTTGTATGAATACTATCCCTCAACAAGAACTTTAAAACATGTTGTACAAAGTATATCAGCCTCATTTAACCACAGATTTAAAACTGCCGCCACGGTCTTTATTATATAAGCGAACCAGTGACAAGGACTGCTGTATCACTAAATAAAGGGAAATGTAAACACCAGTGAACATCTGGGTAGAATGTGCCTCATGTCCACACAGCATCCTGATGCGCAGAAGCCCCGCACACACTTAACTCTCAGGAGCTGAGGCTCTGAGGGGTAGCCAGCACAATGACCACTGTCCAGGTTTTGCAGCCGAGGAGGAAGGACCTAGAGCAAAGCCAGGCACCTGGGCGATGAGTCAGCATTCACACTTGAAGTCAGGTCTCTGGCTCCTAGTTCTTACTTTTCCAATAAGACAAAAGCAAAACTTTCTTTTAAAAGTGAAACAAAAAAATCCCTTTTATGGCCAAACTTAGTAGGATTCCTTTTTCTTGTTAACAGCTGCCTGGTCATCTAACCCAAACGTGACCATGCAGGGCCCTCCACAGGAAAGGAAAAGCTCTTCCATCGGGTGAGTGTGCAGGGTACTGCAGCAGGAGCCGGCAACTGCGCCCCAGCTAAGCATGTCCACTAGAGCACAGGCCACAAGAGTAAGAGAGGAGTCAATTTCTGCCCCAATGTTCCAGAGAAAGAGGTATTTGGGATTCTTAAGTATTATTATATAAATTTAAATCCATACATATTACAATACCATATTCATGTACCATCATTTAGTTAGTTTATGAGCCTTAGCCTGTAACAAATACTTAACACTACCCTTTAAGTGAAAATTCATAGTTTGCTTCTCAATTTTGCGGGAAGAGACATCTTAAACACTAGCTCCACACACATGCAGCTTGCAGCTGGTCTGAGCCAAGCACAGGAAGTTAGAGCCACGGGGGTTTCAGAAGAAAGGCCAACAGCCAGGCAGACGGACTTTGAAGAGGTTTCCTCCATGACAAGCCCCAGGAGGGTCAGTATCGGAAGGTCAGCAGCTCTCCCAGCCCAGCTCTGAGCTGAGTCTTCTGTAGGAAGCAGTAACTCACGCTCTCAGCCAGGCAGTGGGTCACTGTCCCTCATCTCCCTCAAGGACAAAGAGCCCCTGCCTGGGACCAATGTGTTCACCAGGAGTCCGGCACAAGCATCTTCACTACAGAAACACTTGGCTTATACATTTTATCTTGCTTATACATTATTGAACTATTTGGATCTGCATTTTAAACAAAGCAATGGGAAGTGAGCAAACACCAAGAAATGCAAAGCTCCTGCAGTCTCCCTACGTTCTGGGGACAATGCCCGCTGAAGAGAAGGCCAGTGCCAATCCCTGCCAGGTGCAGAAGCCAGCAAAAGATGACATTATACAAATCCAACACACTTGAAGTTGAAGGCCCCAAGAAAGTAATATTTTACCGTCGTTTTCGAAGGATGTGAATCCAGATGGTCCCAGAAAGGAAAAAGAAAAAGGCCATAAAAATGTATAACTTAGGGAGAGGAATTTCTCCTGCAGAGAGGTAGCTGTCAGGATTCTTCTCTGTGATCTCAATCTGAAACCAACATGAAATTTATTTTTATTTTTCAGGAACAGATAATTCTATATTCAGCAATTTGTAATCTTAGCTGTTTCACTTAAGCTTAAGAAAGTGAGTACCAGCAGACAACAAGCACATTCTCAGGGCACAGGTTGAATGTAAACACATCCTAATTGCTTTATAGTTCTTTGTCTATAAATCTTTTGCTGAGGTACCTGCCCACTGGCCACACCTTTCTCTTACTTTGCTTAAGTGTTCTTAAAACCTATTCTTACAGAGAAATACATGTCTCATTTTACACAGCTGACAAAACTCAAGTGGAACAGTTCCCATATGGTACTCACATCAAGGCTGAATAAAAACTTGTCATTAGACTGTATTTTAGGTCCAGGGCATTTATGAAAATAAAGACTGTAGAGGCCTTCCTGGTCATTGGTGCTGATGTTAAAGAAAAACTGAAAGTGAAGAAGAAAAAAATTAAAGGGTACCCAAATCCTCAGCTAAATGTTTAAGCCTTAGAAAGAAATCATGAATACTATGAACAGAAGAGACTACTTAAATAAATCAAATTCTCCCAGAGAGTTTAAACAGGCAGTCTCTTCTGTGATTCCCTTGCAATATTTAGTTATAGCAACCTTCAAGCTAACAGAAAAGTTGACAGAATTATACAGTGAATACCTATACACTCACTACCTAGACTCCACAATGAACATTTCACTATCCTTGCTTTTTCATGCACCTATGCAGCGGTGGTGGGTTTTGGCAGAGGTCTGCAGAGGTAACCTTAGAGGCAATTATCTAGTTTTCAAGCCAATACATTATTTTGCTCTTTAGGTAAAAATACTCCTGAAAAAGGAAGAAGGTTCATTTGATACTTGACAAGATAAAGAACCAGTACTACCTTCATTAAAATTTATACCCGTGATTTTATACAATAGTAATAGATGCTACATTTTCTACATTCAGACATTTTCCTATGTTTTTCATATACTTCATGTGTTCAAATGAACTTTAATTTAAATCAAAAGACATTATGTATATAAGATCATAGAAGCAACTCCTTGGTCTATTCTAGAGAACATTTTTCTATAAGTCTAAAATACGTGGTTTAGGGCTACACATACAGATGGCAAACTATAAAGAAAGGTGAGGACAGGATTACATTTTCCTTTTGTATATATACTACACCTTATGATTTAAAAGGACGAGGTAAAAAAAGAGATACCTGACAAGTAGATGGAAATAAAAGGCCAAGAATATCTAGGTTGAAAGTATTAATTTGTTAAATCATGTCCCAAATTCATCCTTGTAAATGTGAGACGTATATTTTAGTCCACAAACGAAAACGATTCTAAACATATTAACTTTTAGTTCTCAAAGTAAGACTTGTGAAGTTTTTAAGAAATACTAAAAAAAAAAAAAATCAATAGAATCATTAAGGAGATCAGAGTTGGCACCTGATCTTTAACGAGGAAAAAAAGCAGAAAAGTACATTTTAGAGTTGGAATGAGCTCTGACAATCCCTTTCCTGCTCTGAGGATTGAAGATCATCATCCCTGTCCCATGGACGGAGCAGAAAGGCTCAGTCAGCGTGACTGCACGCTGCAAAGCTGGGAGGATGCTGGGGAGCAGAACAGCAGAGCCTGTCCTTTACAGGGAGAGGGAAAGCCGGACAAATGGCAAGCTGCCCAGACACTGCCTGTTTTATGCATCCCAAGGACCCTACGACTGGCCACTTCAACCAATGTTCATCATCAGCACGTAGGCTGCTTTTCCCATGACACACACCCTAACACAAAGCATTCATCACTGACAAAGGTGTACACCCTATAATGCTTTTCTTTTGTAATTATTTCTTTTTTAAAAGGCTTTTAAATAAACATTCAATACACTTATTTTATTAATAAGCATTTTAAAGTGAGGAGAAAAAAGAGAGAAAAGTACCTTTTGTATTTTCTTAAGGAGGCAGTAAAGCAAAGTGGTTAAACACATGGGCCTTGGAGTCAGAAAAACCTGGGTTTGAATCCTCCCCTTAGGCAAGTTACTTAACCTCTCTGAGACTCAGTTTCCTCATCTGTAAAAGGGGAATAATAACAGTACCTACTTCATAGAGTTGTTGGGAGGATGAACTGAGATAATGACAACATGTACGTACTTAGCACAATGCCTGGCATTCATTCATTCATGTCCATAATTACTGATGGAGAGCCTATTATGGGCCAGGTCCAAGATGAATTCCATATACATCAGTAATAAAACAGAAAAAAATCCCTGCCCTTACGGTCACCTTCTAAAGGAGAGACTGACAAAACATGATAAATTAGTTACAGCACGTTGGAAGTGAGAAGTGCTATGGGAAAGAATGGAGCCAGGGAGGGTGAAGGGAAGTGGGCTGCATTTAAAACACAGCGACTGGAGGAAGCTTTGTTGAGAAGGTGATGGTCCAGCAAAGCCTTGAAGGAGGAGGAAATTAATCACAAAGATTCCGAGGGACAAGTGCCCTCCCAGTGGGCACGGCTAAAGCACAGTCTAAGACCTGCTCTTTTCTAGGAGCCTGTGCGCCTGGCACAGAGTAAGCAAGGGGGACGGCAGAGAAACAGGAGCTGAGGACAAACATGGTATTGACTAGACCACGTGGGTTCGAAGACCAGTGGAAGGACTTGGGCTTTTACTCTGAGACAGATGGAAAGCTACTGAGGATTCAAAGCAGGTGAGTACAAGCTCTCAGCTTCTAAACTTAAAGAACATAAAAACTGTTACATAGGCAAAATAAACTATGGTGAGAGAATCAGAACAGAGGATACAGGGGTGGGGGACGTCCTGAAGTGATAAAAGCAGAGCATTCTGATAGAGAGTGGATTACACGGGTGCGTGCATTTGTCAAAACTGATCAAACTGTGTGCTCAAGACCTGTGCACTTCACTGTAAGCAAGCTACGTCTCAATTAATGAAAGCTGGTTAGAAAGAGGCAGTGACTTTTACAAAATAACAATAAAGGTGATTTGCATAGTGCTTCACAGACCACATATATTTTTTTAAAATAATATGCCTAACAACCCTATGAATTAGGCCTCATATTTTTCATTTTTAGATGATTAAAGAGTGAGGTTCTGAAGTGATGTGAATTGTCAAGGTCACCAGCTAGTAAGTGGGTGCTGAGATCCAGTCCAATGTCCTACCCAACATAGGTTGTGATGCCGCCACAAACATTCGCATGCAGTTAGTGATGGTGACAGCTGAGCAGGTCACTCAAGGCCTCTGAGTCTCAATGACCTCATCTACAATTACAACATCACCTAAAAGATCACCCATGAGTCTTCCAGATACAGAACCCTGTGCTTCTGGAGCACTCTGAATGGGAGGCAGAGGAAAGTTAGAGAGGCAGACTTGTGGGGACAGCCAGGCAGAACTGGGTTGGAATCTGGGCCTTGTCACTCACACTGGACATTTGTGAAGTTATTCACTCTCAGAGACTTATGATTTGCTATGTGGTGGGTGCTAATACCTACCCTGTAGGTTTGTTATGGGAAAAGTTACTGTATCCAAGTGATAGCATGCCTAAATTATTCTGAAATTCAAAATTCCTTTAAAAATTCACCCTCGTGGTAGAGATAAATTCTACAAAGGTTCACTCAAAGATACATACCCCAAATGAAAGTGCCCCATCATTATTACGAACAGAAAAGGACGTCTCTTCCATTCCCTAAAAAGAAATAATAACCTGTTTTAGGACACTGGCAGAAAAAGTAAGTTAATAAAAATAAAGATTCAAAAAAACAAACCCCAAACATGTTTTTCTTAAAGCCTACGTCTGCTGACCTTTTAAGGTTCCCTGAAAATAAAATCCACCATCCTTCAAGATCCCCTTTCATAGAGAATGTTCACTCTTCTTTACCCCTTGCTTTACTCAGCTGTCTTCCACCTCTTCAGTAACCCCACTCCCCACCTCGTCCCCCATCTTCCTGCTGGAGCACGTCTATACTCTTCGAGCTTCAGCAAGACCAAGGATGCCAACCCAGGACACCCCGAGCCTCCCCTGGACTCCACTCCTGATGTCAAATGAGCAACATGCCATTTTAAATATGTAATTTCCCCTTATCTGCAGGGGTTACATTTCAAAACCCCCAATGGATGCCTGAAACCACACAGTCCCATACCCTATATATAATATGTTTATGTTTTTTTCCTATACATCCATACCTATGATAAGGTTTATTTTATAAATCAGGCAGTTTCACAGACAGAGATAGGTTCTTACTGTAGATCTCAGCAACCTCACCATATGTTTTTTTTCCTTATGGAGTGGAGAACATCCACCTTTCAGGTAGAGGAAGCTTCTCTGTGGCATATCCAGATTGCCAGCATCACTCCACTTGCACAGTGGGGCATTACTAAGTAAAACAAGGGTGACGAGCCCTGGCCGGTTTGGCTCAGTGGTTAGAGCGTTGGCCCACGGACAAGTCTAGGGTTGATTCTGGTCAAGGCCACATACCTTGATTGTGGTTTGCCCTGGCCCTGGTCGAGGTCGTGCAGGAGGCAACTAGTCAATGTGTCTCTATCACACGAATGTTTCTCTCTTTCCCCCTTCCATTCTATCTGAAGAGGATTAAAAAAAATAAAATAAAACAAGGGTGACGAACACAAGCACTGCAATAGCAATAGCACAACAGTCGATCTCGATCTCACGACTGAGATGGCTACTAAGTGACGACAGGCAGGTAGCAGCATATACAGCTGGCTCTGTATTATCTAAGATCCCTTTCTGCTCCCAAATATGTATCTTTCACTTCAAATAGGCCAGTGCCCAGGACCTTTCACGCTCATGTCCACTCCCAGTCTTTGCTTATGACAGTCTTCATCCCCTTCCTGCTCTTCTTCCCCAAACAAATTCACTAATCTTCCAGCCTGGTGATACCCCTTCCAGAGGGCTCTCCAGACAGCTCACTTCCCCTCCGCTCACCATGTGACCCTTTATCACGTAAGTGTTCTACAGTGCAGCACTCAATTTTACTTCAAAATTGTTTCAGAGTGTCAACATTATCTTCCCAAACAGAAGGCAGCTAGCTCCCTGTAGATTAGGCATGTGTATGTATGTGTATGTACAGAAAGACGGCCACATGTGCACACATACACACACATATCCAGAAAAGCTGAGCACAAGTGGGTAGTTAGTTCTTACCTTTGAATCCACTGTACTTCTTTCAGACTTTCCACTCTCTAGAAGCAGAAACATTGAAAAGGTATTACAATAGGATTCAGCTCATATATATGTTACAGTATCATTTTATGAGACTCTAGCTTGTCTGATAGCAAAGAATTCAAACAAACAGAAAAGGTTAGGCTATATGCTATCTTGTAGACTGCCACCTCTTTAGATCCAAAAATAAGTCTTGAGCTGCAGAAACTGCAAACCAGAACTTACTATATTATAAATAAGTGATAATATTCAATACCAACAGGGAACTCATCTCTGATAATCTAAAGTATGTTACTGCCAGAGATGCCACATGGGGTGACTTTCCTGATTTTCTAAGTAATTATGTTTGAAAACAGATCACTATTTAAAATAAATATATGTGAGATTTATTTATACACATGGAAAAGTCAATAGCAAGTATTAGCATAATGTATACTTTTTTCCCCCACAGCAAGAAGTGTTAAGATTGCTAATGCCTTCTTTCATGGAATAGAGAGGGCAACTGGGCCTTATTTTTACTTAAGATACTCTTCATGAGGAAGACAGGATCTCAAACTCCCTAAAGGAAGGGAGAAGGTTTCAGAAGAAAAAGAAGGAAAAGAATATGCCCTGCCCAGGAAATGGTTGTACGCATGAGGAACCCAGACAAGGAGATGGTGCACAGACCTTAAACCACACCATCATACCAGTGAGAATTGCTGCTTATCTTTCCATTTGGGTTAGAGTCTTTTTTTTTAAATCCTCATCCGAGGACATTTTTGCATTTTTCTTCAGATTGAGCGGGAGGGAGAGAGGGAGGGAGAGAGAGAGAAATATCGACATCAGAGAGACACATTGAGTGGTTGCCACCCACATGGGCCAGGGACAAACTGCAACCGAGGTACATGCCCTTAGCTGGAACCAAACCCAGGACTCTCTGGTCCGCAGGTCAACGCTCTAACCGCTGAACCAGACCAGCCAGGGCTGGGTTAGAGTCTTGACAAACTAAGAAAAATGTGTAAATAATACAACAAATATTAATTTATCTTTAAAGAACTCATATAAATTATTAGACAAGCCTGACAGTAAATGAAAGAAGTGACAAATATAAATTGGTTAATTAATATGGAGAAAAAGTATAGCCTAATAATAACAGTGAATACAAAAATAAGAATGCCTTTTTTGCCTTTCATTAACACACACACACACACACACACACACACACACCACCCACTCACTCAGAACTGGCTAGCACAAGTTGTTACGGGCGCTTTCCCACATATTTTCCAATATAAGTATATAAATTCACACAACTCATTTGGAATGAAACTGAAAATATGTATCAATATTCTCAAACGTATTCAAATCCTTCGAACCAGGTATTCCAATTCTGGGAGCCCATCCTAAAGAAAGTGTCATGTGAAAAAAGTTCTATGAACAAAGTCCAAAGAAGCAATTAACGTCAAAAGGAAAGTATGTCTCTTTAAGGAGAGAGGTTGAGCAAATTACAGTATTTATTTAACAGAAAATATGATAAGTATAAAATATCTTAAAGTTAACACATTGTTGACTGGCAATTTTATGCAGAAGTTATCTCATGTCATGAGCTATTTTTTCATAATTGAGTATGAAAGTGAAACAATCTAAATAAACTTCAGCATACTTTATTTATACATAATAAATTTAAATGAAACTTTGTACATATCTGCTACATATTATATTTTATACATGTTACATGTTTTAGTGGTTTTTGGTGTGGTATACTGCACAGCAATGCCCTACACGTAATGGTACCCACCATGTTTTGTGAATCTATCAGGTTTCGCTGTGCTTTCACCTAGGATAACTCTGCTTAGGTGCATACAAAGACTGAAATTTTGGAAGAAAGTAATCCAAAAGAGGCCTAATTTTATACAGTCGGTCTTCATTAGATGTATTTTGTGAATTATCGCTAAGATGAAAAAAATGTAAGAATTTGCTTGAACATCATTCTGCCCATAGTTTTAGGAAATATTGGAGCTTCAACCAAAGGGTTTGTTGACCAGTAATCCCTCCAATGTGATTTTTTTCATTTGTTCCATCAGTATCAACAAACCGAGAAACTTCTTTACAAGTTAACTTGTAAGCAATCAACAATGTGTTATTAAGTGAACAGAATGTTTAAAGTGATAAATGTGACTTAATTTTAAAAATCAAATGTACACTTAAGAAATAAGCTTAGCCCGGCCGGTGTGGCTCAGTGGTTGAGCGTCAACCCATGCATCAAGAGGTCGCCGGTTCAATTCCTGGTCAGGACACATGCCCAGGTTGTGGGCCCGATCCCCAGGGGAGGGCATGCAGGAGGCAGCCAATCAATATTCTCCCTCATCAATGTTTCTATATCTCTCCCCCCACCCCAAATCAATAAAGAAATTTAAAAAATAATGAGCTTAGATAAAACATCCATTTCTAAAATTTTAACACTGGAGGTAAGAAGAAATAACTGTTCTTTCTCCACCTTCTCCTTATTTTCCATGTTTTTCTTTAATGATTATATATTTTAGCATAAAATAATGCTAACATCACATGTGTTTCTACTTAGGAACCAAAGAGACTCTACAAAGCCAGGCATCGAAGAAAATGCTAGTTTCCACCTCACGTTTACCTTGTTTTGTCTCTGTCTGGCTGCCTGCTGAAACAGGGTTAATGCCAGCCTCCTGGCTCTGGCCAAGGACTTTCTCATCCTTGCTGAAGTTGATCTTTGGTAACTGGGAACCAGATTCTGATGGAGATTTTATTTTCACTCTATAGTTAAATGAAATAGAAGAAAAAAGTTCAAAGAAATGCTTGTGGACCATTTAAATGTTGTATGTCAGGTGCTGCTCATGATCTGAATTAGTCATCTCGTGTAGTCCTATGATGTAGATTCTATCATCTGCATTTTACAGACACTGAGATGGAGGCTTAGAAAGGTTAAGCACCTTGCCCAAGAGCAGTAAGCTAGTAAGGAGCCGGGCAAGGATCCAGGCTTTGTCACCCGAGGGCTGAAATTCTTGGCAACCATGCAATTCTGATGTGCATACTTTCCCACTAGTCATCTGTGATGAGTTCAACAAACTGGTGTACAAGGGAACCGAAACAAGAGGTGAAAGACCACTGAAATGTTAAAGGAAGCCTAGGGGAACATGTGAGCTGCAGTGGGGACTGTCAGTAGCCTGCCCAGAATGGGTTTCCTCCCTTCTCTCTTAACAGCCCCTACTTTTGCTTACCCGCCCCGCACCAGGGGCCAGTGAGTTTCCAAGCCTGAGTGGACACGTGACCTAAGCTGCCACCATCGAGCTGAAGGGAAGCACTTCTAGTCCTGCCTGGGGAGTAGCCTTTCTGTCCTTCCCTTAGCTCGATACGCATAAGACTTCACTTTACTGAACACACCACACTGTTTCACTGTTTCACACTATTCTGCCTTTGTACTTGCTATTCCCTTTGCCGGAAATGTTCTTGCCTTTCTTATTCATTTGTGAAGTCTATTCACTAGAAGGTGCATAGGGCCGACAGACACCTGAAGCCTTCCCTCCTCTCCCACAGCCCCTCCGTCTCTCTGCCCACTTCTCTATTTTGCTATGATCGCTGCAATGGCTGTTCTGTCTTCCTCATCTTGCTTTTAATCTCTGGCACTCAGCACAGAATTTGGCAAATGGCAGATACTCAATGAATGTTATCTTAATAACCAAATTACTCCTAACTTGACTCTAGGATTGCAATGAAGAAGTATTAGAATTACTTACTCACTTCTGGAGAAGTTTAGGATTAGAAGGGGGACAGAGACAATCTGTTTCCTTAAAATACAGAAATTCAGATCTTCATCCTAAGAAAGGAAGACCCAATTATACATCACCTTACTCATTCACTTTTTGTTCCCAAAAAGTTTTCGAGAACAAGACAAATGAGTGGTCCAACCTCTACTGCACACGATACAACCGTGGGTGTACTGATGCCCGGAAGTCCAAGCAGCCACCACCTCAAGGAAACAGCACGACAGAAGCAGAGTTCCCACCCAGTGTCCTGAGCTCTAGCGATCGGATCATGCATTTAATGCTCACCAGGTAAGAAGAAAATCCGTCATTCTTTGTACGGTCGAGGCTGAATCCAATCTAAGAGGGGGTAAAAACGGTAGAGGTAAATGCCCACATAATAGCCTGGCGTCCATATTTTTCTTACTCAAACAAGAGAAAAGGCTCTTTTGGCCTCTCGGTTTTCTTAGCATTCATTCTGCCAGAAGGATCACTAATCACTAAAATTATTCAAGAATTACAACTTAAGTATTAGAAATAAAACTAGCTGATGCCTGCTCACAAGTTTTCTTTTCCCCATATTCTGATACTTCTCATTTAAGTATGGGGCACAACTGCCACCTAAGAGACAAGGGTCAAGCCCTTGGTGTCCTGGGAAGTCACTCACCATCAGGTCCTTCTCTGTGGCTCCCTCAGGCTCATTCACTGAAAGGCTGCTGACATTAACCACCATGTACCCATTCTTGAAGAATCCAAAGGTGTTCAGATGAACCTTATGCCTCACGTCGTCCTAAAAAGATACAGTGGGAAAATTAGTAAGATGGAGAAGTTAACTTGATTATTTAACCTAATGATTTGCTTGAAAAACTGTACTAATAATTTCCTGCTAGCTAACCAATATTTCCATATACTTAGTAAAATATACAACTGTGGTACCCTATTTGGTTCAAAAGCTGAAGGTGACTAATCATAAATGCATACAATATCAACAGTTTTGCAGAAGGAAGTGCATTAATAGATGCAATTCATTCTGATGCATCTGTAAGAGTCCTGACTTGGTGGTCAATTGGAATGTGAATTCAAGGGAAGGAGGAACAATGATTTAGTCATCTTCAATTACGTCCTGTTAGTACAAGGCCTGGCATCCAGCAGGCACTCAAAAACATGCTGGCTCTGCCCTGGCCAGTGTGGCTCAGTGGTTGGAGCATTGGCCAGCGCACTGAAGGGTCTCAGGTTCCATCCTGGGCTCCTAGTGCTGGAAGCAACTAATTGATGTGTCTCTCTCACATTGATGTTTCTCTCTCCTCCTCTCCTCTCTCTTTCCCTTCCACCTCTCTAAAAATCAATGGAGCCCTGGCCAGTTTGGCTCAGCGGTTAGAGCGTCGGCCTGCGGTCCAGAGAGACCCGGGTTCGGTTCCCGCTAAGGGCACGTACTTCGGTTGCAGTTTGTCCCCGGCCCTGGTTGGTCGTGCGGGTGGCAGCCACTCGATGTGTCCCTTCACGTCGATGTTTCTCTCTCTCTCCCCCTTCCTCTCTCTCCCTCCCACTCTATCTGTACAAAAAATGGAAAAAAAAAAATAATAATAATAATAAATAAATAAATAAATAAATAAAAATCAATGGAAACTTCTTATGAGCTGTGTGCAACTGGCTTCTCCCACTGCAGGATGATGAGGGATACCTACACATTCCTTTTCTAAGCTATAATTCTTGTTTTACTTCTAAAAATTATGTTCTATATGATGGATTTCAGGAAACAAAGCCTTATGCAAAAGGAATCCCAGGAACTAGATAGGATCTTTTGGACACAGGATAATCCTGAGGTTTGTTAAAACTGAACCACATGGGCAAAAGCCTATCGTGCCTGTTGGAAACTGTCTCGAAGAGGTGATTCCAATCCCAAGTAAGTCAATAAATTTTAAGGTTGATAAAGACTAACTGGAACTTTAAGCAAACATAATCAGTCAGGAGGGTCTATGGGAGGAGCTAGGACTTACATGGAAGTTCTGACACTCTAGTAATTGAGAGAATGCTCCATGAAGAGCTCTATGCTTATAATACAGCTGTGGTTGCCTTCCCTTAACTTCCTTTACCTTCTATAAATACCCCTACCACTCTGCACACAGGCCCAAGAGGGCATGCACAGGGCTGCTACCCTTTGTTTTTCCCGAATAAACCCTTTCTGGTGACAAAGCACCTAATAGTTTTTTTTTTTTTCTTTATTGATTTAAAAGAGGAAGGGAGAAAGAGAGAAAGGGGGGAGAGAGAGAGCAATAGAAACATCAATGAGAAAACAATGATTGGCTGCCTCCTGCGAGACCCCCACTGGGGATTAGGCCCACAACCTGGGCATGTGCCCTGACCAGGAACTAAAAGGGCGACCTCTTGGTGCATGGGTCGAAGCTCAACCACTGAGCCCTGCTGGCCAGGCACACCTAGTAGGTATTATTTTTCAGTTGACAAGGCCAGCAGAACAATGGTATCCTAACAGAGTGAAATGCTCAGTCTCTCCGACTCCACCTTGTTGGGGCCTGAGTGGTTCCGTGGCCCTCAGGCTAATAGCTCCTGCTTTAGACACACTTAATCACAAGAGGAATTCTGCTTGGGGCTTGAATTTTTACAAAAATAGCTCCTCTCACTTTCCCTTCCCTGTACTTAAAAGAAGCCTGAACTCTGTACTTTCTTAAGGTGGATCTGAGGAACTACTAGGGCCCCCAGCTTCGGAATGGGCGCCTTCTTAATCAATAAGCCCTTTCTGATTCCAAATTCTGATGTTCTGAGTTTTGGCCTTTTGAAACGTTGGGCAAATGGACCTTGGACGGGTAACAGTATTAGTGAATACTCTAAAATTGTGGTTCTACAAAGAAAGTCACAAGTTTCATATTGAGAATCGTCTGCCTAAACTGGTACACCTTCAATAAATTTGCAATAAGCTAATAGTTATTAAGTATTTCCTAAATGTAAGGCACTATGCTAAGCACTTTTCTAGTGCTTTTGTATCTTGCTTATATTTTTAAATTCTATACTTTGTTTCTTTCAATTTTAAATATAGCTATTTTACAACATATTGAGATGCTATGGGGTCTAATTCTGCTCTTTGTCATCTCTGCTGACATTCACAGCAGGTTGTTTAGGTGGTTTCTTTGTGTAAGTGGTCCTTATTCATTTCTAGACTTGGATCTTCTGGACATTAGAGGCAGTCTAACTGCATACACCAAAGGCCTAGGAGGAGAGGCCCTGGATCAGATCTTCAGCAGAAAAATTGAGAATGACTCCTGCCTCTGCCACACACAGCTAAAGCATAAATCTTACTGCCATTTCCTAGCCCACTCTGCCACGAAGAATACATAGCTCACTGAGAGTTCCATATTCTGGGCTGAGGATAAGGACACAGTTCTAGCTCCCTTCCCCAGCTGGGTCTTCAGGTTTTGGCTCTTGCTTCCTCTAACTGGCTGTTCAAACTCCAAGACTCTAGGGTCCAAGCTTCTGCAATGCTTCAGGGCAGCCCTGGTTTGTGTTCTTTTACCCACTGGAGTTTCAGCAACTTCTCACCACCTTTCAAATTTTTTTGGCCCCTAGGAAATCCCTTTATTTTCCTAGGAGCCCCGCTATGCATTTAAAGCGTGTTGGCCAGACTTCTACTTCCAGGTGGGATGGAGTAGCTTGCAGCAAACCAGTACTCCCAGGGAGAAGTAGAAAAGCCAGCTAAGATAATAGAAGTCATCTGCTAAAAGGATCAGAGAGCTACTAAAGCATAAAAAGCAGAAAAGCTAAGGCTCACACCCTTCCTCAGGACTGTGAGAGTGATTAACCCCTACAGAAAATGATCTGAGTGACTACTTTCTTAATTCTCCCAAAGGTGTGACAAGGCTACTACCATCCTAGATGCACAGAAGAGAAATTAATTCAATTACATATTTTGAATGTCTTAGGACATGTGAAAATTAATATAAACGAAGCCACTTAAAAATGGAGTCAGAGCTGCCATCCCAGAGGAAACTCCCTTCTTGACAATGGTCCAAGCAATGATTTTTTGGATAGAAAACAAAAGCACAGGTAACAAAAGCAAACACAGAAAAATGGCATTGCATCAAACTGAAAAGCTTCTGCACAGCAATGGAAACAATTAACACAGTGAAAAGACAACCTATGAAATGAGAAAAATATTTGCAAACCATATACAGTCATCCCTCACCACTCCGCGCTTCGACTTTTGCGGCTTCACTCTATCACGATTTTTTCAAATATAGTATAGTATATTATCAAATATAGTATAGTATTTGAAAAAACTGCAATAGAGTGAAGCCGCAAAAGTCAAAGTGCGAAGTGGTGAGGGACGACTGTGTATAAATAAAGAATCTTACTTTGCGGAAATTCATTTATTGCGGTAGAGTCTGGAACTGATTAATTGCGATAAACGAGGGTAGACTATATCTGATAAGGGGTTAAGATCCAAATCACATAAAGAACTCAAACAACTCAATGGCAAGAAAACAAATAACCTGACTTAAAAATGAACAAAGGATCTGAACAGACATTTCTCAAAAGACATACAAATGACCAGCAGGTATGTGAAAAGTGCTCAACATCCCTAATCATGAGGGAAATGCACCTCACACCTGTTAGAATGCATATTGTCAAAAGAAAAGTGTTGAAGAGGATGTGGAGAAAAAGGAATGTTTATACACTGTTGATGGAAATGGAAATGGGAACAGCTGTTATGGAAAACAGTATGTAGGTTCCTCAAAGAATTAAAAACAGAACTACCATACAATCCAGCTATCCCACTTCTGGGCATCCATCCAAAGGAAATAAAATCACTATCTCAAAGAAATAGCTGCACTCCCATGTTCATTGCAGTATTATTCACAATAGCCAAGATATGAAAACAACCTAAGTGGTTGTCAGGGGATGAATAAATACACACACACACACACACACACACACACAGGATTGTTACTTAGCCTTAAAAAGAAGGAAATCTTATCATTTGCGACAACATGGATGAAACTGTAGGACATTATGCTAAGTGAAATAAGATACAGAAAGGCAAATACTGCATGATCTCATATGTGGAATGTAAAAATGTTGAATTCTTATAAGCAGAGAATAGAATGGTGATTACCAAGGGCAGGGGGTGGGAGAGTTTGGTGGAGGATCATGAAGAGATGCTGGTCAAAGGGTATGTGAAGTGATGAATATGTTAATTGGCTTGATTGTGGTCATCATTTTATAATGTACACGTATATCAAACTATCATATTATGCATCTTAAATACATGCAATTTCTATTTGTCAATTATACCTCAATGAAGCTGGAAAAAATATTAAATGCAAAGAGCAGAATCCAAACTATATATAGTAAGAGCTAAATTGTAAAAAATGAAAAGGATAAATATTCACATTTATTTATTTATAAAAGATTTGAAAAAAATTCACCAAACTATGAAAAATTTAATATCACTAGGATGGTAACAATTTTCTCTCTATATTTTTTAAATAAATATATTTTTTAAATATTTTCTAAATTTCTAACAAATAATTACCAAAAGTCAATCTCTCTATTTTTTTTTGAATACTACCATTTGCCAGTAATATATACAGGCTCCTCACCTAACCTAGGTCCCATTTCCACTTTAAGCTATCATATCACCATTTCAAATGAGAGATGTATGGAAGTGACTTCACGTCTCTCACTATAAAAAGCATAGACATGAAGATCTTGAAACTAAAATGGATCAGGAAGGTCATATATTCTTCTTTTTTTGTTAATCCTCACGTGAGGACATTTTTCCATATTTTGTTCAGATAGAGAGAAACATCGACGTGAAAGGGACACATCGAGTGGCTGCCATCCGCACAACCCAACCAGGGCCGGGGACAAACTGCAACCGAGGTACGTGCCCTTAGCAGGAACCGAACCCAGGTCTCTCTGGACCACAGGCCAATGCTCTAACCGCTGAGCCAAACTGGCCAGGGCAGGAAGGTCATACATTCTAATCACTCATTCACTTTATTTGATTCAATTCAATGTAAATAAATCATTATTTACAAAACACCACTAATGATCAAGGCCCAAGAAATGAAAAAATACTCAGTCCCAGAAAAAAATATCCAACAGCCAGTCCTATCAATCCAGGAACAAGAACACCTCTCCTTCAACCATGGGGAAGCCAGAAGTCTGGGCACTCTGGGACAAATGACCCATCCACCCCAGAGAGCTTTAGCCAGCCTCGGTTTATCCCTCCAGATGTATTTCTCCTAGAAGAGACAGTGATGTCAGAGTGACAAAGCAAAAGAAGACTCAGGCAAGGAGGAGTTGCCAAAGTAGGGTGAGGATGACAATATCAGACACAAGCAATAGACTTAATTACATTTTCAATGAGCACCCTATCATTTCCACCAGCACTGACACAGCAGTCATGTTCATTTCTCCAAGAGTTCAGAGACTGCAAGCACTTGCCCTTCTAGCCAGCAATGTGCTATGAAGAGCTTTATTTATGGCCATTCATTCTTTTATTTTTAAATCTTCACCAGAGGATATTTTTCCATTTATCTTCAAATGGAGAGGGAGAGAGAGAAAGAAACATCAATGTGAGAAAGATACACAGATCGGCTGCCTTCCGCAGGACCCCAACCAGGGCCGGGGACCGAATTGCAACCGAGGTATGTGCCCTTTTCCAGAATCGAACCCGAGACTCATTGGTCCACGGGCTGACACTCCAACTGCTGAGCCAAACAGGCCAGGGCATGCTGCTATTCATTCTTATTACAACACTTGGAGATTGGAGGCAGGTGTTGTTATGCCCATTTTACAGATGAGAAAACAGGCTCAGAGTGATAAAACTTCCTTAAAATCATGTTAGTAGGTGGCAGAGCCAATATTCTAACTCAGCTTTGTTTAAACCCCAAACCTGTGGTCTTAACCACCTCATAATTTTTATAGTCAAATAAATAATATATCTTTTGTTTGTTTAAAGTTTTTTTCTTTATTGATTTTTCACTTTTTTTTTAAGTCCTCACCTGAGGATATTTTTTTTTTCTTTTTTTCTTTTTTTTTTTTTTTTTTTATCCTTACCCGAGGACATTTTTCCATTTTTTGTACAGATAGAGCGGGAGGGAGAGAGAGGAAGGGAGAGAGAGAGAGAAACATCGATGTGAAGGGACACATCGAGTGGCTGCCACCCGCACGACCAACCAGGGCCGGGGACAAACTGCAACCGAAGTACATGCCCTTAGCGGGAACCGAACCCGGGTCTCTGCGGACCGCAGGCTGACGCTCTAACCGCTGAGCCAAACTGGCCAGGGCTCTTTTTTTCATTTTTTGTTTAGGTAGAGTGGGAGGGAGAGAGAGGAAGAGAGAGAGAGAGAAACATCGATGTGAAAGGGACACATCGAGTGGTCGCCACCCGCACAACCAACCAGGGCCGGGGACAAACTGCAACCGAGGTACATGCCCTTAGCAGGAACTGAACCGGGGTCTCTCCGGACCACAGGCTGATGCTCTAACCGCTGAGCCAAACTGGCCAGGGCCTGAGGATATTTTTCTATTTATCTTCAGATAGAGTGGGAGGGAGAGAGAGGGAGAGAGAAAGACCAACTGGTTGCCTCCCACATGACCCTGACCAAGGCTGGGGATCAACTGCAACTGAGGTACATGCCCTTGACCCGAATCAAACCTGAGACTTATTGGTCCATGGACTGATGCTCTACCACTGAGCCAAACTGGCCAGGGTTTTGTTTTGTTTTTATCCTCACCCGAGGACATTTTTCCATTTTTTGTTCAGATAGAGTGGGAAGGAAAGAGAGAGAGAGAGAAAGAGAAAGAAACATCTACGTGAAAGGGACACATCGAGTGGCTGCCTCCCGCACAATCCAACCAGGGCGGGGGACAAACTGCAACTGAGGTACGTGCCCTTAGCGGGAACCGAAGCTGGGTCTCTCTGGACCACAGGCTGACGCTCTAACTGCTGAGCCAAACCGGCCAGGGCTGGCCAGCGTTTTTAAATGATTTTAGAGGGAGGAAAGAGAGAGAGAGAAACATCGATGACAGAGAACACTGACTGTTCGCCTCCTGCATGCCCCCCACTGGGGTTTGGCCCACAACCTGGGCATGTGCCCTGACCAGGAATTGAGCCGGTAACCTCTTGGTGCGTGGGTCGACGCTCAGCCACTGAGTCACACCGGCCAGTCTATTTTAAAATTTTTATTATAGAAAATTTCAAACCATCAGCTCGTGGTCAATTTTGTCCCTCTACCCCCATCTCAAGTCTTTAGAAGAAAATCCCAGATATTCTATGATTTTATCTATTAATATTTCGGTGTATATCTGATAAGGGCTTTAAAAACACATAACCAGCCCTGGCCGGTTTGGCTCAGCGGTTGGAGCGTCGGCCTGCGGTACAGAGAGACCCGGGTTCGGTTCCCGCTAAGGGCACGTACCTCGGTTGCAGTTTGTCCCCGGCCCTGGTTGGTCGTGCGGGTGGCAGCCACTCGATGTGTCCCTTCACATCGATGTTTCTCTCTCTCTCTCTTCCTCTCTCTCCCTCCCGCTCTATCTGAACAAAAAATGGAAAAATGTCCTCGGGTGAGGATAAAAAACAAAAAAAACACATAACCATAACATGCTACATCCCTAGTAACAATAAACTGCTTATCAAGTTAATTAAAGGAGATTATTCATCCATGAGAAGTCAAGGTTACAGGAACATAAAATATAGCGCTATCCCGAGGTACACATTTATATGGTTGGGTGTAAAAGCTTGTACTTTTTCCTGGCTGTCCTAGCAGACCTGTATCACCTTTCATAAAGCATTAGGAGTGAAACAGTATTTAGTATGACAGGTAATTTGCTTTTGGTGACTTGAAAGCCTTTCTGTGTCAGGAGTATGGCAGACTTGAGAGTCCCTGCTCCCCGTCCCCACAGCAGGATTCCTCAGAGTGAACCACTACTACTCCTTGGTACGGCCTTCCAGACTTTTCTACATAGCTTTAATGCCCTTCATATATACGCCCTTCCCCATGTGTAGGCTTCTTTCCTTCTTCCTTAGCACATTCACACTGTAAGAATCTAAGTCAGATCAGTCGAGGTCCAACCACAGTGGCCTCTTGCAGTCCTCACCCACAGAGCACGCATGGTTCCACTTTAGGGTGGCACCCCCCAGTGCCACGGCTGGAACGCCCTTCCTCCTGATATGTGCACGGCTGAGGCCCATACTCTTCTGTCTCTGTTCAGTGAAACTCTCTCCCGCCACTCCCTTCTGAGCAATCTGTCCTAACTCCCACTGCTCTGTGATGCCACCTCTACTGCATATCATGTTCTCATTAACATAAAAGTCTCTATGTGTGCTTCCTATTCTGTCCCATCAGTCAGCTTAATTCCCACTACAGTATTACATGGCTTCATGATATGAAACCGAGTAAGACAAGACCTCTCTCTCTCCTCCTCGTTTATATCTGTGTTGGCTATTTCAAGACCTCTTGTGACTAGAAGGAGTACCAGGGGTGGAGGGGTTTGGGGTGTTAGTAATGTCCCATTTCTTGACCTAGGTGCTAGTTACATGGTATGTAAAAAATTCACCAAGCTATACACTGATGAACTAAAAAACTAAAGAAAAGAAGGGCAATAGCCCAGCCAGTGTGGCTCAGTGATTGAGCATCAACCCATGCACCAAGAGGTCGCCAGTTCAATTCCCAGTCAGGGCACAGCCCAGGTTGTAGGCACAGTCCCCCGTGGGGGGCATGCTGGAGGTAGCCAATTGATGTTCTCGCTCATCGATGTTTCTATTTCTCTCTCCCTCTCCCTTCCTCTCTCTCTAAAAATCAACAAAGAAAAAAAAATTAAAAAGTAAAGTAGGGCAATAGACTATAGAGAGAAGACTGCTCACAGATTGACAGGCAGCCTCATTAAGAACTGGGAGCTCCTGCCCTGGCCGGTTTGGCTCAGCGGTTAGAGCGTCCACCTGCGGTCCGGAGAGGCCCGGGTTCGGTTCCCGCTAAGGGCATGTACCTCGGTTGCAGTTTGTCCCCGGCCCTGGTTGGTCGTGCGGGTGGCAGCCACTCGATGTGTCCCTTTCACATCGATGTTTCCCTCTCTCTCCCTCCCACTCTGTCTGTACAAAAAAATGGAAAAATGTCCTCGGATGAGGATTAAAAAAAAAAAAGAACTGGGAGCTCCTTCCTAAGGGTGAAAGGATGCCCCTGGTGGGTTTAAAGGGGAGTGACGTGACTGGTTTGGGCTCCTAGGCAGATCACTCCAGCTACAAAGCAAAATGTGAACTGGAGTAATGCTAGGTCACAAGTATGAGGAAACTGCACTGGTCCACCAGGAATAAGGATGGCCTGGACCAATGAGTTCACAGTGGTGGTGAGAGAGAGCAGTGGATGGGCAGGGGGAGCTACTTAGAACACCCATCTATGAGAAGTAGAATAAAAGATTTCTGGCTTGATGCCCAGCCGATGTGGCTCAGTGGAATGAGCATCGTCCCATGGACTGAGAGGTCCCAGTTCGATTCCTGGTCCACGGCACATGCCAAAGTTGTGGGCTCAATCCCCAGTGGGGGGCATGCAAGAGGCAGCCGATTGCTGTTTTTTTCTCACACTGATGTCTTTCTCTCTCTCTCTCCCCCCTTCCTCTCCCTCTCTGAAATATCAATAACATAAAAAACAAAAATAAAAGATTTCTGGCTGGGGAAAAAGAGTAGCTGTTGGTCCCAGTCACTAAGACAGTCTGGAAAAGGAGTGTATAGGTTGAGGGTGAAGGGAGTGGAAGGATGTGTTGGTTTCTATCACAGAGAGGTGCTTATGAGACACCTAAGTGGAAACGAAGGGTATGTCGTTGGATACAATTGTCCAGAGCTCAGAAGAGAGGTCTGATCTGGGATGAAAGAAAAAAATCCCTAAAGACAACTACTATTTTGGTACATTTTCTCCTTAGTTTCAAAACAGTTGTTTTACACAGAAAATTCTGCTGTTTTTACTAAATAGAAGAACATAAACTCGTTTGCTTTAACTTCCTCAACAATTTCACATTAAATTGCTTTAAAACATGAAGCAAGTGGAATGATCTAGTATTTCTCATAAACTGAACTTCAGGAAAAAATATGGTTACTTTTTAAACTTGTTACTTATTTTTAGAGAGGGGAAGGGAGGAAAGAGAAATATTAATTTGTTGTTCTACTTATTTATGCAGTCATCAGTTGATTCTTGCATGTGCCTTGACCAGGGATCAAGCCCACAACCTTGGCCTATAGAGACAACGGTCTAACCAACTGAGCTACCAGGTCAGGGCTAAATACGGTCACTCTTAACTGAATTAGCTGAAGGTTGTACGCCTGGCCAGTTCTTTATTTTAAAGCTCACCCAACTGGCAGTCCACAGACTGTATTGGTTCATGAATGGGCCTGTTTTGGTTTTGTTATTTAATTTGAATTCACTGCCAGCTAACTTCACAAAAATAGCCTAAATTTCTAGCTCCTTAAAAAAAAAAAAAAAAAAAAAACACCTCAGACACACAAGCTGCAGCCTGTCCAGGCCACATTCCACTCCAGCCACAACCGCCGGAGCAGACACACGGCCACCTGCAAAGGAGCTGGTCCTTCGTTCCGCTGTCTCACTCAGCCAGCTCACGCACAGAGTACTACGCGGCTTCTGACCGCCTCTGAGGGTGTGACCTCTGATCAAAACACCAGATCCAGTAAGTAAGCAAAAGTACCTTTGGGCATCCATGATCAGTTTCTCACTAACACAGAAAAACAACAATAATTATACCATCTACCATTTATTGAGTGCCTAGAATTAATGGTAGGAGACACTAGCTGAGGAAGCTTAATATGTAGTTTCTTGGATCACTGTATATAGAGAGCAATTCACAAAACGAATAAGGTCAAATTCACGCAGACAACAAAAATATGACAGCTTAGCCCTGGCCAGTTTGGCTCAGTCGTTAGAGTGTTAGCCTGTGACCAAAGGGTCCTGGGTTCGATTACTGGTCAAGGGCACATACCTGGGTTACAGGTTCAATCCCTGGCCCTGGTCAAGGTTGTATGGGAGGCAACCAATCTATGTCTCTCACTTGATTTGATGTTTCTTTCTCTCTCTCCCTCCCTTCTACTCTAAGAAATCAATGGAAAAAATATCCTTAGGTGAGAATTAATTAAAAAAAAAAAAAAAGACAGCTTAAGCATATGAGGATAGAGGAAAAACTACAAAAAGCTTGAAATAAAACGTAAAACACAGTCGTCTGGGGCCTGGCAATCAGGCCTACCCTTTTGGACAGGCACTGAGGGCTGCTCAGCCAGTACAAGAGGTTGAATGGAACAGCACGAATCTCAGGTTCAACGTCGGCCTCTTCCTCTTATGTAACCCAAGTTCTGTTTTCCAGATTTATAAACCAGGGATAATAGCATTTATCTCAACGGGCTGCTATAAGGAGCCAATGAATAAAAAACATCAAATATTTAACATTTAAAATTTAGATTCCATAGGACACCTCATTTTCCTGTGATCCCACAACAGTTGTCACTGGACCGACGAGTTGTCAACCTTTCTGTATACAGAGTAGTCTCATATACTAGAATTTTGATGGCATACTTAGAGGAACACAAGATTGAAAACAACACTGTGTGTGTCAACAGCATCTCCCAGCTCCCTTCCTATCTTCACTCTGAGTTACCTTGGGTGAGCTGCCAGCTGCCCTGACCAAGCTCCTCCATGCTCACAAGGCCAAGGTGCTGGGCTTGACCTCACACTGCCACAATAGCACACTGTACCCTTTTCTACATTACCCCGGTCCATATTCTGGACAGACATGGCAAGCTCAGAAGACCTCCACCCCACCACACCTGTAGAAAACAATAATTTTACATACTGATCAGTTTTGGAGGCACACCAAGGTGGGGTTTAAGGTTTACCAGGATGGACCAGCTAATACCCAGTGGGCTTGAGATGAGGCACAGCAGGGAACATTTAATTTCCCAAAACTTTCCAGATACTTTTCTGGGGGGTAGGGGGCATGAAATTCACCATGCAGTCTGTGTAGTGGGGCTACAGGCACTACACCTAAGGCCAGTGTGATCAGGTAGTTCCCAAGTGAATGGCAGTGCTTCTTGAGTATTTCCACAAAGAGGGATCTGGTATCTACTTACAAATGTCACTACATTGCTTAAGATGTTCTCTAAAAGTTACTACTCAAGCCCTGGCAGGTTTGGCTCAGCGGTTAGAGCGTCGGCCTGCGGTCCGGAGAGACCCGGGTTCGGTTCCCGCTAAGGGCATGTTCCTCAGTTGCAGTTTGTCCCCGGCCCTGGTTGGTCGTGCGGGTGGCAGCCACTCGATGTGTCCCTTTCACATCGATGTTTCTCTCTCTCTCTCCCTCCTGCTCTATCTGAACAAAGAATGAAAAAGTGTCCTCGGGTGAGGATAAAAATAAAATAAAATAAAATAAAATAAAAGTTACTACTCAAAAACAAAGTACTAGAGACAAAATTCTTCCTTGCTTCTTTTGAGCTTTTGGTGGTTGCTGGCAATCTCTGGTGTTCTTGGTTCATAGCTACAGCACCCCAACCCCTGCTTCTGTCTTCACATGACTTCCTCCTTCCCTATTTGTGTGTCTCCTCTTCTTATAAGGACACTGGTCATATTGGAATTAGGGCCCACACTAATCCAGTATGATCCAACCTTAACTACTTATATCTGCAAGATCATGTTCCCAAATAAGGCCACCTTCTGAGGTTCTGGGTGAACGGTGATTTTGGAGAGACACTAGTCAATCCAGTACATAATCCATCTTCTTAATCATTTACATTGAAGTGTTCTAGTGCTTAATTACCTGGTCCATACATATTTATGTTATCATTCTTCAACTAAATAGATGAAGGGAAAAAAAACCTATTGTGTAGTCCACACAGTATTTCTTGACCCCAATGTTTTTTTTATATTACTTAAAAATAGAATAATGCCCTGGCCCGTTTAGCTCAGCGGTTAGAGCGTTGGCCCATGGACCAAAGAGTCTCTGGTTCAATCCCCAGCCCTGGTCGGGATCATGTGGGAGGCAACCAATCAATGTGTCTCTCTCACATCGATGTTTCCCTCTCTCCCTCACTCCCTTCCTCCCGCTCTAACTAAAAAAAATAAAAATCAATGGAAAAATATCCTTGGGTGAGGATTAAGAAAAAAAGAATAACCCAAATGTTTCTATTGTGTACTGGGGAGAAAAAAAAAAGCAAAAATCTGTAACAAAAGCAGCAATAGAAGAGGGAGGGGAAGGCAATAAAAGTGAAAGAAAAGATACAACCCATTGAAATTTTCCAGGGCTGCTTTTCAGCAACCCTGGAAATTGACTATTTGATAGTATTCTCAGAAGAAAGCAACTTGGCGTATATGCCACCACACAGTAGTCACTAAAAAAGAAGTGTGTTATGTGCTTATAGATATATATGCCCAAGACCCAACATTTAATAGGTATTTGGACTTACAAGAGATGGAAGCCTGAACTGTCTGTATAAGAGATCATTTAAAGTGTACTCTGAGGTGAGGAGTCTTTTTTGTTCCAATGACCAGGTACTAGTGTTAAAATAGCCTTCAAGGTACTATGGACTATGGCACTTCAGTGTATGAGTGTAGGTAGGAAAAGGTAGAACAAAGAAGATCCAGTTCAATCTATATGTTCATATTAGCTAGGCCCACACTGCTGCCTTTTGGCGACACCAAGAACTAAAGAACAGCACAAACTCAAATCCAACTACAATGCCTCACTCAGCTGATTTAGTATGAAAAAAAGTAATTCAGATGTGCTAATGGATCATTACCCAGGAACTGCCCTTCACATCCTGCAAAATATGCCAGTTAGCTAATCATATCTCCCAGCTTAATCCTTCCACTACAAATGTGAGTGGGAGGGTGGGGACATGTGTTTACAATCTGAGGATAAATGTGCAGCTTGCTTTTGTTCCCTTCCCAAACATTTAGTCACATTAACAGTATAATCTCATCTTTCTTCTATTTCTGTCTTCTATGGTCTATCAGGTAGTGACAGCAATATCTACCTTCATAACCTCTGCCAGCAACCTAGATGTCACCTCCTCCCTCACCCCTACATTTGTCTTTCATTTACCCTCTAAATAACTGAGGGATCTGTACTCTCTTCTCCCTCCTTCCCACTACCCACCTTTAGGCTCTAATCTCACAACTAGAATGTGTGTCTATAATCTGGCTGATGCCTGCTTCCAGTTTTGCCCCCTGACCAAGCTCCCAAAGAAATCTATCTATCTAAAATGCAAATCTTGCCCTGGCCACTTTGGCTCAGTGATTAGAGCATTGGCCTTTGGATCAAAGGGTCTCGAGTTCAATTCTGAACAAGGACATGTACCTTGATTACGGTTAGGTCCCCAGCCCAGGTCAGGGCTATGCAGGAGGCAACCACTTAATGTGTCCCTCTCACATCAATGTTTCTCTCTCTCCCTCCCTCCCTCTCTGTCTGAACAAAAATGGAAAAATATCCTCAGGTGAGGATAAAAGAAAAAAAAAGTTAAATGTACATAAAAACAAAACAAATAAACAAGAGCCCAGACTCATAGATAAACTGGTAGTACCCTGGGGCAGGGAGTGGAGATGGGGTGGGGATGATGGAATGAATGAAGGGGATTAAGTGCAAACTTCCATTTATAAAATAAATAAATCACAGAGATGTAATGTTCAGCACAGGGAATATTAACTTTGTAAGGTGACAGAGGGTAACGACTTATTGTGACTACCATTTTGTAATGTATAGAAATGTCAAATCACTATGCTGTACATCTGAAACTAATATAATATTGTATGTCAGTTATACCTCAAAAAAGAAAGTTAAATATAAATCCACCATATAACTCAGTAATTCTACACCACTTCTAGGAATCACCCCCAAAAATAAAAACATGTGTCGCCACAAAGACTTACAGTGAATGTTTGCAGCAATATCATTCACTATGACCAAAAATGGAAATCCAAATGTCCATCAACTGGTGAATGGCTAAGCAAATTGTGGTATATCCATACAATGGAATAGTATTCAGTCATTAAAAGGAATGAATTACAAATACATGATACAACATGGATGAACCTCAAATACATATGTAAAAGAAGCCTGACACAAAAGGCCACATAGTTTGTGATTCTGATTATGTGAAGTATCCAGAAAAGGCCACTCTATAAAGAAAGGAAGTAGATTAATGGTTGCCTAAGGCCGGGGGTGGGAATTAATTGTAAACCAGCACAAGGGATCTCTTTTGGGGATTATGGAAAGGTTCTATGGCTGGAATGTGGTGATAGTTGTACAACTCAGTTAATTTACTAACAAACACTGAATTGCACACTTAAAATATGCAAATTTTGCCCTGGCCAGTTTGGGTCAGCGATTAGAGCGTCGGCCTGCGGTCCAGAGAGACCCGGGTTTGGTTCCTGCAAAGGGCACGTGCCTCGGTTGCAGTTTGTCCCCGGCCCTGGTTGGTCGTGCGGGTGGCAGCCACTCGATGTGTCCCTTTCACACAGATGTTTCTCTCTCTCTCTCTCTCTCTTTCTTCCTCTCTCTCCCTCCCACTCTATCTGAACAAAAAATGGAAAAATGTCCTCAGGTGAGGATTAAAAAAAAAAATGCAAATTTTATGGTATGCAAATTATACTTCAATAAACTTATTTTAGAAAGGTAAGGAACAGGACTTCTGGTTAAGATGGCAGTGTAGGTAAACCTGATACTCGCCTCCTGTCACAACCACATCAAAATTACAACTAGCCCTGGCTGGTTTGGCTCAGCAGTTAGAGTGTTGGCCCGAGAACCAATGAGTTGTGGGTTCGATTCCGGTCAAGGGAATGTACTTCGGTTGCGGTTCATCCCCAGCCCTGCTTGGGGTCGTGTGGTCGATGTGTCTCTCTCACGTCAACGTCTCTCTCCCTCTCTCACCCTCCCACTCTATTTGAAGATAAATGGAAAAAATATCCTTGGGTGAGAATTAAAAAGAAAAAAAATTACAACTAAACTACAGAACAATCATCATTCAGAACCACCTGAAATCGAGCTGAATGGAAGTCCTACGAGATTAAAGAAGCCACATCAAGACTGGTAGGAGGGGTGGAGGGGCGGCGGGAGGCGGGGCGGAGGGGCGGAGGGAACCTGCAAGCTGGTCCCACACCCAGGTGTGGTAGATAAAATTCAGGAAGGATGCCTCAGCTGTGAAGATCCTCCCTGAGGAGCAAGGGGTCCCTGTCCCACACCAGGCCCCCCAGTTCAGGGTTCCAGTGCCAGGAAGAGAAGTCGCCATAACTTCTGGCTGTAAAAACCCAAGCAGCTCCTCTTAAAAGGGCCCGCGCTTGGACTTCCTTGGATTTGCTCCCTCTGGGCTCCAGCTCAGGGGAGGCAGCTTGAAAGGCACCAGGGACATTCAGGGAAGAACTGAGTTGTTTGGCATAAGGGGGCTGGGGCGGGAGGTGCTGAAGAGGCAGCTTTCTCCCAGACAGACGTGCTGGTGAAGGCCGTTGTTCCTACCCCCATGGGGCTGGCAGACAGACGCCATATCTGGGTCTCCAGCAATCTGGCTCTCATTGTTTTCCCAGCCTGGTGATTCCTTGAGGCCATGCCCCACCCAACTCTTGGGCCCACTCAAGCTGTTTCCAATGGCTTTATAGTAGGAATGACCTGTCTGGGCTCATTCTTCAGATTTTCCTAAAATCTCTCAAATAAGCAACATCTGGCCTCAGCAAGCCTCTATCTCTAGCCTGTTAACTGGGCGGGATGTATAAATACGTCAAACGTTGCATACAGTAAAAAGGGAATTCCCCAATTAACAGGTTAAATAAGTGACCCGAGGCCTGGCACTACCTGGCCTTGGTCCACAGCTTGGCCTTGCCTGGGTACCTTTAAGCTCAGCACAAGAAGCCATCTGCAGACAGCTTTGTAGCTTATGCCTGGTGGCCCAGGGACAGAACACAGACAGTGGCTGACCTTGGCCTGTGCCTCCTGGAAGGCCCCAGAGTGAAAACACCCAGTGGACAGCTTCAGACCACACTGAAGCACCACCACCCAACCACCTCCACAAGTGACACACTCAAGGGGTGCGCGCAGTGGGTACCAGAGCCCTACTGAAGTAAGTCTTGCTCTGTGTGGTGGCCCCTGCACAGCTGATCCTCTAAGGTGGTCAGTGGTCACAACCAGTACTTGCACCTGATCAGCCTGAGTAAATTCCTCCCATGATGTGCCAACTGCAATCGAGACTCAATTACAGCCCTGGCTGGTTTGGCTCAGTGGTTGGGGTGTCGGCCCAGGGACCCAAGAGTTGCGAGTTCAATTCCAGTCAAGTGCACCTATCTCAGTTGCTGTTCAGTCGCGGCCCTGGTTGGGGTTGTGTGGGAGGCAACCAGTCAATGCGTCTCTCTCTAATAGATGTTTCTGTTTCTCTCCCTCCCTCTTTCTCTAGAAATCAATGGAAAAGAGTATCCTCTGGTGAGAATTAACAAACAAAAAGAGAGAGAAGGAATTTGAGAAGATTGAGAAAACCAGAATGATGGAATAAGAAAAGAAATGAAAACAAGTGCAGACGAGGGTGTGGAGAAAAGGGGACTCGAGCACACTGCGGTGGGAATGCAGACTGGTGCAGCCACTATGGATAACAATATGGTGTTTCCTCAAAAAATTAAAAATGAAACTCCCATTTGACCCAGCGATCCCACTTCTAGGACTATATCATAAGAAGCATGAAACACCAATCAGAAAGAATATATGCACCCCTATGTCCATAGCAGTGCTATTTACAATAGCTAAGATCTGGAAACAGTCCAGTATCTATCACTAGATGAGTAGATTAAAATGCTGTGGTACATTTACTGAATGGAATACTATGCAGCTGTAAGAAAGAAAGATCTCTTACCCTTTGAGATGACATAGAGAAACCTGGAGAGTATTATGCTAAGGAAAATAAGTCAGTCAGAGACAGACAAGTACCACATGATCTCACTTATCTGTGGAATCTAATGAACAAAATAAGCTGACGAACAAAACAGATCTAGAGACATGGAAGTAGGGAACAGACTGACAAACCTCAGAGGGAACCAGGGTGGAGGGGTGGGAAGAGATAAACCAAACAACTTATATGCGTATGTGCATAACCAATGGACACAGACAGCAGTATGGTGAAGGTGGGGGTACTGGGAGAGGGGAGGAGGGAGTCAATGAGGTGAAAAAGGAGGGACATCTGTAATACTTTCAAAAATAAAGATAGCCCTGTCCTGGCCAGTTTTGCTCAGTGGTTAGAGCGTCGGCTTGCAGTCCAGATAGACCCAGGTTGAGTTCCCACTCAGGGCACATACCTTGGTTGCAGTTTGTTCCCAGCCCTGGTGGGGTCATTCGGAAGGCAGCCACTCGATGTGTCCCTTTCACATGGATGTTTTCCCCCCTCCCCCTCCCTCCCACTCTGAACAAAAAATGAAAAAATGTCCTTGGGTGAGGATAAAAAAAAAAAGATAGTCCTGGCCGGTTTTGCTCAGCGGTTAGAGCATCAACCCAAGATCCAGAGAGTCCCGGGTTCAGTTCCCATTAAGGGCATATACCTCAGTTGCAGTTGTCCCTGGCCCCGGTTGGGGTCGTGTGGGTGGCAGCCAGTCGGTGTGTCTCTCTCACATCTATATTTCTCTTTCTCTTCCTCCTTCTCTCCCTCTCGCTCTATCTAAAGATGAGTGCTAAAACAACAATGAGGTATCACCTCACACCTGTCAGAATGGCCGCCATCAACAAATCATCAAACAAGTGTTGAGAAAGGGGGACTCTAGTGCACTGCTGGTGGGAATGCAGATTGGTGCAGCCACTATGGAAAACAATATGGTGTTACCTCAAAAAATTAAAAATTGAACTTCCATTTAACCCAGTGATCCCATTTCTAGGAATATACCCTAAGAAGCCTGAAACACCAATCAGAAAGAATATATGTACCCCCATGTTCACAGCAGCACTATTTACAATAGCTAAGATCTGGAAACAGCCCAAGTGTCCATCAGTAGAGGAATGGATAAAAAAGCAGTGGTACATATACACAATGGAGTACTATGCAGCTGTAAGAAAGATCTCTTATCCTTTGAGACAACATGGAGGGACCTGGAAAGTATTATCCTAAGTGAAACAAGCCAAGCAGAAAAAGACAAATACCACATGATCTCACTTACATATGGAATATAATGAATATAACAGTCTGAGGAACAGGGTAGACCCAGAAACATGGAAGTAAGGTACAGACTGACAACCCTCAGAAGAGGGGATGGTGGGGGTGAGAAGAGATAAACCACAGAACTTATATGCATGTATGCATAACCAATGGACATGGACAAAAAACCAGGGACGGGGCGGGGAGGATGGGGAGGAGGGTGTCAATGGGGTAAAAAAGGAGAAACATCTGTAACAAAAATAAAATTAAAATAAATAAATAAATAAAGATGAATGCAAAAGTGTCCTTGGGTGAGGATAAAAAATTAGAAAAATAAAAATATAAATTAAATCTAAAGAAAATAAATGAAGGGACGTGTTTCTCATTAAAATAAAATAAAAAGAATGTGAACAGAAAAGTGATGCGTGTGGAGATGGGGCAGAATAACTGATGAACAGTTATTGAGGCTGGTGACAGCGACATCAGAGTTCATTATACTACTCTGTCTAATTTGGTATATGTTTGAAATGCTCTATGATAAAAAGTTTTCTAAATAATCAATGCATATTTCTGGTACTCAGTGTTATTCTTGCCAGTCTGGGTCTATAATCTGATCTATTTCTTTCAGTTTGGAGCTAAACACGACAAACTAATGTTGATGCTCAGATAGGCTCTATTCAGGTGTTTTCCATTTGTTTGAGCAAGAAATTATAATTTACTTTAAGAGAAAAGAGACTATTACAGTTCTGATTATAGAATGGGCACCACAGTACTTAAGAAACATGTTACGCCCTGGCCGGTTTGGCTCAGCGGTTAGAGCATTGGCCTGCGGTCTGGAGAGACACGGGTTCGGTTCCCGCTAAGGGCATGTACCTTGGTTGGAGTTTGTCCCCGGCCCTGGTTGGGTCGTGTGGGTGGCAGCCACTCCATGTGTCCCTTTCACGTCGATGTTTCCCTCTCTCTCTCTCCCTCTCCCTCCCACTCTATCTGAACAAAATATAAAAAAAAAAAAAAAAAAAAAAAAAAGAAAAGAAAAAGAAAAAAAAGAAACATGTTACAAAGACTAAAAACATTAAGTAACTTAGCACAACAGGGAGAAGTTAATCACCAGAATTGCACCCTTCAGTTTGCTTCTATCACTAAGGTTAGTACACTTGTTCAATCCATGCCAATATTGTCAGTATTTACCTAATATTTACCTGATATTTTAATTCTAGAAATGTACAGAGAGTACTGAATTGGGAACAAGAGTCATGATCCAGTGTATTCCACTATTAGCTTTGTCTCTAATTTATAAACTATATGAACTCAGTTTTATTATTAATCTGAGACTCAGGATCCTAAACTATAAAATTAATGAATTTTAAAGATCAGGAGTTCTGAACGTGGAGTCATAAGTTTGAGGGACAGACCCTATAGATAAGATTCTGTAGGACCATAAAGCCCTAGAAATTCCAAGAAAGTTTTGTCTAAGCGATGACCTGCACTTTTCTGGGGAGAGGTTCTACGGTAGACTCTCAAAAGGAGTCAAGACTCACCTAGCTCCCTGTGGTTAAGAACCATTTTAATCTAGATAATTTTTATTTACAAACCCAAAGTATGGTATATGGGTCTGGCCAAGCTTTTTAGCAGATTCTGTATTCCTTAAACTCTAAGTTTACAAAATATAATGCCTCATGGTTTGTTAGAGTAATGTATTATTTTTGTTTTTCTTTTTTTTTCATCCTCACCCAAGGATATTTTTCTATTTATCTTCAGATAGAGTGGGAGGGAGGGAAAGAGAAGGAGAGAAACATGACATGAGAGGGACACATGGACCGGTTGCCTCCTGCATGGCTGCCTTCTGCATGACCCCGACCAGGGCAGGGGACAAACCACAACCGAGGTCCGGGACCTTGACTGGAATCGAACCCAAGACTCACTGGTCTGCGGGCCAATGCTCTAACCACTGAGCAAATCCAGCCAGAGCTGTATTTTTTTTTATTTTTTTTATCCTCATTCAAGGACATTTTTCCATTTTTTGTGTTCAGGTAGAGTGGGAGGGAGGGAGAGGAACAGAGAGAGAGAGAAACATCGACGTGAAAGGAACACATCAAGTGGCTGCCACCCGCACAACCGACCAGGACCGGGGACAAACTGCAACCAAGGTACGCGCCCCTCGCGGGAACTGAACCCGGGTCTCTCAGGACCGCAGGCCGATGCTCTAACCGCTGAGCCAAACCGGCCCAGGGCCGTATTGTTTTTTTTAAATTCTCACCTATCTTCAGATACAGTAGGAGGGAGAAAGAAACATCAACATGAGAGACACATTGACAGGTTGCCTCTTGCAGGACCGTGACCAGGGCTAGGACCCAACTGCAACTGAGGAACATGCCCTTGACCTGCGTCGAACTCAAGACTCTTTGGTCCTCAGGCATAAGCTCTAACCACTGAACAAACCATCAGGGAGAGTAATGTGTTTTAATAAGACAAACTTTCTACAATCCCACAATTTTTTAGCAAACTGTGTATAATGAAAATCATGTACAAGGCTTTGGATCGTAACAATTTCCAGCCTGGAGTCATGTTTTAGCCTCAGATGACTTTTAGTTGAGAGCTATAAAGTAAAGTCCAAGGGATCATTCTAGGACTATCATAAATCTCTTCCCTAGACAGTGACAGGAGCAAGAGATAAAAACACAGGCTCTCTCATTAGAAACATACACACACACACCACACACACACACATATATATATATATATATATATATATATATATATATATATGTATTTTGTTAATCCTCACCCGAGGATATTTTTTCCATTGTTTTTTAGAGCGTGGATGGGGGTGGGAGGGCATCTTATGTGAGAAAGAGACATCAATTGGTTGCTTCCCGCACGCACCACAACCAGGGCCGGGGTCAAACCTGCAACCCAGGTACGTGCCCATGACCGAGAATCGAACCCGCGACCCTTCGGTGCACGGGACGACGCTGTCATCACTGAGCCACGCATCCTGGGCTAGAAACATATTTTTAATGCTGGTTTTCAATTGTCCGTCACGTATTTCAAGCGACACTTGAAATCCCGCTCGCAGCTTCCCACTGCGATCAGTCCGGAGAGCGCCCTAAGCCAGACCCGGAAACAGGCTGCGCTCCGAGCGTCGGTGACCGCCGGGCACAGGGGATGGGGGAGCGGAGGACTGCGGACAGGTGAGGTCGGGTGCAAGCTGGAGGAAGCCGACAGGCTGCTTTCAGCGAGGAGCCCAGGAAGCCAGCAGGGGCTGCAAGCGCGGCCCCCCGAGTGCTTCGACTGCGCCGCGTTCGGCCCCTTCTCCGTCGGCTAGCTCTCCGGCCCCTTCCAGACGCCATCCCCACAGTCGCAACAGCCCCTCACAGAGAGGCCGCGTCCCGGGGCGGGGTGGGGGCAACTGCCCAAAGACCCCTGGGCCAAAGCTGCCTCCCGCCGGGGAGCGGCCTCTGCCTCCGCCCCCCGCTCGGCCCCGCCCGCTCCAGCCGGCCGTACCTTGAGCGCCAGGTGGTGGACGCGGCCCAGGCCGGGCTCCACCAGCAGCTGCAGTAGCCACAGCAGCGGAAGCAACCGTAGGCCCGCGGCCAGCCGACGACAGCAGGAGCCCGAGGGGCCGACGGGCGCCGGGGCAGCCATGTTTGTTCCAGCATCACCAGCTGCTTCCTCTCCCTGTATGCACTTCCGGGGCGAAAGGGCAGGGCGGCCGGAAGGGCCGGAAGCGGGGTGGGGCTCGGCCCCGGTGCCGGGCCCTTCTGGAGTGTGCATCCGGGCAAGGCGCCGCCGGGCTGTGCAGCGGGCTTCCCCTGTGCGGACTTGGGGTTTAGCGGGAAGAGGTGGAACCCCCTCGGAGAGACTCTGTGGCGGTTGTCATGGGAACAGTCCGGCCCACACAACCAGCCGCGCTTTGAAAGCGACCTTGAGCCTGAGAAACCCGGACCGTGGGGAACCCCGGCTCTCCGAGGGTGGGGATGTCTTAAAACCCGCTGTAGCGCCCTGGCCGGTTTGGCTCAGCGGTTGGAGCGTCGGCCTGCGGTCTGGAGAGACCCGGTTCGGTTCCCGCTAAGGGCACGTACCTCGGTTGCAGTTTGTCCCCGGCCCTGGTTGGTCGTGCGGGTGGCAGCCACTCGATGTGTCCCTTCACGTCGATGTTTCTCTCTCTCTCTCCCTTCCTCTCTCTCCCTCCCACTCTATCTGTACAAGAAATGGAAAAATATCCTCGGGTGAGGATAAAAAAAAACAAAAAAACCTGCTGTAGCACCTTGCCTGGCATTTGACTGCACTGATATTAACGCGCGGCTTTGACTCGGTGGAAAATACCAAGTTCCTGGCTTGTCATAGGCCCTCTGGTTTGGTTTTGTTTTTTAGGTACTTCACACTCAAATTTGAAACGAAATGTTGTAGTAATACCGTTTATTAAGCCCTTATCAGGTGCTTAGTTAGGCCTTTGTATGCATTATTGCATTCAATGCTTGGAAGAGTCTAATGAGGTAGGAGGTAGGTATCATCCCCACTTTACAGGTATCATCCCCACTTTACAGGTAAGCAAACGGAGGTTCTGAGAAATTAAGTCATTTGTTCCAGGTTGAGCTGAGAAACCACATGGCAACTTTTAACCACTGTGTTATATTGCTTCATGCTATTTCCTCCGACCCCTAGAGTCAGAATGTCAATACTTTTCTTTTAAATTCTGAGTGGAAACTTTTTTTGCTTTTTCTAATCTGTGGAATTTATGGGATTTTTTTTTTTTTATCCTCACCCAAGGATATGCTTATTAATTTTAGAGAGAGGGGAAGGGAGGAAAAAGAGAAATAGAAACATTGATGGAAGAAAATCAAACCCAGAACCTAGGTATATGCCCTGACCAGGAACGGAACCCGAAACCTTTCAGTGTATGGGATGACACTCCAATCCACTGAGCAACCCAGCCAGGGCCTTTGGGGAGATCTTTAATGGGAGGATTCAGTAGTTGGTTCCCCCTTCTCATCATTTTTATTAAGGAGTTATAGAAGAACATGCTTACTAAAATTGCCAGTGGACTAGCCAGATTTATTTAGTTTTTAGATATTTTTTTCAGCTTACCACACAAGTAATGCATGCTCTTTGTATGAAGTCATTTAAGCTAAAGAAGAGAAAATAAAATCCACCAGGAATCCCAGTACTGGGTGACTGTCAGTGTATTAGTGTGTTTTATGACAAAATCAGATTTTTAGTTTTTAGCTGGAACTAGGAACTGAAATTAACGTGGTATATTTTCAAGGAGCTAAAGTGCTACACTTAGGTTAAGAAACAAAAAACAGCAGCCCTGACCCGTTTGGCTCAGCCATTGGAGGGTTGGCCTTGGTTGCCCCAATTGGGGTCGTGCAGGAGGCATGATTTGTCTCTCTCACCTCGATGTTGATGTTTTTTCTCTCTCTTCCTCTCTTCCTCCTGCTCTATCTAAAAAGAAATGGAAAAATATCCACGAGGGAGGATTAAAAACAAAAAGATCAATTGGGAAAATACAGAATAGGTAGGGGTGGAGGGTGTGAGAAAGGAAGGAACCTACATCTTTTAGCTGTGTGCAATCTTTACAGTAAAAGTCATGAATCTATGAATTCTTCCCTTGAATTAAAAAAAAAAAAGGTAATGTACAAGTCTTGTCACACCCTCTCTAAGGACAAAAGTAGGGCACTAATCGTGACTCACGAAGATAGAAAGGCCATGTTTACTAGGTGGTGAAGAATATCCCTTGTTTCTCTAACCTCTGATCTTTGACCATATATTACTAATAGGTAATCTTACATCTTTGAACAGTTTTCATCTGCTCTTTCTACCCCAATTTGCAGATAAAGAAACTATTATTTTGTGAATCCACACAGTAAGATAATCATAAATATATTTATTGAGTGATTAAATTTGCCAAGTATTCTGCTAAGTACTTTATACTATCTCATTTAACATCACAAAAGCCTTGTGAGGTATTTATTTTTAATCCTTTTTTAAAGGTGAGACTTGGGCCCTGGCCAGTTTGGCTCATTGGTTAGAGCATCGGCCTGCGGTCCAGAGAGGCCCGGGTTCAGTTCCCGCTAAGGGCACGTACCTCAGTTGCAGTTTGTCCCTGGCCCTGGTTGGGTCATGCAGGTGGCAACCACTCGATGTGTCCCTTTCACATTGATGTTTCTCTCCTCCCACTCTATCTGAACAAGAAATGGAAAAATGTCCTCGGGTAAGGATTAAAAAAAAAAAAAGGTGAGCCCTGGCCGGTTTGGCTCAGCGGTTAGAGCATCCACCTGCGGTCCGGAGAGGCCCGGGTTCGGTTCCCGCTAAGGGCATGTACCTCGGTTGCAGTTTGTCCCCGGCCCTGGTTGGTCATGCGGGTGGCAGCCACTCGATGTGTCCCTTTCACATCGATGTTTCCCTCTCTCTCTCTTCCTCTCTCTCCCTCCCACTCTAACTGTGCAAAAAAAATGGAAAAATGTCCTCGGGTGAGGATTAAAAAAAAAAAGGTGAGACTTGGATAGATTAATTTATTTAAGGGTGGGTTGCTGATTTAGCAATGACCCCTCATTCAGGACCCACCCACAAAGCCCAGTACTTAATCTGCCCTGTATTATTGTAAAATATTAATTTGCATATTAGTCTGGAAGGATCCTTAGATAAACAACAGGTCCTTCTACCTTATTTAACAGATATGAAAACAAATCCCAGGAACTTCAATGGCTGGCTCAAAATGACACATCTAGAAGCCTAATTTTCATTAGGTGCCTTTGGCCAGGACTGGGATCTCATCTGCTTCTCACACTAGACCACCATACATGGTTTTCTAATTCTTATAATTTTAATTTTTTCAAAAGTTAAAAGCCCAGTCTGGCTGGTGTGGCTCAGTGGTTGAGCATCAAACTATGCACTAAGAGGTCGCTGGTTTGATTCCCGGTCAGGGCACATGCCCAGGTTGTGGGCCTGGCATGCAGGAGGCAGCCAACTGATGTTACTTCTCATCAGTGTTTCTGTCTCTCCCTTCCTCTCTCTCTAAAATCAGTAAAGAAAAAAAAATTTGTTTTATACAAACAAACAAACAAAAAAGCCCAGAATCTGAGTAACTAATGTGTTATCAATTAAAATCTAGAGTTTTTCAGAAAGCATTTTATTTTATTTATTTTTTTATTTTTTTATTTTTTTGGTACATGCCCCTAGCAGGAACCAAACCTGGGACTCTCTAGTCCGAAGGCCGACGCTCCAACCGCTGAGCCCAACCGGCCAGGGCCAGAAAGCACTTTAAAACTCAGCAATTTGAAAGAACATACTAGAAATATAAAATAAGTGATACTTTTGGGTATCAGGAGAAATACCAATGACCACTGATGCTCGCTTCAGTATGAAACTGGCTATTACAGGGAAAGGTGATTTTTAAGTGCAGTTTCATTTTGTTTTAATTGATTTTTTAGAGAGAGAGGAAGGGAGAGAGAGAGAAACATTGATGTGAGAGAGAAATATCCATGGGTTGGCTCTTGCACGCCCCTCACTGAGGATCAAGTCCTCAACCCAGGCATGTGCCCTGACTGGGAATCAAACCGGTTGGCTCAGCGGTTAGAGTGTCAGCCTGCGGTCCTGAGAGACCCAGGTTCGGTTCCTGCTAAGGGCACGTACCTCGGTTGCAGTTTGTCCCCAGCCCTGGTTGGTTGTGTGGGTGGCAGCCACTCGATGTGTCCCTTTCACATAGATGTTTCTCTCTCTCTCTCTGTTCCTCTCTCTCCCTCCCACTCTACCTGAACAAAAAATGGAAAAATGTCCTCGGGTGAGGATTAAAAAAAAAACCAACCGGGACCTCTTAGTCCATGGGATGATGCTCAATCCACTGAGCCATACTGGCCGAGCTAGTGCCGTTTCATTGTTAAAGACAGTTTGCAATGCTTTGAAGTATTGTTGACCTTTTTCTTTTAAATTTTTTTTTCTTTATTGATTTTGAGAGAGAGAAAGGTAGAGAGAGAGTTAGAAACATCAATGAGAGAGAACATCCATTGGCCACCTTCTGCACACCCCCCACTGGGGACCAGGCCCACAACCTGGGCATGTGCCCTGACGGGAATTGAATTGCTGACCTTTTGGTGTATGGACCTATGCTCCAACCGCTGAGCCAAACCGGCCAGGGCTATTGTTTCTTTTTTAAAGTGAGGTACCATTTTTGAGAATCTCTTGTTTTAAATTTGAATGTAGTAGGCCTTTAAAAAGGGAATGACCGAGGGGGGCCCTCTTGTCCGGGCATTGGCGGGGCGGTGCTGGGGGAGAAGCGGCAGTGCCTCCAGCTCAGCAGGAGTGAGGGCGGGAGCGCAGAGACCACAGCTGGAGGCAGAGCTGGTAAGGACAGTGGGAAGGCCAAGGCTAAGGCAGGGTCTTGCTCCCAGAGAGCTGGGCTGCAGTTTCCCGTGGGCCACAAGCCACGGAAGGGTCGGTGCCACTGCGGCCGTGTGCAGGGCCGCGATCCTGGGGCACCTCACCGCGGAGGTGCTGCAGCTGGCAGGTAGTGTCCGCGCCGCTTGCAGCTTGCGGTCCGTGGTGATGAAGAGTTGGATTCTCTTATCAAGGCTACCAGAGCTGGGGGTGATGTGATCCCTCACATCCGCAAGTCTCTGATTGGAAAGAAGGGGCAGCAGAAAACTGCTTAGAGAGTTGTTTTAAGCAACCCTCTTCCTCCCTGTCATTGCCCTGTAACTAGGACAGAAGAAATAATGGGGATATGTGGAATTTTAAAAACAGTTAAATGGAAAAGCATAGACAATTACTGTAGACATGGTAAGAGAAACATTTGTACATTCTTAGACTCGAAGTTTGATAAAAGTACCTTTTCATGTGGCAACAGTTGTGTGTTGATGGTCTGGATGTCTCCCATGTGTTTATACAAAAATAGAATTGATAAACCACTTTTTACAAAAAACAAATAAAAATGGAATGATCAGGAATAATCTTAAATTTCATTTAATAAAATAATAGTGATATAGAAGACCTGTATTTTAGTTTTTGGAAAACAATTTTTAAGATTTTTTTTTTTGGTACATGCCCCTAGCAGGAACCGAACCCAGGACTCTCTGGTCCGCAGGCCAATGCTCCAACTGCTGAGCCAAACCGGCTAGGGCCAATTTTTAAGATCTTAAAGCTAGTTCTTTTTTTTTTTTTTTTTTTTATCATCCTCACCCGAGGACATTTTTCCACTTTTTGTTCAGATAGAGCGGGAGGGAGAGAGAGGAAGAGAGAGAGAGAGAAACATCGATGTACAAGGGACACATCGAGTGGCTGCCACTCGCACGACCAACCAGGGCCGGGGACAAACCGCAACCGAGGTACATGCCCTTAGCGGGAACCGAACCCGGGTCCCTCCGGACCGCAGGCCGATGCTCTAACCGCTGAGCCAAACCAGCCAGGGCTTAAAGCTGGTTCTTATTCCTTGCTTCTTTTCTCTTGGGAATTATGTGACCTTTACAGGATTACATACCAGTGGTACCTGTCCAGAAGTTTATAACGTACATCTTCCTTCAGGTATTTGAGAACTATATTGTGCCAGTCATTAGTTTAAAACTGAGAGAATTTTACTTATTTATTTATAAATGGACATTGTTTCTTTTATTTTTTATTTATTTTTTCTTTATTGATTTTAGAGAGAGAGAAACATCAAAGAGAGAGAACATCGACTGGCTGCCTCCTGCATGCCCCCCACTGGGGATTTGGCTCACAACCTCGGCATGTGCCCTGACTGGGAATCAAACCGGCAACCTCTGGGTGCATGGTTTGATGCTCAACCACTGAGCCACACCGGCCAGGCAGAATTGAGAGAAATTAAAAGGGGAACACTAATTATACAAAGACTTAGAGTGAAATAGTTTTTTAGACCGTTACTTTTCAAATTCTGTAAACATTGCTATGTTGGCAATTATAAATAGGCACATGATTTCAGAGTTTCAAGAAAAAATTATTTGCATACTCATGATACTTTAACAGGAAACAGACATGTTGAGTAACAGAACAAGTTATGCCTGCTTTTCCCTGGCAGCATTTTTTTTTTTTTCTTTTTCGTTTTTTGTTCAGATAGAGTGGGAGGGAGGGAGGGAGGGAGAGAGAGAGAGAGAGAGAGAGAGAGAGAGAGAGAGAGAAACATTGACGTGAAAGGGACACATCGAGTGGTTGCCGCCCACACGACCCAACCAGGGCCAGAGACAAACCGCAACCAAGGTACGTGCCCTTAGGGGGAACCAAACCCAGGTCTCTCTGGACCGCAGACCGACGCTCTAACCGCTGAGTCAAACCGGCCAGGGCTCCTGGCACCATTTTCAAAGGGACATTAAACTGGAAGGTACTGACTGCAGAGGCCTATAGAGGCTGGACAAACTGAGCTCCTAAACCTGGCTTTTAGCTTTGTTTCTTAATCAAGTGTATTTATTTATTTATTCATTTATTTATTTATTTATTTATTTTCATTGCCTCTAAGTTTGCAGAATCCTCCAAAGATTGCCATTAGTAGCAGAATTTGTCATTTGGACCTAATGTGGTTATTATTTGGCAGCCTGGGTGGTGTGGCTTAGTGGATTGAGTGTCATCCCATGCACTGAGAGGTCGCTGGTTCTATTCCTGGTCAGGGCACATGCCCGAAACCAGGCTCGATTCCTAGTGTAGGGCATGCAGGGGGCAGCCAATCTGTTTCTCTCTCATCGATGTTTCTATCTCTCTCTCCCTTCCTTTCCATCTAAAAAAAATCAGTTAAAAAAATCTTAAAAAAAAATAATATTTGGCATCAGTTTATAGATTTCTAGAAATCTTTTAGTAATTAATAGGTTAATATTCTCTAGCTGTAATAGGTATAATTGCCATTTGTTTTCTGATAAAAAAAAAAAAGCATTGATATTTCAGGCCCAAACCACTAGAAAGGCAGGGGACTAGAGATCAAGATGGAGCCTGGCAATACATTTAGAAGTCAAATGTCACTTTCATTCTTTGCTAGAAATGTCATTTCTTTGGACTTTGGGGAAGCCCATGATATTTTCTTGCAGAGAGTGAGCTTTATGGAGAAGCTAGGCCCTGACACATTTTGAGTCCTGCGGGTTGGGGAAAAACTTCAAATTTACTTCTCTATTCTTGGTGGCACAATGCATGACTTAGCCCCAGGACAGCTGGGTTTTCCTGATTTTGTCTACATCTTTATAGACCTTCAGGGGAAGTCCATCAAAAATTGGTTGCAATTTAAACATTCTCCAGAGTTCCTACTTTTTCCCCACTCCAACTTTTTCCACTTTACTGCTTTCTTAGGTCCTTCGTAAGTAGTTTGAATGCAGAACAAATGGGTATTTTTAAGCTAAAATTGATGGAAGCTATTTGAAAAAAGAAATCCTGAGAATTTAAATACCAATAGTACTTCAACAATAGACAACAGTCAGTTGTAGTTCAGGCAAGCTGTCTTGCTGCATCAGAAGTGCTTAATGGATTGATTACCTTAATACAATAAGTAAAAATCCTCCAATCCTGGCCGGTTTGGCTCAGCGGTTGAAGGCCTGCGGACTAGAGTCCCAGGTTTGGTTCCCGCTAGGGACACGTACCAAAAAAAAAAAAAAAAAATCCTCCAGAAAACAAGAAAAAAGGAAAAGGAACCAATACTTGTGCCCTCTGTGTTAGGCATTTTACATGATGTTTTCATTTTTGCAGTGCCATTATTTTCATTTTATAGAGGAAACTGAGGCTTAAAGTAGAAAAATAATTCAACCGCCTGGCTGGTTGAGCATCGACCCATACACCAATAGGTCGCTGGTTTGATTCCCGGTCAGGGCACATGCCCAGGTTGTGGGCCAAATCCCCCAGTGGGGGGCATGCTGGAGGCAACCAATCGTGTTCTCTCTCATCAATGTTTCTATCTCTCTATCCCTTCCTCTCTCTCTCAAATCAATAAAGAAAAAACTTTTAAAAAAGAGAAGTAATTCAACCAAAGATTTACAGAACTATCCAAATCTAACACCAAAGCCTATGCTCCCCACCAGCTTCCTCATTTCAGCCTTTTAACAATCTCTGAGGCCCATTTTAGGAATAAGGAAACTGAGGTTCAGAGAGTGTAAGTAACTTGCTCAAGGCCACACACCCAAAAAGTAGTGGAACACTAGGATCCCAATTTAACAATTATAAAACCTGCCTCCTTTATTTTATTTTATTTTTCCTTTATTGATTTGAGAGAGAGAGAGAGAGAGAAACATTGATGAGAGAGAACATCAATTGGCCACCTCCTGCCTGCCCCCCATTGGGGATTGGACCACAACCTGGGCATGTGCCCTGACTGGAATTGAACAGGCGACCTCCTGGTGCAAGGGTCCGTGCTCAACCACTGAGCCACACCGGCCGGGCAAAACCTTCCTCCTTTAATACAGATAAGATAGAGACATCTATACATTTAAGCCCCTGAATTAGATATTCATTAACTGCAAGCACCATTACAATTGCTAAAAAAGCCCTAATAGAATTGTTTGCCTCTAACACCACAGCAACCTATCACATCTGTATTCATCTAGATACCTTATTTCAGTGCTAATAATGTCCATGTGATGAGAATATTCAGTGGAAATTTATGTAGTCACTCACCAAGATCATAACTTTGTAAATCAGTGCTTTGTAGACGTTAGTGAAGTGAAACAGGTGTACATAATCCAGGCTGACCCCTAGGTGATTCCAGCATTTACATAGACAGGATTTAGAATATCTCTTGTGAAAATGGATTCCTAAGTAGATCAGGTCACAGTGATTTGTTAATAGTGATAATTCCTTGTCTTAAAATCACTCCCTTGTATTATTAGGAAAAGTGAATGGATTCCATTTCTCCTAAAAAATACTGTGCTGTATTCATTTTATGTTTTTCTCTGCTGGCTTATTTCTCTTTATCCCAAACCCTGTTTGTTTCCATTGCTTCAAGATCTCTGGTAACTTTCTCCTTTATTTTTTAAAGATTCTGACATTTTGAAACCTTTTCCAGTTGGCACCCAAACTTAATGAAGTTAAAGATATTTGCACTGTGGTATAATTAACCCAGTTCCATATAGTTCTGCTGCTGTGGCTTTAAATGGGTTTCTATAACTATTTCCTGCTTACTTGTCTTAAAATGTTTTTCATCTTAATGTAGTCTCTCTTCTACTTCTGCTGTCCCTCTGATTTCTCTTTAGATCAGCAGGTTATTTTTCCTCCTGATTAGCATATTTTCACTAGTGGTCACTGTTTTTGAAAAGTCTCCAAGAACTCAGCAGAGATTAGATCATTGTATTTGACTGAAAAAATATTCAAGCCTTGGCAGGAAGGGATATCAAGGTGATTTCTGAGGCAAGATTCCTGAGGTTATCTTTTTAGATAACCTGCTTTTCACTTACAGTTTCCAGATTGCAAACTAAACTGTGTAGAGTTGTTTGAATTTCTAACCCCTCCAACTCACTCTGACTGTTAATCTGCCTTGGGAGGTAAGTGGCTGGAGGTTCTGATTGTTTTGTATCTCACAGTCTCTCCGGTAAAGAGTTCCCAGACCTGATACCTGAGAGCAAAACATTTAAACAGGCACAGTAAAAGTGAGGGGGTGGGGAGAAACTTTAAAAAGACAGACCAAAACTGTTTTGACAGGTTAAAACAAAATTTAAACATATAAAGTGATGAATCTCTTTATTTTTATTTATTTATTTTTAATCCTAACCTGAGGATATTTTTCTGTTTATCATCAGAGAGAGAGAAACAAGGATATGAGAGAGACACATCAACTGGTTTCCTCCCCCAGGACCCATTGAGCCCAGAGGGAACCGCAACCGAGGTTCGTACCCTTGACCAGAATGGAACCCACGACTCATTGGTCAGAGGGCGGAGGCTCTAACCGCGGAGCCAAACCGTCCAGGGTGACAGGTTAAATTTGTTCTAACTCTGTCCAACAAAGGAAGTAGACCTGGAGGTTTACTACAAGGGTTTTTCAGCTCTACCCTTTCATGAAGAATGATAAAGTGGTTGCGGCTGGGGGGCAGGTGTAGTAGGTATCGGGGAGATGCCCCCTGAAATATTTCTAAAATGGGACCCACTTTGGGAGTCCACAGTTACTCAAAAAAGTCAGTAGCATTAAGAGAAAAGGCCTAGTGATTTGGAGGAAAGAATTGGAACTCCAAAAATTCTCCCTAGATTGTCAAGAGTATTTGTGTAGACCTTTGGAATACAGAGAGAGGGAGTCAGTATCTACTTAGGAATTCAGTCTTAGTTTACCAACCATAGGCCAGGTAACAGGTGCTCATTTCCTTGATGTTTGCCAGCACACCCCGAGATGGATGCGTTACCTCTATTTGTCAGACGGGGGCTCTGAGCTTCTAGAGAGGTGGAGTCCTTGACCCAGGCCACCCAGCCAGTATGTGAAGCTGGACTGGAAACAAACACTTTTTATCTGTGGACCCAGTACCTTTGTTTTTACCCACTGAGCTGCTACGTGATTTCACGTCTGAGTGTTTCTTGGCTGAACAAGTCGGAAACCACTGGTTTCACAGGTTAGAAATCACTGGTTGTGCGCCGCTGCATCCGCTCCCTAGCCGCTCGAAGCTGCGTGGTCGCTCTTGACCTGAACGTCCCTGTCGGTACAGTGCACAGGCATCACCGTGCCGGGCAGACCGCCCTCCACCGCGCAGGGGCAGGGCGGCTGGGCTCCGCGGCTCCGGGCGGCTGCCGGGGAGTCGGTCCGCTCCGTAAGTGCACGGCGGCGCTCCCTCCGAGGAGCAACCTCAGGCCTCGCAGACAACCGGTAATAACAGGGGCCAGGTCTGCTCCCAGGCGAGGGGCTGGCCTAAGCGCCCAGAGAGCGGCTGCTAATAAGTAATTTTTAAGAATCGGCGGAGGTACTCCCGCCTCCCTGTGCGTGCTTCCGGACCCCCGGGCGACGCGGTCCCGGCCGAGAGCACCTGGGGGGAGGGTGGGCCGGGGCGCGTGCGCGAGCTGTCAGCCGGCCCCGCCCCCGGCGCGCGGCCCCGGCCCCGCCCGCCGCCTTCCCCTCCCCCTCCCCTCACTTTCCCGGTGTGGGGCGGGCGGGCGCTGCGGCTGCCGGGGCTGCTGCTTCCTCGGGCCATTTTGCTGAGGAGCGACCGGGAGGAGGAGGCGCCGCGGAGCTCCAGGGCGAGGAGCGGTGAGCTGGAGGAGGCGGCGGCAGCGCGGCCCAGGCTTTCCTCGATCGCGGGGACCTCGAGGGGCGAAGGGATCGCCGGGGAGAGGGACGGAGAGCCGCGCCCGCCGCGCGGCGCGCCCCTTCCCGCCCCCTGCACCATGAGCTGGGGCACCGAGCTCTGGGTAAGTGAGGGGCTGGGCCCGCGGGGCTGAGGGAAGGTGCCTGGGCCGGGCACGCGGGCCGGGCTGCCCGGGCGGAGGCGATGGCGCGCGGGTCGGGGTCCCCGCGGCCTGAGGCAGGCGCGGGTCGGGTGCCCCTCGTGGGCCTGGGCCCGAGCGGGAGGTGCGAGCCACATTCGCTCCTTCAAGTCGAGGGGAGCTGGTGTGGGCTCCCCTGGCGGCCTGAGCAGGGGGCGCGGGTCCGGGCCCCCGGCGGCCTGAGGAGGGGGCGCGGATCTGGGTCCCCCAGGCGGCCGGAGGCCGGCGGTGTTCGTAGGTTGGAGCCTCAAACCCTTGGGGCGAGTCGCCCGTGCGCCGGGGACCAGCTCGATGGGGGCGTGGACGCGCTCGGTCTGGGGGACTGCGCTGTTTCCCGGGGCGCCCTGCCCGAGCGCCCAGGGCTGTTTCTCCGCGGGAAGGGGCGGGCCGGCCTGGCGCGACGAGGTCCCACGTCTTGGCTTTGGGGGTCGCGGGGGCGAGAGGGGGACTTCCCGGAGACGGGGGACTTCTGACCTGCGGCGGTGTGGGGCGCACTTGTAGTTCTTGGTGGGAAGCCCAGACCCTGAGCGGGTCTGGGGTTGGGGCTGCGGCGTTTGGCCTGGAGGGGAGTCGGGGTGAGGGGCGATCACTTCGGGAAGAGGCATTCGCGGGGTCTTCATTCTGTAACTGCCCAGAGGAAGCAGTTGAAAGTGGGGAAGGCTGGCTGGTGGCGAGGGGCCCTTCACCTGGGGGTGCGGCGGGTAAACCCGGGGCGTGGTGCCTGGAAGCCCCGTGTCCCCGCACCAGGGCGAGCAGGGGGTGCCGGGCAGCGCACAGGCCATGCCCGGAGGACAGGCTGTGGGGTGCGGAATGGAGCCTGTTTCCCTGTCTCCCTCTGGATTCCTGGGGAAATCACTGGAAGCGATGGGAGTCCGTGTCCAGAGGGAGGAGTGGATGAAATCTCAGTTATTGCTCTGAAATGCTCTCAAGCCGAGACATTTCCCATGATGAGCTCCAAAGTGCCTCCTTTCAGAATTCCATCTGGAAAGGGTGTGGAGGAGAAAGTGTGGGCTGGTGGTTTCCAGCTGAGCTGAGGCCAAGAAATGTCACCTCAGAATAAAGCAAGGTTAGAGCTATAGAAACAGAGCGCATCCTCCCTTAGTTATTATTATTATTTTTTGGCTTTGATTGTTCTTACATAACCATTCCTTAGGCTCAGAAGCAGCTACTGTTATTAACCAAAATCCTGAAGGCGATAGCCCCCTTGAATTACGATAATTTATTTTATAAACATCCTCTGTCTAAAGGAACCGGAAATTTTGGCCGATGTTTACAAATATTCATTTTAAACATAAAATAACAGATGGTTTTAAATATCTGCACAAACCTCATTAGGCACAATCTACTATTCTAGATGTACTTATTTCCTCTTCTATTCTTGCTCCCCTCTCTCTTTGGGGTGGGGGAACAAATCAGAAGTAATTTTTACCAAGAGAATAGACATCTTGGCACGACTTTTTTTCCACTTGTTCCAACAAGAGAAAGGGATTCTCAGGGGGAAAACTACAATATCTTTCTAAGTGAATTAGGCTGTGGTTAAATGGACTGAACACACTGGTGGGCATTTCACAGTGATGTTAGTGAATGTTATCGAAGGTGATCCAGGAGCAGGGAGGTGTCCGTGAAAGGAAATGATGAACAAGGCCCACCGCCTGCATTATTCTGTACTCTTCTTTTTTAGGGGTGGAGGGGTGGGAGGGAAGGCAAAAGCAAGGAGCTGATGAAAATAAATGGGAACTGGAATATATATGAGTGATGTGAAGTCTCTGATTTGCTTCAAAAGAAGTTGGGGTGGTAGTGGATGGGCATGTTGATGAAAGAAAAGCAGGTCATTGTGGAAGCTGGGTGATGGGGACAGGAGAGCTCCTAGTACTATGCTTTCTACTGCATGTGCTTGAAGTTTTCTACGATAAAACTAACGAGAAAATATTTCCAAGGGAGAGGTGTGTAAACTACTTAAAATTTTTTTCACTTGGTAAGTTTATGAGGAAGAATGAGTCAGTTAGCAGTTGTATATATGCAAGTATGTGTCAGTGAAGAGTTTTTTTTTTTTTTTCTTAAGGCTTTTGCTAGAGTATTGGCCCTTGCTGTGGAGTGGCTTAGAGCTTAATGGAGGGAAAGGAATGAACATATTTATTTGCACTAATAAGAGGAGTGCAAAAAAATCTGAGTTTTAAGATGAAATACCAAGAAGTATGAGGACAACAAAATGTCTGTTTTCAGTTGCCTTATTTTATTAGTATTTGAGAATTATTTTTTAATGGAGTAATGAAGGGTTCTGAAAAGAAGCTCCAGTTCTACAGTGGTGAGAGATTCAGGGAGGTGCGGTGTGCTGGGTAGTGCTGGTAGCCCAGCCCAGGGCAGTGATTGAGGGTTTTCCTTGAATGGTGGCTTTGGGATGGTGCACATGTGTAATGGGATAATGATGGGGGAGCTCAAGCCTAACTTGGCAGAATTATGCTTCTCGATGGAGAGAGACAGAGCTATGGTTTGGGTGGCAATGAGCTACTTGTAACAGGAGGTTGCAGCTTTTATAGACCTTCACAAATACCATCAGGTGTACACACATTTTAGGACTTTAGTCAAAGTCCATATAGGCTTTTAAAATCTACAGGTTTCTAATGTGCACTTTACATGAAAGGCTTACTCTTTAGCCACATCCTGCTTTGTAGAGGGAATAAAACCTCTCTCTCTCTCTCTCTCTCTCTCTCGCTCTCGCTCTCTCGCGTGTGATCTCCTCCCCCTCTTGTATAGGAGTATACTTTCATATTCTAGGTAATGTCATGAAGTTATCATAAAAAAAAAGTTTTATAAAAATGGACTCAAAACCCATAATTTGTAATAACTTTATTTGGCTTAGTTTGTATTTAAATTGGGGCTATTTTGTATCAGGTCACAGTGTAAATGGCTGTTTTAAAGGGATTAGGTCACAATAACATTGTTTCTGTACAAACTCTTCATAACATTGCCTTTTAATCTGAATCCAAGTCACATTATGTATATTGAAGGATAGCCACATATTTCAGTAAACACATACAAAGTAGGTCTTAACTCTAGCTTATAACATCAGAATCAAAAGAGAGATTTACATTTGTTTGTAAAAAGAACCAAATGAATTTACTCAAGACTTTATTTAAAAAGTAATGATAGCCCTGGCCGGTTTGGCTTAGCGGATAGAGCATTGGCCTGCGGTCCTGAGAGACCCAGGTTCGATTCCCGCTAAGGGCACATGTCTTGGTTGCAGTTTGTCCCCGGCCCTGGTTGGTTGTGCGGGTGGCGGCCACTTGATGTGTCCCTTTCACATTGATGTTTCTCTCTCTCTCTCTGTTCCTCTCTCTCCCTCCCACTCTACCTGAACAAAGAATGGAAAAAGTGTCCTCGAGTGAGGATTACAAAAAATAAAATAAAATAAAAAAAAAGTAATGATAAAGGGGTAAATAGGTTACACTGACTTGTTGAAGTTGTGACTGGTCATTGGGGAAATGGCAAAGCAGGAATTTCTTACATTTTAATGATTTTATTCTTATCTGCATATTAGAAAGAGGTGACAAGTTATGGAAGTGTCAGTTCAGCTTTTTATTGGCTTGACTATTAATGTGAAGTGTGACTAAATCCATTGGAAATTTTAGTTTTCCTCATAATCATTCTACTCTTTGCAATTAGCAAATTACTTGGTGACAGAAGGTACTTTTGTCTCCTGCTGGCCTCTCTGCCAGCTTTTTATTTTTATTTATTTATTTATTTATTTTTAAAATTTTATTGATTATAGAGAGGGGAAGTGAGAGGGAGATAGAAACATTGGTTGGCCATCTCCTCCTGTCCCCCAGTGGGGCCCACAACCTGGGCATGTGTCCTGACTGGGAATCTCTTGGTTCATGGGTTAGCGCTCAACCCCTGAGCCACACCAGCTGGACAATTTTTATTTATTTTTAAAATATTTTTCTTTATTGATTTTAGAGGGAGGAAAGGAGAGAGAAACATTCATGAGAGAGAACATTGATCAGCCACCTCCTACATGCCCCCCACTGGGGATTGGGCCCACAACCTGGGCATGTGCCCTGACTGGGAATCAAACTGGTGACCTATTGGTGCATGGGTCCGTGCTCAACCAGTGAGCCACACCAGCCAGGCTTCTCTGTCAGCTTTTTATTACAATTGTTATTTACTGATTTGAGAGAAAGAGAGGGAGACATTGGTTTGTTGTTCCACTTATTTGTGCATTCATTGGTTGATTCTTGTATGTGCCCGTACTGGGGATCCAACCTGCAATCTTGGCATATCAGGACAAGGCTCTAACCAACTTAACTGAGCTACCTGGCCAGGGCCCCTGCCATCTTAACTTCTTTATTTTGGTACTAATAAGAAATGGAGGCGCCCGGAACACTAAGAGCAAAAAAATGGACAGAGAGATATGAATAAGACATATTGGTTAACACAGTAAGAGACCACCTGAGTTGACTGGGCATAATTTTTTTTAACCTGTGCTTTTAGGACAATGCCAGGCATACAATGTGTTGATGATGGTGACATTGATTGTGGTTTGGACTATTTTTTTCACCAGAGGACATCTTTGCATTTATCTTCAGATAGAGCAGGAGGATGAGAGGGAGGAAGAGAGAGAGAGAAACATTTATGTGAGAGAAACACATCGAGTGGTTGCCACCCACATGACCCCAACCAGGGCCAGGGACAAACTGCAACCGGGGTATGTGCCCTTAGTGGGAACCGAACCCAGGACTCTCTGATCCATGGGCTGACACTCTAACCACTGAGCAAAACCGGCCAGGGCTAGTGTGGACTTTTAAGAGGCAGCAATGAAAGAGTTACCTCCCACTATACTGGGAACAATGCCTGACTCATACAGTAGGAGTCTGATAAATATTTATTAAATAAATGAATGAATCCTTTTTCCCCCTTTTGTTTTAACATTTGCTTTTTTTAAGTAATGGGAGAATAATTTTAACACCTTTCTACACTTTGGCAGTTGTAAACATTTTGCATAATTCTAGGCACCTTTTCCTTTAATAAACTTTACTTTTCAGAGTGCTTTTAGCTTCACAGCAAATTCAGTGGAAGGTCCAGAGATTTCCCATAGACTCCCTGCCTATGAATATTCTAGGCATCTTTTTCACCTTTAGACTAGGGCTTGAAGATTTATTTATTGTTTGTTGTTCATGCTGCTTATGCCTGATATGTATGTGTGTATTTATATAAGAACAATTTACAGTGTGTTAAAAACTTAAACTGATTATTTTTAATTTTAAAGTAATGGACTATGAATAGTTCAAGTTTTGGAGAATTACCTCTTATTATATCTTCTTACTGCAGAATACTGAATGGAGTGTCGTACTAACAGCAGTTCAGAGCTCTCTGCTGCTCTTTATTTTTAACACTTCAGAGTTGTGTTTGTGATCAACATAGCAAGACCAACAGGGGAGACATGACTCCCGGAACTATGGTGAATAGAGCGGAACTGCCTGGGAAGACAGATTAAATCAAGTTTAATTCTGACATCCCTACCTCTCCATTGAAACAAGCTTTGCACAGTCTTTTCTGGTTAGTAAATATTAAACATAACCTGGGAGGTCTGGCGATTTTGTGGTTGATATTTACATATCAGCCTGTTGCCCTCACTTTATACATCAGAGCTAATCCTGAACATTTACTAAAATTGCATTTTGGGTAGGTGAAGCTATATTTCAAGCACCATAAGGCAGTTTTGTAAGTGTCCATGCTTACCGGGTGACCACATTATAACTCTTGTTTTACATTTGCACGACATGGAAAGTGCTTCTTTGAAGGACCATTCAAGTATCACTCACTCCCTAGCTAAAGCTAATATTGTGTTTCCTGCAAGTATTACTCATACTTGTTTCATCAACACCACCCACATTTAAAAATAAGGCTTTATTTTGACACTTAAAAATTGCAAGCTACCAAGAATACTTGCATGCCCTGGGAAATTAATCTAATTAGTTTTTAGATGTGGGTGTGAAATCTTCTGGAATTAGTATTTATAATGAAATACTTATTTCCTATTTTAGTAATGTATACTCATACTAGCTTGAATCTAATGATGTGCCTAGTTAAAAAAAATTTAAGTCATTGAGGGCCAAATATATATAAATATATTAGAGAGTTAATTGAGAGTATACAAGTTTTTAATATTGACTGATCATGGTCTTCCATTTGGGACCAACTTTTAGCTTTTAAACCTCATCTGATTTGTAAACTGTAAAGCATAACAGCCTCAATTATTTAATGCAAGAAATAGATTCTAACCACCACCACCAACAACAAAAGATGAAACTTTCGATTTCTTGTTGCAAAAGTTAGAATCTCTGTTAACATTTAAACTGTAATATCACATTCGCTGTGTTGTGTTTTTTAATTTACAGCATACCATTCTAGTAATTAGAATGAGGTTTTCTGAAAATAAGAATTAGTTTTTTGACTAATAGCTGTGGTTTCAGTGTATACATTTTAGCGACTGCAGTTTCCTCTCTATCTTGTACTTCTCTACTCTATGGGTTGTAAAAATAGAAATAGGTTATAATTACATAAACTCTGTAGTTCTTATAATATTTTCTTTTTTAATAATCCAGGTCTTTTTTTTTTTTAAGAGAGAGAGAGAGAGAGGAAGAGGCCGGTAGAGAGAGAAATGTCAGTTTGTTGTTCTACTTATTTATGCATTCATTGGTTGACTCTTGTATGTGCCCTGACCAGAGATCAAACCTGCAAACTTGGTGTATCAGGATGATGCTCTAACCAACTGAGCTACAAGGCCAGGGCCTAGTTGTAATATTTTCCCATGCACCATTCCCTTTTGCCTTAAACACTGTAGAATAATTGTCACTGCCATTATTGAATATTGAGAGCTTATCCATGTCCCACATGCTAGTTTTTCACCCAGCATCTTCTTCTTCTTCTTTTTTTTTTTTTTTGGTACGTGCCCTTAGTGGGAACTGAACCCGGGACTCTGGTCTGAAGGCCGACACTCCAACCACTGAGCCAAACCGGCCAGGGCCATCTTATTTATTCTTGACAAGAATCCAGTGAGGTATCATTCAGTGGCAGCACCAGAGAGGATGATTCTAAGATGGAGTTAGGAGCACTACGTTTTATTGGGAAGTAACACCTTTGAACGGCAAAGGGAGCGAGTGAGATTAGGGAGAGGGAGCCATCAGATCTGACATCACGCAGCCTGATGAAGTCTCCAAGGGGCCAGCCAGGAGGTCCAGAGCAAAGATCACCCACTCAAGAAGTCTCACTTTAGACAGAAACAGCCAGGCCCTAGGACCACTGCCTTGCTCATTCATTGGCCAAGGACAGGGTCTCTTGGCTATCATCTTGCTCAGTCATTGGTTGAGGATTGCCACAAGAAGACCATGACTTTGGCTCAAAAGATGAGGCAGATGCTAAAGGAGGCTGTCTGCTAACCACACTCCATGCATCTGAGCAACGGGTCCTTTCTGGAAAGAGGATGTGAGTGGCACATTTCTACACTCTCCACACCATACCCTTTCATAAGAGAGTACATGGGAGCTCAGAAGGTAAAATAGCTTCTCTAAGTTCACAGAGTAGAAAGGAGAGATTGAATCCCAGGTCTTTGGGACTCTTGAACTAACCTCCTCATCTTTTTGATTAATTAATTAATTAATTTTAGATATTTTATTGATTTAGAGAGAGAGAGAGGAAGGAAGAGAAAGAGAGAGAGGGAAACATTGACATGAGAGAGAAACATCAATCGGTTGCCTCCTGCATGCCCTTTATCGGGGATGGAGCCCATAACCCTGGCATGTGTCCTGACTGGGAATCGAACCAGGACTTCTTGGTGCATGGGTCGATGCTCAACCACTGAGCCACACCAGGTGGGCCCCACATGGCTTTTTAGAGTCTTCTCCAACTTACATTGTGATGCTTCCCTGATCCCCCTTTCCTGAGGAGTCATGTGTAGAGCCAAAATTCTTCCCCATTTTTTTTAACTGTTTTCTTTCTTTCTTTTTTAAATTTTATTATTATTTTTTTTATCCTCACCCGAGGACATTTTTCCATATTTTGTTCAGATAGAGTGGGAGGGAGAGAGAGGAAGAGAGAGAGAGAGAGAGAAACATCGATGTGAAAGGGACACATCGAGTGGTTGCCACCCGCATGACCAACCAGAGCCGGGGACAAACTGCAGCCGAGGTATGTGCGCTTAGTGGGAACCAAACCCAGGTCTCTCTGGACTGCAGGCTGACGCTCTAACTGCTGAGCCAAAACGGCCAAGGCTAATTGTTTTCTTTTTTTAAAAATTGATGTGTGAGAGAGAGAAAGGGGAAGAGAGAGAGACACATACATTGGTTTGTTGTTCAACTTACTTATGCATTAATTGGTTGATTCTTGTATGGTCCCTGACCGGAGATCGAATCCGAATCCTTGGTATATTGGAACAATGCTCTAACCAACTGAGCTACCCAGCCAGGGCCTCCCTATTTTTTAAAATATGAAAACAGAAGAGAGCCAGCTTAAGTGCCTGTTGCATTTTTTTTTTTTTTCCAGGAATTTAAATGCTTCCTTTCCTAACCTAACAAAGACTCTGTTAGTTTAATTGTTATCTCCATTTTATAGAAGAGTCTCAGAGAGGTGAAGATACCAGACTCACCAAAACAATGAGTGGGTGCTAGGACTAGAATTTAAATCCAGTTGTTTTTTCTGACACTAAACAAATGTAGTTTAAAAGCATCTTTGCCTAGCTGGTGCCCTCGGTGGATTGAGGGCCAGTCCCATGGACTGAGAGGTCCCAGTTCCATTCCTGGTTGGGGCACATGCCTGGGTTGTAGGCTTGATCCCCAATCGGGGTTGTGCAGTAGGCAGCTGATCCCTGTTTCTCTCTTATATCAACGTTTCTATTTCTCTAATAAAAAAAAAAATCAATAAAAACATATTTAAAGGAGAAAGAATGATTATAAATAAATAAACTTTAAAAAAATGGCATCTTCTATGTTAGTAGCTTTCAATCCCTTTTCTCCCAGTCATTCACATTTCCCATCACTGATGCAGGTTTTGCTTTCTGAAACGTTTGATGTTCCTCATACTGAGAATCAGTGACTCAGTGCTGAGTGCTGCAGAACAGCAGGGACTGTTATGACTGAAGCATATATTCTAGCAGGTGTTTCATGCCGTGTCTAGTGATTCCCCCCATTCTTATTAACCCAAAGTTTTTTTTCCTTTTCTAATTTAAAGAAATTAATTTGTAACGGTGTTAGATAGTAAGAGTAATATCAAGTTTCTGATATGTGACTAACAAAAGTACATCTTCGTGAAAAGTTTTTAAATTAAGTTGAGAAAGGACAAAGAAGCTATTGACCACTTTGGGGTTCTCTGGCTGTCCCACACAGGGCTTTCCAAGTTTTGGGTTTGAGGAACATAAAACTAAACATGTCTCCTTCTATCTATGGCAAAAAACAAACAAACAAAAACAATACCCTGGCCCCTTTACAAGAAGCTGTTTCCTTTGTACATCTAATTGCATAACCAAAACTGAGAGTAGGTTCCTGAAATGCACTGAAACACCCAGCAGGTTCTGAGAGGAATGGTTTGGGTGCTCCCATGTGAGTGAGCCGGCTGGGAAGGGCTCGGCCAGGCCCCCTGCTTGCCTAATCTCTCATTTCTTCATGCTGGACAAGTCCTCCATCCCTGTTCCTCATCCTGCTGATGCTTGGACAGTGTTTGCCTTGTGCTGATGCTTGCCTTCCTCTTCACAGAGATGAATGCTTGTTTGCAGAGTGCTTGGAGGCTGTTGGATGAGGCAATGGGTAATACAAATTGGTATAGTCAGGGGAAGGATTAAAGGGAAAAACCCTGTCTTGGGAACAAACTGCAGAACTCTCCTGCTGCAAGCAGGACGCATGACAACGAGCAGTTCACTGTCCTAGCCCTTCAATTTCCACAGGGAAGTCTTTGTCCTAGATTTAAAATTCTGCTTACAGCCCTGGCTGGTTTGGTTCAGCAGTTAGAGTGACGACCCGGGGACCAAAGAGTTGTGGGTTCGATTCTGGTCAAGGACACCTACTTCTGTTGCAGTTTGTCCCCAGCCCTGGTTGGGGTCGTGCAGGAGGCAGCCAATCCATGTGTCTCTCTAACGTCAATGTTTCTCTTTTATCAGTGGTCTCTCTTTCCCTCCTACTCTATCTGAAAATCAATGGAAAAATATCCTCAGGTGTGTATTAAAAAAAAAAAAAAAAAAAAAATATATATATATATATATATATATATATATAAAGATAATTCTGTTGACATGTTAACAATAAACTAAAATAACCTAATAGCAGGAAAATGCCTGAAACTAATATAATATTGAATGTCAACTATAATTGGGGAAAAAAAAAGGCTCTTTGTAAATGAAAAAAAAAACTACAACATCTATTTGCATTGTTCAATTTTCAGAAGATACTAAGTTGTACATGAAAGTCTCCCTGTCATCTCAGCATAGATTTAATTCTTAGTTGTCATACTATTTTTTTGGCAAGAGAATTGGTGATGTTAGTGGCAAATAATTATGACTTTAGTGTATTAAAAAATTTTATAAAAATTATATCAGACATCATGAGTATAATTGAGACTTCTGTATTTTGTTCATAGTGTCTATTTTTGGAGCATCTACTAAGTGCCAAGACATGGTTCTTGTCTTCAGGAAGCTTACAGTCTAGTGGGGGTACAGAAACGTGGACAGGAAGTTACGGTACAGCGTGGCAAGGACTAGGGTAGGGTGACTGCATGGAAACAATAGGGAGTTTTACAAGAGAGGAGAGTGGTAGAGCTGGAGGGTGACCCAGGCAGCCTGCCTAGAAGAGGGAGTCAATGCCACGTCCAAAGGCTCAGAAGTATAAGGGGACACAGAGCTCGAGAATAAGCAGAGCATGGAAAGAGGAGCCTGAAAAGATAGACTAGCTGAAAACCATGTGAGGACAGTGGCCTCACCTTGGGGGCACACTTCGGAAAGCAGGTAGGTCTTCAGTCTCCTTACTGCTGTGAGAAGGTGAAGAAGGAGCAGGCATGCTGGGTTGACAGGACTAATCGTATGGGTTGAAGTAGAGAGCACCCCAGCATTTTTATATAGGTGGAATTAGGCTGATGTGAATGCAGGGGAGCCTTGGGTGCCTGAAGAAGACCTAGCAACCCACCTTTTGAGTGGCCAGCCAGGGTTTGGGAGGGTGAGGCCAATTCACAGTTTCGGCTTGTGGGTTAAATAGTATATTCGCTTTGGGTCCTGTTTTTCATCAGTTGGGCAGAAAAAACAAAACCTACAGTACCTTCTTTCTTGCCTTCTCTTTGTTTCTGCTCACGTGGAACCTCCAGAATGCCTGGAGGTGACTCACCCACACTAACCAAATTCCCAAGACTGATGAGCAAGCCAGAGGTACATCCATCAGGAGACTAGCTATTCATATTTTCCCATCTGCACGTTTTCTTCCTGTAGGCTAATCTATGTGGAAAGCTAAATTCTATGCAAAGTTTCTTGGAGCGTATACAATCAAAATGGATTTGGATTAATTTAATGGCTTGTGACACCAAACTATGGAAGCCTCGAGCATCGATCTCTTTCAGAGGGATAGATCTACATTAAGGATGGAACAGAGTCTCTTTTATAGATGCTACATAGATAATTCATTTTCTTTTAACATGTTCTTTCTTTAGATAGACTACAAGGTAATTAGATATGTTGAGACCTTTTCAATTCTATCTCTCTTCAACCTCGCATCCCTGAGATGATATACAGGTATCCAGATTGGATATTGTATGTTTATCATCATCTCATTTTCCAGCATTTCCCAAACTGGCAAGTCTGAGAATCTGAACTTTGAAAAGCTCTGCCAGGTCATTCTGATGTGGCTCAGAGAGCACTGTGACATTTTGATTCCTTCTCATGCATTCCCAGATTTTGCCTTTAAAAAAATTTTAATTTAAAAATCGAATTGGCTTTATCGAACAATTTATGAATCTGGAAGCATCTCAAGATTTTGCTCATTTAAATTCTTTTATAAGACCCCTGGCCGGTTTTGCTCAGTGGTTAAAGTGGTGGCCCGTGGACCAGAGAGGCCTGGGTTCGGTCCCCACTAAGGCACGTACCTCGGTTGCAGTTTGTCCCCCGCCCCAGTTGGGGTTGTGTGGGTGGCAACCAGTTGATGTGTCTCTCTCATATCGATGTTTCTCTCTCTCTCTTCCTCCCTCTCTTCCTCCCACTGTGTCTGAAGATAAATACAAAAATGTCCTTGGGTGAGAATAAAAATAAAATAAAATGAAAAGTAAATTCTTTATAACAAATTTAAACTCCAGCAATATTTTGGAGTTACTTTCTTACCCTGCCAACCACTTACAAACATCATCACCATTCTAAGGTACTCTATTCCTTAGGGTTGTCTAGTTGTCATTTACTCAGGTACCCAGGTAAGTCATCATTAATTCATCAGCAAATATTATTGACCACTATTATATGCCAGGCACTGTTCTAGGCAAAGGGAACATGGCAGTGAACCACACAGTAAAACAAATTGCCCTTCTGTGTGATCTCTGTATAACACATCTGATCATGATAAATGCCGTGGAGAAAAATAAGGGTGTAGGAGACAGAACTGAAGGGTTAGGGTTAATGGGGAGAAGAGAGGTGGAGTGCTGGGCATTTTGCAAGATGCCTACTAGATATCTAAGTATCTGATAGCTAGTACAGCAATTTTCAACTGGTGTGCTGCAAGAATTTTTAAAATATGCAACTGACCTCTTTTCCCTTAGATTGTCAAATAAAAAATGACAACAACCAACACAATAGTCATCTTGTGTGAATGCCTTCTTGAGCCATAAATATATAGGTCATATAATAGAGTTGCATCTTATTGGCTAGTTCTTGGTACCAGAAATCCTTTTCTCTTTTTCCTTATTGATTTTAGAGAGAGAGGAAGGGAGAGAGAAATAGAAACATTGATGAGAGGGAACATCAATTGGCTTCGTCCAGCATGCCCCCCACTGGGGATTGGGCCCACAACCTGGGCATGTGCCCTGACCTGGAATTGAACCAGCGACCTCTTGGTGCAGGGTCAGTACACCATCCAGGCCAGAAGTCCTTATCGGTAAGGATGGGCATCTGATTTTTAAAAAAGTCACTTTGGAGCAAAAAGGGTAGGTAATTACTATTATTATTTTGTAAAACAATCAAAATTATACCTTTCTTTTTTGTCAGATCAGCAAAAAATATAGTTTTTGGTGTGCTGCAGAATTTTAATAATTAGTTTGTGTGCCATGAGATGAAGAAGGTTGAAAATTGCTGAGCTAGTAGATAGTTTAATGTATGCACCTGGAGCTCCCGGAACAGGTCCAGGCTGTTTGGATCTGTTTGGGTCTGATTGCCCAATATAAGTTTGGGTAATCAGAAAAGCAAGAATTAAAATGGTAAAAGCCTAAGCTCTTTGCATAGTGATATTCCTCCAAGCACTCATTTAACTTTAGGACTCTGTCACTTAGTAGCAACAGTCATACTGCATTGCCCTTTTGGACAGTGGCTGTGCTCTCTGTTTGCAGAACTGTTTATCTTACTGAGAATCATTATGTGAAACTTGTTTCAGATTGGGAGGAGCATAGACTATTGGGAGTTGATTGGTTTTGTAAATTGTTCTAAGAGCATAATAAACAGATCTTGAAGCTTTGATATGCTTATGAGTAAAACGAATGTACCAATTCATAAATGGAAAAAATAAAAATAAATAGGCCACTGATGGGCATTTGGTTTTTGGTAGTAATCAGAAATTAATGTCATGCATGCATTATTATTATTATTATTCTTTAATCCTCACCTGAGGACATTTTTCCATTTTTTGTTCAGATAGAGTGGGAGGGAGAGAGAGAGAAAGAAACATTGACGTGAAAGGGACACATCGAGTGGCTGCCACCCGCACGACCAATCAGGGCCGGGGACAAACTGCAACCGAGGTATGCGCCCTTAGTGGAAACCGATCCCGGTCTCTCTGGACCTCAGGCTGACGCTCTAACCGCTGAGCCAAGCCGGCCAGGGCATGCATGCATTATTTTAGTAGGTTTTTGCAGAGGATCTAATAGTTTCTACTTCTTTGAAAGCTGCCTTGTTCTGACAGTTAAAGATAGAGAGTGTTTAGAATTATTCAATTCATACCCTTTTGACTGAGATCTCTGCTGTACCTGATACTAATTGTTCTTTTTAGATTTCTCAGAGACAGCGTAAAACTGGTAATACTAGATCAAGTAAATCAGATTAGGGGGGAAATCTACTTCATGCGTGTGACAGATTCTGTTTTGCAAAAATTGCCTCAACATTTTCTCCTATTTCATGTGCTCTTTCAACATGACCCGACACTCCTTCCATTGAGGGATGGAAGAGGGCTTATGTCCTTTCCCCTCGAACTTCGGCAGATCTTTGTGCTGCCTTAACCGACGGAATATGGTAAAAGTATCACCATACGATCTTCAAGGCAGGATCATAACTATGCCATGCACTTCTGCCTTACTCTTTTGGGATGCTTGCGCTTAGAACCCAGTGCCATATTGTTAGGAAGCCCAACCAGCCCATATAGGGAGACATGGAGAAGCCAGCAGGCAGCCCGATTGAGGTCATAATCAGCTGCCAGCCATGTGAGTGAAAGGCTTCCAGATGATTCTAGCTTCTAGCAGTTGAGTCCCCACAGCCTTCAAGCCTTTCCAGCTGGGGCCCCAAGCCATGGAGCAGCAGAGACAAGTTGTCCCTGTCAGATTGCTGACCCATAATAAAATGGTTCTTGCTCAGAATGCTTTGGGGGTGGTACGTTAAATAATAAAAATTGGGACCATATCCTTGGATGTCATAGAGATAGTAACACTACCCTTGTCCATTTATTAAAGAACAGGCCTACTGTGCACTGTTTTATTCTTGTCTAAAAATAAAATACAATCACTCTCTCTTTGAAGAAATCCCTTAAAACAGTGGTTCGCAACCTTCCTAGTGCCGCGACCCTTTAATACAGGTCCTCTTGTTGTATGTGGGAGTATCTGCACCTGGGCGGACCCGCCTGGAGAAGGATAGAGGAGTGGTGTTTCAGTTCCTAAGACCATCGGAAATATGTGTTTTCTGATGGTCTTAGGAGACCCCTGTGCAAGGGTCGTTCGACCCCCAAAGGGGTTGCGACCTACAGGTTGAGAATCACTGCCTTAGAATATGAAATTGAAAAGTTGAGGAACATTCAAGAAGTTTTCATACTTCTTCTTTCTGACAATGATGGAACTGAGAAGCTCTGACACAAATACTTATTATAGGAAAAAAGAAACTCCTTAAACCAAGTCAGTGCTAAGGTTTTTGTCACAAGATTGTACACCTTGAATATGGTGATTCTGTGTCATTCTTCCTAAAAATCTCAGGAGTTTTTACATTATTGTCATAATCATTGACCCACAGAGGAGAAGAGAACATTTCATTGCAATTTCCTTTTGGAAGAAGTAATTTTGCCAGTTTATTTCCCCCCCTAAAATTCACCGTCTCTTCTTTGAATGGTAAGCCATACTGATCCACTTTAAAAATGTTTGAGCCCTGGCCAGTTTGACTCAGCAGTTAGAGCATCGGCCTGAGGTCCGGAGAGACTTGGGTACGGTTCCTGCTAAGGGCATGTACCTCGGTTGTGGTTTGTCCCCGGCCCTGCTTGGGTCGTGCGGGTGGCAGCCACTTGATGTGTCCCTTTCACATCGATGTTTCTCTCTCTCTCCCTCCCACTCTATCTGAAAAAAAAATAGAAGAAATGTCCTCGGGTGAGGATTTAAAAAAAAAAGAAATGTTTGAGAAATACCAAATAAAATGGAAAATTTTCTCTAGCTTTAGTTGTGAAATACAACCCATATTCTGGAGGCCGCGCATCTGCCGGACCAAAGCTGAAGCATGTGGGTCCAGCTGTCACTCAGGTCTGCACTCTGAGCAAAGCACTCACACTGGTCTCCAGGGGCTGCTCGTTTGAAAGGGAGCTTATTTTATTCTTAGACTATTCCTACAATTTAGTCAGTACGTCATCTTGTTCAACAGTATGGGTCAGGAGCCAGACTGCTTGGTTCACAGCCTCACACTAACTAGCTGAGTAATTTTGGGCAAGTCTTCTAACCTCAGTTCCTTCATCTGTAAAATGGGGACAATAATAATGTCTACTTTATAGGATCATTGAGACTATTAAATGAATTAATGAATACTTAGAGCAGCAAATGTCAGACACAATAAGCTCTATGAGCATCGGCTATCATTATTTATATTCACATGTGGCTGGCTGTAATGATATTCTGTCCGTGTCTTGAATTCCATGTTGAAAGGAAACTGAATGAGCACTTAGTTATTAGGGGTGTTGTAGAACTGATCAATAAATTGGGTGTAAACTAGACTACGTGACCTCAACTCCCTTCAACTCAGGTGTTCTAGGGTAATCTGAGTTCCAGGGTCAACTGACATGGAAATGTTTGTCCTACGAGTACTGATTCATAATAAATGGAGACTACGTCAATGTCAGTTATTGTAGAGCAACTACTTCCAAAGCTAGAAACTGTTTAGGCGTTTTATGTCTAGTTCCCACACTGTACCTCAAAGAAAGGCTCCTGATGTTAATAGTAGGTTTGTAGAAGATTCAGCGATTCAGAAAGTAGAACATAGATAGAACCACGAGGCACATCCTGTAAACCGTCAGGCACTCTGTCCATGGATTGAGTCTTGGGTGTGACTCCATAGGCAAAAAAATCCAGGACTGTTTTACTGAACAAAAACTTCTTAGTTGAGAAACCCGAAATGCTTGTTCTTTAATTAATTTTCTCACTTTGGTAGTTCACCAAGGTTAGTACATAACATCATTCCAAAAAAACTTTTAGGCAGTCGAGTGCTACATTCTAGATGAATATATTCAACTACCTGATGGAAATGGGATGCTGGATGAGGACCTCTTTCTTCTTCACATTCTGGATTTCTGTGGATTACGAAGTGCCAGTCATTGTCTGAGAAAATGAGATGAACAGCTGATGAAATGACAAGAAAACCCTCGGGAGAAGTGGGAAGCGGTTGGCTAGGGTAAAGACGGTTTCTGATCACTCCAAGCAGATCAATAAATTGTCATTTGATTACGTAAAAAAGGGTTGATTAGGGGTCCCCATGTGCAGTGGTCTGTAAAATCTGTTTCAAAATAAGTAATATTTGTCAGTAACAATAAGAAATTAATAAGTAGTAAGTGCATAACATTTGTAAGTAAAAATAAGTAGGTCCAGATCACATGTGTGGAGTTGGGGGCTGGCTGTTCAGTGATTGCAAATATCTGCCAAGATTACACTTACGTTGACTTTTCAGTGGAGCAGAGATCAGGGTAGCTCCAAGAAAGACTGAAGGAGTAAACTGTTTTCTGTGTTATCTATTTATTCAGTAGTCTTTGACTCGTGGGCCAGTCTTAGAGATGAGGCAAGAGTGAAGAAAGGAAAAAAAGAGAAAGCCTAGAGTGATGAAGGATCTGCTCGTGTGCATAGAAGTCAGAAAGATGACCCATCCCTTGGATTCTGTAGGCAGCTCTGAGGGGTATTGTGCGGAGAACACATGAGAATCTGGGTTACCTAACTATGGAGTGGGTGGGGCTCAGACTTGAGCACCTACTTAACAAGGACTTACCATCTCAGAGTAAAGGCTGAATTTAGACAAGCCCTTTATGTTGCTGGCTTAGCCCCTACACACCCTAGCCCGCTTGGCTTTCTTGTCCTCCATGAGACAGCCTGCTTCTGCCCCAGGGCTCTGTTCAGCTCTGTCCTAGCTCGGCCCTCCACAGGAATGCTCTCAGCCCAGGCGATTCCGTGGCCCTTCCCCTCTCCCACCGGCCCCCCTTGTGTGTATAATTTTGTCTGGTAGTATCCTATGTGCAGTTACACACTTGAATGAACTCAGAGAGCTCTGCTAGGACAAGAGAAGACTCTGCTAAGGAAGCCAAATTGAGGAAAAGCATGATTTCAAAGCATGATTGATTTTTTCTTTGTTCATGTATTTTTGAGTAGGCTGCAGGTGTGCATGGTCCTGTTTCCTCAGTCACCCCTTTTCCTCCCTGGAGGCAACCACTTACTCATTTGTTGTGAATTCCAGAGAGCTATCGAGCATTTATAAATAAATGCCCCCCCAAACATTAGCATGCTATTCACACTTGTTGGTACCTTACTTTAATAACTTATAATATGTTGATATAACCCTGGCCGGTTTGGCTCAGTGGTTAGAGCATCGGCCTGCGGTCTGGAGAGTCCCGGGTTCGGTTCCCGCTAAGGGCGCGTACCTCGGTTGCAGTTTGTCCCCGGCCCTGGCTGGTCGTGCGGGTGGCAGCCACTCGATGTGTCTCTTTCACGTCGATGTTTCTCTCTCCCTCTCTCTTCCTCTCTCTCCCTCCCACTCTATCTGTGCAAAAAATGGAAAAATGTCCTCAGGTGAGGATAAAAAAAAAAATTAAAAAAAAAGAAAAAAAATATGTTGATATATTTATCTTAGCTGCCTCATTCTTCTTAATGTAATTATTCTTTTTTTAAAATGTTTTTACTGATTTTTTTTTTTTTTTTTGAGAGACAGAAAGATTAATCGGCTGCCTCCTGTGCACCCCCTACCGGGCATTGAGCCCACAACCCAGGCATGTGCCCCTGACCGGGAACTGATCCAATAACCTCTTGGTGCATGGGCCTGATGCTCAACCAGTGAGCCACACTGGCTGGGTGTAACTGTTAATTCTTAATTAATGATTACATAAAATTCTGTTGTATGGTTATCTTAAAATTTGACCTGGTCATTTAGATTATTTTCAATGTATTTGTCTATTAAAATGGTACAGATTAATAGTCTTATGTGTATCATTCTGCACAAGTGTCTGTTTAGAGGATAAAGACCAAGAGCTTAGATAGGTGTCACCAAACCACCCTCCAAAGGGGTCTCACGTTATGCTCTCACCAGCCATGTATTCAAGATCCTGTGGTCCTGCATTCTCCCTACCAGTGTAAGCCAGATGTTTCAATGTCTCTCAATTGGGTGAAAAGTGGCATTTTAGTGTAGTTTTCATTTTCATTTGTCTTTCTCATGTTTATGAACCATTTTCTTTTCTGTAAACTATTTGTGTCCTGTATTCATTGTCTACTAGGTGGTGACACAGGATATGAATGTGGTTTAGTAAGTAAGTATGCTGAATGGCTAATGCAAAATGACTTCATTTTAGGGATGGACATAGAGATAACTTAGAAAAGAGAAGTTAGGTTAAGATTAACATCAAGAATGTTTTGAAACCAGATTAGTCTAATGGCAATCTTGTGCTCTTTTCTTTTTTTTTTTATCCTCACCTGAGGACATTTTTCCATGTTTTGTTCAGATAGAGTAGGAGGGAGAGAGAGGAACAGAGAGAAAGAGAAACATCGACGTGAAAGGGACACATTGAGTGGCTGCCGCCCGCATGACCAACCTGCAACCGAGGTATGTGCCCTTAGCGGGAACCGAACCCGGGTCTCTCTGGACTGCAGGCCGATGCTCTAACCGCTAAGCCAAACTGGCCAGGGCTCAAGAATGTTTTGTAGAAAGCAATCAGACTTAGATAAAATGTCTCTTTTACAAACAATAGTTTCCAGCGATATCCTATGACTTGGTGTACTATAGCAGCTATAGTTCTAACACTTGAGTTTATTCTTGGTATGACAAGAAGAGAGCTGCTACTTGTCTGACATTTTTGCTCTTAAAGATATTAAAACAGTGTGTTGTTCGCCCTGGCCGGTTTGGCTCAGCATTTAGAGCATCAGCCCTTGGACCAAAGAGTCTTGGGTTCAGTTCTGGTCAAGGGCACGTACCTTGGTTGTGGTTTGGTCCCTGGCCCTGGTTGGGGTCGTGTGGGAGGCAACCAGTCGATGTGTCTCTTTCACATCGATGTTTCTCTTTAAAAAATATTTAAAAATAAATAAGTAAATAAAAATAAAGTGGAAAGAGGGGTCAGTTTTAAAGAAAGAGATAGTAAAGATTAAAACTATTTGTATTTATTGTCATGGAAGTAGAAAATAAAAGGAGATTGGTTTTTCCAAAGAAGGTATACCAATGGCCAACAAGCACAAAAAAGATGATGAGCTTCATACCCATGAGGCAACTATAATCAAAGAAGTGGAAAAGAAAAGTGGAACCATTGAACATTGCTGGTAGAAATGCAGAATGGTCCCACTCCTATGAAAAACCATTTGACAATTCCTCCAAAAGTTAAACGTATAATTGCCACCTGATTCAGCAATTCCACTTGAATGTAAACCCAAAAGAGTTGAAAATAGGTGTTCAAATAAATACTTGTACAAGAATGATCATAGCAGCACTATTCACAATGGCCAAAAGGTGGAAGCAACCCGTATGTCCATTGATGGCTGAAGGGATGAACAGAATGTGGTCCATCCACACAGTGGAATAGTATTCAGCCAGAAAAAGGAAGGAGGTACTGAAACATGCCACAGCTTGAATGAATCTCGAAAACATTAAGCCTAGCAAAGAGAAGCCAGACACGAAGGGTCACATATTGTGTGTCTGTTTGTGTAAAATATCCAGAATAGGCAGATCCATGGAGACAGAAAACCCATTGGTGTTCGCCAGGACATGGGGGAGGGAGTAGTGGGAAGTATCTACATAGTGGGCATAGGTTCTTACTTTAGGGTAATGAAAATGTTGTAGAACTAGACAGGGGCGGTGGTTGCACAATATTAACATACTCAATGCCACTGAATTGTTCTCTGTAAAATGGTTAATTTTATGTTATATGAATTTCACCTCAATTAAAAGGAAACAACCACTGGGCACCTTAGTTATCTCCAAGATGGCAAAGAGCTAATCTAGGAAGCTCCTTGGTCTTTGGAAATTTAAAAGCCATTGTAAATGTGTAAAACAATTGATCTTTAACTCTTAAGAAGGGTTCTATAAATTTTCTACCAAGTAATTAAAGGGTGCAGTGTTGTGTTTGAAGTCTCCTTAATGATTGTCTAAGTATTCTTGTTGCAACACAGGTTATAAGGGTATATTAGGTGCTCATTAAAAATACACCCACAACATTGAACCACACTCAAAGAATTAATTGGGAATTGTTCTCTCTGCAAATGAATTTTCCACCCAATCAGTTGTTGCTGTTACCTGCTAAAACCAGTATCTAATGGCTTTCAGTCAAGTTGCTAATAATGGTGTTTTTCTCCGAGCATGTGGGAGACTTGAGCCTAAGTAGAAGAGAATGGAGTTCACAGTGAGCCATCAAGGCTGACTTTTTTACACCTTTTACTGTAATTATAGCGTGTGACTGAAAATAACTATTTGGTTCTTTTTTAAAGCCACTATAGTTAGCCTGACTATAAACACCATTCATTTTCCCTGGCTTGTAACTCACTTCCACAAACACATGTTGTGCAAAGCACTGAGCTGGGTGCCGTGGGCGATGAATATGAAGACTTGACAGCAGTCCTTAAGTTTAATAGGTGTGAGACTTCTAGAAATTGCTATAATTTTTCATTACCTAAGAGCCCATCTGTTCTGAATGACCAGTTTTATGTCATCTTGTATCAGGACTTTGAAAAAAGAGCCAGCAATTTGTCATTGTTGTGGAGCAGTCTTTTTTTGTTTAACAGAGGTGAGAATCTATGTGCATCTGTTTAGTAGATTTTAATTAGTCTCAGTCACAGAGGATGTTGGAATGAACTGTGACTGCACCGACACCCACGATCCGCAGGGCCCACCGCACGGTGCCCCCTCTTGTTCCTGCCGTGGGACCGGAGGGCGGAAAGCCGCTGCCACTTGAGGCGCTGGCCGCTTTTCAAGCCCCTTGGATCTGTGAAGGCATTCAGGGCAGAGTCCAAGAGCTTGAGGGTTTCAGTGGGCTGCATCTCTGCCGAGCTGGTGTAGCGTATGAAATTCTCTACTGTTGGTAACTTTCGGTGGTGCCACTACATTCTGGGTACCTTTTGGTTTTATGTTGACATGAGGTAGTTTAAGTGTTACAGAAACTGTGGTTTCATCCTAGCCAGTTTGGCTCAGCAGATGGAGCGTCAGCCTGTGGACCAGAGAGTCCCGGGTTCAGTTCCCGCTAGGGGCACGTACCAAAGAAAGAAAGAAAGAAACTGTGGTTTTAAAGCCATTACTGTATTCTTGGTCTCAAATACAGTAGACAACACTTAGTAAACCAAAAAGGGGGATAAAAGCCCTGGCTGGGTGGCTCAGTTGGTTGGAATGTTGTCCTGTGCACCAAAGAGTTGCGGGTTCGATCCCCAGTTAGAGCACACACAAGAGGCAACTGATCAATGTCCCCCCCCCTTCATGTATGATTATTATAGGTGGGTACTAGACTTACTGAGGGGATCACTTTGTATGTTATATAAGTGTCTAACCACTATACTGTATACTTGAAACTAATATAATATTCAACTGTAATTGAAATTTTTTTAATTAAAAAAAAGTTTTTGGAAAAGAAAATATATACATGAACATGGACTTTGTCATTTAATCAAGGTACTTTTCTTGGGTTGGGCGTTTTCTCCCATTTTTAAAAAATCCTCACCCAAGGGTATGTTTTTATTGATTTTTAGAAAGAAGGGAAGGGAGAGGGAGATAGAAACATCGATGTGAGAGAGAAACATCGATCAGCTGCCTCCTGCACACCCCCTACTGGGAATTGAGCCTGAAACCCGGGCATATGCCCTGACCGGTAATCAAAATGGGACCTCTCAGTCCATGGGATGATGCTCATTCCACTGAGCCACACTGGCTGGGCAATTTGTACTTATTAATCCCTTCATTTTTCTCACCCCCTCCCATGTGGGAAGCATCAGTTTGTTCTCTATCTAAGAATTTGTTTCTGTTTTGTTTGTTCATTTTGTTTTTTTGGATTCCACATATAAGTGAGATCATATGGTATTTTTCTTTCTCTGACTAATTTCACTTAACATCATACCCTGTAGATGCATCCACGTTGCTGCAAATGATAAGATTTCATTCTTTTTTATGGCCGAGTACTATTCCATTGCACATATGTACAACATCTTTATTCAGTCATCTATCAATGGACACTTACACTGTTTCCATATCTTGACTATTATAAATAATGCTGCAATGAAGATAGGATGCATATATCTTTTCGAATTAGTGTTTTGGTGTTCAGACAAATACCAAGAAGTAGGATTGATGGGTCTTATGGTAGTTCTATTTTTTATTTATTTATTTTTTTTTGAGGAACCTCCATACTGTTTTCCACAGTGGCTGCAACAATGAACATTGACTCCTACTAACAGCGTGCAAGGGTTCTTTTTTTTTCACATCCTTGCCAACACTTGTTTGATTTATTGATGATGGCTATTCTGACAGGTGTGTTACTGATGTGAAAATGAACATACGTCACACTGTCTCCTAGGCAGAGTCACTGGTGTTGATGCCACTGGTATATGCCAGGGTTTTGACAGCCAACAGGAATTTCCCTCTCAGTGTTCTCATTGAGAAATGTGATTAAAACACAGTTCGGTTGCCTAAAAGGCAAATCCTCAGAACAGCTTTCAAGGAGGTTCAGAGCAGTGGCTGCTTTCAAGTTCTGTAGGCATTTTTGTTTTGTTTTTCATCTCATGGGGTCCTGTGAAAATAGCCCAGTGTTTATATAGATAAAATCAGCATTGTGCAGTTTGATCACTTAACAAACTTGAAGTTCCTCTCTGGCCAGCCATCACTCTAAAATCCAAACAAACCACAAAATAAGCAAGGGTGGTTCTGTTTATTTCTTTATAGCCAGTTATTGCCAAATTCAAATATGCAGCAGATTCAGGCTCCAGATGGAGCATTACTCTGATTTTTGTAAACATTGGAGCAAATTACAAAATGGATATTTTGAAATATTTTCTTAAATCACACCATGCATGTATTTTCATCCAAAATCACTATTTACCCCACAAAGATTATTTATGAAATTAATGAAAATCAATTTGGCTGGCTGATGTTGGCTTTTGTCTGGGAAACAACAGAACAATTGGATTGTCTTTTTGATGTATTATTTTACTATGTCTAGCTAGTAAAAGATGATTCTCACCCTGACTGGGTGACTCAGTTGGTTAGAGTGTCATCCTGCAGGTTTGATTCCCAGTCGGGGCACACACCGAAGCTTGCAGTTCTATCCCTGGTAGCCATCTAGTCGGGGCACATAAGGGAGACAACTGATTGATGTTTCTCTCTTCCATTGATGTTTCTCTCTCCCTTCCTGTCTTTAAAATCAATAAAAACATATCCTTGGGTGAGGATTAAAAAAAAAGTTTTTACTTGGTTGAAATAAAGTCCCCACTTCAGGTTTTCAGGAACAGAATTTTCAGTTTGTAGAAATTCTCCTAATACAATTTAGCTACATAATCTTTCCCTCCCAGCTTTGAGATATAATTGACATATTACATTGGGTAAGTTTAAGGTATACACCATGTTGATTTGATACACTTACATATGGAAGAATGATGACCACTGTGCCAACACCTTCATCATGTCCCATACTTCCCATTACCTTTCGGTGTTAAGAATATTTAAGGTCTTGCCCTGGCCGGTTTGGCTCAGCGGTTAGAGCATCGGCCTGCAGTCCAGAGAGACCCGGGTTCGGTTCCCGCTAAGGGCATGTTACCTCGGTTGCAGTTTGTCCCCGGCCCTGGTTGGGTCATGGGGGTGGCAACCACTCGATGTGTCCCTTTCACGTCGATGTTTCTCTCTCTCTCCCTCCCACTCTATCTGAACCAAAAAACAACAACAACAACAAAAAAGTCCTTCCTTGAGGATAAAAAAAACCACAAAAGAATATTTAAGGTCTCTCTTGGCAACTTTCAAGTGTATGATATAATGTTATTATTTATAGTCACTATATTGTGCATGAGATCCCCAGAATTTATTCATCTTCTAACTGGAAGTTTGTACCCTTTGACTAACTCCCTCCATTGCATCTCCACATTCCTAGCCCCAGGTCTCTGGTAACCATCCTTCTACTCTCTGTTTCTCTGGATTTGGCATTTCTAGATTCCACATATCTTACAGTGTTTGTCTTTCTCTGTCAGACTTATCTCATTTAGCATAATACCGTCAATGTCCAACTGTATTGTCACAAATGGCAAGATTTCCTTCTTTTTTTGTTAATCCTCACCCGAGGATATTTTTCAATTGATTTTTTAGAGAGGAAAAGAGAGGGAGAGAGAGATAGATACATCCATAAGAGAGATCATCAATTGGCCACCTCCTGCATGCCTCCCACTGGGGATTTGGCCCACAACCTGGGGCATGTGCCCTGACCAGGAATCGAACTGGCGACCTCTTAGTGCATGGGTCAATACTCAACCAGTGGGCCACACCGGCTAGGCTCCATTGATTGAGTGGAATGGGGGGGGGGGCATTGATGTGAGAGAGACATAGACATATTGATTGTCTGTCTCCCACACAATCCCGACCAGGGCTGGGGATCAAATCTGCAACCCAGGTATGTGCCCTTAACCAGGGAATTGAACCCGTGACCCTTCGGTCCATGGGCCAACACTCCAACCAATGAGCCAGACTGGCCAGAACAACATTTCTTTCTTTCACTGGCTTCCCAAGTCACCTCCAACATTGCTCTCAATGGGCAGGGACTTTGCCCTGCAGTAAGGCAAGGTGCTGAGGCTGGAGGTCAGGCCTGTGTTTCTACTGCATAACTCACACCACTCATGCTGCAGAGCCCACACACCTCTCCTGCTCTGCAGAACCCACACACCGCTCCTGCTCTGCAGAACCCACACACCTCTCCCGCTCTGTAGAACCTACCACCTCTCCCGCTCTGTAGAACTCACACACCTCTCCCGCTCTGTAGAACCCACACACCTCTCCTGCTCTGTAGAACCATCACACCTCTCCTGCTCTGCAGAACCCACACACCGCTCCTGCTCTGCAGAACCCACACACCTCTCCTGCTCTGCAGAACCCGCACACCGCTCCTGCTCTGCAGAACCCACACACCGCTCCTGCTCTGTAGAACCCACACACCTCTCCTGCTCTGCAGAACACACACATCTCTCCTTCTCTGTAGAACCCACACACCGCTCCTGCTCTGCAGAACACACACCTCCCCTGCTCTGCAGAACACACACACCTCTCCTGCTCTGCAGAACCCACACACCTCTCCTGCTCTGCAGAACACACACACCTCTCCTGCTCTGCAGAACCCACACACCTCTCCTGCTCTGCAGAACACACACCTCTCCTGCTCTGCAGAACACACACACCTCTGCTGCTCTGCAGAACCGTCACACCTCTCCTGCTCTGTAGAACCCGCACACCTCTCCCGCTCTGCAGAACCCGCACACCTCTCCCGCTCTGCAGAACCCGCACACCTCTCCCTCTCTGCAGAACCCGCACACCGCTCCTGCTCTGTAGAACCCGCACTCCTGCTGCAGAACCCGCACACCTCTCCCGCTCTGCAGAACCCGCACACCTCTCCCTCTCTGCAGAACCCTCACACCTCTCCCTCTCTGCAGAACCCTCACACCTCTCCCGCTCTGCAGAACCCTCACACCTCTCCCTCTCTGCAGAACCCTCACACCTCTCCCTCTCTGCAGAACCCTCACACCTCTCCTGCTCTGCAGAACCCTCACACCTCCCCTGCTCTGCAGAACCCACACACCTCTCCTGCTGCAGAACCCGCACACCTCTCCCGCGCTGCAGAACCCACACACCTCTCCTGCTGCAGAACCCGCACACCTCTCCCGTGCTGCAGAACCCACACACCTCTCCTGCTGCAGAACCCGCACACCTCTCCCGCGCTGCAGAACCCACACACCTCTCCCTCTCTGCAGAACCCTCACACCTCTCATGCTCTGCAGAACCGTCACACCTGTCCTGCTCTGTAGAACCGACACACCTCTCCTGCTGCATAGCCCACACACCTCTCCTGAAAGTCTCCTGCTCTGCAGTGACACTCTGAGCAGCTTTGGTAAGTGGATTAGTATGCAGGTAGCAGAGGAGTCCTGGCTAGTTTGGCTCAGCAGTAAAGAGTGTCGGCCCACGGACCAAAGGGTCCCTGGTTTGATTCCAGCCAAGGGCATGTTACCTCAGTTGCAGTTCGTCCCCTGCCCTGTTTGGGGTCGTGCGGATGGCAACTACTCAATGTGTCTCTCTCACATCGATGTTTCTCTCTCTCTCTTCCTCCCTCCCTCCTGCTCTGTCTTAGGATATATGGAAAAATATTCTCTGGTGAGGGTTAAAAAAAAAAAAAGAAAAGAAATTCAGAGGAAAAGACATTTGGGAATGAATCCTGGATTTCTATTTCATGCTACATGTCAGTAGAGACATCTTCCGTTTTGTAAAAACCCTGAACTTCAATAAAATAGCAATATGAATTACTGCTTAGAAGGAAATGGTAATCCAGCAAATTGAAGGTAAAGTAGCTTCCAGATGTCTTAGGTGTCTTTTTTTTTTTTTTTTTTTAACTTATCTTTATTGTTGAATGTATTAAAGATGTTCTTTTTTTTTTTCCTTCCCACTCCCAGCCCCTCCTGCATTCCTCACACTATTGTCTATGTCTGTTGGTTATGTATATATGCATGTAAGTTTTTTAGTTTCTCTCTACCGTCCCCACCTTCCCCCTTCCCTCTGAGGTTCGTCAGTCTAACAACCAATTTGTACTTCTTCTTTTTTTTTCTTTAATCCTCACCTAGGACATTTTTCTATTTTTTTGTTCAGATAGAGTGGGAGGGAGAGAGAGAGAGAAACATCGACATGAAAGAGACACATCGTGTGCCTGCCACCTGCACGACCCAAATAGGGCCGGGGACAAACTGCAACCGAGGTACATGCCCTTAGCGGGAACCCAACCTGGGTCTCTCTGGACCGCAGGACAACGCTTCAACCGCTGAGCCAAACCGGCCAAGGCATAACAATCAATTTGTACTTCTTTTTTTAAAAATTTTTTTATTGATTTTTTAAATTTTTTATCCTCACCCGAGGACATTTTTCCATTTTTTGTTCAGATAGAGCAGGAGGGAGGGAGAGAGAGGAAGAGAGAGAGAGAGAAACATCGATGTGAAGGGACACATCGAGTGGCTGCCACCCGCACGACCAACCAGGGCCGGGGACAAACTGCAACCGAGGTACGTGCCCTTAGCGGAAACCGAACCCGGGTCTCTCTGGACCGCAGGCCAACGCTCCAACCGCTGAGCTAAACAGGCCAGGGCCAATTTGTACTTCTTGATCCCTTTATCTTTTCTACCCAACCCTCCTCCCATCTGGCAACTAACAGAAAGTTCTCTGTATTTATGAGTCTGTTTCTGTTCTGCTTGTTTATTTTGTTTGAGATGCAACTGTTGATAGCTATGTATTTATTGCCATTTTATTGTTCATATTTTTTTATCTTGTTCTTCAAGAAGACCTGTCAACATTTCATATAATACTGGTTTGGTGGTGATGAACTCCTTTAGATTTTTCTTGTCTGGGAAACTCTTTATATGGCCATCAATTCTAAATGATAGCTTTGCAGGATAGAGTAATCTTGGTTGTAGGTCCATGCTTTTCATCACTTTAAATATTTCTTGTCACTCCCTTCTGGCCTGCAAAATTTGTTATGAGAAATTGGCTGACAGCCTTATAGAAATTCCATTGTGGTAACTAACTGCTTTTCTCTTGCTGCTTTTAAGAATCTCTCTTTGCCTTTAACCTTTGGCATTTTGATGATGATGTGTCTTGGTGTGGACCTCTTTGGATTCATCTTGTTTGGGACTTTGTGCTTCCTGGACTTGTATGTCTGCTTCTTTCAACAAGTTAGGGAAGTTTTCTGTCATTATTTTTTCAAATAGGTTTTTAATTTCTTGCCCTCTATCTTCTTCTTCTGGCACTCCCATGATGTGAATGTTGGCACGCTTGAAGTGATCCCACAAGCTCCTTATACTACCCTCATTTTTTGGATTCTTTTTTCTTTTTGCTGTTCTGATTGGGTGTTTTTTTGCTTCCTTATATTCCAAATCGATGATTTGCTTCTTGGCTTCACTTACTCTGCTATTGATTCCCTGTAAATTATTCTTTATTTCAGTTAGTGCATTCTTTATTTGTAACTGGTCCTTTATTATGCTCTTGAGATCCTTACTAAGTTCCTTGACGTTCTCATGAAGTTCCTAGAAATTCTCACTAAGGTCATTGAGCGCCCTTACTATCAGTGTTTTTAATTCTGCGTCTGTTAGATTGCTCATTTCCCATTTCGTTTAGTTCTTTTCCTGGAGTTTTGTTTTGTTCTTTTCATTTGGGACATGTTTCTTTGTCTCCTCATTTTGGCTGCCTCCCTGTGTTTGTTTCTATGTATTAGGCAGAGTTGCTATATCTTCTAGGCTTCGTAGAGTGACCTGTTGTAGTAGGTGTCCTATAGGGTCCAGTGGCAGAGCCTCCCTGGTCACCCAGCTGGGCCCTTGAGGTGTACCCCTTGTGTGGACTTTACACCCTTCTGTTGTAATTGAATCTTGATTGCTGTTGGCACATTAATGAGAGAGTTTTACTCAGGCTGATCAGCTGCAAGGACTGGCTGTGCCCACTAACCTCTGACCTCTGACTACCTTGGATGATCAGCTGTGCAGGGTCCCACAGAGTGAGATTTACTTCAGCAGGGCTCTGGTACCCACTGAGTCCATTCCTTGAGTGTGTCACTTGTGGAGGTGTTTGGGTGGTGGTGCTCCGATGTGGTCTGAAGCTGTCCACTGGGTGTGCTGGTTCTGGGGCAAGGTCAGTCTCTGCCACCCGGCATAGGGTACAAAGTGATCTGCAGATGGCTGCTTCTTGTGCTGGGCTTGGAGGTGTCTTGGCAGAGCCAAGCTGTGAACCAAGGCTGGCTGCTTTTAGTGCCAGGCCTGGGGCCACTTAGCCAGAGGTATGGGGCTTGCTGTGGCCAGATGCTGCTTGTTTAGAGAATTTAGGAAAATCTGAAGCAGGAGCCAAAACAGGCCAATCCTATAGCAAAGCCGCTGTAAACAGCTTGGGTGGGCCCGGGCCTCAGGGAACCACCTAGGCGGGGCAGATAGTGTGAGCCAGGTGGTTGGAGTCCCAGATATTTGGGGAAGGGCTCACCGAAGGAACAACGGCCTCTGCCAGCACATCTGTCCAGGAGAAAGCCCCCTCTCCAGCTCTCACCCCGATGCCGAACAACTCAGTTCTTCCCGTATGTCTCTGGCGCCTTTCAAGCTGCCTCCCCTCCTCACTGAAGCTCAGAAGGAGCGGGTCCGAGAAAGTCCACGCGTGGGGCCCCTTAGGAGGAACTGCCTGGGGCTCCAACAGCCTCAGCCTTCCTGAACCTCAGTTCCCGCTGGTTTTTACAGCCAGCAGTTATGGGGACTTATCTTCCTGGCACTGGAACCCTGAGCTGGGTGCCTGGTGTGGGATGGGGACCCCTCACTCCTCAGGGAGCATCTTCCCAGCTGAGGTGTCCTGCTTGATTTTTATCTGCCGTATGTGGGTGTGGGACCAGCCCGTCTGCACCTTCGCCCCTCCTACCAGTCTCTATGTGGCTGCTTCTTTACTTTCATAGTTGTAGGACTTCCATTCAGCTCGATTTCAGGAGGTTCTGAAGCCTGGTTGTTCTGTAGTTTAGTTGTAATTTTGATGTGGTTGTGGGAGGAGGTGATACCACATTTACCCACACTGCTGTCTTGCCTGGAAGTTCCTTGGATATCTTTAAAATGGTAACTTATTGCCCGGCCAGTGTGGCTAAGTGGATTGAGCATCATCCCATGGACTGAAAGGTTTCAGTTCGATCCCCAGTGTGGGGTGTGCAGGAGGCAGCCAATCAGTGTTTCTCTCTCATATTGATGTTTCTATCCCTTTCTCCCTTCATTTCTCTTTAAAAATAAACAATTAAAAAAATCATTTTTAAAAAAAGAAAATTTGGAACCCACAGAGAAGTGTGAAATAGTGGGTGATGCCCTTATAGTTTTAACCACTGAGGAACCATACATTTATATGTCTGTGTGCCAAAATATGTATAAAATTTTAAATCACATGAACTAGAAAAAATATTTATACCAAATATGAGAGTTAGACTTTAGTATCTGTATAACTTATGCAAAACAATAAGAAAAAAGTAAAGTTCCTATTAGATACATGAATAAATAGTATTAAGAAGAGAACAACTTCGCCTGGCTGATGTGGCTCAGTGGTTGAGTGTCAACCAATGAACCAAGAGGTCCCTGGTTCGATTCCTGGTCAGGGCACATGCACAGGTTGTGTACCTGAGCCTCAGTGGGGGGCATGCAGGAGATGGCCAGTCGATGTTCCCTCTCATCGATGTTTCTCTCTCCCTCTCCCCCTTTCTCTCTATCTCTAAAAATAAGTAAAGAAAAAAAACTTCAAAAAAAAGAAAAGAACAATTCCAAAGGTTAATGAACATGTATAAAAATGGTAATTTCATGAATAATCAAAGAAATGCATAACAGCGATTTGCTTACCAAATAAGCAAAGCTTTCTTCTTCTTTTCTTCCTCCTCTTCTTCCTCTTCCTCTACTTCTTCATCTTTTCTTTCTTTTTTTTTTAAAATTCTCACCCAAGGATATTTTCCCATTTATCTTCAGATAGAGTGGGAGACAGAGAGAGAAAGAGAGAGACACACATCGATTGGTTGCCTCCCACATGACCCTGACCAGGGCTAGGGACCTAACTGCAACCGACGTACATGCCCTTGACTGAAACCGAACTCAAGACTCTCTGGTCCTCAGGCTGACACTCCAACTGCTGAGCCAAACTGTCCAGGGCTTCATCTTTTCTTTTACATTTACTTTGTGTTTTACAAGTGGTAATATTCACTTCTGGCCAAGGTTCCAGAAGATAGGAACCCTGTACTCTGGTGGTGGGTATGTAATTGGTCACTTTTTTTGGAAGACTGGGGCCCAGACAAGGTTTTCAGCCAGGATGCCTCCCACAGCTGGCCTCTGTTCTGATTGGATGGGGAGTCTGTTGACAATTTGATGTTAAATATTTTGACTGTCACTGCTGCTAATAGGTACCGGTGAGTTTTAAAACGTCCCTATACCAAGACCTAGTAGTTCTCATGGGAACGTAAACTAAATTAATCTTTCTGAAATTTATTTATACGTTTGTACAGTAAAGATCTGCTAGTATGTAAGCTCCATGAAAAGGGAGAATTTATGTCTTCTCCTTGCTGCTCTTCCCACTGTTTCTGCAACAGTGTTTGACACATAATAGGTACTTAGTAAAATACTGATGGATGAATGAAGAGATGAATATGATTTTGGCTTAGAGTAGAAACACAACACATGTTGCTTAATGTAATATTTGTGTTCTCTCTTTTTTTTTGCAATTTTTATTAATTTTTGTTACAGATGTTTCTCTGTTTGTGTTCATAAACATTGTATTTGAGGGAAATTATCTGTTATATTCCTGTGAAAAATGCCTTAAGCTCATAGACAATCATAGTCTTATATATATATATATTTTTTTAAGTTTTTTTCCCCCTCCCAAGGGTGAAGTCCTTTTTGCAATAAATAAGCAATTCATACTTGGGTATTAATGATGCCCATTCTCTGAAGAACATTTTATATTTTTAATGGGAACAAAACTGAAAGTGCATCAATCAAGAAAAAGTAATAGTTCAATACTTTATGTAATAGATTTTTCTATTGACTTCTTTTTTCTTTCATAAATGCTATATCTTCATTTTTAATCTCCAGTTGGCAGAGACTCAAGTGATCTTAAGTTTCTCTTATACTAAAGATTTTCTTATCAACCCAAATGTAAACTATTAAATAGTAATTATGATGTATTACAAAAACATGTATGAAAATGTGTAGGTATAGGATGATGTGTACAAAAACAACAGTAAAATGAACATCCATATCCATTCCACCCAGGGAAAGAAATAGAACATTACTCTGTTCCCGACATTTCCTGTGGCCCTCTCCTGGTCACACCTCCCCACCTCCCCACCCTAATTGAGTATTAGCCAGAATTTTGTATTAAAAATATTCTTTTGTTTTTCTTTGTAGTTTTTTATCACTTATGAATGCATCACTAGGTAATATATTATTTAGTTTTGCCTAGTTTTGGACTTTCTGTAAATGGAATCAGATGGACAGTCAAGTTGTTTTCAGCATTTAGGAGCTGTGCCTGTCTCTTGGTGCAGGGCTATGTCCTAGACTTTAAGATATATATCCAGTAGAGGCATTGCTGGGTGGCACAGGAGTGCAGTTCAGCCTTTCTAGGTGAAACCAGCCTGTGTTCTGGGATCCCCAGCAGTGTATGATCGCTCGGTCCCTTTGCAGCACAGGCTTGGCGTTCTCTGGCTTTAAATTCTTGCCAGGCTGGTGGGTGTGAGATGGTATCTTACAGTCTTAATAAGCATTTCCCTGATTACCAACAAGGTTGAATATCATTTCATACTTAACACAATTATTATTTTTGCCCCCATTTTTTTTTAAAGAAAATTTATATAGTCCTCTTTATAAGAAAACATTTTTTTTCTGTGTAACTATGTATGGTGACAGATAGTAAATAGGCTCACTGTGATCATTTTGCAATATATACAAATATTGAAATACTATGTTGGACACCTGAAACTAATATAATGTTCCATTGTACATAAATTTTTAAAAAAGAAAAACAATTGACTTACAGTTCTTTCTCTGTTCTAGATACTAATCCTTTGTTGACCACTTGTGTTTCAATGTCTTTTCCCAGTTTGTCCTTTGTTTTCCCATTCCTTGGGGTATCTTTCATGAACAGAGATTTAGTTTTTATATAGCCAAGTTTATGCTTTTTTTTTCCGTTATGGTACATGCTTTTTTTCTGTCTTTATTTTTTATTTTTTTTTATATTTTGTTCAGATAGAGTGGGGGAGAGAGAGAGAGAGAGAGAGAGAGAAACATCGATGTGAAAGGGACACATCGAGTGGCTGCCACCCTCACAACCCAACCAGGGCCGGGGACAAACTGCAACCGAGGTACGTTCCCTTAGCGGGAACCGAACCCGGGTCTCTCTGGACTGACTGCAGGCCAATGCTCTAACCGCTGAGCCAAACCGGCCAGGGCTTTTTTTCTGTCTTTAAAACTTCTTTCCTGCCCCGGTCGGTGTGGCTCAGAGGTTGAGCATCGACCCGTGTACCCAGAGGTCGCCAATTCGATTCCCAGTCAGGGCATATGCCCAGGTTGTGGGCCCAATCCCTAGTGGGGGGCACGCAGAAGGTGGCCAATTGATGTTTTCTTTCATCAGTGTTTCTCTCTCTCTCTCCCTCTCCCTTCCTCTCTCTCTAAAAATCAATAAAGAAAAAAAATTTTTAAAAAACCAAAAAACTTCTTTCCTATCTCAAAAGCAGAAGGATATTTTCTTCTATTATCTCCTGGAAATTTTATAGTCTTGCTTTTTACATTGAGGTCTTTAATCTACCTGAAATTTGAGTGTTTTTATTTTATTGATTTTAGATAGATAGATAGATAGATAGATAGATAGATAGATAGATGCACAGATAAATTGATTTGTTGTCCCACTTATGCATTCAGTGGTTGATTCTTTTTATTTTTATCCTCACCCGAGGACATTTTTGCATTCATTTTCAGATAGAGCAAGAGGGAGAGAGGGAGGAAGCGAGAGAGAGAGAGAGAAACATTGATGCGAGAGAGGCACATTGACTGGCTGCTACCCACACAACCCCAATTGGGGCTGAGGACAAACTGCAACCGAGGTACATGCCCTTAGGAACCGAACCCGGTCTCTCTGGCCCATGGGCCGACACTCTAACCATTGAGCCAAACCGGCCAGGGCATTGGTTGATTCTTGTATGTGCCCTGACCAGGGATCTAACTTACAACCTTGGCGTATTGGGAGGATGCTCTAACCAACTGAGCTTTCCAGCCAGGGCCAGTGTTTTTTTAAATGAAACAAAGTAAGCACTCTTTAATATGTTTTTTCTTGTACCTCTTTTTTTTTTTTTAAATTTTTTTCTTTATTAATTTTTAGAGAGAAAGGAAGGTAGAGAGAGAGAGATAGAAACATTGATGAAAGAGAACATTGATTGGCTGCCTCCTGCTGCCCCCCCACTGGGGATTTGGCCCACAACCTGGGCATGTGTCCTGACCAGGAATTGAACCAGCGACCACTTGGTGCTCAACCAGTGCACCACACCAGCCAGGCTTACCTCTTATTCTTTGGGATTTCGTTCACGCAGCATGTTAGGGGCAGTTACAGATGTTTATTGCTTTGACTGTATCCAGAGGAACAGGGAGGGGAACCAAGGTCACTAAGGTATTCTGAGAACATTGAAATAGGCCAGAAGTGTATTACTTCTTCTCAAAGGAATACATTCCATAGCACATTTTCCTCCAAATATCATCCACACAGACTAAAGTGTAGTCAAAATCTGGTGCTTTTTCTTCAAGTTGTGTTTCTTACCCTCTGTTGTCAGTTTAGGATATGGTATGACATCGCATGGCACTTGGCGGAGGGCATCCCTGCACACATTAGCCCCGTCCCGCCATCTCCACTCCCTGAGTCCCGCCCTTTGTCGCCCAGCATCAGCCTCCTTATTGCCCTTTTTACACAATATAATTATTGTGATAAAACAATGAAAGTGCAGCTTTTTATATTCTGTGTGCCTTTCCACATTCTTTAGATCCATATGCTGTTAGATTTTTTTTTTAAGGTTTTGTGTGTGTTTTTTAACTCATACATTCATTTTCATCTTGGATTTGTTTATATTCTCACCTCTTGCATTTAGAATACAGTTCTGGAAAGAACTGTGAACATAGAATAATTTTTTGGTTTCATTGTACCGCAGAAACAGACCCACTTGGATGGTGGCTAGATACAGCAGTTGTGCCTCAGTCTGTACCTGTTGTTATGGCAAAGTTGCATGTAGGCTTGCACTTGAAGGAGACTCTGAGCGCTCTGAAACCTTTATTGTTTTTATTTATTATTATTATTATAATTATTTTATCCTCACCCGAGGACATCCCTCCACCCTTTGTTCAGATAGAGTGGGAAGGAGAGAGAGAGAGAGAGAGAGAGAGAGGGAAACATCGACACGAAAGGGACACATGGAGTGGCTGCCTTCTGCAGGACCCAACCAGAGCCAGGGACAAACCACATCCGAGGCACACACCCCTAGCGGGAACCGAACCCAGGTCCCTCTGGGCTGCGGGCCGATGCTCCAACCACTGAGCCAAACCGGCCAGGGCTGAAACCTTTTTTGCATGCGTTTCCTTTCTAATTAAAATCCACTGTAGTAACTTGACTGTCCAACCATGATGCCGGGATGTTGGAGCCCAGGTTTTGTCAATGACGTTACATGGTCTGGCTTCAGTTGTCATTTTCGTCCCAGGGAGCACACCACCTTAATTCACAGGACCCGGTTCACGAACAGCAGATGAATCTATGACTTGACATAACCTGCATCTACTTGTACTGTCAAAACGGAAGGTGTCTCTGCTGCTTGACATTGACCTTTGGGTTGTTCCTTTTATATTTCATCTGTTCTTCCTGTGGGCAAACAGTGAAGTCACTTTGAGCAATGGTTTGTCAATACTTCAAGGTTTGACACCTTTGTGTTGAACATATATATGTGTATTTCTGCTTTTAATTCAGTGTATGAGAAAAACTTTTAATTTGTCCACAGACATTAATAGAAGTCTTAGTTAAAAATTTGAGAACTACTGCCCTGGCCAGTTTGGCTCAGCGGTTAGAGCGTCGGCCTGTGGTCCCGAGAGACCCGGGTTCAGTTCCCGCTAAGGGCACGTACCTCGGTTGCAGTTTGTCCCAGGCCCTGGTTGGGTCATACAGGTAGCAGCCACTCGATGTGTCCTTTTTACATCGATCTTTCTCTCTCTTTCTCTCTCTTCCTCTCTCTCCCTCCCACTCTATCTGAACAAGAAAATGGAAAAGTGTCCTCAGGTGAGGATTAAAAAAAAAAATTGAGAACTAGGATTTCAGATGGCATTTGTGATGATATATTTTTGTTTCAAAGGCTTTATAAAACCTTTTGTTTGTTTGTTTCTCTATATACAGCTGCTTTAATATTCAACCCAAATTGATTTTTTTAAAATATGTTTTTACTGTTTTTGCTGGTTTGGCTCAGCGATTAGAGTGTCGGCCCGCGGACCAAAGAGTCACGAATTTGATTCTGGTCAAGGGCACATACCTCGGTTATGGTGGTCCTTGGCCCTTCAGGGTTGTGTGGGAGGAAACCGATGTGTCTCTCTCACATCCGTGTCTCTCTCTCTCTGTCTTCCTCTCTCCCTCCCTCACACTCTGACTGAAGATAAATGGAAAAATAGCCTCAGGTGAGGATTTAAAAAAATATTTTTATTGCTATTTTAGAGAGAGGAAGTGAGAGAGAGAGAGAAACATCAACAATCGACATGAGAGAGAAAGAGACATTAATCGACTGCCTCCTGCATGCCCCCCACCTGGATCGAGCCGGCAACCTGGGCATGTTTCCCCACGGGGACTCGGGAACCGGGACCTCTCAGTCCATGGGATGACGCTCAACCACAGCCACACTGGCTGGGCACAAATTGATTTAAAAAAAAAAAACATTTTAAATGGAGCATTTGTTACATTTACTCTGGGTAAATCTATACCTTTTGACACTTTTCTTTCAAAGATAAGAGGAAGCTAATACCAGTAATAACATCCCAAGGGATTCTGTATAAATAGAGCCATTTAAGGTCTGCCTCTCAGAGAGTCCAAGTCCTTAGAAAAGTGGATTTATTCAAGATAAAGAACATCCTAGAACTGCGGTCCAGACAGCACCCACAGAAGTGGACCTCATGTTCCAGAGGGGAAGTTTCCCTCTCTGGCTGAGTACCATGCTCAGAGGAAGGGCTTTGCTGTGCAGGGGAGCCAGCCCCTTTCTCCGAACCACTCACACAGGGTAACTTTAGCAACTCAGTTTCTTACTCATTACAGGGATTTTTTTTTTTAATACTTTTATTTATTTATTTTTTGATCCTCACCCAAGGACTTTTTTTTTTTTTTGCATTTATCTTTAGATAGAGTGGGAGGGAGACAGAGGGAGAGAAACATCAACATGAGAGAGAGAGACACATCCACTGGCTGCCACCCACACGACTCCAACCAGGGCCGGGAACAAACTTCAACTGAGGTACATGCCCTTTGCGGGAACTGAACCCAGGACTCTCTAGGGTCCACAGGCTGACGCTCTAACCGCTGAGCCAAACTGGCCAGGGCCCAGGGATTTTGAATTAGTGTCAGCTTAATACACTTTTCAGTCATAGGAAGTACCGCATTAAAAGTTGACCTATATTTCGGAGAAAAACTTCTTGTGGCTGATGTGCATCTCCTTATCTCAAAGTAACTAGCTTTTCTGAGTGTAGTTCCTGTGTCCGCTTGTTTGCATAATTTGAACTTAAAATTTAGCTGTCAGAAGACTTCCTGGATAACCAAGAATAATCATTATATACTGAGCTAGGGAGCCCAGCCTTCACGGTGACTGATGGGGGGTGTGTATTGGAGGTATGCAAAGGCAACATTTGCTTGTATTGAACTTCATGGTTCTTCAGGAACTCTGATGAAGATATAATGACCTAAGCCAGCGTCACAGTTCATACTGACTCTCATTCGATCTTCAGTGCATAGAGGAGCTTAATCACAGAGCAGAACAGAAAACCGCCCTGGAAATAAATGCAACACAGCAGCTGTGTGTGGACTAATACAGCTGCACTCTCCTCATTTGTCTTTGCAGCTTAACCAGCCTCTCGTAGCTGAAAGCTGCTGGCGTAAACCTCTGGTGGGTTTGAACTCAGTGAGTGGCGACAGGTCAAGAGGGAGCCTTCGGGGGGTTCTTGAAAGGTTCCTGTCAGGTTGTAACCTGCTGCTTGGAAACATCCATTTGCAATCCTCTTGGCAATTTTGCAGTTAATTGTTGAGTCTATATATAGTAGGCACTTATACATTAAACATTATTTTCCACTAGGTCACATGTTCTCTGGCTTCCTTCATCCTTGGCAATATGCAGCTTTCAAACAGAAATTTTACAGTATGTGTCAGTCATGTGGTAGTGGTTCTTAAGGTGTGGTCCCTGGGCCTCTGGAGGATCTAGAAACCCTCTGCTGGGGTCCACAAGGTCCAAACTATTTTCATAATGACATTGTCTTTTTCACTGTGTGGACATTTGCAACTGATGGTGCAGAAGCAGTGGTGGGTAAGACTGCCAGCACCTTGGCATGATTCAGGGCACTGTCTCCAAACTGCTGATAGTTATTGTGCTCTTCACCATTAGCTGTTAAAAACAGTTTTATGTACAAATGACCTTGATGAAATGGTAGTGATGATTACTTTTATTAAATCTGAATTCTTTTTTTGGTAGTGAATCAACTTTATTTTCCATTTTTCAGGCTAAAAAAAAATTATATCTATTTCTATATCTATATCTATATATCTATATCTATATCTATATCTATATCTATATCTATATCTATATCTATATCTTCACTTACAGTTGACTTTTAGTATTATCTTGTATTAGTAGTAATCCTTGAAAAGACATCTTTTTACTGGTGAGTGTGACGAGATGGAAAGTATCCTAAAGCATTTGGGTGTTTTCCAAAATCTTTAGTGACTGTTGTGAGCTGAACTAGGCCTCTTTTTCATGGGACACCATCTGTGTTTCAAAGAAAGGTTGACAGACAAACTCTAGAGAATTTGGCAGTCATTTCCTTAAAAATGAATGAAGTGAGCCTGTTACTTCAAGGGAACAACTTGACAACATTTGTTGACAGTGATCAAATTCTAGCTTTTAAGTGAAAATTGGAATTTTGGAAAGTTTATATGTGCCCCTGTGAGCTGGACAGCTTCTGAAGAGTTGAAGACTCATCAGATAAAATGAGATATAAACCAAAGTGATTAAAACATTTTTTTTCCTTTATTGATGTTAGAGAGAGAGGAAGGGAGAGGGGGAGAGAGAGAGAGAGAGAGAAACATCGATGAGAGAGAACATCGATTGGCCACCTCCTGCATGCCTCCCATTGGGGATTGGACCCACAACCTGGGCATGTGCCCTAACTGGGAATCGAACGGGCGACCTGTTGGTGCATGGGTCAACGCTCAACCACTGAGCCACACCGGCCGGGCAACAAAAGTGATTTTATTTATTTATTTATTTATTTTATCCTCACCCGAGGACATTTTTTTTTTTTTTTTTTTTTTGTTCAGGTAGAGTGGGAGGGAGAGAGAGGAACAGAGAGAGAGAGAGAAACATCGATGTGAAAGGAACACATCGAGTGGCTGCCACCCACACAACCGACCAGGGCCGGGGACAAACTGCAACTGAGGTATGTGCCCTTAGCGGGAACCGAACCCCGGTCTCTCAGGACCGCCGGCCGACACTCTAACCGCTGAGCCAAACCGGCCAGGGCCAAAAGTGATTTTAAAATATTTTATAATGAAGCATGTCAACACTTGGGAGAATTACGTATATTAGTGAAATAATATTTTCTAGTAACGAACTATAGAAATGATCCTTGAAAGTATAGTCTTATGAAATAATGTTTTCTAAATGACCAGGGCATGTGTCACACAGTCATGCACAGGTAAAGACGCATTCAAGGTGCAATGTAGGCTAATGCCTTTTATTGTAACCAAGTATGAAAAGTCATTGCTAGGGTTTCAGATTTCACATTGCAACTAGCTTCTAAGAAACCATTACTCATCGAGTTTTGATGTGGCATCAAATAAGAATATCCACCATTACCTAACAAGGCCATTGAAACTCTCATCTCTGTGTGCAGTCGGATTTTTTCATGTACTTCAACCAAGTAAGGAAGCGCCACAGATTGAATACAGAAGCGACTGTGAGCATCCAGGTGTCTTCTATTAAGCCAGACAGGAAAGAGATTTGCTAGACTATGAAACAGTGCCCTTCTTCTCAGTACTTTTCTTTTTCTTTTTTCTTTTTTGGTTTTGTTTTGGAAAGTTTTTAAAAATAAAAATATACACATGCTAGTTACATTAACATGTAATGGATTTATTGTCTTTTTAAATTAATGTATATTTTAAAAATGACTGAGCCTTTAATTTCTGATAGAGTAAATATTCATAGCTGCAGCCCACATCAACAGAAGCTCTCTGGGGTCCTTAATGATTTTTAAGGGGGTTTTGGGAACCACTGTCACGAGACACAACCAAGAAGGGGTGCATTTTGGATAACGGCACCATCCCAAAGTAGCAAAGGCTTTTTTTTTTTTTAAGATTTGGAATTTTTTTTTTCCATTAAGTTTTCCACATTTTAGTCAAGAATGTAAGTGGGTTGATTAGTTTTTCATCTGTTTTGAATTTCCTTTTAGCTTCTGTCTAGAAAGTTCGTGCTTCAGCGATCCGTGTGATAGCAGGGAGGGAGGTGTCACCGGGGGGTTTTCATAGCATAGCAAGACCCAGGCTCATCTGGAACAGCACCATGTATCTGATACTGAGTGAGGTTTTATTGTGACGCTCCCCTGTCTTATTTGGACCCTGTTCTTCTAGTAGGTGCTATATATATATTTTTTTTAATTATTTATCTTTTTTGATTTTAGAGAGACAGGAAGGGAGAGGGAGAGAGAGATAGAAACAGCGATGAGAGAGAACATCGATTGGCTGCCTCCTGCATGCCCCCCTCTGGGGATTTGGCCCACAACCTGGGCATGTGTCCTGACTGGGAATCGAACCGGCGACCTGTTGGTGCTCAACCACTGAGCCACACCAGCCGGGCAGGCAGGTGCTTTACTACAACTTGCCAGCATGATTTTGCATACAGATAACTTGATCAAAAACACATTGCTAGTTTTGAGGCCGCTAATTTGTAAGGTGAACTCAATTCAAATGTAGATTTTTTAAAGAAAGGTTTCCGTAGCAAAAGGTGTTGCTTTATATTATATACATTAGGGCTAAAAAGAATCAGAAACTAATGGAATAGGGAAAAAATATAGTTACCCTGTTGACAAGAGTGAAATTGAAGAGCAGATGGTCTCAGCAAGTTTTCAAGCAAACACCTTTAACTACTGAAAATAGCCAGTGCTTTGGAGATGGTGGGAAATTATACAGAGAGGGGCCTCTCAAATTAGGAGTGTGTGGAAAGGAGTTTTTAAATAAATATGATCACTGTGAAACTAAATCAACAAAGGTTTGCAGATTAGCAGAGAGCTTTAAGACACCTTGCTCTAACTTGCTAAGAACGATTTGGAATCCTTAGAGTTGCCCTCCATATAGCAGGGGACACAACCCAAGACCCAGTGGATGCCTGACCAGGGATAATAATGAACCCTATCTATACAGACATGCCCATGAGAATGTTTAATTTATAAATTAGGCATAGTAGGAGATTGACAATAACTAGCAATGAAATAGAACAATTAACAATAAGTTGTAATAAAAGTTGTGTGAATGTGGTCTCTCTCTCTCTCCAAATATCTTATTGCCCTGTACTTACCCTTCTTGTGATGATTCGAGATGACACAGTACCTACATGATGAGATGAAGTGAAGTGGAATTTTCCATTGTAATATTTTCAGACGGCAGTTGACCGAGAAGAACTGAAACTGTGGAGAAAGAAACTGCAGATGAGGGGGGACTACTGCACTTGAATTGTTTGTATATTTGTTCTCTCGAGTGGTTTAAAGATACTTAGTCTTGTGTTTACACTATTCATTTGCTTGACAACCCTTATCATTATAAATAAAATAGATAAATCATCTCCCTGAGCAGTCTCTTGAAATGGCATCTAGTTGTTTGTGGAATTATTGAGGAGCAAAAATCTATGAACACCTTAAATATCTGTCCCTTATTTTTATGAGAATATTAAAAATTATTAGGTATAAAGACATTTTACAGTGATTATTTTTAATTAGAAAAACATGCTAGTAAAATAAAACCTTAGTTTCTTAGTTCTCAAACTGTCCTGTGGGCCAGAATGGGAGTAAGGTTGAGGAAATTATTTTTCTTCAGAAGAGGGTTTCTCAAGTTTGACTGCCACCTGTCCGCTCCCGCCCAAGCTGGATTTGTCCGGAATTTTTACTGGTTTCGCAGTTGGCACTCCTTTGAATGGAAAACAGAATTGAAGCACCACGACGGATGTAACGTCAAAGGTGCTCGCTTTAAAACCAAGCCGAAGGGTGACGCCGCGTGTTCCCTGTCGGGTTGCACACGCCTGTGATGGGGTAAATTATAGCTTTGCATTTTTATATTTGATTCGGCACCTTCCTGTTCTACTGATCCTCACAACTGATTCGTGAAATTAGGCAGGGATTACTTCTGCGTTCGGTAGGCAAATGACTAACACCTTGCGCTGCCCAGGGCCTTTCTCTGGGAAGTCCCAGCGCTTGGGCTAGAACCCTCATCCTCTGTTAGTTGCCCTTCAGAGGCAGCAAACTTTCCATCATGGCCTCTCTGCAACCCCCACTTCCCCATGATGTCGCGCTAACACTCTGTCCACCGGCTCTCGCTCCTCACTGATGAACCCAGAGCCGAGTTGCAGCAGACCTTGCTTGGCCTGCTCGTCCTTAGCTGCTGCTCACATCCACCAGCTCACTGACCTCCCTCCGTGAGCTCCAAGATCTGTTTCCAACTCTAGCGGCCATACCGCCCCCTTGTTCACCATGTCTCTTCACCCCCAGCTGCTGCCCTTCCATCTATGTTTCTCTGGAAACAGAAGCAGGAGTCACCCTGGAATCCTTCCTTTCCTTTGACCCCCCCCCCCCCCAGCCTCAGCCAACCAGTCACTAGGACTCAATTATATTAATGCCAGTAAAATCCTTCCCTCTGCTCTCATGTTTTCTTCTTTGAACTGGAAAAGTCTCCTGACTTCAGTCTTCTGAACATGACTATGGTTATGTCTCCCACCCCCCCGCCCCCACAAGCCCTTTAGTGGCTCATGCGTGTCCATTGGAGCATCTGAGCTCGCCATTCAAGGCTTTGAGTGATCAGGCCGGGACTTTGTCTGGTCCTTGCCCACTACCCCACCTTGTGCTCCAGAGGACAAGTTCATCTGCTTCCTGGACATCTCCCTGCCTTTGCATTAGCTGTTCCAAGAACCCCTCCACCCCCATTCTTCCAGTCTAGGAACTTCAAGGCACGATGCAAATTGAGCTCGATTTCTGTTCCCCAGCCCCTAGCACCATTCCTAACGCATAGGCTTGGTTGGTTGAATTAAATCCATGTGCGTTATTTTACCGGTCTGAGGAAAGCAGTATTTTGTAACTCTTTTCCTTTCCATATCCTGGCCCCCAATTTCAGTGAACTGTTTTGAGTGAGCACGCAGAGGTAGCAGTGCAGGTGCTGATAATGGGACTGAGTTAACATGGGGTGTGTTTCACCTCTCAGTTTTCAGTAGCTGATAAAGAGATTTTCCTTTGTACCAGGACATTAATTATATCCAAAACACATGTTTCTAATAGGGATGGAGAACGTGAACAAATGGGTCAGAGATCAGTACCCGAGGCAGTTAGTTTTCAAACCAAATTTGGTAATGTTGATTTAAAACTGCTCAACACAAATGCACCCAAGTACAATCATGGAAAATATCAGAATTGCTTTCTGTGTAGCGGCATATTGTTGAGAGAACTGTTCATTGAAACTCTGTTCATCACAGAGAAAGATTACAAACTCTCTCTCTCTTTTTTAAAACAGGATCAATTTGACAACTTAGAAAAACACACACAGTGGGGAATTGATATTCTTGAGAAATACATCAAATTTGTAAAGGAAAGAACAGAGATTGAACTCAGCTATGCAAAGCAACTCAGGTAAGTTGATATTGAGAAAAGTTATTTGTTTGTTAACTGCACAATGGATGTGAGGATAATTGCTATTCTTATTTTATGCTATACATGTATAATCCTTCAGATAGTTCTTTTTCCCTTTCATGTAAGATAACATTTCAGTAGAAACAATTGTTTTTAATATTGAAAAGTAATTCTCTTAAAACAGGGAACATAAAATGTAACTTATAGCTTTTAGGCTCTTTTTTTTTTTTTAAAGTCTATTTTCTGAATTTTGGAGCAGCTGATTTTTTCAGAAAACTTTTTATTGAAATAGAACTTCGATAGAAAGAAGTACAGGAATCCCAAGGGCACGGCTGCAGAATTTTCAGAGTGAACACACTCATGTAACCACACCCAGGTGAGGAGACAGAAAGGATCCCTTCCTGTTCACCGCCCTTCCCCCAAGGGTGACCACTCTCCAGACTTCTGACAGCAGGGATTTCATCTTGCCTATTTTCAATTTAATTTTAATTGACTTTAGAAAGAGAGGAAGGAGTGAGGGGAGAGTGAAACATCGATTTATTGGTCCACTTATCTATGCGTTCATTGGTTGATTCTTGTGTATGTTGTGACCCTGACCCGGGACCGAATCTGCAACCTTGGGTATGAGGATGGCGCTCTAACCAACTGAGCCACCAGGCCAGGGCTGGTCTTGCCTGTTTTTGAACTTTATGTGAATGCCCTCATTTATTAGGTGGCGTCTGTATGTGGTTGGCTTCATTGTTCTCCATTATGTTTGTGAGATTCATTCATATTGTTAGATGTGGTGGAAGTTGGTTTCTTTCCCTTGGTTTCAGTGTTTTGGTGCATGAGTGCCACGGTCCATCCAGTCTCCCGTCCTAGGCGATTGCTTGTTTCCTGTTGAGGATCAAGAATGGCCCCAGGAGTGGAATTGTGGGTCATAGGCTTTGTGTATGTTTAGTCTGAGTAGATGGGGTCCGTCTTCCAAAATGCTGCTGATGCGTGCGCCCTCCAGCAGTGTGTGAGAGGTCCCACAGGGCAGCATTTGAAAAGCACTTTGGACCTCTTAACATCTTTAATGATGAAAGTATCCAAGAAATGTATGCTTTTATATAAAATGTCGGAAAGTTTGGGTAGAACTAAGCTTGAACTTGAAGTGGCAGGCAAAATCTTGAATGATTACTTGTTTGGTGGAGTTGGATTGTGCAGCTTGTTAAAAGATCTAGGTGACTTGATTTGGAAACATTTCTTTTTAATCCAAAGATCATTTGCACAGGGTTATGTCACATGCCATTGAAAGCATGTGGGTTCTCCTAGGGTTAGTGGTGTCGTTTGTAAATAGGCAGCTGTTATGTAGGGAATATTTTTATGGATGACAAGTTTTGTGTCCGCTGCGTAAGTAAAACGTAAAGCATATTGCTCAATGAAATCATTTTTATTATTTGGTGAGTCCAGATTGGTTCCTAGTGCCCTGTGTGTATATCAGCCTCATTCCTACCTTGAGGCTTTAATTTTTTTATTAATATTTTTTCTTTATTGATTTTAGAAAGAGAGGAAAGGAGAGGGAGAGATAGAAAAATTGATGAGAGAGAACATTGATTGGCCACCTCCTGCATGCCCCAGTGGGGACGGGGCCCACAACCCGGGCATGTGCACTAACCGGGAATCAAACCGGCGACCTCCTGGTGCATGGGTTGATGATCAACCACTGAGCCACATGGGCTGGGCTACTTTGAGTCTTTTAGAACTGAACATAGGAATAGAGAGTGAGCTGCTTCATGTTGATTATTTAAATGTTGACTGTTAGTAATAAAATGTGGTCTTATATGTGAAAATGGATTACATACAGTTTTAGCTAAAATACGTTCTCACCTTGTGGATTTATCTCTGTGTGTTGTCTTTCTTCTTTTCCTGTTAGCATCCGCTCCTCTTTGCTGGTGCCTGAGTCCACTGTCTCCTTTTGCTTTGGAGGGTTGTTGTTAAATGTCAATGAGTTTGTTCTTACATATTTCTGTATCATTCTTTTTTTTTTATTGTTGAAAGTATTTCAGATGTCCTTCCCATTTTCCCCATTGACCCCCTCCTTCCTGCTCCTACCCCTCTCCTGCTTTCCCCAACCTAACCTAACGTCTGTGTCCACTGGTTGTGCATACGTTTCTTTATCATTCTGTGTCATGAGTATGCACTCGGCTCACTGCCCTCTCTCATCCTCCTGGGTGAGGGAACTGAGGACCTGGGTAACAAAATGGGAGGCTGTTGAAGACTGCAGATTCCAAGGTAGACTTAGGTAAAACTGAACAGCTCCTAACTGACCATTTCACCCCACTGTGGATCAGTCTCACAACCAGAAATAGAGTATTGGTGTTACCGCTAGGATGGTAATCTTGGGGGAAGTCATTTTCCTGAGATTTAAATATTAATATTTGTTTCATCACATCCCTGAGAAGTATCTAAATTTGTACTTGTTGGGAGAAGTTGATAAAGAAAGATGATGAGCCCTGGCCCGTTTGGCTCAGCGGTTAGAGCGTCGGCCTGTGGTCCAGAGAGACCGGGGTTCAGTTCCCGCTAAGGGCATGTGCCTCGGTTGCAGTTTGTCCCCGGCCCTGGTTGGTCGTGCGGTGGCAGCCACTCGATGTGTCCCTTTCATGTCGATGTTTCTCTCTCTCTCTCTCCCTCTCTCTCCCTCCCACTCTATCTGAACAAAAAAATGGAAAAATGTCCTCGGGTGAGGATTAAAAAAAAGAAAGAAAGAAAAGATGATGAGTAATTGAATAAATGCCTTCTAAACGGTGACTGATCCTTCGGACAAGTCCTCCCACCTTTGATACTGAGCTCTCAGCCAGACCCTTCATGTTGAAACGCAATCATACTATTGATCCTTGTTGACCTGCTTTCTAATGTTCCCAAGTGACTCCTCCACGGTTTCTTTTACATCAGCCTCCAACGACCCCTGTCCCAGCCTCACCGATTGCTCCCTTCTTCACTGAGAAATGGAAGAAGTCAGGAGAAACCATCCTCAGACTCACACTCTACCGCCTGCCAGCACGTTCCCCCTCTCTGTGCCCCCCACCCCCACACTGCTGTCTAAGCCCAGGCCCTCCTCTCGTGCGTTAGGGCTCATCACTTTCTGACTCCAGAACTCTGCCCCATGGGTTCTCCTTTCTCTCCTCCATCAATCTCTCCTGGATTGTTCCCATCAGCACACAAATACGCCACCACATTTCATTAAAAAGTGAAACTATTGAGTTCACACCTGCCCCACCAGCGACTGCCATTTCTTTGCTTCCTTTGGCAGCAAAACTTCTCAAAAGTGTCCTAACTTGCTGCCTCAATTGCTCCGCTTGTACTATGTTCATGTCCGCTTGCCAGCACAGGTCCTCAAAGGCACCAGTGACCCCTACGGTGACAGCCCAGTCGCCTGTTCTCAGCGGCTCTGACAGGGTGGATGCTCCGGCCCCCTTGTCTGGCATCTGATCTCTAAGGCAACGGCTTGCAGACATGTGTCTTCATGCTGGACCTCTCTTCTGAACTCCAGAAAGAGATTACACAAAGCCTCCATTTGGATGTCTAAAAGATATCTGAAATGGAACATATGGGAAACTGAGTCTCTCCGCTCAGAATCTGCATCCCCACAGCGTGCCTTTCCCACTCATGGAGGCAGCTGCATGCTTCCTTGCTCAGCGCAAAAACCCTAGAGTCATCTTTGGCTGCCTTCTTTCTCTCAAGTTGACCCCACTTCCATCAAAGCTGTCAGGAAGTCCTGGTGACTTTCCTTTCCAGATAGATCCCGGATCTGACCACTTCTCTTTAGCCCCACTGCTGCTACCGTGACCTAGTCCCTAGCACCTCAGCCTGGGTTCAGTCCCCTAGCTGGATTCCTTTATTCCACTCTTTCCCCCGCTTGTCTGTCTGTTTTCCACAAAGCAGCAGATCACGGCACTCTGTTCAAAACACCAACATCTCCCCATTTCTTTTTTTTTATCCTCACCCGAGGACATTTTTCCATTTTTTGTACAGATAGAGCGGGAGGGAGAGAGAGGAAGAGACAGAGAGAGAGAGAAACATCGACGTGAAGGAACACATCGAGTGGCTGCCACTGCACGACCAACCAGGGCTGGGGACAAACTGCAACCGAAGTACGTGCCCTTAGCGGGAACCGAACCCGGGTCTCTCCGGACCGCAGGCCGATGCTCTAACCGCTGAGCCAAACCGGCCAGGGCCTCCCCATTTCATTCAGAGTAAATCCAGAATCCTCACGGTGGATGTCCTACAAAGCCTTGCATGATCCAATCCCCATGCCTTTCTGACATCATCTCTTTCCTCCCTCTTCCTGCTTATCTTTGCTCTGACCATTCTGGCCACCTTGCTGTTTCTTGTACATACCAGGCATGCTTTCACCCCAGGGGGTTGCACTGGCCCTTCCATGTAGAGATCACCTGTTTGTCCATCCCCCAGGAGCCGTGTGGCCTGTGCTCCTATCTCCCTCAAGTCTGTTCATATGTCATTGGTGACCCCTGTACTGTTCAGTTTTTCTGCAGCACTGATAGCTTTTTAACATTCTATATCATTTTCTTATCTATTGTATTTATGGTTCATTGTCTCCCGCTCCTTTTCCGCTAGGAATGTAAGCCCCTCCAGGGCAGGGCTCCAAGTGTGTTCACTAATGTATCCGATAGTGTAAACCAGTGCCTGGCCCATAATAGGTGCTCAGTAAATAGTTGTAGAAAGAGTGAGTTAAGAGGGTACAGGTGTAACATGAGATATTTGGTCAGCAGGACTTCCAGGAGAATTAGTGTTTGCACAGGCCAATGATCGCCAATGAGTGTTTAACCACAAACAGAACAACCTACATTGTGTCAGCAGGGTTCCAGGGAGACTAATGAGTGAAACACAGGAAGTGCCTGTGCCTGAGGCGCTCACCTTCTCACTATGGAAAAGAAACCCCATATAGCCCTGGCCAGTTTGGCTTAGTGGTTAGAGAGTTGGCCCTCCGTCCAAAGAGCCTTGGGTTTTATTCTGAAGAAACCCCATATAGCCCTGGCCAGTTTGGCTTAGTGGTTAGAGCGTTGGCCCTCCGTCCAAAGAGCCTTGGGTTTTATTCTGGTCAAGGGCATGTACCTGGGTTATGGTTTGGTCCCCGGCCCTGTTTGGGGTTGTGCAGAAGGCCACCAATCTTTGTGTCTCTCTCATATTGATATTTCTCTCTCTGTCTCTCCCTCTCTCTGTCTCTCCCTCTCTCCCTCTCGCCCTCACTCCCTCCCCTCCTACTCTATCTAAAGATAAATAGAAAAATATCCTCTGGTGAGGATTTAAAAAAGAAAGAAAGAAAGCCCGGCCAGTGTGGCTCAGGGATTGAGCGTAGACCCGTGCACCAAAAGGTCGCCGGTTCGATTCCCGGCCAGGGCATATGCTCAGGTTGTGGGGCCCAATCCCCAATGGGGGAATGCAGGAGGTGGCCAACCCATGTTCTCTCTTATTGATGTTTCTCTCTCTCTCCCCCTCTCCCTTCCTCTCTCTCTAAAATCAATAAAGATTTTAAAAAATCAAGGAAAGGAAAGAAACTGCATGCAAATGCACAAGGAAGTCACTTAGAGCTGGCATTTTTCACCCCAAATGAGTAAAACCAGTGAAGCGATAGAGCATGATGCAGGCAGGGGTCACTTAGCAAGCCTGGCCAGGGAAATCCCATTGCTTGAGAACTGAAGGTTAAGGCGGAGGCCTGTGTGGAGGGGTCTGGGGGTAGCTCTTCTCAGCAAGGGTAGTGGTCCTGAGGTGGCAACATGGTCAAGGGACGGAAAGGCCAATGTGACTGGAGGACATGCAACAAATAGTTGCTTGAAATGTCAGTATGATGTTGAAAAATCAACATGATCTTTTTGGGGAGATATCTGTCATTAAATAATTATTTTTCTGGATTGAAGGAAAAAATGGCCAGTTTATTTTAGACATAAGATGATGATTAAGACTTTGCTTTCTGTAGATCAGTGGCTGGCAAACTACACAGTCCATGGCCAAATCCATCCACTGCCTGGTCTTATTGGAATCCAGCCACATCCATTCATTTATGTATTTCCTGTGGCTGCTTTTGCAAAACAGTGGCAGTTGAATAGTTGTAACAGAAACCTGGTGACTGACCCATTTTCAAGTCTAAAATATTTACTGATTGATGCTTTACAGAAAAATTTGCTGATCCCTGTTAGAGTTATTATTTATTCAAGACTGCATAATGTCCAGTTCCTAATATAATTTTAAAACATCTTCTGTGCCCTATATAAGAGCACCAATTATTGATTGCCCTTAGCAACTTTCTTTTTTTTCTTTTTATTTATTTATGTATTTATCTTAATCCTCACCCAAGAATATTTTTCCATTGATTTTTTAGATAGAGTGGGAGGGAGGAAGGAGAGAGAGAGAGAGAGAGAGAGAGAGAGAGAGAGAGAGAGAGAGACATCAATGTGAGAGAGACATATTGAGTGGTTGCCTCCCACATGACCCAACTGGGGATCTAACCTGCAACCAAGGTACATGCCTTTGACCGGGAATCAGTCTGTGGGCTGACGCTCTAACCGCTGAACCAAGCGAGCCAGGGCAACTGTTTCTTTTTCTAAAAGACTAAAGTATTTGTTATGACCAGATAATGAATGCATGTGCTTAAAAATTCCAAAATGCCAGAGATACAGAATGGTGTACAGTGACATGGCTGGTGTGTTACCCCATCCCCACGGACAGTAAATGTTATCAGTCTCTTATGTGTCCTTCCAGAGAGATATCACACACACACAGGCAAAGAAGGGTACGTTTTCTTCCTTGCTTCCCCAGCATTCAGTATGCACTTGCCTTCCTGTGTCCTGGAGACTGTTCTGAGGTTCATTTGTATTTTTTGCAGCTTTACAGTATTGTGTTGGATTGTTGGCTGTGTTGATTCTTTTCAGTTGTTTGCCACTCTGAATAAAGTTGCAATGAATAACCTTGAAGAATACACTTGGCCAAGCAAATCTAGAGGATAAGTTCCTAAAAGTAGCGCTTCGGTTGGTAGAATTTGCCAAGTTGCCCTCCTTAGAGCCTGTGACCATTGATACTCAGTGGCAGTGCCACTATCTTGACCCTCAGTGCTTCTTGTCACCAGTCTCCTTTATCTGTGCCAATTTGACAAGTAAGAATTGGGAAGTCTGAATGTTAATTTGTGTTTCTCTTAGTAGAATGAGGTTGAGTATGTTTTCATACATTTCAGCCACTTATACTTTCTTCTCGATGAACCATTCATGTCCGGTCAAATTTTTTTTTTTTTTTTTTCAATTGGAGCTCATTGTAAATAAAGGGTAACTACGTAGAAACCATTTTATGAAATATGTTGCACATTGTATATACAAGGTGTTACACTTAAATTTACTTTAACAGTAGAAGGGACATTAAAGTGAAACAGAAGGATTTGCTGAACTTTAAATATTAAACAGCCTCTTATAAGATTTAGCAAAAAGATTATGAAAAACGTTTAGAATGCCCTTATTGTTTTGCTTGCTTTCTTAAAAGCTCCATGTTGTAATTTTGAGCAGGCTCAACTGACTCACTGCTAGGGAAGAGAAAAAAAGTTATTTACATGTTTCGCTTCCTCTTCTAATTGAATTATGTAATTTGATCTGTAACATGATTTCCACAGTTAATTTGTCTTCATTCTGTATTTAAATATAGACTTACGCTCACCACCATTCCTTCTACCACAGCTTCTCCTCTTGTTAGTATCAAGAAAATAAAGATGTGGTCCCCCTAATAAGAGTTGGTGGCCTAATCCTTGGTTTCATTCTGTTTTGAGTGCCAATAGCCTTGGCAACAAGGTAACTTGGCCGTTCTCTGGTTCTGCACTTCCTTTCTCTCCAAACTTTGTTGCTGCGTTAGGTTTTGGTGGCAGAGTCTGGGGCCAGCCAGGTTCTTTTTCTTTGTAGGTGACTTGCTTTTTAAAGAATACTTGTGAAGACCTTTTCTCTTTCTCGCAGCAGTTTGATAACTTCACCAGGCTAGGCCTTGTCCTTGACCATTCTGTCAGTTTTTTAGAGAGCCCTTCCATATGCAGGTTCAATTTTTCATTGTTTTCAGGGGAACTTCCTTCCATTATATCTAAATATTTTTCCTATTTTATTTTTTGGTCTGTATACCTCAGTGATACGAGTTTTCCTTATGTTCTTCTCCTCTTGTTCTTTAGATCATCTTATTTCTGATTATGTTAGTTGCTTCTCACATGTTGATGATATCAGAACTTCCCTCTATTAAATTTGATAGCCAGCCTAGTTTATTTATTAGTCCTGTAGTGGAGTGTTTTAGTTCTTAATTCCTTTTCTTAGCTTGCAGTCTCCCTTTTAGTCCAACTCTGTTTTATTCTATAATCTGAGGGTTCTTGCTCTTGTTGGCTCTGTGTTTTTATTAAATCTGTCTATAGTGTAAAATATTTTGAAGGAGTTTGGTTTAGTTTCTTTTCCTTGGATGTTTTCTTCGACATTGGGTTTTTCTCTGTCATCCTCTCCCTCCCTCCCTTTCTTCCTTCTTCCCCCTTCTTCCCTTCCTGTCTACCTCCCTTCCTCCTTCCTCTTCCTCCCTCCTTTCTTCCCTTTTTACCCCTTCTTTTCTCCCTTCCTGCTGTCCTTCCTCCCTTTCTTCTTTCTATATTACACATCATATCTTCTCAGCTGGCTTATATTTAACATGGACTGTTTAGTGACGTAGCTCAGTGGACAGACTGTAGACTCCCAGTGCCTGGGATGCAGTCTTCATCCTTCCATTGACTTTGGGTAGTTATTCTCTGTGTTTTATCTTTTCACCTATAAAATGTAAATAATATGAATTCCCACTTTATAAGGTTGTTGGAGGGGACTTAATGAGATAGAGCATGCAAACCTCATAGGCAGATGCCCAAGCCTGCTTTTGTCATTACTTAAGCATCACCAGGGCTTCCGTGTGCTCAGATAGTGTAGTTGAAGGTCCCTTTCTTGCTTCCAGTACCATGGGTCTTTTCTCTGTCAAAGGGGAAGGGTGGGCCCTGGCCGTTTGGCTCAGCGGTTAGAGCATCAGCCTGCGGTCCAGAGAGACCTGGGTTCGGTTCCTGCTAAGGGCATGTACCTCGGTTGCAGTTTGTCCCCGGCCCTGGTTGGGTCGTGCGGGTGGCAGCCACTCTATGTGTCCCTTTCACGTCGATGTTTCTTTCTCTCTCTCTCTCTCTCTCTCTCTCTCTCTCTCTCTCTCTCTCTCTCCCTCACCCTCCCTCCTGCTCTATCTGAACAAAAAAATGAAAAAATGTCCTCAGTTGAGGATTAAAAAAAGGGGGGGAGGAAGGGGCCTGGTTTGAGTCTCTTCTGGATAGAAACTTTGTTGGAGGTTCTGTTTGGGGGTTTACCCTATGAGGTCAAAGGTGTTTCCTCTTCCTTGGAATCCTAGGTTTGGGGTGATTCCCCCCTCCCCCCACCATGGCCAGCTCCTGCTCTTGCCCATGTTCTGGAACCACCGGGGTGGTCAGCCTGGCTGTCTTCCTCCCAGAGCATTTTGTCACTGTCCCCAAGTACTTCCTTAGCCCTCAGTTCATTTCTGTTTGCGTCAGCATCAGGGTTTTATGGACTCACTACCAGTGACAGTAAGGGTACAACCACTGTCCATTCCATGCTGCCCCAGAATCTTCCGTCACCCCTGTCACCGCTTTTCAAAGCGCGTAGCCTAAGGTTATATACCTTTCTTCATTGATTTATTTGCTGCTATTGAAACTTTCCTGTGTTAATTTTTATCTCTCACTGGGAAAGCACAATTCTCTCATTGGAATTTCTTCTGCCTCTTTTTTCCAGACATCTTGTGGGGAGCTTTTTTAAAAATCAAAGAGAAAAAAACAAAACATTCCTGGACCCAACCCTGGACCTTCCATTTCAGAGCATTTGGAATGGGGCCCAAGTGTCTCCTTTTAAAAGCCTCCCTTCAGTTCCTAGGATCAAGCACGTTTAAATGCAATGTCCTTGTTAAAGGTCAGATATCTCTCTCTTACCTTTTAATTAGCCTCTCTGAAAGGCAATTCAAGGATGTAAAACACTTAAAAATTTTCGGAAGATCCCATAAATTTAAAGATGTTTTTTGTGGTTTGTTGGCTAGCTTGTTTTTTCAAAATAACCTCCTACAAATAAGCCTGTCTCAGAGAATAGAAATGAAAGTTGATCTTTTTGTTTTTTGTTTTTGCAGTGGTCCCTGAGAGACATATCTTTAGATCTGGAATTCACTTCCAGACCTCTTAAGCTTTTAGATTTCTGCTGGCCTGTATAGAGTGGATTATTCATTGGTGCCCTTAAGAAGCATTTGAACATTGTAGATGCTACCTTCGTCCCCTGACCCTGATGGTCTTCATAGGGTGTCACCCACCACGGGTCTCCAATCGCATTTAGGGTCTGACTGGTTAATGGGAACTATAAAGAAAGGTGGTTTCACCTGGTTCTGTTCAAGTTATGTTGCCTTCAACTAGAAATTATTTGTGTGGCTGCTAAGAACTAGAAGCTAAAAAAAAACTTTAGCCCAGCCCATGTGGCTCAGTGGTTGAGCGTCAACCCATGCACTAAGAGATTCCCCAGTCAGGGCACATGCCCAGGTTGTGGGCCTGATCCCCAGTGGGGGGCATGCAGGAGGCGGCCAATCTATGTTCTCTCTCATCGATATTTCTCTCTCTCTCTCTCCAATCAATAAAGAAAAAAAAATTTTTTTAAAAAAACTTTAAAGCTTTGAAAGAATTTTAATATAGGATTTGAATTCAGAAGCGATATTTTCAATTTGTAAGTTATAGTTAGCAGAAGAAATGGTTCATATTTAAAACCGTGTGCTGAGAACAGCTTGTGTGCTGGACATTTTCCATACTTGACTCTCTCAGAAATGCTGCTCTAAGTAAATTTGGAAAAGAATCTATTGGTTGTATAGTCTTCCATGTTTTTACTAAACCTACCTTTTAAGGAGTGGTTGTGATAAACCCAATTGTACTGTGCTTTCAACATATAAGACTTCTCTCTTTTGCATTTTTTTCCTCTAAGGCACATTCTTTAAGAAAATATTGCTTTTCCATATTTTTTAAAAATCAGATTTATTAGGCAGACTGTGTTTTTTATCCAGAACATCAGCAGAGGAAACATGACACAGGTTAAGTGTAACTCACCTGATAGCAACCTTCAATTACATTCTTCTTTCCTCAGTTTGCCTAATTATAACTTTTACATTGTTACAGATTATTGTTAAATAATTGCGTCAATAGATGTTCTATTGAGTGTTAAATAGTATCTTGGGATTTCCAAACTTGAATCAACAATAGAGGTAGTTTCATCTGACCCCTTACCCTACCCCACCCCCTCCCCAACTTACAGATGAGGAACTGAAAGTGCAGCCTTACTTGCTGGTTTGTCCAGGGTCACACAATTCAGGCACAGTGACCTCTGGAGTCCCAGAGCAGTGTCCTTTTTACTAGAGTCCACTACCTCTCATGTCATCTAGTAACACCCGTTAGTGGTGAAATCCCTTTCCATTTTGCAGAATGTACCATGATCAGAATTGTACATTTATGGTCGCACTTTTTTTTTTTTTTTTTAATTCTCATCCGAGGACATTTTTCCATTTTTTGTTCAGGTAGAGTGGGAGGGAGAGAGAGGAAGAGAGAGAGAGAGAAACATCGAAGTGAAAGGGACACATCGAGTGGCTGCCACCCACATGACCCAACCAGGGCCGGGAACCAACTGCAACCGAGGCACGTGCCCTTAGCAGGAACCGAACCCGGGTCTCTCTGGACCGCAGGCCGACGCTCTAACCGCTGAGCCAAACCGGCCAGGGCTGGCTGAACATGTTTTGCAGGCGAATCTGTAGATTTGGGAGGAAATGGGAAAAACAAAATGTGGAAAATGAAGGTAGCTACTAGAAAAGAGGAATAGCAGCAGGCCACAAACAGGGAAGTGAATGCTGAGCGGCTGCCTGCCTGCTGCAGTCCACTGCGGACCCTCGTCAGCCTCCTGCTGTTTCTCCCACGACGGCTCCCCAGTCAGGACCCACGCGGCGGCAGCCAGTGGCGCCAGTGGCAGTGAGGCGTGGCTGTTTTCTCATGACGACTTCTTGGGTTTTGTGTCAATTTAAGCTGAGTATTGAGCAGAGCACTTGCATTGTTGACCTGGAGGTAGGGTTAGGAAGAGAGGCAAGAGTGATTTTGGCTCATCGAAGTGTGTTGTTCATTGAGGCGGCTTCAAAGGTCCTCTAAGGCCCTGGCCGGGTAGCCCAGCTGATTAGAGCATTGTCCTGATACGTCAAGGCTGCGGGTTTGATCCCTGGTCAGGGCACATGCAAGAAGCACCCAGTGAATGTATAAATAAGTGGAATAACAAATCGATGTTCTTGTTGTTTTTCTCTGTCTCTCTCCCTTCCTTTCTTTCTCTAAAAATAACAACAATAATAATAATTAATAATTAAAATTAAAAGGTCTTCTAGTTAATGATCTTAGCGTGAACATAGCCCCAAAATTGTCTCTACTGCCTTGGAAGACTTATTCACAGGCACTTGTCATTAGCTTTTTGGGGGAGCAGGCACCCAGCCTTGATCACATGCCCTTGGCCCTGTAAGTCTTAATTTAAACAATGGGACACAGCGCATTTGCATCCCTTGAATTTAGAGCAGTAATGCTCAACTGAAGACACTCACACGAGCATGGTGGCCTGGTAAGGAAACTGCCCTCAGCTCCGTGCTACGTGGAAGCCACCTGGAACACACACAGTGGCCTGTACTCGCCAGGGAAACCAAGCTGGGTCTTCATGGCCAGGTCAGTGGCCAGCTAGCAACCACCATTCTGTTCTCATTTGCTCCACCTGGGAGGTAGAGACTCAAAGCTATCCAAGTCCCTCATAACAGGAGCTTCATCACACGCGCTGGAAGATGGAAGAAAATCATGCATTTCAGCTTGGGAAATTTTGTAGTTATTTTTTTTTATCTTACTAAAAAAACACTAACTTCATCTGTCATCCCTGATTTCTTAAGTCTCTCTCTAGGTGAGGTGACATGTCCGCATTTTTTGTTTTAGGAATCTTTCGAAGAAATACCAACCTAAGAAGAACTCGAAGGAGGAAGAAGAATACAGGTCTGTCCATTGTTGATAATGAGGTGGTAATAGCTCTGCGCCATTGGTGATGACTGTGAGGGAAAGGAGAGACAGATACCTATAAAAACAGGTTGCACTCTCTGTTCACATCTGTGTCCATTTTTAAATTGGGGGAGAGAAAAACAAAAACCTACTCAGTGATGAGTCACTAGACCTCTTTGCAGATTGTTTCAATTTGGGTAATTGGGAAAAGCTTGGAAAATAATCTAAGCAAATACAAGAAGTGTGGATTGTGTATTCTGCAGTCTTGATTTGGTTTTGTAATATTAAGAATCTTGTTCATACTAATTCATCCAAGATATATGTCCAGTGACTAAGACATCTTCACATGGACAGTCCCAGAGTATTATGTCTCTAATTTGGATCTAAATACCCATTACATGCACACATAGAGTATGTATATGTATTTTGGTTTATATTCGGACTAAGCATTCACAAAGCCAGTTGTTGCCCTGCATAGAACATTGTTTCACAAAATGAAAAGTGTTTCTGTTGTAATTAATGCTGAGCCGTTTTGATGAAAACACTTTTGGGTGTAATGAATTGTCAGGATCCTGTGGGAGGTTGATGCAAATTAACCTGGTTTTAATGACTCTCCTGTGTAAAGCAGCGTGCGCACGGATGTGACCTCGTTTACGAGGCGTGGTGTGTGTTCTGTCCCGCAGGTACACAGCATGTAAAGCCTTCCTTTCCACCCTGAACGAAATGAACGACTACGCGGGGCAGCATGAAGTCGTCTCCGAGAACTTGACCTCACAGATCATCGCAGGCTTAGCACGCTATGTCCAGGAAGTGAAGCAGGAAAGAAAATCGGTAACGAAATTTGTTTTTTTCTTTCGAAGAGATGGACCAAAGATAAGGGGAACATCCGTAGAAACGTTAAAGTTAAATAGAATCACAAATGGTGGGTCTTAAACTTACAGCTTTGAGAATTGTATAAAAATTATGGGCTTTGTCCCTAGAAAGTGTTTCTAGGTCCTTACAATTTCCAGGGCCCCTCAGACACTCTGAAACCCAGAATATTAATTCCTTTGAGGAATTTAAATGTTTTTGAGGAGCCCAACCTGTGTGGCTCAGTGGTTGAGCGTCGACCCATGCACCAAGAGGTCGCCAGTTTGATTCCTGGTCAGGGCACATGCCCAGGTTGTGGGCCTAATCCCCAGTGGGGAGCATGCAGGAGGCGGCCAGTTGACGTTCTCTCTCATCGATGTTTCCATCTCTCTCCCCCTCTCTCTCTAAGATCAATAAAGAAAAAAGATATTTTAAAAAAATGTATTTGAGGATATCAGACATACAAGAGTAAGCAATATAATATGGGGTATGCTGTGTGGAATAAACAGTATTAAAATAAATGCTTATGAGGAGTTTAAAAACGCCAGAAAGATGACCTCAGTTCCACCCACTTGATTTCTTGGTTCATTCATTGCTATCTAATGAAGAGGACCTTTTTGTTTCTCCTAGCACCATTAAAATCTTTTCATGGCTTTTATTGTGAACAAGAGAGAAAAATATACATACAATATATTCATAGTCAAAGATTTGCCCTAAGAGATTTATTTTTAAACTGTGATTTGTATCATTGCACTTTGATCACCTGCTAGGTGCATAATAATCTGTTAGTAATAAAGTACCAAAGTTGGTCAGTGATGTGTTTTTTTCATATACATTTGAGCTCACAAGAATTCTTTTAGTACTCTGGAGATGTACGAACAGATGGGGCTCCTGCCGAAATGGAGAAGACATTAAGTAATAATGACCAAAATAACTATGTAATTGCCGTTGTGATAGTTGCTACAAGTGCCGCATTTTTAGGTCTAGCTACTATTTCTCATGTTTGGCTAGAAATGATGTCTTGTTTAAGTACCATTCTTAACCATCAGTAGAATACCTTTTGGGCCACTTGATACAGTGGCGGAATCCTGTCCGCCCAAAGGGACAATTTCACATTTGCTGCATAGAATATTTCCAACTTCCATTCAGAACGCTAGTAGGGAATTATTTCTCATCTAGATTTTGCTATTTGAATAGATGAATCTCTAACAAGAGTCTGCATGGTGAAAATAGCTCACTATTCAAAAGGTGACGTTTCCTTCTCTTTTTGTATAGTGTGAAAGGAAGTAGAAGAAAGGTAGGTAGTGGGAGAGATGGATATATTCTCCTTGCCTTTGGGGCCATAGCATGACAGTGAGCCAGCTGTTTGATCTTTAAGCCTTCAAATCTCCAAAACAGCTATTCATGCTTTTAGGAGAAAAGATCTTTGTCATGCAGCAGTTTCCACATATGCTGTATTCATATGACAGTGCGCTTACTCACACAATAACAGGAATAGCCAGTGTTTGTCCTGACACAAATCTGCAGGCTTGTCTTTATGAAAAAGATGTTGACTTTTCAAAAGTAAATTCTTTAGCCCGGCTGGTGTGGCTCAGTGGTTGAACATCGCCCATGCACTGAGAGGTCACTGGTTTGATTTCTCCGTCAGGGCACATGCCCGGGATGCAGGCCGTTCCCAGTGGGGGTGTGCAGGAGGCAGCCGATCAATGTTTCTCTCTCATTGATGCTTCTTTCTCTCTTTCTTCCTTCCTCTCTCTAAAAACAAAAAATTAAAAAATAAAAACATTTTAAAAAAGAAGTAAATTCTTCAAAAAAGATTCTTAACTTGCCGCCTGTAAAAGCATAGTGTTTAGGTTCTTCTCTGGCTGGTGTCTGAGCCAGCGGTACTTTGCATCAGGGAGCAGGAGCACTTGGGAGGCCCAAGGTGAAGGCTCTTAATTTCTACACCTAGTGGGCTCTACTTTGGCAACTGGTTATTTTGTTTGTTTGTTTTTTGTAAGATGTTCACCTTCTGTTTAGAGATGATGGAATCAGTGGCCCTTCTTTGGGTAAATATAAATCCAAGTGCACAGTGCAGTTCCTCTGCTTTGTATTCAGTCTTTCACTGACAAACCTAAATGTCAGTAAATCTGTATTCTGTGACAAGGTCTGGGACTCGTTGGTGTTCAGTGATAACGAGTAGAAAACCAGTGGGTTTTTTTTAAGGTAACATGATTAGTGTTAATGTATAAAAACTGGAAAATTTGTACTTGCTTGATTTTCCTAGATTGTTATAAATTTATAGTGAATACAATGTTCATTATCTGTTTAAGTTGACCATATAAAATTAAGAACCTGTATTTCTTTTATTTAGTCTCCTTTGTTTGTGTGTGGGGTGCCATTATTTATTTCTTGGTTGCCAACATTTAAAAAAAATATTACTAAAACTCTGGATTAAAGAACAAAACCTCACAATCCTTACATATAAAACTATTAATTTTTCTAAATTTTCTTCTGAATGTCATTGTAGACAGGTATTTATAGAGATAGGTATAGAGATGTGATATATATATATTTTTCTAAATAGCTGTTATATTTTTATACATTTTATATATTAAAATATGTCTATACATTTTATTTCTATATCTATATACATATATAAAATTGAGTATTAATCCTAGTATAAATATAATTTACATTTTTCTTTATCTCTCATTTAATATCATAAGTACTTTCCATGCTTCTGCATGAAAATTAATAATTAGACTTTTAATAGCTATATATTACTCTAACTCTATTATAATGCATGTAACTAATTCTTTATTATTTCATCTATGGGCTATTACCAGTTTCTGATTAGTTGGTTAGTTAGTTAGTTATAAAAACAATATTGCAGTGAATTCTTTACTTTTATAGCTCTTTTCTTCATGTGTGGAATGGAGGTTATTTTCCAAGCTAAATTCCCAGGAATGAGAATATCAGGTCAAAATATATATCATTTATGTTCTGCCGGCATTACTCAGTGGTTGAGCATCGACCCATGCACCAAGAGGTTCGATTCCCAGTCAGGGCACATGCCCAGGTTGTGGGCCTAATCCCCAGTGGGGGGCATGTAGGAGGCGGCCAATCAGTGTTCTCTCTCATCGATGTTTCTGTCTCACTCTCTCACTTCCTCTCTCTCTAAAATCAATAAAGGAAAAAAAAATACATGATTTATGATTCTTGATTAAACTTCAGTCATTTATATGATTAATGCTCTTTAACGGAAGTATAGAAGAGATTTCCAAGTCACTAAAAATGATCCAGGTGGCTGTCAGTTGGCTTATCTGAGATGAGAGTGGCTGTTAGAGGTACTCCTCCATGAAAACCAGCATAAACACTCTCACTAGCAATGTTTGCATTAAGTTATTACAGAACTTTAGAGAGATTGATTGGTTCAGCACCAGCCTTCGAGTCTGTCTGGGGTTCTCCACAGTGGTCGCCACTCACCGCATATGAGGGATTGATTTGTGGTGACTGCAGCTCCGGAAGGTGAATCGGGAGGTCTGGCCAGCATTTACGGGAACCTCCAAGTAAGCTTCTCCCAGCAGGTGGAAAGTGTGTTTATTATGAAATGCTGGCCAGGAGCAGAATCACTTTTGGCAGTGGCTATCTAAAGAGTTAGAGGAAACAGTTACATAGGGTGGGCAAAAGGAGGTTCGCAGTGTGAGTATGTGAAACAGAGTTTATTCTTGTATTATTATTTATTAATTATTGTAGTATTTTCTATATGAACAACTGCAAACCTACTTTTGCCTCACCCTGTACAATACCTTCAAAGACTCATAAAATTTTTTTAAACCTCAAGGAATGCTTACAAGACTCCACAATATTTAGAATGACCATTAAATTTTTTCCCCTGAGGTTTCAGAAATGTTTAAAAATGGATACTAAAAGCTCAACCACTGAGCCAAACCAGCTGGGCTATGACACTTCTTCAAATTAAGTATTAGACAGACCCTGTTTGTGAACTGTGAAGAGACTTTATTTTCTATAAGGCAGTTCTGTGGCATGGGCTAACTCCAATATGTTTAGAACTTTTTTTTTTGGATCAGATAGTGGGAGGGAGAGAGAGGAAGAGAGAGAGAGAGAGAAACATCGATGTGAAAGGTACACATCAAGTAGTTGCCACCCGCACAACCCCAACCAGGGCCAGGGACAAACTGCAACCGAGGTACATGCCCTTAGCAAGAACCGAACCCAGGTCTCTCTGAACTGTAGGCTGATGCTCTAACTGCTGAGCCAAACTGGCCAGGGCGAACTTTTTTTTTTTTTTTAATAAGAGATTACAGCAAATAGATAAGATTGAATGTGAAGGAAAGCAAAAACTAAAAGGAGTTTATAATATATGATATTGTATATATTATATAAATTGCCGACTCTCTCGGCCTGCCGGAGGTTGTTGCAATGCAATGAGCTACAAGCAGACACGGCTTGGAGTGAGGGGAAGCATCGCAAGGGAGCAAATGCTTCAGATCTCTGGATGCAGCTCAATTTATTTGCAAAGTGGTTCCCCAGGTTACGTGGTGTTTTAGGCATCTCTGCTGACCTTACAGCCAAGCCTAGCATACTTCCTATTTCAGCTGTCTCTTGCTGAAGGAGAAACATAATAAATACATTCACAATTGGGCAATAAGCCCATTGGGTGCTTTTAGGGTGGCTTTCCATCCCGTCATGCATACCTTATCTATTCACATGTATACTATACATTCAGGGTGGTTCCAGCCCTAATCATGCATCCTTTGATTGATATTTTCAGGGTGGCTTTTCAAACCCAACATGCATACCTTATCTATTCTCATGCATACTTTGATCCTCGACCGGCCAGGACGCGAGAATACATACCTCAAGGTTACTTTTTATTCATCCACCAAACCCCCAACACTACAGTAAATATATATTTATAATATATGATTTGTAATATAATATATGACCCAGCACATTACTAATCTATTTACTAATCTATTACTAATCTGGTTGATTTTGTGCTACTGAGATTCAACTTTGGATACTCTGGTACAAGGCCAGACCCTGTAGACAGAAAACATGAAAACTAGGACAGATTTTAGATTCATGATCTGGAAAAGGAGCAGTGGGTGTTCTAGTTGTGCTTCCTTCCTGGTTACTGCATTTATTTCAGTGAATCCACAAGCAGGGCATCCTTTGATCTTCTAGTTGTTGGTCTGTTCCATGGTCACACTGATTGCAGCACACTAATGAGTAGCACCTGGATTAATGCATCTCTAGAAGGTGCATTTCGTGTTGTTTTGTCTTCTGTTCATTGAGGCCCTGTCACCGCTGTGGTTCTATTGCCTGCAAAACAATTAGTCTGGTGAACCAAAGAAATTTTCTTTTGTCATTTATGGGCTAACATAGTTATCAGGATACTTAAATTCTGTCTTTGATCTCATGGATTTGAAATGCGACCTTGAGTTTATATTTTCCCCTTGTAAGCTGGAGCCAGAACTTCCTTTCAGCTAAGAATTGTGAGAATTCCTTGACTAACGTTTGTGTCTCACCCAACTCATCATACGACTGTGAGTGGAGGGCCCGGAGCTCAGCAACAGTGAGAATGCTACCTCAGAGCTGTGCCATGTTAACCCATCCAAACAACCTGGGATCCCCCAAACCCCTTATCAGCCCTGTTCCAATCTGCATTTCTTCCAGTCAGTAAATGGCACTCCCTTTTAGCCTAGTGGTTCTGGTAAAAAAACATGGGCATCTAGGACTTCCTTTCCCCTTACATCCCTTCTATATAATATCGAGTCCTGTTGGCTCTGCCTTCAGGAACTGTGAATCCGAACACTTCTCTCCACGTCCTCTACGTCCACCCCAGTGCAGTCCCTCGTCTCACCTGGAGGGCTGGCCTAGCTTAGCGTCCAAATTCATCTCTGCTTCTAGGCTTGCCCTGTGGTCCAGCTCCCCCTCGCTCCCTCCACTACCTGCTCTCTTCTAGGCAAATGCAGCCACCTCTTCCCCGGCCCCGCCCCCTTCTGCCCCCATTCAGTACATTCTGCATGTGTCAGTCCGCATGGTCTTGTGACAACGCAAAGCAGTCTGTGTCACTTCCCTTCTTAGTCTTCCAGTAACTTTCCGTCATGCTCCCTGTGGCTTGGGAAGCCGTCCGTGTCTAGCCCTGGCCTCATCCCTCCCCTCACTCAAACGGCACTGGCATCTCCAGCCCTTTCCCACGTCACAGCACTTTCATTTGCTGTTCAGGTTCACATCTACCCTCTATCCAGGGCTCCGCAAACCCCACCCCAGGGCAGCCTATCTGAAATGCCGCCCGCACACACGTACAGTTCTCCCTGTCCCCTCCCTCAGCCGCTCGCTGCGTCCACTGTTTGCTCACGCCACTTTCCTGGTACCCAGAGCTGCACCTGCGTGTGTGGGCATGCAGGCAACGATGGCCGTCCCTAAAGATTCTCCCATCGCCCTGGCACTCTACCGAAACTACTGATTGATGGCCATTTCCCTTGGTTTGGTTTGGAAGTAAGAGCTTTGTGCCCTAGGAAGGGGTAAGGGAGGGGCACGAGTCGATTGCTGCTTAATGGTGGTCATTTTAAGGTTCTATCATGCTAAAGGTTAATTGGGAGTCTTCGGAGGAATTTTAATTTTGAGTAATATAGTAGAAAGGATTATTTTGAAAAGCAGATAGAAGACTCCTGGAGTCCGGGTAAATTGTGGATGTGAGTGTTCTGGGCAGCAAAAGCCGGCAGGGGAATAACAGGGACTGGGTAAAAGACACCAGGACAGGAAGTGAAGGAAACTTGGCCAGTGTCACTGGACCTGGGCCATGGATAGGGTCCCCTGCCTCGTGCCCAGATGGGCGGTGTTTGGGTGAAGTTAAGCCACTGAGCATGACAGTGGGAAGGAGGCTTTCAGGAACTTGAAACAAGTTCACTGAGAAGGTATTTTTATTATAAATGGATTTGGGGAAATAAGCCTTATATCAAAGCAGAGTGCGACTCCTGTCACGGACACTTCTGGGTTTATGGTTCCAGACGTCAGCGAGGGGTGAAATGCTCCTTTGAGCCGGTCTGAAGGTGGCTCGCAGTTCCTGCCCCGCACGCAAGTCTCCGCCACAGAGACTGCCCTGCGTGGATTAACCCGGGTCAGACCAAGCAGAGGCTGGTGTTCAAACGGCCACTCTGTGGGCTTTGAGGAAGTTATAATATTTGTCACAGACATATTTTCTGGATGCTCCTTTTTTCCCTTGCCCTTTTCAAGTCTTTGTGTTCCTTTGTTTTCATCTGTGGAATCTGAGTTTTATTTAAAATTCCAGATGGTTGACTGTCCTCAATAGAGTGTTTATTCCTTTCTTTCTTTCTTTCATTCTTTCTTTCTTTCTTTCTTTCTTTCTTTCTTTCTTTCTTTCTTTCTTTCTTTCTTTCTTTCTTTTTTCTTCTTCTTTTTGGACTGGCTGCTCTCACATCAGTGCCATATTTTGCTTTATTAAGGAGTTTTAAAAATTAATGGCCTATTCTGTACCTACAGTACAAGTGAGCAGCTGCCGTAGCTCATTGTCGAGTGTGAGCAGTCGGCATTCGTGTGTGCAGCCCGAGCGGGACTCCTCGCGGGGCAGCGCGGTCTCCTGCAGGCACCGTCACTGGGCTTTTCTTCCGGTTAACGTTTGCGTACTTTAGCTCCCCTGTGGATTTTGGTCTCAGCTACCCCTAGTCACTGGGACATTTCTAAAACATTTTTGAAGGATGCTTCTATTTGTGTATTTTTAAGGGTCGGCCAGAACATTGACGTGAAAGTGAGTTTAGCTGCCTCCCAGACACCATCAGGCATTTTGAAAGTCTTATTATGCTGGAGGAGAAACGAAAGCCTCTTGTTGCAGGAGAAAGTGGGAGCGCTTCTCCGGGTCTCCGGAGCTGGCATTTCCTGTCTCTCCTCCGAGAGGAGAGCTGTGATGACTTCACCCCGGGCTCCAGAGGAGTGCTTGTTGTCTTTTTCTAGAGGACAATTCCTCTTTGTGTAGCGCTCCGAGGCACACTTTTTAGATACACACTTGCTCACTGTCAGGGGAAGAAATGTGTTTGCCGTTGTTCGTCAATAAACAACAAACACATCTGGGGAGCTGGTTACTTTAACTTTGTAACTGTTGAAAACCCCCGCTACCTGGGTCATGCTCGGACCTGGGGAGGGCTTTTGGTCCATCTGTTCATTTCCTAAGGGATCAGGCAGCAATGACTGTGTGTGTGTGTTGTAGCCAAATACATTCTGGAGGGACGCATACGATGAAAGAATGATTAGGAGAATCACTGGCACCTGGGTTTTTTCTCCCGTCACAAGACACGATAGGATCGCCAGTGTGGTTTTCGGATCATTGCTTTAGTCTGACGGAATTATGGCTCAAGAGTCCTTCTTGGGAGAAAGGTCTCCAGTAAAGTCCAGGTCCGCATTGTGCTTGAAAAATAAATTCATATTTACGACAGCATAGTCAAATGAAGGAGCAGCAAGAGAATTTACCGTGTGGGTTTTCAGTTGGAATCATCCCTCCTGCTCCCCAAATGTGACATTTTGGGGAAGACTTGTCTTCAGAGAAGATCCTGTGATGATGGAGCCGAGGCTGCCTTTCCCATGGGCCCGTCCTTGTGTGTGCTGTGCGTCCCTGTCCTCTGTCCACCCGGGGAGCATTTTGCTGTGAAAGCATTCGAGGTCAGAGCTGGTGGAGCCAGAGCACCGACCTAGAGCACAGCTCAGAATTGGTGCTCAGCTGTTCTTTCTGTCTGTCTTTGAATCTCAAAGTAAAATTTGGAGGCACGGTGAAGCCTCTCAGCAAACTGAAAAGCGCAGAGGTCCTGCCCACGGAATGAGGCTGGTCCTCATGACAGTGTGGGAAGGTCACATCTCTGAATGGACAGGGACTCCTGGGACCAAAGGTGCCTGACGGGAAGGGCACAGCTCAGCCTCTGTCTGTCCCCGAGCCTGTCCCTCTGCCTCCCTGTCTCCCCTGAGCAAGCCCTCACTGCTTCTCAGCGTTCTCTTCGTAAGTGATCGTTGTGGCTTCCAGAAAACCTGCTTGTGCTTCGTACTTCCTCTGAAGTTCAAGCCTTTCCCAACTCTGCCCTCAGCTCCACTTCTTACTTCCCCACAGCTGTGATCCTGTCTTGCTTATTTATTCCTGCCCTTAGACTCAGTCTGTTTTCTGTCATGTCCCTGTGTCTATGACGAGACCTGAAAAAAAAACAACAAAGCCCCAGGGGGCTGTCTAGGTTTCATAGACACTAAAAATTTGCTAGATGGATACAGCTTGCTGTCAAGAGGCACTTACAACAGTGAAACGTGACCTCAAAGGAGGCAAGAAACATTCCCTTATAAAGAAGCACTGTTCTTTCTGAAAGAACCTGATCTCCCCTCCTCCCTGGCCTCCGGACAGTCAGCTATCTTTTGTGACTTGGCTGAGCCCTAGGTTTGGCGAGGTGAGGTCAACGCCCTGAAGCTGCGTGGGGGGACCTCCTGGTTCCTGTCTCTCCTTCACCCTGCCCTCTCCATAGCACCCTCCCCCGTGCTTACCTGTCAGTCAGAAAATAGACACGCTCAGCCCCATCATTGAAGGAAGCTCGCTGATTAAAAGGAACATTTAGGGCATTTTAATGTTCCGGGGGTGGGGAGACTTCCTCTGGCCCAGCTCTCAGGGCAGGGGGAGCCTTATAGGAACCTCATCAATTAGCTCTGGGCCGCTGCCTGACCACAGCTATGACCTTTGGTTGAGGGACCTGTCAACCTAGAGCGTCTTAGCTGGGGGAGCTGCAGACGTCAGTTCCTGCCCTCTGATATGCCAGAACCTCTCGTAGCAACTCAGCAGAACCAGGGGCAGGGGAGCCTGCTCACGTGGTCCAGGCAGGTCGGGACAACCTCGGAGTCACCTGACACCTAAGTATGTCACGGCCCACATCTGGTCTGACGCACCAGCACATGCTGGCGGTTTTCCTGATCCAAGGACACCAGGATCTGACCCTCTTCCACCACCTCCACTGCTACCCTGTGGTCCAAGTTTTTGTCACCTCCAGGTTGGAGAGAGCCTCCCACCTGGAACCTTCCTTCACCACATGGTGCTGCTATAGTCAGAGTCATCCATGCTCCCAGCTCATTCAGACAAAAAGCCCACAGGACCCTACACAGTCTGCCCCTTTCTTCTCTGACCTGTCTCCTAATATTTTTGAGACTCACCCTGGTCTAGTCCTCTGGTGTCAACACTGGGCACATACCTGCCTCAGGGCCTTTGCAGATAGCAGGGAGGTGAATTTATCTTAAAGTTTAAAAAGATCTAGGTCATGGAAACATCTATCTGCATAAAATGTTTACACAAATGCTTGTAGTGGCATTATTCATAGTAGCCCCAAACTGGGAACAGCCCAAAGTCCATCATTTGGTGAATGGATATACAATTGTGGTATATCCATACAATGGAATGTCACTCAGCAATAAAAAGGAATAAAGTACTGGTACATGTGACTCATGGATGAACCTTGAAAACATAATTTGCTAAGTGAACATTATGAAGTGATGAGAGCATTTTTCAGTCTCAGAAGACTTCGTGTCGTAAGATTCCATTGCTATGAAACACCTAGAAGAGGTGTATCTATAGAGACAGAAAGTAAGTTGGTGGTTGCCTAGGGCTGGGAGGATGTGGGATAGGAGGGTGACAGCTAAGAGGCACAGGGTTTCTTTTTGGGGTGATAGAACTGTTCTCAAGTTGATTGTAGTAACGGTCGCATAATTTTGTGACTCTAGTAAAAATTATTGACTTGTACAATTTGAATGAGAGACTTGTACAGGATGCGGATTGCATCTCAAAGCAATGAAAAAAAAATCTAAGTGATTGTTGTCTTAAAACATCCCTGTCACTTTTACAAGGGGCGTAAGTCTTAGAATTAAATGATCACACGTGAAGTCTTAAAGGGCACCCCGTGACTGCTCTGCTCTCAGTTCCCCTTCGCTTTAACCCTTCAGCGTCTGGGAGGGCCTGTGCTGGGCATGCCACACTGAGGTATTATTTCAGCTGGTGGGTTTGTTTCTGGCGTGACTGTGAGAAGGAGCGTGTGCTGACCACTGTGCTTTCTCACCTCCAGCACTTCCACGATGGACGGAAGGCCCAGCAGCACATCGAGACCTGCTGGAAGCAGCTGGAATCAGTAAGTGAGAACAAACAGCCGGGGAAGGTCTGGACCGGGTTTCTCATTTGAGTTGAATGTCATCTTGAGTCAGTCAGCATGTACCCCCCCCCCCCAAAAATCAATAAAAACCTATTTATTTATTTATTTTTTTATCCTCACCTGAGGACATTTTTCGATATTTTGTTCAGATAGAGTGGGAGGAAGAGAGAGAGAGAGAGAAACATCGATGTGAAAGGGACACATCGAGTGGTTGCCACCCACACGACCCAACCAGGGCCGGGGACAAACTGCAACCGAGGCACATGCCCTTAGCGGGAACCGAACCCGGGTCTCTCCAGACCGCAGGCCAACGCTCTAACCGCTGCGCCAAACCGGCCAGGGCAATAAAAACCTATTTTAAAAAAACAACAACACTAAAGAAAACATCTTTAGACATTTTTCTGATTTGAATGTAGTGTGTTTCTATATTTTTCTAAAAACCACATGGAAAGAACAAAGATTAGGTAGTTGGGGGTGGGGGGACCATCAATGCTGATTTTAAAATAACTTCCTGAGATGACAAATGGCAAATCAGTTCGGAGAAGAACGCCCTTTGGGGATGGGAGGGTTCTGTGCCCCCAGGAATCTCACGGTCCTGTGACTAATTGCCTTCCCCACCTTCTCTGCTCCCAGAGTAAAAGACGCTTCGAGCGGGACTGCAAGGAGGCGGACCGAGCGCAGCAGTACTTCGAGAAGATGGACGCTGACATAAACGTCACGAAAGCAGATGTGGAAAAGGTGAGGGGAAAGTGAGCCTGCCTCTCGGTTCCCCTTTCTCAGTGTCCCTCCCGCATCCTCCGGAGTGTCGCTCCCCAGCTTCTCCTTTCCGAGGAGACCACAAAAGGCCGCTCAATTTGGAATCATTTTCCATTTGTGTCAGCTGCCCTGGGGACCAGAAGCTGAAACTCGGGGACCCGTCAGTGTTGGCATGGAGCAGTGTGCTCGTTGGTTCAGTCGCCGGGCCACAAGGCAGAGACTTCGCCCAGGAACGCGTCCTAGGGCTTGGTGTCTGGTGATGTGGCTTTCACTAACGGCTTTTCAAAGAGAAGGCCGGCCTCCTGTAAGCTGGAGCAGGCACTGAGCGCCATCTGCGCAGCTGGGCTGCTCTGCGGCTCCGTTAGGCAGATAAGGAGGCTCCCACGCTGGCCTCCTGCAGGCTGAGTCATCGGGGTGATAACAGGTTGTGGCCGCAGGCCTGTGTGCAGGCCTCCCACAGGCCTCTCTGAAGGCGCGGATGTGGGCAATTAGGGATATCAGGAAGCGCGTACTGTGTCTTCCTGGGCTTTCTCCCCGGAAGCTGAATTTTCTTTTATAAAAGTCATCAATAGGGAGTAAATGAAATTAGGCTGTTAAATAACAGTATTCGTTCGTTACTGTCCAGGGCTGTTCTGGGGTTCACAGCCTCCTGCCCCCCCGGGGGAAGCCTGCCTTTCAGAGGGTTCTTTCACTTTGCCGGGTTCCTTGCAGATGAGATTAGCTGGGAAATAGTGTGTATTTGTTATTTCGTTATTTGCCTAATTCTGCCAAATGCCTTGCGGAAAGCCTAGGTATGTGCCCGTGTGCCTTCCTCTAGAATCACCTAATATATGAAAATACACATTCTCAGCGTCTGTATTTGGTCTCAAGTGGGGTTATTTACTTTCCCAAAAGATACACTTATATGCTGGTAAAGTTACCATAAATTTGTCATGAGTTCTCATTAAACAGCACCTTCCCAAACTATTCAAAGTGTTAGTTAAATAAGATTGACACAAAGTTTATCAAAAATTTGGGATTAAATGTGGTAAAATCAGTACAGGTGCCCCAGAAACACATCGAATACAAATATATGTATTCTTGTTCAAATATTTTATTACCCTAAGTATAAAAATTGGAGTGATTTTTATTCATTTAAAGACTTTTGAAAGGAAATTACTTCTAAGGTCCTTTCTTAGTATAAAAGCTATCCACCTCATTTTAGAAATAGCTGAAAATACAAACATCTAAAGGGGGAGAAAAATATTAAAACATCCATTGGTGTTAATAAAAGGTATTTTATGTTTCAGGGCCTCTTCTTAAAATAATTATGTATCCTATAGGCAGGGTGGGGCAAAAGTAGGTTTATAGTTTCTTGTATTATTATTATTTATTTATTATTGTATTATTTTCCATACAAAGTAAAGAATAATAACAAAAGGAACACCTATCTTAAAATCTCAAGGCGGGACATCTGTAATACTTTCAATAATAAAGATTAAAAAAAAAAGAAATAAAATCTTAACTAGTGCCTTTGAAGTCTCTCTCCCTAACTTCATCCTTCTTCCCCACCCCAGAGGTTGACTTTATCCTTAATTTGGTCTTAATTACGTCCTTGCTATTCATAGCTTTAGTGCAGGTATATGTAGCTCCGAAGAGTATATTTTATCATTTTTCCTCTTTTCCACCTTTATGCAAAGGCAGACTTTCATTCAATTTCTTCTGACTTCGTTTGTTTTCAGTCGATATTACATTTTTCACTTTATTCAGGTGGTATATAGAACACATGGCTTTCCTGCATTAATATTACGGCCAGTGCCTTGCTAAACTCTGCTTCTGCTTTGAACTTTCTGTAGAGACAGTCCTATCACTAGCAAATAATGACAGTTTTATTTCTTCTGTTTCAATTCTTACGCCTTTTATTTATTTTTCTTATCTCTCTGGGCTGGTTCTGACCTCCGTTACACTGGTGGAAGCAGTAATTGTGGACTTCCTTATCTTGTGCTTGATTATAAAGAGTGCCTCAGATGTTTTCCCATTCAGCATGATTTTAATTCACCCTTTATCGGGGGAAGGGATTTCCCTTCTTTTCCTATTTTGCCAAGAGGTTTTTTTTTTTAAGCTTGACTTAATATTGAATATCATCAAATACATTTTCTGCTTCCTTTCATCCATTAATGGGAGATTACATTGATCAGTTTTCTTATATTGAACCAAATTAGCATTCCTGGGACAATTCCAACTGGGTCATCATGTATTACTTTTTTTATACGTAGCTCAATTTGTTTTGTTAATGTTTTACTCAAGATTTTTTCATCTGTAGTCACTGAGATTGGTCTATACTTGTTCTTGTCTGTTTTAGTTTGCTTTACTTACTAGTTTTGGGGTAAACATACTCATTTTTCTACTTTCTGAAATAATATATGTGAGACGAAATGAACAGTTTCTGAATGTTTTGTGATACTGCATCGTGGGAAACTTTCTGACTACTGATTTGATTCCTTTAACATCTGTTGCTTTGGTTGACCCTGGGGTTATATTTTTCTAGAAATATATCCATTCATTATAAGGTTTGAAATGTCTTGGCTGCAGTTTGCCTATAATATTCTCTCACCTTATTTTTTGCTGCATATGTTGTTTATTTCTAATATTGCTTGTTTATACCTTTTCCCCCTTTGGGGCCACCTTTCTAAACTCATTTTTATTATGATTTTCCAAGAACCAAAATGTTATCTTTCTGGAACTTCTCTTTTCTATCACATTTAGTTTCTTTTTCTTTTTTTTTCTGTCAGTGCCTTTGGGTTTTTTCTAATGTCCTTTAAAACTTCTCTTTCTTCGGATACTTTCCTCATTTCGACTGTTCTCCTCTTCTATTGTAAGCCCCCGAGTAATAAATTTCCCACTTAAGCCCTGATTTAGCTGTAACCCACAGATGTTGACAATGTAGTATTGTTATTCTTGTTCATTTCCCGATCTCTTTTATTTCTTTTACTTTTAGCCTCTCCTATGATTTATTTAGAAGTATGTTTTAAAAGTTCCAACTGTATGACGTATTTAAACGTACCTTTTCGTTATTGATTTCCAATGTGACTGCACTGTGGTTGTCGAAAGCCTGAGCTGGAGTGTTTTATGGTTGAGACTTGTTTTATGGCCTCGCACACGGTCAGTGTCTATAAATGTTCTGTAAGAAATTGAAAAGAATGTGTATTCTCCAGTTCTTAGTTGCAGACTTCTATATATTTCCTTTAGATCAAATCTGTTGCTTGTGTTATTCAAGTCTTCCCACCAGTAGCTTTTTTATGAGCTTGTTGTAACCTTTTTTTGAGAGAGCGGTATCACTCTTTCTGACTTGCTTTTCTTGTCTGTACAATGGGAACACAGAAGAGGACCGATGAGAGTTGAGTTAGTGCGTACAAGATATTCCGGGCCATCATGGCAGTGGCCAGTGATCCAAGTTAACTAGTATGATGATAACAGTGGAAGAGTTGCCATTTCCTGTCAGTTGGTTTTCTTCTGTGAAGTTATTTTATTAAAAAATAAAGCTTAGCCCTGGCCTGTTTGGCTCAACAGTTTGACCATCGGCCCGCAGTGCAGAGAGACCCAGGTTCGGTTCCTGCTAAGGGCACGTACCTCGGTTGCAGTTTGTCCCCACCCCGGTTGGGGTCGTGTGGGTGGCAGCCAGTTGATGTGTCTTTCTCACATCGATGTTTTTCTCTCTCTCCCTCTCACTCTATCTGAAGATGAATGTAAAAATGTTCTTGGATGAGGATAAAGATAAAAATAATAATAATAATAATAATAATAATAAATAAAGCTTAGAATTGTAGTATCTTCAGCCCTGACTGGTTTGACTCAGCGGTTAGAGCATTGACCTACGGACCAAAGAGTTGCAGGTTCAATTCCAGTCAAGGGCTCATACCTCAGTTGTGGTTCATCCCCAATCCTGGTAAGGTCATGCGGGAAGCAACTAGTCGATGTATCTCTCTCTCTCCCTCTCTCCCATTCTATCTGAAGATAAGTAGAAAAATATTCTCGGGTGAGGATTAAAAAAAATTGTAATATCTTCAGTGAAATATAATTTTTCATCAATGTATGGTCGTCTTCTTTTCAGTCATGCTTTGTGCCTCGAAGTCCAGTTTACCTGCTTTTTGGGGGTTAACTTTGCCTGGTGAATCTCTCCCATACTGTCTGAATGACCTGCTGTGGTGAGAAAACTCCCCTACTACGATTGCTCCCAAACATTAAATACTGTGAAAACTTGCTATAGACAAGCAAGACTTCTCTGTTACACCGGCATCATTGCCCTATACCTGTATTTCAGTCGCATGAGTCACCACAGACAAACATGTGAGCTAGAGGCTCAGCTGTGTGATTATGAATATATGTTGCTTGGAGTTTTATCTGTGGCCTATGTTTAATGTGGGTTCTCCAGGGAACGGCATTACCTGGGGTCAGTACCAAGCCACGACTGCATCAATCTAAATTTTCCAACTTGGGATTGGGATCCATACAGGCTGTGTGAGTTGTGACCCTTTGTAAAAACAAAAATTTTCAGGGTGACTATTCTTCATTTTTCTCTCTTGGGCAGATTCAAGGTAGTGAAGTTATCAAAAATACAATTGCTGGGCCCAAAGGCAGCTCTAGGAATTGATGGGAACTGCTAGTTGGATTGCTCACCTCAACTTTTTAACTATTTCCAAGGATATGTTGTTTTTTCTTGTACTGAAGGCATCTTTTTTTTCAATTTTTTTTATCCTCACCCGAGGACATTTTTCCATTTTTTGTTCAAGTAGAGTGGGAGAGATGGAGGGAGGGGGAGAGAGAGAGAGAGAGAGAGAGAGAGAGAGAGACATCGACCTGAAAGGGACACATTGAGTGGCTGCCACCCGCACAACCAACCAGGGCCGGGGACAAACTGCAACTGAAGTACGCTGAGGGCATGCTTTAGTTATTTTCATGGAAGTACCACTTTACCGCCTCTCCAAGGGTGTGATAAATTACCTGATTTTGGCATAACAAACGCTGAAGTTGAGAGAGCAGTCTACACACTGGAACCCGTAAGCTGTTTTGCTGATGAAGGTGACTCGAAGTGCTGTAATTTCCCCAGCGTTTTGCTTTATCGTCTGTAATGCCTCTTGTCAGTATCAAGCCAAAAGGCTATAGAGGTTTAGTTCTTATCATTACTTAATGTAATTTTCCATTTTCACTTTGGAAAGTCTTTGAATCTCATATAAGTGTCTTTTCCCCAGTTTCTGCAAACGATTAAGTTACCTGATTGTATTAGAAATCGCTTGCCCTCCGGTTTCCAACAGCCAGCCCTGCAACCCTTGGAGTGACAAGCCCGTGCTGACACAGGTGTCTCTGCTCCCCCACAAGGAGGAAGGGTTGCTTTGTTTGATGATAAAGTTGTTGTGGACGCTGTGAGCACGTATCTTCTACATTACAGAAGATTAGTAGGAGCCTGATTTTCTTCTCTTGTAGAAAAGTGAACTGTCCCACACAGGGACTGGAGCTATGCTTTTCATAAGCACTGTGTCCAGATCGCCTAAAATCTGCCTGCGTCCATGTGGGACGTCAGTTTGCTTTGTGTCTGGTGTCAGTGTATGATCAGATGTTCAGTGACTTGCTTACACGAGGATGTGTGTGATCCTGGAGGAGCCAGTGTCACTAAATGTAAATTCATACATATAAAGCAGATATAAGAAGACACTGGCAGTTTTATCTCTGGGCCGGTGATCATATTCGGATGTTGTGAGGATGCCATGTTGCTCAGAGAAGTGATGAGGTAAGGAAATAAGCTCAGTGGAGTGGTTTTTATTGGGGATGGAACTCAAGGAACTTTGCATCCTCTTGTCCTTTGCCCAGAGGCAGCTGTCAGAGAGTTTTGAATTTGAAGTCGTAAAATGAGTTTTTGTGATTTGGAATGAGTTCATCTAGAACCATGTTGGAATAAGTCATCTTGGGGCTCATGACCCGTGTGCTTAAGTTGACGGTAAAATCAGACTCTTTTTTTACTTCTTTTTTATGAGGTAGAAAAGATAGTCCTTATATCCGTTTTATAGTATTGATATGCTGAAGGACTGCAAGGGAACCTGAAAAAAATCTGTTAACCCATGGTCACTGGCACCAATTCAACACCAACGGAATCCCCAATTTGGGGTGCCATGAAGAAGGAAACTTTATTCAGTACAAAACAGCTCAGCCCGGCTGTGAGGCAGCCCCGGGGCCAGACCACTCTCCAGCTAGACGGCTCAGCTCTGCTCCTCCTTGCCAGTAGGCTCTGCGCTGTGCCGGTCGGCTCCACACTGCCCTGGCAAGACGTGTTTGGTATTTCAGCTCAGCCAGGGAGCCGCCAGGAAAGTGTGCTCCCAGAGCTGGCTTATATGGACACAAGTTGATCTGTTCTCATGCAAATAAGGACTCCAAATCCTCACAGTTTGATTGGTCCAAAAAGTCACTGTCCTAATTGGTCAGCATAGAACCACTCTGGTTGGTCTGAGCTGTGCAGCTCTGATTGGATAGGGAAAGCCTTGATTGTATTGGCTGAAATAGGATTCCAGGAACTTCTTTATAAGGGCTGGCTCAGATAGCAGTAACACAATCGAGGCAGGCAGTTCAGTTCAGGCTTCCCCCTGAAGTGCATTTGGGAGAGAAGCCCGTGTATACAAATGGCTGCTTGGCTCTGGCTCTGTTTTTTTTGTTGTTGTTGTTTTTGTTTTTAATTTTAGCCCAGTTAGCCACCACGAAGCCTTCTTAGTAGGTGTCTTTCTCAGGGTTCACAAATCAAACAATATATGTCTTAATCAAATATAGGATTCTCTTCTTTTAAAAAAAAACATTGAGGATAGGCAAGAGTATTCTTTGCTATCTCACTGTCCCTCATCTCAGGCACTCCTCAGTCGTGATCACTCTCGCCACTTGATATGTGTCCTTCTAGACCTTTTTGAAACACAGTAGTCCCCCCTTATCTTCCAGGGCTACATTCCAATAACCCCCCCACCCCCAGTTGATGCCTCAAACTTCGGATCGTACTGAACCCTATATACACTGTTTTTTTCTATATATGAATACCTATGATAAAGTTTAACTTATAAATTAGGCACAGTAAGAGATAAAAATAACAAAATAAAACAATTATAACAATACACTGTAATAAAAGTTATGTGAGTGTGGGTTCTCTCTCAAAATATCTCATTTTACTATATTTACCTTTTCACTTTAAGGAAGCATCCTGTGGCTTCTCTTGGGCATATCTGAATTGCTAGCATCACTGCTCTTATACTGGGGCCATTATTAAGTAAAACAAGGGTAACTTGAATGCAAGCACTATGACATGGTGACATTGATCTGATGGCCTAGCTGGCTGCTAAGTGCCTGATGAGCTGGGATAGTGTACAGTGTGGAGATGCTGGACAAGGGGATGATTCACGTCATGCTGTGCAGTACTACACACAATTGAAGACTTCTCAATTGTCGACTTTTGGAATTTTCTATTTAATATTTTCAGCCCACAGTTGACTGTGGGTAACTGAAACCGTGGAAACTTTTGTCCCTTATGGTGGTAGTTTGTGTTGTCCAGTTTTAATTACCATGTGGTATTCCACTGTGTGGATCTCATATTGGTAGGCATTTGGATTGTCCATTTTAAGACCATATTAAGAATAAAGCTACTCTGCATATTTTTATATCTGTTGGTGGACATGGCCCCTCATTTTTCTTGGGTACTGCATACCTAGGAGTGGATTCCTGGGTGATAGGTGTATGTACACCTTTGATTTGCTGTCAAAGAACTTGACAAAAGTGGATGTACCCAGTGACACTGCTTCCACAGTTGCTCCTCATCCTCGCCAACCATTGCTATTCTTTGGTCTTTTTATTTTAGCCTTTTGATGAATGTAGAGTAGAATCTTGTCATGGTTGTAATTTGCATTTGTATTTCCTCGATGAAAAATGATGTTGAGCTTATTTTGTATGCCATTACCTGCCATTCGAATGACCTCTTTTGTGAAGTGCCCAAATATTTTGCACATTTTTAAAATAGATTTTATTCTTTCTGGCTTTAGGTGTTTGTTATATATTCTGGATATGAGTGTGTGTGTGTGTGTGTGTGTGTGTGTGTGTATAGGATGTCCCAAAAAATGTATACACAACTTTGACAAATTATAAAGCCAGTGTTTATTAAAATACATTTCATTTTCAAAATGTAATAGAATCTACAGATACCCTGAATACATTTGTTGGGGATACCCTGTGTGTGTGTGTGTGTGTAAATATATAGTATGCTTTTGTGTCTGGCTTCTTTTGATGAACACAAGTATCAATTTTAATAAAGTTCAACGTACCAACTTTTCCTTTGTCCTTTTTATCCTCACCCGAGGACATTTTTGCATTTATCTTCAGGTAGAGTGGGAGGGAGGGAAAGAGAGAGAAACCTTGACGTAAGAGAGACACATCGACTGGTTGCCACCCGCACAATCCCAGCTGGGGCCAGGGACAAACTGCAACCAAGGTACGTGCTCTTAGCGGGAACCCAACCTGGGACTCTCTGGTCCGCGGGCCTACGCTCTAACCGCTGAGCCAAACCAGCCAGGGCCTTTTTTTGTTTTGTTTTGTTAATTCTCACTCAAGAATATTTTTTAGAGAGTGGAAGGGAGTGAGAGAGAGAGAGAGGGAGAGGGAGAAAGAGAAAGAGAGAGAGAGAACCATGGATATGAGAGAGACACATTGATTGGTTGCCTCCTGCACACACCCTGACTGGGGCAGTAATCGGACCTGTAACCCAGGTACGTACCCTTGCCCGTGAATAGAACCCAAGACCTTTCAGTGGGTCAGCCAGTGCTCTAACCACTGAGCAACACTGGCCAGAGCCAGTCTATTTTTTGTTAAGGTTAGCAGTTTTTGTTTTGTTTAAGAATTCTTTATGTACCTTAATAAAGCTTTTTGATATGCTTTTAATAGATATATGGATGATTTTTTAATTTTAAAATTGTCATCATTGCTGTTAAAATATTTTTGTGCAATGGAACAAGCCTAGACAACCAGAATATTAATGTTTCCAACTCACATGTTTTTAAGGATCATGCTTAGAAGTACGGAGAGCTCAGTTCTTTGTGGCCCTGTCTCATGGCAGCCCGATGCCATCATAATAAACATGGTGCCAAAGGACCATTGTTCACTGTCACCTTGAGCAATTACACTCTTCATGTCTTCTCTCTGTTTTTTTTTTTTGTTGTTGTTGTTTTGTTTTTGCGGGTTTGGAGTGTAATGGGCAAAGAAATGGGAAGAGAGTATTTTCCAATGAGGTCAGTATTTCAAGCCTCATATAGTTTGGAGATTACTTTTGAAGAATCAGAATTCTAAGTAACTATTCATTTATAAAAATCTTTCTAGTAGCTCATTTTTTCTTGCAGTTTGCTTCTGCTTGGTACAGCTTTTTATCCAACTAAATTCTGCATCTGTTTTTACACAGCCCCCAAAATGAGTTACCCCATACTTTTTTTTATAAAACGGAACTGTGGGGTTTTTTTGTTTGTTTGTTTTTTAATAGTTTTTTTTATTGATTTTTGAAAGAGAGGAAGGGAGAAGGAGAGAGAGATAGAACATTGATGAGAGAGAACATGGATTGACTGCCTCCTGCATGCCCCCCACTGGGGATCGTCCTGCAGCCTGGGCATGTGCCCTGACCGGGAATCAAACCAGTGACCTCTTGGTGCATGAAGTTCAACCACTGAGACATACCGGCCAGGCCCCATACTTAAAAAAATAAAAAATTTAAGGAACTTCATATGGAATCATGATTTCATGGTCTTCTCATGTTTAAAAAACACTGAGCTTGTTGGCAGAATTCCTAAGTTGTGGAATGTTCCCATTCATTTGCCTCCGTTCACTCGCTCATTACTCATGGGCTGTGCTGGCGAGGTGTGGGGGTGGCACGGGCACCAGCGTGGAGTCACATAGCCTTAACTGTAAGTCCTTGCCTCTGTTTTCCCCTAATATTTAGTTCACTGTCTGGTGAATTTCCCATTTGCCCCCGCAGCCCCCCACTCCAAACAACTCTTGAGTGGCATTTTGGTGACACTTTTAGGTCAGGTTTTCTCTGTCACTCTGCTTTGGCAAAGCAACATACTAGACACATGTGGGTGTGAGGCCGTACCTGATCCCTGAGTTCGGGGGTGCTGCAGCCGGTTTGTGTGGTGTTGGGATGAAAAAGGAAAAGGTTATCAAAATGAATGGAATGTGAACTAATATTCCCGGACAGAGAGCACAGTGTCTTCTAAATGCGCGCATTGAACGGAGTTCACCCATGTCAGGCAGCGAATAATCCCCTTTCTCTAATTCGCCCTCGCCTTGTGACTGTTAGCTCTTACATAATTTCTAAACGCAAAATAGGATATTGTTTAACAGAAGCTGCAGTTACTGGTCACAAGTAGCTGCAGAAATTGTCAGTGAGTTCAAGTTATGCTTTTTGAACTCTGATATCAATTTCTCCTTTTCTTACAGTTCTTTCACTGCTAGAGTTTCAATTTTATGGGCAGTTGTTGACTATGAAATGGTTAATCTGGTTTCTTTATTCCAGCTCATTGCAACTCTGAGGGTTGACTAAGCAAAAGAATTCTCTATACAAAGTGAAGTCTCCTTGTTTGGCTTAATCATGAGTTTTATTATATAACTCGATTTGAGGAAATGTTTTAAAAGCTAAATTAAATTAAAACCCTGGCCATGAGCACTTAGTGTTTCAGTTTCTTAGGACATTTATATTCCATCTTTGTGTGGTATTATGGCTTCTAAAAATATTTGGTCTTGAATGTTATTAGTTTTTAAATTCTACATAGATGTCCCTATGGTGAAGCAGAATATGAAATCCTGAGTCATGAATTAAGGTAGAATTCTAAGACGTGAACGATAAAACGTCATGTTTCTAACTACAATCAAATATGTGCTGTTTCTTATATTATGGATTACACAATAGAATGTTTTAAAGAGAAAAACAAAATTATAGTAAAGAATCTATGCCATTTTAAGCAAGTACAAAGGAATTTACTTGAATAACTATCAGTTTGGTCATCATCTTGGTAAAACCAATGGAATGTAGCAGTTTAGGGGTTTGCTTCCGTTGGAAACAGAGTTGCCGGCTCTGTGAAGCCAGGCTGGGCAGGGTTAGTTCTGTTCTAACAGAAGCCAGCTGAGTAGCAGAGTGTTCCATTTTTTTACCATTTGGGGAAACAGCTTCTAGCAAGATGACTTTTTGAGTTATTGTACGTATATGGAGTTGTACTATTAAATATTTTCTCTGCCCTTGCTGTAACTAGGAAGCTGACATCTTTATTGAACATGTTAATATCACTAGTGCTTTCCCCTAATTTGCTTTATATAAAATGTCTGAGGAATTGTTCATGGTAGCAATTGAGAAAGCAATTTTTTTTTTAAAGAGGAAGTGGTTAGTATGAGTACAGGAAATACATTTTGCAACTACAGCTTGATCTTTTCGTTTAAAGTGCTTTTTATTAACAGGAGAAAAGTATAGAATTAAAAAGACATTTATCAACAGTGAATGTTGTTGCTGTGACTATTTTACAAGCAGATCAATGTTTAAATCAAAGTTTCTAGGAAAGACACTTTTGTTGAAACATAGAACTGTTTGCTATGGTCAAATGTTTCACATAAAAGTAATCTTAAAGCTGCAGCTCCCAGTGTCGGTTCATTCCCTAGCAGTTATAGTTGTTCCTGTTGTTAACCTTAAAGTTACACTTATTTGTTTTTGAAGTAAATGGTTTTAACACTAAAAAAAGAGTTTGGTTAAATAAGCATCTAAAAAGAAACAGGAAAGTTAAAATGTCAAAATCTCAGCATATCAGAAATGTTGGGGGTGGAGGTGCTACCAAAAATGAATTTATATGAAGACTAAATACTTTCAAAAGCCTCTTCAGTGAAATATTTCCAGTATGCATTTCATTTGCATTAAAATGTTGGCATGAGAATCTATTCTAGCTTTGCTTTAATACTCCTGAAAGCATAATCATTATCTGAAAGCATAATCATTATAAACCTCTAAGTTCATGTATAAAATACCAACAGAGCAAAGTAAGGTGATGGGTAGTTCTTTTGTTTTTAATTCTCACCAGAGGATATTTTTCCATTGATTTTTAAATAGAGTAGAAGGGAGAGAGGGAGAGAGAGAGAAGCATCCATGTGAGAAAGACACATTGATCCGTTGCCTCCCGCACCACCCCCACCAGGGCCAGGGAAAAAACCTGCAACCCAGGTATGTGCCCTTTGGTCCTCAGGCCGATGCTCTAACTGCTGAGCCAAACCAGCCAGGGTGATGGGTTGTTCTTAAACCTTAGATCTGAAGATGAAAATGAATTAAACAAAATATAGTTTGAATACAGATATTCATATGACATGAATATAGGAATATGAATAGGAAATAAAAATGAATTAAACATTTACTTATGTTTGTGTATGTGTGTAGCTTCAAACACTTGGCACTTACCATGTGCCCCTTTCTGTTCTAAAGGTTTCATATGGCAACTCATTTAATAACATATTTTAATTTTTACTCATAGCAAGCAGTCTAGCTTGGCCAAGAGCTTGTTCTTTTTTTAAGAAAATTGATGCATTTTATTTATTTATTCATTCATTCATTCATTCATTCATTTAATTCTCACCCATGGACATTTTTGTATTTATCTTCAGATAGAGCGGGAGGAAGAGAGAGAGAGAGAAACATCGATGTGAGAGAGACACATTGACTGGTTGCCACCCACACAACCCCAACCAGGGTCAGGGACAAACTGCAACCGAGGTACGTGCCCCTAGCAGGAACTGAACCCGGGTCTTTCTGGTCCATAGGCCGATGCTCTAACCACTGAGCTAAACTGGCCAAGGTTAAGAGCTTGTTCTTAATGTTGATCCTACATAGACATGGGTTCAGATCTTGTTTCTACCACTCACTAATGGTATTTCATGAGGCTGTTTTAATCTGAGCCTGTTTTCTATTCTATAAAATAAGGGTAGTATTATACCTTGCAAGAGCTGATTGTGAGGTTTCAGTGGTAGTGATGTATGTAAGTAGGGCTTTAGTTCATCAGTTGAGACCATTGTCATCTGAATTTTTGCCTGGTTGTGATCTTCTCCTTGGATTATTTCTGGTTTATTTCTCCTCAGTTCTTCCCCTTTCAACCTACTGTGACTCAATTGAGTATATTTTGAACATTCTGGGCATTTAGGCATTCTATAAGAATATTTATTGAACAAATAGTACATAGCATCAATAGGATTACAATAGATACCTTTCATGAGGACCCGGTTAGTAAATAATGATGAGATGGACAGACAAGGAAAACTTGGGTCAATTGGAGAAAAAGAGTACCATATGTTAGCCCAGCCAGCGTGGCTCAGTGGTTGAGCATCAACCCATGCACCAAGAGGTCGCCAATTCGATTCCCAGTCAGGGCACATGCCCAGGTTGTGGGCCCAATCCCCAGTGGGGGCCATGCAGGAGGTGGCCAATTGATGTTCTTCGCTCTCATCAATGTTTCTATCTCTCTCTCCCTCTCCCTTTCCCTCTCTCTCTCTCTCAAATCATCAATAAAGAAAAAAAAAATTTTTTTTAAAGAAAGAGTATCATATGTTACATTGCAAACTCCATGGTAAAGATAACCAGAGCAATAGCAGTTCAAAAATGATTGAGGTACATCATATGTGTAATCACCTGATCCTATGACCAGCAGACACTAGGAGCTCAGAAGTTTTTTATGGATGTCACCTCTGAAAAAGCTCTTTGTGGTTTGCAGTTTGTTGGGATAGGTCTGAAGGAGGAATTGGGAGTTGAGTATGAAGAATGGGTAGAAATGGAAAGGAAGGAGCAGAGAGAAAGCAACTGAGGTGGCAAAAACTCCATCCAGAGCTCTGAGGGAAACATGTTGCAGATGCTGACCTACCTGACAGAACGGGACGAACAGGATTGAAATGGAGAGGTCAGATGAGCATGTATCATGGCGTTCAAAGCAAAATGGTGGAATGACCTGCTCAGTTTCTGACCTGGGCTGGTTCACCCCTCCTTAGGCAACCTGCTCCCCGGAGGTCACCATATTGATGCCGAGCTTAGTGCAGATTGGCATAGCGCACTACAGCCCAGAACTCTTGGCCTCAAGCGATCCTTCAGCCTCAGCCTCCCAAGTAGCTGAGACTACAAGTTCATGCCACCCTCACCCGGCCAAAATGGCGGAATGAATTGTGACCCTGATGAAATGCTATTACACCTACTTCTCAAAAAACCTATACTAGCCTGGCTGGTGTGGCTCAGTGGTTGAGCGTGGACCCATGCACCAAGAGGTCACCAGTTCGATTCCTATTCAGGGCACATGCCCAGGTTCTGGGCCTGATCCCCAGTGGTGGGCATGAAGGAGGCAACCAGTCAATGTTCTCCCTCATCAATGTTTTTATCTCTCTCCCTCTCCCTTCCTCTCTCTCTAAAATCAATAAAGAAAAAAAAGAATATGCAAAATTTCTAAAAAACAAAACCTACACTGGAAACGTGTTTTATATTTTCTGAAAGGGTTTTAATTGTCCCCATCATTCTTTTATCCCTTTACAGGGATAAAAGGGGTAAGGCTATAAAATGTTAAATACCATGAGCCTAAAGTGGCCCTGCTGAGCTGGTACAGCAAAGACTGAAGCACATCTCCATGCCTCAAGTCCAGTGTTCTTGCCAGTGTACCATATGACTTTTCTCCTGGATTATATTAAAGGAACTCTTTCCTGTGAACCACTGCACTTGCCTACAGAACTAGGCAGGTGATAGTGGGTTGGAATAAGATGATAAGTAGTCATTGACATGAGGCCTCAGTAACAGGGACCTAATAAAGAGAGGCGGGGACTGTACCAGATTAGGAACTACAGGAACCATCAAAAGGGGGCAACCATTGATTTCCCATCTGTCCACGCAGCCGTAGCCATGTGATAATGCAGGTCAAGTGTTGTTACTTGTTGCATAATATTTATTTCTGGGTTAAATTTCCTTCTTCCTGGATGATAGGTTGTTCTTTTTCCCTATGAGGATTTGTGAGGATTATGTTCTCATCTTGTCTGATCATCTTCAGATGATCTTGTCTGATCATCTGAAATGTCTTTATTTTTTCCTCAGTCTAATGTGATAGTTCAGCTAGGTATAGAATTCTAAGCCAACAATTATTTTCTCTCAACATTTTGAAAATGTCATTCCATTGTCTTTTTTTGTTGTTGTTGTTGTTAATCCTCACCTTAGGATATTTTTCCATTGGTCTCTTTAGATAGGGTGGAAGGGAGGCAGGGAGAGAGAGAAACATCAATATGTGAGAAACACATCAAGTGGCTGCCTCCCACCCAACCCCGACCAGGGCTGGGTTTTGAACCTGCAACCCAGGTATGTGCCCTTGACCAGTAATTGAACCTGCAGCCCCTTGTTCCGGGGGCTGATGCTGTAACTGCTGAGCCAAACCAGCCAGGGCCATTCCATTGTCTTTTATCATTGACTGTTCCTCTTTGGACGTTGGCTGTCTACTTAATTGCACTATTTTGTTTATATTTATTTATTTTCCTCCCCAGTTGTTAAGGCCTTGTCTTTGCCTTTACTGTTCTGTGGCATCACTACAATGTCTCAAAATACAGACTTTTTATTTCTTATTTACTCTGCTTGATGTTCTCTGGAGGATTTCTTCCTTTTGTAAATGTAGGATAACTCTCAGGTGTTAGTTCTTCAGATATTGCCTATTTTTCATTCTCTCAAATTGTTGGTTCTGGGACTCATATTAGGTGTGTTTGAAACTTCTCATTCTACTCCCCAAGCTTTTATTATCTTCTTGTGATTTCTGTTGATTTTTTTATTTCTTTAATCATTTTAAGTGTTTTGGTTTTATATATCTTTCAAATTGTTCTTTTAGCTCAAGTTTTTATGGTAATCATTTTCTCTCTATTGTATCAACTCTCATGGTGGTTTATTTCCTTGTGCATTTATAATTATTGTTGTCCTTTTTGTTTGAGCATATCTACAACAGGGATCTCTCTCTCTCTCTCTCTCTCTCTCTCTCTCTCTCTCTTCTCTCTCTCTCTCTCTCTCTCTCTCTGAGAATCCCATAAAAGCAGGATTGTGAGAGTATCTCCCCAGCAAGATTTTATATTTGTTTCTGCCAGACAATCTGGAACTAACTTTTATGTTAATTACTTGAGTTTGGGATTCTTGTACCATCGGTATAATACACACAAGTTTAAGGTTTTGTATTTCGGATATGTTCTTTCCCCACTCCACCACATAGCCTGAGACCTAAACAAGCTTCCTGGCTGTCTTGTCTGATCACTAGAGACGTTTTGCTAGGTGTCACTCAGCTTAAAGGAAAGCAGAGAAAACTAACATTGAGGTTGAAATAGAGGAAGGGTCTTATATCTTAAGCTCATTGATAGTATATACTAAATAACACATGCAAGATTTTATTATTAAACATTACTGCTTAAAATCTATTGTGACTTGAGTAATAAGGGTGAACAGCTGCTAACCTACCACCAGACACCTCGGATTTCTTCAGAATTGGAAGTATGGTATTTCATTTATTTCCTGTGGGGTGTGTATCTTGAATAATTTTTTCACTTCTAGGGAACATATCTTTTCTAGAACTATTTTTACAAAGTGTTGGCAGTATTTTTGTTTTTTATAGTAACTCCACAGCAATAGAGAATGGTGATCATGTAGGCATTAACTTTCTAGAGTCTAGGCTGTTATCTTCAGCTGTATGTATATGAAATCTAGTGATTGTCATAGTCTGTGGTGAGATTATTTATTAAGAGAAGGGCAAGAGAAAGAGATCATTTCAAACCTGCCATAACTTAAAATTCAAGTGTGTTGCCCATGACAGTGCATTTGAAACCAGGGAAGAGGAAGAATCTTAGAGCTTCTGAGCTCCTACCAAATTTGTTCTCACCAGCCCACCTTGGAGCTGTGCCAGGGTCAAGATGAACAATATCAGCATTGGCTTCTCTTTCAGCAGAAATTGTCACTCACCTTGAGTAAACAGATATTTCACATTCTACTTTTCAAATAAAGCAATCAGGGTCTAGGGGAACGGAAGGCCTTTTCTTAACACTGTTTAGCAAGTGAATGGCCCGTGTGGGATTGAGATGCTGGTCTCATTTGCTATCATTCTGTGTTCTCTCCTATTTCATTGACTACTCCAAAGGAACCTACCAGACTGGGGCTAGAAGTTGTATGACTGTTTTAAAAAAAAAAAAAATCAGGAAATTGCTGGAATATTTGAAGCATATTTCTTTGGTTAACTTATTTTGAAGTTTTTCTGTTTTGTATTTTAGCTGCCCTTATAATTTATCAAAGACAGACTCATTGTTTTGGCAAGTCCCCGGCCTGGAAGGCTCCAACAAAAACTCACAGCACTGTCTGAATAGGGATTTTTAAATGCATTCTTAGTCTTGAACTTGGAAATGTATTCTAGATGCAACAGTTTACTGGGAAATTTGAACAATGCCATTTATCATACAAAAACATTGCTCTAGACAGAGAGCTTTTTCATCTCTTCCTTTGTAACTAACCCTCCTACTACATTATCTTTTTGAAGCTTTTTTTTTCCTTTTGGGACCTCAAAGGCAAGCCATACCTCTTCAGTCTTTCACTGTTTCTAGAATTCAGCATTAAAATTTGTCTCTTTTACTAATCTTTTTGGCAAAGTAAGATATTTCTTAGTCACACTTGCAGAAGTGATCATTAATGTTTTTACTTTTAAAATAATTGGATTGCCCTGGCCAGTTTGGCTCAGTGGTTAGAGCATTGGCCTGTGGTCCGGAGAGGCCCGGGTTTGGTTCCCGCTAAGGGCATGTACCTCGGTTGCAGTTTGTCCCCGGCCCTGGTTGGTCGTGCGGGTGGCAGCCACTCGATGTGTCCCTTTCACATTGATGTTTCTCTCTCTCTCTCTCTTCCTCTCCTTCCCTCCCACTCTATCTGTACAAAAAATGGAAAAATGTCCTCGGGTGGGGATAAAAAAATAACAATAAAATAAAAAAAATAATTGGATTACTGTAAATGCTATTTTGGAAACTTAAAAATTTTAATTATATACAGATTTCACTTTGCCATATCATTAAATATTCTTTTACATAATTTTTTTTTACATGCTATACATTAGTCCATTAAGGATATGACATATATTTTTTTTTATTGATTTTTTTAGGGAGAGAGAGAGAGAGAGAAAAAAACGTTGCTGTGAGCGAGAAACATCAATTGGTTGTCTCCCACACATGCCCTGATCAGGAATCAAACCCTCCACCTTTTGGTGTACGGTCGACACTCAACCCACTGAGCCACACTGGTAAAGGGAAGATTATGCCATATATTTAATTAATTGCAATACTGAGCATTTATTTGAAATGCTTAGCTATTATAAACAATACTATATCTCTTTTGTGAACATTTAAAATTATTTCATTAGGATAAATTCCCAAAGGTAGAATTGCTGATTGAACACCAGTTTTACTCCTAATCATTGACAAATCCCAGAAAATCAGTGTACCCATCAGAGTTTTCAGGCATTCTCAACAGGTTGCTATTTTTCTGATCTCAGAAATACCGAGAAAATAGGTCATAGTGTTCAGCAGCCCCTGCCTCCCTTGTGTGCTGTGATGTGTGTGCTTCTTCTCAACCTGGAAGGGCCAGAAGGCAGGGTGCACCACTGGTCAGCGCCTTGGTGACTCAGACTCACCAAGTTTGCCAACTGTTGAGTGGTGTCCTTGCAGCTGCACTTCTAGAACTTCCCAGTAACTTGTCCTAGTCTGCTGTGCTTCCCCTCGATGTTTTCTCAGACACCCCCCACCCCGAATCACACACCCAGACACACACAAAGAACTCCAGGTTGTCACTGTTAATAGTGATTATCAGAGGGTGGAAGGTGCAGGGACTTCTACTTTCCAAACCATACAATTCTGTAAATTTGAATTATTTTACAGCAAGCAAATATTTGTAATTGGGTGACAAAGAACTAAAGAGAGGGGGGACCCTGGATGGTTTGGTCAGTGGTAAGAGTGTTGTCCTATGCACCAAAGGGTCGTGGGTTCTATACCCAGTCAAGGGCACGTGCCTGGGTTGCAGGTTTGACCCCTGGCATCGGTCAGGGCATGTGCAGGAGGCAACCAATGAATGTGTCTCTCTCCCATTAACATTTCTCTCTCTCTCTCTCTCTCTCTCTCTCTCTCTCTCTCTCTCTTTCTCTCTGTCTTTTTCTCTCCCCTTCCCTCCCCACTAACCCCAATGGAAAAAAGATCCTCCAGTGAGGATTAACCATAAAATGGGGGAGGGGCAGCAGACAACCCAGGTGATTAAATTCATGCGTCTGATTTTATCCACAGTGTTAGGTCAGTGGCTCAGGTAGATTGAAGAGAGGTGAGTCAAGAGCCGAGTGCCAGGTTCTTGCTGGACCTCTGCCGGCTGCACACCCTGCTGGCTGGGTCCCGGCGGTCAGGCCATCTGCCCTGTGAGCGGGGTGCTGCACACCGATGGCTACGGAGTAACAGTTACAGATAGCCTAGCTGCCGTGCAGAATGGTAAATTCAGAATAAAATCTCAATTTCGCCCCCTTTCCCTTCTAGCCTAAAGTACAGTTGGTCTCTGATGGTAATGATGAAATAAAGTACAGCTGCTCTGGAGAACACTTGCTGTTATTTGCGCTACCAGAGCTAACGGGAGAATGCTCCTCATTTGCTGTGCCCAAACTTTTTATAATAAAACATGGGCCAATTCATTATATTACATACAGAGGAAAAAGGCAACTTTCCAAAAGTTCTGCAGTGAATGGAATATCCTTTAAGGAACAGCAGCAGGTCAGGTTTCTGAGGTCGTGATGAAAAAAATTAATAAATCTTGTTATGTATTTATAGTAAATGTATAAATATGTGCTCAGTTTATTTTTATTTTTGTTGTTGTTATTAATCCTCACCCCAGGGTAATTTCCATTAATTCTTAGATAGAGTGGAAAGAAAGGAGGGAAAGAGAGAGAGAGAAGCATTGACGTGAGAGACACATGGATTGGTTGCTTCCCACAGGGCCCCGACCAGGGCCAGGCATTGAACCTGCAATCCAGGTACCTGCATTTGATCAGGAATCAAACCCAAGACCCTTTCTAACTGCTGAGCCAAACCAGCCAGGGCTGTGCTTAGTTTGTTAAAAGATCGAAAGCCATAAGCAGCCCTGATAAAAGACATGAGGATCTATGTTGGTAAGCAAATCTACCTTGTTCCCTATGTGAAAGCAAGACAATTCTTAGTATCCGCAACGTTCTCGATTTAGGACAATCGAGACCCAGCCAGAAGTGTTCATTTCTCTTTAAGATTTGAAGTAGGAAGGGAAAAGGCATACTGAATGGAACAGAGAGTCACTACACCTATTGTCCATGCTAACAATCACAGTGCACTACAGTCTATGCAGATCATCTCAGTGCACTACAGTCCATGCAGATCACCACAGTGCACTACAGTCCATGCAGATCACCTCAATGCATTACAGTCCACGCAGATCACCTCGGTGCGCTACAGTCCATGCAGATCACCTCGGTGCACTACAGTCCATGCAGATCACCTCGGTGCGCTACAGTCCATGCAGATCACCTCGGTGCGCTACAGTCCATGCAGATCATCTCAGTGCACTATCCATGCAGATCACCTCAGTGCATTACAGTCCATGCAGATCACCTCGGTGCGCTACAGTCCATGCAGATCATCTCAGTGCACTATCCATGCAGATCATCTCAATGCATTACAGTCCACGCAGATCACCTCGGTGCGCTACAGTCCATGCAAATCATCTCAATGCATTACAGTCCATGCTAATAATCTCAGTGCACTACAGTCCATGCAGATCACCTCGGTGCACTACAGTCCATGCAGATCACCTCGGTGCACTACAGTCCATGCAGATCACCTCAGTGCATTACAGTCCATGCAGATCACCTCAGTGCATTACAGTCCATGCAAATCATCTCAATGCATTACAGTCCATGCTAATAATCTCAGTGCACTACAGTCCATGCAGATCACCTCAGTGCGCTATAGTCTATGCAGATCACCTCGGTGCGCTACAGTCCATGCAGATCACCTCGGTGCGCTACAGTCCATGCAGATCACCTCGGTGCACACAGTCCATGCAGATCACCTCGGTGCGCTACAGTCCATGCAGATCACCTCAGTGCACACAGTCCATGCAGATCATCTCAGTGCACACAGTCCATGCAGATCACCTCAGTGCATTACAGTCCATGCAAATCATCTCAATGCATTACAGTCCATGCTAATAATCTCAGTGCACTACAGTCCATGCAGATCACCTCGGTGCACTACAGTCCATGCAGATCACCTCAGTGCATTACAGTCCATGCAGATCACCTCAGTGCATTACAGTCCATGCAAATCATCTCAATGCATTACAGTCCATGCTAATAATCTCAGTGCACTACAGTCCATGCAGATCACCTCAGTGCGCTATAGTCCATGCAGATCACCTCGGTGCGCTACAGTCCATGCAGATCACCTCGGTGCACACAGTCCATGCAGATCACCTCGGTGCGCTACAGTCCATGCAGATCACCTCAGTGCACACAGTCCATGCAGATCATCTCAGTGCACACAGTCCATGCAGATCACCTCGGTGCACTACAGTCCATGCTGATCATCTCGGTGCATTACAGTATTTTTGTTTTTAATTTAGCTATTACGATTTAGCAGTGGTTCTCAACCTTCCTAATGCTGTGACCTTTTAATACAGTTCCTCATGTTGTGGTGACCCCAACCATAAAATAATTTTTGTTGGTACTTCATAACTGTAATTTTGCTACTTTATGTCTTAGGTGACCCCTGTGAAAGGGTGGTTTGATCCCCAAAGTGGTTGCGACCCACAAGTTGAGAACCGCTGATTTAGAGCATTGGACTGCAGTTCAGTTTCTAATCTATTGTTCTCTTTATTTAGAAACTGCAAGTCTGACCTTTTAGGCAGGACAGCTTTACTTCCATAGGTCATGGAGATGGACCGTATTAAGAATTACCCAAATGGGCCCTGGCCAGTTTGGCTCAGCAGTTAGAGCGTCGGCCTGCGGTCCGGAGAGACCCGGGTTCGGTTCCCGCTAAGGGCGCGTACCTCGGTTGCAGTTTGTCCCCGGCCCTGGTTGGTCGAGCGGGTGGCAGCCCTTGATGTGTCCCTTGATGTCGATGTTTCTCTCTCTCTCCCTTCCTCTCTCTCCCTCCCACTCTATCTGTACAAAAAATGGAAAAATATCCTTGGGTAAGGATAAAAAAAAAAAAAAGAATTACCCAAATGGCCCTGGCCAGTTTTGCTCAGCAGTTAGAGTGTCTGGACCAGAGGGACCCGGGTTCTGTTCCCACTAAGGGCGCGTACCTCGGTTGCAATTTGTCCCTGGCCCTGGTTGATCGTGCAGGTGGCAACCACTCGCTGTGTCCTTTTCATGTCAATGTTTCTCTCTCTATCTTCCTCTCTCTCCCTCCCACTCTATTTGAACAAAAAATGGGAAAATGTCCTCAGGCGAGGATAAAAAAAAAAAAAAAAAGAATTACCCAAATGACCAGTTTGACTCAGTGGTTTGAGCATAGGCCCACTTACCAAAGAATCTCAGGTTCAGTTCCGGTCAAGGGCACGTACCTCGGTTGCAGTTCGGTCCCCAACCCTGGTCGGGGTTGTGTGGGAGGCAGCCAATTGATGTGTCTCTTTCACATCAGTGTTTCTCTCTCTCTCTCTCTCTCTCTTACACTCACTCTTTCTCTCTCTCTTTATCTGAAGATAGATGGAAAAATATTCTCAGGTGAGGATTAAAAAAAAAAGAATTATCCAAATAGTGATAGAAGGAGACTTGACTTTAGGAGGTGAACATACAATGAATTATACAGATGATGTATTATAGAATTGTACTCCTGAAACCTATATAATTTTATTAACAAATATCACCCCAATACATTTATAAAAATTTTTAAAAAAAGAAGAATTACTCAACAGTGAACTCCTACGTAAACAGTACATACTTCTATTTGGATTTATTTGCGGGGATTCCCAGGGGCTTGTCACAGAAATTCTAAAGTTTAAATTGAGTCTTTGTGATTGACAGTGAAAGTCTAGGTCTTATTCAAAGGTGTCTGTGACTTCCAGTTTTCAGCAGTTGTGGTCACCCTGGGCTTTTTTAGATTATCTCTAAATTCCATGGCTCTGACACATTTTTTTTGAAAAAAGGCCCAAATCCTCTGAACTTCTCTCTGCCCTGCAGTCATGTTGCTGTAAGACACACTGTCTTTTCGTATTAGAATGGAAATTTTAATTAAAAGAAGAAGCTGAGAATGGAACTGTGGTACCTTTTTAAGATAATAGTTGCTATTTTTAGACTGACTTAAAAAGGGCTGAAAAATAGTGATGCTTTCATCTTCCAGTAGCGTTAGCCTGAGGAGGTGGACTTTCTAAAATATCTAGTTACTAACTGGTTACTCCAGCTACATTTTTGCAAATACTATTAAAGGTATTTTAAAAATATATGTTATAATAAGTAACTGATTAAGCTGCCTCTTTCCATTATACAATAAACACAGCAGCTTACTAAACAAAAATAGATTTTCCATATTAAAACTTGGTTAGAACAATGGCACATTCCTGGGCTCAGGATTCCAAAGTGAGTATTGATTCAAAGCAGATGCATGCTGGGATCGAGGGTAAGACAGTCCTGTCCTCCTGCCCTGGCCTTGCCGGATAATGTGCAGCAATACTTTGCTGCATTTACTGAGCAAGGAGACTGTAGAAATACATAGACTTTTACCAACTATGTCCACACTTTGGCACTCAAGAGAAACTCCCAGAGTCATCATCATGCTTCTTTAATATAAAAGGTAGACCGAATCCCTCTAGCGGATGTTTGTCTGGTTTGTTCTCTTCTACTCGCATACCTTTCCAGGCTGGGTTTTATACCTGGTATTGCGTATGTCAGTCGCTTCCACAGTTCACATCTGGTGGTCCCTACTTATGTCAGAATTACTGCAGATAAACAGTGTAAAGGATATCAGGAAACTATTATGAGTTAATATGCTTACAAAGGTCATCCTGTAGCCAAAGCAAAGACATCAATGGAGATGCTGGGGAGAGAGGGGGGAGAGGACCACAACCACTTCCACCCAAATGATGCTGGGGTACCCCCACAGGGCTCACTTTCAGATCTTGTCAGTAAAATATTCCATGGTTAGCAGCATGGATTTGTTGTCAGGAAGCGTTTTTCTGCTTGTGTGTGTGTGTACATAAATACATACGTGTATGTATATATGTGTGTGTGTATATATATATGTGTGTGTGTGTGTATATATATATAATAACGACATTCTGATCTCTGTTTCAGAACTAAGCTATTTTATTTTATTTATTTTTTTATCCTCACCCGAGGACAATTTTGCATTTATCTTCAGATAGAACGGGAAGGAAAGAGGGAGGAAGAGAGAGAGAAACATCGACATGAGAGACATATCGACTAGTCGCCACCCACACAAACCCAACCGGCTCGGGGACAAACTGCAACCGAGGTACATGCCCTTAGCGGAGACTGAACCCGGGTCTCTGGTCCAAGGGCTGATGCCATTCACTGAGCCAAACCAGCCCAGGCAGAACTAAGTTATTTTCAAAGTTCACCAAGGAAGAATCATTTCTCCAAAACCAATACAGGGATTCTACCCTGTTGCTTGGTATTCCTGTTTACAGACAAGATGACCACCCTGCCTCAGATTTTCTGACTCTTTTTCTGAAGTTTTGTGAATGAAATAGAGAATGTCTACCTGGGGATTTCCTTGGGTTTTCTGTTGTTGTTTTTTTCATATTCATAACAAAGTGACGAAAGATAAAACTCTAGGCAGTTGAAAGAGTTAAGAACATTTTGTGTTGGTCCCATCAGAGGGACAGATGGAATGCGCGTAGGTGGGGAAGCTATTTCCATGGAGGAGGGCAGGGGGTTTTCAGGGTAGCTGGGCACTTACTGTGTTGGGGGCTAGATTATGTGTTTACTGGTGGAGACAGTAGAAGCGGAAGCCAAGTGGAGCATATGGGCAGGAAGGGAGTAGCAGACCTCCAACAAAGGGGAAGAGGGAGGCAGCTGAAACGGCCGAGGGTGATGGGAGAGAGTGCACTCGGTGGGTTGAGGTCCCCGAAGGCCTTGAGAAACTAAAACACGTCAGGCAATAAGGAAATTCGTCCGGGAAGATTGATAGTGTTACCTTGGTTTGGGAAGTGTTTACGTAGGAATGGGGAAGAGAATAAAGGAAGCCTCTCTTAGTGACCACCTCGGGCTTTTGCCAGCACGAATATGAGTCAGTGAGTCAAGGAAGTGAAAACCAGGTTAAGCCTCCAAGTCACAGAGGCAGGAAACCAATAAAGGACTCGAGATGCTAAAAACCAGTAGGAGATGTTATCATCGATCAGATAGAAAGAGGGATGAGCTACCCCGGTGTATCTCTTTAGGCCTTACATTTGAACGTTTCTGTTTTTCTTTTTCTTTTCCTTTTTTAGCTTTTGGGGTCAGTGAAACAAAACAAAAAACAAACAAACAAAAGGTTGCCTTGGTTATGTTGGAACGAGGCCCTTTCCCTGTTGTGTTCTTGGCTCAGTGTGGCAAGCTTGCCAAATCACCCACAGGCTACACCATCTCTTCCTGGGGCAGTGGGTGGGTGTTGCCTCATATGGACCCTTGATTGTCCTAGAGATTCATGAGTAATATTTATCTAGGGAACTTCCAAGTGCTAGATGAATGTATGATGGCAATGCCAGTCTAACACTCCCTGGTATCTGTGGGTGACTTTAGGGTTGATGCACGTTCTTGTTTGATCTTTAAAACCCACTGTGCAATGTGTCAACAACTGCCCCTTCTTGAAGGCATGTGATAAACAAAAATATATATTAGAGAAACACGCCCTGGTCAGTTTGGCTCAGCGGTTAGGGCATCGGCCTGCGGACCAGAGAGTACCAGGTTCGGTTCCCTGTAAGGGCACGTACCTCGGTTGCAGTTTGTCCCCGACCCCCGGGTCATGTGGGTGGCAGCCACTCGATGTGTCTCTCTCACGTCGATGTTTCTCTCTCTCTCTCTTTCTCCTTCCTACTCTATCTGAAGATGAATGCAAAAATGTCCTCGGATGAGGATAAAAAAAAGAAGAAACATATTTGTGAGTTTATATTATTGATTATTTAGGAGAAAAGCAATGCAGCAAAATGCAACATAGCACACACACACACAAAGCAAAGCAGAAAGAGGGTGCCAGGCTTACTGCTTTTTAGAGTGTATACTAAAAATGAACATCACAGAGAGTTCTAGAAAGGTCTGTTTAGATCAGTGGTTCATATTCCAATGTAGTTCATGAACCCCATTGAGAATCAGATTCCCTCATGTCCCCCTCCTTCTAAAAAAAACAAAAGTAGCCCTGGCCGGTTTGGCTCAGTGGTTAGAGCATCGGCCTGCGGTCCGGAGAGACCCGGGTTCGGTTCCCGCTAAGGGCATGTACCTCGGTTGCAGTTTGTCCCCGGCCCTTGTTGGTCGTGCGAGTGGCAGCCACTCGATGTGTCCCTTTCACATCGATGTTTCTCTCTCTCTCTCTTCCTCTCCCTCCCACTCTAGCTGTACAAAAACTGGAAAAGTGTCCTCGGGTGAGGATAAAAAAAAAACAAAAACAAAAGTACACACACACATACACACACACACACACTCAGAGGGCCATCCAGGCAACATAAATCTGTGACCCTGGCCACGTGCCGGTGCCGGTGATAAAGAATGGTGGTTCCGGCCTGGCAGGTGTGCGCAGTGGACTGAGCGCCGTCCCATGGACTAATTGGTCCCAGTTCGATTCTTGGTCAGGGCACATGCCTGGGTTGTGGGCTCGATCCCCAGTAGGGGTGTGCAGGAGACAGCCCATCGATGTTTCTCTCTCACATTGATGTTTCTCCCTCTCTCTAAAAAATCACTAAAAACATATTAAAAAGAAAAAAATGATGATGCCTGTGTCTGACTAAAAAGGAATACCCAGTTAAGAGAATGGCAAGGTTTGTGACAAATTAGGGTTCACATCCTTACCTAAAGTAAATTCAAATTCTAAACCATTTTTAAAAAATAGCACCTGCTATGTTATTAATAACCAAGATATGGAGGCAGCCCAAATGCTCATCAGGAAAGGAATGGATAAAGATGCGATGTGTGTGTATATATATATGGCACATTAGCCATAAAAAAAGAATGAAATGTTACTATTTGTAACAACATGAATGGACGTAGAGGATGTTATGCTAAGTGAAATAAGTTGGACAGAGAAAGACAAATACCATATGATTTCACTTATATGTGGAATCTAAGGAGCAAAATACATGAACAAACAAAATAGAAACAGACTTATAGATACAGAGAACAGACTGATAGTTGCCAGAAGGGAAGAGGATTAGGACGATGGTTGAACAGGGTGAAGGGATTAAGGAGTACAGATTGGTAGTTACATAGCCCTGGCCAGGTAGCTCAGTTGGTTAGAGCATCATCATGATACACCAAGGTTGCTAATTCAGTCCCTGGTCAGGGCACATATAAGAGTCAACCAATGAATGCATAGGTAAGTGGAGCAACAAATCGATGTTTCTCTCTCTCCCTTCTTCTTGCTCTCTAAATCAATCCATAAAAAAATAAAGATGCAAATTGATAGTTACAAAATAGTTACGAGGATGTCAAGTACAGCATAGGAAATATAGTCGATAATATTGTAACACCTATGTCCGGTGCCAAGTGAGTATGAAATATTGGGAGGGCACACTTTGTAAAATATAAGATTGTCTAACCAATATGCAGTACACTGGAAACTCATACAAAATAATATTGACTGTAAACTGTAATTTAAAAAAGAAACAGCCCCTGCTAAATACAGCGCATTTGAGGTAAATGTGAGCCCAGACCATTCAGTTTGCAATTCTAGGCTTTTATTTGGTCTTTGTAAACACGGGGATATTCTCGTTTTTTCGCCCCCAGGCACGACAACAAGCTCAAGTACGTCACCAAATGGCAGAGGACAGCAAAGCAGACTACTCCTCGAATCTTCAGAAATTCAACCTTGAGCAGCGCGAGTATTACCACACTCACATTCCCAACATATTTAAAGTAAGTGGTTCAATCCTCCGATTTGCCTTTTTAAGTAACGTGGCTTTGGGATCCTGATCACTGGTTACGTTCTAACAATTCTAAATTTTCTCTAACTCAAATCATTTTGTGCAGCATTCAGATCAAGCATTGGCTGGCAGTAAAATAAAATATGCTGTTAATCTCAAGATTAATCAACAGCCTTGGCAGACTTCTTTGGTTTGCCCCTGTAGTCCCAGAACTGTGATTCTCAGATTAACGCTCTCTTTGCCGAAAGGACCATTCTGGTTACAGGAAAAAAAGCCAATTTATCTTTAGGAACCAGAGCAGCATTCCTAGGGGGAGGATTTGAACAGATGACAATTTTTGAATTGTTTTTCTTATGGCTTCTTTATGTTTTCAAAGATATGAGAAAAGCCCTAGCCGGTTTGAGCAATGGTTAGAGCATTGGCCTTCGGACCAATGGGTCTCGGGTTCAGTTGTAGAAAAAGTAATAAATGGCCCTGAGCAGTGGTTAGAGTGTTGGCCTGAGGACCAAAGGGTCTTGGGTTCGATTCTCGCTCAAGGGCATGTACCTGGGCTACAGGTTTGATCCCTGGTCCCAGTCGGGGTTGTGTGGGAGGCAGCCAATCTATGTGTCTGTTTCACATTTGTGTTTCTCTCTTCCTCTCTCTCTCCTTTCCACTCTATCTAAAAATCAATGGAAAAATATCCTTGGGTGAGAATTAACAACAGCAGCAAATAATAATAATAATAAATATTTACTTCATAATGTCTATACACAGCTAACAAGAGACTGCACCTTGTAGAAGGAAGGTGCGTTAGTTACATCCCAACCCAGGTTGGGTTGAAACAGTTAACCAAATACTGTGATTTGGTGAAAGGTCAAGTAGTGGGTCAAAGATGAAGGAAATGTTTGAAATCTAATACCAAATGGTGTTAATAATAAAATTAATTGAATTGGGGATTCTCGCTGAAATTGCAGTGGAATTGTGTAGTTCCATTTGGGCAGCCTAACAATTCATGAAATGTGTGTACGGCTGGTTCATGCAGAGGCACAATAAACGTACGGTTGCGCACTGGCCGATTTGGCTCAGTGGTTAGAACATCGGCCTGTGGACCAGGGAGACCCGGGTTTGGTTCCTGCTAAGGGCACGTACCTCGATTGCCGTTTGTCCCCGGTCCCTGTTGGGGTCATGTGGGTGGCAGCTAGTTGATGTGTCTCTCTCACATCGATGTTTCTATCTCTCTCTTCCTCCCTCTCTCCCTCCCGCTCTATCTGAATATAAGTGCAAAAATGTCCTCAGGTGGGGATTAACAAAACAAAACAAAATAAAAAGTACGGTTGCTCTAACCCTAACCCTTTTGATAGGCCTGTTTCCTTATGAGACAGTTAATTCATGGTCGCCATGCTGCTGAAAACAGCATCATTTAATAACCACCATGGGCCAGATTAACTTTATACAAAATCGACTGTTACAGAAAATACAAGAGATGGAGGAGAGGAGAATAGTGCGACTTGGAGAATCGATGAAGACCTATGCCGAGGTCGACCGGCAGGTGATTCCAATCATTGGGAAGTGCTTGGATGGAATAGTCAAGGCGGCCGAGTCCATTGATCAGAACACTGTAAGTATTGTAGTTTGGACTGAATTTGCAACTGTTTGTGGTCCCATTATTTCTCCGCCCCCTCCCACGGTGACTTCATTCAGTCTTCTTGTGACAGGTCATTGCTTTCATTGGTCAAGAGTACTTTTCAGCGGTAGCTGCTTCCGTGCTGTCTGAGTTTTTACACGTTATGAGCACCTGTTCCATTTTCTCTTCTCCATTGACTCATCATTTCTGTATATCTCTGCATCTTCAGTTTGGTCAAAGGCTTTTGGTGGTTATTTATGCCTGGCTCATAAAAGGAAACCAAGAGTCTCAGGGAAGTCTTCTCTGATCACCCTATTTAAAATGTCAGTAGTCACCAGAAGTTACTGTAAGGAGTGGCCTTTTAAAGAGAAGTAGTAATGGTGGGGTTTATAAGTTAAGCGCTTCAAAAGTGTTGCCTCTTTGTGAATCTTTTTTCTTTTTTTTAGCTTCCTTGACTTCTAGCATTGATTAAAATCTGAAACAAGCCCACTTTTAATTCCTTATTTTTTTAAATTGATTTGAGAGAGAGAGAGAAACATCAATCTGCTGCCTCGTGCACGCCCCCTGTGGATCGAACCCCAAACTGGGAATGTGTCCTGACCAGGAATCAAACCAACGACCTTTTTGGTGCACGGGATGATGCTCAACCACTGAGCCACATCGGCCGGGCTAAGGCCTGATTTTAATTTCTTATATTAGAAGCTTAGAGATTTCTTTTTCCTTGAAAATTTACAATTTCACAAGATTATGTCAGAATGGTTTCTCTTTTATCAGTTTTATCTGGGCAAGTTGTGAGCCCCTTAGATTTATAGGCTTTTATCCCATATGGAAGCTTTGTTTTCCATTGTATCACTGATCATTCTTTGTTTTAATCCTCACCCGAGGATATTTTTCCATTTATTTTCAGACAGAGTGGGAGGAAGAAAGGGAAAGAGAGATGGAAGCTTTGTTTTCCATTATATCACTGATCATTCTTTGTTTTAATCCTCACCCGAGGATATTTTTCCATTTATTTTCAGACAGAGTGGGAGGAAGAAAGGGAAAGAGAAAGAGAGAAACATCGATTTGAGAGAGACACATTGACTGGTTGCCTCCTGCACAACCCCGACCAGGGCTGAGGACGAACCACAACTGGGGTACGTGCCCTTGACCGGAATGGAACCCGTAATTCATTGGTCCATGGGCCGACGCTCTAACCGCTGAACCAAACTGGCCACGGCACTGATTATTCTTTTTCATCATAATCTGGATGTTGCTAATTCCAAGGGTATATTCTAAGTCTTCATTCAGATTCTTGAACTGTCAGCAGCCTTGGCCCCACTTCCCTGCTCCTCCTGACTTGGTTCCTCTGAACCCACACTGTGATGGCTTTTGTCCTCGACGCTGGTCTCAATCTCTTTTGCTTGTTTGTCTTCTTATCATTTAACTTTGGGCTCCTCCAGAGCTTCGATCGTAGACTTCTCTACTCCACAGCCAGTCCTGTGAGTGATCTGTAGACTCTCAGCACATCAGGTCCCATCTCAGGTCTGACTCACACATTTTACATTTACACTCTGCCTTGTACTCCAGGTTCATATATGCACCTGCCAGCTGGCTTGTCCACTTGGATGTCTAGTAGGTACCTCAAACTTAGCATATCCCAAACTGAGCTCCTGACCTTTCTCACCAAACCTGCTCCTCCCATAGTCTTCACTGTTGGTTACGGGCATTTCCATCCTTCCAGGATCTGGGAGTCAGACTTGGTATTCCCCTGTTCTCACAGCCCTATCAGTTTCATCAGCCAATCCTGTTGGCTTTACCTTCAAAATACATTCAGAACCCAAACAGTTCTTACCACCCCTCCCGTTACTCACCTGATCCAAGATCTCCATCATCTTGGATTATGCAGGAGGAGTCTGACTGCAGGAGACATCTAACTAGTCTCTCCCCCTGTGCCCGCTGCGCCCCAGCAGAGACCGGGGATCCTTTTGCAATTAGTCAGATCATGCCTCACCACTTCTCAGAGCCTCCGTGGGCTTCCACCTCACTCCGCGGAGAAGAAGTCAGTCATCTGGAGTCTGCAAGCCCTAAGCCTTCTGGAACACCCCACACTCCCTCCCCATTTATCGTTTTGATGTCATATATTCTCGATTCTCCCATCGCTCCTGCCACAGTGCATCCTTGGCATTCCTGGGGCGCTCCAAACATGTTCCCACCGTTGCTGCTTCCTGCAGACATCAGCAAGCCTCACTCCCTCCTCCGGGTCCTTACGTGAATGCCTGAACCTGTTGCTCTGTTCTGTCTTCCGTGAGAATTCAGAGGTCAGATCTTTCTTCACCCATAAAGGTTATCTTTCCTTGCATGTCCTGTCCCTCTTTCCAAATATCCCTGCTATATTTTCTAGGTGTTTCTTAGGTTTATCATTTGCAGATTTGGTTCTTGGCAAAGTTTATTATGGCCTTACTGCTTTGATCTTAGGCATCTTTATTGTAGTTTTTATTTCATTTGTACCCTCTTCATCTCTGCCTATTCATGTTTAAAGTCTCATATCCCTTTTTAAAACTTTTGTCTTGAGAAAAACTGATGGTGTTTTTATAAAATTGTTTCCTGAATTCCTACTCCATTCCATGGCTGCTGTCCTCACATGACCCACCAACGATAACCCTAAACTCAGTGCAGTTACAACCGCCCAGGGCCACATAGTGAATGTGCCACCCAGCCCCAAAGCCTGTGTCCCCCACCCCCACCCCGCTTCCACTACCTTGTTCTCTTTATTTCTGGAACAAGCACAGTTTCTAGCACACGTTTGAATTCACTCATTCACATGCACAGGCCTAGTTCCCGAGAGGGAGACGGGCAACAACAAAACCAACGAGAACATTATTTAGAGCGTTTTGGAAAAAATAAAGTAGAAAAAGGTGATAGGAAGTACCTGAGTGGTGCCTGAGTGGGGTGGTATTACTCCAAGAAGTTACATTTGAATGAAGCCTGGAAACAAAGAGGTGATTTATTTTTACTTATTTATTTATTTTTATCCTCACCCGAGGACATTTTTGCATTTATCTTCAGATAGAGCGGGAGGGAAAGAGGGAAGATGAGAGAGAGAGAGAGAGAAACATCGATGTGAGAGGGACACATCAAGTGGTCTCCTCCCACATAACCCTGACCAGGACCAGGGATCTAACCACAACCAAGGCACATGCCCTTGACCTGAATCGAACCTGCAACCCTTTGGTTCAAAGGCCAGTGCTGTAACTGCTGAGCCAAACCGGCCAGGGCTGTTTGTTTTTTTAATCAGATGACCATTGAGTTACAATGTTACCACAAATCAAATGCTTTTTATTTTTTATTTTTTTTTATTCTCACCCGAGGACATTTTTTGTTCAAGTACAGTGGGAGGAAGAGAGAGAAAGAGAGAGAGAGAGAGAAACATCGATGTGAAAGGGACACATCGAGTGGCTGCCACCCGCACGACCGACCAGGGCCGGGGACAAACTGCAACCGAGGTACATGCCCTTAGCGGGAACCGAACCCGGGTCTCTCGGGACCGCAGGCTGATGCTCTAACCGCTGAGCCAAACCGGCCAGGGCTCAAATGCTTTTTAAAAAATACTTTATACTTCAGTTTCTTTATTTAGGACACCATGGTTGTAACTCACATGTGTCTCCACCACCTGACTCTGAGCCCTCTGGGAACGTGTTGAACCCAATGTCCCTGGCAGAGTGCATGCGGGAAATAGGCATTTGGTTCGTCGATTTATTCAGCCCACTCTGCTGCACACTGGGTGTCGTCTAGGTATCGGCATATGGTAGAGGGAAACCAGCAGAACTACACTCTGGCAGAGGAGAGACTGAACGAATATATACATGAAGGAAAATTATGCAAAAATTACAGTCACATCGAACCCAGAAATTAGAGAGCTTTGACTTTGTGTATGCTAAATTGCTTTAAGAACTTCTGAGAGGAAACAGATTTTTGTATTACTGTATTTTTTCAGGGGAATTACTTAATAATGGCCCAATTGTTCTGTTCCTAGCTAAGATGTTCTTAATTAATGTTTCTCCAAATGCAGAAAACTGGTTATTGAAAGTATCTTCAACTCTCAGCTTGAGTTATAGCTTTACAAATTATTCTTTCTAATGTTAAAACTATTACTAGAGAAATATCTGTTATCAATCAATGTAACTTCCTGAGAATAACATCTGTATGCAGTAAACATAATTCAATGTGTAAAAAGTGTTTACATGTATTTGAATGTGTTGTGTGGGGTGGGTGTAATTTCAGGACTCACAGCTGGTCATAGAAGCTTATAAATCAGGGTTTGAGCCTCCCGGAGACATCGAATTTGAGGATTACACTCAGCCGATGAAGCGCACCGTGTCGGAAAACAGCCTTTCAAATTCCAGAGAGGGCAAAGCAGAGCCCAAATTCGGTGGCAAATCCAAAGGAAAGTTATGGCCGTTCATCAAGAAAAACAAGGTACTGATGGTTGGTAGCTGGTATGAAATGAGTTTGATCAAGTGTGCAGATTTTGACTTTATCTTTTAGTCTTAAAAAACATAAAACTAGGATTCTAAACCTGTAGCTTCAGAATGAAAACAAAAAACGGGTGTGCTATATTATTTTAAAACAGTATTTCTCTTTGGTGGTGGTACCTTCGCCATGGCCATTTGTCTGATTTCAGATGCACTATCACCTATACTGTGTCACCCGCACTAACAGACTCCTGCCCTCGGCCATTTCCCATCATGCCTCTCACTCCTTAGACTGCTGGTTACGTGGGCTGGGAGAAGGGGCCTGGGTGCAGAACTCCTGTAACCATTTACAGCACATCTAATTGAAATTGTTTCCATGGGTTAACAACTTGGTTTTGAATTCATGCTAACATGCGGATCCATGAACATTTTTCGTTTTCTTTTCATAGTGTAATACGTAGGTGCATGATGGCATTAACCTGGGCATAAAATATGATCGAGGCGACATGACTGCTTTCCCCTTAGAGGACTTTACTCTTTAATTTTAAAAAAACTGTCTTGCTATTTTCACAACCCTAGCATTTAAGGTCTTTCATTTTCTCCCACCAAGCTGTGTAAGTTTAGGCGGTTTCAAGATACTTACCCTCCTGGCTTACGCCGGTTTAGAGTAGCCGATTGGGACTGTCGCCTGCTTGGGAAGGTTTGCATGTGCTGCTTGTCAGAAACTTCTTGCTCTTCTTCTGTTGCATTACTTACTAAAATCCCACTCTCATCATACCCTTCATTCTGACCTGTTCTCCATGTTTTCTTTTGGACCATGGCCTAAATATGTAATTGTTTGTGTTGTACTTGCTTTGGATTTCAAATATTATTTGATGCTTATTTTTGTTTTGTGTCTTTATCTTCTTGTTTCTGATTTTTACTGTCACTGCTCCATCTCTTACACGTAGCTTATGTCCCTTTTAACATCCCCCCATCAGCCTCCCCCTCCCCCCCCTGCCTCTGCCTCACCCTCTGCTGTTCCCAACGGCCCCCAGTCTCCCAAGCAGCAAAAGGAACCCCTCTCCCATCGCTTCAACGAGTTCATGACCTCCAAACCCAAAATCCACTGCTTCAGGAGCCTAAAGCGAGGGGTAAGTTCTGCTCGGAATCCTGTCTCTCTCGTGCGCTTTGGTTGCATGTTTTGTTTTGCATAACTTATTTTATTTGTGAATGAACTCATTGTGTTTTCCCATAACATAGAACAATCCGGACCTGTGATTCACGATGCGCAGTTAGAAAGAGGAGGCAGATAGAAGGGAGGCAGGATGGGTGGCAGGAGCCAGCCAACCCAGAGCTTTCTGTCTTTTAGTACAGTCCAGAACTTTTCACCATTTCCCCTTTTAAAATATCCAAGTTATTAATGTTTTACCAAAAAAAAAAAAAAAAAAAAAGGAAACTTAGATTCAGTTTCTAAAGTTAGCACCCTGTGAGGTAAGGAATTACAAGTCACTGAATAGTCATAAAATCTTTGCTTAATAATTGATTACTGAAATAATGTGAGTGTAATGAGGACACCGCTCCCTGAGCTCTGCCTCGGGGTTCGAAGGGGCGACATGGCGTACAGGGGTTTCTTCAGCTATTCTGGTAAACTTGGAAAAGTTCTGAGAAATGTCTGACTTGAAAAGGCCTAATTATCTAATTAAAAGGTGACATGAAACAGCCGCTGACATTGAGTGCTTGTAACGTGCAAGCCTCTGTTCTACACACTGACTTTTTTTTTAATATGGTTTATTGATTGTTTTTGAAAGAGAGGAAGGGAGAGAGAGAGAGAGAGAAACATCGATGAGAGAGAAACATCGATTGGCTGCCTCCTGCACACCCTCTGCCGGGGATGGAGCCCACAATCCGGGAGTGTGCCCTGACTGGGAATCGAACCCTGACCTCTCAGTCCATGGGATGACGCTCAGTCCACTGAGCCACATTGGCCGGGCAACTTTTTTCAACCACTCTAGGAACCAAGGTAATCAGGGTATTTTACTGGAAAATGGGAAAACTGAGGCATAAAAAGATAAAGCTAGGAAGATGGGCAGCCAGGAGTTAAAGCCAGGGAGCCTGTTCACAGTCCGGGATTCTGTGAGTCCACGTTGAGAGGGACTCTGTTCCAACACAGGTGACTCACTGTGGGTGTACTTAGACTCGGGTGGGCCAGTCTAATTACAACTGTATGTGCTTAAGTCCTGGTGACCCAGAGTAGACAGCAGTTTGAAGACAGATTGGACTAAAGTAATAGGTAGAACCTCTGTAAATCTCAGTTGTCAGTCTCGCCTAAGCTGCCCCCAAATGCTCTTTAAAATGAATAATGAAGTATGGTTATCCAGAGGAAACGTCTGGTGCCTTAGTACACCCAGAAAGGGCTCTGTAACCGCCCCGGGGCCGCGGCACAGCTTCGTGGGATGTGTTCCTATGCAAACACAGGCCCTGCTTCCCCTTCTCGTGTGGGAAAGAGTGCAAATATGTAATAGGTAACTGAGCTGTTCCCTCCGATTTTACTTGGTTATTTGTTTTAATCCTCACCTGAGAATATTTTCCCATTGATGTTCAGATAGAGTGGGAGAGAGGGAGGGAGGGGGAGAGAGAAACATCAATGTGAGAGAGACACATCGAGTGGTTGCCTCCTAAAAGACCCTGACCGGGCCGATGATCAAACTGCAACCAAGGCACATGCACTTGACCAGAACTGAATCCAAGACTCTTTGGCCCCCGGACTAATGCTCTTAACTGCTGAGTCAAACTGGCCAGGGCTAAGCTGTTCCCCCTTTTTTTTTTTTAATCCTCACCCAAGGACATTTCTGCATCTGTCCTCAGAGCGGGAGGGAGAGTGAGAGGAAGAGAGAGAGAGAAACATCGATGTGAGAGAGACACATCAAGTGGTTGCCACCCACATAACCCCAACCAGGGCCAGGGACAAACTGCAACTGAGGTACGTGCCCTTAGCGGGGACCGAACCCAGGACTCTCTGGTCCATAGGCTGACACTCTAACCGCTGAGCCAAACTGGCCAGGACTAAGCTGTTCCCTTTTAAAATAAGGAACAAAGACCCCCATTATTTTATATGCAGAGGCCCATTAATGAGGGAATCACAGAGTTTTATGTGAAGAATACAGTTGGTGGGACTGTCTTGTTTTAAGGTTACCCGCCATATCAGGTTAAGAATTGGACATTTAATTCCCTGGATATTTCAGGACAGCCATTGTTAGGAGTCAAAACCCTGCTTCACAAGCAGGTGATGGGTCATGCTGAGCCTAATGACTAGACCCGGAGTGTGCTGGCCTCCAGAGCTCCCCGTAAGTCAGTGAACCCATCTCTGCCACTTCCGAGACCTTTGTGGAACCCACAGTTACCGTATTTCCAGTAAATGCCTCTGCACTGTCCTTTGGAATGCAGGATGCTCACTAGTGGTGACGTTTACCTGTGGGCTCTGTAGCCGCCGCATTCTCTCGACACCAGTCTGCTGGCCGCAAGCGGTTTCTTTCCGTCACCATGTTCTCCCAGTGTTTAGGGAAAGACCAAAGAATGTCAGCGATCAATAGGTGTAAGAAACAAATATAACTCTTAGAAACAAAAAAGAATGCAATGGGAACCTGGTTATTTTGCTGATTTAGGACCTCTCCCCTCTTTTTTTTTTTTTAACCATAATTAGCAAAATGAATTTTATTTCTTACCCCTCAAATCTTTGTTCAGCAAACCTCTGTTAAAAAATGTTCTAAACAGTGAGTGTGTTTTCTTTCATATACACACACTAAAAACATTAGTAAATAAATAGAAACATATTTTTTTGATTCTCTTATGTTAGTTGGGATCAACTTTGATGTCCCTTCCTTCAGGAAATAGTGCAAAAAAGGGAAGAAAATGAAAGAAAGGAAAGGAAAAAAATACATCACAGAAGTGAGATTAGGAAATTCAAAACAAAAAACGAATCTGAAGTTTGGGGAAATAAATTTGATTTTAAAGCAGTTTCAAAACAGAAGGCACGTGGTTTACCGGATCCATGACTAAAATGATACAGTCCTTGCTACAATTTTATTTTAAGGGTGAAAACTGTGCCAAAGTATCCCAGGAAGATAACAAATCTGTGATGTCAGTATGTCTCATGTTTGCAGCTTTCGGACCCAGATATGAATAATTTGTTTCTATTATCAGAATGTATAAATCTTGTGCAAACACTTCTTAGCTGATTTTGTTTCTTAGTAATTAAACAGGATACAATATTTTTTGTTGTAAATTGGTGACACTTGAAAGAAAATGTTATTTCATTAAACATCTTTAAGGATCGGCATGCCATTTGAGAATTAACCATTATTTCATCGATACCCTAGGTAGTCTGTTCTCAATTTACAATCTACAAAGTGAAATTTTATTGTCTTAAATTAGGACTTCTTTTTTTCCGGTCTGAGCAAAGGATTTCTAAATTTAAAATACGGACCTATTTGCCCCATGTTTTAGAGTTAATTGTATGGGAAAATGCTATCAAAGTTGCTCAAATAATTTTTAAAATCCTTACCCATTGTTTGTCAGATGTTACAGTCTTATGGTTATTTCAACTTTATTCATTTTATCTTGTTCTCTTGCTGATTATTGGCAGACTCAGTCTTTCTGTTTTCACAAAGAACTCATGAAGAGGACGATAGGGAAACCCACGTATGCTTTTGAAGCTAGGGACTATGTTGTAAGTTCACTGTGACAGCCAGGTCATACAGTCACGGCACAGGCACTAACCCCATTGACGCCACCAAGACTGGGGACCCAGGTGCACTCTGTCATGCTTCCACCGAAAAATGAAATTGTCAATTGAGATACCCGGACACAGGGGTGGGGGAAAGCCTAATTGTATAAATTCAACCCCAGGCTACTTCATCCGGGAAACTTGCATGGAAAAAGGAACCAAACTTCCCAATAGCAATCAAACTTCCTAAAAATGTCAGTAAGTGGAGCTTGGTTTTTTTCCCTTTCCGATGATGGTGACTTGCTGTCTGAGAAGATGTCACCGGGTTGACAGCAGAATTTCCCCCACAAAACGTAGCTGCAGAGTGGCCACAAGAGGAACGTGCTCTTACAGATGGTAGTTGTGTGGCATGGTCACCCACATCCACGCCTGTAACAGGTGATCCCTAAGGGAGTTACGCCATAAAGCTTGGAGAACCCCCAAATCTGTGAAGCATGTACAAGGTCATAGAGGAACGGAATGAATTTCCGTGGCCCTTACACGCACCGTGCAGATGTTTATTTTGCTGTCCCCTTTCTTTGTACTTGAGGTTAGTACCTGTGACTGCCCAGTAACATGGATGCGCTAGCTCTGTGTTCCCTCATGTGCTCTTGACACTCGCAGCCCCCAGGCTCCGTAACTGTCGCCTGAAACTGACAGCTTCTTAGTTCCCCAGGGGTCTGGCAATGCACCGGGTGCAGTCTAATCGCAAAGTATCTAACTGGCTGGCTTACAACGTAAGACCGAGAACCGGCTCAGAATCGCAAAAAGGGGTGGCGAATACCGTGATGGGGGGGAAACGGGACGTGTCCCAGAATTTGGTACTTCCCGTTTCTATTGGGATTTATTCTCATTCCGAAAGACTTATTGTTATTACGAAGGGCTTATATTCCTGGGCTCTTCGTTTTGATGTTAGGACCCCATGTTTCAGAATGCTTAAGAAAGAATACGGAAGTAGCCGAATGAGAGCGGATAGTGTGCCGAGTTCACATCTCGGTTCTTTGAGTCAGCAGCATTTCGCCAATAATGTGTGAGAAAACTTTTGTCTACGGCAGTGTGCTTTGTAGAGAAGGTATTTGCAAAGTTTTCGGCTGTGCATCATAAGTGTTGTCTGTAAAGAACTCAAACGGTGACGAATAGATCTGTGCCAAGCTCACAGGAGGGGTTCAAGGAGTTACCCTCGGCTGCCCGCAGAACAGTCGTGCTGTGACTGTCCACACCTTTTCCCCAAAAAGCTTTGTCTTGCAGCTTCTTTCTTTAAAAGTCTTCTTTTTCTTCATACAGACCATTTCTCTAAAACCTCAGGGCCTGTTTACAAAGAAGTATCAACTTTGAGTTCATCTTAACAAAACTTTCCAAATTTGGTGTAGGAATTTAACCAGATTCCTCCTAATTTAAAAGGAAAGGGCACTTTCTGCGATACTTTGTCTCCAACATATTTTTGGATCCTACTACCCATTGCCTGAACTTTTAGGATTGACAACAGCTAAGTAAATATGTACTGAACTCTCAGAATACTGCTTTTATAGCCAGAGAGCAGGTCTCACCTATAAATGAAGAACCAAGTGTTTTTTCCCCAAATTTTGGGATGCCGTTTTATCTGTTTGGGGCCCAGTAATCTACACCTTTGCTAATGACAGCTGCTCTGTCCTGATGACCGTCACGGAAGCCACAGCACAGAGTAGCCTTTGCCTGTTGAGACAACTGGCTATTCCCCAAGTGCTACGTTACCCTGAGGGTGGGGCTCAGAGTCATGGAAAGCCTCTGACGACCCCTGCCACAGGTGGTTTTGTGCTCAGGTGGGGGACAGCTTCCTCCTCCGGCCACGCCCGGCTCCTGGAGGTGCTTTCTCAGAGCAGCTTCCGGGCCTTGGTTTTCCACTCAGCAGTCTGAGAGTTTGCCCACGTGCCTTTAAGAAATGCCAGTGCTCATATTTGTCAGATTTCCTTCGCATAAAAATGTGACCTGTATGTTGTGGAAGTAATTGCTCTTCAGACTTGTCTATAGCCAATTTGGTGAATGAAAGGCTGTGTGATTATTTTTGTCTTTTATAGTCATTAACAATGCAGCGACTACAAACTTAGTTTCTATCCAGGCTGATTGGGACCACACAGAACTATAAACAGAAACCTTCCTATCCTATCTGTTCTTTGCTTTGGCGACATGGCAACTAAAGAAGGGTTTGGTGGGGATCAGCCCCTCTTGTGAACTTTGCACAGATCCACTCCAAGTCATTTTCATGAAGCAGCAGGTGAACTTGTGTTACGTTAACGCGGTGAAGCTGACCAAGTTCCTTCTGATGTGTTGTTTCTCTCTCTCTCTCTCTCTCTCTCTCTTTCCCCTTTGTCCCCTTGAATTTGCACACGAAGCTTTCTCTCAAGCTGGTAAGCACAATTGTTCCCTGCATGTCCCGAGTCTAACCAGGTTTCCCGCTGTGTGTTTTGTGGGTCCCCGCCATGTGCAACCTGTCTTTACAGTCACCTGCTGACTTGTGTTTCTCTCGTGTGTGCTTCTGGCTCTTCCTTTCTCAGACCTTTGAAACACAAAGGTTGGCAATCTAATAGATCTTAATCCTTTCACGTTGCTAAGAAAATTAACGCTTAACTCATGATTTCGGTGTTTTGGTTTACTGTTGGGGCTTTAAGAGGATGACAAATGATGAACTTTATTTAAATATGAACATTGAGTACTGGGGAGTTTATTTATTGGATCCTTTAAAATAAAAGTAAACGTAATTATTGTAAGATGCTCCTTCCTGAGAGCCACAGAGCCAGTGACAAGCGCTGAGAGCCTGGGGGACCGTGCAGGGATGATGCCGTCCCAGACGCCGGCCTGAGACAGCCCGCGAGGACAGAAACCATGGCATCTCTAAGGTGCTACTTAAATCCCTTGGTGCCTTGTGCTTGGCTGATTTGAGGAATCACAAGATGATTTATGGATAGTGAAAAGAGCCTCCTAAGCCTTTCCAAAATGATTGGTTAGTGTTCGTGCTCCTTCTACTCAGTTGCATTGCCCTAGTAAACAAACTAATCATCACATGTATTAAAAGGAAATCTTAACCAACATAACCCACAGCCCTACTTCAGGTGTGCGTAAGTTACATAGTATTCTCAAACACGGCAGCTGAGAATGTCGTGACACTGTGGACAGCAGTGAATGGTGACAGCTCAGCCAGGAACAAGATGACTAGCTGACACCCTGCTGTTGAAGCATGAGATACTATTTCACAGTCATTCTTAGGCACACGTGTGTAAGTGTATATACATCCACGTATGCTCAGAATGTTTTCAACCTGACTCAGTATTTGGCAACTGACCCAACCCTAAAGAAAATGACTATTTTATTAAATCAAACATTTCTTAGACTGAGATAAAAATCTTGAGACGAATCCTTGATTCAGGACAAGAAGGAGAGATCTGATGCTCACATGACCCGCATTGCTCAGCAGTGTGAACGTGGGAGGAACGGACCAGTGAACGAGGCATCTCGCAGGTGCCCGGGGTTCTTGACTGCCTCATTTGTTCTTTCGCTGAAGTGAGCAGCAAAAGATAACATTAGGTGTTCTTTCTGATTTGCGACAGGAATCATTTTACCAGCCTGGTATGGAATCATTGCTTTAGAACATTACTTTGAAGCTAATAAAGAAATGAGTGTCACCCAAATGTGGCTTGGGTGTCAAAATCGTAAATCTCAGGAAGCAGCTTGTTCTTGTGCTGTTTGGGGGGAATTACTCAGGAGCAAGTGTTTGACTCTAGAAGCTATAAAACAGGATTCTCCTAGGGCCACAGCCATTTGAAATACACTTATATGTGTGTGGCCCCTCCTTCCAAGACCAGTGCCACCTGGTTCTCTGTACTCCAGGGTGCTCCAAAGATTGCAAGACATCTTTGCTGACTCAAAGCTATGAATATAAATTCCTTCATGGCAAAATGAATCATAGGTCAGAGTATTGTTTAAAGGAATTCAAGCTTCAAAAGGCTAATTGGACAAAATGACCTGTTAAGGTATTCCCAGGAACCCTACGTTTTTTGGATCTAGAAGAAGCTGCTGGCCTGACCCTCCGTGGCCACGTAAAGCTTGTTAAGCCATAGTTACTGAGACTCGTTTTTAAATAGCAACATGGAAACATGGGCCCTCTATTGAGAGGAACCTAATGCATCCCTTAGACGGACTCCTGGTCCACGGGCACACTTCACGGGTTCGTTATTGAAAGACACGGGCACAGTGTGCTTTTGCTTACACAGTTCTTTGCAGCTGTTTTTCCATCCAGGCAAATCGTACACCTGTTCAGTCTAGACCTGTGTCTCCAACACGGTAGCCACTCACCACATGGGGCTGTTGAAATCTTAGCTGATTCAAATTAAGTAAAATTTTAAAGTTCAGGTTCACAGCTGCACGGCCACTCTCCACATGCTCAGCGGCCACGAGCGGCTGCTCTCTGGGGCAGCGCAGACATCGGCCGTTCCTGTCCTTGCAGAAAGTTCTTTTTCTTTCGGATTCAGCGCATAGTAAGGCTCATAAATATCAGTGACCTCACTCAGACCGCCTGCTAGATTTCCCGACTCCTGACGCAGTGGCTCTCACACGGTGTTTTGCTGCCTGCAGAAGCCAGGACAATGCAGAACAGAACCTCGGTTCTAGAACACACACTGATCTGTCTCGCATAGATTGAGCCTGAGAGCAGACCACTGAGCTCTGTGGTGGAATTGCAGATTGGAAAGCACGTAGTCAAGGTTTCAAGTACCATAACATAATGGTACACGGAAGAGAAAAACGCCGGATTTGTTTTTATGTTGAAGATGGGTTTGCTTCATTTTAGCTCTAGAGGCAAATTGAATCTCCATGTTCTGGCATCAGGGAAAAGTCACTCCCATGCTGGCTTCTTACCCACATCTCGTTTCTTCCCACTCAAGCACACACGCACATCTGGGGGAACATTAGCCTTTATGTGGCCCTGGTGCTAAGCTATCTGCTGAATCACACACTCCCAGCCCAGCAGCCTGGCATTCCACCGGACACAGCCTGGAAGCCTCGGGCACAAGCCCCGTGCCAGCGGCTCGGCAGACCCAGCTTGCCTTGGGAATGGCATCGTCCCAGCCCCTTTCCCACCCCCTCCCCAAGCCAGCCCTGCCATTGTCGAATTGGCTCCAAGGAAAACTTCTTGTCGAAATGCCCTGGCTTATCCCCGGTTATCAGGTCAACTTCTCTTTTCTTTATGAAAATGGCCTCATTTAAGTAGAAGCGCTGATCACCACCACGGAGCTTCTGACACGCGGACACGTGGAAGCTGAGACACTCCCTGTCGCTATTCCCTGCTTCAGTCGCACACACAGAGGAAAGACAGGCATTGTTTTCAAAAGGGAATGAAGATACCCAAATACAGTCCCGAGGGACAGAGAGCCGCACACTGTGGGGAGCTGTTTCTGAGGTCGGGGAGGGCGTCCCGTGTGAATCTTCCGAGATGACACTAAAGATGTCACAAAGAAGTGTCCAGACGCAGTCAGCAGACTGAAGAGTGCATGGGGGCGGGGTCCGTTCTGTAGACGTCCTTTCGCCCAGTTCTCCGAGAAGCGAGGTGTCCTGGGCCTGTGTGCCGAGAAGGGAAGGAATACTCAGACTGGGGAGCCCGTGGAAGAGTCGTTGGGCACTCAGCCCTGCTCTCTGTGAGGAAAACTCAAACTTAAAACCTCAGTGTTGCCACCAACACTGAGAGTAAAGTGAAGAATCTGTCTCAACATTTGGTTTTGATTCTCCCCGGAGTCAGAAGTATTTCTTCCCTCTCCCCTCCCTGCAGCATCGCTCTTGCCTTTCGGGAGGCGGCCGGGCAGCCTCCATGGGGCACGGTGGTTTGGGACTAGTTTGCATGCACTGATTCTGCTGCCCAGCTGGTGCCGTGGGGAAGGGCTGGGCTCACTTCACGGACGCGCAGCCGCCTGCACCTCGAGCCTGGGAACTCTGTCCTGCAGGCCTGCCCCGTCTGTCTTCGAGGAGCCCCACAAGGCTTGTTCTCGCTTATTTCTGTTTACACCTGCAGGGTGCAGCGCCCGAGGATTTCAGCAACCTCCCACCTGAGCAGAGAAGGAAAAAGCTCCAACAGAAAGTCGATGAACTAAATAAAGAAATTCAAAAGGAGATGGATCAAAGGTAGAGTGGATCAATATGAGTCATTAAAAAATTCGAGTTCGGCCCGACCGGTGTGGCTCAGGGGTTGAGTGTCAACCTATGCACCAAGAGGTCGCTGGTTCAATTCCTGGTCAGGGCACATGCCCAGGTTGTGGGCCTGATCCCGGGGCGGGGGGGGGGGGCATGCAGGAGGCGGCCAATCGATGTTCTCTCTCATCAATGTTTTGATCCCTCTTCCCCTCTCCCTTCCTTTCTCTCTCAAATCATTAAAGGAAACAAAATTTTTTTAAAAAAAGAAATCCGAGCCCTGGCCGGTTTGGCTCAGCGGTTAGAGCGTTGGCCTGCGGTCCAGAGAGACCCGGGTTCGGTTCCCGCTAAGGGCATGTACCTCGGTTGCAGTTTGTTCCCGGCCCTGGCTGGTCGTGCGGGTGGCAGCCACTCGATGTGTCCCTTTCACGTCGATGTTTCTCTCTCTCTCTTCCTCTCCCTCCCTCCCACTCTATCTTAATAAAAAAGTGGAAAAATATCCTCGAGTGAGGATAAAAAATAAATTAATAATAATAATAATAATAAAGAGAAATCCGAGCCCTGGCCAGCAGTTTGGCTCAGCAGTTAGAGCGTCAGCCCGCGGGTCCCGGGTTTGGTTCCCCCCAAGGGCACGTATCTCAGTTGCAGTTTGTCCCCGGCCCCAGTTGGGGTTGTGTGGGTGGCAGCCACTCGATGTGTCTCTCTCACATCGATGTTCCCCTCCCCCCCCCCTTTCCGCTCTATTTGAAGATAAATGCAAAAATGTCCTAGGGTGAGGATTAAAAAAAAAATTTAAAAAAAGAAATTTGAATTTGGGTTGGAAAGCCAGGAACCTAACCTAGATTTTAATGGAAGTGTTTATTTCAGCCACATGTTGTGTCCAAGGCGGAACATGGATTGCTTTATTACAGACTGGGAGAATTCATTAGGTTTTATTCTGAGTTTGAGGGACAAAACACCTGGGACTGTCTTCATCATGAGTGCGTAGGTGAGTTTTGTTGTTTGTTTGGTGAACATGAGGATGAGAAAAGTAGCCTGATCCCACCGTCCCCCCCACATCGCAGCTTTGGGTCCAGCATGTCTTTGCCTTTCTCCTCTACCATGTGTCACAGTCTGCCTTCCCACGCCGCCTTGTCTTCTCATAGAGAGCATCGATGGTGTCTAGAGAGCAAACCCGTGTCTCATACACACCCCAGCCCTCCGCGGTGTCGGTGTGACCTTGCTGCGGAGGAAGGGCTGCTCCAGGCTCCCCCTGTCAGGGCTCCCCGTGTTCTGAGCTGCTTTGTGAGTTTGCTCCTGGGGATGGTACGTTGCTGCACAGGGGACAAGTTGGGAAAGATTTGATGTCTCTTCATCCGCACACATTTGTAACCAGTGATACGTCCACATCCCTCGGGGGTACTTGGTCACAGTCCATCTATTGGAGATTTGAACTTGAGATCGTCTAAAAGGTGACTTGAGATTTTGTGCTCTCTAGGTAGGCCACAGGCCGAGCCTGCGTAAATTTGGCCATGTTGAAGCTGGGTTAAAACGTGGTTGTGCTAAAACAAGCAAACGGGTTGTGAGGCAGTGCGGTTTCAGTTCGCGCAGAAGGAAACCCGCTTCTCATTCTTTCACCTGTTAGAGCATCTCCTAAAACATGGGTCATTTTAGAAACATTGTTGCAGTGAATAAGAAAATGGAACACATTAATTAACTTTGTTCTAGATTAGAATATACTTCATGAAATGAAAATGTTGTCTCTGTCCTTTTTATTACATGTGGGACCAACTAAGAAAGGTTTATAAATATACAAACCAATCAAACCTCTTGCTGTTTAATAAGTGAGTGGTTATACTTTGTACGGGAGTGAGGGGTCAGGACTCAAGACTCTGAAATGACATAGGGTGTTGACAGGCCCTCATTGACCAGTACCATGGAGAAAGGTTTCTCTGTCACCTGGGTCGTGGCCATGGACCCTGGGTAACCGTTTAGCCCCATGGCAGCCCTTGCTGGTGAGAAAGCAGGTCCATTCAGCTCTTCGCTTAGTGACGGACGGTTCATTGAGCGTTCACTGTGTACAGGAAATATTCTAGGCACTGAGGAAAACGCAGGGAACAAAACACAAACACCTCTGTTCTCATGCGACTTACATTTTGTGCAGAATACATTATTTTGAGCGAAGCTGACATTATTTGGAAAAGGTTCTTTTTGTTTTTGTTTTTTTAATAGTCAATCCAAAACGACAAGGAAGGAGAGAAAAGACACATGAGTAGGCAGGACAGATGAAAGGCACACATCTGGGTGGTAGGTGTGAAAGACCAGATGCTCCAGGCACCCTGGGTTCTGAGCCCCGTTCCGCTGCGTGCTTCAGACAAGCGCCGTGGCCTCGTGGGACTCAGTTTTCTCGTCTTTAGAAGGGAGTTAATGCGCCTGTTGTGTGAGGAGTGAAATGTCCGTGTGTGTAAAGTGCTGAGAACCACGCTGGCATGCAAGTGTTTGTAAAGTGAACCAGTATGTTAAATGTAAAGAGACCTTCTGGTTCCAATTAAAAGAGACTTTCAGACTGGACAAAACCGTCCACCTGTGTGCTGGCTGCAAAAGACACGCCTAACTCATAGCCTATGAGAAGGGTGGAAGTTAAAGCGTGGAAAATACGTGCGGTGCAAATGCCAACCAAGAGAAAACTGGTGTGGCCAGACTGACTGCTAGGCCCACCCTGTGAACTGCTCCACTCAAGGGGTCAACTTCATAATAACAAATGATTCAAATAACAAGTGGTTCAGTTCACCGAGGAGATATAAAATGTTATTTTTTATTTTTTGTTTTGTTTGAATTTATTTTTGTTACAGATGTTTCTCCTTTTTCCCCCATCAGATACAAAATATTAAATCTGTAAGGCCATAGTAGCATAACCTTAAAATATAAAAAGGATATTTGAATAATATAAGTCATAAAACTGACCTGATACACACATATCCAATTACTGCATGATACATAGTATTTTCAGGCACACACAGAACACTCCAAAAAGTGAGCCTATCCTGGTTTTATAATGCAAATCTCGACGAACATCCAGGAGAGATACCATTCAAGGTATGATCTCTGAAGCCCCAGCAAAGCTGGAGACCAGTCACGGAAATTCAGAAATTCAGAAATGTCACTCTGCACTCAGACTGAAGAAGGGCTCATAACCTGTGAATCAGAACTGAACCTTAACACACATCCTCCATACCCGTTTCCGGGGTGCCACTAGAGCCCTGGTGGAGAATGGCACTCAGAGCTTCCGACACACATTCAAAGCAAACCACCCTGAAAACCAGCAAGCACCTCTTGAGTTTTGCTGAGAAATAGGGCAGCGCTGGAGGTGTAGGCCAGGAAGCGAGGGGGGCGATTTCGTGAAGGTGGGCGACGTCACGGTTGTAAGCACATGGGTTCATCTAACGAACGTTCATTGAGTACCTGCTGTGTGCCAGGCGTTGTCCTGCCCCTGGGACTGTGTCGTGGGAACAAAGAATCTGAGTCCACCCAGCTTTGGAGGGCTTCCATTCTGGTAGGAAGAGACAGGCAGTAAACGGTCGCATAATCGTAGACTGTAATTTGGAAATGTACATGCTATGAAGAAAAAGGAAGCAGAGGCACGGAGGGCTGGCCGTGCAGATGGGTCGAACCCCGGGCAGGCGGCCTCAGGGAGGGGCTGGCAGGATGTCCGCGCTGAGAGTTAGAGCGGCGGTGAGGACCTGTGGAGATCCTCTTCCTGTGCGCTCTGTGTTTTCAGTTGAACTCTTTCCCATGACTCACTCTGGTGTGGCTTGTTGGTCTTGTTGCGTCATTGGCTTAGATCTTTTGCTACAGCTCGTGGAGGTTGGTGGAATCATTTGCTCTAAACTTTTAACAACTCCAACCCTATGGAAAGTTGCTCGAAGCCAGAGTCCAAGTTCCTAGAGCTCACTGGTGCTGGAGAGAATCCTGAGCACTCCTGGGGTCTCCAGGGGTTCCTCACTTGGGCTGCTGTGGACGGGCTCCCAAAACACCATCTCAGGAAGGGGTGGGCTCTTGCCGCGTGTGGCTCTGCGGCTCTGCTGCCCACCTGTCACGGATACCAACTGTGGGTTCCATTTCTTAGTAGTTGAAATAGTGTGTGCAGACCTTTCCAAAGCAGTTAACTGTGCTTCTTCATGAACTGAACACTGCCGCTCACAGGGCCCGAGATGCCAGTGGAAGCTTTGGCTTGCACGGATGTTTTCTTGGTGGGGGCTAGGGAGGGTCAGGATTGATTGATGTTACTCACTAAACACAGTGGGGCTGTCCCATTTCGCAAAGGCAATTGAAGTTTTTTGTTTGTTTTGTTGTTACTAATCTTCACCTGAGGATATTTTTCCATTGATTTTTAGATAGAGTGGAAGGGAAGGAGGGTGAGAGAGAGAGAGAGAAGCATTGATGTGAGAGAGACACATTGATTGGTTGCCTCCAGCATAACCTCGACCAGGGCCAGGATCGAACCTACAATCCAGGTACGTGCCCTAAGACCCTTTGGTCCAAGGGCCAACACACTAACCACCAAGACAACCCGGCCAGGGCAATTGAAGTTTTAATATCCGTCTCTAGATGATATAGACCTTGGGTTCCTGAGGCGTTTTAGAAGAGCACCGACCCCCGTATGCCCTTCCAGTCCACACTCGGATGCATCCTCCCAGCCACACGGTCTCCAGGGCGATAGACTGTAACTGGCTGGTGACATCAACCTCTCCCACATTCTGCTCGTTCTTTTTTCCAGAGAGGCCATAACGAAGATGAAAGATGTTTACCTAAAGAATCCTCAGATGGGAGACCCAGCCAGTTTGGACCACAAATTAACAGAAGTCAGCCAAAATATAGAAAAGCTGCGACTAGAGGCCCAGAAATTTGAGGTATGAAAAAGCTGTTGTTGGGGGCGAGGGAGAAGCAGAAGGGATTGGTGTCATGAGGCGGCTACAGTCACAGAACCCAGCATTTTTCACTGGGACAGTTACAGAAGGGAACGTCGGGGTGTCACAAGCTGTGAAAAGGAAGAACACCGTCATCCTTGAAAGACCTGCTTTTCAGCATTTCCTCTTCATTGTGTCCCTTCGAATTGGCACCCTTGAAAGTTTCGTTTATTTGGATACAGTATTGTTGTTTTTTAATTTTAGTGTTTGATTTAAGTTTGTTCTGCGACATCGCTCGTTGACACAGTGTTATTGGGGATGTATCAGCCATGGTCTCGGAGAATCAAAAGGGCAATTAGATTGGACATGTTCCTTCAGAAGACCCTGTCTCCAGAGGTCATAGATGCGACAACCACAGGGAATACAAATGAGTAGGAAACACGCCTCTGAGAACACCTCGATGATGTTTTAGAGAAGGAACACTCAGATGCTATGGGCAAAAGCCTTCGTTGTTGTTGTTTTGTTTTGTTTTTGTTTCTGTTTTTACCCCCAAATTCAAAGACCTCACAGCATGGAAAAATTCATTAAGTAATGATCATTCCCTTCAGACTAGGTTATGTCTACCAATGAGGGTCAAATCGAGCTTTTGTATTATTTGTAGAATCTGTCAATGAGTCGTGAATGTTTGAGTTTTCAGAACCTAGAACTGTCCTCTTCTGATCATTTGTATTCTTTTGCCTTTTGAACAGTGTAACTAGTCACGCTGAATAGTGTAACTAGTTCAAATGTTACTGAAGGTCATTTTATCTCCTTTGATGTCCTACGTATAAGTTTCTTCACTGTGAAAAAAGTTACACTCCTAAAAAATAAAAAAAAAATAGAAAAGGGAAGTGCAGCTTTCAAACTGAGTCACTGCTCAATGTGGCAGCACCCTCCTGTTTCCCAGTGTGACCTCATGGTCCCAGATGTTTGGGAACCAGAAGGAACTAGAAGTGACCTTTCCCAAATCACACTATTTGTTTAATGCCCAAACAGTCCGCACAGTCCGGTGTCCCTCCTGCCCCACTCGAGCGGCTGCCTAAGTATGCTCACTTCCACTGCTCCCGCTCGGAGTGCGTTGACACAGTCGAGTGCAGAAACGCTGCAGACCTGCCCACCCGTGGTCCTTCTCCAATCGGCTTCAGTGACCAAGAGCAGCCCGAATGGGGGCTTTCAGACTCTGGGGGGCCCTCAGCTGAGCTCAGGCCCGATCTCGCGCCTTGTTTCCAGGCCTGGCTGGCGGAGGTGGAAGGCCGGCTCCCGGCTCGCAGCGAGCAGGCCCGCAGGCAGAGCGGACTGTACGACGCCCAGACTGCCCCGACCGTCAACAACTGCGCGCAGGCTCGGGAGAGGTACAGTATCGGCACAGCCCTGCCCCCGGCCAGCGAGCTGCTTTGCTTCTGCCTCTCAATTCTGGAGTCAGGGAGCGAGCGTAAAGCACAGAGACCATGTCTGCGATGATGGACCTGTGGTTCCCCACAGCTGGTTGGACTCCACACGGGATACAGGGCGGTGGGAGATGGTCCTGGTGACCGCACTTGGCCCTCCCGGGGCCGGTGTCCTGTCTGGGGTCGGTTGCTATAGTTGCTGTGTGTCTTCCTTTCTTGAGCAGCCCGGATGGCAGTTACACGGAGGAGCAGAGCCAGGAGAGTGAGGTGAAGGTGCTGGCCACGGATTTCGACGACGAGTTCGACGACGAGGAGCCCCTGCCTGCCATCGGGACTTGCAAAGCTCTCTACACGTTCGACGGTAACGCTCCCAGCCGGCGCCCCCGCCGTCCGCAGACTCTCCTGAAGGCCGCCAGATCTTTCTCCTGTTGCTCCTTTATTCCGCTGCTGGAGTTTATTACCCCTGTTAGGTTGATGGCTGTATATTTTGCCTTTTAATCCATATATGTTTTTATTGATTTCAGAGACAGGGAGAGAGAGAAACATCGATCCGCTACCTCCTACACGTCCCCTACTGGGGATCAAGCCCAAAACCTGGGGTGTGCCCTGACCAGGGATTGAACCAATGACCTCCTGGTGCATGGGCCAACACCCAGCCAGCTGAGCCACACTGCTGGGCTGGTCCATATAATTTAAGAACTTTCACTGAGCTTAATTGCAGCAGAAAGACTGGCATAATGATTATTTCATGCATTCACTCCGTGTTTATAGAACTGCTGTCTTGAGAAGGCTTCCGGAGGGGTGGGATGCAGGCAGTGTGGTGGGCGTCCAGCCTGGAGAAACCAGCAGGCCTGTGTCTAGGAGAGGCGGCTTTGGTATCCGGGGGGCACAGACTAATGGGGAGTCCCGGGAGGCCCACGCACTTCCTCCAGGGAGTTTGGAGAACTCTGAGCCACAGTGCATCAGAGGCATGGGGTTCGTGTGGCTGAGCTCGGGTTCTTCCGGGATCGCAGCAGAATGTATGACTAGGAAACCAAAAAAAATAAAATAAATGAAAAAGACTGGGAAACAGGCGATGCGCCTGGTGAGGAGTGAGAGACACATCTGGTCCTATTTAGCGAACACTGAGGCCGTGCGGAAGGTATTTGAGCGAAGTCCAGAGCCAGTCTGAGCTGTGCTTTGGGACGTGTATTGTCATGTGTAGGAGCAATTAGAAAATAGGGACAGTGGGTGGAGGGTGAGCGATGGGTGAAGTGATGGACCCCACAGCGCCTGTGGCATGGGACCAAGGGCCGTGGAAGCAGCAGTCCGAGCACAGATACACTGGGGAAGCCCAGGGGAGTGACTTTTCATTGTGACAGAACAAGTCAGAGAAGGACCAGGTTAAACGTTCCCAATTTTACTTCATATCTAAACCATCCCCTCCCCCCACGTGCCCCCACCCTGTTGACAGCTCCCTAAACAAGCGGCCTGTTAGAACCCTGTGTGGGCAGTGGTGGCCAGTCTTGTGAAACCATCTTAGCAAATGGCCTTGGGAGCCTTGATTGAGGGGTGGACACAGAGATGCTGCAGTCAGCACCCTGCTTGGGCTCTCTGCTGCTTGCCAGTGGGAACAGAGCAGGAAGGGAATCAGATGGGTCATCCCAGGACACAGGAGATGTCCATTGAAATGGGAAGGGCAGAGAAGGGTCTAGGAAGAGGGAACAGCCATGACCCAGGCCCACCCGCGTTGTTCCAGGTGTCAGGACATCGCAGGGGGCAGACGTGCTCCGGCAGAGGAGAGGGAGCCTTAGCTCAGAAAAGAGCCAGACTGGAGAAAGCGAGGTGGGGGAGGGGTGCTGAAAGCCACAGGAGTCCTTTTACCCTGAGGGGGGAGTGGAGAGGGAGAGGGGGAGTCGGAGAGAGGACCAAAGGTTTCCCCTGGGGAAGATGCCTGCTGCTCTAGAGAGGGGGTGAGGACCGGAAGTCCTCCCCTTGTGGGGGCGGCAGTGCCTCTGAGTACCCAGTCCGCTCTTCCCACGCCTGTTTCATTGCAAAGCTCTCCGTTTGCTCCGAAACCTAATCTGTTCTGATACGTTTTCAGGTCAGAATGAAGGAACCATTTCTGTAGTTGAAGGAGAAACGCTGTATGTCATAGAGGAAGACAAAGGTGACGGGTGGACCCGCATTCGGAGAAATGAAGACGAGGAGGGCTATGTCCCCACATCATACGTCGAAGTCTATTTGGACAAAAATGCCAAAGGTGCTAAGACTTATATTTAATACAACTTAAAAAAAAAAAACTTTTAAAAAAACATTGGAGTTGTTTCTCCCCACAACTGTGACTGTTACAGGCAGTTCGTCAAAAGACTGGATGGAGAGCACGCAGTGCCCGTGTCCTCAGAGCCCCCAGTGGACGCTAGGGACCTCACACCGAACGTCCTGGGCTAGTTTTGACTATTCCCGAGTTCCGCTCGCTGGTGACTTCTATGTGGACAGCTGCCAACTGCCAATTTACAGCTGTGTCATTTGAAATCTGATAAACACTTCTGGCAGCATCTGTAGCTCACAACAAAAAGGTTGCCTTCTAGCTTCTAGTCAGTATTTCCAAAGTTCAGAGTCCACACGCATCCCGGGGCTGCGGCAGCCCCCGTTCTGTTTGTATCTAGTCTCTGCCACAAGTTGAACTACCACAGAAGGTTACATTCTGTAACAGTCAAGTGAACTAGGCTAGTTTGTTCAATTTTGCAATCATTCACTTTGGAGGAAGTCATCAATAGAAGCTCCCCCTTCTTGAGTCAAGAAGCAAATAAGATTCTTTTACTGGTACCAAAAGTGTGTGTTTTTACCGAAACCTGGTGGAGGTCATTGTTAGATCATCGAGATCATCCTAGTAAGTCTGTTTGACTCCAAACAACCAGTGGAAATCTGGAAAAGTTTGGTCATTTACCCAGTTGCTTTTTACACATGACTATCGATCTCCCCAATGACAGTTGACAGAGTTGATCAGATTTGAAAGCGCCGTTTAGACAGACTTGTGTGTACAAATAGCACTTTGCTCTGTTCTGTTCTGTTGGAAGTTTTGTGGCACATGGGGCTGTATTCAGCTAACCTTTCCTCCGTGGGGCAGACCCAGAACGTGACTTTTCAAAGCAGAGATTAAACAAAAAATCGTTGGCATCTTTAAGCCCCAGAGTGAGTGACTGGGAAATCGTTTTAAAATTGCTAGCTGGTTTCATATAATCAACTGTAACCAGAATGAAGCACAATGTTTCACCATCTTTAAGGGAAACTGGGTCACATGGGCATTTACGTGGAAGTTGGCAGGACAGGTAGTGAAATTGTCACATGCACAGGTGGGTACCAAGCCCAGTGCTTGTGCCCAGTTCAAGAATCTACCCTGAGATTATGGAGAAACAGCTGTAAATGGGTCAGAATGAAGGTGTCAGGTTGAGATTCTCTTTTTATTTGGCTTTGAAAATTATTTGTGTCTTCCTGCTTTTCAATGGGAAATGAACTCCTTGGCTGTACACGGTGGGCCCCTTTTATACGTTCCCATCCATTTGGAGCTGATTCTTAAAGCGACAGCAGCACACCGGGGGCCTAGGACCCTGTGGGAGGGGTGACGCTTGTAGAGAATCCAGCAGGAAGCTCGCTGCCACTTCTCAGAGGCCCCCAGATGGAGCCCATAGCCACTGGCTAATGACAGCCCGGTTTTTAAAAATGCTTTTTATGTTCAAGTACAGAATCTGAGGGACTTGCAGAGATAGTGCAGAGAGATCCGGGTCCCCTTCACCCCGCGTCCTCCCAGTGTTACATCTGACACAATCGGAATCCAGTATCCAAAGCAGGAAGCCGATGGGTCTGCCTGATCTTTTACATAGAATTTTGTAATTCAAATTTCTTCCAAATGACCATAGCACCTTTGCTGACATAATATCGATAAAGCCACTCAGCCTGAGACCAGACCTCTCGGGGGGGTCGTTCTGTCCCTTTCTTAGTTTGGCAGCAAGAAAACCAGCTGCTCATTAGACCACAGGGCTGCAGCTCAAGGAGCAACTGGGTGGGGGGGGCAAGCTTTAGGTCTGTAACCTCATTTCCAGGCGATGAGCTACTGGAGAAAGCAAACTAAACATTGAGAAAGTCTTAACATGTGGCCAGACAACATGGGCCCTTGAAAGCCTGCCTTGAAGCAAAGGGCTTCCGTGAAGTGTTCTTTGTTTTTTGTTTTCCCTTTGGCGTGTGCAAATTTGGTTCAGGAAACAGCTCACTTGGTTTCCTGGGTGGTTTGGGTGCGTCAGTTACAATGATTAAGTTGTGCCCTCGGCACCTGTAGTGCAAGAATCCATGTCCTTTGACTCAGTGGTGACACTTTATGGTTTCGGGTCACTGAAACAATTCCCAGAGAATCAGGAACTTCCCTTTCCGCCCAGAGTATTTTTTGTTCTCTTCCCTGGTTATCTGTTCAAATAAAAGCAGCAAAGTCTCAGCTTGTTTCATCAAGTTTTCTCCTTTTATTTTAGAGCTACCCTTCTAGGTTACCAATGTGTACGGAAGCCCTTCCCTCCTGAGTTCATAGACCCGCACAGCCTCCCCCACCGACACTGCCCGCCTTGCACCCACCCCGCCACACACCCGGCCGGCCGGCGGGGGGCCGGCGGGGTTGCCCCTTCCGCTTGCAGTCTTGCCCGTGCCCTTGTGCGTGTGTGGTGTCTACAATGTGACTCTCTAAAGATTGCCAAAATATTAGGCTAGAGGGCCTCCCTCCCAGCTGGCCCCCTGGGCTGCGACCGTGTCGGTGGTGGTGGTGTTGGAGTCGCTTTCTGTTCGGTGTGTCCCTAAGCCCTTCCCGGTACATTTGTATATACTGCCATTCAGAAACTAAAGATGACTTGAATTTGTTGTTTTAACGTTTTACTCTTATCTGTTTGTTTTATTGGTGATTCTGCTGCCTGATGACCTTTTTGTTTTTGTGACCACTGGGGAAGCTGGAAGGACTGCTCCCCAGGTAGCTAGGGTCCTGCCGGCTGCTCCACACTTGAGTTTATTATAGACACTTGGGTTCTGAGTAAGTTTTGTTTGAAGATGGCCAACAAGATTGCTTCTCTCTCTTCTCACCCTGAAAGAAAAGAATCTGTCTGACACCTCTTAGTTGTACCCTCCTACCTGCCTCTCTAATAAACGTTGTCTTTTTCTCAGTGTTGTCAAGTGATTTGTCACCTTTCTGAGACAATGACTCTGCATTCTGAGTATTTAACTCCTTCGCCTTCAGTAATGGGGTATCTTCTAGCCACTTGCTTTTTAAAAATTCTGCCGTTCCCCCCTTTTACCTGATCACACCTTCCGTTTCTGCCCTGCGTGCACCTGGGGCTTCAAGAGTCTGTCTCTGGTTCTCTGGTTCTCTGTCCCACCCCCCAAGATGAAGAACTTTCACTGTTTGTGGCGAGTGAACACGGAGTGACAAGCTTTCCTTTTGCCAAAGACTGTACGTTTGACCCAAGGACCAGGAGCACCACCAGTGGAGAGAGCCTCTCCGCTCCTGGCATCAGTCTGGGGAGCTGGTCGCATTTCTCTCTCTCAAAACTCAACTTATTAGAAAGATGAGTTGGGTGGATGGTGCTGCCATCCTCTGGGTGGGCTTCTCTGAAGGAAAGATGGGAGAGCAAACGGTGAAACTTCCTCATCTGCGGTGCCCTGTGGTAGCAGTGTCCCCGCCCCGGCCTCCCCAGGGCGGTGCAGTCTGCCTGTGCCGCAGAAGGCCTGCCCCGCCCTCGGGCTCTCCTTGCTAACCGAGTGTTTTTCTTTCTTTTTGTGTTGTAGATTCCTAAAGGTGGTGAAGGAGCCAGAGCCCGGGAGCCTTCCCAGGAGAAACTCACTGGTCTGCCTGTCTCCACAGGCCTGGCGCCGGGAACAGGTTGCTGGGGCTGGGCTGGAGTGTGGCCCTGGCCGTCTCCACCCGAAGGGACACCCCACACCTGCAGCTGCTTGCCTTTGCCTTCTTTTCTTTCACAGCATGCTCCCTGTGGCCCAGCTCCTCCCACGGCCCGTCCAGCCGCCGGGGGCAGGGCTGTCCCCAGCCTGGTCCTCACCTGTGTGGGCCGTGGAAGGCAGCCAGACGTGAGCTCCCTCCCCCCGCTCCTGCCTCGGCCCTCAGTCCTCCCGGCCGGCCCTGGCCAGTCCATGGTTCACACTGTGCCTTTTGTGAAAACCTTGCCACTCGTCTCCCAGGGAGACTGACAGTCTGGACACGAGGGCCAGGAGCACACCAGGTGGACTGAGCACCCAGCGTCATTGATGTGGTCCGGCGTCGTTTACGTTAGAAAAGATCCGTCTCTTCCCAAGTCCACTGAGCATTCAGTGGGCCCTTTCTGATGACAGGTCCTCACCTCATACTGAACATGGGCCCTTGCAACATTTCACAGCCTGAGAATGCCAGTGGTGGGCACGGGGGCATGCACACGTGCACACACGCCCACATGCACACACACACACATGTGCACACTTTTTTGTTTGGGGCCCTGCCTTCACTGGCCCAGAAAGGTCCACACTGGAAGTCAGATTCCGGCTCATGGACATGCCCAGCTATCTTGCCTGTGTCCACCTCTCACGGGGTCCAGGACCGTCTCCCCACCGTCCCCCATGAGAACTGCAGCTGTAGCACCCGAACGAGCTTCTCACCGCTGTATTAGCTTGTTACGAAGTGAAAGTTCCCCTTCTAGAATTCCAAGATTTCCATCTTAGGATTTTAGCGCTTCCATCACCAAAGACCCTATGCTTCTGTCCTTCGAGTGACCTGTGGCTCCAGCTTCTGCTGTTCTTCAGAATTCACTGTTGTTTTTTAACTTGTTTCCTTCCTCCCGTGGATCTTGGAGGAAAACATGAGGTCATGTACCCACTCAGGCAGAGATCAGCGTAGCTTCTCTTTTGGTGCAGAAACAGTCCGGCAAAGTCATTGGCTGTGAGTTTCTGTGAACGAGACACCATCAGAAGCCCAAGGGTGAAATCGGGCCTCTCTCTTCTTTTGTTTGGCTTTTGGTTGCTAGACGGTCACCTTGAGCATCCTCAGTTCTCCTCGACGTTGGAGAATCTGAGACAAGGAAGCCTTATAGGAGCAAGAGGGTCAGGGGCAGGAACGACGGGTGCCGAGGTTCGGGCCCGTGTTCCGTGGTCAGAAGCTGGCTCGTCTCAGCAAACCAGGGTTGACCACACGCCACAATCTGGGAGCAGCTCAACCCTCCGTGATGAACCGTGAGCGAGTGAATGCCTGGAGGGAGCAGGGGAACAGGAAGTGGCTTCGGGTTTAGGGTGAGCAAGTGACAAGCCTGGGCCCTCTCTTGCTTCTCTTCCGCAGAAGTGGGGCTAGGCCCAGGGGCTCAAACCGCCTGCCCAGAGCCTTGCAGCCTGGGAGTCTCGGGGCTGCTCCCGTCAAAGCAGCTTCTGTTCCCCTCAGCGGCCAGCCATTGTAGCAAAAATCAGTCTTGGGAGAGGACTGGTTTGGCAGTCGACATTGAAGCCAAAATGCCAAAGGCTAGAGGAGCCAGGGCCCCACCTGCATCCCTGCACACCAACAGGCGCGTGGTCAATACCGGCAGACAGTCCCAGCGGCGGCAAGGGCTCCTCGTTGGCCGGGGCGACCTGCTCTCTCCAGGATCTTCTGAATGTCACTAAGTCCGGCTGGCCACTCTCCACTCCACAAGGATGTCATGTGTTTAAAACATGAGCTTAGAGCCTCAGTAGTGCATGAGCATTGCATCTCACCCTGGGTCAGGATAGAGTCATTTCTTACAACATAGGGAGAAAGTATAAGCTGCAGTAATTTGTTCTTTTAACGTCTGTCAAACTCAGTATAGAATATGCTTGTGTCCTCTCGTGTCCCCTGCACCTTTTTTGGCCGCCTGTGCCACCTGCATCCAAGAAAGAATGGACAGTGCGTGCTTTTCTACGTTGGCCTGGTGTCTGCCCCTCTGCGGATCGGCGAGGGCAGCGCTGCTCTGCTGGGCTCAGTAAAGGGAACGCGCTACGCGATATTCTGCGGTAGATGAGATGTATCAGCCGGGACTCCTCGGAGCCCGTCTGTTCTTAAGGAGCAGTCCGCGTCCAGTGGAAACACGGACACACACACACCGCCCCGTGCTCCTCGGTCGCCCGCCTACCCACTGCCTGCCGTTCCTCCAACAGTGCTAGAATTTTCCTTTGCAGGGTGGGAAAACATGGAGAGGCCTGGACCTCGGTGAGGGGCTCCCCTTTGGGATTTCATCCTGCTTGTCCTGAAGCTTCTAGGTTGTGACTCCCCGGCGACATGAGCCCACAGCTTGTCTCACCAGCGGGAGCATCTGTGATTACAGGAGGGATACCCACCAGGAGAACTTTATGTTGATGCTGAGTGCTTTTCCAGAGATTTCGGTGTCAGACTTCCTGATGGCTCCGCCTCCTGTGCTCCTGTCTTCAGAAACCTTTCGCACGTGACCCCAGGGTCTGCTTTAACGGACTGAGCACCTTTCAATGTTTTGGTCTGTCCGTGTGTGTTGCACTAATTCCGAGCTGTGGGCACTTCGGTGTGGTCACGGTCATTGTCCAGGTTCTGGAATTGCCCGTTTGTCTCTGGAGATGGAATTAAACCAAATAAAGTGTTCCAGGGGAAGGCTTCTGTCCATCTTGTAATTACGTATTAATCCTCTAAATGTTAAATAAAAGTATGATGGCCACGGTATCATGGGACTGTTTTGTTTCACAGAGAGGTGATTCGGGTCATGAGAGCAGTCAGAGTCCCCGGGGCTGGGGCTGGGCTCTGGGCTGCCCGATTACCTGGTAAGGCCAGGACCATCCGTCCTTCCCTCCTTCCTGTCTGTGAGGAGGGGCCTGTGGCCAGCTAGCTCGCCCACCCCGCCCTCTGGGGAAAGCTGTCAGAGCCCGGTGAGGTGAGATTTAGGTGGATTCAGCCCCGGGATTTGGGGGAGGCTTCTGAGGACCAGGGCGTTTTTCTTGGCATGCAAATTCAGCCCGCTGCCACTCTAGGTTTTCAGGGACCCTGCTGTGGGGGGCCGGGGGCGTTTCATGGGCGTCTGCCACCAGGCTCGAGCCCACCCTCCGGGTAGCTTGCTGGAATGATCCCTGGTTTCCGTGCAGCTGCGGACGGTGTGCAGCTCAAGCGCGGGGCCTCGTGCCTGGGCCCGGGTGGGTGCAGTGGGAGGCCCGTGCCCACACCCAGCACTGAAACTGTCACCCGGGGCCTGGGGCAGTGCTGTGGGTTTGTGTCCACACCTCTGCTTGCTAAGGGTCCTTAGAGCAGTGGAGTGTGGGCAGAGCCCGCCTGCTGGTGCCCGGTGGACTCGCTGAGGCTGGGAGGTGAGGCCGGCGTCTGCGGCCCTGGCTCCTCCCACGGCGGGGTGAGACCTGCCCTGGGGAGAGGGCCACTCCCCGTCAGGGAGTCTCTTCGCAGCAAGACCGTAAGGGAACCAACCAGGTGGCTTGACTCATCACCTCTCGTCTAGATTGTCGCAGAAAGTCACCTAGGAAGAATGTTTCCAGAGTGTTCTTTCCGGGCTTTGTGCTATTTTGGGGAATAGTCAGTCTCTGGGTCAGAAATGTGCCCCCTTGCCCCCCTGTCTCACTTAGAGCCTTCCATCCTGGAAGGACCCGACCGCTGGGGAGCTGGCTTGCTGCTTGGAGGCACATGTCTCCTCTTTCTGGGCCGTGGGGAGCTGCTGTGGGAACAGGAGCCCATGGGGACAGCGGGTGGCCGACTCCCCAGCAGTTAGCGAACGTTAGCTCCGATTCACGCTGTCCCAGCTGCCTTGATGGCGTCTGTGTGTCAGACAACTATAAGCTGAGCTCTCTGGTGTGAATCACCGAAATGCTGGCGTGGCCCATCTTTGTGCACCTACTTGGTCCAGCATTTTGGGGCTAGGCACCTCTCCCCACCACACACCTGAACCTGCTGGTGACTCACTTCTGCCCCTCTCGGGTTGGGAACAGGTGGCGGCCACGCAGAGCAGATGATTTGTTTTCTGGGTGACGCAGATTCCAGACCCAGCAGACCTGTCAGTCTGGCTCCTCTGGCAGGTCCAGGAAGAGCCTCTCGCGGGTGTGGCTGGGCCTCCTCTCCTCCCCCACCTGCGGGCCACACCCAGGCCTGCCCCTGGGGTACAGGGGCAGTGGTGCCCCCTGGTGGAAGAGGATTGAGTGCCAGGGGAGAACTGGGTCCCCAGGAGGGAGACTAGGAAGGAAATGGAAGTGGGCAGAGGCCGGCAGTTCAGTCCCATTTTTCATTAAAGCAAAGGGGTCTCGAGTTGTGAAATCCACGGGCAGCCTGGAGACCAAACCTGGAATGGCCGCTGCGGAGATGGAGGGGTGGTCTGAGTGTGGGAAGGAGCCGGGCTGCGGGCTGGCGTGAAGTCTGGGGATTAACGTCCCCGGATGACCCGAGCAGTGAGGAAGCCGGTCCCTGCCTCCACCTGCCTTGCCTAGAGACCTCCCCTCCCCCTGGCTGCTGTCCAGTGTTCCGAGGGAGCCGGTAAGCTGTCGCCAAAGCCCTCGGTCACTCGTGTGGGTCAGGAGCTTTTCTCCAGTTTGACCCAGCAGGCCCTGATATAAACCCTTCTGTCTCTGTCCAGCTGGGATAGTGAGTGATAGTCACTTAAATGACCTCCCATTAGCTGGGGAGATGCCGGGGACAAAAGGTACTGAGGAAGCTGGAACTGAGAAGGGCCCCCTCGGCCTTTGTCCTCAGAGCCAAGGGGCAAAGCTTGAGGAGGAAACGGATTTCCTCCTCCTCCGATGGGCCCCAGAGCAGAGGCAGTGGGGGAGCGGGGGGGGGGATGGGGGGCAGGGTCTGGGTCCCACAGCACTTTGCCCCCAGCGTGCCCATCCACCCCCGCGCCAGGCCCAGCCCTGTCCAGCTCCATCCCAGCTCCAGCTCCCCAAACACCCCTCATCTGGCTGGCGTCAGACCCAAGGACAGGAGAGCCATCCTGACAGGCCCCTGGGGCAGCTTTCCTGAGCACACTGTGACATGCTGACGGCTTTCTCAGCTTTTCCTCCAGGCGTTCGCTCCTAGGGGACCTCAGGGCTGGAGGCCACGGAGCCCACCCCGAAATGCCACCCTTCCCCAGAGGCTCTGGGGCTCCCGAGGCTGGGTAGACTGCAGGACAAGACACAGGAGGGAGGCAGCCGCACCTTTTGGCTGCACTTGCGAGTGTATTTCTGATGCAGGTCTGAGCAGAGGTGCAGGCAGGTGGGGAGGCCGGCAGGGACACGGCAGGGACACGGAGCGCTGGCCCAGACTCCCGGGGTCCTAGGTGCTGCTGGAGGGTGTCAGCCAAGCCCTCCTGTCCTGGGTGGAGGGGACCGCGTGGGAGACGAGGCTGCGGACCGCCCCACTTCCTGTCTCCACTTCGTCTGAGGTGAACAACCACAGACTCTAAGTTTGGCTGAGCCACTGAAAAGCGTGGTATTTTAAGCGAAGATACAAAGGAAACATTTTAAGGCCAATTGGTACCTATTTCTTTCTCACCTTCCTGGAGAATAATCGAATGTTTCTAAACCTCCCAAATCACTGTCTCAGCCCAGACGTTCCCACTCAGCATCCGTGTGAACAAGACAAGCCGGTCACAAGCCCGCACCTGGGATTCCACACCAACATCCAGATGGGAGCAGAGCTGCCGCCGCGTGGACTCCGTGTGTGGAAACACAGGCCCGCGGGGGCGGAGGACATGAGGCCAGGCTGGACCCGCCTGGGCGGACCCTGTCACCGCTGCCACTCCCTGTGAGCACGTTTCTGCGCATTCAGGTCCGATGGGATCTCACGAGTAAATGTTTAAAGTAACACAAAAATCTTAGTATTCTCTTCCCCACAAACCCCAAAATAGAAACAAAACCACCCAACCACGGGGACTGGAACACGAGCACCGCTGCCCGTCGGGCTGCCAGCGTGGACGCGGTAGGAAGGGTGCCCCGGGCGGTGGAGCCCTCTGGGGTCCGGGAGGGACACACCTGCTGCTGCCAGGGCACCAGCCTGGGGTGTGCTGGCCTGCCCCCCACGGCCCTCCTGCGGGGTGGCCCAGCCCCCGCAACCCTCAGAGCCTTGCAAAGCCCCCATCGTGTGGGTGCGCCCCGCCCCCCACAGCGGGCTCCAGGCTCCCCCCAGTGACAGAGACGACAGCAGGGCCGGGGGACCGCAGGGGTTTATTACGCATCCCGAACACACTGGGCGGCGCCGGGCGAGACTCCGGCCCGCACAGCAGAGCCTGCGCGTCCCGGCCACATGGCGGGCCCTGCAGTGGGCTCGCGCAGCAGCTTTCGAAAGCCCGGGCAAAGGTCAAGCAGTTCCCAGAGCGGCTTGTTCTGTGATCGCACGGTGCCTGGTGGGGAAGGTCCCCCAGACCGAGACCACAGACCTGAGTGACACGCGACAGGAGCTTCAGGGGCTCTGGCAGAACCGCCTGCCGGCCTTCCATCACATCTGCTTCTTTGGAGCCTGAAGGCCGGGCCTGGGGCTTTGCTCCAGGACCCTCCCCCGCCCAGGTGAGCACCGGCCCCAGCTGCTCCCTCCAGGCTGCAGGGCCCCTGCGAGCGGTGCCCGGTGGCCACTCCGACCCAGCAGACAGTGTGGCAGCTGTGCAGGCCACGCCCCGGGCCAGGGCCGCGCTGGGCAGTGTGCGAGGGAGGGGGGAGCGCTGTTCTCTGACGTCGCCCCCAGGGAAGCCGCATGAGCAGCAATAACTCAGCTGGAGGTATCTGTTCCGGGCTCCCAGGCGGGGCAGCTCCGCAGGGTGAGAGGGACCCGCTGCCTCCAGAAACGCCCCCTGGAGTCCCAGTCTCCAACGAGCCGCTGTCTGGGGAGCAGCCCAGGACTCAGGAGCCCCTCCGTGCACTCTGGGGTGCAGGGGTGAAGCGGGCCCTCTGCTCACCAGCTCCGACTCTGCCCGTGGGTCTCGGCGCTGGGCCAGGTGCCCATGGGAAATGCCTGGGAAGCAGCAGCCCCTCGGTCTCTGCCCCGAGCACAGCCCGGTGAGAGCCGGGGACAGAGCTGGGCCTGCGCTGGCTGAGGGCGGCTACGGGGACCCAACGACGACGGATGTGTGGTCTTCCCACCAGCCTGAGGTGAGCATCCTTGCCCGAGCGGGCATCTGCCCGGGAACCGCACTGCGCCGCCTCCACACCTGGGCCTCCGCGGCGCGGGCCTCTCCTCCAGGCTCCACGCACCCTCCACCGGGAGGAGGCCAAGGCAGGGGCCTGGGCGACACCCGGTCACCCAGCCCGGCAGGCCCCGTCGAGTGTCCTTCCAAGCGGCCTCACGGAAGGTGTGTTCAGGGGCCAGCACTCAAGGGACACGAGAAGGTCTCTGGAGAGGGAGGAGGGGGACTAACAGACCAGCCCAGAAAGTCACAGGGCGCGGGTCTCAGCTTCGATCTTCTGCTCCCCGTGCTGGCTCTCCGGGTCCTGCGGCTGGGCCACGCTCTGCCGAATGGCGATCTCGGGGCCGCCGCCGTACAGGCTGTGCAGGTAGGTCCAGGTCTCCTCGGAGATCTGCCCGTAGTCAGCGCCTGCAGGCCCGAGGCCACACCGGTCAGAGCCGGACTGGCCCGCACCCCTCGTGCCCTGTCCCTCGGTGGAGCCCTGGGTGTGGCAGTGGCTCCGGGGCAGCACCCACAGCCGTCAAATGGAAATCTCAGCATTTCCTAGTACAACATCCGCTCTCGGGGCCCCAGAGGGCACATCTCTGGCTGTGCCCCTTCTCTCCCAGATGTGGGGTTCACAGGAAGGGCGGCAGGCACGGCCTGCAGAGGGCAGTAGAGAGGAGGCGGAGGGGCCTCGGACTCACACCGAGGCCAGCACCTCCGCCCATCTGCTGGGGCCCTGGGCCTGGACTTGGGTGGACCTGACTCGAACAGGAGGCCAGGGGCTCCTGGAAGGACCCGACTGGCAGCCCGAGGGGCAGAGGAGCCTGGCTGGAGCCGGGCTGGAGCCGCGAGACTCACCCTGCTTCAGCTGGATGTGGCCGCTCCCTTTCACCTGCGCGATCCTGCTGTTGTCGATGGGGCCCGGGGGCTCTGCAACAGACAGCTCAGGCTCGGCGCCCGCCCAGCAGAGGGACACGTCCCAGCCTCCACCATGGCGGCCACCCGACAGGTGAGCCAGTCTCAAGGTGACTCGACACCTGTGATCTAGAGAGGCTGTCCTGGGGTCAGCGTGCAGTCCTCACGGGCGAGGTGCTCGGGGCACGGGGCCAGATGCCCGTCTGCAGACATCTGGAGCCAGAGGGACTCAAAGGGTCCCTGGACCCAGCAGGGGGACTTTCGAGGACTCTCGACCCCAGCATGGGGGTAGGGCATGCTGAGTGGACACTGCTCTAATCTCAGATGGCCCTGCCACTTGCTGACCATGTACCCCAATATCTGCTGTTCCTCAACACCACGTGAAGGAGACCTGCCCAGTCAGGGGCAGAAGGCAGAGCCAGGGCTCAGGTTCTCCAGCCCAGCCGCCAACAGTAGGGACGCAGGGGGTGTCCCTGGTGCCCTTGCCGACTGGCAGGGGCTGGATGCAGGGAGGTCTGCCCCTTCCCCGGGCACGGCTGGTGCTTACGCTCCGAAAGGCAAATGGCACTGCCAACCCCACGGGCCCCGGTCTGAGAGCCTGCCCATGGGGCTCGGGCTCCGCCGTTCCTTGCTGGGACTGTGGGGAGTCTGGGGGCTGCCTCCTGAGGGGCCTCTTTCCACCTCAGTAAATCGAGGGTCAGAGGACACAGTGTCTTTTCCTAAGAGTCTGTGGCCATCTGACACTAAGATCCATTATTTAGGGCAGGGGAATCTCCAAAGCAGAGGGCCCGGCAGAAGGGGAAGCCACCTCCGTGGGGCATCGGCCAGAGAGAGCGGGAGGGAAAGGGCAGAGTGTGGCCCTGGCCCTGGGGCATGGGTGGCCTGGCGTGGGGTGGTGCTCACTCACCTAAAGGGAGGCACCAGAAACCTACTGGGCAGGCACAGATCTGGGGCCCCTCCTCCGCCTCCTGGGACACCCCCAGCAGACCCGAAGCCCCCAGGCCCTCCTGGCTGGGCCAGGTGTGGTGCCAGACCCTGCTCCACTCACCGTGGTCCTTCCCCTTGACAAAGGCCTCCCACTCCCGGAACCACTGCATGCTGATGCAGTAGATGGTGCCCGGGGACTCCTCGGCCTGGAACGCCTTGTTCAGCTGGGCGGGCGGGCAAGGGAGCAGAGGAGGGTCAGCGTGAACAGCCCGACACCAGCCCAGTGCCAACCCCGCTCTTACACACCAGGAGATCGTCGAGGAGGGAGATTTAGAATTCCCACAAGAGTCAAAGCAAATAAACGTCTCCCACGACCCATCACCGCTCACAGGACTGCCGCTAACATTTTGGTGAATCTCTGGTCCGTAACTTGAAAAGGACTCGGCTGAGACCGCATGGCTGAGGCTGTCCCCCTACAGAACTGGCTCGCTCACGAACTGTTCTGCCCGTATCATGTTTCCAGGGCCACACAGCCCGGGCCCGTCAGCCCCACCGCCAGCCCTCCGCTGCTGCATGACGATGGTCCCCGAACCTCGTTCTGGGCAGCACCAGAGGGGGGCGCTTGGGCCTCCGCCTCGCACACACTCGTCTGCACTTTCCCGTGTCAGTCTGTCCCCAATATGGGGTTCTGTCCCTCAGGTCTGCAGGTAACCTTGGTTTTACCAGTATCAATTAGAGGCCAGAGATGCTGCTAACCCTTTCCCCCGAGGACATTTCCCCAATAAAGCGTCACCCCGCTCTGGCCGGTGTGGCTCAGCTGGTTGGTGTGTTCGAGACCCAGTTGGGGCGCATACTGATCGATATTTCTCACATCATGGTTTCCCTCTCTCTGTTTCTGCCTTCTTCTCTCTCTAAGATCAATGAACATGTCCTCGGGTGAGGATTAAAAAAAATTTTTTTAAAGAATCATCCAGCCCCAAATAGCAGCACCTGATCCCTTTAACAGCTGCTTCATAGTCTGCCAAGCAGATGGACCTGAACTTATCAAACCCAACCCTCTGCCAGTAAAAATCTGAGCTCTCCCCCAAAGCACAGCCTCCAGCCCAGCCTGACCACCTCTGCCCTCGGGGCCACGTGTCCCAGCCCAGCCTGACCGCCTGCTGCCCTCGGGCCACGTGCCCCAGCCCAGCCTGACCGCCTGCTGCCCTCGGGCCACGTGCCCCAGCCCAGCCTGACCACCTCTGCCCTCGGGGCCACGTGCCCCAGCCCAGCCTGACCGCCTGCTGCCCTCAGGGCCACGTGCCCCAGCCCAGCCTGACCACCTCTGCCCTCAGGGCCACGTGCCCCAGCCCAGCCTGACCACCTCTGCCCTCGGGGCCACGTGCCCCAGCCCAGCCTGACCGCCACCCGCCACCCGCCACCCGCCCGCGCACCTTAATGAAGGTGTCAATCTCAATCCGCCTGCGCTTGGCCAGCGCCTCGATCTCCACCTGGCAGATGGAGCACACGTACAGGTGGTTCACGGCAGGGCCACCCCCAAACCTGCAGGGGTGCAGAGAGAGACACACACCGCTCTCCACTTGGCCGTCCTCATCCAGGGAGGCTCCCTGACACTGCGCCTGTGGGTGTCCCGGGCACAGTCTGTTGACTCGGCCCTCCCCCCTAGACTGACAGGGCGCCTGCCCCAGGGCCGTTGGTCACAAAGGTCACATTAACGTTCTCACTTCCTCTCCTGGCAGCTGGGCAGGAGCTGTGGTGGCTGAGAGCCTGCCCAGGCGGACCCTGAGGACAATGTCAAAGGGGGACCGCAGGTCCTTCTGCAGGTCGGAACGTGGATCCCACAGGTGGGGAGGCAGCTCCCTGGGGGTTCTGTCCCACCCACAGGGCCATCTGCCCGTGACCTGCAGGGGGATGGGGAAAGGGTCCCACAAGGGGCCGGGCAGCCAGAACTCCTCAGCCTCTCTGCCACACCTGCCTGACCCCTCTCCAGGCCGTGGCACATTCTGCCGGCCCAGGCAGGTCCTCAGAGAGCCGCAGGCTCTTGGTCTTGATGAACGTGACCAGGGAGGGCCCAGGCAGCACAGACCCTGGCCACCTGCGCCGGGTGGGGGCGGGGGCGGGGGCAGGGCGGGGCGGGGCGCGGCCAGCCTGCCCTGCAGCCAGCACCCCGGGACTGTCTGTGGGAAGAAGCCGATGTGCCCGCTTCGTTGAGGCAGCTTTGTGCCCCGGTGACTGGAAGGCTCCACCCAGTGCCCACCAGCATCTCTCCCAATGCAGACTCCCTGCGAGGGGCCCGGCACTGCTCCGTGCCACCTGCTGCCCGCGGAGGGCGGAGGGCCGAGGGCGGCGTGGGGCCCGAGGCAGCCCCTCCCGGCTCTCCTCTCGCGCCCCCGGACGAGGCTGGCCTCGGCACCTCACCTGCTGTACAGGTGCTCCCACACGTTCTGCGGCAGGATCACCACCAGGTCGTCGATGTAGTGGTACTTGTTGGGCGGGATGCCTGCGGAGGAAGGCGCAGGGAGGGAGAGGTGGGGCTCGGCCCGCCCGCCCTCACTCCGAGCTCAGAGGAGGCGCCCTCACCTCCGTGGGAGCAGAGGAAGGTGTGGTTGGTGATGGGCCCCGGCTCAGCGAAGGTGTTGAACTTGTTGAGCCATTCTCGGGACACGTAGAAGCGCAGCAGGCTGGGCTCCCGCATGGCGGCCAGGGACACCACCTGCTCCCGCTCCCGCACGGCCTCCTCGCTGCTCTTCCTGGGGGGGGGGGGTGCAGACTCAGGAGCAGCTGGGCCTGGGCTCACCTCCCCGCAGGGGCTGCAGCCACGCCCTGCCCAGGGGTGTGTTCAAAGGCACCCCTATCTCTGGAATCCAACCTCCTAAACCTCAAACCCAACGTTTTAGGTGTCCCATTTCCCCATAGCCAGAGGGACTTCTTAAACACCTGAGTCCTTACCCCTGGGCCCTAAAACCTTCCAGGCTCTGCCCCGCCCCCTAGGTTCTCAGAGCCAAGCCCCGCCCTGAAGGCTGCAGGGGGGGGGGCGCACCTGTAGAAGAGGACGTAGGCCTCAGCGCCCTGCACCACCATCTCGTGAACCTCGGTGACATACTGGTCGTCAAACTCATACCACTGCCCGTTGATCACGTTCTGGCAGTAGGCGATGTAGTGGCCACCTGCACCAGGACAGGCAGGCAGGTTACAGGCGCCCGGGAGTGGGGCCGGGCCAGGTGGGCGCGGGCGGGACTCACTGCCTGCCGTGCCGTGGTGGCAGATGACCGAGAGCAGGTCGTAGGTGGCGATCTGGGATGTGCACTCCTTGGCGAGGAAGGGGCGCAGGTCAAGTCCCTCGAGGGGGAAGGAGACGTGGCTGCTGATCTTGAATGAAGACATCACCTCATGCCGAAAGCGCTTCAGGTGGATGCACAGGACCTGGGGGCCGAGAGCTGGTCCTTCCAGGCGGCCAGAGCCCTGTGGCCCTGGGTGGCCACAGGGGCCTCGAGGCAGGGCCCGGGACACCGCGAGCCCACTGTCTGACTCAGTTCTTGTCGTCCAAGTGGAAACAAGAAACCCAGCAGCTGAGGCTCAGGCCCACGGGTGGGGTCTGCCCGCCACTGAACACGTGGGAGAACCTGCGTGGGGGCCGCACTGGGTTCCTGAAGCCCCACAGGAAAGACAGACGTGACGTGGGCTGGGCTGCACTCAGGGGGGCTGCCGAGGGGCTGCCCTGTGCGGAAAGCGGACTGTCACTGGCCCACTGCGTTTGCCACCCTGACCTCTGGCAGCCAGTTCTGGTGGCATCAACTGCAGACGCTTCTCCACAGAGGCTTCCCGAACCCGCTCCCCCCCACCCATCTCCGGCCACGCTCCTCTGCTCCAGTCCCTCGCTTTGGCTGTGCCCGTCCCTGCTGCGGGGTTTTGCCCACCTGTTCCTGCCCAACTGTCCCTCCACGAGGCCGACACCGGCCCACATCCTCAGGGCACGTGCAGACGCCACCTCCTCAGCAAGGCCTTCCCTGACACCCCTGGGCTGGGTCCCCTCCCCTCACAGCTGCCTACTCTGGGTGGTCCCTTAGTGCCCCTACCTGCCTCATGGTGACAGAGGAGCTGAGGCCACAGAGCGGGCGCCGAGTTACAAGTGAAGATGAGCCTGCGCACCTGCCAGACCTCCGGGAGGTCCCTCAGCCACAGCAGCAGCCCGTAGGCCTCCTTCACCCCGAGCTCCCGAGTCAGGGCGGGGCCAACCCCAACCCCAACCCCACCTGGCAGGGCGGCTCCACTCACCTCCGGCAGCCGCAGCACCTTGCAGTACTTCACCCCGTTCCGCAGCCTGGGAGGAGAGCACGCGGCAGGCACTGAGCAGCCCCGGGGCGGCTAAGAGGCCGGATGGGCACCCCTCCCACCCTGGTCACCTCTGCGAGGTCAGGGTCGGACCTTCTGGGGAGACTCGGGGGGGTGTGTGGAACACGTATGGACACGGGGTGGGGACGGGAAGCTGAGAACCCCGAATGCACACACTTACTTTTTACACCGTTCGCAGCTGTACATGTTGTCACCTAGGGCAGAGGACACAGACCAGGGTTGACAGGGACGGGAGGTGAGAGGCAGAAGCACATGTAATGGTTTATGCTTAAGAAACAAAACCACAGCCCGGTGTGGCTCAGTGGTTGAGCGTCGACCCAGGCACCAGGAGTTTGCCAGTTTGATTCCCGGTCAGGGCACATGCCCAGGTTGCGGGCTTGATCCCCAGTGGGGGGCATGCAGGAGGCGGCCAATCAATGTTCTCACATCGATGTTTCTCTCTCTCTCCCTCTCCCTTCCTCTCTATCTAAAAAGTCAATAAAAATATATTTTAAACAAAGGAAAAAACACCCTCAAATAAACAACCTAATTTTAAACCTCAAGGAATTATAAAAAGAAAAATAAGCTAAGCTAAAGTAAGCAGAATGAAGGAATAATAAAAATTAGTGCAGAAATGAATAAAACACACCAGAAAGACAGTAGGAAAAAAATCAATCAAACTAAGAGTTGGTTTTTTGTTTTTTAAAGATAAACAAGCCCTGGCCAGTTTGGCTTCGTGGTTAGAACGTTGACCCTTGGACCAATGAATCGTGGGTTCGATTCCGGTCAAGGGCACGCACCTCAGTTGTGGTTAGTCCCCGGCCCTGGCTGGGGTTGTGTGGGAGGCAACCAATTGATGTGTCTCTCTCACATCCATGTTTCACTGTCTCCCTCCCTTTCTCTTTCTCTCTCTCTTTCCCTCTTCTTCCTTCACTCCCTCCCATTCGGTCTGAAGATAAATAAAAAATATCCTCGGGTGAGGAATTAAAAAAAAAAAGATAAACAAAATCGACAAAGCTTTAGCTGGATTAACCCAGAAAAAAGAGAGGACTCAAACAAAACCGTAAGTGAAAGAGGGGGTGTTACAATGGGCACCACAAAAACACAAAGGATCGGAAGACACTACACCAACAAATTGCGTACCCTAGTGAAATAGACAAATACCTAGAAACATACAACTTACCAGGACTGAGTCGTGAAAAAATAGAAAATCTGAGCCAACCAATAATGACTAAGAAGACTGAAGCAGTAATAATAATTAAAAAAAAACTCCCAACAAAGAAAAAACCAGGTGGTGTCACTGGTAAATTCTACCAAGCCTTTAAAGAATTAATGCCAATCCTCAAACTCTTCCGAAAAACTGAAGAGGAGCGAGCACTCCCAGACTCATTTTATGAGCCCAGCATTACCCTGATACCAAGGCCAGATAAGAAGGCTACAAATAGAGAAAACTACAGGCCAACATCCCTGAAGGATATAGATGGACCAATTTCCAACAAAATTCTAGCAAACCCAACTCAACAGCACAGTGAAACGATCACACACTACCATCAGGTGGGATTTATCCCTGGGATGCAAGGATGGTTCGACACATGTACGCGAATAAGCATGATACACTGTATTAATAGAATAAAGGATAAAAATCATATGATCCTCTCAGTAGATACAGAAAAATCACCTGACAAATTTCAAAACCCATCTGTTCATGATGAAAGATCTCAACAAACCGGGCGCAGAAGGCGCACACCCCACACCGTAAAGGCCCTATATGACAAGCCCACAGCTAACATCAGGCTCCACAGTGAAGGGCTGACAACTTCCTCTCCAATCAGCAAGAGACAGGGTGCCCTCTCTCACCATTCCTGTTCACCACAGCACTGGAAGTCCTAGCCAGACTCACAGGAAAACAGGAAAAGGACAGAAATGGGGTATTTCCAAATAGAAAAAACTAATAGCCAGTACACTTGTGAAAAAGAATGTTCAAGCTTGCCCGGCCTGTGTGGCTCAGAGGATCGAGCATCATCCCATGGACTGAGAGGTGCTGGTTCGATTCCCAGTCAGGGCACGTGCCCGGGTTGTGGGCTCGATCCCCAGTAGGGGGGCGTGCAGGAGGCAGCCGATCGATGTTTCTCTCTCATATCAATGTTTCTATCTCTCTCTCTCTCCTTTCCCCTCTCTAAAAAACCAATAAAAACATATTTTAAAAACATATCTGTAGAAATTTGACATCTGAGATGACTGTATTTTTTTAAAAAATGTTCAAGCTCATCAATAATCAAGGAAATGCAAATGAAAGCATATCATTTTTGTCCACCAGCTTGGTCAGAAAAGGAAAGCAGGTGAACCCCTAAGAGCTACGAGGAGGGGGGCTGGGAGAACATGCTGTCCAAGCCAGCCTGGCAGCAGGGGCAGGACTGAGGGGAGTCCCCGAACCTCGCACTGCGTGCTGCACGGCGACCCGCCCTGCCAGCCTGGTCACTCACCCTTCAGCTCATCAGCGGCAAAGAAGGCGGCGAGGCAGTCTTCCAGGGTGATGACCGGCCCCCAAAACCAGCTGGGGGTACAGGATACTACAAACCTATGGAGACAGAAAGGGGGTGGCAGGGGTGCTGCCAGGGCCTGGGCAAGGGTAAGAGTTGGGCACCTTTGGGCTGAGGCCGGCCCTGGTCCAGAGAGGCAGCGTGGCCCAGTGGGTGGTAGGAGCTGAGGTACGGAGCCGGACACCTGGGACCACAGGCCAGCAGCTCAGTGTCCTTGGGGGAGTGATGCCATCTCTCCCTGAGCCTCGCCCTCCTCATCTGTGAAGGGGCCCTGATCACACTGCCGTCCTCTGGGCACAGCACGAGCGCCTGGTGTCAGGCGGGTAAAGCAAGCACTGGGGCACGGTGGGGCTACGGAAAGCCGCCACCGCCCTCCCCCAGCTGACCCTCCTTTCTAGCTGCTGCTCGGTCTCTCCTGTCGTTGTGCCTTCCAATCCTGGGGCCTACCGAAACCAGGCCATCGCAGTGTGGACAAGGGACACCCCACCGCCAATCCTGGGGCCTACCGAATCCAGGCCATCGCAGTGTGGACAAGGGACACCCCACCGCCAATCCTGGGGCCTACCGAATCCAGGCCATCGCAGTGTGGACAAGGGACACCCCACCGCCCTTAGCTAACTGCCGTGCATCCTCCAGCCTGCAGCTCCCTCTGGACTCTGCCCTCGTCCCTGCAAGGCTGTACTTTGCCGTTTCAGGTCTGTCGCAGGCCCGGCTGCGAGTCCCAGGGAGGCTGGGCTAGGGCCGTCCTGGGCCTCCCGCGGGCGGAAGGGGCATACCGTCGGATGTACTCCACGATGAAGGCCAGCCAGCCCTGGGCGCTGTAGCTGTCCCCACAGGCCCCCGGCTTGGCTGGCACGTTCTGGTAGATGGCCGAATGGAGCTTGGCCAGGTCCTCCTTGCCAGGAATGGGCAGTGACAGGTCCTGGAATGTCTCCACTGTAGTGGACACCTGTGGGGTTAAAGGTCAGCCTGGGCCTCCACCTTCCAGAATTCTGCCCTGATCAGAGCAGGCAGAGGGCCTGCTCCCCAACTCCTGGACACCCTGCACCAGGGCCCTCCCCCTCGAGAAAGGCAGGGGCATCCGGTGGCGAATGCACTTCCACCCCCAGCCCCAGCCCAGGGAGGATCGCAGAGGCTGCTGAAGGCAGAACACGGCTCCCCAGTGCAGGGCACGCACCCGGTCACAGGTGAGACACTGCACGAGGCTGAGGATGGAGCCGTCGAAGATGTCGGAGATGACGCTGCGGTAGCGCTGCTCCTTCCGCCGCCTGCTGCCCGCGCTCAGCACCTGGGCTGGGGGCACAGCAGGGAGCTAGGTCTAGCCCTGGCTGGCCTGCCTGGGCCAGGGGCCGGAGCTAGGGCTTGCTTGGCCAGGACGTGGGGTCAAATCTGAGTCACGACTGGGCATGCACTTCACCTCCTGGCGCCCAGTCATGATCTGCAAGATGGGCTCCCCCACTCATGTCCCAGCAAAGTTGGGGGCTCAGAGCCGTGCATGAGCCCCGGCAAGAGGCTTGGAAACGAAGCCACAGGCACAGCTTGCCCGCCCAGCCCACTGCGCCCTCCCCGCCCACCCTCCACACCTTTCTTGAGCACGTACGCCGGTCCCGTCCTCACGGGGCTCGCGCGAGGAGGGCTGCTGGCCAGCTTGGGGTGGCCCTCGTGGTGGTGCACGGGGCTGCAGGGCCGAGACGTGCTGCGCAGGTGGGCCTCATTGTCGGGCTCTGGCGGCAGAGGGGGCCGGGCTGGGTCGGATCTGGAGGACTCGCTGGCACCTCCTGAAGGGACCCAGGCCCGAACTCCCGTGTGTCCCTGTCGGAGCCCACCCACGTGACATCTGCAGGGGAGGCTCGGGGCTCCAGGCTCCGAATCCCACTCCAGCTTTACCAGCGGACAGTCTGGACATGTTATTCAGCTCATCGCTCACCCGGAAGGTGGGTCTCGTGGTAGAAAACCCCCCAGGGTGGTGGAGACCTGAGCGTGTGGGTGGCTGGCACACAGTAGGTGCCGGACAAATGGCTGTGGTGCCCTGAGCAGCTGGTTGGTACCTGGTGTCCGGCAGGGACTGGTGGACCGTGGGGACGGTGGCTGAGCGTCGGTGGGCCGGTGGCCAAGGGTGGCCATGGCGGTGTCCACATCAGCGTCCTCGTCCACCTGCTCGGAGCTCGTGCGCTGCTGGCCCCAGGAGAACCTGCGGTCCTTCATGCGCTCCTTCTCGGAGATGGCGCGGCCCGCCTCGTCCGCCGTCAGCAGCTCCGCCTCGGCCCGCGAGCTGCCCCCGCCGCGACCCTGCCCGTCGCCCTCACCCCTGTCGCTGCTCGAGGAGTCGCAGGACAGAAACTCGTCTTCTGACGGGCTCCGGTCGCCCTCCCTCTTCTCATCTGTGTCGCTCAAGTCTGAGTCCCGAGCCTCCGCCAGGGTCGCCGCCGCCACCACCACCGGCTCCTTGAGCTCCTCGTGCAGCTGGTCCATCAGGCAGCGCAGGAACTCCTGGGTGTCCTGGAACCAGGGGCTGCATCAGCAGGGCTCTCCCTGGGGGTGGGAGGCCCTGCCACAGGCACCCTGCTGCTCCCGACCCAGGACGCCAGTCACTCCCCGGGCAGGGCCTCGCTGGCGCCCTGCGCAGGCGCACTGACCGGCCCTCACAGCGGCCGCGGTGGCAGCCTGTCCTCACCCACGTTCTGCTGAGCACACAGAGGCTTGGAGAGGCTCAGGGCCCTTCCCAGGTCACAGCAGCTATAGAGTGGCAGAGCCGAGGTCCCTACTGCGTCCACCTGATGCTGTTGCCCTGGAGCCCTGCTTCCGACGCCGTGTGGAAGAGAGCGGAGGTGGCATGTTTAGCCAATCAGGTCACCTTGCTCCCGCAAGGAGGGACACTGGGGGCAGGCAGGGAGCCCCAGTAAGAAGGAGGGTGGCATGGAAGGAGTGGGTGCCCAGGAGGGCTCAGCCGAGTTCTGCAGGGAGCACTGCCGGGCTCCTCTGGCACCCAGGACCCTGCCCCTGGTTCTCCCTGCTCCCCAGTCCTGCTGCCCTGCCTTCCCTCGCCCTCCCTGACCTGTGGCAGGAGTACAGGGTCTCAGCTTCCCGCAGACCGGGCATGACTTGGACTAGGCTGTACTCCAGGTCTCAGATCACAGGACTGACGCTCCATTCTGTCTACTCTATCACCTTCCCGCAGACCGGGCATGACTTGGACTAGGCTCTCACTCCAGGTCTCAGATCACAGGACTGACGCTCCATTCTGTCTACTCTATCACCTTCCCGCAGACCGGGCATGACTTGGACTAGGCTGTCACTCCAGGTCTCAGATCACAGGACTGACGCTCCATTCTGTCTACTCTATCACCTTCCCGCAGACCGGGCATGACTTGGACTAGGCTCTCACTCCAGGTCTCAGATCACAGGACTGACGCTCCATTCTGTCTACTCTATCACCTTCCCGCAGACCAGGCATGACTTGGACTAGGCTGTCACTCCAGGTCTCAGATCACAGGACTGACGCTCCATTCTGTCTACTCTATCACCTTCCCGCAGACCGGGCATGACTTGGACTAGGCTGTCACTCCAGGTCTCAGATCACAGGACTGACGCTCCATTCTGTCTACTCTATCACCTTCCTGCAGACCGGGCATGACTTGGACTAGGCTGTCACTCCAGGTCTCAGATCACAGGACTGACGCTCCATTCTGTCTACTCTATCACCTTCCTGCAGACCGGGCATGACTTGGACTAGGCTGTCACTCCAGGTCTCAGATCACAGGACTGACGCTCCATTCTGTCTACTCTATCACCTTCCCGCAGACCGGGCATGACTTGGACTAGGCTGTACTCCAGGTCTCAGATCACAGGACTGACGCTCCATTCTGTCTACTCTATGCCAGGGCAGCAAGGCCTCCGGCACAGCCGCCCTGAGCCCAGCCGAGAGCGGCACACACAGGAAGTGCTTTAAAAGGACGGCAGCTGGCCTCCCAAAGCGAGGGCACTTGGTGCCAGACTGGGCCACGGGTTCAAAGCCCAGTTCCATCCCTCACACTCCCTGATTTGGGTCAGAAACAGCAGCCCCACCCCCAGGCAACCTGACACACAGGAGGTGGGCATCGTGCCTGGCCAGACCCGCCCGGCACCCAGACTCATGCCAGATGTGGGGAGAGGGGCCTCGTCCTCTCTGCTCTGGCAGAGGGAGGAGAGACTCAACCTGGATTTCCCTGGGCAAAATGCCAAACTCAAAGACGAAAGAAATTATTTTAAAAAGAAAAAGGAAAAATGATCAGAGAAATTAACCACGGCCTTGTCTCACATTAGGGAGAGGCGAGGAGACAGGTGTCCTGTGTCGGGGGCACTGAAAAGTTCTTTAAGAAACAGGCCCTTGCCCTGGCCGGTTTGGCTCAGCAGTTAGAGCGTCGGCCTGCGGTCCGGAGAGACCCGGGTTCGGTTCCCGCTAAGGGCGCGTACCTCGGTTGCAGTTTGTCCCCGGCCCTGGTTGGTCATGCAGGTGGCAGCCACTTGATGTGTCCCTTTTACGTTAATGTTTCTCTATTTCTCTCTCTCTTCCTCTCTCTCCCTCCCACTCTACCTGAACAAAAAATGGAAAAATGTCCTCGGATGAGGATAAAAAATAAAAAATAAAAAGAAACAGGCCCTCACCCGGCCCGTATGGCTCTGGTTGAGCGTCAACCCCTGCACCAAGAGGTCGCTGGAGATTCCCGGTCAGGGCACGTGCCCAGTGGGGGGCATGCAGGAGGCGGCCAATCGATGTTCTCTCTCATCAATGTTTCTCTCCCTCTCTCTCTCTCTCTTTCTTTCTCTCTCTCCCCCCCCCCCTCTCAAATCAATAAAGAAAAAAAGAAAGAGAGAAACAGGCCCTCAATATACCATCTGTTTTTTCTGGTTCTTCCCTTCAACAAAAGTGCTCTGTGCTTATTACTAAAAGCTCAAGCCTGGTGGAGGCCTGGCAGCATCCGCTGGCCATAGAGCCCCCAGCGGCATCCCTGCTTAGACTCAGAAACACTCCTGCTCCGGTGCATGCTAGGCAGCAGCAAGCGGCCTTGCTCCACTGTGTCCCCCCCGAGAGCCCGAGGGCCAGCACGGAGCCTTGGACAGGATGAGGGCGGCACTGAGGGAGGTGCTGTGTGACCTGGCTGAGTTGCAGAACCTCTCTGAGCCTCAGCTCCTCGCGTATACGTGGGGGTGGTGACAGGGCCTGTAAGAGAGCTCTGTGCGGATAAACAGGGCTGTACCTATGTGGCAGGTAGTGACCACGTAATAATGTTGGCTGCTGCACTTTGAGCACTGTGTAGACATTATCACTCTCCAAAAAGGATGGCGTTCAGGCAGCTCTGGGTTTCTCACTCAGGAGCCTGGCGTTCATCCAACTGAGGGTGTGAGCAGAGAAAAAGCCAGCAGCCTCCACCCTGGGCAGGGACGGGCAGCAGGGCGGGGGACCAAAGGCGTCTTCACATGACCGCTGCTGTCTAGCGCCCACTCCGGCAGCAGCAACAGAACCCAGCAGGTCCAGCTCCACCGGCAAGCACAGCAGTGAAGCCCCAGCCGGGTGACAGTCTGGGGCCAGGACCTGGGCCACGACCCCCTGGGGCTGAGATATACACGTGGCTGTGTTCTGCTTCGTCCTGGTCCCATGATTTCATGCAATACAAGATATTGGTTTCAAAGGGTTCTCGCTTTACAAACATTGTAATCAAATGTTTACTTTCATAAAAGTGAAATTCTGCCTTGTTTGGAAAGCGAGAAGACATGAGCCACTTCGAACGCAGTGCTCAGGCACACAGACTCCGGAGACAGGCCACCTGAGCTCAAACTTCCCTCCACCGCGTACCAGCCGTGGAACCTGGGCAAGTGACTTGGCCGCTGCGCCTCAGTCTCCCCACCTGGCAAGTGGCTGCCAACCTGTCAGCAGGTTACCAGGAGGCTCCAGTGTCCTCAACTCACTGCACAGCTCAGCCTCTGCCACCGCTCCCCACGCTGGTCTTGGTGACAAAGCCAGGCCTGGTAGGTAACAGCCCTGGGTGTCCCCTGGGCAGCTCAGATGGCCTACCTGCTGGGCGTAACCTCGGAACATCGGGTTGACCAACTTGATCCCGTGGGACAGGCTGGTGGGGACCACGTAGCTTGGTCTGTAAGAAGACCAGACCGTTAGTGCAGGTGGCCTGCCCGAGCTCTCCGTCCCCAGTGCTGACAGGCGGCCAGCCAGCAGGGCGGGGTCAGGCTTGGCGAGGGGTTCACCGCAACTCTAGGAGGTGGTGACCAGCCAGGAACCCCGGCGGGCTCACACGTCTCCAGTCCCGAAGGCAAATGTCCAGTCACGGCCCCCCCAGGCAAAGGGCTCTTGGATGGATGGCATCATTTCCCACGAGTCCATTACTAGTCTACTTTAAGACAGTTTTCATTCTAAAATATTTATTGTGGGTTTTCTCATTTAAAAAGTAATATGTGTACATTATTGAAAAATCTAGCACAGCATAGGGAATATGGTCAATAATATGATAATAACTATGCATGGTGCCAGGTGGGCACTGGGAACAGCGAGGGAACACTTCACAAGGTATATAAATGTCTAACCACTACGTTGTATACCTGACACTAATATAATATTGTATGTCAACTGTAATTGAAAAACAAAAAAACAGTACCAAGAGAGAAATCTAAAATTTCAGAAAAGCCCAACAAAGAAACATTACCACTAACAGCAGCACCCAAACAACCATTAAGACTTGTAGATTTTTCCATGAAGATACAGACACATATCCAGAATCATATATAACAGACATACGTAAACCTGGCTTCCTACGAAATTGGAATTTCATCACATCACACGCCTTTATGATTTGCTTCTACAATTAAGTTATTTCTATGCCCTCACTTTGTCATTCCCAATTTGACTTTTTCTGGGGAAACAGGTCTAATCCAAGCTGCTGGTCTTTAAGTTCATTTCACACCGAGCTACAGAGCCGGCCACCACTTACTCATGGGGCTCCCTCCTGCGTCCGGTTGTGGCCGAGACCTAGGGGGTCATGATGGGGTCTGGGCCTCGCACACTCATCTGTAAAGTGGCTGCTGGCAGGATCAGCACCTGGTTCAAATTCTAGCTCCGTCTCTCATAGTCTGTGACCCTGAGCAAGATACTCCAGTCTCTCTGAACCTCAGTTTCCCCAGCTTGTAAAACAGGGCTGACCATGACCTCTGCCCCGCAGGGCTGCCGTAAGTGTCGTGGGGGCAGAGTACGGCAAGTGCCCAGGAGCGGCCGGATGCACAGCGCATGCTCAGGGGAGCGGCTCAGAGGAAATCCCTGTGCCCACCCAGCTGCCCAAGTCAGGGGCTGCCACTCACCGTTTCCTGTGCCAGACTTCAGACACCAGCTTCTGGTAACTCTTGCACAGGGCTGGCTTCTTGTCTGTGCGCACCAGGCCTCCACACTCCAAGAAGAACTGGGTCAGTGGAGGGCTGGGGAATGGAGGAGCGAGCCCGGTCAGGACAGAGAAAAAGGGGAGCGTTTACAAAGCACTGGGAGAACAAAAGCTTCGGGGAGGGATTGCTCATGTGAGGGACATACTACAGGTCCCTGGAGCCAGAAATGCCTGCAAATGACTAGAAGGCTCCCACTTGTGGGCTGAATTGCGTCCCCTCAATTTTATATGTTGAAGCCCTAAACCCCGGTGCTCAAGAAAATGACTGTATTTGGATACAGGGTCTTTAACAAGGTGATTAGGTAAAAAAGAGGCCATCAGGGTGGGCCCTAATCCAATGTGACTGGTGTCCTATTAAGAAGAGGAAATTTGGTCTGGCTGGAGTGGCTCAGTGGATTGAACATTGTCCCCTGGACTGAGAGGTTCTGGTTCGATTCCTGGCCAGGGCACACACCTGGGTTGCAGCTCAATCCCCAATAGGGGGCATGCAGGAGGCAGCTGATTGATGTTTCTCTCTTACATCGATGTTTCTATCTCTCTCTCCCTTCCTCTCTCTAAAAAATAAATAAAAACATATTTTTTTAAAAAGGAAAAGGAAATGTGGATACAACACTCACAGAGGGGATGATGTGAAGACCCGAGCAGGAGGCCACCTCTCTAGGTCAAGCAGAGAGGCCTCGGAAGAAACCAATCCTGCCAACACCTTGACTTTGGACTTCCAGCGCCAGAACGGAGACAGAACTGTCCGGTGCTGAAGGCCCTGGTCTGTGGTACTTTGCCATGGCGGCCCTGGCAGACTCAGCCCCTTCCCCTCGGGTGAGGGGAGCTTCCCACTCCAGGCTGGGTGTGGGGCGGGGAGCCGGCACCTGCCCTCCCACCTTCCCGAGCCCGAAGGTGCCCCCCACTCCCCTGTTCCTTATGTTTGTAAAGATTATTTCATTACACAAGAAACAGACATTCATCATGAAAAAACTAGAATATGTGGGTAAGCAAACAATAATAGTCGACCTTAAGCCTACCACGTGAAGATAGCTACTCTAAAGATTGGGGGCATATCCTTCCAGACTCCAGTCTTTATTTTTTATTATGTTTTTAATCCTCACCCGAGGATATTTTTACATTCATCTTCAGACAGAGTGGGGGGGGGGGGGGGAGAGAAACCGATATGAGAGACACATTGATTGGTTGCCACCCATGCAACCCTAACCGGGGCTAGGGACCAACTGTGGCCAAGGTATGTGCCCTTGGCTGGAATCAAACCCGGGACTCCCTGGTCTACAGGCTGACGCTCTAACAGCTGAGCCAAACCGGCCAGGGCTCCATGGATCTTTAAACTGTTTCTGATGAGCCACAGGATGATGAGCACCCTGCACAGATGGCTTTTCCCCATCTGAGATCTCCTTATGGTGAGCTCCACAGGAGCGGTCGCTAGGGCAAAGCAAGTTTATGCTCTTTTTTTTGTTTTATCCTCACCTGAGGACATTTTTACATTTATCTTCAGATAGAGCGGGAGGGAGGGGTGGAGAGAGAGAGAAACATTGATGTGAGAGAGACACATCAAGTGGTCGCCACCCACACGACCGCAACCAGGGCAGAGGACAAACTGCAACCGAGGTACGTGCCCTTAGCGGGAACTGAACCCGGGACTCTCTGGTCTGCGGGCCGATGCTCTAACCGCTGAGCCAAACCGGCCAGGGCATGCTCTTTTGATGTGTGTCCATATACATGCATCATGGGGGCTGCTGCTGCTATTTCCAGGCCCCCGGGGACACTGGGCCCCTGCCTCCCAGAGGAGGTGACAACCTACCAGTTGGACAGGGCCTGCAGGGCGGCGTTCATGTAGCAGGAGTTCCCGAGGTTCTTCATGCCCGTGAGGCCTGGGAAACAATGCGCGTGGGGAGGGCGGGAGCACCTGGGTGGCCTAGCCAGGAACCCTCACAGGTACACTCGGAGATCAGCTGTGGGTCTCGGGCCAGCAGGACCCAACCAGAGGACACAGGGGCTGGTGTTCCACCCCAGAGATCCGCCAGTAAGTTAATGTGGTTCCCGCTCACCAGCCATGGCCGCCTGAGTGTATCAAACGACACTGTGCCCTCCAGCCCGCCCGGCCCACTGTCCGCACTGTACCGGTGGGGGTGGCGTGCAGAGGGGCCACGCGGCAGAGGCCGGGTGCGGGGCGGCAGGGCGGCTGCACTCCAAGGGAAGCCACCGTGCTGTGAGGGTGTCTGCCACTCCGCCCAGTGCCCCATGCTGCAGAGCTTTTCCGCCCAGAGCTGAGCCCCAGCCTGGCGCCAGCTCCCCCTGTTCTGAGGGCTGTTACCTCGAGGCTTCAGGTCATCATCTTCGGACTCGGACTCTCCTTCATCGGCCACAGCAATAGGGACGGCTTTCAGAGGGTGGGCGGGCAGCGAGGAGTCCTGTGTTCAAGACCCAGAGTGAGGATAAAGAGGGGTGAGGGGGCAGAGTGCGGGGGTGGGAAGGAAGCCCAGCGGCCAGCCCAGCCCGCAGCCGCACGGAGCCGGCCCCGCTGCACAAAGGGCGCGTGGGGAGGGCCTGCTCTGCTGGCCTCGCCCTGGGAACTTGCATTTTACTAACAATAATGAATAATAGTTACTTATTTTATTTGTAATTAATTTGGGGAAAATAGAAATAAAGAGTAACAACACGCAATACAACTTTGTTTTATAGCCTTTTTTAATAAAAAAAAATCACCAACAGCGACCGTGCCCACAAATGTCCTGCACAACTCTGTCGAGCACTGCTACGTGCCGGTCACTGTCTAACCATGGAGGGGTCCCACGGCACGGCAGTGACTGACCCCCCGAGGCCAGGCGTGCATGGGCTCGCTGACCTGCCACCTGAGGCTGCCCGGTGCCCCGCTCAGGGTCGCCTGGGTGGTTTCCAGGCGTTTCCCACGCAGGAGCTCGCTGCAGCTACTACTGGGGATCCCTTCAGATCTGGGGTTGCCAGGGGCTCTCCGCCTAGGCCTCGCAGCGTCTGCACTGACCCGTGTCCCAGGGTCCCCCAGCCTTGCATTTACACACACCATCTCCCCGGGGACTGCAAGCTCCCCGGGGGGACCCTGCTCCCAGCCTCCTTTGCGTCCTCGTGGCCTCACATGGGCCTTGGCACAGAGCCAAGGTTCAGCGAACAACCACCGACATGAGCTTCCCAAAGTCACCTGGAAACGGTGACCAGGAACAGATGCTGCCTGGGACCCACTTATTCGTGCTCCACTGAGGCTGGGCTCACAGTGCCCCGCCCCCAACACGTGCTACCTCCAACGGAACTGACCCCGCTGGACCCTCACCTGCTCGGAGAATTTGGGTGAGGAGGCCAGCAGGTGAGCCGCCAGCCGCTGCTCCAGGAACACCTCCTTCTCACAGGCGTAACACCACACCCGAAACGTGGTCAGGTTCACTGTCAGGTTGTGCTTTTTCACCTGGAAGGCAAGATCGGACACGGTCAAGGATACTGAGGTGCCCAAGCCTGCAGCAGGCCACCTCAGTCCCAGCTCTGGCCAAGGCCCTGTCAGGACCGAGGCCTGCAGCTCCGAATCTGTCCCCCTCCAGCCCGGAAAGCTGAGAGCCGCCACTGAGCAAACGTGTGCTTGCACCTGCCTCCGCTCCGGCTCCCTCGCTGATTATTCCCATTTTACAGACACAGCCACTGCGGCCCAGAGCGGGCAGACGGAGCTGGGAGGCAGCGGGAGCTGGGCTGTGAGCTCGGGGCGGTCTGACCGCGAGCCTATGCTCCAGCCACCGCACTCACCTGTGCATGAATGGTGCTGTGGTCAGCAAAGGATTCCCCGCAGCCAACGTAGGGGCAGGTGACCTGGGGAGAGAGGGGAGGAGAGTGGATTGGGGCTGGCCAGGAGGACGGCGCCAGCACAGTAAGCTAGTGTCCCCCACCTCCCCTAAGGCAAGAGAAACAAAGGAAAAATGAGCACATGGGTCTACATCACACTAAAAAGCTTCTGCACAGCAAAGAAAACAATCATCAGAATGGAAAGGGAACCCACTATATGGGAGAACATAACTGCCAACAATACATCAGATAAGGGGTTAATTTCCAAAATATATAGACTATTCATACAATTCAACAAAAGGAAGACAAAGAACCCAATTAAAAAGTGGGCAGAGGACCTAAATAGACACCTCTCTAAACAGGACATAGAAATGGCCAAGAGACATATGAAAAAATGCTCAATGTCACTAATCATCAGAGAGATGCAAATTAAAACAACTATGAGGTATCACTTCACGCCTGTCAGAATGGCTGCCATCAACAAATCATCAAACAAGTGCTGGCGAGGGTGTGGAGAAAAGGGGACTCTAGCACACTGCTGGTGGGAATGCAGACTGCTGCAGCCACTATGGAAAACAATATGGTGTTACCTCAAAAAATTAAAAATTGAACTGCCATTTGACCCAGTGATCCCACTTCTAGGAATATATCCTAAGAAGCCTGAAACACCCATCAGAAGGAATATATGTACCCCTATGTTCATAGCAGCACTATTTACAATGGCTAAGATCTGGAAACAGCTTAAGTGTCCATCAGTAGATGAGTGGATAAAAAAGCTGTGGTACATATACACAATGGAGTACTATGCAGCTCTAAGAAAAAAAGATCTCTTATCCTTTGAGACAACATGGAGGGACCTGGAGAGTATTATCCTAAGCGAAACAAGCCAATCAGAGAAAGACAAATATCATATGATCTCACTTATTTATGGAATATAATGAATTAAACAAACTGATGAACAAAATAGTCCCAGAGACGTAGAAGTAGGGTACAGACTGACAAACCTTAGAAGAGGGGGTGGGGAGAGGAAAAAGATAAACTACAGAACTTATATGCATGTATACATAACCAATGGACATAGACAACAATGCTGGGGATGGGACGGGGGTGGGGGATTGGGAGGAGGGTGTCATTGGGGGAAAAAGGAGAAACATCTGTAACAGAAATAAATTAATAAAAACATTTTTTTAAAATTACCCGTAATTCCACCACCTACTAAAAACCATCATGTTATGATATATCCGTTAGCCTTTTTAGTAAACAAAAATAATCAAAACCCAACCAGATTTTACTGGATACTGTTTACGGCCATACACACTGCTAAGCCCATCACAGGCATCATCCCCTCAAATTATACCCCAACCCTACGGGGCGGGACAGTCATCAGTGCTGTGACCCTACTTTATGTGGGACCACTAACAGCACCAGGGCTCAGAGCAAGGTGCCAACATCAAGGCTCACAGGCTCGTGCGAGTAGAGAATCCTGCCTCTTATGCACATGGGACCATTTGTCCAGAATCTTCTCCAACCTGCTTCTTCCTCTTGCCATTTTTAATGATTGCCAAGACAGACAGCCAGGGACTCGCTGACTCTGGGGCCCTCTTGGCTTTGGAATCGCACCTGAGACATCCATGCTGTGTCCCTGCCCAAGGTTCCGGCAGTGCCTTGGGCACAGATGTTCCCACCCAGTCTAGCCGTGCTTCATGCCCCCAGCCGCCACAAGGAGCCTTTACCTGGAGACAGGCCCACAGGTTCGGCCCGGAAACACCGCACGACTGACAGGTTCCCTGTGTGAGGTGAAGGAGAAACAGCAAAGTATGACAGCCTGTGGGGACCCTCCCGGAGCCCCGGCCTGCTCCCGCCTCATGCGTGGCTCCACTGACTCAAACCTAAACGTCTCGGCTGGAGGCCTTGTTTGCCTCAGAAAGGCCCTCGCCCGACCACCAATCTAAACTCAGTTCCCATTTTACACTTGATTGTTTGCATTTCATTTTATTGTGTGCCTGCCGAAACATCTCCAATAAAATCATTTCAAGTTAGAGCCCTTCGTCGGTAATTGCATCACACCTTCTCCTCTTCCCTTTCTTCCCCTTCTAGACTATGGGCCCCGTGAAAAGGAGGTGGTGCAGTCGGTCTGCTCCTGCGACCTCAGAGTCTGGATCTTGGAGATCAGCATCTTTGTTGCCCACAGAAAACGCCCAGGTTACTGGTGGTCTGGGTGACAGAGCCTCTCCCTGTCTACCAATATCTCCCCTTGCTTTAATAACAGATACAAGAGTTGTGGCTCAGCTCTTAGCCAGCCAGCTGCAGACTGTTTCTCAGCCCTCCCCCCACACACCCGGTGATCATGGAGCTCAGTTCTAGTTAATGGGATGTCAGCGAAAGTGACATGCTCTGGCAGCTAAAGGACAGGGCGTGTGCTCCCTGGTGGAACGGGCGTGATGGCAGCTGGCTGCTGGGACACAGCCCAGAAGGCCTCCCAAGCAGATGCCAGCTTCGCCTTTTTCACAGAAGGATCAGCAGAGGCTGTTGGGGAGCCAGTTCTGCTGCTGCTCCACAAACATTTGTCCCCCAGAAACGCAGAGGCCCTAAGTGTGGGTCTCGGCCCCATAATCTCTGACCCTTTACCTTAGATTTGAGCAGCAAGTCGTCTTTGGTCACCTCCCCTATGGAGTCAAGGTGAGGGCAAAGGCCCCTAGAGTCCCCCATTCTGGCCTGTTAACCTAGGAAAACAGAGTTCTAGGTCAGAGGCGGCAGCCACTGGGGTCAAGGGCACGTTGGCCTTGAGTCCTGGCTCAACCACATTATCATCTGGTGAGCAGGAGATGCTACTTAACTCCTCTGAGCCTCACTCTCCTTGCCTGGGAAGCGGGCAAAGAGAACACCTACCCACGGGCTGCTTGGAGGCTGCACAATGGGTGCGTGAGGAACTGGTGAGGTCCGAGTCAGCAGGGCTGCACCAATACCACCTTCCCAGCTGCGATGCTGCACTACAGACACGCCGAAGAGGTGGTGCCACTGCGGGGGACCTGGTGAAGGGCACGTGGGAACTCCGGGTACATTTTTGGCAACTTCCTGCGAATTATAATGATTTCAAAAGATAATATTTAAAAATAAATAAATGGAGATTGCTCTCCCTCCTGCACCTTTCCCCCCCATCTCCCCCACCCTTTCCCCCCAAAGGGAAAAAATAGAAAATAAAAATAAATAACTGAATAAATGCTCCCCCCCAATATTTTAGCAGAAAGCATAACCAGGAACCTGACTGCTAATTCTAGCTCCAAACTCTTGCCAAGAAAGGTCCAAACCAACCAACAATGTAAGTGGAGTCGAGACTGGTTCAAGGAAAGGCAGAGGCCATGTGCCCACTGGAGGGAGGAGGACCCTCAGACCCCTCCCACAAGCCACTTCCCCACCCCAAATGGTCAGCCAGGCATCCCGGACTCCCGGCCAACACAGGAGTTGCTGGTGTGGACTGGATGCCAGGACCAGCCTCTGCTCTCCGGGCATCGTTTCATTAACAACTTGCCCAGCAATCTTTGAGGCAGTGCCAGCCAGCCCAGTTTTCCAGACCGGGAAAGGGGCTCCTCCTTGGCCAGTTCGCACAGACAGGGGTGCTAGAGCTAACGCTGAAACCCACGTCCACCAGACTCCGCAGGCCCCTGCTCAGCTCGCTCCCTCTAACTCCCGTCGAGCACGCACACAGGCGGAAGTCGACAGGACTGCAGCACAGCGCCTCCCGTGGGGTCACCTAGCTCCAACCGCTCATCATGGCCTGCTCTGCTTTGCGTCCTCTCGACCTCCCACTTCCTCTTTTCTGCAGCAACTCCCAGACATCACATCATGTCGTTCTTGTATGCTTTCTAAAAGAGGACTTCAAAAGTGAAGAAAATACCATAAACAATACCAACATACCAATTCCATTATTTTACCTGAAAAGAAAAACCCATACTCCCTCCTCAGCCGGTGCCTAAGAGCTCCACCTGAGTGGGGGAGGCTGGGGGCCACCTCTGTGTACGGCGACACCCCCAAGAAGCAGCCAATAGCCACATGCTCTGCTGACAACAGTGGTGGCTGCGGTGGGCTGGAGGGCGAGGCCTCTGGCAGGAGCCTGGGAGGAAGCCGGAGTACTCCGGGCAGTTCAGCTGCTTTCGGATCACCCGGCACTGACCAGCAGTGCCAGCGGGCCCTTCGCCAGTCACTGCTGGGCATTACCTTTGCGATTCCAAGAGGAGAGACCTCAAGGGTCTGCAGAAGGCCACGGGCCTCTCCAGCTCTTGCCTTCTGTGTAGGACAGAGGCTCGGTCCCTTCCCACATGCCACTGGGACCCTCAGATCATCCCAATGACCCTGTGCTGCTCAGAACCCAACCCCCAAGTCTGGAGCAACCCCAGGCTACAGGCACAACCAGCGCACGCATGTCATCATTGCCCCTTTCTCGGGGCGGAGGGGGGCAGTCTCCAAAGATGGGCACTTCAAAGAGGGAGAGACAATGAGAGGCTAACATTTAAACGGTCACATTACAATGACAGGGTTCAAGGTTTCAATTCCAAGCCCCTCACGGAAGGCAGATTTTCGGTTTTTCACCGTTTGCCCCCAGGTCGAGTCAGCAAACTGCCACTTTCCCACACTGCTCCGAGCCGCAGTAGGTGGTTGGTTGGGTTTTTTTTTTTTTAATTGATTTTTTTTTAAATCCTCACCCAAGGATATTTTCCCATTGATTTTCAGATAGAGTGGGAGGGAGGGAGGGAGAGAGAAACATGGATGTGAGAGAGACACATCAGTTGGCTGCCTCCTACACGACCCTGACCAGGGCCGGGGATCAAACAGCAATCGAGTTATGTGCCCTTGACTGGAATCAAACCTGCAACTCTTTGGTCTGAGGGCCGATAGTCTAACCACTGAGCCAAACCAGCCAGGGCTAAAAACATATTTTTAAAAATTCTTAGCAGGAGGGTCCTACAAACATCCTTGGCCTACTGCCAGTCTGCTGCCCCCTGTTGTAAGCCACTGCCATTGCACCTCACCAAGAGAAGCGGGGTCGCTCATTTCACCCCCCACTGCACCCCAGTCACCAGCAGCTTCGGAAGGCACACAGCAGTGCCGACGTGGCCCCAGCTGTCTCTAAGGAGGTAATCAAGGCCGTACACAAAGACAGAACACGCTCGACACATCTGCTTTTGGCAACTCGATCCCCTTCCTCAACGTGGGCTGAGAAACTGTTCCAGGTAAAAGGCCCGGCCAGTGTGGCTCAGTGGTTGAGTGTGGGCCCAGGCACCAAGAGGGTCGCTGGTTCGATTCCCAGTCAGGGCACATGCCCAGGCTGTGGGCCCAATCCCCAGTGGGGGGCATGCAGGAGGCGGCCAATCGATGTTCTTTCTCATCGATGTTTCTATCTCTCTCTCCCTTCCTCTCTAAAATTAATAAAGGAAAAAAATTTAAAAAGAGGTATGACAAAATCAGATCCTAGATTAATGGGATAAAGGGCATTAGTGGGATGACTGACAGATTTGAATATGGACTAGATATTAGATAACAGTGTTTGTTGTGGACTGAATTGTGCCCCCCCAACTTTATATATTGAAGCCCTAACCCCCAGCACCTTAGAATGTAAATTTATTTGGAGACAGGGTCTTTAAAGAGTTGATTAAGTTCAAAGGAGGTCTTTAGAGTAGGCCTGAATCCAGTGTGACCGGTGTCCTTATAAGAGGAGGAAATATGGGCACACAAGGTAACTCCAAGGACGCACACGCAGGACAGACCACGTGAGGACACAAGAGGGTAGCCAACTACAAGCCAAGGGAAAGAGGCCTCAGAAGAAACAAAATCTCTTGACACCTTGATCTTGAACTTCCAGGCTCTGGAACTATGAGAAAATAGATTTCAGCTGTTGAAATCACCCAGCCTGTGGTACTTTACGGCAGCCCTGGTAGACTAACATGGTGTTACATCAACATTAACGTTTCTGAAGATTGAAACTGTTTGCTGGTTCTGTATTATAATGTCCTTGGTCTTAGATGTTCCCCCTGAAGTATTTAGGGTAACGAGTCATGATATTTGCAACCTACTCTTAAATGGATCAGCAATAATAACGATGATGATAATGAGAACATAAATATACAGTGTAAAATAATAATTACTGCATCTAGATAAGGATATGAATGAGATTTCATTCTATTATTTTTGTAACTTTACTGTAAGTTTGATTTTTTCCCCTCAAAATAGAAGCTTTTTAAAGATGCCCTTTCTCTCACTTAAAGAGCAGGGAGGGGGTCTTTGGGAAAAGGTAACCCTGATTCAATAGCAGGAGCTCCAGGATCCAGCACTTACTCTGAGCCAGGTGCGATGCCCACCTGCACTCCCAGGTAAGGACTGCTGTTCCTCACCTTCCAGAGGAAGAACGGAGCCTCCGGGAAGGGAAGCCACTTGCTGAGGCCACACGGTGAGGAAGTGACATAGTTGCAAGTGAGCCAGGTGTGTCTGCCTTCAGACCTTTCCCACCCCACCCTCAGTGCAAATAAATGGAGTGCACACAGTAGGCATTTAATAAAGAGTGAAAGGGGAAGACAACTGCACTGCTGGGAGAACTGGAGCCTGGGAGCAGGCCCTCCTGAGAGCAGCTGGTTGACTGTGCTGCTGGGAGTCAGTGAGGTGCCTGCCCCACAGCCAGTGCCCAAAATGCCAGTCGGAGGGGTGGTGCCTTCCCAAAGCACCCACAGCACCTCTCCGTCCTGACCCACCAGAACTGCCTGCCTCTTCTCCGAGGATGAAAAAGCAGGAGGAAAAGAGGCAGACGGGTAGGTCTGGCAGAGAGCCCGCCCATTTAGGGCCCGGGTGAGGCTTCCAAGACACTTCCTCCTGAATAAGAGCAGGCACCTTCCCCTCCCCGGGGCCTGCCTCCCCAGGGACGCAGGCAGGCAGGCAGGCGGTGCAGCCAGGCCTGGCACCAGCTGCTGAGACCAGGCCTCGGGTGCCCATTACTCATCATTTTCCTGGAGGTTCTAGCTACATCCTCCTCCAGCCAGGAGCCAAATTCCTCAGGACAGGAAAGGTGACACTGCCAAACCCCGCACAGACACAAGGACACCCCCGACCTGGTCCTCACCACATGAACCATCCCATACCCCACGCACCTGCACGTCTCTGCCCCTCAGAACATGTACCCTTTCCATCCTCCTGCCCTCGTTTCTCCAGCAGACTTCTAAGCAACTTCATTTTCCTTAACTCCCCAGTATATTCCTTCCTTCAGCCCAGTCTTAATTTGCCGAGAGTCCACCATCCTTCTGACTCTCAAAGCAGAACTGTCAGCTTCCTCCTGCCTTGGCAAGTCCTGCTTCCCACACACCTCGTTATCCTCATTGGCCTGCCCCACCTTGTCCCCGCCTGAATGGCCCGTGTCCTGAACTGATACTAACAGAACTCACTAAATCCTCCTAACCACCTTGGGGGTTGGCAACATTGGAAGCCAAATCCATCTCCACCGCCACCACTAAAGGAGGAATGACTGGGGCTCAGAGAGGTAGAGTAACTGGCTGGAGGTCACACCACTACGACACAGCTTTTGACCAAAGCCAAAAGGCTGTTCTGAGAAGTCCGGAGTCTACCGGAGAAGGCCATTTGCCTCAGTCCAGGGGAGAGAACAGCAATCTTAGAGGAAGCTGTGCCAGAGAAAAGTAAGGCATTCCAGAAATGCTGCCCAGCTTCAGAACGGTCTTCCAGAAAAGAGAACCAAAAACAGTCTCCCTCAGCCTGTCCCTCCCGCCCCTAGCCAATGAGTTGTAACCACACCCGCAGAAACACGAACTGAACTGCTCCTGTGCCAGGCACTGTGCACAACCTGCAGCAGAGGTAGGCCTGCGACCATCCCTGCTCCACCCTCCAGCCGTGTAAACCGAGGCACGGATTGCCTCCCTGAACCCCGGTGTCTCATTTGCAAAATGAAAAATAACTGAATGGACTTCACAGGCTTGTTGGGAGAGTTCAGTGAGATAATACTTAGCTCAGTACCTGCCACATAGTGAGGCTAAGAGGTAGGTAGAGCTTTGGAAGGAAAGGGTCCACCTATAATGAGAACAGGAAAACTAAGGGGCTCCTAAAAGGAAAACTATTTAAGGGAAAACTATTTAAGCAGTCTTCTAAGCTGCTATTTATGCACTTAGTTATTTCCTAAGCGTTTGTTGATGGTCGTATTTCAAATAAACTTAATCCTCACAGCATCCTGGGGTGGAAAGAGCAAAGGGCCAAGCGACAGTCCTCGTGACAAAGGACGAAAACAAGGCCCCCGAAGTCCCGGGAGGCGGCGGACAGACCCACAAGGGGCGGCCCTATGCCTCAAAACCCTTCAAAACATGAGACGCGCCTCTCCTCCAGGAGAGGTAGCTGGGGTCATTTTTGGCGGGGCAGTTGGCGTTGGGACTGTAATTAAGCACCACTAATAAATGGTCATCTTTTGTCCTTAAAGGCAAAAACACACGTCAGGGCCCAGACCCAGGGGAAACAAAAGTCAGCGCCCCGAGACGCCACACGCGTGCTTTCAACGCTGGGTCAGGCCCTGGCAGAATAAAAGAGATGGCGGCCCTGTCCCGGAGAAGCAACGAGTCCCCGGAAGCTCGAAGTGGGGCGACGGGACCCCAGAGTACCCCCTGGACGACGCCCGGAGGAGGGGAGGGGTGACGACGGCCGGGGGTTCCCGGGCTCGGATCACCTGGCCTCGGCGTTTAGCGCACTCGTCGAGGCCAAGCCCCTGTCGGCCGGGATCCGGGCTGGGGTCGCCCTGCTGAGAGAGGCCCGGCCCCCTGGAGCAGCCGGCAGTAGCCTCAAACTCACCTGCCTTCGCGACCGCGCCACCGCAGCCTGTCAGTCAAACGCGCTCGGCTGAGCCGCGCACGGTCGTGGGACCCGGCCGGCCTGGCCCCGCCTCCTCCCCCTCGGCTGCCCAATCGAGAGAGGCCTACGCTACCGGTGGGGCGTGGCTACTGGGCAGTGCGGGACGGGTGGAGCCAAGCGGGCTTGGGGCGGGGCCCCGCGGGGCCGGCGCTCTGACAGCATTGCTGCGCGCCGGAAGCGTCTAGGCCGCGGCGCCCCGGGCAGCGGCTGCACCGCGGAGCCGGCGCCACCATGCCGGTCACCGGGAAGACTTTCCGCCGGCGCCGGGCTGACTCGGAGTCGGAGGAAGATGAACAGGACTCAGAAGAGGTTCGGTGCGTTTGGAGCGGGGTTTCCAATGGGCAGGGAAAGAGAAGCTGGCTTGGGGACTCCCCACCGGCCAGGCGCCTCGTTGATAACATTGGTAATTGTGAAACGGTGTTGTCCCCTTCTGCAGACGAAGAAATGGAGGCTTCTAGGGGTGAGGCCGCCACCCCCAAGGCCGCATAATTGGAAGAGGTGTCCCCGGGATAGGCAGTGGATCTGATTCCCGGCGGGTCTAGGCGCAGTTCGCTTTCTGGACCACTGTGCCGGCAGCGGCAGCAGCAGCCGGCTGGGGTGCCTGTCGAAGCTGCTGTTTGACTCCGAGTTCCGCGGAGGGTCCCTCAACCTGTACCTTGCCTTTTTTCAGATTAAAACTGGAAGAGACACGAGAGGTGCAGAACTTGAGGAAGAGGCCCAATGGAGTGAGGTGGGTACCATGGGGGACCCGGAGGAGGAGAAGGTGGGGATGACCGCCACGCCCCCGACTGGGTCGCTATCACAAAATATCTCCTCTGACATGGCCCCTTTTAACCAGGAGATGCCTGAGCCGTGTGGTCTTAAAGTTTGCTCCAGAAGTGCAGAAACAGGTCACTAACTCGTGTTTTTATTGCACCCAATTAATTATGAAAGCACATTGAGTGTTAAGAGTTTGAAAAATTTAGAAAAGTATAATCAAGAAAATAAACAGCACTCATAAATCTCCCATCCAAAGGTAACCAGTGTTAACATTTAATGTTCTTTTCGATCTGTCTTCTTTATCTCTCTTGTAAAGAATGGTGAGGCCCTGGCCGATTTGGTTCAGTTGTTAGAGTGTCAGCCCACAGATCAAAGAGTCACGGTTTCGATTGGCGTCAAGGGCAGTACTCGGTTGCGATCCCTCACCGAGGGCGCTGAGGGAGGCAACTAGTCGATGTGTTGCTCTCACATCAGATGTTTTTCTCTCTTTCTACCCCCTCTCTCTTCCTCCCTCTCTAGTTGAGATAAATAGAAAGAAAAAAAAAATCCTCAGGTGAGAATTTAAAAAGAAAGAATGGTGAGAACTTTTATTCTATTCTGTTTTCAACTCATTATGACATTGTGGACATTCACTCACTTTTCAGATTATTTTTCCAAAAACCTTTTTAATGGCTATATAATACTCCACCACAAGTATTTACCATAATTTAACTAATTCCCTATTTGAGGATTTGTGGATCATTTTGTAAATTTTCATCAAATAAGGCTGCAATAGTATTTTCCTACTCTTGTCTTTAGCTTCATTTACCCTGAAAGCAAAAATCTTAGAAATGAGATTTCCAAGCCAAGATAATGCCAAATGGCTTTATAGAAAGGTTTACCTCTTCACCCGCCTCCCCTCCCCAGCATCTAAAGTGTTTGTTGAGCCCTGTTTTATCCTTTAAAAAAAAATGTTACTGTTTTTTTTTGAGAGAGAAACATCAATCAGTTGCTTCCCATACGTTCCCTGACTGGCGATTGAACCCTCAACCTGGGTATGTGCTCTGACAGGGAATTGAACCCGCCACCCTTTGGTGTATCGGACAGTGTTCCAACCAACTGAGCCACACCGGCCAGGGCTACCCTGTTTTATTTTGGTAGGCTTTCCCAGCTGCTTTGGTGCCCACCCCTCAGATCTCACCCTTGCATTAATATTGCAATCTACAAACTTCCTAAACATTCTCTCTCATCTCTGAAATGTGCCATTTTTTCCTCCCTCCCTTTTCTTTTTGGTTTTACTCAGTGCCGTGGCCCTGCTAGTAGGAGAGAAGGTACAAGAAGAGACCACTCTAGTGGTAAGTTGTGGGGTACCCCCCCGGAAGATGTGGGTGCTAGTCAGTGGATGATTGTGTTTTCTTAAGAAAATTCCTTGCCAATTATATAGATATTGCTTCTTAGCTGTATTTACTTTCTCCAGGATGATCCCTTTCAGATGAAGACAGGTGGTATGGTGGACATGAAGAAACTGAAGGAAAGGGGCAAAGAGAAGTAAGTGCAGGACACACTAAGATACAGACTCATCTGAAGTCTCTGCTGGGGTCTGTGTGCCCCAGAGACTTGGGCCTGAAGCAGTAGCGTTAGTGGGACATCTGCAGGTATCCTTAGTGCTTTTTAACTACATATAGTTTAAAAACAAAAGAAAATAAAAGTCTTTAAAAGTTAACTTAGACACAGATACACTCCTTTTGTAAAGGTGCATTGTTTATTGTCTTTCAAATCCATGTGGAAGTTTTCTTTTTAAATAAAAGAAATATATAAAATAAAATTATAAAAATAATACATTCAAACAATACAAAAGTAAAAAATAAAAGTATCTGCTAATTCCCCAGAGGAATCTCCAAAGGCCAACAGTTCGCATGCATATGTGTACTTTACTTACATATCATATATTTTTCCCTCAGCTATAAAGAGGATATCACACTTTTTTGTTGTGTACTTGTTTTATTGGTGTAACATCAAGCTCAGCCTCACTGAGTTGTGACTTTAAGGCTCTGCTTCACTGTTCTCTCCTTTTAGGATCAGTGAAGAAGAAGACCTCCACCTGGGGACATCATTTTCTGCAGAAACCAACCGAAGGGATGAGGACGCCGACATGTAGGTGTCAGTCTGGCTGTGAGCGATCGGTGGTGGGCTCCAGCCAGACACAGTCCAAGATATTTAGTCACAGATGACATTTCTCGAGTTATCCAAACACATCAGTATTGGTTCCTCTTGGCCCACCAGCCAGGCTTGAAAACTTTGAAAAGGTCTGAAAAGTTCTATAAAAGTGGTTCTTGAGATTTTAGATTCCTTGACTAGTAATATTTCCCTAAAACACTGCAGGGATGAACAGTGAACTTTTTATTTTGACCAGCAAGGCTGTTAAACAACTACCTTCTCCCATTATCTTTCTGTCCTCAAAGAACCTTACATAGAATAGCACCAGTAGATTGGTAGGACATAATTTCATAATGTAGGTTGGTGCTTTAAGTTGTAAATTTTAGCTTGATGGAAAAACTGAAGTTATTTATTTATATATATTTATATATGTGTGTGTGTATACTTATTTATTTATTTATTTATTTATTTATAATCCTCGCCCGAGGATTTTTTTTTTCTTTTTTTTTTGGTACATGCCCCTAGCAGGAACCGAACCCGGGACTCTCTGGTCTGCAGGCCAGTGTTCCAATTGCTGAGCCAAACTGGCCAGGGCAAGGGTATTTTTCTATTTATCTTCAAAGAGAGAGGGAGGGAGAGAGTGAGAAACATTAATGTCTGAGATACACATTGAATGGTTGCCTCCCGCATGACCCTGACCAGGGCCAGGAATGAATCACAACCGAGGTACATGCCCTTGGCTGGAATCGAACTTGCGACTCATTGGTCCAGAGGCTGATGCTCTGACTGCTGAGCCAGACTGACCAGGGCTGAAGTTATTTTTATTTTTCCCACCACTCCACGGACTGACGAAAACTTCATCATGGAGCATCAGCGCTCTGCGGGCCAATGCTGGGGACCACTAATCTAAAAGATGCCTGCTGTGAGCTTCCTGCCCCTTCCTGAGACCTGTGGATTTCTTGATTCAGGATGAAGTATATTGAGACAGAGCTGAAGAAGAGGAAAGGGATCGTGGAACATGAAGAGCAGAAAGTAAAGCCCAAGAATGCTGAGGACTGTCTTTACGAACTTCCAGAAAACATCCGCGTTTCCTCAGCAAAGAAGACGGAGGAAATGCTTTCCAACCAGATGCTGAGCGGCATCCCCGAGGTGGACCTAGGCATCGAGTAGGTTTCAGACCCATGGCCTCACCTCTCCTGCCCCTCGGCTGAAGGAGGAGCTCTCTGCTTTCCTGTTAAAAGTTAAGGGGACTGTGTCTTACCTGTCTCCTTGGAAACCCACATGAACTTATGTCCTCTGGTGGGCTGAGATGGTTGTCCCCGGGAGTTCCTCTGAAGAGTTGGGCAGAGTAGTTAAAAACACTTAAGGGGTCCTGACTGCTGACAGCCAGTGTTTGTTTTGATTTAGCCTTTTTCACAGCTCTTGAGCTGTTCCAGTTAGGCCCTTGTATTCTGTTTCATTCGAGCAGGAGCAATGCTCAAGGCTTAGCCACCCCATGACCCTCCCCTCATTTTTACTACAGAACATCTGCCCTAAAAGGGGACTGTCGTGGAGGAAGTACAGTGGTCAGATCATCTTCGGGTGGAGTAGAAAGTTGGGAGACCTCTGGGTTCTCACCTCTTTTCTGGCCTTTCTAGCAGTTCTTTTTACTTCTTGAGGCTCAGTTTCCTCTCGATCAGAAGAGAGTTACTCCCGCGTTTCTGATAGCAGCGAGAGCTCCATGAGAACGTGGCTGTAAGGGAGTCGGTACACTGTGTGGAGTTGGGTCCCAGGAAAGATGATTTCCTTATGCAGTGGTGGGCTGCCAGCCTCACCTGTCACTTCCATCTGAGGACCAGCGGTGCGGTGATCTAATTATGTGGCATGGCTCCTTTCTCCCCTTAGTGCTAAAATAAAAAATATCATTTCTACGGAGGATGCCAAGGCCCGTCTGCTAGCAGAGCAGCAGAACAAGAAGAAAGACAGTGAGACCTCCTTCGTGCCCACCAACATGGCGGTGAATTACGTGCAGCACAACCGATGTAAGCCCCTCTCGCATCCCTACTTCATTGATTTGAGGTCCCGGGTTCCCATACTTTGTCTGATATGTCCCCTGGTCTCTTTGATCCAGTTTATCACGAGGAGCTCAATGCCCCCATACGGAGAAACAAAGAAGAACCCAAAGCCCGTCCCTTGAGAGTGGGTGACACAGAGAAGCCAGAGCCTGATCGTGAGTACAGCAGTGGCCTCAAAGCTGCCCAGAGTGGTCACATCACTCGGGGGCCTGTGGAGGCAGGGTGAGACTCAGTGGGTATGGAGCTCTGGCTTCAGGGCCAGGGCATCTGGGTTTTGGTCCGTGCTCTGGATTGTGGCCTTGTGCCTTCCGCTTTGCAAGCCTCGGTTTCCTCATCTACAAAATGGGAATAGTAATAAAACCTACCATGTGGGGTTGCTCTGAGGATTCACTGGGCTATCAAATAGAGAGACTTAAAAAATTAGAAAAATTTGCCCTGGCCAGTTTGCCTCAGTGGTGGAGCATGGGCCTGTAGACCAATGAGTCTTGGGTTCGATTCCTGGTCAAGGTTGTACGGGAGGCAGCCAGTCAATGTGTCTCTCTCACATTGATATTTCTCTCTCTCCCTCACTTTCTCTGACTATTGGAAGATAAGTAGAAAAATATCCTCGGGTAAAGATTTAAAAAAATAATTAGAAAATTTCAATAAATGAAAGGTTATTCATGCCTGGTCGCTGTGGCTCAGTGGATTGAGCATTGTCCCATGGACTAAGAGGTCCCAGTTCGATTCCCGTTCATGGCATGTGCCGGGGTTGCAGGCTCCATCCTAAGGAGGGGCCGTGCAGGAGGCAGCCAGTCGATGTTTCTTTCTCACAACGATGTTTCTCCCTCTCTGAAAACATCAATAAAATATTTATAAAAAACAAGTTATTCATAATTTCACCACCCAAAGACGACCACTGTTAACATTTTTTGTACAACCTTTCAGGCTTTAATAAATGTTCACATATAGGAAACTGTATGTACACTTACTAGGATCTCAGCGTTTTCCTCAGTAGGCTGCCCTGCAAGTCTCTCCATGTCAGGAAACACTTTTTCTTTTTCAAAGGCCATATCACGTTCCACTGGAAAGAGATGTCCTACAGTCTGTCCATTTCCCTCCGGCTGGCGCTTAGGTTGATTCCCTTTTCCCGTTAAACACTGCTTGGATGCTCATTCTTGTCTACAACACGTCCGTAGACTACATTCTGAGAAGTCACCAAGTGGTCCTCTAGAGGTGTGATGCTCATCGTTCTCCCGCCAGCAGCGTCCCACAGTGCCCTTCCCACATGGTCACCTGCACTGGTGGCGTCGTCATTTTATCAACAATGGGATGATTCTGAGGAAATGCGGAATTTGCTGAGGCTTCTGAAAAGCCTCTGATTCTTCTTTCTTACTTGGGAAATCCTTTTCTTAACGTCTTGGTTTTCTAGTCTTTGATTCCCAAAGAGCTTTGTGTTAAACACATGGTAAGCAAGGGCTTTGGAGTCACCAGACTTGGGCTCAACTCTCAGCCTACCTTTACCGCTTGAGCAAGTCACCTAACCTCTCTGAGCAAAGATGGAAATATGCCCCTGCTAGGATTGCTGTGAGGGTTCAAGGCAGTCATGTCTAAAGGGATTTAGCGCCATGCCTTGTACATAGTCAAACTCAATGCAGCATGGCCACTACAGCTCACCTATCTGGATGCTGATGTCAGCGTAGTTTGGCTGGCCCCTGTAGGCACTGGAGCGCCTGTGGAGAATGGTGCTCATCCACGTGGACCTAAAGGCTGTCAGTGACTTCCAGTATGGCCAATAGCTTTTCCTCTTTTCCTTCACAGGGTCCCCCCCGAGCCGCAAGCGGCCTGCTAATGAGAAGGCCACTGATGACTATCACTATGAGAAGTTCAAGAAGATGAACAGGCGGTACTGAGGGTGGCTAAGGGGAGATGTGCAGAATGGGATGTAAGTAGCACTGTCCCACATCCCCCATGATAAGAGGCTTCCTGGACAGCAAACTGAGCATTTGCTAGCAGACTGTTCCACACACAGGCTCTACTTGTCTAGCTTCTTACCTGCTGGATTTTTCAGGCTCTGAATTTGTAACCTTTGAAACAAGACAATATGTTGTTTTCTTATTTGGGGCAAACTGTTCTTGTGAGCGTTATTAAATCTTGTTTGTAAATATGTTGATTTTCTCTTAATATTTGCCCTGGCTCAGGAGGAAAGAGTTGTGTGTGTTCAGGGTGAGATAATATTGTGTTTTTATTATTATGTGTAATCATGTCTTCTACTTCCAATAATCTGGAATGGATTTCAGAAATGCATCCTTCACTGTTCCCAGTGGATCCAGCAGACAGAAGAAAAACCTAGGATGGAATCAAGAGGACACTGGTGCCCTGGCCAGTTTGGCTCAGTGGTTTGAGCATCGGCCCATTGACTAAAGAGTCCTGGGTTTGATTCCGGCCAAGGGCACATATCTCGGTTGTGGTTCGTCCCCGGCTTCGGTTGGGATCGTGTGGGTGGCAACCCATTGATGTATCTCTCTCACATCGATGTTTCTCTCTCTCTCTCTTCCTCCCATCCTCCCTCCCATTCTATCTAAAGATGAATGGAAGAATATCCTCTGGTGAGGATTAAAAAATAAAGTAAAAATAAAAGGACATTGATATTTTCTGACTTTTACAAGTTACCTGTTTCTTTTCATTAAAAGAAAAAACCACCTGTCTCTGTCACTTCCTCACTTTGGCATTAAATATGAAATGAATCTAGCCTTCTTGTTCGTCTTGTGTCTCCTCCCACCAGCGTGGGGCACTGAGTTCAGACCGGAGGTTGGGCAGCTCAAACGCAGAACTGAATGACTGAGAGGGCGCTGCTCATGTGATTCAGGAGAGCAGACAGGCTCCCACTTCTTAGCTGCCAAGTACAGTGCCACTTGTGCTGTCATTTTTCCTTAGGCATTTGAACAGTTTGGGATGAGGAAATAACAGGTCTGATGATTTCTGGGCTGATTAGAGTGTGCATTGTGGTAAGAGAAGTTTGGTTTTGGAATCAGATCTGAGCCCTGCTCACAGCTTATTATTATATCATTGGGCAAAGGCCTTTCCCTCAGAGTCTCAGTTTTCTCATCTGTAAAATGGAGATAATTTGTTTTTTTCCCGCTCCAGTAGAATGCAAGGTGAAGGTGAACACAGGAATCATGTATGCTTAATTTTTTTCTTGAATCTCCAGGCTCAAGTCCATAATGGGACACATAGACAATTCTCAAAACTCGGAATGAATGAGTGGCAATAACTATAGTGGAGAAACCTGACAACCACTACCTCATCCAGGGACAAAGGTCAACATCAGTAGTCATAAATCATGTTGATAGTCTGCAACCCTGATATAATGTTATAAAAACAGTGCTTTACCTCTGTGAAGTATATTCATCCCCAAAACCATAGCCTCAGTCTAACTATGAGACAAACATTGGGATTTCAATCGTGGGGCGTCCTACCAAAGATTTTACCAGTACTCCCCCAAACTGTCAAGGTCATCAAAACTGAGGAAAGTTTGAAAAAAACCACAGACTAAGGAGCTGGGACAACTAAATACAATGTGGTTTCTTGGATGGGTGCCTGGATCAGAAACAGGACAGTAGATAAAAACTAAGGAACTATCTGGACAAACTTGTTATAGCAACACAGGTTCGTATGTAGCAAGTGTAACATACAGATGTTAATAAGAGGGGAAACTATGTGCCAGATCGGAGGGGAGGCGTATGCCTCTCTCCGCACTGTCTTTTAATTTTTCTGTAAATCTAAAAAAAAAATTTCTTTTTAACTTAAAAAGATGTGGCCCAGCGGCTTCCGGCGCCCACCTCCGGAAGCCAAGGGCTGTGCCCCTCACAAAGATGGCGGCGCCGGCGGCGCGACGAGTCCCGCCCGGTGCAAAGATGGCGGCGGCGAGGGGGAGGAGCCGGAAGCGCGGTCTGCCGGGTCCGCGCAGCGCTCGAGCACGCGCCGGGCGGCGGGGGCTCCGGGCATGAAGCTGGGCCGGGCTGCTCTGGGCCTGTTGCTGCTGGTGTCGGGGGTGGCGCGGGCGGTGGAGCCCATCAGCCTGGGACTGGCCCTGGCCGGCGTCCTCACCAGCTACATCTCCTACCCGCGCCTCTACTGCCTCTTCACTGAGTGCTGCGGCCAGAAGCGAAGCCTCAGCCGGGAAGGTGGGGCGGGGCGGGGGCTGGCGCCCGGGCTGGGCGGCGGTCGGGGCCTGGAGGGCAGGGAGCCGGGGCAGAGCGGAGGCCGGCGGGGCCGGGACCCGGAACCGGGGCGGCCGGGGATGTGGGGTGGGGCCTGGCTCCTGGGCCACCTCCAGGGACAGCGCGGACTTCGGTCGGACACTTAGGAGCTGCAGGTTGGGCTGCTTCACGCAGAAACGGGGGTGTGCACCGTTGTAAACTTCTCCAAAGAGAGTCGAGGTCCTTCCTGGCCGGAGACAGGAAGGATGGTGGGGACTCTTCCGGCGCTCACCGTGGGTGCCGAGCTGCCGTCCTGTTCCTGCGCGGCCCTGGGGCGGGGGGAGCAGATCAGGGGTCGGGGTGCACGCTGGTGGCGGAGGCAGTAAAGCCAAGGACCCCTTCGGGAAGGAGCCTGGCTCCTGCCAGGGCTGTGGAACGGGCAGCACCAGCAGAGGGAGGGCTCCCAGATCCACCTTCCATCCCTGGGCCAAGGTGCCTGAAGAGCTTTGCCAGCCGCGTGTCCTTCACCCCTTCTCTGATTGGCTTTGTTTTTCCCAGTGCTGCAGAAGGATCTGGACAGCAAGCTCTTTGGACAGCATCTTGCAAAGAAAGTCATCTTAAGTGCCTTGTCTGGCTTCATAAGCAACCCGAAGCCCAAGAAACCTCTCACCCTCTCCCTACACGGGTGGACCGGCACCGGCAAAAACTTTGCCAGCAAGATCATCGCGGAGAATATTTATGACGGTGGTTTGAACAGTCACTATGTCCACCTGTTCGTGGCCACACTGCACTTTCCCCACGCCGCCAACATCACCCTGTACAAGGCAAGCGCAGGAGTTTGGAATCTTTCCTGGATGCTGCTGGGTTTGGGGTTTCTTGGTTGTGCAGTGGGATTTGGGAATTGCTTGTTAAAATGAGTGGACCCTGCCCACCGGTGTGGCTCAGTGGCTGAGTGTGGACCTATGCATCCAGAGGTCCTTGGTTCAGGGCACATGCCCAGGTGGGGGGGCTTGCAGGAGGCTGCCAGTTGATGTTCTCTCTCATCAATGTTTCTGTTTCTCCCTCTCTCTTCTTCTCTCTCTCTAAGGTCAACGTAAAGAAAAAATATATTTTTTAAAATGAGCGAACCCTGAAAATAGCTACAAATGAAAGTTACAGAAGGTTTCAGATGCATGGAGCAGTTACACTATCAAACTTTTTGGTTTCCAAAAACAGGCCCAGTGTGATACTCATTTTAGTAAGTAGGGTCAGAGGATTTTAGAGATGGACATGATCAAATCCAACTTAAAGATCACCGAATCTAACTCATTTTGTAAAAGAGGAAATATTTCCAGAGAGGCCTAAGTTTGTTTACCTTGCAGTGTTGCAAACGGCTTTTACTGTTTACGTCACTGGTTAACAGCCTGGGCTTTGGTGGCGGCACACCTGGATCTGAGTCCTAACTCTCCCACCTACCAGCTGTGTAATCTTGCAAAAGTTGCCTGACCTCTCCTGAGACTCAGGTTCTTCATCTGTAAAGTGAGGGTGGTGAGAATTCAGTGAGCTGTCAGGTGTGTCATGGTACCTGGCACATGAGCGTTCAAATAAGTGTTAACTGTCATCTATTTAAATCCATGTAACAGACCTACGACATGGCAAGACACTCAGCAATTTAGCCCTCACCTATGTAAATATTTTTCCCTTCTACTTGGGTGAACATGAGGGTCACCAACTGTCCAGGGCCCCCAGGATATGGGATTTTCAGTGGGAAAGTTCCAGGCAAATTGTGACAAGTTGGTCATCCCAGTTAGTATTCAGGCTCTGCTACTTCATAGCTGTGTGATTTTGGGCAAATTACTTAACCTCTCTTGCTTTAATTTTTTCAGCTGTCAAATAGGGAATGCAGTAGTGTTCTTTTGTGCACAACTTTGATGGGTTTTGGGAGGTCGCTATAAAACGTTACGTGAACAGTGCTTAGAACAGTGGCTGGCCTGTAGTGAGTGCTCAATACAGGTTCTCTGTTACTGCCTGGAAATCGGGGTAGCAGAGTGGGAAAACCTTGGCAGCTGCAGCCGAGCAGATCTGAGTGAATCCTTGTTTAAAAAAAATTTCTAATTGATTTTAGAGAGATAGGAACATCAGTGAGAGAGAAACATCCATTGGTTGCCTCCTGCATTCCCCCTACTGGAGATCAAGCCCAAAACTTGGCATGTACCCTGACCTAGAATCAAGCTGGCAACCTCTTGGTGCATGAGACAAGGCTCAACCACTGAGCCACATGCTCTCCTGAGGTTCCTCTGAATCGAAGCTAGTCCCTCTGTAGAACAGAATTACTACTTGAGACAGATAATGAAACATTGTAACCATGGTCATAGTAGCTAAATAAAAACCCAAATCATAAGAAGTCAAGACCCACATTGTAACTTCTAGACTCTTCCTCAGAAAACAGCTACTTTCTCCTCTTCACCTGGCAGGGGGAAAATATAGAAAAACATCATAGCTCAAATTTCTGATTAAAAGGGTCTTTTCTCCTCATCGTGATTGCTTAGTATTCTGAGAAGTACCTGAGTATGTTCTTACAGAATGTTTGTTTAAGCAAAGCCTCCAGGATTGTTCCAGAATCTCGAGAGTGTCACGTTCACGCCAAAACGCGTACTCGAGTTCAGTTGCCTCACTTGGAGGAGCCTGCGTGTCTTACTTTCCCCAGTGGAAAGTAACAGCACTTTCTTGATGCTGTTATAAAGACTGAATGGCCAAATAGGTCTCTTGGTCTCTGCCTTCTTTCTAGAAGGCTGGTATACCCAGAAATGTGTTGACATTGGCATTTTAAGGACAAAGGACCAGCAGTTCAATGTGACAGCATTGGGGTGACATCTCCCAGCACAGGAATTATAATCCAAGTGTGGGTCTTGGAATCAGGCAGGTGGGGTTCAGATCTCCATAATTTTATAATCTTGGGCAAGTTGATTAAGCTCTTCGTGCCTCAGTTTCCTCCTCTGTAAAATGGGTATGATAATGCCCACTTGGTGGGGTTATGGAGAGGAACAAAAGAGCTGGCGTGTGAAAAGTTCTTGGCAGAGCTGAGAGCACAGTACACGCTCGGGAAATGCAGCCCTTTCGAAGCAGCCGGGTTGTGCTCCTGCTGGGGGCTGGCACTGCCTTGCTGAGAGCTTTGCATTGGCTTCCCCTTGCACTTCAGGATCAGTTACAGCTGTGGATTCGCGGCAACGTGAGTGCCTGTGCGAGGTCCATCTTCATCTTCGATGAAATGGATAAGATGCATGCTGGCCTCATCGATGCCATCAAGCCTTTCCTGGACTACTATGACCACGTGGACGGGGTCTCCTATCAGAAAGCCATCTTCATATTTCTCAGGTACATGCCGGGCTGGGACACGATGGAGGAGCTCTGGGCCCGAGCCTGGGCGCCTCGGGGGAGCCCAGTTCTCAGTCATCGCGCTTACTTTTGCAGCAATGCTGGAGCGGAAAGGATCACGGACGTGGCTTTAGATTTCTGGAGAAGTGGGAAGCAGAGGGAGGAAATCAAGCTCAGAGACATGGAGCATGCCTTGTCTGTGTCGGCCTTCAATAACAAGAACAGTAAGTTCATGAGCCCAAGCCCCTAAGTTTCAATCCCTGCATCCCCATCCCCAGAGCTGGTTAGGAACACAGTTGCTCAGTGCCCTCCGCAGACCCTTTCTGAGCCGAGCCTCCATTAGACATCCCAGGTGACCATTATGGACATCAAAGCACTATTTTCCTTTTTAATCCTCGCCCGAGGATAATTTTTCATTGGTTTTCAGATAGAGGTGGCGGGGGGAAGAAACATCGATGTGAGAGAGACACGTTGATTGGTTGCCTCCTGTACAACACCAACCAGGGCCCAGGATTGAACTGCAACCGAGATATGTGTCCTTGACTGGACTTGAACTAGTGACTCTTTGGTCAACAGGCCAACGCTCTAACTGCTGAACCAAACTGGCTAGGGTGAGAAGTGCTTTTAAAAAGGGGGGAATGGGGAATGCCCAGCCATTGTGTCTCAGTGGAATGAGCATCGTCCCATGCACCGAGAAGTCACCAGTTTGATTCCTGGTCAGGGCACATGCCCCAGTTTCGGGCTTGATCTCCAGTTGGGGCATGCAAAAGGCAGCCAATCTGTGTTTCTCTCTCATCGTTGTTTCTATCTCTCTCCCTTTCTCCCTTCCTCTCTATCTAAAAAATCAATAAAAATATATTAACTAAAAAAAAAAAATTGCCCTGGCCGGTTTGGCTCAGCGGTTAGAGTGTCGGCCTGCAGTCCAGAGAGACCCGGGTTCGGTTCCCACTAAGGGCACGTACCTCGGTTGCAGTTTGTCCCCGGCCCTGGTTGGTCGTGTGGGTGGCAGCCCCTCGATGTGTCCCTTTCACGTGGATGTTTCTCTCTCTCTTTCCCTCTCTTCCTCTCTCTCCCTCCCACTCTATCTGAACAAAAAAATGGAAAAATGTCCTCGGGTGAGGATAAAAATAATAATAAAAAAAAAAAAAAATTAAGAAAGGGGAAACTGTTGGTTGTGGAGCTCCTGAAGACGAGTTCCTCTTTTCCCCAGCTCTGCTGTTCCTTTGTCGAAGAAAGCAGGTGGTTGAGCAGGGACAGCTGCTGTGGGCGCTCCGAAGGAGGAGATGGCTTGGGAGGTCCCTTTCTTTCTGCGCGCCGCCCTAGAGCTCTGGGGTGCTGTGCCCAAGACTAACAGCCAGACGGTGGCAGAGCCCTTGTTCTGTACTGGGCACTGTGTGACCCTCTACCTGCATCTTTCCTGTTATCCTCACAGTAACCTCATGGGATAGGAGCTATTTACTACCATCCTCCCCCCCTTTTTTAAAAAATCCTTACTCAAGGACACTTTTCCATTGATTTTAAGATAGAGTGGAAGTGAGGGGGAGAGAGAGAAATAACAATGTGAGAGAGACACATCGATCAGCTGCCTCCTATACAACCCCAACCAGGGCCAGGGATCAAACCGCAAGTGAGGTACGTGCCCTGGACTGGAATCGAACCTGTGACTCTTTGGTCTGTGGGCCGACGCTCTAACCGCTGAGCCAAACCAGCCAGGGCACCGTCCCCATTTTACAGTTGAGGAAACCGAGGCTCAGAGAGCCCTAGCTGTTTACCCAAGTCCACAGTCTGTAAGGTGTCCCTGTTGCAGAGCCTGAGCTTTAACTACAAGCTTACTGCTGTGCCAGTGGATCACCCACGCTAGGCATTGAGCCCTTGGAGGTGGCAAGCCACCGTGATGGAGTCTGTCCTGGTGGGTGAGAGCTGAGTCGTGCGGTTGACTCTTACCATGCAAGTCTTTGCCCTGCTTGGTTTATTCTTGAGATTACAAAGCAGAAGTTCTCCTGTGAAATAGACTTACCAAGAAATTCATACTTCTGTAGAGTATGGGATATTCTTTGTCAATTCATGCAACTGGAATATTACCGATAAGAGAGACAGAATGCTGTGTAATACGTTCAGTCATTTTCTAAGCATGCCAGACGTGGACACACAATGGGAACAGCCCGAACACTGCAACAGGCCAGGCCAGGCGCCTGAAGCCACGGTACAGGTTACGAGCTTCGGAGTTGGGCAGACCTGGCTTACTGACCATGGCCGTGGGCAGATAGCTGAACTCGCACTCATTCATTTGACAGATATTTATTGTGCAACGACTAGGTGTCAGAACTGGTCTAAGAATGGCACACACAGTGAACAAAAACACAGATGCTTACTGTCAGGGAGTTTACATCCTAATGATAACAAACGAGTAAGGAAATATGTCGGATGATGGGATATGTCTCTGATAGAAGTAGAGATGTATCTTCCTCTTTCCTCTGCCTGTGGGAGAAAGTAACTAAGAAAGACGGTTTGCGGGTGCTGGGATGAGGGTGGGCTGCGGTTTTAGAGAGGTCCGGGAGGGCGCTCTGTGAGATGACATTTGAGCTGACCGAGGAGGGAGGGAGTGGTCCGTGTGGACATTGGAGGGAACAGTATGGACCAGAGCTGAGGTGGGAGTGGCCTGGGGTCACTCTGGCTGGCCCAGGATGAACAAAGGAGGAGAGCTGGCCCTGGCTGGTTTGGCTCAGCGGTTAGAACGTCGGCCTGCGGTACGGAGAGACCCGGGTTCGGTTCCCGCTAAGGGCACGTACTTCGGTTGCAGTTTGTCCCCGGCCCTGGTTGGTCGTGCGGGTGGCAGCCACTCGATGTGTCCCTTTCACGTCGATGTTTCTCTCTCTCTCTCTCTCTCCCTCCCACTCTATCTGTACAAAAGGTGGAAAAATGTCCTCAGGTGAGGATAAAAAAAACAAAAAAACAAAAAAAACAAAGGAGGAGAGCTGGTTAGATAAGAGGGGAGACAGGGTGGAGGAGCAGATCGCAGACAGCTGGGGCACCGGTGAGGCCTTGGGTTTGACTCCGTTAGGGGAGGGAGCCCCTGGAGGGTTTCCAGCGGTGACACAGTCAGATTCAGCGTTAACAGGAGCTGCCCAGGGGAGAAATGCTGGGGCTCGGAGCAGCGGGTGGCGGTGGGGGCAGTGACGTTGTTGGGTTAGGGTGTGTTTTGAAGGTAGCAACGATAAGATGTTCTAACAGATTGTGTGTAGAAATGAGAGAGATGGATCAAAGATTTGGTGTAGCACTCGGAAGGGTGGCGCTGCCTTCTGGGAGACGGACTGCAGAGCTCAGGTCTGTGGGGAAGCTGGGAGGTGAAGACAGGTGTGTTCAGTGAGGGTGACACACTGGTGGCATCCAGGCAGAGATGAGCTGGTCGCTGGACATTACGGGGGAGTTTCATGGGTGTCAAGCTGAGGGTACAGAGTGGGGAGGGTCCGTAGATGCTTTCTAAAGCCACGAGACCGGGCTGGCAGGTGTGGCTCAGTGGATTGAGCATCATCCCATGGACTGAGAGGTCCTGGTTCAATTCCCAGTCAGGGCACGTGCCTGGGTTGTGGGCTCGATCCCCAGTAGGGGATGTGCAGGAGGCAGGCAATCTGTTTCTCTCTCCAATGTTTCTCTCTATTAAAAAAATCAATTAAACAAAACAAACAGAGAAGTAAATAAAGCCAGGAGACTGAGACCACCTGTTCTGCCAGCACATTCTTCCTGGGTCTTCATGTGGTTGGTCCCTTGTCCAGACTGCCTGGAGGTCACCTCTTCAGCTGGGCCTTGCCAGACCACCTGGCTAACTACCCTGCTGCTCTCCTTGCCTGATCACTGCGTCTCATATTCACAGCCCCGGGCACTATCTGAAATGGTCTACTTACTAGCTTGCTGGGGGGCTCCCGGATTGAACCAAACGAGGGCAGCATCCTTGTCTGCCCGGCCCTGTGCTTGATTCCCAGGGCCGAGCGCCTGGCACACATGAGGCCTTCGGGGAGGAGCTGCCCACTACTGCTCAGGGGTTGGTTTTGTTCTTTCCTGTGGACTCAGACTCCACCCTGGCACTTAGATATGTACTGAGCGCCAGTCGTGTGCAGAGCGCGGTTGGCCAGAAAAGCAGGAACTCCGCTTGTGACACCGGGACGTGTGATAAGAGGTACATTGGTCTTCATCCCTGTTCCTGGCACGGGGCTCCTAAAACCCTTGGATTTATCTTAACTGATAAGGGCCATAAGGTACATTCATAAACTACTTTCAACCACAACCTGAGTTTGTGTTAATGAGGTGACTTGGAAAGCACCTGAGGGCTGGGGCTGGTTTCTAGGGGGACCAACCATGTGATTAGAGGGTTTGGAGGGAGGCTGACTCCATCATGCCTATGTAATGAAGCCCACATAAAAACCACAGAGGACGGGGTTCCAGGAGCTACCGGGTCAGGAACTGGTGGAGGTGCTAGGATTGTGGTTGAGAGGCTCTGTCCTGTCCCGGGCCTCGCCCTCTGAGTCTATTTTTTTTTTCAGTTTCAGTTGACATTCGATATTACTCTGTATTAGTTTCAGGGGTATAGCATAGTGGTTGGACAAGCATATACTTTACAAAGTGCTCCCGAGTATTTCCTGTGCCCACCTGGCCCCATACACCGTTACCACAGTATTATCGACTATCTAGGAGTCTCTCCATCTGGCTGTTCCTAAGTTACATCATTTTATGATAAAACCGGTCACCTAGTAAGCGCCCCATCCCTGAGTTCTGGGAGCCCTCTAGCAAAGCAGTCAGCCCCAAGGCCCTCGAGCTAGTCGGTCAGAAGTGCAAGTGACAACCTGGACTTGCGATCGGTGGAAGTGGGTGCCGAGCCCTCCACCGTGGGATGTGGTGCTACGTCAGGGAGACAGTGTGGGAATGGACTTGAGCTGTAGGACACCAGCTGGGTCGGAGAACTGCTCGTGTGAGTGGTTCTCACGTGGGAACTGGCGGCAGAGCGGGATGAAGGTGGGAGAGCACAGCAGCTGAGCGAGAGCTGAAGTGCGGGGCGTGGTCCAGCAGGCGCTGAGTCATCTGGGCAGCAGGCTGGGTCAGGAGGCCCTGGAGTCCTGGAGGGGGCGTGACTGGGTGGGGCAGCCACCCGAGGCCCCGGGATTTCACGTTCTTACTCAGAGGGTCCTAGTTTTTGGTCCCCCAAATAGTCTGTCCAATACAGCCGGCAGCGGGTTTCAACCCTGTTGCTTATCCAGTTGCTGAAACTCCAGTGAGTCGAGAGTTTCCAGAATAAAGGAGTCTGGTCCCTCCCCGGAGCTCCGCGCCTTTGCTTTCTCTGAATCTGTGAGTCGCTGCCATTCCCTCTCTGCCTCCGCTCGGTCCGGGCCGCAGGCACGAAGGGGTGGCGGGCCTCTGTCCCACCTCAGATCCTTGAGTCACCCCTTGAGAGGTCTCCCATAGCCCAGTGTCATGAAGGTGCCCCTTCCCACTGTCACGTCCCCTGCCTTTGCTTCTGGAGAAGCATCGCTGCTGGCAGGCTGTATCTCCTGCCTCGCTGGGGAAGCTCCCTGAGGGCAGGTGCGGGCTCCGCCTCCAGGCCTGGCACCAGCCCACAGCAACGCCGCTGGGTGCACTGGGCATGCTGGGTGGACGGTGCGTGAACAGCGCCTTTTTCCCTCCCCAGGTGGTTTCTGGCACAGCAGTTTAATTGACCGAAACCTCATCGACTACTTTGTCCCCTTCCTTCCCCTGGAATACAAACACCTGAAGATGTGCATCCGAGTGGAAATGCAGACCCGGGGCTATGAAGTTGATGAGGACATTGTGACCAGAGTGGCCGACGAGATGACATTTTTCCCCAAAGAGGAGAGAGTTTTCTCTGACAAAGGCTGCAAAACTGTGTTCACCAAGTTGGATTATTACTATGACGACTGATGACACAGGAGTCGTGGCCATGCTGGAGGAGAGAACTCAACACCCAGTCCTTTCCGCGAACCCCGTCCGCCCTGGGACCGGAGCCCACGAGTTTTCCTGTCTGACCGGACAGGCACGTCCTGGGCAGCGCTCACTCAGCGGCCTGCAGGCCGTCACCTGCCGACGGTGGCCCGGAGCAGCCCGGAGCCTTCAAGGAGGAAGTGGCTGCTCCCAGCCCACTCGGACCAGGGCTCATGATTTTTTAAAAATCATGTTTTAATGTCAAGTGTTGCTGTTGCAAGGAAGGATGAAAAAGTTTTACTGAAAATGTGATAACTTTATTTAAAATGGTTTTTAACACTCTGAGAAACTCTTCAGACTCTCAGTTGTTGGCTTTGTGTGGTTTTTCGAGTTCCCGTCATTGTGACGCACACCGTGATGTCTGCTGCAGAGAGCCCAAGTCCAGAGCACGTGTTCGAGGGGTGAGGACCGAGGCTGAGCCGTGACCAGATCCGTCACAGGACAGCCATCTCAGGCAGCAGTGTTCCCTGGAAGGACAGGGATGGAAGGGGCGTGGGCAGATCGGAGAAGCCGTCAGTGGGCCCCAAGGGCTCTCCTCTTGGTGGCACTGAGACACTTGGGACGTTCCCCTGAAAGGAGCGGACTGCCAGCCCGTCCCGTGCCAGCTCTGCCGGGAGGCCCTCTGCCTTCCATTCCCGAGAGCCCTGTGCTGTCTGGCAAGTTTTGCCATGTTTTTTAGAAGCCTCACTCATTTACTACTACTTTCTATGTTTAATTAGCACTCCCAATTCCTCCTAGGACAGTTCAGCTGCCCCTCCCTTTGCGGGTGCTGAGAACTGTTTTTATTAAGCCAACAGCTACCATTTTACAATAAAACTAATTTCTTTTTTTTTTGTTCAGATAGAGTGGGAGGGAGAGAGGAAGAGAGAGAAACATCGACACGAAAGGGACACATCGAGTGGCTGCCACCCACACGAACCAACCAGGGCCAGGGACAAACTGCAACCGAGGTACACATCCTTGGTGGGAATTAAACCCGGGTCTCTCTGGACCACAGGTCGATGCTCTAACCGCCGAGCCAAACCGACCAGGGCAATAAAACTAATTTCTGAATACATTTTTGAAGGAGAAAAACCCTGTGAATGAAGACCTGCAGGAGCAGTTCAGTCCAGGCCCGTCACATGAGATGAACTGAGACCAAGGATCCTGGGACAGCCCTGGCCCCTCGCCCAGCGTGTGGGGTATCGCACACCAGGGTGGGGTTCGTGCAGCTCCTGACACCCGGCCGAGGAGTTCGAGTCTGGAGATGCCAGGCTGGAGCATGGAGCACTGTAGACTAAACATACGTTGTAAAACTTGCGTGTGCCTACGAACAGGCGGGGCTCCCGGCGGCGTGTGTGCTGCAGCAGTGCTCACAGGACAGGTCCCAGCAGGCACAGATGGGCTGGCAGCCCGGCTGCTGGGCTGCAGGACCCCTTTGCCACCCGGCTACCAAGCCTGCACAGAGGCTCTTCCAGGCCACCAGGCCCGAGGACAGCTCTAAGTATTGGGAAGTCCTTGATGTTGAGCCGAGGCTGGCCTCTCGTCATGTCCCCAGGTGTCACAGGCTAGGGCTAATCACTCTTTTGAAGACGGTAGCACCGGGGGGAACACAGGGGTCCTCTGACTAAATCTGGTAAGTGTAGTCTGTAGGCAAGGCAGTCCGGGTGGGGAGAAACGGGCTGGGAGCCAGACCAGGACAGTGAGGGGAGTGGGTGCGAAGATGGCAGAGAGGTTTTGAACATTCTAGAAAGTCAGGTAGCTCCTCAGCCTGGGAAAGGGACGGTGTTAACAATTTACTGGCAGGGACAGGCCAGATTACGGATGAACGATTAAGCTGGGATCTGGCTAACAACTAGAACTTCATTCCCAGTTCTGGGGGGAGGACGGCAGGTAGTTTCCAGGTCTGAGGCCTGCTCAGGTTCAGGATGTCAGCAGTCTCCCCATGTCTTAATGTCCTTCCCCACCTATCTCGGGAGAGTATGTTAGAAGTCCTGCTCCATCTGGTACTGTCTCCATCCACGAAAGTAAGACGGGTGAGTCCATCATCTAATCCCGCTGAACTGCCGGGATGACCGCTGTTCGGTGAACACCGGCTCCGGGCTGCAGACTGCCGACCAGCACGCGCAGGGCGCAGTGAGCCCAGCGCCTGAGGGGCTGAGCCTTTACTCCAAGCTTAAACTTTCAGTTACCAAATACATAAACTAGGGGGAAAAATTGCAAATGACATCTCATGGGATAAAATTTTGGCTTTATTATTTTATATTCACTAGGTCAATTGAAGCTCCTGTCTACATCTTGTGGGGTGGAGGAGGCTGGGCCACGGTCAACGTGGCCTATTCAAGTTACAGATCAGTACCAGCAGTCCAAAGGTGGCCGACACGTGTGGAATTAATTGCATCATTGTAGACAAAATCTTGCCTGTCTCCTCCTGACCAGACACCCAAAAAGTGATAAACAAAATGTTCACTTAGCTCCAATTTGACCATTTGTACTAAAAAATTTAAGCCTCGCCTTGGCATTTTTAAAAGACTAAGCGTGATCCTCTACAAGGCCTTCCATGTCATAGAATATTATTCCCCCATCTACATAAAAAGGCTGCACGCCCTGATTACATCTGTAGTCCCACTGCAACTACGAGATAAACAATCCACGCTGGCTGGACTCCCCTGATTTCCCAATGACCAGGGCAGTCCAGCCTGGCACTGCCACAGAGGGTGTCGTTATCAGACGACACCAACACCAGCCACAACTTCACACTAAGCCACTTTGTTCTGTAATTGTGAGCATACATTACCATTCATTTGACAATAAATTATACCATTTGTTTTTAGAGTTTCTGATAAAAGAATAATTATTCCATTTGTGTCCTTCCTGTTTTAAAATAAGAAGTGTCCTATATTTGTATTCTCTAAGATTCAGAAGTAAAAACATTATAAAAATATGCACACCCTTAAAACTCGTAGCGTTTCCAGCGTACCACACTTCACCTTGGCAGTGCCAGGCCTGCAAGCTAGCCACTCGGTCCGGGCGCCTGGCATCCACAGAGACGAGCGTGCCTCAGTATTTCAAATGGTTCTGTGGAGTAAAGCCAGAGCCTGGCCCACATATAAACTGTAATAGACAAACGTCTCACCGTGGCAACCAAGGGCTCAAAACCAAGGCTCTCTGTCTGGTTCAGCTGCAGCGACGAAGTGGTGGGGGCATGTAGTGGTGACGGACATTCAGTAGCAGTGCTACAGGGAGAGGTGAGCGGAGGACACCACAAGCAGCCAGAGTGACAGCCAGGCTGCCAGGTCCTGTCTGTCCTGATCTGCGCAGAGGCCGAGGATAGAGCCCCACCCATGTCCTCCCACAGGGTGCTGCCTGCGCCCGAAGGTGCCACCAATTTTAACTGAAAAAATACTTCGTCGGGGGATGCTCTCTGTATAAAGAAAGAACCAGAGCAGAAAAACATTCTCAGCAGGTGAGAACGTACTGCTCCCAGCTTGTGGCAGGCCCCTGAACCTCAGCCGCGACAGTAGCTCCCGAGGTCGGAAGAGTCCTGGGTCTCAGTGTTTTCAAGGCACTTCTGTCCAGGTCAGTAAGGAGTGTGGTGTGGGGACGTGGATTTAAAAAGTTCATCTTCAACTGCAACAGTTGCTACCATGTTGCAAAATGACAATTGCACTTGGCAGATTAGTGGCTTGTCAAAAATCAACTCTTAGAAACTTCTAGATCTCGAAAATCCACAGGTGCAAATGTGCAAACCCTGATGGGGTCTTCAAAGTGCTTCCGAAAGGCCAGGTCCTGGCTTGCTGAGCTCCCTGCCGCCTCCTCCCCTGCTCGGGTGGGGGGTCACTGAAAATCCAGCCGCGACTGCACAGTCTTGCAGCCCCGGTCTGAGTAGATTTTTTCATCTTTGGGAAAAAACGTCATCTCATCCGCCACTCTGGTGACAATGTCTTCATCTACAGCAGAACCGCGGGCCCTCATCTCTGCCCGCACACACATCTTCACGTGTGTGTACTCCAGAGGCAGGAAGGGGATAAAATAATCGATGAGGTTTCTGTCTATCAGTCTGCTGCGCCACAGGCCACCTGCAAAACAAGACCCTGTCGTGGTCACCTGGCCGAGCTCACTGCTCTTACAGGGCCCGTTTTGATCCTAACCCACAGTACACTCTTTGTATCTTTACCCTTGAAATTCCCGCTGTCGAGTAAGCAACTAGCCTGATAAAAGGGTCAGCTGGCCACCCTTCTCCCGGGCTCCTAGAACATGTAAATCTAAGAAACATCCAAACCTACAGAGGATTTTGATTTTATTTATTTATTTTTTGTTAATCCTCACCTGAGGACATTTTTCCATTGATTTTTTTAGATAGGATGGGAGGAGGGGAGGGAGAGAAAGAGAGACATTGGTGTGTAAGAGACACAGCAATTGGTTGTCTCCCACACAACCCCAACTGGGGCCAGGGATCGAACCTGCAATCCAGGTATGTGCCCTTGACCAGGAATCAAACCCGTGACCTTTGGTCCAAGGGTTAATGCTCTAACTGCTGAGCAAAACCAACTAGGGCTATTTTTCAATCCTCACCCAAAGACATGCTTAGAGAGAGGAAGGGAGAGAAACATTGATCTGTTGCCTTCCATTTACACTCTGACCGGGGACTGAACCCCCCCCCCAGGTGTGTGCCCTGACCAGGAACCAGCAACCTTTCAGTACATAGGACAACACTCAGCCAACGGAGCCACTCCGGCCAGGCTATAGAGAATTTTTATAAAAATGTATTTGAGCCATCCTGGCTGGCATGCTCAGTTGTTAGAGCACTGGCCCGCATACTGAAGGGTCGTGGGTTCCATTCCCAGCCAAGGGCACATACCTGGATTGCAGGTTCGATCTCTGGCCCAGGTCAGGGTGTGTGTGGGAGGCAACCAATAGATGTGTCTCTCTCACATAGATGCCCCCCGACTCTCTCTAAAAATGAATGGAAAGCCCTGGCCGGTTTGGCTCAGCGGTTAGAGCGTCCGCCTGCGGTCCGGAGAGACCCGGGTTCGGTTCCCGCTAAGGGCATGTACCTCGGTTGCAGTTTTTCCCCGGCCCTGGTTGGTCGTGCGGGTGGCAGCCACTCGATGTGTTCCTTTCACATCGATGTTTCCCTCTCTCTCTCTTCCTCTCTCTCCCTCCTCTATCTGTACAAAAAATGGAAAAATGTCCTCGGATGAGGATTAAAAAAAAAAAATGAATGGAAAAATATCCTCAAGTGAGGATTAACAAAAAAGAAAAAAAAAAAAAGAAAGAAAACAACTCTGCTGGCAGGGTTAAGGGCTGGTCACCCTGCAAGACTCACTGTGCTTATTGTTGAAGACGCCGACAGACAGCACGTGCTCCATGTCCTTCAGCTGAATGTCCTCCCGCTTCCTTCCTGTCCGCCAGAACTCCAGGGCCGTCTCAGTTATGAGGTCCCCACCTGCGTTGCTGAGTTTGCCCAAGAGATCAAGATTAAAACCACATATTAATATTTTGTCTAATCAGGAAATGTACCTGCTCTAACATTTATCTTAACTAAGGAATATTTACTATGTGCTACTAGACAAAGAAAAAATAGTGCCTGCCCTCAAAGACCTTAAAATCTTCTTTTTCAGAACTCGCTATCACTTTTCACTTTAATTTTTTTTTCTTTATTGATTTTAGAGAGAGAGAAGAAGGGAAAGGGAGAGAGAGAAATATCAATGAGAGAGAACATCAATTGGCTGCCTCGTACATACCTCCCACTGGGGATTGGGCACACAACCTGGGCATGTGCCCTTACTGGGAATCGAACCAGCAGCTTCTTGGTGCATGGGTACACACTCAACCTCTGAGCTACACCTGGCTGCTATCACTTTATATAGAAAAAACATTTTCAGGTAATGAAATTGCCCATTATCAGCAATTATTCTAGAGCTTTTAAAACTAATTTGAGAGAAAAAGAAACATCGATTTGTTGTTCCTCTTATTTATGCCTTCCTCGGTTGATTTGTGTATGTGCCCTGACCAGGGATCGAACCCACAACCTTGGCATATTGAGACAAGGCTCTAACCAACTGAGCTACCTGGCCAGCAATTATTTAATTCATTTTCTCCTGCCCCCTTTGTGTCACGCTGACACTAGCAACCACGAAGTAAAAGAAATCAGGAAGTCACTTTTGCCAGGCTAGTACTTTCGTCCCTGGGAAACAGAATGCTGATGGACCTCATTCTAGCCCTGGGAGAGTGAAGGACAAGTGTGTCCCTTAGAAACCACTTCCCGCTAACCTGAGAAAGATGAAGATCGCCTTCCGGTAAGACACACCATCAATCTGCTCATAGTAGTCTAGAAACGGCTTGATTGCGTCGATGACCCCAGGGTGCAATTTGTCCATCTCATCAAATATGAACACGGAGCTTGCACAGGCACTCACGTTGCCCCGAATCCACTGCTGTAACTGGTCCTAGGCCAACCATAAAAGAAATAGGATGAGTGGCTCAAAGGACAGCCAAGGGGTGCAGAAGGGCTACCCGATCCCTCCTGCTCTGAAAGAGGAAAAATCAGAACTCCCTGGGGTTTAACAAAGAATTCTTAGAAACTGCACCCTAACCTCCATTCATTGGGTAACAGCTTTTCCAAAATGTTATCTATTGAAAGTGGAAACTGCCCAGCTGGTGTGGCTCAGTGGTTGAGCATCGGCCCATGCACCAAGAGGTCGCCAGTTTGATTCCTGGTCAGGGCACATGCCCAGGCTGTGGGCCGGATCCCCAGTGGGGGGCATGCAGAAGGCGGCCTATCAGTGTTCTCTCTCATCAATGTTTCTCTCTCTCTCTCTCTCTCTCCCTCTACCTTCCTCTCTATCTAAAATCAATAAAGAAAAAAAATTTTTTTAAAGAAAAGTGGAAACTAACAGAACAATGCTAAAATGCAAAGAAGTTTTTTCCTAACTCAAATGATGTGCTAAATATCACTTTTTAAAAGAGTAAGATACACAAATGTTTATCATTTCATTGTTAACCCCCCCACAACCTTCATCTCACTGTGGACTGAAACCTCAGCTTTACCAGACACACTGAGGAGCAGGAAGCCAGAGGAAGACTTGCAGTGCCGAGGGCCAATGCCTTGTCCTGGTGCCATAAACAAGGGAGGCAGACGACATTTCACAAAAACCTTTTGTTCCCAGGCTTTCATGAAGCAAACAAAAAGACACCCCAGCAACAAGCCCTCAACCCCAAAATGTCAAAGGCTCCAGAGGCACCCTCACCTCTTGCTATATCTCTAGAGATTAACGAAAGAATGTAGAAAGCAAGGAAATGATTTCCTCTTTGGCGATCTGTCCTATCTTTGTCCGTGTGGCATATAGCTGCTTTTATTTCCTTCTTCCGTTCAGTTTCTTTTTTAGTTCAGTCCCCGCCTACCAGTAGGCATGTTAACCTTTATGAGGATGACATTCATTTAAACAAGAACCCTACCAGACAACTTAATATAAACTCAATGTGGAAAGAATATCTCAAAAGGAGACACCTCATTTGAAGAAGGAAAGCGACACCAAGGATTTGAAGGATGGGAGGGTCGCAGAGTCCAAGCCACAGAGGAGGAAACCACCCCTGCGGTCTGCATTGCTAGATGCAGGGGCAAGGCTGCCTCCCAGGTGGGAGCCTTCAATGAAGCCGTGTCCAAGCAAATCAGTTATCATTTAAGACCACTCCACTTAACCAAGGGACGTGATGGGGATGCTGGCCATGCTCATTCATTGCAGAAAGTGGCCACCTTGCGAATTGGAAGTTAGGAGACTTGGGTTCAGGTTTTTGATTTGCTACCAGGTTACCAAGATTGTAAGGAGCAAGTCACCTCACCTCTCTTGCCTCCATCCTTTGTTCTGTGGTTAATCCTCACCCATGGATATTTTTTCCATTGATTTTAGAGAGAGTGGGAGTGAGGGTGGGGGGAGAGAGAAGGAAACATGGATGTGAGAGAGATACATTGATTGACTGTCTCCCGCACACACCCCAACTGGAGCTGGGATCAAACCTGCGACCCAGTATGTACCCTTCAGTGCACAGGCCAACACTCTAACCACCGAGCCGCACCAGCCAGGGCTTGCCTCCATCTTTTAAGGAAATATCTATGCCACTGTATTATCCTGGAATCCAGTGAGGAAAAATTGGAAGAGAGTTCTGCACATGGCCAAGGATTACGAGGTGGGTGTGCCTTAACTCAGCAGGGCCCGTGCAATTGCAGCAGGAAGAAAAGTGCAGGCTGGACCCAGGGTGAGTGGGCAGGATGACAGGGTTCCCTTGCCTGGTACAGTTTTGTCTGCTGCTCGTGAGGGAAGTGCAGAGTTGATACAAACAGGTGGACAAAGTTACTCTTCAGGCCTTTTGCATGAAGATTTTCAGCCACAATTTGGCTCACAAAATTCTTGCCCGTGCCAGCCCAGCCGTGTAAGGAAAGAGTCAGTGGTTTCCTGGGATTGTTGTTGTTCGTGAAGCCAGTCAGCGCCTTGAGAATCACCTCTGTGGCCAGATGCTGCCCAAACAGTTTCTCCTCCAATTCCAGCTTGAGGGCTGCAGGAGCCCACCCAAGAACAGAGAGAAAAATGCACATTAAACACACACGAGGAAGGCAGCACTTTGCCCAGCTGGCCAGAGAGGCACAGAGTCGCAAGAGGTCCAGCAATGTCTTTGCCAAACCCCAGGGCCGGCACTGAAGCGAAACCACAGATTGCAGTCACATGCTGCTACTTGCAAGGAAATGCACCAGATGGATGGCTGTCCTCCTCAACACTCAAGTGTCTGATAAAGAAGCTAAATAAGTCCGTTCATCCAAGGATTAGCCTTCTCTCGACTGAGCTGCATAAAATTTCCCCAGCCACCCCTGCTGGCTTGTAAGAAGACCCAGGGCCAAATGCGGGCGTTCTGGGCAGACTCTCACCTGAAAATTACTTAACTGGGTGGTCATGGCGCAGAAGGACTGACCTTGCTACTTTCACTTTCTGTTTCTTCTTAGTGTAATCCCAGGGAGTCTGAACACTTAGATAGGAACCTGGGCAGGGCCCCATGAACTGCAGAATGTCTCAGAAGTGCAGACAAAAAAGGGGCCACTTACTAAACCTAACAAGCTCAGAGGAGGCTTGACTGGCAGGCCTTCCAAACTCAGAGGTGTAAAGTAACCACATAGGATGAACCGAAATAAAAACTTCCTAACTAAAAGCGAGTCATGGCAGGTAGTCATGTCCTAGACCTACATCTTCCCTAATAAAGGTCACTCTTTACCTTAACTGAGCCTGTCTACTGTCTTTTTGCATCTACAATAACCCACCTTTGGAATGTCAGGATAATTTCCTTTTTCCAGACCCCTCAGGGCACAACCACCACACCAGAGACCACAAAACCCCCCCAGTGTTACTGTTACCCTGTTATCTGTTGACTGTTAACTATCCTATACCCACCAAGGTATAAGAAGTTATGTGTCTAATCCGTTTTACTTTTGATCCAATGCCCGAGATTTCCCCGCCTTGCTTTCTCCCGCCTCCCTGAACTATCGCCAATGGTTTCATGTACGTCTTACCCTTTGGTTCTGATGTATAAAATAAGTGATAAGACTGCCATTTTCCGGAGCATTTTCTCAGTCCATTGAGATTTTGCTTCCCGGTAATTATCAGCTTGGCTCAAACAAACTCAAAAATTGTTACAGGTTTGGACGTTTCTTATGTCGACAGAAGGCTCAGCTTCCAGGGCTGGAGTCCCGAGGGAGGCCCCTGTCCTCTCTCCCTCCCCCCACCTCGGGTGAGCGCCGTGGGGCCGGTCCCGGGCGCCCCTCGCGCCCCTGCAGGCCGACCCGTCCTACCGGTCTCGTTGAGCCGCTGCTTCTTGGGGCAGCACTCGGCGAAGCGACAGTACAGGTCCGTGTAGGTTACGAGGCCGGTGAGGACCGACGCGGCCCCGAGGGCGACGCTCACGCTGATGGGGTCGATCGCCGCCACCGTCCGGGCCGCCAACAGCAGCCACAGCGCCGCGCCGCTCCCGAGCCGCCCCGCCGCCGGCATGGCCCCGCTCGCTGCCGCCGCGGCCTCTGCACCGCGCGCCCGACGGCCGAGCGATGGACCGGACTTCCGGGTCGCGTCACTTCCGCCCGTAGACCCGCCCACACCGGGCCGCGGGCCGGCGAGGGGCGTGGCTCTGCGCCTCCATCTTTGTGAGGGGCGCGGAAGGCGGCCAGCGCCTCGGCTTCGTTGGAGCCCCACGCCTGGGTGTTTCGGATGTTTTCTCACGAGCTTCCCGTCGACCCCACGCTCTGATTCCTCGTCTCCCTCCCCTTCTCCTGGAGTCATAGTGAGCCGCTGGCCCCCGCCCTCTGGAGCTCCCAGGCCAGGGGCGGCGGACCCTGGGCCAGTCTGAGCGGAGGGAGCACACGGCCGCGGAGCAGGGAAGGCTCTTGTCTGCACTGGGCGCGAGAGTTCGCCAGGAAAAAGTGAGGCTAGAAGGTTCTCCACAGAGAAGGGCCGGCCGGCCTGCGGGGGTCGGCGCAAGGCAATGACACTACGGGCGCACGCTGCTGGGAGTGAGGGGGAGCTTTGCCGGGAAGCAAACGCCCTCGGTCTTAGGATGCAGTCCCATTTATTTGCAGATAGGGACCCCCAGGTTACAAGTGGATGAATGTAAATGATTTCCTTGAGATGGCGTCTCTGTAAACTATGCAGCCTGGTTTTGTCTCTTGCTTTCTTCGGGGGAGAGAGACGTCGAAACTGAAAATAACAGACATTCTTGAGTCCTAGGACCCATTAGTCCACCGGTGCAAACCTTATTCACATGCAAATGAAGCACTCAGTTGCACCTGGACTGGCCAGACAGCGAGAATGCATTAACCCAAGGTTACAAATCGTCCATCTTCCAGCCCCCCAGCCCCACAGAGGAGAGTATGCAGGACGTGCCATTTGGGGAACTGGAGGTACTTGACGTGATGAAGACTGGTGAGAATGAGGTTTGAGAACTAGGCAGAGCCGGGCAGGAGAAGACTTGCAAATGCTTTCTAAGGAATCCGGCCTCTGTTCTGGAGGACAGTAGAGAGCCAGAGGAGGTTTTACACAGAGAGCAGCATGGCCAGATCAGAGGTCACTGGCTGCCAGTTCAGTGAGGAGGCTGTTGCAGTGGCCCAGGTAAGCTCAGCCCAGGCTTTGCTGAAGTTGGTTCATCCATCCGCCAATCTGTCAACATATTTTATGAACCCTGGCTGTGTCAGATCCAGTGCTATAGGCTGGAGCTTCAGCAGGGACCAGGGCAGCACAGTCCCTGCGCTCACGGAGCTCTCAGTCTACAAGGGAGACACGGGCAAGCAGACAGTTTGTGGCTGTTGTGGTCAGTGCTGTGACAGGGGACACGAGAGCAGACACCTCCTCCATACCTCACCAGTCCGAGTTGTAGACCAACGAGACAGACCAGACTCAGACTCCGAACTGGGTTCAAATTAAGAGAGCTTTATTAGCCGCGCGGCGACGGTCCCATCCTACACGCAGAGGAGAGAGCAGCCCCGAGCTCAGGGGGAGGGTTGCTTATATAGTTTTCTTAGCCCCTGTTAAGAAACTGGGCTAAGGGTCTGCGAGCAAGCAAGCATGTACAGAAGCGGATATCTGCAGTTAGCCATTGTGTCTGAGGGGTGAGCAGTTCTATTTGCACAATGTAGTGGTCAGCTCCGGCTGATGCCTATCTCCCTCCTACCTAGTTCCTGGAATCCTCTTAGGGTCCAGGGGAAGGTCTACCAGGTGGGAAATTTTTAACTACAAGTTTTCACAGTACTTTAGCTGTCTGTTCTTTTGTTTCATTGCCCTGTTGTCTGTCCTTCACAGAGTAGGCCTCCTTTTTCGCCGCCATGGGCACCTTGGCTGCCTTGGTCTTCAGCGCCCTGGCTGCTGCCTATGGTACAGCCAAGAGTGGCACCGGCACGGCAGCCATAACTGTCATGGGACCAGAGCTGCTCATGAAGTCCCTCATCCCAGTGGTCATGGCCGGCATCATTGCCGTCTATGGCCTGTAGTGGCAGTTCTAGTTGACAACTCCCCGAATAAAGGCAGTGGTCTCTACAGGAGTCCTCCCACTGGGTGCTGGCCTGAGTGGGCTGGCAGGTGACTTCTCCACTGACATTGTGGGGGACACCAGCATGGTGGACATGGCCCAGCAGCCCGACTATTCGCAGAGGTGCTGGGCCTGTACAGTCTCATCATCATCCTCATTCTCTCCATAAAGTAGCCCCTCTCCAAGCCCACCAGCCACAGAATATGCTATAACGACCACCCCTCCTCATTCCAGAATGAACAGCCTGACACACACACAGGACAGCTACCCCCCCCTCACCCCCCGCCGGTAGTTAGATGGTTTTGTAAATGCACAGTGTTCTAGGGCCCGTCATCTTGCCCCCACCCACTCATGGATATCTGGGTCCACTCATCACCTATCCAGGTCCCAGGCCACTGAGGATGCTGGCCTTGGGCCACACCCAGCCATCTACCTGCCCTAGAGTGCTCTGTGTATAAGCAGTTGTCATTTTCACTGGATGTTTATTATAAAGATTTGACCCGTTTGCACATCTGTGGAGCAGCCCTCCCATCTCCCAACTATACAGTTATCTTTATATTTATTTTTTTATTTTTTTGGTACGTGCCCCTAGCAGGAACTGAATCCGGGACTCTCTGGTCCACAGGCAGACACTCCAACCGCTGAGCCAAACCAGCCAGGGCTATACAGTTATCTTTAGAGTGTCACCTTATGGGGTTACTGTGTGCCCTGAGACTTTTTAGATAGAACCACCATCTTCCAGCCCTGGCTGCCAGGCCCGAGCTATGTCTAATAAAATTCTCAGACGTGAAAAGAAGAAGACAGAGTGGCCCATGGAAATGTAAAAAGTGCTGAGTGATAGTGCCAGGAGGGAGGATCGCAGGGGTGGGGTGTGCAGGCCTCGGAGGCAGGAGCTCTGCCCCGCCCCCCGCTGGGGGAGAGAATCCGATCGGCCCAACCTGGGTCAGGTGTCTCAACCTGGGATCAACCAGCCACCAGCAGGAATATAGTGCCTGGGTTGCCCTCCCCACCCTGATTTTGTGCTGTTTTACATACTTGTATGACATTTTGTCCCCTTAAGAGTGTGACTATTTCCTGATTTGTCATTTGGTCATTGATCTTGAAGTTGGCCGCAGGCATCCATGGAGAGTGGGAAGATGGCCATAGGGCAAAGGGCTCAAGACTCCCCCAAAGAGCTCTCTAGGTGACCCAGACACATCTGAACCCCAACAATTACCCTACCCTGACTGCATTAGGATCCTACACTGCTCTCTGTCCCCATTCCCCCTCTTTTAAGAAAGTTTAAAAAATTATAAAACAACTTAGTTCAAATTGACAAAAATCAGTATCATATAGAGTATTGTAAGAGAAATTACCTCTGAACGGGAACTTCCAGTACTCTGAGGTCTGCGAGCCGTATCTAGAAATTTCCACACTGTGGAAAAGAGGGCTGCAGAATACGGGCGGGGAGGGGTGCAGAGCCTGGGTCTGTCTCTTCGCTGGTTGCTGTAACTGTCCTTCACGTGGCTGAGGGGGTTTCATGTTTTCTTTAGACATCGTTAGACACCAAAGCCCCTGCCGGAACTCCCTGACTCTGCGTGGATTCTGCCATTTTGCTGGTACTGATATGGCTCTTGATGACCCCTCCATTAGAACCATTAACTCCCCGCACATGAAAGTCTGTTATGAAGGGGAGTGTTTCTGGGTGTTTAGATCCACATTTGGTTTTAAGGCTGTACGTTTCGGTTTCAGACACTTTTGGAGCCCGTGGCGGCTGCCATCTTGCATCACTGTCGCTGGGAGGCTGATCCCTTCTCCACTCCCAGCTGTCCTCTGGTCCTATGCTGTCCCATCCCCTTTCGCTTCCTACCACTGCTCTCTTGAAGCGTTGCCTGCAGTGTTTGAATTGTTCATCAGAAACATTCAGAACCACCAGCCTGACTTGGAATGGTGCTGTGCTGCCAAAAGGCCTCTGCCCTTTGGTTTCGCGGCTGGCTGAGATTTCAGGACCAGAGACAGCGCGCCCTGGTCCGCACCTTTTCTCAGGCAGCTCTGAATTTGGCTAGGAAGAGGTATCCTCTTGCTGAGGGCTGGGAAAGTGCCCAAGGCTGGTGAGACCGGCTCCTGCCCAGGGAAGCACGAGGGAGCTGGTGAGCTGCTGGTCTGACTCAGAACCGGTTCAGATCCCCTCATTTACTACCTCTGACCTTCAAAAGGTCACCAAAAAATGACAACAGAAAAAGTAAAAAAAAAACAACAAACCTTAGATAATTCTTAATGCCAGCTGTTTACACTAAGCCCTGTTCTCATCCAAGTCCTATCAGTGTGTATATTGTACAGACAGGCTCTCCTGTGTACAGAAGGGTGCATGGTATTTGTTCTCCTTTTCTTGTTACCTTGTATTCAACAATACAGAGTTTATTTCTATGAAATCGTAATGGGTGTGGGCTCACAGGCTGCCAACCTGCTTAATAAGCAAAACATAATGGGGAGCCTGGTCGGTTGCTAAGTGGTTTGAGCATTGGCCCATGGACCAAAGAGTCTCGAGTTCCATTCCGGTCAAGGGCACATACCTTGGCTGCTGTTCGGTCCCCAGCCCTGGTCAGGGTCGTGCAGGAGGCAACCAGTCGATGTGTCTCCCTCTTTCTCTTTCTCTTTGCCCCTCCCACTCTATCTGAAGATAAATGGGGAAAAAAGTGTCCTCCGGTGAGGATTTAAGACAAACAAAAAACCATAATGGGGAAAGGAAATTGATGTACAGAGGTGCCCAAGGGCCAAGGAAGGGACTTGAGTCAGGACCCGAGTGCCCTCCGCTCTCCCTCCTCGCTCACCACGTTCCCTCTGCGGATCTGATTCGTTCCTCTCTGCGCAGTACCTGGCTCTGTGTGTGCTGCTCCAGACACCCCGGGGAGACGGACCAGGCACTGAGGCGAGTCTTCTCCCCCCTCACGCCCTCAGCCCCAATTCTGAACTCCCAGGGGAAGGGTTTGATTGGCCCAGCCCGGATCAGGTGCCCCTAGATCCAATCCGCTGTGATCCGGGTGGGGGCAGCATCCCCTGGGGTGCACATGGCTGCCCCCACCGTAACTATGTGACTGAGGAAAGGGCTGTCCTGAAAAGGGAACCAGTGGGCATCCTGTCCTGTGTTGGCTCTTGAACGCCATGACTGCCCCTTCCACCAGCGCAGGCAGCTGTGCACTGAACACTGGGAAGTGCAGAGTAAGCAACCTTATCTCCCACTCTCCTCCGATGCAGTCTCTGCGCGGGCCTCGCCCTTCTCCTCTGGCCAGCAGCACAGCGCAGCCCTGCTTCCAACACCTACGTTTCTTCACTCATTCACTCAACCGGCATTTTTCAGCACTGCCCATACGCCAGGCACTTGGAAGGGTGATAAGACAGGCCAGGGCCTCCTCCATGGGGCTGTGGTGGATAGACAGTAAGCAGGGATCAAACTCACTACTGAGTGAGAACAAACCAGGTGTGGTGCTGACCTTCCCTTTCTGGATCCACCCCTTTCTACTCGGATGGTAAGTTCCTCAGACACGTTATTTAATCTCTCTGGATCTCAGCTTCTTCACCTGTCAAATGGAGATTTCCACTGTTTGTATTAGTCAGGGTTCTCCAGAAAAACAGACCAATTAAATATATATTTGCTCTAAGGAACTGGTTTTTGATCGCCATATCCTTCCAAAAAAGCCAAGGGTGACAGTGCTTTGTATATGGCAGGGAAGGCGGTGTCTTGTCAAGGACAGTGAAGGGTCTCAGGCTTTGCCCTGCTTGCAAGCTGACAAATTAGCCTACCAGTTTCATGGAGGCTGGCAGGACATGCGCCTTCTGGGTCAGAGACAGAGGCTTTATTTCTCATGGCACAGCCCATGTCAGTACATATTTGTGAAATGAATAGATGGCGGGATGCTCTTCAGTCCCAAGCTACATACCCAGGAAATGGCAGCCCTCTAGATAGCTGGGGGGAGCAACAGCTCCAAAGTCAGTTAAAGACATAAGGTAGCAGACAAGACCAATTTAGCAATACCTGGCAAGGTTGAAGATGTGGGTTAGTGGAGGGGCTGCTGGACAAGGTGGCTGGGCCCGGGGCTCTGGCTGCCCCTGTTCCATCCCATCTTCCCGTCTGTGTCCCATTTATGGCAAGGAGGGTGCAAAGCCCAGCCCTAGAGGGACCCTAATTTTCTGTCACTAGGGAAATGAATAAAAACACCATTTAGTTAGTCCTGCAATGGAATATTATATGGCAGATAAAAATGGATGCACTTGAGCCCTGGCCAGTGCGGCTCAGTTGGTTGGGCATCCTTCTGTGCACTGATGGGTTGCTGGACCAATTCCCTGTCAGGGCACATGCCCAGGTTTCGGGCTTGATCCTGGGTAGGGGATGAGCAGGAGACAGCTTATCAACATCTATGTTTCTTTCTCCCCCCCCCCTTCCTCTTTCTCTAAAAATCAAGCTAAAAAAATTTTTTTAGCCTGGCAGTGTGGCTCAGTGGTTGAACGCCGACCCATGCACCAAGAGATCGCAGGTTTGATTCCTGGTTGGGGCACATGCCCAGGTTGTGGGTCCAATTCCTAGTGTGTGGGGGGGCATGCAGGAGGCGGTCAATCAATGTTCTCATCTATGTTTCTATCTCTCCCTCTTCTTCTCTCTCTAAAAATCAATAAAGATGGGGGTAAAGAGGGAACATCTGTAATACATACAACAATAAAGATAAGTTTAAAAAGAAAAATCAATAAAGAAAAAATTTTGCCCTGGCCGGTTTGGCTCAGCGGTTAGAGCGTCAGCCTGCAGTCCCAAGAGACCCAGGTTTGGTTCCCGCTAAGGGCATGTACCTCGGTTGCAGTTTGTCCCCGGCCCTGGTTGGGTTGTGCAGGTGGCAACTTCTCAATGTGTCCCTTTCACATCGATGTTTCTCTCTCTCTCTCTCTCTCTCTCTCTCTCTCTGTCTCTCTCTCTCTCTCTCTCCCTCCCACTCTATCTGAACAAAATATCAAAAAATGTCCTTAGGTGAGGATTAAAAAAAAAAAGAAGAAAGAAAAAAATCTTTTTTTTTTTTTTAATGGATACACTTGAACTCTATATATCAATATCTATAAATGTCAGGAACCAGAGTTGAGTGAAAAAGAAAAAGTTGCAAAAGGGTATTGTACAGCACACCATTTTCACACGTTGTTGATGGATACAAGGAATCAATACCCTCCAACTTCAGCATGGAGGTGACTTCAGGGGAGGAAGGCCAAACGGCCGGGGCTTGGGGCTTTAGTTTAATTAAAGATGCAGAGCTGAAGGAAATATAGCAAACTGTAGCATCTGTTACTTCTGGGGTGTTATTTCCTTTGATGAAATAGTTTATAATTAAATAAAAGCGTTAAAGTGGCCTCCAGAGAGATTCCTTGATGACCTCTGGAGAATCTGGCTTCTGGTCACCTGGAGAGTGTTGCTATTTTTAACCCCGCCGCTTGTCAGAGGAGGCTGGTGTACTTCCCAAATGTGACCACTAGATGGAGTCAGCCCACAGGGTTAGACATGGGGAGTCCGGTTTGCCCAAGCTACTTGAAACAAGGAAGAAGCAATTTTTGCAAGAGAGAAGCAGAGGCAGAGAATTCATCTGAGAATATGAGAAGCAGGTAGAGGTAGAAAACAGCGCCCGGGTAACAAAAGGACCCCTAGTTGAATTAGCAATACCATGCACACGTGTTGATAAAGTAGTACCTATTTTCTAGTCCTTAAAATTACCCATGATGCAGTTTTTAGGCATTGAAACAAGAGGTTCAGGAAAATCCAGTTCCCTATGTCTGATTAATATCATTTCCTTGAACAACCCAGAGGAGTGCAAACCTCTGGAGAGCAGCATGATTCCTGTGTAGTCTCAAGTACCTGGACTTTGGCATAAAGGCCCAGAGATGACATCTGGCTCTGCTTCTAATCTGGGTGACCAGCTGGGTGATGTCTTAACCTCTCTGGGTCTGTTTTCTGATCTGCAAACTAGGGATCATAACAGTACCTAGTCCAGAGAACTGTTGCAAGGTTTGAATGAGATCATTTATGCACACGAGGTCCCTGGCACACAATAGGAAAGGAAAATGGTCAGATGTTTGATGGCCGTGTAAAGCAGCAGCTAGAAATCCTGCCACTTCTCCAAGGGGTGACTCCATTCCTTCCTTCCTTCACTCACTAGACGCGTATTTAGAGGGCAGCTTCCCCGTTCCAGGGGCCCTGGAACACAGCAGAGTGAGACAGACACCGCCTCTCCCTCCCCCGGGGGACATACCGCCCAGTCAGGCCAGAACAAACATGTGGTGAGGATCTGAGCAAAGGATATGAGGGCAGGGATAAGATCTTGGGAGTGTGGATTATGGACTCTGTGTCTGTCAGAGGTGGGCTAGTCTTTCAAACATAAGGCTCGTTGAAAAAACAAAACAGTAAATATGTTCCAGCCCAATAACATTAAAAATTACATTATTGAGGCACATTTGCATATCATTGCTCACTTTTTCATGTGTGCAATTGAGTGATTTTAAATAAATTCACAGAGTTATGCAACCATTAACATAAGTCAGTCTTCACTCATTTCATCATCCCAGTATGATCCCTCATGTCCATTACTCCTACTTCCTGGCCCTGCCCCAGACAACTACTAATCTACTTTCTGTCTTTCTAGCTTTGCTTTTCTGGGCATTTCCCATAAATAGGCATACATCATGTGGTCTCTTGTGTCTGGCTTCTTTTCCTGAACATAATATTTGTGAGGGTCATTCATGTAGCATGTATCTGAGAAGTTCCTTTCCCTGCTGAGCAGGAGGTATTCTTTTGTAAGGATAGAGCACACTTTGTGTATTCATTTAGCAGGTGATGGACAGTTAGGTCGTTCCCTATTTCTAGCCCATCAGAATTTCACCTAGGGCCAGTGGGTGGATGCACAGCTCCTGCTGGCTCCTTCATGCAAAACGTGTGTGCTGCGGCGCAGTCCTGTACTGTAACAGAGTGTCGAAGGGCACTGCCGCCACCCTCCCAAGTGCTGAGAAGCGCATGACTCCAGACTAAACGAAGCTGGTTTGGTGAAGTCAGCCTAACCCGGATGGAGCTGCGTATCATGCTGGCCAGAGTGTGGGTCTCGGCCTGGGAAGATGCTCAGAGGCTCTGCTGGTGGAGGCTAAGGACAGTGGTCAGCCATGGCCAGAATGACACGATTCTGCACCCACACCCAGGCTATCCCAGCCCAGTGGGGACGGGGGTGGGGGTACTGAAAGTTTGCTGGTAGCAGTTCTCCGGGGAACAGCACCGAGAAGCGTGGCGAGGCTCCAGGTGAGCCCACAGAACCTGTTGAACACATAACAGCAAACCTGTTTGGGGGACCTGACCGTGAGAGGGGGCGTGGGGGGAGGAAGTTCCCAACTCCGTTCCTAATGCAATAAGAAAGCAAGACCCTCCTTAGAAATTGACAGCATTTTATTTTGAGAGAGAAAAATGTTTTTGAACCTTCAGAAAAGCAGAAAAAACACTGCCCTGATCATCCGCCTCCTGGGCCCCCTGGTGCGGGCCCTTCCCGCTTAGCCTCCTCTTTCTCTCTCGGTTTTTCTTTGTTTGCTTTTTTAGGAGACAAAGTTTTCTTTCATTCTTTTTGTGGGGAAGGGACACCACACTTCTACTGAATTAAGAAAAACGTTTTTATCAGTACAGAGGTCTTCTCACACCGATCAGCCAGGAAGTCACAGGGAGCGGTTCCCCCAGCTCAGGCTCCCGTCCCGTCCGGGCTCCCACAAAGGTGCGCCTGTGGGTGGGGCCGGATGACGCTTCAGCCGAACTTGTACCCTTCTCCTTGGCTTCCTTCTTTTTCTGATTGTTTTCCTTCACACGTTTCAGCAAGCTACCTCGGCTCTCGGAGTGCGTAATATGCTCAGGACGTGCGTTCCTGCTCTTGGCAAGGATCTAGCCCTTAACTGGTTTGCTCACTGACCCGTCCCGCAGGTCGAGCAATGAGGACTCTAGAGGGGGAGTGAGGATGAGGAGGGACAAGAGACACGAGAAATGGAGACAAGACAGGGCTCTGATCAAGTCTCGTTTATTCTGGGGAAATTTACACAATATATAGGGCAGGAAAAACAAGATCATTTGTTATCAAGCGATAGTTATTGAGTAACCACCCCAAGCACAGGTGGAACAAAAGACTGAGTAAATGGTTCAAAATGCAGAGATAAAGCAGAGATATCCTGCCTTGGGGCAGGGGATGGCAGAGCAGATTTTACTTAAAGAAATGTAGAGATAAAGAAATGCAGAAGGCAGAGATATCCTGCCTTGGGGAAGGTGATGGCAGAGCAGATTTTAACAAGATGGATGCCGTGCAAAATGTCTCCCACAGCTCACAATGCCCGCCGCATGCTGGGTGACAGTGTAGACTCTTCCAGTTTAGCCATGGGGACATTTGTGGGACATTCCTTTTTGAACAGAGCCCAATGCCTTGATGTCCATAAAAATATCACCTTTCTTTTTGTGTGTGTGTGTATGTGTGTGTGTGTGTGTGTTTTATCCTCACCTGAGGACATTTTTTCTTTCTTTCCATTTTTTGTTCACATAGAGCAGGAGGGAGGGAGAGAGAGAGAAACATCGACGTAAAAGGGACACATTGAGTGCTTGCCACCCACAGGACCCAACCAGGGCCGGGGACAAAGTGCAACCAAAGAATGTGCCCTTATTGGGAACCGAACCCGGTCTCTCTGGACTGCAGGCTGAGGCTCTAACCACTGAGCCAGACAGGCCAGGGCCAATATCACCTTTCTTATAGATTCGCATGTATGTGGCCAAAGGCACAACTCCACGTTTTCTAACAGACCTGGAGAACATGTAGTGGGTGCTCTCCTCTTCCCCGTAGTGGTCATCCTGGCGGACTGCTGGGCGATGGAGGTTCTTCGAACAGGAGGCGGCGCCACACAGGGACCTGAGAGCTGCCCCTTGGATTTTGTTTTTGTTATTTATTTATTTATTTACTTACTTACTTTAGAGAGAGAGGAAGAGTGAGAAACATTGATGCTGCCTCCCCGGACCAGGATCGAACCCACAGCCTGGGTATGTGCCCCAACAGGGAACTGGAAAGGCGACCTCTTGGTGCACAGCGGGGATGCTCAACCACTGAGCCACACCAGCCAGGGCTTCCCTCTTTTTTTACGGACCCTTCTGAAAGCACTTGGCAGACATAAATCAGTTTCAGCCCTGAACCCTTCCTCATGCAGCTGACCACTCCTGTTAAACCGCAATGCCACCGTCTTACCCAACTTAATTCTAGTGCAATACTACTGCCTATTACATGGTGACCATTCAGATTTCCCCAATCGTCTCCGTAGTGCCCTTTGGGGTGGTTTTTCTCTTAATCCAAGAGCTAATCAAGGATTAAGCCTTGCATTTAGTTGTCATGGGAAACCAGACTTTGAGTTGAACCAAAATGAATGAGACAGCGGGTCTGTGTGAGAACCTGACTGGCCAGTGACCTGAGGGAAGCACTGGTCACACAGCCCCCATTTAACCCGCACGCAGCCTGGGAGGCCAGTGCCCACACTTCATAGTGCGGTGGCAGCTGCTGTCCTTGTCGGGGAGCTGGGCACAGTGAGGCTTGGGAACCTGAAACACCTTGCCTCCGGCCTCCAGCGAGAGAGTGGAGGAGCGGATTTTAACCCAATCTGGCGACTCTGAGCCAAGACGGGGAAGCACCAGCTCTGCCCGCGCCTGTCCCGGCGTCCCAGCTCGGGCCCTGTCCTGTCGCCCACTGTGCTCCGAGGTCCGGCTGTGCCCGAAGCACCAGGCATGGACTGCGCTCCCCTTGCCCGCCCCCGCCGCCAGAGGCTCGGGCGTTGGTGAACCCCGGGCCTCTGCATTGGGTGGGATCAGGCCGCGCCAGGTGGTCCAGTCTGGGACGTCATAAGGGGAACCCAGGAGAGACGCCAGAGCCGAGAGCAAATGACACGCACAACCCCGGGGCGAAGCCAGAGCAAAGGGCTCTGGGCACCTCTCCCCAGCCCCGCGCCCCGTGTGGGTGCCGATTTTCCTGGTGGGCATCTCTCCACCGCAGACCGCACGGAGGTTTGCAAGGTCCTGAGCCACCGGGGGTGGGGGGTGTGGGGGATGGGGGGGAGCCTCCGCTGCCACCCATCACTACTTTTGACTTGAGAGTTGTGACAAATAAGTATCCATAATGCATGCATATATTTTTTAAATTACAGAAATAGGACATGTGCATGAAGAAAATTAGAAAATACAAACAAGCAAAAACAAACAAAAACATCACATTCCCACTACCCAGACATCATCGCTGTTCAAAAGGACGGGAGGATCCTTGTGGAACGTTTCCCAGCCGCTCAGGTTTCCTGAGATGCTCGCCCTCAGATGACGTCGCTGGCTGGCGAGAGCCGCGGTTTGATTGGACACTGTGTATTGTTCCTCGGGAGAATGACTTCATGATGGTAATGAGATGTCATTTGGGGAAGGGAACAGCAGATACTGTTGCATGACCTGCTTTAATCAGTCAGTGATTTCCATTTCAGAGAAACCTCAGCTTATCTAAAACAAGATTTTATTAAGACTTTTCCAGCCCTGGCCAGGTAACTGGGTTAAAGCATCATCGTGACACATCCAGGTTATGGGTTCGAGTCCAGTGAGGGTACATAGAAGAATCAACCAATGAATACATAAGTGGAACAAATCAAATGTTTCTCTCTCTTTCAACTCAATTTTCTACAAATATGTTTTTATTGATTTTTTTAGAGAGAGAGAAAGGGAGAGAGAGATAGAAACATCCATGTGAGAGAGAAACATCGATTGGCTGTATCTTGCATTTGCCCCCTCCTCCGGGGGCATTGAGCCTGCAACCCAGGCATGTGTCCTGACTGGGAATCAAACTGGGACCTTCCAATCCATGGGACGACACTCAATCAATCCACTGAGCCACACTGGCTGGGCTCAAATCAATTTTTTTATTTTTTATTTTATTTTATTTTTTATCCTCACCCGAGGACATTTTTTCTAGTTTTTGTTCAGGTAGAGTGGGAGGGAGAGAGAGGAAGAGAGAGAGAGAAACATCGATGTGAAAGGAACACATCGAGTGGCTGCCACCCGCACGACCAAGCAGGGCCGGGGACAAACTGCAACCGAGGTACGCGCCCTTAGCAGGAACCGAACCCGGGTCTCTCAGGACCGCAGGCCGACACTCTAACCGCTGAGCCAAACCGGCCAGGGCTGGGCTCAAATCAATTTTTTTAATAAAGACTTCCGGTGAACCCCAAATTGTTTTTTACAGCTGGTTTGTGTACACTAGTACCCACTCCAGAGCCCAGGATCACATCTGATTGCATGTCCGTGAGGCTCTAAGCTAGTGCACCCCTTTTGCGACGGTGACCATGGGAGAGGCTGGGCCAGCTGGTCTATGGAAAACACCACCCTCTAGGTTTGTCTGGCTGCCTCCTCCGAGTGTCAGTCACTTATTCCTGCACCGTTGTGCTTCCTCTACACTGGAAGTTAAAGCAAGCCAATGGTGGGAAGTATGAGTCTGTGATGAAAGTGTCCAGCAGTACAGAGACGGGTTGCCTTGCTTCGCTGGTCCTTCCCCCCGGAGTGAGCACCGCTACTGGCTGGGCGCTCCGCCTCCCAGACCTTTCTGTCTGTGTATACAGTATATGTTCGGCGGTCCCTCTGCGCGCACGTTTGCTTTTGCTTGTACAAGAAACAGGATTGAGCCCTGGCTGGTTTGGCTCAGCGGTTAGAGCGTCGGCCTGTGGTCCAGAGAAACCTGGGTTCGGTTCCTGCTAAGGGCACATACCTCGGTTGCAGTTTGTCCCTGGCCCTGGTTGGGTCGTGCGGGTGACAGCCACTCGATGTGTCCCTTCACGTGGATGTCTCTCTCTCTCTCTCTCTCTTTCTCTCTCTCTGTCTCGCTCTCTCTCTCTCTCCCCATCTCGCTCCCTCCCATTCTATCTGAACAAAAAATGGAAAAATGTCCTTGGGTGAGGATAAAAAAAAGGAAGAAACGGGATTGATACAATAGCTATAACCAGAAAGTTACCACGTGTTGTGGTCATCTCTCCATGTCTTGATAGTGAACCTCTGTCGGTGTGACCAGGTTACATTTGCTTTGGCCAACGAAAAGCCATGCTTCTTGGGGCATAAGCTGCTGTTAAAGCCCTGGGTGGAGAGCTTGGGGGACTTACCCTTCAATTTCCAGGACAGGGTGAATAACATCTAATTTACTCAAGGGACTTTCAACCCTTCCCACATGCCCACCATCCCTTCTGCCCTCTTACTGCAGTCAGGGTTGTCTTTTAAAAACCCAGATCCCTCGGCTGCTTAAACTCTTCCTGTGGTTCTGCTTACTCTTGGGATGAACGTCAGACCTCTTGCTGGCCCTGCTCCCCGGCCCTGTACTCCTCAGTGCAGGGCCTTTGCATAGTCTGTTCCCTCCCCTGGGATGCTTTCCCCTGCTGGAGCTCTTTGCTCGACAGCATTGTTAGCTCTGACTCTCTGACACATCTTTCTCTGGGTACAGAAGACAAATCACTAAAAACAGCCGGCTTCAGGCCAAACATAAGGGCAAGTGTTTTTGGTTGGCACACCCCTTTGGGGTTGAATACACTCTTCTGAACAGGAAGGGTCCTCCTGCTGCACTGCTCCCCACTACCCTGCCAGACCCGGAGCTCCAGAGCGGGGAGTGCCTTGGATGTCCTCTCTTGTGTGCCACGGTGTCCCTGGGACCCAGGGCAGTGCCCAGCACAGTGAAGGAGTGGATGAGTGAACAAATGAATGAATGCTGAGAGAAACGCAAATCGATCAAACCTTGCCTAGCGATGTGAATCAAAGATCTTAAAAATGCTCATATGCTTTGATCCGGAAATTCCAGTCACAGGGCTTCATCTGAAGGCACAAAGATGTTCATCTTGGCATTGTTTATAGTGGGAAGTATTGGGAACAACTGAAATGTCGAACATCGGTAAGCACAAAACTGAACTCTTGATCTTCCCGCGCCATAAGCCATCGTTCCTTCCAGGCTTCCCAAGGCAGCAAATGGCCCCATCCATTCAGCTCTTCAACCAGAGACCTGGGCACTGGGATTTTATTTTATTTTTTATTGAGATACAACTTACCTAGGTAAAATACACAAATCTTAAGTGCACAGCTCAATGTGTGTGTTTTTGCTGTTGTTACCTATGTAGACATCCCTGAAACTACCACCCAGATGGAGACATAGAAATTTCTCAGCACCCAGGAAGTACCCCTCCTCCACCCAGAGGTAACCACTGTTCTGACTTCTGTTGCATTCTATGTTCTCTAACACCTAACAGCCAGCCTGCCGCTGAGGCTGCCAGTTCTCTGTTCCACACCTTTCTCAGGCCTATCACCTCGTTTTCTTTTTCTTTTTTATAGAGTGGGAGGGAGGAGAGAGAGGGAGAGAGAGCAAAACATTGATGTGATAGAGCCGCGTCGACTGGCTGCCTCCTGCACGACCAGACCAGGGCCGGGGACGAACCACAACCGAGGTACGTGCCCTTGACTGGAATCGAACCCATGACTCATTAGTCGGCGGGCTGACACCGTAACTGCTGAGCCAAACCGGCCAGGGCGGCCCATCACCTCTTATCTGGGCAACATCAGCCTCCTCAATTGTCCCCTCTCCTCTGGCACCACCCCCCCCAGCAGCTGGAGATCTGACCAGGTCGCACTCCTGCCTGGGGCTCCCCTAGGCTCCCTGATGCCCTCAGGGAAGTGCCCGCCTGTGTGCTGGACACCGCAGCCCGGATGAGGGGCCGGAGGCAGGATGGGAAGTCACTGGTCCACGGTTGCAAAGGCAGAACGCAGTGGAGCCGGGGGAACCTCCAGGTGTCTGCCTCCCGCCCCTGCTCTTCACCGCTCTGCTGCCTCCATGACCGCCTGCCTGGATGGATGGATGGATGGATGGATGGGTGGATGGGTGGATGGGTGGGTGGATGGATGGGTGGATGGATGGTCTAGGAACAGGTTTTCTTTAAAAAATACAGGTACCCTTTGGCAAAATCATATGTCCCATCACGAACCAGTTGTTGAATTTGGCTCTGAGGTCACTTTCTTGGTTGGAGAAGAGGAAAAGGAAAGGGTGGGGGAGGGGAGAGGTTCTAGCAGCACAGGTCCCTGGAGTGGACGCTTCCCTCCACTGTGGCACTTTCCTGAGCACTGGCCTTGACCTCAGTGGAGGAGCGCATCTTATCTGCCCACGTCTGAACCTTGACCTTCGCGGGTCGGGAGGCGAGGAGGGGCCCCTTGGGGGCGGGGCCTGTGGTTGGAGTGAAGAAAGCAGTTGCACAAAGCGAGAGCCTTACCACAGCCCGGCCCTGGCCGCCTGAGTCACGCTTGAGCGGGAGGAGAGAGGGAGGACCCTGGAGCCCTCGGTTTCAGGCTGCCGGAGGCCTCCGCAGACGGAGTCCTCACCTCATGAGCTCGGGCAGAGGCGCCTGGGGACCGGGTAAGAGGCGGGAGAGGGCCGAGGCTGGCGCACAGAACTCCAGGCCTGGGTTCGAGAAAGGTCACAGTCAAGGTCTGCCTCAAGGAGAGCACCAAACCACTCCTAATGCCAGGGTGCCTCTGACATGCCCCCTGTGTCCCCAGCACCCCGCACGGCGCCTGGCACACTTAGCACTCAGGGTTCACTGTTGAACGGACGAGAGAATGGATGAGTGCGCGGCAAGGCACCTCTGCTGCGCTCGGCCTTCAGAAACGGCTGTCCAGGGCCTCACATGTCCTGGGCCCCTGAAGACGCCCCTGGCCCTGTGGTGGCAGGCCTGTCATTTTTGCCCTCGCTGGGCATGCGGCTTGATTGTGCAGCGCTGGGCAATGACTGGCAGCTGGGCGCAAACGTGTCGCCCAGCCAGGAGAAAGAAGCGTTTTTCCTTTAGGATATGGTGTAATCAGAAGCCATACGGTGCCGTCCACAGGGCTGGCGGGGGTTGCTAGTGATGAGACAGGAGTGTCAGGTCTCCCGGGGCCATCGGACTGGGCTGCCTGCTCCCTGGCTGCAGCTTGTACTGGGAGATGGGGGCCAGGGGGCGGGGCAGCAAGGGACAGAGGGGGTCCTTCCAGGCTCCGAGCTCAGAACTTTCCCGGTGCACCCCATCCCACCCCACCCAGTGCTCTTGGCTGAGCAGTTGGTGATGGAGCAGGTGATGGTCCACGGCAGCTCTGACGGCAGCTCTGAGACAATAGCCCGGAGTGGAAACAGAATCCCGGGGCAGGCCAGGGCTCCAGCTGCGCCTGTGGGAGATGAACCCCATGGTCTCGCACCCCACTCTGGGCCTCGGCCCATCTCAGCCAGGTCTCCTCCTCACCTGGGCTCTCAGGAACCTCACACACACACCTGAGCAGTCCGCACACGTGGCTGCGGGCTAGCACCTCGATTTCCTGTCTCCAGAGTGAGGACAATAATGGGCCCACCTCCTGGGGTTGCTACAAGACAATGAGCTGATGTTTGCAGCACTGGGCACAGTGTTGCAGGTACAGTGAGCTACTGTGACACTAATCTTGTTCTATAATAATTATTATTTTATCACCAAGTGCTACTGCCCAGTTTGTGTCCCCAGACCCAGCTGAAGCTGCCTTTCAGCTGCCCTGTCGGGACGGCAGGAGGCTGTTCGTGTTGCCAGGTCTCCGTTGTTCTGAGAGCAAACTGCCTGCCCAGCCCGGGTCTGCCCCTCCCCGGAGTGCCGCCTCCACCTGCTCAGCGGTGACCCAGCCCGGCCCTGGTGGCCTTTGATGGGTCCACGTGGTCGTGCCCAGAGAAGGCCTGGCAGCAAACACGCAATGAGGAGGGGCTGCTGGCTGCAGGGCACTGGCCTGGGTCAACTCTGCTCCTCCGGGCAGGGAGGGCCTGGCTCCTGGGTGGTGGTGGAGGTGGGGCGCGGGCGGGGGCGGGGGCGGGGAGGCAGTGAGAGGCTGGCGCAGACAATGTCTCACCCCTATGGTTCCGAAGGACCAGCAGGACGGGGAATGGCCTTCAGAGGGGCCTTGGCTCCGGGGGAGCCAGTGCCCAGTGGAGGGTACAGACCCCTGCTAACTAGGTCGGGCGGGGCAGGTGGTGGTTTTGGTGGTGTCAGGGCAGCGCTGCCCTGAGGAGCCCGGATGGGGGCTCGCACTGAGGATGCCCCGGGGACAAGCTGCACCGACTGCGGTCACTTGTGTCCTTGTGAGTGGGAGGCAGAGGGAGAATCGACTCAGACACCCAGAGCAGGGGAGGGGGGCAGTGCGGCCACGGGCAGGATCGGAGCGCTGCGGCCACGGGGCAGGAAGAGGGAGGACAGACCCGTCTCCCGGGAGCTGCGGTCGGCAGCCCTGCCCACGCCTCGGCTTCAGACTCGGGGCCTCCAGAACTGTGAGGGAATCCATTTCTGGTTTTGTGTGTTTTGTTCTGTTTTTTAAATATGTTTTAATTGATTTTATAGAGAGAGGAAGGGAGTGAGAGATAGAAACATCGATGTGAACCCTGGCCGGTTTGGCTCAGCGGTTAGAGCATCGGCCCGCGGACCAGAGAGTCCTGGGTTCGGTTCCTGCTAAGGGCACGTACCTCGGTTGCAGTTTGTCCCCGGCCCCGGTTGGGGTTCTGTGGGTGGCAAGCAGTCGATGTGTCCCTCTCACATTGATGATTCTCTCTCTCTTCCCCCCTCTCTCCCTCCCTCTCTATCTGAAGATAAATGCAAAACATATCCTCAGGTGAGGATAAAAAAAAGAAGCATCGATGTGAGAGAGAAACATCCATCGGCTGCCTCCTGCACTCCCCCTAATGGGGATCCAGCCCACAGCCCGGGCAGTGCCCTGATCAGGAATCAATCCGGGACCTCTCCATTCTTAGGACAACGCCCAGTCCCTGCGCCACACCCGCCTGGCAATTCCTGGTGTCTTAAGTCATCAGATTTCAGCAGCCCCAGGAAACAAATAACAAGTGTGTAAACTCATCTCACCTGTTTCGTCTTATTTTTTTAACCTGGGAACGTTGAAGTGACCGTGTGGCTTGCACTCATGTGGCCTCAGTCCCTCTGGACAGCACTGCTCTGGAGAGCCGCCTGGTCCCGGTGAGCCGGACTGTCCGCTCCTCCACGTGTGGCCAGGGGAGCCTCCTCCTCCCTGGCTCCTTGTCGGAAATACGTTCCTGACCAGGACGGCTGTCCTCAGCGCAGTCCTTGGTCTCGGGTGCCAGCGGGTCTGGGCTCTGACCAGGACGGCTCTCCTCAGCGCAGTCCTTGGTCTCGGGTGCCAGGGGGTCTGGGCTCCGACCAGGACGGCTCTCCTCAGCGCAGTCCTTGGTCTCGGGTGCCAGCGGGTCTGGCTCTGACCAGGACGGCTCTCCTCAGCGCAGTCCTTGGTCTCGGGTGCCAGCGGGTCTGGCTCTGACCAGGACGGCTCTCCTCAGCGCAGTCCTTGGTCTCGGGTGCCAGCGGGTCTGGCTCTGACCAGGACGGCTCTCCTCAGCGCAGTCCTTGGTCTCGGGTGCCAGCGGGTCTGGGGCTCTATTTGCAAGTTGGCCGTATCAGTGAAATAGATCTTTAGTCTCTGGCTGAATCACACGAAGTGAACTTTCTCTGTGGACACCCCCTCTTCAAAACACACGAAGGCGTTGTCTTCATGTCCTGGGGCTGCTGTAACCAGGACCACAGGCTGGTCATTGCAATAACAGGACTCGACCAGCCTGTGTGGCTCAGTGGATTGGGCGTCGCCCCATGGACTGAGAGGTCCGGGTTCGATTCCCAGTCAGGGCACGTGCCCAGGTTGTGGGCTGGATACCCAGTAGGGGGAATGCAGGAGGCAGCCAATCAATGCTTCTCTCTCTCTCTCCCTTCCTCTCTAAAAAAATCAATAAAAACAAATTTAAAAAGAAAGAAACAGCAGAACATTGTTCTCCCATAGTCCTGCGGGCTAGAGTTCCGAAACCCAGGTGCTGGCTAGCTGGTTCTGGGGGTTCGGAGCAGGCCCCCTGGAGCCATGTGAGTCCTTCAGCAGAAGGGGGTGAGACCCCGAGCACTCAGCAGAAACGTTTGGCTCTCCCTCAAGGAGTTTCCACGGAGGCCGTGCCCATAGCAAGAGTAACCACCAGAAATAATGTTTATGGCCAATGTCTAGGGCAGGGCAAACTGCTCATCATCCCGTGAATGACCTTCCCAGTGCCCCCAGGCACCTTACCTTGCCCTTAGCTCAGAATGCCAAGTAATTCCCACTTAACTTTCTGTCTCTGAACCTCTCACGTATGTGGGGTTCCCATACGTATGTGTGTAATTAAATCTGGTTATTTTTCTTGGTAGTGTCTCATGTTTATTTAATTATTAGACCACCCAGAAAAACCTAGGAAGGTAGAGGAACCCCCCTCAGTTCCTTCTGGAGGCTCCGAGGGGCTCTCTCTCTTCTGGGGGCTGCTTCTCTGGCTGCTGGCACCCCTTGGCACCCCTTGGCTTGTGGCTGCATCAGTCCATCTTCACATGATCTTTTCCTCTGTGTCTGTCTGTTGACCTTCCTGCTCCTGTCTCTCATAAGGACACCAGTCACTGGATTTAGAGTGTTCCTTAAACCCAAGATGTTCTCATGTCAAGATCCTTAACCTAATTACGTCCGCAAAGACCCTGTGGTGGCTCATGTGTGTGTCAGCTTGACTGGCCCCCGGGTGCCCATACTAACATTGTTTCTGGGTGTGTCTGTGAGAGTGTTTCTGGTGAAATTAGCGTGTGAATCAGTGGGCTCAGCTTGCAGACGGCAGATCATGGGACTTCTCGGCCTCTGTAACTGCACGAACAATTCTTTATAATAATAAGTATGTCTCCGCATGTGCATGTGCGTCTCTGTCTCCCATTGTTAGTGTTTCTCTGGAGAACACTGACTAATACAGACCCTGTTTCCAATAAGGTCACATCCACTAGGACTTGGACATATCTTTTGGGGGGATGTTATTCAACACCCTACAAGCATCTTACCTGGCCTTGGGTAGAGGCCAGATGCAAAGAGGCTCAAGGCCCGGGCTCTGCGCCTGTGTGGTTCTGGGTTTGAACTCTCCACCTGTGATCTCTTTCCTATGGTTCTGTTCTCTTCCCTGCGCCTCAGGAACACTCTCTGAAAACTGGAGGTCATAGTGTTATGAGTACTTACCCCAAAAGGTTGATGTGAGACCCCTTATTAGCTATGTGACTGGTGAACTACTCAATAACTTCGTACCTCAGATTCTCATCTGTAGAATGGGAATAACAATAGTGCATACCTTAACCAGATGTTCTGAAGATTAAGTTAATGTTTCCTGGGCACATGGTGAACATTACAGAAGTTCTGTTTAAAATGATGCATGAGTCCGGTCGGTGTGGCTCAGTGCTTGAACGTGGACCCAGGCACCAAGAGGTCGCTGGTTCAATTCCCGGTCAGGGCACATGTCCAGGTTGAGGGCTTGATCCCCAGTGGGGGGCATACAGGAGGCGGCCAATCAATGTTCTCTCTCATCAATGTTTCTATCTCTCTCTTTCACTTCCTCTCTCTCTAAAATCAATAAAGGGGAAAAATAAATAAACAAATGAATAATTAAAATGATGCATGAGCCCTGGCTGGTTTGGCTGAGCAGTTAGAATGTCGGCCCATGGACTAAGAGTCGTGGGTTCGATTCCAGTCAAGGGCACATACCTCGGTTGCTGTTCAGTCCCCGGCTCTGGTCGGGGTCCTGTGGGAGGCAACCAGTCGATGTGGCTCTCTCACATCGATGTTTCTCTCCCTCCCTCCCTCCCTGCCCCCAACTCTATCTGAAGATAAATGGAAAAGTCCCCTTGGGTGAGGATTAAAAAAAAGAAAAGATGATAATGGCTGGCTCAGGGAAGCGTTCAGAAATGCCAGCGGACATGCTTGCTCGATGTACGAAACGTTGGCATCCATCGCATCAGATGGAGGCGGCGAGGCCCTCGGAGATCTGATGTGGCCCTCCCCTGGCTCGGACTAGGAGTGCCGCTCTTGCTCACGCTGTTGAGTCACCCCGAGCTTGGAATCGGGCAGGTTTCATGCAGCCGCCCAGGCTCAGTTCAGTGCTCTTTGTTGTCTATCTTGAAATTCCTACTAACTTTGGAACAAGATGTTTTGCCTTTTCATTTGGTACTGGGCCCCACAAGTCGTGTGACCGGACCTGCTTATAGCCTGTTCCTCCTGTGCTTGTGATAGTGAGGGGTCCCCAGCAAGGCGTGACGGTGGCCCTCGGTTCGAGCTGGCCCAGGCACACAGGGCTGTGGCCCCTCTGAGGGACCTTTACAGACGGGGTGTGAGGGCTGGAAAACGTGGGACCCGAAGACACGCTGGTGGCAGAGCAGTGGTTCTGCCTGGAAGAGGGGTTTAGGCTGGACCGGGTGTGTCCTCTAATTTCTGAAGGGCAGTGGGGAGGAGAAGGGAGCTTCTGTGTTGTTTGTGGCCCCAGAGGGCTGATCCAGCTCAGAACAAGGAAGGAATTTTTAACAAGGAGAATTGTGCAAGAAGGGAAGGCTGGCTGGCATTCAAGCCTCAGCTCTTCCTGGGGGTTAAGAGCACAGGCTCTGGCCTGGAACATCGCTACATCTGCCCAGATCTGTGACCTCAGACAAGGTCATTCACAGACCTGAGCCCACTTGGCCATCTGTAAACCGAACCTGATGGTGCTCCGGATGCAGGGCAACGCTGCTGAGGATAAGACGAGGCAGGTTTCTGCATAAAGCACATGAGGGCGCCTGGTTGCTAGGAGGTGCCTCTCGAGTGACAGCCGCTGCTGCTGCTCCTGTCATTAGCATCATTGTTACTGGCCGTGGTGAGCTCCCGGACTGGCAGGTTCAGGCTGAGAGGGATCATCGGGGAGCTGCAGACTCGGCCCTCGGCCCTCGCATCAGGGCTAACAGAGGATGCGTGCAGTTCAGCCCCTTGACAGCTTCAGCATCTAACATGCTTGGGTGATTAGCTGATAAAAACCACAGCCAGAAAATGCGGGCTCCGTGACAAGGGCCCCGAGGGACAGGGGGTGGTACTTCTTGTGGAGCTGAGGAAGTTTGGGTCTTGGAGATCGCTGAAGAAATGGGAAGAGTTCCCACCACTCGTGCCTTTGAAAACCCGGGCCAGCTGTCCCCTGAGCTGTTGCCGGCTGAACATGATCCCAGGAATGTAAAACTCCCCTCCGGGCCTCCTAGGAAATGGGTTCCTGATGTGCTGAGATCTGGACCCTGGAATTGCCCACGAGAAAACAGCGTCGTGGGCGGTGCGCGGGAGACCACGTGCCCCGCCTGCCGCTTGGGCATGGGAGGGTCCTGGCTCTCCTGGAGCCACCGCCTGGAACCACACCCGGGGGCACAGCAGCTTCCCTGGAAGTGCCTTGGCAGTGGTTGGTGCTGAGATCGACATTTCTCCTCTCCCTCCCCCACGCCGGCCCTGTCGGCTGTGTCCTGTCGGCTGTGTCCTGTCGAGTGGCAGTCAGGAAACACTCTGACCACAGCAGTAGCGGATCTGAGGCTGGAGCCCGAGAGGCAACAGATGGGTTCCATCAGGGCCACACTTGGTCAGAACTTGGAAGGGCCAAGTGTCTCTCCCTTGGGACGGGCGGGGGTTGGGCAGCACACCAGCCCCAGAAAGTCACAGGCATTTCATGTGCACATTCAGGCTCCATGCACACACCGTGTTAGGCGTGTAAATACAGCCGTGAACACGGCGGTGGCGCCGGCTGTTCTCTTTTCAACGTAAAACCAACCATTTCAAATGCGCAGCTCAGTGGCATCGGCTGCCCCCGAAAGCCTGCTTGCCCGAGGCAGTCACCCTTCCCCATCCACCTGCACCCCGACAACCTCCAGTCCCCTTTCTGTCTCTACGGGTGTGCCTGCTACAGACATCTCCTAGAAATCAGACCATGCAGTGTGCAGGTTTTGTGTCTGGCTGCTCTCACTCAGCAGAGTGAGTCTCAGGTTAGATCCACACAGAAGGGCGGATTGGTGCGTCATTCCTGTTCGTGGCCGGATGACAGTCCGTGTGTGGCTGTCCAGTCTTTTCTTACCACTGGACCTTACTGCTGAGCCACCCTGCTAGTCCTCATTCCCAAGAGTGGATGAGCTCCCTGGGGATTTTCTGACCCAGGGGAACTTGGAGAGAGTGGAAGGGACCTTAAATGATGCATTAAAAGTTGCTGAGTCTTGAGTGCTCCCATGTACCAGTTCCTCTGGGCCTGAGCCCACAGCCCCACAACTAGACGGGTCCATCCTCTGTGACAAGCACAGCCACCCTGACCAAAGCCTGCCTATGAGACCCATAGCAACCTGAGCGCCAGGCCACGTGTCTCTAAAATAGGTCTCATGGCCCGGCCGGTGTGGCTCAGTGGTTGAGCATCGACCCTGCACCAAAAGGTCACCAGTTCGATTCCCGGTCAGGGCACATGCCCAGGTTGTGGGCCCGATCCCCAGTGGGGGGCATGCAGGAGGCGGCCAATCAATGCTCTCCCTCATCGATGTTTCTATCTCTCTCCCTCTCCCTTCCTCTCTCTGAAATCAATAAAGAAAAAAATTTAAATAAAAAATAAACTCAGTTATAAAAAGAAAAAAGAAATCCAAGTCAAATTAGCTTAATTCAACAAATCACAGCTGTGCCTAGATGTCAGGTCAGGCACAGGACCAAAGCTTGAGGCTCATCAGTGAACAAAACCAAGGTGGCTGCCCTAGGAAGCCAGGTGTCCCACGGCCGAACGGTAAACACGCTCTCAGCATGTCATTCACTGAGCGTGCTGTGGAAGTGGGGTGGGGACAGGCTGCAGCCCTGACGAGGGTGGATCTTATCAGGGGAGGAGAGATCTGATCAGACTTGAAGGTGAGGTGTGAACCCAGTGCATGCCTGCGGGGAGAGAGTCCTGGCAGGAGGATCAGCCAGAGCACAGGCCCAGAGAGAGGACAGGGCCTGGCGTGTGAGGACCAGCGGGGAGGGCAGTGGGACTGGCTGAGTGAGGTGGGGAAGCAGTGACCGATGGGTTCAGAGAGAACCGCATGGGGACCAGATGGGGCAGGGCCATGCGCATGGTCCCAACTTTTACTCTAAGATGGGCGCCCCTGCAGCGTTTGATGCAGAGGAGGGACATGCGTTTCCTTTTTTGTTTGTTTAAGCAAAAAAGGAAACTCCTAGATTCCTAGACCCGGATGAGTCAGAGACTGGGGCCTCGTTGTCTCCTCCGAACACAGCCTCTTCCCTGCAGGGAGGGGACGACTGCGCACAGCTTCAGGCCAAAGCCAGCCCAGGGCCAGACCTGGAGCCAGAGGGCTCTGTGACACAGACAGACATCAGTGTCAGAACAGAATTTCCCGGGGAAGGTCTCTGATTGGCTATGCTTCGACCAAGCAGTGGCCGATGTCAGTACCGTTGTAATTGGCTGGTCTAGGTCACATGGCTACCCCCACCAGAATAGCGGCAAGAGGGGAACAGGTCCTGAAAGGAAGGGTGTGATTTCCCAAAGGAAGGTAGGACAGAGAGGTGAGCTGGCCGGGGGAAAACAACCGTCCTTCATTGAACTGCTCATCTGGAGGGAAGTCTAGGGATCCCGCCCGGTGGGCTTCTGTCCCAGGAGGGTCTGCAGAGCCATCAGAAAGAGCTCACAAATCAACCTTTTCCTCTTCTGTGGACCACATGCCGCGTGTCGCAAACAAGCCTTCCCAGAGGAGGGTCAACGCTGCAAGGATGACTAGAAAACCAATCCGCCCAAACAGATCCCTTCAAGGACAGCCCTTTTTTTTTTTTCTTACTCACTGTTTCCCCATCCTTGGCTGGAGAAAGCCCCAGCAATACTCACTGAGGTCAGGCACCCGCAGGGAGGTGGGGCTACTTCCTCCTCTCTCTCGGCCTCCTCTGAAGTCAGACAATTGCACAGCTGAAGGCCTGGGTCTCTGACCCTCAGGAAATGCCAGGCAGGGGGAGCTGGGAGAGGCCCTGGGGCTTTAGACACCGCAGCTCCTCCTTGCCCAGGGACGCAGAGTTGTGACGCCAAACTTCTGTGGGCTTTCGAAATAAATGCAATAAAAAAAAACACCCAATATGCAATAAAGGAACAACTGAAGATAGAGCGGAGTGAATTTTACATATATATCTGCCTGTGTACCATTACCTGGGCCAAATAGAAAGTATTTCCAACACCCGGGGGGCCTCTTCCAAGGACCCAGCCAGTGCCTGCGTGGGTCCCATGCAGGCCGGCAGAGAGCACCCCTACCCCCTGCCCTGCTCCCCCTCCCCTGGCAAGGCAGGGAGCACCCCTCTCATTTTACAGGCAAAGAATGTAGCTGGAGCTCAGGGGAATGTCACACCCGGTCCACCACCAGGAACAACACGGCCCTTCCCCCCGAGGGAGGCTTCAGGAACATTCTTGGATAAAGATCAGAGAAGAGTTGTCCTCATTGCCAGGCTTGGCTCACTGGGTGATTCCAGCAGCTGATGAGGCGAAGAATCCTACCGTGAAGTCCCACACGTCCGTCAGGAGGGCTTCCCTAGAAACTCGCTCATTTTCGGCCTCGGGTTCCAGCAGGTAATAACGCGCCCTTTGCCCACACTGGTTTCCCCAGTGTGCTGGGGAGGTTTCCATCTCGTTCCAGAAGACCTACTAGGGCTGGGCCCGACTCCCAGTCAAAGGAGGGATCCACAGCGACCGCCCCTCTCGGGCTCCCTGGTCCACCCTACTGGGGGTGGTACAGCGCCAGACCCCATAGCTGAGCTGTCTGGCGAGGAAGACAGCTACCTCCGGCCGTTACCCCGAGGTGGGGGCAAGGGGGTCTGGCGTCCGTGTTCTCAGACAGAAACATCCAAGGAGCAAGGCTGCCCAGCTCCCCCCGACACGCAGTCAGAGATACAACAGATTTCAGGACATCCGGTACTTTCTATGCCCTGTCCCTGCTGGTGACCCAGCGCTGGCTCTCAGAGCAGGACAGCCCCGTCGGGCAGCCCACGCTCCACAGACATGGTATCGCTTTGTGGGTGCATCTTTTGTCCAGATAAAGGAAGGTCTGGCATGTTGCAAACGGACAAGAAGCTCTCCCCACCTCCCCCCTCTCCACCCCCCCCCCAACAGCAAGGGCATGGTCTCCAAGTCTCCCTCCTGGCAGACCTGCGAGGTAGGAAGTCTTATCCCCATTTTGAGGAAGCAGAGGCTCAGGACTCATGCTGATGGCGGGGCTAGGATATGCCAGGTGCTTGATAATTAGACATGACTTTTTTTCTTTATTGATTTGAGAGAGAGAGAGGAAGAGAGAGAGAGAGAGAAACATCGATGAGAGAGAACATCCATTGGCCGCCTCCTGCATGCCCCCCGCTGGGGATCGGGCCCACAACCTGGGCATGTGCCCTGACCAGGAATCGAACCGGCTGCCTCTTGGTGCACGGGTCGACGCTCAACCACAGAGCCACACGGGTGGGCCAGATAAGGAATGTTAAAAAAACACCACAGGCCCCAAATGGCGTCACTCATGCTGCAAGCCCAGGACACCAAGCCTAGATTTAACACCTGATCCAACCGCCGTGTCACTTCCCCCAGGATCATAGCTAACCTTCGCTTTTGTGGACCTCAATTTAATGGACTTCCGATTTAAAGGACAAAATTTCCGTTCCTGTGTCCCATGTGAAAATTAACACCCTGTTAATTTAAAAATGCTTTTTACCAAGATTTGCTTATAATTAAACAGGTTGGTTTTTGTTGTTGTTGTTGTTGTTATTAAGTCACTGTTATTTTTTATTTATTTATTTTTTTGGTACATGCCCCTAGTGGGAACTGAACCCAGGACTCACTGGTCCGCAGGCCAACGCTCCAGCGCTTCCACTCCAAGAGTAGGAGGGATAGAGAGAAACATTGACGTGAAAGGGACACATCGAGTGGCTGCCACCCACGTGACCAACCAGGGCTGAGGACAAAGTGCAACCGAGGTACGTGCCCTTCACGGGAACCGAACCCGGGTCTATCTGGACCGCAGGCTGACGCTCCAACCGCTGAGCCAAACCGGCCAAGGCAGTCACTGTTATTTTTAACGAGTTTTGGCGAATAGGTCCTATGTTGGAAAAAATACTAGTAATTTCACCAACATAAATAAATATTACATATCTGCAACTATAGTCTACATCTTTAACCCAAGAGTCACCATTCATAAAGCAGTGTTCCATGAATGATCAGCACGTACTCACAACGAATGGAATCGCGAGGGGTGAGGGGTCATCGGTTCTGTTGTCGCAGGTCCTGACTTTCTAACGGCATGGGCCCGGTCCCCTCGCGCTAAGCCACGCCCCAGCCGTGTGCATCTGTTCACTCGCCGTGACTGGGGAACGCACGCATTTACTAGACCTATTCAGTATAAATTTAAAATTACTGTAATACATAGAGAAAACTTTCCTGTGAAATTAAACTTTTCATACATAGTTCATTCTAATTACACAAACGTGTCTACATAAGTAAAAACAGGTAAACTGAGTCATCAAATTTTTAACATACACCTTCGGAAAACCTAGTTTATTATATAACAGACTTTTGGCTTTAACAACACCCTCTCACCCGAATTAGTCTTTTATAGCGAGGTTTTACTGCATAATCGTAACCAACTGGTCTGGAATTTTCTGATCAAACACCAGTAAAGTAATCTGTCGTGTGGGCCCTCTCCACCCTGCACACCACCCGGCACAGGAAGAAGAGGTGCTCTCCTCTACAGAGAGATCCCTTCATTCCAGGCAGGGCACATGCCTGGGTTATGGGCTCGATCCCCAGTAGGGGGCGTGCAGGAGGCAGCTGATTGATGTTTCTCTTTCACATCAGTGTTTCTGTCTCTCCCCCAAAAAATCAATAAAAATATTAAAAAAAAAAAAAGAAAGAAGAGGCAACTTGCATGATAAAACCTTCCCCCTGCCCACCCCCACAGTGTGGCTCAGTGGTTGAGCATCGACCCCTGCACCAAGAGGTCACTGGATGGATCCTGGTCAGGGCACATGCCCAGGTTGTGTGCTGATCCCCAGCGGGGGGCATGCAGGAGGCGGCCAGTCAATATTCTCTCTCATCGATGTCTCTATCTCTTCCTTCCTCTCTCTCTAAAATCAATAAAGAAAAAGTTAAAAGAAAAACTCAACCTCAAAGTCCTTTCTTTTCTTTCACATTTAGCTCCCTTGCCTCCCACGCCTTCCTATCAACAAAGGCCTTAGATTTTTGTACAACCCCTTGGAGGGCCCTTCTAGTTAATAAAGCTGGTGATCGAACCTGTGAACCTGCAACCCAGGTACGTGCCCTTGATAGAAAATTGAATCTGCTTGGTCCGAGGGCCAATGCTCTAACTACTGAGCCACACTGGCCAGGGCCCAGTTAGATCTTCAAATTTACTCAGTTGAATTTTGTTTTGTAACAGGAAATAGATCAGAAAGCAGGTAAGGATTTGCCAGGGAGGTGTGGCCTGGGGACACCCCCAGCTCCCTGCTGTCCCAGAACCTGGGGTCAGTTCTGCAGCTGGGAGTGGGCGGAGCTGAGCGCAGCCTGGCCCCCCGCTGCTCTCCCCGCCTCCTCGGGCTCTAGAGCCGGCTTCAGGCTCAGCCACACGCCTGCCTTTCATCCCCAGAGCTCCCACTATCAAGATGCCTGCTGCCCCTGTCCCGGCGGTCGTAAGCGGCCAGGTGCTCCCGGCCTTCCTGCTCTGCAGTACGCTGCTGGTGGTCAAGATGTACGTGGTGGCCGTCATCACGGGCCAAGTGAGGCTGCGGAAGAAGGTACGTGCTGCCCCGGGACCCCAGTCCTGGCTGTGCACTCGCTCCCCCTCTCCCTGCCAAAGTGGTTTCAGGGACCGAGCATGAGGGTGCGGCCGTGGGTGGGCAGGGCGGGGGACCCCGTGCCTCCCCCGGGATGGCTCCTCCGTGGCCCTGCGTTTTAGCAGGGTCCGCACCTTCCTCCCTGGAGAGATTTGCTCACTCGCTGTGCCACCAGGTAAGTTCCGGGCACGACGGGACTCGATGAGTGCGGCTGAGTTCTTGAGACTCCGGTCCCGGGGTGGAGCGGGGCGGCTTCCCAGCACAGGAGATTTGATATTTGGGTGGGGAGGGAACCGGCGAAACAGGACCCAGGAGCTCTAAGTGGAAATTCCCAGCTTGCTGGCCAGGTCACTTGCAAAAGCCTCCAGAGGCCGCGGGCAGCTGAGCTCCACCGGAGCTGCAAGGGAGGGGTGACCCCTCCAGTCGGAGCCCCTGAGCCCAACAGCAGCCAGGCGCTGAGCTCAGCCAGGGGCAGCAGGTCGGGGTCTCTCTCACACTGACAGCAGGAGTGAAGTTGCGGACCAAGCTCGCCCCCACTGGCAGCGTTGTTAGACTGGACGCGGTGGGCACCTGCTGGTCACACCCCTGGCATTTCAGTGGAGGAATCGGTCCTGGAAATGTGCCCCTTTGTCTCCTCACTTTGTCCAGGTCACAGGCAAGGAGGCTGGGGGGACACTGGGCAGCTGGTCTCAGCCCCTGGCACAGGCATAGGCAGGACTGAAGGGGGCAGCTCACCAGGTGAAACACCTCCTGGAGCACAGGCCACTGATCACCTGGCCTCCCCCTGCCTGGGCCGGTCAGGCTACTGGCTACGGCACCCAGCAGGGGCCGCTGCTTCCCCCACTGAGTCCTTGCTAGGGGCTGAGTTCAATCCCCCCAGGGCCCTGGGGAGGGGCGTGTGCACCTTGCTTTCCAGGTGAGGAGCCTGGGCTGGAGGGGAGACATGAATTACTTTGCCGGCCACACAGCTGGGTTTGAGTCCAGGTGTCCAGCTGCAGTTTACACCCGGCCACAGGGGGATGGGCTTCTCGACAGTGGGTGCAGGGCCCCTGGGCTCTCCTTCTGCCCTGAATTCGGGGAGGGGGGAGACACGCCTGTCTGCCTGGTCAGTGGGGGTGGCAGGGGAAAGCTTACCCTCAGGTTGTCCCCAAGGTACTGTTTACTGTCTACAAAATTTCCTCTCGTTTCTGCTTGGGGAGGTGACAGGGAGGTGACAGGGAGGAGTCGGGCCTGGCTCCTTTACCCACCACTCTTGGGACCTTGGGCAAGTCTGGGAGCTGGGTTTCCTCATCTGTACCCTGGGGGTAGTCGGAGTAGGAGCAGGAGAATTCCATTCCTGGTACAGAGGAAATGCTCCCCAATGTTAGTTCTCATCGCGTATAACAACTGGATCCCTTGATGGGGTGCATCCAGGGGCCACCGCCTCCCTCCCCCCAACTATAGGTGGTGTTACCAGAGGGGGGACCGGGCCCGAAGGGAGTCTGCCTTGGGCTGGCCAGTAGTATGTGGGTTCTTGACTTTGAGCAGGAAAGATTTCAAAATTCGAGGCCAGATGATTTTGAGAGTACGTTTATTAATGCCGGGGCGGTGAAAGCAGGAAGGGCCCAGGACAGACGCCCCAGGAGAGAGCCTTGGGGGGCTGCTGTGGCTCCCTAGAAACGCCACGGGAAAGAGGTGAGCCTGGGAGGGGCTGTCAGCTCGCAGGAGAGTCAGAGAAAAGGGGCCTGGGGGACGAGCTGCCGCCGCCCATTGCTGCCCTGGTTGCAGTCTCGTGGGGACCCCGAGAGTTTAGAAGAAAGAAAATTACCTCAAAGAGGAAATTTGAGTGAGCATCCTGAGAGTTTTATCTGCTTGCCAAAGGAGGGGATTTTAGGGCAGGTCTCAGGGGAGGATCTCAATAAAATGCTCAGCTTTTCCAGGTGTGTCCTTTCAGAGTGTGGTCTCCACTGACTGATCGGCACGAGGACGGGGGTCATTAGTCAGCGCAGCTGGCCTTGCCAGTCTCCTTCCTGGCTCTGCTGCTTTTCTGGGCTGAAGCCGATGCTATTGCTGGGAGAAAAGTCAGGGGAGGGTCCAGACGGAACGGCCAGCCATGTGACATGTCAGGGGAGGAAAGGCCACCGTGGGGTGAGGTCTGACATCAGTTTTGCAGGACGGTCAGACCTGGTGATTCCATGGCCTAAGGGCCAGTGGAGAAGAATTCTGGGTGTGGGGGGTCGGATCCTGAGACAGGCATCCAGGCTGAGCTCCATTCACCTCTGGGGGAGGAGGAGCAGGGGCAGGCCCACCAGGCAGGACACACCAGTGCTTGGGGACAGCTGTCACAAGGGCTCTTGAATCAGAGCAGCAGGATTTGTCATTGGGTGAACAATCTGGAAAACCTGGTGCTGGGGTCAGGTTTGCTGACTTGGTGGGACTGGCTTACCCGGGTGCCAGCAGGGGACAGCGGAGCGAGTGATGGGCGTGGGCCTTTGATGGCCTGAGTGTGACCGCAGTGTGCTTTCCACCCACAGTTCACTGAGTGCCCATCTTCCTGCCCCAGAGCCTTTGCACGTGCCGTTCCTCTGCCTTGACGGCTGTTCCTCCCTCCCTCCACCCCTCCCTCCGGTTCCTGTTGAGCACCCTTCAGACCGGCCTTTTAAATAATCTTCACCCGAGGGCATGCTTAGAGCGAGAAAGAGAAAGACTGACCGAGACACATCAATCAGTTGCCTCCCACAGGACCCAGACAGTGCCAGGATCAAACCTGCAACCGGGGTACATGCCCTTGACCAGGAATCAAACCCATGACCCTTCGGTCCATGGGCTGACGCTCTAACCGCTGAGCCAAACCAGCCAGGGATCTCTAGGGCTTTTTTATAAGAGTACAGTATCATTCCGAAGGACTCCAGCCCTGGCTGGTTTGGCTCAGCGGTTAGAGCGTCGGCCTGCAGACCAATGAGTCCCGGGTTCGATTGCAGTCAAGGGCATGTACCTCAGTTGTGGTTCATCCCTGGCCCTGGTTAGGGTCGTGCGGGAAGCAGCCACTCGGTGTGTCCCTCTCTCATCGATGTTTCTCTCTCTCTCCCTTTCTCTCCCTCTCTCTCTACCTGAAGATAAATAGAAAAATATCCTTGGGTGAGGATTAAAAGAAAACCAGAAGGACTCCACTCTCATGACCTAATTTCCTTCCAAAGGCCCCACCTTCAGATACCGTCGCACTGCGGTTCGGTTCCAGCATTTGAGTTTGCCGGGCCGTGGGCATTCAGTCCCTGGCAGCCTCGTTCACGGAGAGTGCCCGCCCTGAGCACGCTGCGGGGGTCCATGATGCTGGCGAATGGACACGGACGCGGCCGGGCCACGGTAGACCAGGCGACCGGGCCGTCCGTCGCACGAACAGTAATTCTCGGCTGATGTATTTCAGGCTTTTGCCAACCCTGAGGACGCCCTGAGACACGGAGGCCCCCAGTATTGCCGGAGCGACCCGGACGTGGATCGCTGCCTCAGGCAAGTACCCCTGGGCCTGAGCCTGGCCCCTGAACACTGGGGCTTGGAGGTACCTGGGGGCCAAGGCCTCCTGCCTTCCTGGCCCCCTCAGACTGTTCTTCATTCATGGATTTGATTTCTAACTGTGGGAAAGTAAGACATGCTGATGACTCAGGGGCAGAGTCAGAAAAGGATGTTCCGTGAATGGCCGGTCCCTGGCCCGCTCTGACCTCCAGGTCCCGCCTCGTCCGCTCCCCAGGGCAAACGCTGTCGCTAGTGTTTTCTGCCCTTACAAACACACGCGCTAAGCTTTGTCCTGCTCACCCCCAAAGGGTCACCCTTGCTCTTTGTCACATCAACAGAAATTGTTTCACATCGCCTCAGAGAGGGGCCTCATTCACTGTTCGGGTGCTATAGCATGGGTCGGGACTGCAGAACGGGGGTCCTTGGCCCCCCGCCGAATTCCCTCTGATGGCATTTAGGCTGCTCTCTCTCTTTCTGTTACAATCGGAACCTCTCGTTTGCCTTTGTCTGCACGCGTGAGCAAAACTGTGGGATGCAATGACATGGTAAGGAATATTGCCAGGGCCCTGGCTGGTTTGGCTCAGGGGTAGAGCATCGGCCTGCGGACCAACAAGTCCCGGGTTTGATTCCGGCCAAGGGCACGTACCTCGGTTGTGGCTCATCCCCAGCCCTGGTTGGGGTCATGCAGGAGGCAACCAGCCGATGTGTCCCTCTCACATCAATGTTTCTCTCTCTCTCCCCCTTTCTCTCCCTCTCTTTCTACCTGAAGATAAGTAGAAAAATATCCTCAGGTGAAAATTTAAAAAAAAGAAAGAAATATTGCCAGACCATTTTTCTTATTCAAAAAAGCAGAACTCCGTGTTGTTGGCTATGTGGCTCGTGTTGACGACACATAGAAGAAGTAAAGAAAACCACTCACGAGTCTTAGCACGGTTAACATTTTCTTCTAGCTCGTCCTTGTCTTCTGGGTCTAAATGTTTTTCAAAACATTAGGCACGCATGCATTGTATACCCAGTTTGGGGGTTCTGGTTTTTTTTTTCAGTTAACATTATTTCATGAGCATTTTCCATGTTTGTAACTATTACTCAAAAATTATTCTTAGCCCTGGCCAGTTTGGCTCAGCGGTTAGAGCGTCGGCCTGCGGTCCGGAGAGACCCGGGTTCGGTTCCCGCTAAGGGCACGTACTTCGGTTGCAATTTGTCCCCGGCCCTGGTTGGTCGTGCGGGTGGCAGCCACTCGATGTGTCCTTCATGTCGATGTTTCTCTCTCTCTCTCTGTTCCTCTCTCTCCCTCCCACTCTATCTGTACAAAAAGTGGAAAAATATCCTCGGGTGAGGATAAAAAAAAAAAAAAAAATTATTCTTAAAAAATGGCTGTGTAAAAATTCCATCAGAGACGAAGGGTTCACTTCATGTCTCCAGTCTCAGTATTGGACCTCTGGACAGTTTCCTCTCTGCTGTGTTACATGGGGGTGGGAGGCGTGGCTGGAGAGAGGGGGTGACCCTCCTGGGGGGGGTGTCAGCGGAGTTCCATGGAGAAGTGGGGAGGTGAGTAGTAGCTGAACAGGAGACAGGAAACAAACCCTCACACAGGGTTTCTGCATCCCAGGCAGAGCTGGGCGGGACACTGTAGTATAAGTAATAGAGAGTATTTTCTTAAAAAGAAAGTCCGTATTTTATTTTCTTATGGTTTTCTTGGCCGTAGAAACTAATATACATACTTGTGGCTTTTAGAAATTACAAAAATGCGTAATGTAAGAAGTGAAGTTCTTTGCTATTTCGCCTTTTCTGATGTAACTACAGTATGTAGTCCTTCATATGAGGCCCATCCATCCATCATCCTCCAGGCAACGTTTAATGAGCACCTACTATGTGCAAGACACTTTGCTGAGACCTCGCGTGCTTCAGTGAACAAAACCTTGCCCGTACTTGAGTCCATACCGGGCACCCTTATCCCACCCTCACCCCGGGTGGGGTGACCCCCGGGCAGTGGAGGACATGAATTGTCGAGCAAGCTGCCAAGACCGATGAGTCCAAGCCAGCTCACGGCAACCGCAACAGGGATGTTTGGCTTCTCCCAGGGTTTGGGGGTTCTGTGTAGCCAACTGTACTTGTGGCATGGGAGCGATTACACGGGCTTACAAGCACTTGGTATATTTTTACTGGCCATAACCCTGCTGGCGAGAGGCATTTCCACCCACCCAATCCAGTTCTTTCTTCTGATCAGAATTCCCGACCAGCTGTAATAGAACTGATGCTAAAATGGTTGAGGTTCAACTCAGCACGTTTTGGCCGCCCCTTATCTAATGTATATACACTCGGCAAGTCCTGGGGAGCTACCATGCCAGACCCAGGGATCCTGGCCCCCTGGGCTCCTCCTCCTCCTGACTTCACATAACAGCATCACAGAACCTTGAGGGTGCCCAGCTCAGACTCGCACCTCCTGTCCTCTGCAACTGGAGAGCTGGCTGGAACCCAGTTCAAGGGGAAGAGGCCCTGGAGGTAAAAGCTAGTTAAATATTCGACCAGCGGTTTGTTCGCAGTGTAGTCTGGTGACCCTTCTGCACAAACAGGAAAGCCCTCGGGTCCCAGTTCTTGGAGGATAAATCTGCCTTGCAGATGAGCACCTGCTGGAGCCCGAATGTGAGCCCTGTCCTGGGCAGTCAGGAAAACAACGGCACCCACCTTCTTCGTGCTAGCCGCCCACGTCTCCGACAAAGCGAATCTCGGAACTCTGGAGGGTGTGTAGGAAGCTGCGGTGAGGGGCTATCTGAGCGGTCCCAAAGCTTGACCGAGCTCGGAGCTGTTTCTGACTATTCGAAGTGTGCAGACTTAGTCTGAGCGAACTGCTCCGACAGGGTCCCCAAATTGCAGCCCTTAGACATCACCTACCACCTTGCTTTTCGGGGGGGGTGAGCCGAGGCACAGGGAGGGAGGGAGCCGTGCCCGAGGCCGAGCAGCTGACTAGTACCTGGGCAGAACTGCAGGCTTCTAGCCTAGTCCTCCCTCCACCGCACCAGCAAATGTTTTTATTAATTTGGCCAAGGCAGCTGAGGGCGATCAGGAGTCTGGCAAAACCAAGAGGGTGCAATTAGCTTTAACAAAGCGTGTCTGAGACAGGGCTGGTGATGGTGGTGACGATGATGACGGAGGAGACAGCTTGCCTAGGATGCTCCTGCTCAGTGACAAGGGCTGTTCTAAGGCACCAGCTCCCGGCCCTCCCAGCAGCCTCCCGGGAGGGCACTATTACCTGTAGAGGAAGAAACTCGTGCCAAGGCCACAGAGCTCATGATGCACAACTGAGCCCAGACCGGCTCTGCTCCTAAAGGCTCTCCCTCTGCAGGAAGACGCTTGACTGTTTCATTCCTGCCTTGAAAACTGAGCAGCCTTTATGTTGCCGGAAACCTGAATTCAAGGAAATCACCAACATGTGCGGGCAAAGGGCGAGGAGAGACCTGCAGCGGCCGCCAGCTTTGTCCTTGGGGGGCCGAGGTCTCCCTCCCCACCCTGGCGCCTGAGGCTGTGTTGCAATGCCTGCTGCTGGGGAGGAGCAGCCCGGTTGGTGCGAGGGGGGGCATGCATGTGCAGTCTGGCGGGGACTGGCTTTGGTGACTTCTAGCTTTAAAAACGTGGTGGTTGTGGGAAGGACACATTTTGCCCAAGTGTCTCTGCGTCTGTGACTCCATCTGTGTCTCTCAGTTCAGATCCTGGGGGGAGAAGGAAGGGGAGACGTTTTCCTGCAGCAGCTCGAGGTTCCCCATGTCTCCCTGTCCTTGGCCCCAGGTGGTCTGAGACCCAGCAGAGGGAGGAGAGGGGACCAGGGAGGCTGCGGGGCAGGGCTTCAGGCGTTCCTCGGCCCCCAGCCACCTGGCCCTCCTCGCTGGTGGCCTCTGAGTCTTCCCGTCCCAACTGCTGGCACCAGGTGGTGGCCCCTCGGCCTGGTTTCCTGCGGGCGTCCACCCCCCTCAGCCCCGCGGGGCAGAGCAGGGCACACGTGCTCCCTCCCTGGCCTTCCCCCACCTGCTCTTTGGGGGTTTGCCCAGCTATTCTCTTAACTGCCGCTAAAACAAGACTCATTCCTAACATATAAGTAGACACTTTAAGGAGAAGTGAAGAGTGGGTTTGGTATGCTAGTCATGCTATTCCTGAAGCCCTCAGATAAAAACACAGAACTGTGACGAAACGACACGTTTCCCTGGAGCGACAGCGAGACCAGCGTGGGAAACCCGTTCGTTTGGATGCTTTTCCTTAAAGAACTCGGCCTGCGGGCTGGCGAGGCCTGAAAGCTGTCCCGCCTCGGGCCCTCCCGGAAGGCAGGAGTCCACGGGCGCCGGGCAGGGCGGGGGACGGCACTGTGGGCGTCACTCATCGTAGGGGCGCAGGGGTGGAGCTGACCCAACGCACGTAACAGACAGAAATACTCACGCAGGTTGCGTCATCTCGAGGGCAGACAGACTGCATTCGGGGGCGCACTGACCGCATCTAAAATAGGCTTTCCCAAGGTGTCCCCCCAAGAGGCATGGGATGTCGGGGTCCCAGCTCCCCCCGGGCGGAGCGATCGGAGGCCCTTGCAGCCTCTATAACTCACAAGTGCGGCAAGGGACCTGGCCGGCGGGAGCTGGAGTGGCCCCGGTCCTGTTTCCCGTCTCCCTCTTCCCTGTGGCCAGGGTCTGGCCAGGGCCTCTCTCTGGGGTGGGAGGCAGCAGTCCCCCGCCCCACTGGGTGAGACCTGCCCCCCAGGCTTGCTTTCCCTGTGGCCGGGTCCTGCGGTCCAGACCCCAGAGAAAGGAGAAGGCAGGCCCGTGTGGGCTCCAAGCGGGAGGGACAGAGACACCTATTGCTGCGTCCTGAGTTTGATCTGAGAAAGCCCCAGGCCCCGCTAGGTTTACGGGAACTTTTGTGCGCTCAGGTTGAATTCCAGACTCCTCACCCTGCACCCCGGGTCCCCTCTCCACGCTCACCCCGCCAGGCTCGCTCTCAGGCACCACACTGCAGCCACGGGGGTCGCTGTTCGCTGCCCTGAGTACACGGTGCTCATCCCCACAGCGGAGCTGTGCACCTCTCCCTGCAAAGTTCTTCCCCTGATGGACAGCCCGGCATCACTCAGGCTCGGGCCCCCTCTCCTCCCTGACCACACCCGCCCTGGCAGAGCCCTGGATGGCCTGCAGCTCGGGTCCCCTCCCTGCCCGGCCCAGTTCCTTTCTGTCAGGCCGCATGTCACCGCCCTTGACGAAGGGTGACGGAAGGGAAGAAGGGGCTCGGCAGCAGTCACCACCCAGGGGTGCTGGGCTGGCCTGGGCACACTGGTGAGGCACCGGCGAAGTGCATGCCAGCTGGGAGCCTGGGCATGAGGCTTCCATTCCAGCAGAGTCCCTGAGCCTCACGGGGCCTGGCCTGCGGGGGTCACGGTGGGCACCGGGCTCCTGTTTATGTGAGCTTCCAACATGCCATCCATGGCTTCGGTCCCTTGTTCCGTCTCTAATCCATGGGACTCAACCTCCCCATTCTCCGGAGAGGAAGCTGTTCATTAGCTGGAGTCATGGAAAATGTGAACCGACTCTGAGCTGAACTGCGTGAGTTTTCTTTCTCGGTCATTTATTTTCGTCAGGGTCACACACGGGCCTCCCCGCCCCCCACCCCATACTCACGCACTTGATTGTTTTAAACAAAAAGGAAACCGGACAGTGAGGATGAGACCTGGAGCTCCGCCAGGGCCGGGTGGTTGGCTGGCTCCAGGGAGCAGAAGCGGTTTTAGGGTTTTACGATCACTCCTGAAAGTGGGAGGGTCTGCTTATATTTAGGGGCAGAAGAGACAGGCTGTAGCCCCTCCCACCCAGAGGGCCCGGAAGCTGCGTTTGGAAAGAGCTTGGCCTCAGAGAAGCCCGGCCTTGGTGGTAAAGGCTGGGGCTTGAATCCGACCGAGGTCCATCCAGCCCTCACTCAGCTCCCCAGAGCCCCCCTTTCCCTCTGGGGTCCAAGACCAGAGGGCAAGACTGGGGAGACTGGCAGGGACGAGGTCCTGGGGAGCCCTAGGGCTTGGAAAGAACCCCAGCTCACCCTGGCCGCTTGGGCTCAGCAGTTGGAGCATCGGGCCTGTGGTCCAGAGAGCCCCGGGTTCGGTTCCCGCTAAGGGCACGTACCTCGATTGCGGCTTGTCCCCAGCCCTTGTTGGGGTCGTGTGCGTGGCAGCCAGTTGATGTGTCTCTCTCACATCGATGTTCCTCTCTCTCCCTCCCGCTCTATCTGAAGATAAATGCAAATATGTCCTCGGGTGAGGATAAAGAACCCCAGCTGCCCATGGCTCCAGGGCCAGCTTGGGAGTCGCCGCCACTCCCACCCCTGGGGTACCTCTTCCGGCCATGAATGGACTGAGCCGGGACCCTTGAGATGATCCCCAGTGGGCAGAGAGCCCAGCTTCTATGACAGTCTCAAAGCTGACACCTGGCTGACCGCCCCCCCCCTTGCCTTCCCAGAGCCCACCGGAACGACATGGAGACCATCTACCCTTTCCTGTTCCTGGGGCTCGTCTACTCCTTCCTGGAGCCCAACCCTTTCGTGGCCTGGGTGCACTTCCTGCTCGTCTTCCTGGGCCGCATGGTGCACACCGTGGCCTACCTGGGGAAGCTGCGGGCGCCCACCCGCTCCCTGGCCTACACGGTGGCCCAGCTGCCCTGCGCCTCCATGGCCCTGCAGATCATCTGGGAAGCCGTCCGCCACCTGTGACCAGCAGCTGACACCTCGGCCGCCGGACTGTTGGCCCCCAGCCACCGTGGCTGTCCTTGGACAACTGGGCGTCACTTCGAGATTGGGATGGGCCCCAGGACCCGTTTCCTGGCAACCTGCCGAGCGCAGACTCCTGGCCAGGCTGGCCTCTGTGTGTGCACACATGTGCACACATGTGCACACACGTGTGCCCCTTGGATTCCTGGGTGAAGTGGCCAGTTGGAAACGTTTGGAGAGGGTTGTCAAGACTGATAGACAGTCAATCCCTCCATCCGAATAACAGCATTGGAAACCTCACTCCCTCCCTCTCCCACCCTAAGGACAGGAAGAGTGGATGGAGACTCGGTTCAGGTCCCTAAACCCAATGACCATCCAGAGCTATAATAAAGGCAGACTGCTCAGATCCACCCCCGAGGCTCCGATTTGGCCGGCGTAGAGGGGAACCTGGGCACCTGCATGTGAGGAAGCTACCCCGTGAGTCCTGGCCACGGTCAGGCCTGGGAACCACTGTCTGCCCTCCAGAGGCGCAGCCCAGCCAGGGTGTGATTCTGCGATCTCTCTTTAGCTGGGAGTTTAGTGAGGGGGTGCGTGACACTCCTTGGTGCCCTGTTGGCGCCTCCCCGGGCTCCCCACATTCCTTTGCTGGATCCTCCTCCCCTTGGAGCAGGCGCCCAGGGGAGGGCCCATGGCAAGGTTGGCCTCTTGCGGGGTGGTCTCTGCTCCTCAGGGCTGCCGGTCCAGGGCGATGGGCTGGGGATGACCAGCCCCTGACGGGAACTTCCTGGCTCCTTCGGTCTCAGGGTTTGCAAAGCGCAAATGTGCACCCTGTGGGGAGTTGGGGCTCTCTCCCAGGCTCTGGTCCTGGGCGATGTGTGGCCCTGTCCTAACCCCAAAGCTCTGCGGCCTCACTTTCCCCAAACCCCCTCCAGCTCTGTCCTTCTCTCCAGCCTCTGGGAGGCCTGTCCCAGCACCTGGGCACGTCTGCCTCCCGCCGCTCTGCAGGCTCTGCGCTTCTGCCCCAGGACTGATGGAGTGGGGCCATGCGCTCTGGGGGCGCAGGGGACACCTGGCCTCACTGGAAATCCGGATTAACCCCAACCCTGCGCCGGGAGCTCGGAGCCGGAGCAGATCACACTGCCCCCTGGTGGTGAGGTGAGCCTCGCGCTTGCCGCAGCGGCACAGCTGGAAACCGGGAGGGCACCCCGTGTGCTGAGTGGCTGCTGAACAAGCTGGCTGGGGCTTGCAGCGCTGTCACTTAGTCCTTAAACAGATTGCAGGAGGGAGGGGATGTAGACATGGAAGTGGGGCTCAGAGAAGGGAGATGACTTCCCTGACCGGAATGTGAGGGCCAGAGGAGCAGACCCAGCGTGTTGTATGTGTCCCGTCCTGGGGAAGGACTGAGAGGACAGTGTGCCCAGCTCAGACCCAGATCAGGAGGGCTTCCCATGCCAGGGACCTTGCAAACCTGGGACCCGAGCGAAGGGCGGAGCCACAGGGATGCCGAGCGCTTGTGCACGGCCCGTCGCCTGCGTGGTACGTCCTCAGATGCTGGGCGCAGCCCAAGGGCAGCAGCAGTTGGGGGACAGCAGGACAAGCCAAGTGCTCAGCACCCTGATGGGGGGGTGGGGCAGTGGGAGGACAGGGAGGGCCCTCCAACCCCTGCTGGGGAGGAGCTTCTCAGGGGCGCTGGAGACCCACCTGACACGCAGGGTAAGCCAGACTGGTTTGTAGGGACGTCCAAGGTGAGCAGAGTCTGGCGCCCTGCGGTTGTGCTGCTGAGAGGTGGAGGGGAGGTGTGGGGGCGGGGAATGAGGCTGAAGGTCAGCAGCAGGGCTTCCTTGAGGCGTTGGGACTTGGAAGTTCAAAGCCTCGGTGAGGGGTCGAGAGTTGTGGGACTGCAGTGAGGACAGCAGCGAGGTGCGGCCGACAGCAGGCAGTGGGCCTGGTGGCTGTGGCGTGGCCCTTGCTCCCGAGTGGCATGGACGGCACCCTGACCGTCCGCCCAGGAGCTGGAGGGCCCAGGGGAGAGGCAGGTGGGGGCCAAGGGCTGGGAGGCGCCGGCCCAGGGTGCTGTCAAGAGCCAGCTGGCGGGAGCTCAGTGACTCCCAGGGGAGAAGGAGGCCTGGGGGACCTGCTCCCCCTGTCACATCTGGGGCAGATTCAACCCTGTAGGATGGGGCAGGGCTGGGAGCGGCCTCCTGGGAGCAGCTGTCCCTATGTCTGGACACTGGACCCAGGAGAGACAGTGCCTGTCTCCCGGGCAGCAGCAGAGGGAGTCCAGCAAGTGAGACGACTTGGCTAGGGGACCTGAGGTCACATCTGCTGACCCAGCCAGAGGCAGCCATACTCAGCCACCCTCCGAGGCTACCTTGGGCACCCAAGAGTTCTGGCCTCTTCCCTTCATCTGCATCACACGCTCCATCCAGCCGCTCCTCCCTCCTGACCTGGGGTTAGGGACGGTGTGATGTGGGGACAGGATGCTGGGCAGCAGACTGGAGCTGCCCCTGGTGGGGGCCTGATGTCCGAGGGCATCTTCTCTTGGGCTCTGAGAAGGCCAGAGCTGGGTCGGGGTGTCACACAGACCGGGGTCAGGGTGCTGGGCTGTGAGGTGGGCCCCTCTGCTTGACATGTAGCCAGTTTGGTCTAATGCTGTGAACCTTCCGTGGCCACCCCAGTACACGAACCTACCAAGGAAGCCAGAGACAGGTGACGGCTGATGCGCCCTGCCCGCCTGGCCTCTCCGTCTCCCATAAGGGCCCCTCCTTTAATGAATTTCTTGGCTTGAGGCTTCCAAGAGTTTCCCTCATGTGTGAGGGACTTGGAGGCACAGGCAGAAGTGAGGACAAAGGGGTCTGGTGTGCAAGTCCTGGAGGCAGGGACAGAACCTGGGGACTCCGGGGGTAGGCAGAGCCCATTTCCCACAGAAAATCCAGGGGTCCCCAAGAGGCCACTGCTGTTGGGAATGGGCTTCCCGGCTGGCCAGGACAGTCACAGCAGAGGAGTGTCCTCGGGGCTGGTGGAGGTCCAGGCAGATGTCCCGGGAGAGGCACCCTTTGAATCGCAAGCTGAAAGGTGGATGAGCTTCCAAAAGCGGTTCATATGTACACTCACATGTAGTGGCCCATGTTAAAGGTTTAGAAACTACACAGAAGCTCAAAGAAGAAAATAAAAAGCTCCCATACTCTCGCCACTCAGAGGCTGTCCCGTGTCACACTCTGGGGCTCTGGGACACCTGTTCACGCATGGTGCCATGAGGGCCTGTGTCGCTGCAACAGCCTCCCAGCCGATCCCTGCGTCTGCCCTGGGCTCCAGTCCACTCCCGCCCAGAGCCAGAGGCTCTGCGTCCCAGCCCTCGGTGGCTTCACCGCCATCGGAGGGAGGCCCACATGCTCACCTGATTCACCGTCCGGCTCCCTGTAGACCGTACGCTCCCGGGGGACAGGGATTTGCGTCTGTGTTGTTCCCTGTGGTGCCCATGTCCCCAGGTCTGGGAAGAGCACCTGGCTCCAAGGGCGTTTCTCTTTCGTGAGTGATGGTGTGTAAAGTGTAAATGTGTGTGTATTATATATAGAGAGAGGGAGTAGGGACTGTTTTTATCCAGGACAGAATTCCACAGCAGAAGGTATGTATTGAGCCCTGGCCAGTTTGGCTCAGCGGTTAGAGCATCGACCCTTGGACCAAAGGGTCTCACGTTCGATTCCTGGTCAAAGGCACATACCTGGGTTGCAGGTTTGATCCCTGGCCCTGGTTGGGGTCATAACTATATATAAATATATAAAATATATATTATATATATATATATGTTTATTGAGCACTGGGGAGACACTGGGGTGTCACAGAGGTGAGTGGCATCTGTGCTCAGGGGCTCAGTCTCAAAGCAACAACTTGGACTGGCCTTTTGTTATCGGTTGAGACTTAATCATATATGTCTGCACTTTCTTCCAGGGTCAGTATCATGAATTTGAACAGCTCCCTGGGGCAGGGGCCAAGGGGTTTGAGGCTAGATGGCAGAGCCTCAGACATCGAGACTGGGTGATGGAACTTGACTAGGAGGGCCCTGGGGAGCCATAGGAGACTTTAGACAGGGGAGGGACATGATCAAGGCTGTGTTTTAGGACAGGCGTTAAGACAGGAGGCTGTCACTATAGTCTGATGATGCAGAGGCTTCATGTCTCCTCTGTCTGGGGTTCCGGGGTACCATGGGCAAAGTGAGGCCAAGTTCAAGGTGGGACTTCCAAGCTCCATGTCCACCTGTGTTAGTTTTCTATGCTGTGTAACAAGTTGCCACAAATACAGCAGCCTAATATAGCACCATTTATGATCTTAGTTCCTGTAGGTCAGGAGTCTGGGCACACTTAACTGGTCCTCTGCTCGGGGTCCCACAAGGCTGCAGTCAAGGGGTCTTCCAGGCCGTCTCCTTGGAGCTCGGTGTCCCCTTCCAAGCTCATTCAGACTGTAGGCAGAACCAGTTCCTGTGGTGTGAGGCTGAGGCCCCCGCGGCCAGCGGCCACCCCTCCACAGGCCATTTGCTCTTCGAGGCTGGCCGGAGAGCATCCGCCTGCCAGGAAGCTCCCTTCAGGAAACACCTGGACCTTCTTTTAAGGTCTCACCTGGTTAGGTCAGGCCCACCCAGGATAATCTCCCTTTTGATTTAGTCAAAGCCAACTGATTAGGGACCTTAATTACATCCGCTCAACTCTTCATCTTGACCATATTCTGTTGGTTAGAAGCAAGTCAGAGGTTCCACCTACACTCCAGAAGAGGGCGAGACACCAAGGTGTGGCTACCTGGGTTGGGGATCACAGGCCTGTCTTAGCATCGGGCCACCACATCACTTCTCCTTTTAGTTCTTCCGATTTCCAGGTGCCCCCTGCTGACCCCTCATACCCCAAGCTCAATCCCTGCCCACTTCTAAGATGTGAACTAAGCTAGCTGGTGTGGCTCAGTGGATTGAACGTCGTCCCATGGACTGAGAGGTCCTGGTTCGATTCCCGGTCAGGGCACATGCCCTGGTTGTGGGCCTGATCCCCAGTGGGGGGCGTGCAGGAGGCAGCCAATCCATGTTTCTCTCTCACATCAATGTTTCTATCTCTCTCTCCCTTCCTCTCTCTCAAAAAAATCAATAAAGCCCTGGCCGGTTTGGCTCAGTGGCGAGAGCATCAGCCCGCGGTTCAGAGAGACCCGGGTTCGGTTCCCACTAAGGGCATGTAACTTGGTTGCAGTTTGTCCCCGGCCCTTGTTGGGGTTGTGTGGGAGGCAGCCACTCGATGTGTCCCTTTCACATCAATGTTTCTCTCTCTCTCTTCCTCTCTAACTGAACAAAAATGAAAAAAAGTCCTCGGATGAGGATTAAAATAAATAAATAAATATATATATTCAATAAAAACATATTTTATTTTATTATTAAAATGTTTTCTTTGTTGTTTTCTTTATTTTAATTTATTTTTCTTTACTGATGTTAGAGAGAGAAGAAGGGAGAGGGAGAGACAGAAACATCGATGAGCGAGAAACATAGATTGGCCGCCTCCTGCATGCCCCCCACTGGGGGTCAGGCCCACAACCTGGGCATGTGCCCTGACCGGGAATCGAACCACAACCTCTTGGTGCATGGGTGGACGTTCAACCACTGAGCCACATGGGCGATAAAAACATACGAGGCTGAGACTACTACACCGGCCTGCTTGTTTGTTCCTCTATCAGGATATTAGTCACATTACAGAGAATACAGCACAGGGACCCGTGAGCCATTATAAGATGTAGACGCTGTACTGTGCACTGTGGTTTGTGTCTTCCCAGATTTTTGACATTGCTGTGTGAAATGTGTGATGAGTCCCTTGGCACACGTAGCCCCCACCCCCGGTATTTCTCCAGGTGGGTTTGGAGGTGACGTTGCCCAGCGAGAGCGTGCCCACGTTTTCACGGCCCTGGGTACCTTCCGGAAGGCTGTGCGGACTTTCACGCTGCGACCCCTGCTGGTGGCTGGGCACTTGCTGGTTTCTTTGTCTTCCAAGTGAAGCTGGGTCAGGAGCCTGCTGCTGGCCCAGGGAGCTGTGTGGGGACAAGGCCCTGTGCTCCCAGCTCTGGGCTTGACAGTGGCCCCGCAGCGCCCTCCAGTGGCCGACGGCGGAAGGGCACGAGCCAGCTACGCCGGTTTGCTTGGTCTGCAATTGGCGCGTCCAAGGCTCCTGTGCCCTTGAACCACGCGTGCCGGTTCCCCCCAGGGCGCCAGTATCTTGAAATCCTCAGAAGCCCCGTCACTGTGCTCCCCCGTCATAAACACCAAGGAGCCCATTCATGGAGGGCAACGTGCCAACAACCCGAGCTGGCTTCGGTTATTGTCCCCATTTACAGAGGAGGAAACTGAGGCCCAGAGACGTGCCTTGGCCAAGGTGAAACTCTGGTCTTTATTTCTCAGGTTTTTGGGTTTCCCAAGAGCAAAAGTGCCTTTCTTTCCTTTTCCCTGTCTCTCGACTCAGATTCCTTGATTTCAAAGGAAAAGCAGACGCAGATACACGGCGCCCCTCCCAAACTCACAACCGGAGAGGGAGGCTTCGCACTCCCCCAGCCCGGACCAGCCCTGGGCACCTTCTCCTCATGGAAAATTATATTCCGGGCCGGGTGCCCGGGACGCTCCCACAGCCCTGCAATTAGGGCTGCAATACGACAGCAGTGTTTGAATGTATTTTCTTTTACAGGGAGGGCCCGGGCCCCCTCCCTCGGCCCGGAGCAACATGTGTAAACAATTAGCCGGTTTGTTTTTTCTAGAGCGCTGGGGAGGAAATGACATTGACGTCCTTGCGCCCCTCCGCAGGGCCAGCGCCTCTGTGGGAATGCGCCCCCGGCTTTTTCCGAAGCTGGCATTCTTGGGACCTGCCTTTCAGGCCTCAGCCAGAGGCCCCCACCTGGTGTGACCCCATCTCTGCTGCAGGCAGCCCCCACCTGGCTATGTGTCATAGCGCCCTCCCTTTGGGTTGCAAACAGAAAGACCCCGTGTGCCTCCATCTGGGCCCTGGGGCCCTGGAGCCCTGGCTGGTGCGGGTGGGCTTCCCGGAGGAAAGAGACACTCTCCCTGGCTGGCCAGGGGCTCACTGCTCTGGGCCCGTGTGCCAGCCCTTCCCTGGTAGGTCTCCTGGGCAGAGGGGAGGGGTAAGCTCCTTGTGAGGGAGGACCCTTGCTCAGACCACCATGGCCCCAGGTGTTGTCTGGATGGAAGGGCAGGCCAGCATCTTCCAGAGACTTCTACCAAGCAGTCTCATTTCCAGGGCTTCTTCCTCTTGGGCACTTCCACGTGCCTAAGCCAGACCCTGGCCCCTGGCCTCCACCTGCTCCGTCAGCCCATCATCTAGTCATCAACTCAGAACCCTGCCATGTCCAGGAACCACCCAGACCCGCCATGTCTGGTCCAGGCTGCGGCCCCTCCTGCCTGAACATCTGCCCCGGCCTTGCAGGGATCCCTCTGCCTCCACCCAGCCCCGGGGCAGGTTCTCCCCCCCCCCCCCGCAAGAAATCCCCCTCCGTGGCTCCCCAAACTTTTAGACCTGGCCACACAAGTCCCACCTGAGCCAGATCCTGCTTCTCTCCTTCATTCCACACCAGGAGACCCGGCCCTGCAACGGGCCTTCACACTCACTGTTTCCTTAGCCAAAAGCACTGTTGTCCCTCCCCTTCGTTTGGTGAACTCTTCGTCCTTGCAGGACACCTCCTCTAGGAAGCCCGCCCAGATGCAAGCTAACTCATTGTCTGGGCCCCTGTGCCAGGTGTGGCCTCTGCCACCAGGGACCTTTGTCAGCTCTGCTGTCTCCTCAGGGCCTGGGGCACAGCGAGGGTTTCACAACATTCGTTCGGTGAGAAACGGCAAAGGCAGGCCCAGCAAGCGCTTCCCTGAGGCAGAGCCCCAGCTGAGCAAGGAAACTCCTGGCTGCATCCACGCCCCTCCAGGTGCAGGCCCCTCCCTGGCTCTGGCCTGGTCCAGTTCGAGACATTGGCAGAATGCCCCTCCCAGCTTCGCCAGAGCCTGTGCCTCCCCGACCCCCGCTGGTGCCCAGGTGCCCACCATCAGCCACGGGAAGTCCCACAGCGCGCCCCCACGCGTGCCTGCACGTCTGAAGAGGGCCACGCTCCACCCACAAGGACCTTGTTTTCAGGGTGAAATTCCAGGTGGAGGAGGGGAAGACCATCGAGGGGTGAATTGCGGGGGGAGACCCCCTCACTCATGGGTATAGTCACCACACCTTTTGCAACAGAAATGGGGACATCCCTCACACAAGGCTGGTCACCCGGCTCTGCCTGTTTGAGGTCATCGAGATGCAGCCTGTGGAGGGGATGCTGGCGCCTGGGGGCGCTCTGAGGCCACGCGGGCTGGCAGGTTATAGAACATTCACCCCGCCGGGGTGTGCCCACTCTGTCACTGTGAGGGCCACTCGTCCACAGGGGCTGATTGTTTTCGCACCCTCTGGGGGCAGGGAGCCCGGTCCCACTTCATGAGGCTGGTTGAGGTTACAGAAATGACCTTTAACTTCCCTGGAGGGGCGGCCCTCAGAAGGGGTGGCACAGGGCCAGGTGGAGGGGGCTGGCTTCAGACCACTCCCCTCACCCCGTTTTCTGCAGCTCCTCAGAACCGGTGTCAGGGGCTGGTGGCACGTGTCCTCTGTCACCCCCAGTTACCTCTGCAGAAGGGTGGGTTGGGGGACTTGGGAGAAGGCCTTCTAGTGGCCTTGGCCATTAGCGCCACCTCTGTCCTGTGAGCCCACCTGGGGCCTCCACTCTGCACCCCGGCTGGGGGCCATTTGCCCAGGCCCCTCCACAGTCAAATGCTCAGAGGGGCCCCACACTTTCTGTATGCCCCAAAGCAAGAAACTGAATTCCAGCATCTGCCCCCTACATCCTCTGGCAGTCCATGGCCCCCCACCCTGCTCCCTGCCACAGGCAGGGGGGCCACCCCCTGACCAGAGGGAGGGTCTTCCCGCTCACAGTCACTTACACACCTCTGTCCGTGGGTCTGGGGCAGGTCTCCCCACTCCCCACCCCCGGGCTCCGCAGGGTGATGGAGGACTTGGTCCAGAAGACAGAAATGAGGGCAGCTGGCCTTGCAGCCGCAGCTCGAGGCCTGGCCCAGGGCTGCCTCCATGGCTGCTGTCGCCAGCGCGGGGCCCCAGGTGGCTGTCCCCCAACTGGTCCGCTGCCTGTATCTGCCCTCCCACAACCTCTTTGGGTTTAAACAATTTTTTATTTCTTAAAGACAAAAACTATTTGGTTTTAATACACAAAGTAAGTGAGGTCCTTGGTGAGCTCCTGCTTCACCTTCTGGCCCGACCCCTCCAAGGGTCGTGGGCCGAAGTCTCCAGCGGTCGCGGACGAGGGGCTGAGCCAGGCTTCGGGGGTCTTCGCAGCCTCTCAGGCCCAGCAGTCTGGGCTGGAGAGAGGGGCCAGGAGAGCCCACCCAGCCTGTCCTGGGACAGGGGACAGGAGGTCGCCTTCCTGCGTGTCTGCCCTCTTCTGCTGGAGACCAGGGAGGCAGCTGTCCCGGCGGGCAGGCGTCAGTTCACTGTGGGCACCTGGCTGTGGTGCAGGCTGAACTCCTTGGCCTTGAGGCGGAGGCTGGCGATGCTGTTGGCCATATTGACCCCCGGGGTCGCTGGGCTTGAGCCTCCAGGGCTGTAGGGCGGCACCGTACTGGGGGCGACATAAGACGTAAGGACATGGTTGGCGTGGCTGGCACGCTGCCCAGAGCACCTCCGGCCCCAGCCTCAGGCCCTCCTGCCTCCCCTCCTCCGCTTGCTCTCCCGGGAAACCTTCTCCAGGGGCGGTGACAGGGCCGGAGACTTGGGAGGAGTCAGAAGCACCCCGCCAGCTCTGGGGCACGGAGCCACCCCTGCGCGTGTGGGAATTCTCGCTGGACCAGGAGCTCCCTGAGACCTTCGTGGGGCCTGGTGCCCACCAGGCCCAGGTGAGTGAGCACACACCTGTATGTAAGGATGCCTCTCGGTGAGGTGAGGACAGAGCAGGGAGGGCGTTGGGACAGATGCCAGACGTCATTAAGCATCACTAGGACTCCGATCCCACAGCTGACCTGCTGGATCTCACCAGAGGTCTGGCAGAGCTGCTCACAGACGAAGGGGCGGATGGCGCCCTCTAGGGTTGTGGGGAACAAACCCAGCTCCCCAGCCCCACCTGTCTTGCCCTGCCACCTCGGAGCCTTTTCCAGCTGTGACCAGGGGAAAACGGCCCCTAAACTTGGCTCGGGACCCAGCCAGGTCCCCAGGACAGGGAGGCCATTCTCTCAGCCCTCCCAGCCTCCATTTCTGGCCGGGAGGGTGGACACAGGATGCCAGGGCCCTCGTGCCAGCCAGAAATCCTGCGGTTTCAACTGCCCAAGAGTGACTTGGGTTCTTCCTTCCCTCCAGATAGGCCTCGTCTTCTCGTCTTCCTGCACGTTCATGTACACATGTATGCGAGTGCACGCATGCACTCCTGTGCACTCACAGACACGTGTGCACACTCACAGTCATGCACACACACTGATGTGGAATCGCTCACACTCAGGCAGCACACAGCATGCTCCTGCAACACCCACCTGTGCACACTCACCAGCACACATTCACACACCTGCCCACGTACCTCTTGACGGATCCCAGTCCCAGGGGCTCCTGAGCCCCGTTCACAGGTCTCTTCAGGTGCTCAAAGGAGCCTGGGCCCTAACATGTCCCATGAGATGCCCTGACTGCGGCTCCTCCTGCCCTGAGCGGGTTGGGTCCTGGCTCTTACCTGTAGGGGGACGAGGCTGTCCACGAGAGATAATCTGGGTTCAGGGCGGTGGGCCGGGGAGCCACGGGCTGCTCGATGGCGGCCTCCTGGCTGTAGGACTTGAGCAGGGAGGCGGAGCGGTTGGCCAGCATGGCCCGCTCGTTTCGGCGGAACTTGGCTCGGCGGTTCTGGAACCAGACCTGGGCGTAGGACAGTGGTGAGCAGGGTGCAGCGGGCTACAAGGAGGACCCACGTCCTTTTGAACCCAGCGTGTGCCTCCTCTGCTACAACCCTGGACTGGCAGCTTCACCTCTCTGAGCCTCAGTTTTCTCATCTGTACAATGGGGGTGAGAGGTGGTGCCTACTGCTGGATGCGTGTGTGTTGGAGAATGGGCCCGTGGATGAGTGAAAGCATGCGTAAGTGAGCACTTAGCTGTTGTGAGGTTAGGAGAGAGGTTCATGCTGAGTACTCAGCTCAGAGTCGGCACAGAGCAACGCTTAGATGACGTTTACGTACCAACACCAGTGTGGCGGGCACTGCTCTTAGCACTTTACAAATATAGTAAGCCCTTTCATTCTCAGAAGAGCCCTATAAAATAGACCCGCGTGATGCTCATTTTCCAGGGAGGCACCTACGGCACAGAGAGGTTAAGTAACTTGTTCCAGGTCACGCCGCGAGGAAGTGGCAGGGCTTGGATTTGAACCTCAGCCCTCCCGGCCTCAGGTGTTTCTGCTCTTAAACATCTCACCTGGACAACTCCCCAGCCCTGAATGAATGGGGCTGCAGGCCCCGCGGCGGCCCACGCATGGGCAGGCTCACCTGCACGCGCGCCTCGCTGAGGTTGACGCGCCGGGCCAGCTCCTCGCGCACGAAAGCGTCGGGGTAGTGCGTGCGCTCGAACACGCGCTCCAGCGCCTGCAGCTGGCTGCTGTTGAACGTGGTGCGGTTCCGCCGCTGCTTCTTCTTCCGCTTGGTGGCCCCGCCGCGCCCGGGGCTGGGACACTCACCTGCGGGGACGAGAGAGGGTCAGCAGGGCGGTGGATGGCGCGTGTGCGTGGGTGTCTGCAGCGTCCCCAGACCAGCCAGGCCGCCCTGCACTCAGGCTCCTGTTCAGCAGTTTCCACTGAGCTCTTTACTAGGGTCTCCCTCTGCGGATGCACGGTCCGGCCCCAAGAGCAGGAGCACCGTCCCTTTAATCCACTGCTTCCTTCATTCTGCATTCATTCATCTTCCACACGCATTCACTGAGCACCTGCTGTGGCAGGCGCAGGGATACAATGGTGAACAAGGGCAACCAGTCCGCTGTCCTGTGGAGCCAGGGACAGGCACCTGACCAGGAGACACCTGAGTGCCTTTAGCACCTGGTCCAGGCTCTAGCGCATGGTAAGCCCTCCACTGATATTTGTTGTTTGATTATAATAATACATAATAATGAGCAGTAAGAATCACAGTGCAAAGGGCCCGCTGCACGCAGGCACGTTAGCACCCAAAGATCACTGAGTGGGCGCAGGAATCCTGTAGACAGGTGCTGTTGTCCTTGCCACGCCCAGTCTAGAGAGGGGAAGGAAGGAGGATGTTCAGCTACTAGTTCCACATTTAAATGTTATCCAGGAGCAGAAATGCCGGCCCTTCATTTCCCAGGCCCCAGCTCACTGCCCACTCCTCCAGGGAGTCCTCCCTGACCACCTGACTCCACCTGGAACCCCCTTCCCTCCACTGAGCTCACCTGGCACTTAGAAGCAACACTGCCCAGTTCAGCACTTCCTTGTATACCCAGTGTTCTTATTAAAAATGTATATTTTAATAACAAAGTAATATCACTGCTTGTCACAGCAACAGATTCAAACAACACAGAGGGGTATAATGTAAAAGCAAATACTTCCCTCTCCCCAGCTCCACTGCCTTTGCTTTACAAGATTACAAACGTGCATTTAGAAAATGTACAGGCATGAGGTCACACTGCACACACTGGTGCTTCGACGGGCCTATTTTTATTTATTTTTTATAATCCTCACCCGAGGATATTTTTTCATTTATCTTCAGATAGAGTGGGAAGGGAAGAGAGGGAGAGAAAGAGAGAAACACTGATGTGAGTGAGAGACACATCAACTGGTTACCTCCTGCACGACCCCAACCAGGGCAGGGGATGAACTGCAACTGGGGTACGTGTCCTTGACCAGAATCGAACCCGCAACTCTTTGAACTGCGGGCTGACGCTCTAATCACTGAGCCAAACTGGCCAGGGCCCTATTTTTATTTAATAATATTCCAGATACCATTCCATTCAGGACAGCAACCCTCACCCTCTCTCTTTGGATTGTTTTCCACTTGTTCTCCCCCCACTGGGGACCCAGTTCTTCAGTCCATTCGGCGTTATGCTTCCGGCGCTGCCTTTTGCAAATACAATAAAATATGTGCGATGTGTTCCCCCTCTTCCAGCAGCAGGCAGCATTCGTGTTCTGCACCCACTTTTGCCTACTGAAGGATGTGTCCCGGGGACCCCTCGTCCAGTGCGCAGAAACCGTCCTGGCTCCTTTCGCAGCCCCAGGGCACTGGGGTGTGACTCACTGCGGGGCACTCACTGGTGCCCCAGTGACGGGCGCGCGCATGTTCCGATCTTTTACAACCAAAAAAACGCCGCAGCGCACCTGCAAGCAAACACGATCTTCTGTGTTTGCCAGTGCGTGTTGGGGACGGAGTCCAAGAAGTGGGGTTGCCGGGCCAGGGGGTGCGACGCTAGATGTGGCCAAATTCCCGCCAGCAGGGTAGGGGAAGCCTGTTTTGCGCAGTTTGGCCAATAGAGTATGTTGTCAACCTTTCAGAGTCTAGTCCGTACCTGTATTTTTGCTTCAGCGACACATCCCTTTGTGCGTCCTATGTTCTTCGCACAGGGACGTACATTTGTTCAGCTGAGCGTCTAGAGCATTCCGGGTCCTGCAGTGGACACGACCCAATTCCTACTTTCAAAAAACTTGCAGGTTAGCCGGGCTTACTGACTGCTGAGCCGCCGACTGACTCCGTCCGAGGCTAACTAGTTCGGTGAGGCTGGTCAGTGACCGTGGGGGGCCTGGGGGACGCCAGGCAGGAACTAGGGAGGCCGCCTGAGAAATGATGACCTCACAGCTGGGTCTGGACCATGGTTCTTAACAGAGGGCGGTTTGGCCTCCAGGGGACATTTGTCAATGTCTGGAGACGTTTTTGATTGTCAGGACTAGGACGGAACGGGAACAGGCCGGGACGCTGCTCAACACCCTTCACTGCACAGGACAAACCCCCTGGCACAGGAGGATCTGGTTCCCAGCGTCCACGGTGCTGAAGGTGAGAAACCCTGGTGGAGACGTTTTGGCAACAGTTTCCGTTCAGAGACTTTCCCAGGTGGGTAGCACCTACTTGCAAACACCTGGGCCGCACGCGGGGTGGGCGGGCAGGGCGGGGGTGGCCCCGCGGGCACCCCCCCCCTGGACCGGCTCCATCTTCACTCCTCACCCCTTTCCTCCAAGAGAAGGCGAAGATGGACGGGAATGTCTCTCCGCCCCCGGTCCCCGCCCCCTTGAGCGGGAAGAAACCTTAAACCAAAACAACAAGGGCCCATGTGCTGAAAACTGGGTGATGATCAATAGCCCAAGCGGGACGGAAGCTTCTGGAACACCAGCCATTGCAGAATCCGTGCCCCCTCCCCCCGAACTTCAGTCAGAGCTGCTTGGGCACACACCCAACGCAGGAGGCATTTCAGCCAAAAAAGGAGACTTTTTCGGGAAGTTTCTGAGCAATTCAAAACGGAGGGTGTTTAAATAAAAACCATTTTGCGGCACTTGCTCCGCCGGAGGAAACAGCTCTGGGCTTTCACGGAACCCGCAGGACCTGGAGCAGACACCGCCACACAGAAGCACCACTGCCCCCCAGCCCCAGACCGCCCCTCTGACCCCAGCACGAGGGACTGGGCCGGACCCCCCCACTGAACCCCGCCCACTTCACACACAGGGAAACTGAGGCTCTGAGTGGCGTGCCCAAGGTCATGCGGCTGGGATCGGAGGCCCTGTCTGTGGAAGGCTTGGCTGGCCGGTGTCAGCCTGTCTCCGTGGGGCCTCCTCCTTCATCCACCTCCCTCCTAAGGAAGGCGATGCGTCGGTCTGTCACACTCTCAGCCCTGGCTCTGGGACACGCCACGGGGAGGGGTCTCCAGGTTCACGGCATCTCACGGTGCATGGACGCCCCTGACCCCCATCCTTGCTCACGGGAAGGGCACACTGGGCACCTTTATTTTTAAAAAAACTAACATTATTTTGCTTTTTAAAATTGTTATTGATTTCAGAGAGAGGGGGGGGAGAGAGAGAGTAGAGAGAAACATCGATTTTGTTGTTCCACTTAGGATGCATTCATTGGTTGATTCTTCTTTTGTTTTTTAATCCTCACCTGAGGATATTTTTCTATTTATCTTCAGATAGAGTGGGAGGGAGAGAAGGGGAGAGAGAGAGAAAAACATGGATGTGAGAAAAACATTGACTGGTTGCCTCCCGCACAACCCGACCAGGGCTGGGGACAAACTGCAACCGAAGTACCTGCCCTTGGCTGGAACTGAACCCAGGACTCCTTAGTCCGCAGGCTGACACTCGAACTGCTGAGCCAAACCAGCCACGGCCATTGGTTGATTCTTCCATGTGCCACGACCAGGGATCGAACCTACAACCTTGGCATATTGGGGGGACGCTCTAACCAACTGAGCTACTCAGCCAGGGCTGGGCACTTCTTTGTTCTGAAGAGCTCACCTCTGGGAGCGGGGCGGGACAGTGGCTTGCCCAAGGTCGCACCAAGTCCCCGTGAGGAGCTGAATTTAACTCAGTGTCAAGAGCATGGTAATTGCCAGCGAAATGCTCGCTGCCCTTAGCGTTACTGTTTGTGAGCGAGCCACGTGGTGCGTGAAGAGGAGGCCCTTCCTCCGTCCCCAAACCCGCAGCAGAAAGGTGGTCACAGTCCCTGTGCTCGGCGGAGGAGGCAGCCAAGGTTGAGGAGGGTCCAGGCAGCATCTCAGAGGTGACCCAGAACTTGAACCCAGAGCTCTGGCCTCAGCCAGGGCTCCCAGGCAGCCTCTGCTTCCCAGAGGATGTGCTGTAACCGTAAGTTCCTGAATCACCTCCTGAGAAATGCACTGTGGTGGGCGTGTGCGTCCCTGGGGGACTGCGCTTGGGCTGACAGCATTCGGAAAATAAACACTCTCTGAGCCTCAGGCTGGCGAAGCTGGGGCCTGCTCGGCCTGCGCTGGGCTGTGCCCAGTTTCCTTTCCTTCAGTGAAAGTTCTGCTTTTCTCTGGGATTAAAAAGCAAGCCCCAAACCGCCTCCATTTACCCTGGCTGCTGAGATGCTGTTGTGAGCGGCTCAACCAAGGCGGAGAGAGACGCATGGGGGGGGGGGGGGCTGCACGCTCTCTCTCCCTCAAAACCAAAATTACCTCGTCCCCGATTATATTACAATGGAAAAAAAAATGACTGGTGCACAGTCCTCTGCCATTAAATTATTTCACACATACCATTTATTTGGCTGACTTCGGGCCAAAGACATTTAAAAACTCTGCTCTCAGCCAAATGATCAAGTGTTCCTGGCTCCTCTCCCCAGCACCCATGGTTTTTCCTATTCCATGTAATTTAAGGGCCTAAATAGTCTGGAGGGAATTAACTGCAAATTCTTCCCAAGACAAATAAACCCAGCCTCTTCGTCCCTGCCTTTCTCAAGCTGTGGAGAGACACTCTCTATTTGTTTTTGCTTCAAATAGTCAGTTTGCGCCTGACCCCAGGGCCAGGGCGAGCTCCAACCCAAATAAATAACTTTTATTAATTAGCATTTATTCTGACCAAATCAGCAGCCTCCCCCTCCCCCCCAACGTGATCTCTGCCAACACGTTCACAAAAATAAACAACGGGCCCCCAGGACCTTGATGTGGATTTAACAAATTAACGCCGGGCCCGGTCAAAGGAGCTCCGAGGCTGCAGAATATTTACAGACTGGAAAGTCTTAGGAAGGAAGTGGAAGTGGGGGGCGCAGCGAGGCCAGCAAAGGCTTCGCCTCCCCCACACCCCCAGGTCTCCTGGGAGAGATTTGGGTTCCTTTGAAGGACCCCGGGGAGCAGGGTTCAGACAGGAATTCTGGAAACTTCATCTTCAACTGCTCCCTGAGCATCTCTGAGGACGGGGTGCCACTAGGGGGGACATGCAGGGGAGGCCTGGTTTAGGCAGGGTGGCGGTGGGGGCACCCTCTGTCCCCGCCCAGCCTCTGGAATTGCACTGGGAAATGGGAGGAACAGGAACCACCTCTTTGGACCCTCATAACAACCCCATAGGGGGGCCTTTAGCCCGACTTTACAGATGAGGAGACAGAGGCATGGGGGTCAAGCAACACCAAAGCCACGTGGCCCGTCAAGGCCGGGGCGGGGATTTGAACCTGCCGATCGGCACCCAGGCTCCTGCCGACTGGCGCAGGCTTTGAGCACCCACCCCAGGCCTAGTGTCTGAGTCTCTCCGGGGTCCTGGGGCGCATGGAGCAACCAGGAGGAGGGGCTGAAGGCAACAGAAGCGTTTCTGGAGCTGGGGTATGTTCAGGAGTTCCCAGGCATGCAGACCGGGGGGCTTCCAGGGGGAGGCGTGCCGACTGCCCAGCCTGAGACCTGTGCGGACAGGACCAAGATCAAGCCTGCAATGGAGTCTGGTCAGCGATATTTAAAGCAAGAAAGGAGGAGGAAGAAACAGAAACAGGGTTCTATAGGCCTCTATGCCAGGCTTTCGGGGGTGTCCCCCGGAGACCAGCCCCAGCCCGGCCAGAGTCCCATGCAAGGGGCTCAAGAGCTGGTTTCATCTCCGGCCAAGCTGGCCTCGGTCCTGGACACTCAGGAACCAGGGACAAGGCACAGGGGGCCTCAGCTCCTCTGGTGAGGTCACACAGGCAGACTTCCCAGCGCCACCTCCCAGGAGACCCCCCAACCTCAGAGGAGCAGGCAGGCTCTCTGTCTTACAGAGAAGACGGAGGGAGGCCCAGAGAGGGGCCAGGACCTGCCCAGGGTCACACAGTGACCGAGGCCCTCTGCCTGCAAACCCCAGGCCATTTCTTTTCTCACGACACCCTTGGTAGCCACTTGCCGGGGAGAAGGAGGAGGTAGCCCTGGCCCCAGCCCAGCCCTGGGAAAATCACTGGTGGACACCACAGAAGGATGGAGACCTTCTCTTGAGGGCCTTCTGGTTCTACCCACTGGGTGGAGCCATCCAGGCCACCCAGGTCACCCCAGGAGGCAGAGCCAGCACTGGGGTCCTCGGGCCATCTCAGGGCGGCCGTCTGGATTCACGGCCTCTCTGAAATCAGTGTGCACTGTGGACCCTGCTCAACCCGTTCCTGGGCTTGCAACTTCTCTCCCTCGGGCTCACCTTCAGGTCTCAGCAGATGTACTGCCTCTTCCAGGAAGCCTTCCTGGACCCCCCCGCCCCATCGTAGCTCTGTCATTGTAGGGTAAGTGTGGGGTCATTTGTCAGGCAGCAAGTGAAACCTACTGCTTTCCGTCTCTCTGGGACCCATCACTGGGCCTGACCCGAGAAAACTTCACAAATATTTTTTAGCATCGAGTGAATGAATGAACAAATGAATGAACAAGGAGGCATTGGAAGGGTGTGGAGAGGCTGCAGAGCTTCCCTCTGTCCTCAGCCTCTCCAGGGTCCTCCTTACAGAGCCGGGAAAGCTGGTCAGTGCTGAGTCACGTGAGATCATGTCCACAGGGCAGGAGGAGGGGGCTTGGGGCCGGAGAGGGGAGTCAGCCACTGCCAGCCACTGTCCCCTCCTCCTTCCAAGGATGTTTCACCTCATTAATTTTGAACAAAACCCAAGGTGCTGACACGTTTTTATAGCTACCAGTCTGGACAAGGAGCAAACATCTCAGGAAGGAAGGTGAGGAGGGATGACGCACTGGGGGGCGGAGTCAGACAGCTCCCCGGGGCGGACGCTCCGGCTCACAGGCCTCAGAGCAGCATGTAAGAAGCTGGGCTCACGGGCCACCCCAGCCTGGGACACGGCACCCCTACACCCTCCCAGCCCCAAGGCCAGTGACCAGTGTGTCTACAGGAAGGTCTCGGCAAGCTCGAGCTGACCCCGGAATCTGGAAGAGGCTGGGAAGGTTCCTGCATGTCCCCTAGAAACCTGGGCAGAGCCCTAGAGGCGGCATTTGGGTGTCTTTGGTCTCTCCCTTACAAAGGACATGGCTAGCCCGGCCAGTGTGGCTCAGTGGTTGAGCGTCGACCCACACACCAAGAGGTCACCGGTTCGATTCCCGGTCAGGGCACATGCCCAGGTTGTGGGCCAAATCCTCAGTGGGGGGCATGTGGGAGGCAGCCAATCAATGTTTCTATCTCTCTCTCCATCTAACTCCCCACTTCTAATCTCAATAAATAAAAAAACCAAACAAACAAAGGACATGGCTTGCTGCCCACGCTTCCATGGGGCCACTGCACTTCCCAGCAGCCGGACCAGTGGCCCAAGGGGATCTGCCTTACCAGACGGCACGAGCCCCTTCCTACCCACCTCAGGGCCTTTGCACATGCTGTTCCCTCTGCCTGGAACACTGCACCCCTTTTGAATGTTAACCAGGCCTTTAGTCTGAGCCTGAATTTTCTGCCCTGAGAGCCTTTCCAGCCCCCAGACCAGGGTGGGTCTCCTCATGTAGGCTCCTGGGCCTGTCCCTTTCCCGCACATCTGCAATCAGCCACTCCTCTGATTCGGTTGTCTGCTTCACGCCGTGTCTTTCATTCAAGTCCGAACTCCAGGAACGCGGGCACTGGGTTTGCTCGTCACGGCTCTGTCTCCAGGACTGAACAAGAAGTTTGGTTTAAAAACATTTCTGAATGAATGACTGTATAAATGAAGGAATGCTCCTTCCAGAAGAAGATTTGAAGTCTCAACTTTACCCTCAAAGGGACCAGACAATGATTTCTTAGATGTGATACCCAAAGCACAAGCAACTGCAGGAGAAAAGGTAAATCTGACACCATCAACATTAAACTCTTTGTGAACACCATCCAGAAAGTGGAAAGATAACCCACAGAACGGTAAAAATATTTACAAATCATATATTTGATAGGGTATTTGTATATAGAAAGCAAAGAACTCGCAGAACTCAACAATAAAAAAATCAAATACTGCAATTTCAAAACAAGCAAAGGTGCCCTGGTCAGCGTTGCTCGGTGCTTAGAACGCAGGCCCACACACCAAAGGATTGCAGGTTCGATTCGCAGTCAAGGGCATGTACCTGGGTTGCAAGTTCGATCCCCAGCTCAGGTTGGGGCTTATGGGGCTTGTGTGGGAGGCAACCAATCAATGTCTCTCTCTCTCTCTCTCTCTCTCTCTCTCTCTCTCTCTCTCTCTCCCCCTCCTTCTCCCCTCCCTTCCACTCTCTCTAAAAATCAATGGGGGGAAAATATACCCTCGGTGAGAATTTTCTAAAAAATAATAAATAAATAAGCAAGCAAAGGATCTGAAGAGACATCCTTCCAAGAAAAACCATTCAAATGACCAATAAGCACATGAGACGCCCAGTACCACTAGCCATCAGGGAAATGCAAATCAAAACCACAGTGAAATTCCACTTCACACCCACCAGGATGGCTAGAATCAAAAGTCGGATAACAACACATGTTGGCAAGAATGTGAGACTGGAACCCTCATGCACTGCTGGTGGGGATGCAAGGTGGCGTAGCCTTGCCCTGGCCAGTTTTGCTCAGCGGTTAGAGTGTCGGCCCATGGACCAAAGAGTTGCGGGTTCAATTCCAGTCAAGGGCACGTACCTCGGTTGGTGGTTCATCCCCAGCCCCGGTTGGTGTTGTGTGGGAGGCAACCAGTCGATGTGTCCCTCTCACGTTGATGTTTTTCTCTCTCTCCCCCTCCCTCCCACTCTATCTGAAGATAAATAGGAAAAAAATGTCCTCGGGCCCTGGCCAGTTTGGCTCAGCAGTTAGAGCGTCAGCCTGTAGTCCAGAGGGACCCGGGTTCGGTTCCCGCTAAGGGCACATACTTCGGTTGCAGTTTGTCCCCGGCCCTGGTTGGGTCATGTGGGTGGCGGCCACTTGATGTGTCCCTTTCACATTAATGTTTCTCTCTCTCTCTCTCTCTCCCTCCCACTCTGAACAAAAAAATGGAAAAATGTCCTCAAGTGAGGATTAAAAAGAAAAATGTCCTCGGGTGAGGATTGGAAATAATAATAATGATGATGATAATAATAATAAGTAAAGGGGTGTAGCCTCTTTGGAAACCAGTCTGGCAGTTCCTCAAACATTAAACATAGAGTTACCATGTGACCCAGCAATTCCCTGCCTAGGAAGCCCCAGGAGAAATGCAAACACATGTCCACACAAACACTTGCACACAGATGCATTATTCACAACAGCCACAAAGTGGAAACAGCCTAATGCCCGTCAACTGAATAGAAAAACAAAAGGAAGCATCTCCTTTAAGGAATATTATTCACCTCTGAAAAGGAACAAAACACTGACCACGTTACAATGTGGATGCACCTTGAAAGCATCGTGCTGACCGGAGGAAGCCAGTGCCACTCACAAAAGGCCACATAATGTGTGATCCCACGTACATGAAGTGTCCGGAATGGGCACATCCACAGGAACAGACAGTAGATTATCGATTGCCAGGGGCCGGGGAGGTACAGGAGGGCTTAGAGGGTGATGACTAAAGGGTGCAGGGTTTCTTTTTGGGGTGATGAAAATGTTCTAAAATTGACTGTGGTAGTGGTTGTACCACCAAATCCACTACAAATCACGGAGTTGTACACTTTAAGTGGGTGGATAGCATGGAATGTGAATTATGGCTCAATAACGTTGTTATAAAAAGACACCGAGAAAAGGGGGAGAGGTGGGAGAGAGACAGGGGGCTTGGCATTGAATAAAGACAAGGAGGTCCCCGAATGCTTGAGGACCCTGGGAGAGGAGCGACAGGGAGTGACAGAGAGTGGGAGACCAGGGCCAGGGCCGGGAGGTGGCTGCGCACTACTGGGGGCCCCCAGGCTGCTCCAGGTGGGGGTGTTTGGGGACGAGGCTATTGTGAGCAGGTGTGAGCTGTTCTCCATGGCGGAAAAGGCCCTGGAGGTCAAAGGCCAGCCTGCAGGGCTTGCCTGCGTTCTGCCTCAGAGCTCCGCGAGCCAGGGGTTCAAACTTCAGGCCCCTCTGGTTGCATCTGGTCATGTCAGTCCCGTTTGCTCTGCTCCTGAGACCCCAAAACCAAGCTCCGGAGAGTGGGGGCACCTGGAGGGGTGGGGGCGCAGGCTGGGTGGGGGTCGGGAGCCACTGAGGAGGATGACAGCAGCCCTCTGCTCAAAATTTGGTCTAAGAAGGGGGTTGGCATCTGGTTTTAATCTGAGGTTGGTGGCCAAGTGCCAAATTTATTGTAAAACCTACATTTTAATAAGGGGCTGGTATCTGGAGGGAAGCTGCCCTGGTTAACCATTTCCAGCCCAGGGTGAGGGCTCAGTGTGGGTTCCTCTCCCAGTTCAGAGCTGCCGGGCTGCTCGAACCCCACAGCCAGCACCTCCGGGGATGGGTGGCTGGGGACGGAGATGCCCCATTTATTGTGGGTCGGTTTGCAACAAACCCGCCAGCAGCCCCGGGGTTTCAAGCCCATTATTCTTATTTTCTCAAGGACTCAGACCTGAAGGAAACTTACAGGTCACCCGTCAAAGCCCCTCATTTTGGCAGATGGGGAAGCCGAGCCATGGTGAGGGGCAGTGACCTGGCCAAGGGCTCACAGCAAAGGCAACGGGCCTCCCAGTGCCAGCCAGTGAGATCCGAGCCCCGAGAACACACATTTTCCTCCTCCCTGCTCCCTCTCTGTTCCGGGTTCCCAGGGCGGGGAGGAGTGTGATCCTGACCCAGCAATTAGACATGGCTGGGGCGGGGGGCAACCAGCTGTCCACCCAGACTGCAAATCACTGCCTCCAGCCTCTGAGAATAACAAAGCACCCAAGAAAAAGGCAGTGCCCACTGGCCCCTCTTCTGAGGTTGGCAGGACCCCCCATGGTCTGGTTCAGGACAGCGCTGCGCCCCCAGAGAGGCCCTGAAGGCTGTGGCGCAGACTTTTACGCCCCATTGTGCGCCCCAGGCGTGCTGGACAATGCGAGTGTGAGGTCGGCGCAGCGAAGCCCCAGGCCGTCTTGGGTGTTTCTGCCACTCTCCTGACCACAGCTCAGGACTTCCCCACCCCCTTTTTTTGGGGGGGGCTTCAATTTACCAAACTTTTATTATGTGCCTGGCACTGGGTTATAACGCCCTGCCCTCTAAAATGTGGAAAGCACCGTGATTAAGCTTTGTTTTCGGCTGGGGACAGTGAGGTTCAGAGAGGTGAAGTAACTGACCCAGGTGGCACAGCCAGGCAGTGATGAAGCAGGGATTAGGACCGGTCTGTCTGCTCCCAAAGTGTCCGATAGCTGGAGGAAAGTGGCCTTGTTAACCATTTCCAGACCAAGGTGAAGCTGCAGGAAGGACCCAGGGTGAGGTGTGCTCTCCCGCTGAGGAGTTCCGGGACCTCTGGGAGCCGGCAGCCAGCGCCTGCGGGAGTCAGGGTGAGTGCTGGCGTGTGGGTGCAGAGACCACTCCCAGCGTGTGGCTTAGCTGACCGCTATCTCCACTTAAATCTGAGCGCTCTGCCCACACCCACACACCAGCCTCACGGGTCCTAGTGCCCTCAAATCTGACGGTCCTCTGCTGGGGGGGGGGGCACACTCTGAGCCTGGGCACAGAGCTGGCTGCAGCATCCCTAATGAGTGCCCAGTCACACCCTCAAACAACGGCCAACCCGACTCTAGAAAACTGTCTGGTTCAGTGAGCTTAATCCCTCTCCCTGTGGGTGTCCCAGGGTTTATACTTTGAGGGGCAGCGCACAGGGGACCCTTCTCAGGACCACCTTGCTAACCCCGGGGGAGGGGCTGGCAGCAGGTTTTCAGATTTTACTACGGAGTGTCCGCAGACAGTTCCATTTGGAACTCCCTGGGAAGCTGGGTTAAAGCAGATGCTCTGATGCCCTGAATGTGCCTGGGGAAAGGGGTTGGGGGTCTGTCCTTCACAGATGCTTCAGAAGTGAGGAGGATCAGACAGGAAGCCCGGACACAGTCTCAGTCTGAACTCGCCTCTATTCTCAGCACCTGGCACAGTGTCTGGCACATAGTAGATGCTCAGTAAATACTAAACAAATAAATATCTGAATGAATGAATGAATGAATGAATGGGACTGGGGTCCCGATGGGGAAGTATTCCCAATTATCTGTCTATCCAAACATCTGAAGACTTTTATGCACTCTCGATAGTGTGAACTGTTAAAAGCTGACCACTTTCCTGACCCTCCCATCTGCAGAAACAAATTTAAAATGTTTAAATTTAGGGGCCAGAGCCTGAGCCAGAGAAATCCATCCCCCAACTGGGAAAGGCTTCAACTTGGCTTTGCTGGTGCTCAGGGTCAGAAGAGGGGGGACGTCATTCTTCCTGTAGGGAAGGGTGGGGGAGAGGCCCCTGGGATGGGTCTGCTGAGCCTGCCCTGGAGGGCAGGGATGGCCAGACCGGACCGGGGCTCAGGCAGTAGGCTATCCTGATGCCCTCTCCGCTGGACCCTCCCTCTGCCTCGGAAAGGTTTGGCACCAACTCAACCGCCCTGCTCTGTGAGCCTCCAAAGGAAAAGGGGATTTGATCTCAAGGTCTGGATTAGAATCCCACCTCCCATAGGCTGTGACCTTGAGCCTGCCCCAGTTCCTCTTTGGGCCTGGTTTCCTCGTGCAGTGGGCCTGTGATGGTTCCAACAAGATGGCAGTGATGTTGGAGGAAGCAGCCACCACAGTACTGACCCATGACCAAAGCTCTGGCTGCCCAGCTCGCTGCCCTCCCCAGGCGCCTGGGCGCTAGAGGACCTGCCGCTTCCCCACCCACAGGCACCTAAGAGAGGATTCACCTTTCAGTGCTGATGTTTATGGCGCTGACACCCCCCCACACACATACACTCAGCATCCCAGCCCCCCATTTTCCAGAACAGAAGGCTGCAAGGCTGGGGAAATCCACTTTTTCCACATATTTTCAAAGGTTTTCTATGAAACACTCTTTTGGAAAGCTTGGGGGAAGGGCTGCGAACCAGGGACTGCCCCAACCCCAAAGGCCCTGTTGAGGCCCGGCCTCAGCACCTCCCTGTCCTGTCCTACCCTCCTCTCGGCTCTTAATGCCGCCCCCTTCTAGGTGGGACCAATGTGCCCCACTTCCTAATCTCCCCTGCTGGGAGTGGCCCTGCCGGGGCACCAGAGCCCATTGGGGCGCGACCTGGGAGCTCTGGGGCCCACCCTCACTTTACAGGACCCTGAGGTCCAGAGAGGAAAGCGGCTGGGCGGGAGGACTGGAGCACCCCAGGCGACCCTGGGGGTGGGGGCGAGCTGCTGACCCCGCAGCCAGGGCTGGGGGCCATCCTGTGATTGAAGCAGACTTGGTGGCCATCTGGGACAGTCCTCAACACAACCCTCACACTTCCCCGGTGATCGAAGAGCCGCCTTCCGAATCCATGCGAATCCGTGCGTTTTACAGCCGCCAACCCTCCATTCGCGTCGCCCTTTCCCTGCTCCCCTCCCCCGTTTTGGCGTTTCTCGGTATGACCCAAACTCTTCATCTTAAGGGAAGCTCTGACTCAGAACTTTAAAAAATCTTACACACAAACTTAAGAAAACAAACTTGTGTGGGCGGGGGAGAGTCCCTAGCCCTTGAGGGGGGCTGCTGGGGAGGCCGGGTTTTCTGGGAGGCCATCCTTCTCTCCCCGGGACAGGGTCTGCGGGCGGGCGGCCCCACCCCGGGCGCCCAGTGTGCCAGGGGGCGCTTCCCATCTGGGCGGGGCTCTGTGGGCGCGCGGGTGGGGGTAGGGGTTCTTTTACGCACACGAGGGTCGGGGGTCGACCCCGAAACCCAGGGGGTGCCGGGCCCGGCGCGCCGCCCGCCGCCCACCCCGCCCGGCCATGTGCGCGCCAGCCCGTGCGTGCGAGCGCGCCGCGCCGGTGGCGGCCAGAGCGGCGCCGCGGCACATCTGGTTCCAGGCGAGCCCCTGGCGCCTGCCTCGCCGCAGACCCGCGGCCCAGACACACAGACGTTAATAGATCGGCGCGCCCAGCCCCGCGCGGCCCGCGCCCGCCGCCGCCCAGCCGCCCAGCGTGAGTGCCGGGCGGGAGAGGCGCGCAGGGTTGGGCGCGCGCGGAGGAGGGGGCGCGAGGCGCAGCGCCCACCCCCCTTCCTGCCGCCTGTCTGCCCTCCAGCTCCGACACCTCCCTCCCCACCCCCGCTCCCTGGTCTCCGCTAGGGCCCGGGTTGCAGCTAGGGCTGCCCCTTCTCATCCTGGGAAACCAAGTTCACGGAAATCCAACCCCAGTGAGTAACAGGCGTTCCCACGTGCCAGGCGGCCAAGATCTGGGCTGCGTGCGTCACACGCGCTTCTCGCACATAATCACCCTAGGAGCCAGATACGCTGCTACCATCTCCTGTCCCATCTCACGGTGGGGAAAACGGAGGCGGGGAGGTCCCTGGCCCAAGGTCACACAGAGAGAAGGCCACAAAGCTGGGCTGTGGACTGCAGCACCCCGTAAGATGTGCCCCCTCTTCGACTCCTGAAGCACACTGGGAACCCAAGATCACCCAAAGTTGGCTCTAACTATGCTTCCACCTGCGGCAGCCCTGGCCTCCCTCTCCTTTCCAGAGAACCTCTGCTCAGCTGCACCCCAGTCCCCTAGCTGAGGTCCTCCCGCCCAAGCACCCGAGCGCAGTGAGGCCCCGGGGACGCTCCAGGAATGTGGGGCGTCCTTGCCCTTGGCAAGGTTCCAACACAGGCGGCGCTTATCCAGAACTGCTCCCCAGATCAAACCTCGCCGGTGGGGAGTAGACGCTGGGCCCACTCGCTCTGAGAGGAAGGCTCTGCTTTAGAAGCTCCTGTTTGTTCTCCGAGGGCGGAGGACCGGCTTGCTTTGCAAAGGCAGCCTGGTCTGGAGAACAGTTCCCATGCTAGAATTAAGGTGCATCCGCCTGCGTGGGGTCTGAGTGGGCTGCAGTGGGTCGGTTTTGTCTTTCTCCCTCCCACTCTGGGTCCCCTTCTCCCTCCCTGTATCTCTCCCTCCTTCTCTGACCCCTTATTGATGTATTTGCTTGTTTATTTATTTGTTTATTTATTTATTTCTCTTCCGGCCTTTAGCCCCTATGGGCTGAGCATGTGCTTGCAAATTGCAGGTAATTTGTTGGCTCCAGGTTAAGTTTTGGCTCCCCTCCCCCTCCTCTGAGGGGGCTTTATAAGGAAATGGGTCCACATCAAAGTGCCACACTCACCCTTAAACTGGGGGAAGAGCGTTTTTTTCTGAGCTGCTTACACGTTGGAGAAGGAATTCTGTTTAGAACTTTCCCATTAATACCCTCTGAATTCACTTGGGGGGCTTATTAACTCTGGCTGTCAGAAATTCTGTGTTTTAGAACAAAACCACGCTTTTAAAAAGTTCCCAGCCTGAAGGTAATAAGCCCCGTAATGGCCTCGGTGAACGTGGCCAGGAATTGGAAACCAACAGGCAGAGTCGTTTTTCCTTTCCAGCCAAGTCCCACATTAAAAGTTCCCGGCTGGCTGGTGGGGACCCTGTCCCCCACCCCTACTCCCCATGCATGTGGGGTCTGGGGGAAGAGCAGCATGGGGCAGGAAGGGGAGACCCCAGCACACTGGGGGCTCCCGACCCAGCTCTCAGACCCCCGGGGTGAGGCAGATCCTCCTCCCTCCCGCAGCCGCAGCGGGCTGGGTGGAGTGAGGGCCACTGACCAGGACTCGCCAGCAGTGGCTCGGAGGGTAATAACCGAACCAAACAAGCAGACTGGTCAAGTGCAGCCTGGAGCAGTGGCAGAGAATCTGGAGGGAAGCGTGTCCTACAAGGCATCTGCCACTTCTGCCTCCGGTCTCTCCGCAGGGTCTCCTGGTGCCAGAGGGAGCTTGCAGCTTTCTGGTCCCCTTGCCGCGCCTTCCCCGGTGGCCTCCCCTCACTCCCCCTTAGCCAGAAAGCTCTGAAGGGGTGCTGACTGCACCCCAGGGCCTGGGTTGGGGGTCCCAGACTGGCCAGAACAGCTCTGATCTCCGGGAGGCCCTGGTCTCGGCCAGGCCCAGCCATCGTGAGGTTCTGAGTTTCTCCCTGGCTTGCAGGGCAACCCCAAAACATTAGCGTGGGTGCTGTGGCCCGGCCCTAGACCTCCCTGACCGGCCTGGAGCGTGCTTATTCGTCTGTGTGGGGATCCCCTTTCACTGGATGTTGCCCATGGGGGGCGCTCATGAGGGGAGGGGTACTGAACTGCCCAGGCCAGAAGCCTGGCCCAGCCAGAAGGACTTTGCTTGGCAGCCAGGGTCATGTGCAGACGCCAGCCATAGTGGTTACCATGATTCCGAAAGGGGCTCCCCAAGGAGCCCCCAACGTGCCAGGCACTTTACACACCGAATCCTTACATGCAACCCTAGGAAGCAGGTATCATTGTCATAGTAACTTCTCTGAGGTCACACAGCCTGAGAGGAAGGACTGGGATTCACCCACACTCTGATGCTCCAGCACCAAGGCCCTAACCACTGAGCACACTGCCTTCCTCCTGAGCGTGCATCTTGCTCCCTCCCTCCCAGGCAGCAGCCTGCAGAGTTGCAGGGGCTGTGCATGCGCTCAGACCAGGGCTGGCTCGGGGCGCCACGGCCCCCTGCCCCCTAAGGGCTTGGAACGCTGTCTAAGGAGGACGCAGGAGCCCTGGCTGATCAGTTTCGGGTGCCAGGAGCTCAGGAAGGTTCTGGCAAGGAAGCAAATAGTTGCCAGTCCTGAGCCTGGCTCTGTAGATGCAGAGAGGAGGGTGACTTGCTCCAGGACACAGGGGGAGTCCCGACAAAGCCAGAGAGGGGCCGTGGGCTTCACTCCCCGCCCAGGGCTCTTTCCATCTCACCACGCCTCACTGCATGTTCCTCGGGAAGTTCCACGTAGGTCATGCAAGTACATGTGAGGAAAGCCGTGCTCCATTCTGACTCCTTCAAGCAAATAAATGAGCAGAAGCTGGCATTGCCAGGGCGCAGACCCGTGCCCAGGGCCTCGGCGGTGGGGGGAGGAATGATCCAACCTCTGTATTTAAAACGGGGACAAGATTCCGCTTCCTGCACAGAAATACCACGTTGCTAAGTCATGTCGGCAAGGCGAGTTTGGCCCCGACAGAACAATTGTTTTAAGACGATCTACCGTGAGAAAATTTTTTTACAAAATTTAATGATAACCCGATTTTAAAATGGGCCAAAGACCTTAACAGACACCTCACCAAAGAAGATACACAGATGAGACCCCACATCACATGTCGTAAGGAAAATGCCAAGGAAAACAACAGTGAGCGCCAGCCAGGGTGGCTCAGTGGCTGGAGTGTCGGCCTGTGCACCAAAAAAGGTCTTGGGTTTGATTCCCAATCAAGGGTACGTACCTGGGTTGTAGGTTCAATCCCCAGCCCTGGGCACGTGCAGGAGGCAACCAACTGATGTGTCTCTCTCATATCAATGTTTCTCTCCCTCTCCCTTCCACTCTCTCTAAAAATCAATGGGAAACAAAACCACAGTGAGGTACAGCTACACACCCATTAGAATGGCCAGAATCCGAACACGGCACCAGGTGCTGGCCAGGACGCGGAGCGCCAGGAACCCTCCCTCATTCATTGAGGCTGGGAATGCAGAATGGTGCAGCCACTTGGGAAGAGAGTTTGGAGATTTCTCACGAAACTAACCAACTCGTCAGTGATCACACTTCTTGGTATTTGCCCAGGGGAGCTGAGAACTTCCATCCACCCAGAGAGCTGCACGTGGAAGTTTACAGCAGCTTCATCCCTCACTGCCAACACCCGGACGCAACCAAGCTGTCCTTCCGGAGGCGATGGGTCGATGGACTGCGGTCCACCCAGACAATGGGATATTATTTAACAATAAGCAATAAACTACGAAGCCATGAAAAGACACGGAGGACCTTTAAATGCACGTGAGTAAGGGGAGGAGCCAGTCTGACGAGGCTGCACGCTGTAGGAGTCCACGCGGGACGCTTGGGAAGGCTCACCTCTGCCACCGCGAGACCGTGGCTTCCAGGGGTGAGGGCGGGGAGGGTGAGTGGGCAGAGCGCAGGATTCTTCGGGTTAGTGAAACTCCTGTGTGTGATGCTGTCATGGTGGGTATCTGTCATGTAAAATCTGTCCAAACCCTATGGACTTTGGCTGGCTTTGGGTGACAATGACATGTCCACTGAGGTTCATGGACTGTAACAGATGGGTCCGGGCAGGGGAGGCTGTGTGTGTGTGTACGAGGGTAAGGGGCACATGGGAACTCTGTAATTCCTGCCCAGTTTTGCTGTGACCCTGGGACTTCTCTAAAAAATAGCTATTTAAAAGAGAAAAAAATTAAAAATTAAAATGATAACCTGTGGTGTCCTGATAAATGTTGAACAACCAGTTCTCTGGTTGCACCCTGAGTGTAGAATGCTTGCCAATGGCTGGGGTGTAAATATTTCCACCAAGGCCAGTTTCTAGCTACAATGTGGCATCGACAAAGGCGCACCGGGAAGAGATGCGCAGCACACCAGCCTACAGGGCCTCCACCGCCAGGCGCCTCGGACACAACCCCAAGAGCGCAGGTGACAGTCACATGGAAGCAGATGACTAGAGAGAGGTGAGCTTTGAGACTCTATGGCCACTGTTTTAAATGCAGTTTGTGTAATTGTGCGTTTATATAATTTAACTTTTGAGCAAATCTGTATTTCACAACCAGCTTTCAAAGTTCTGGAAATTGACAGCTAGCTGTCCCCAGCCAAGTGCACGGTCTTTGGGATCAGACCGGCCTAGAGCCATGACCACTTACCCCAAATGAGCCGCAGTTTCTTCATCTGCAAAACGAAGATCTACCTACAGGGTGTCACAGGCGAGAACTCAGGTAGCAAGCCCAGTGCCGGTACGAGGCGAGAGAGCAGGAGATGATGAGGGATTCTGCAAATGTGAGGGCCAATTCCTGTGCAGGGCCCTAAGCTAAATGCACCACTGGGAGATAAACAGCATCACGTATTCACCTTTTACAGACCAGGAAGCCAAGGCTCCGAGACTGAGAACTTCCCCAAGGCCACCCAGCTAGCCGCCAGTGGCGGGGTCAGGAATCAAAGAGCAGGCAGGCTTATCACGGAAGACGAGAGCTTTGGGGGTTCAGAGGAGAGCTGGGGATGGACATGGCAGGGGAGCTTGAAAGAGGAGGGATTTGGAGAGGAGATGGGAGTGTGATGAGGGGCACAGGAGTGGCTCCCTGTGCCATGGGACCAGCACCCCAAAGCCACGGGCCTCTCGGAAAACAACAACATGGAACATTCCTGGCCTCACGTATACTTCACCTTCTTCTCGTGAGACCCTCAGTGCTCATAACCTCTGGGGAGTCTCAGCAGAGCAGGCCCTTTCCATTCCATTCTATGAATGGGGGGAGGGGTATGCTAGCCCAAAGCCACACAGGCAGAGGGTGGTGCAGCACGAACTGGTCAATGGTGGGCTCCTACTCATCCTACAAGACGCCATTTGAAAAGGCCCCTGTCCCCGAAGCCCAGAACTCCTTGTGCACATATCTGCTTCAGCCTTATCACAGTGGCTTCTAGGCTTGGTCCCGTCTCAAGCCCTATGGCTGTGAGCTCCTGGGTGCCTCTGTGGGCTCAGTGTAATTGAACAGTAATAGACAGCAGCAGAAATGTGGACCCAAGGAGCCCCTCCTGGTCTTTCTCCTTCAGAGTCAAATAGATCTTGTCCGGCCACCAATGGTGCTTCTCGGAAAACATGAGATTGATGTGCTATTGCACGTGCTTGGGGGCGGGGGCGGGAAGGCACAGAGAAAGGGGCAGAGACGAAGGGGGCAGTTCATGGTCAGTGCCCACACCATGGAACCTGGGTCCAGGATGGTTCCTCAAACAGCCCCTCTTCACATCATGGGACCTTTCCCAGTCCTCAAAGCCCTTTCTCATCTGCCCTCACCAACAGGGCCGGGGACACTGTCACTATTTGCTTTACACAAGGGGGAGCAGGCTCAGAGTCGCTGTGGTCTGCCCAGGCTTGCCCGGATGTGATGTGAGCTAGAGTCAGTCTAGCTGCCTCATCTCCTGGGCCATGCTACCTGCCTGCTCCCCAAATCTAGTGGGGATATGAAGAGCACCCACCCCTACTGGGCCATCAGAATGATTCCATGGACTCAGGTATTGTGACCGAAAGGCACCACAAGTCAGGCTGCTGGTTCTGTGACCTTGGTAAGTCATTTTGCCACCCTGTGCCTCAGTTTCCCTGTCGGTACAGCACTTCACTTGTGGACTGCTGTGAGAATTCTGTGGGATGATGTCTGGAAGGAGGTCAAGGCACAGGACATACAAGGTCGCTGTGGCTGACAAGCAGGCTTGGACCTCTACGCACCTCACCTACCTGGAGAGGGCGGCTGGACGGGCCAAGCGCCCTGCGTGCCACAGGCTCCATCTGTGCCCCTGCCCTCCTGTGAAGCATCCCTGAATGCCCAGTGCAGCCCATGTCTCACAGGCTCCCAGGACTAAAGAAGCAACCTGCCCCCCATCATACCCCCAACCCCCTCTGCAGGGGCCGCAGTGCAGGGGACTGTCCCTCAGCCAGCACCAGTCAAATATGGAAGAGTCAGCAACAGGTTGGATGCATTTGCTGAGTTCTCCCCTAAAGGGTGTCTGGCCCCCACCTGGGCACCTCTGATTTCATTAGCATTCTGCCGAGGTCTCCCCATCAGACCCACCAAGGCCCCCCACAAGAAAAAGCAAGACATTTATGTCTTCTCACAGAGGAGGGGCGGGGCCCTGGGTGAAGGAGGAACAGCTGATGTGAACACCAGTTCTGAGCTGAGGAACCAAAAGTTGCAGATGCGTGTCTCAGACACCACCCAGCACTCGCTGGGCCGGGACAGTGAGCCCCTCCGGGTCCCCGCCCCCACAAGCCTCACCAGCCACTGTCTTTGCACGTGCTACTCCCTGGGCTGGAATACTTTCCCCGCCTCATCAGGAAGCCCAAGCCAGTCTTCACTCTTACCTTCATCTCTTACCACTTCCCATAGGGACCTCCCCTCGCTGCCCAGTCACTTCACTACTGCTGATTGAACTTGCTTGGGCCGTTCCCTGTCCCTCGCTGGGGTTGTCTGTGTTGACAGTGGTGTCTGGCACAACGTAGGTGCTCAGTAAACCCTGGAGGCTGGATGGATGAACAGATGGACGGATGGACGGATGACTCCCGGCCCGGTTTTGTTTAGCCTTTAGGCCCACAATGCCTAGGGCCCAGAAGTTTTATCTAAGACCCAGGAAAATGGGAGACCTGAAATACACTTTTTTATTGGTTCCAAAATACATTGCAGAAGGGTGATTAATAAATGGTTAATGACATGTTGATTTCACATGGTAGCATGTCAACTGGACAACCGAAGTGCACCAGGGCTCTTGGCTGCGGGTACACTGCTACTGGAAGGGGGTCCTAGGCCCAGCAAGACCCCAACAAGCCCAGCACGCAGGCCAGGGCAGTAATGGCCCCTTCTGAAGCTACCTCCATGGCTACCTGCCACCATCCATCAGATCAGCCCAGATTAGAGACTGCTTAGCTTCGGTGAGCGACAGGCAGGCCGCGAGGGCCAGATAGGCACATTAGGCCCAGGAACAGGGAGTGCAGGGGGCCTCCATGGCACAGCTAGGCGGACAGGGACGCGATGGCAAAGGGTGGTCAATGCCTGCTGCCCAGGCCACCTCGATGGGCCCTGGTTACTTTGAGAGTCTTGGTGGAGACAGGCCCAGAGTGAGTTCCTGCTGGGTGACCTTGAGAACGTTACTTGGCCTCTCTGAGCCTTGGCTTCTTCACCTATAAAGTGTGCATAATAAAGGTTCTTCTGTGAGGATTAGGGGAGATAATACATGTGGAGCACATAAGGCAGGGCCTCTTCCTTACACACGTGAGCTCTGTTATAACCGGCGCCACCCTTTGGAGAGCACCTCCCCGGCTCCTTGGTCCAAGGCGGTCACATCAAGTCCCACCCCACGTGGCCCAGCCCTTGGCCAATCAGCACGCAGCTCCTTGGCGGCCACTGTGATTGGCTCAGCGGTGGGCAGGGCCCCAGGCTTGGCGGTAGTTTAAGCCCTGGATCCAGTGGTGCCTGAAGTCCCACCCTGGATTTTTAAGTTATGAATATCATGATCTTAGTTTTGTTTAAGCTGCCTGGGGCCAGCTTTCCGTCCCTCTAAGGTGACAGTCCTAACTGGCACACTGCTGAGCCCTGCACAGCGCCAGGGGGACCTGCGGACCCGCCTCTGGGGTCCTCGCTCCTAGTCCCGCCCCTGCCACGTGGGCTGTGTGGGTCCCGCCCCAGCTGATTGGCGAGGTGCATCCTTGCAGCCTGTCGGGAGGGGCTCCTGAGCCGGAGGGGCGGGCGGGGGTCTGATGCCTGCCCTGCCGGGTGCTGGCTGTGCAGCTTGGGATGGCGACACCCCATCTCTGTGCCCGAGGCCGCTGTCCTTCCCGGGCCGGGGGACCTTGCCGGCCCCGCACTCGAGTGCTGCTGGTCGTAGTTTGCGCCTGTCCCCTGTCAGCCCGACGCCCCCGGGGGCTGACAGCTCTCTGCCCAGTGTCTGCGCTTAGTAGGGGCGTGAGGAGCATGTCGCGTGCAGGGCCTGTTTCTCCCCTGTAAATGGGAATCTTGATAGCTTTCTGTAGAGACGGGTTGGGGGAGCAAACGGCTTAGGCCTAGTGGGGGCCCCTTCAGGAGGGACAATTTGTTACTGGGATGAAGGGGGTCCCAGCCGGGGCTCCCTGTGGACAGTGACTTCACTCAAAGAAGTGACTAAGAGTGGCATGGCCGGCACTGGCACAGCGGGGAGGAGGGAGGGTGGGGGCACCGGTCCGAGGTCTCCCCGCGCCTGGGAGCCAGAGCCCCTCCCCCACCTCGCTCCGGCGGCCCAGGCTTTTGTCTGTCTGCTGTGCCCAAGGCGGAGTAGCACTGTCCCCGGGATGGACACAGACCCCCGGGATGGACACAGACCCGCTGAGAGGGTGGCGACACGCCTGCACCCCGCCCCTCCCTCTCACCCAGGATGTGCCAAAGGAACCCCGGAAACAAACGAGCCCTCCTCACACTGCTCCGCCCCAGGGTGCGGCTGGGGTGGAGGGAGACTCTGGCCTTGACGTGGAGCTGCAGGAACAGGGAGTGCAGGGGGGCCTCCATGGCACAGCTAGGCGGACAGGGACCCCCTTTTTGTGTTGGTACACTCCCCATCCCCATGCTGGGGAGATGAGGGGCCCTGGGGGCCAGCAGCTGCCAGGGCTGCGGCCGGGTCCTCTCAGGGACCTGCCTGTGAGTGGCTAGTAATAGTGGCAGCATCAGTAGGGACAGCAGCAGCAGGCCAGGTTCCAGGACCAGGTGAAGCGCTTCCTACCTCTGCTTCCTCACAACCCACTTATCATCCCCACTTTACAGATGAGGAGGCTGAGGCTCAGAAAGGGGAAGCCCCTTGCCCCAGGGAGTGAAGAGGGGCGGGTCTCACTCACTGGCCCAGCTCGGGCAGCCTCTCCCTGGGGCCCCTCTGGCACAGGAGGAGACTCCAGCCCTGGCCACCACTCCCCGGAGCTGCTGCCCTCCTGACCAGGATCACCCCGCCTGTGCCTGCAGTGGGTGCCTGGGGCAGCCCCCACTCTCCCAGCCTCTGCTGTTGCTCCTGGTTTCAAGAAAAAAGCGAATATTTGTCATGATTCCCACGGAGCCCAAGCAACTGCCATGGAGCTCTCCAGAGCCCGAGTTCTGCAGGACTCTGAGCTGGCCCCTGGGTGCGAGAGGGGCACACCTCACCTTTGGACTAGGGTGATGGTTTTCCTCCCTCCGCCCTGACCCAGCTTCAGCCCACATGGTCCCCAGGCCCACTATTCACTCACATTTCCATCTGGTTCTGGTTCTGGTTCTGGGCGTGGAGGGAGGAGAGGGCTTGGGGAAAAGCTGAGAGCTGGCACCGGTGGAGGTAAACCCGATACGTTTGCTTGCTTCCTTGGCACCCCAAGCCCTGTGCACTTCCCTGACACCTCCTCCATACACCCTGGGCTGCCTGATCATCATGGAACCTGCTTCTGGTGGCCGCTCGGACCTGACGGTCCTGGGCAGAGAAAGAAGCCAACATCGGGAAGGCGCAGGGAAAGCCAGCTTCGATTTCCGCTTTCCTACCAGTGCAAACACCATGTCTGAACCAGCTCTGCTGGAGCCCAGGCATCAGCAGAGTGCAAGTGCGTGCCCGTGTGTACCGGTGCATTGTGTGTGTGCATGTTGTGCATGTATGAGTGTCTGTGCATGTGTGTGTGTACTGGTGCAGTGTGTGTGCATGTATGAGTGCGCACGTGCGTGTGTGTACTGGTGAACTGCATGTGCATGCACACGTGTGTATGTGTGTGTTGTAGCTAGGTGGTGAGAACCCATCTGTAATCCCTGAGGGAGTATATCTGAATATCTCAGCCTCCCTCCTCACGCCATTTTATCCAAGGCCATCTAGAATTTGCAATTAATCTCTCATTTGAATTGTTAACCTCAAATACCACATTATGAAAATAATAGTGTTGTGTTTTATAGATGGCATTTGTCATGAAATGATGCATGGTTACTGCCGGCCACGGAAAATAAAGCAAGATGTTCCTTCTGCAGGGGAGCAGCAGGCAGCTCCCACAGGCGGGGCTGCCGTGACCAATGCCATCCTTCGGGAGGGGACCCAGGCCACCAGGCAGGGCTGGGCAGGGCACAGGTGTCTGGGTCCTGAGTGTGTGTTGGGGGCACCCAGAGCTGGATAAGCTGTCTCCTTTCTGAAAAGCACGGGCATCCGCAAAGGCCAGTGGGGTCAGCTCCTGGGACCCAGAACCTGTTCCCAGTCTCAGCTCCGCCTTCTGGGAGGCCTCGGGAAACTCCTTCCTCAGTTTCCCCACCTGTGAAGGGGGCTTGACAGCCCTAACCTGGGCATCTGCCTCCTCCTCCCTAGTGTCAGGGAGTGAAAGAGAATACATTAAACTGGTGTTGACTGAGCACCTACTGGGGGGAGATGGGCAGAGAGCTGAGCCCCCCCTGCGGGATGTCAACCCTTTTGAACCACCAACCCCCAGGTACTCTCACTGTGACCATTTGCAGACGGAGAACTTGAGGCTCAGAGAAGTGAGACACTTCCCCGAGATCATCCATTAAGTGGGGGTGAGTTTGGGACCAGGAGCTACAGCTAAGCCAGATCCCTACCAGCCACATGACCTGCCCTGAGAAGGCAGGGTCCCCCTGGGACTCTCCGGAGCTGACTCTGTTTCTATGCCTGCCGAGCTGCATGGGGGACAAAGCAGGCTGTCCTGGGACAAGAGCAGCTCTGGCGCCCGCCCGGCACCTCTGCTCCAGCGTTATCATCTCTTACCCGTCCCGTCCCAAGCCAGCCTGGAGTCTGCGTGAGGTCACAGTGAGTTCACTGGGGGCTCCAGGCCAGCGGGGTGAGGGACGCCCCATGCCCTCAACACACAGCCCATCTTTCTGAGCCTCAACTTCCTCATCTGGAAAATGGGACCATAAGACTGCTGACCTCCTGGAGTATCTGGGAGGAATTAGTGAGATGATCCGACAGGGTTTAGCACATAGCAGGTGCACAATAGACCGTCCTGACTGCTGGGGTCTTGGTGCTGATGACAGTGATGAAAGCAACACGCTCGAAAGCCACTCCCACCCGTCATCCAGTTCCACCACCCAACTCGGCCACAAGCACCCCAAACTCCCTGCGTCCCCCCAGAGATGCAGGCTTGCAGCCAGACGGCCCGAGCCAACCGCCCTCGTGTGATGGGTGTGCGAGTGAAACCCCACCTCAGGGCTGCTGTGCACAAAGCCCCAGCGTTGGGCCGTGACTTTGCACAGCCGTCCTGCAGATGGATCGGGGAGCCCGACACTGGTACCCGCCCTGCCTCTGGTTCTGAAGGGCCCGAGAGCCTCCCCTCCCCAACTTGGGATCTTAGACCTCAGAGTGGCTGGGTCGGGCGGCCAGTGAGGGCTGGTGATCGGCTCCTTTGGAGAGGAAGGAACCCCTCTCTCTAAAAGAGGCTCTGGGCAGCTGGGACACAAACACTGTCCCCAGATTAGCCATTCAATTCCCACATGACAGGAGAGCTCCTGGGGAGGGCCTGGGTGCTCCAACACGGCAAATGCGTGAGGCTTCTGCAGAGCCTCCCCACTGCTATCAGTACAAAAACCCAGAGTCCTGAACCAGGCGGCCGTCATCCGGCCCCTCCGCCTGCTGCCTCCCAGCCCTCTGTCCCGGATGAGCTAGTCCCTCCCCATCTGCTCCCTCTGCACTGCTGTTCCCTCCACCCGGAGCAACCTCCCCAACCTCCTTCTGGCTCGCTCCACTCACCCTCTGGTCCCTCCTAAAGTCCGCTTCCTCCAGGAAGCCCACCCTGAACCCCAGACCAGGGAGGGAGGTCCATGATCTGTTCCCATCACAGCCAGGACATTTTCTTAACAGGGACCACACCTCCCTTGTTCCCTGCTGGGACCCCAGTGTTCAGCCCTCAGCCTGGCACTGAGTAGGCGCTCAGCAAATATCTGTGGAAGGAAGGAGGAAAGGGTTTGTGGGGTGCCACCCAATTTCCCTCCCTCGAGAGAGAAACCAGTCCTCAGAAAGGCAGCCGCCCACTGCCCAACCCCAGCTCTGCTTGGCCTCAGATTTGAATTCACTGCAACGGCCACAGTTTTCTTTCAACAAGGACCCCCTTTCGGCTGCATCAGATCTTCGCCTTTGCTTTTTCCCTCCCAGTGAAACCGGAGTAGAAGTAGTTTTTACTTTTCTTGTCTCCAGCAATTTCCCGCTTGGAGCCCTGACACTCCGCTGGGTGTGGTGGCAGGGCCGCCAGCTCCCAGGGAGAGGCTGGCCTTTCAATGAAAACACGGCTCCCAGAGGCCTGGTTGTCCCAGGCCCCCAGCGCCAGCCCCTCCATCACAGCCCAGCCCAGCGCCCTCGCGCCTGCCTGCTCGGGCCAGGCTTTGACCGGGTGGCCCCGGAAAAGCCGCACCTTGCTCAGGGCACTGCAGAGGTTTCCAGGGGAGAACTGGGGAGACAGGAGGCACAGCCCCCCGACAGGGCCCCGGCTGCTCCCTGCAAGAGAACACTAGCTGCCTCACCATGTGGGGACCCTGCATGGGGTGGCCAGTGCTGTACCTGGGTTCTGGGGAACCACTGCCTATCTCCTGGGTGACCTTGGGTGAGTCGTTTGGCCTCTCTGAGCCTCAGTTTTCTCATCTGTAAGAGGGGGTAATGCTTCACTGCCCTCGTAAGGCTGCTGAGAGAATTCAGTGAGAGGCTGAACGAAACAGGGCTGGAGCCCGGCGGGGAAGAGCGGACAGCGGGGAGCGGGCTGCCTTCCTGCTCCACCCCCGGTTAGGGGCCCGGCCTCACCCCGGGTTAGGGGCCCGCACCTGCGCACTGAACCACAGGTGAATGAATGGGTGAATGAATGAATCCCACCCAGCTTCCCTGGAACCAAGGAGCAAGGCCTATCGGGAGAGCCAGGGGCACAGAGTTGAACACAAAAGGCCTGTTTTCTGGAGCTTTCTCTTAAGAGGGAAAGAGAAAACAATTCGCTGACTTGTCTTCTCTCCCACCTTTGGGGTGTTTCTCTGGACGTCCCTCCCTAGTCTGGGGTGCCCTTCCTTCTCCAGGCCAGAGCCCCCGAGCTGTGAGGATGGTGCTTCGGGTCCGGGGGCGATGCCGAATTTACAGGCCCCTCTGGCTTCCAAGCCCAGGGGGTGGGGGCGGGGGCGTTAAGAGACCTCCTGCGTCAGTGAGTGTGGGGACAACCCACTCTTCAAAGGTGAGCTCACCCTCTGCCATTAGCAGGGAGCCGGGTCGGGTCCACTTCTGTGTCCACCGCTCTTTGCTCTTCACAGGATCAGGAAAGGGGGACCGACTCAGGCTTCTCCACCTGCTGTGTCGCCTTGGGCAAGTCACTGAACCTCTCTGAGCCTCCGTTTCCTCAACTCTAATCATGACAGCAGAACCTTTCTGAGCACCTTCTCCCGTGCTCAGCTATTCGACTCCCGTCACTTAATATCCTTAAAACCACCCTTCAGGCAGGCACACATCTTCTCAAACGACAAACAAGGCCCTCAGAGAAGAAGCTGGTCCAGGTCCCACAGCTGGTCAGGTGGGGGCTTGGCGCCACCGTCCAGGGCGCTGTCCCCTCACGAACACACCCTCAGTGACTGGTTCTCATCAGCAAGGACAGAGGGGAATGACTGAGTCAGAGGAAGGAGATCCGGGTCCCACAGGTTGCAGGGGAAGGCCCAGGAGAGGAGGGGGTGCCAGGCTCTCCCGAGGGCCCCGCACCCTCCTGGGGTGGGGGCAGGCGCGAGCTGCCCACTGGCTGGACCAGCTGCCCACGGCACCATCTTGAGAGCATTAGGGGCTGCTGTTAACAGATGTTTTCTGTTACGTGTTATTTGTTAGTCTAATGAAAGGAGGTGCACTCGCTTTCAAGACCTCTGCGTTCTGTGGGCTTTTATATGGGAGGCCGCGCGGAGCTCTGGCGGCCAGAGGAGGCCGGCGGCCCCTGCCAGGCGCGCCCGGCGGCTCGGCTTTGATTCTGAGGTTTGCAGCCATCCGAGTGGTAATTCCAGCCCTGGTTAAATGTCATTTTTAATAACGCCATCTCGGGCGTGTAAACCTCTGCGCCCGTGGCAAGAGGGAGGCCTGCAGTGGGGGAGGACGGACAGCGAGGCGGTGGGGGCTGGTGGACAGGCTGGGGCAGTGGACGCCGGACCCGGGGATGCTTCCAGGGAAACCTGCAGGGTGTGGGGGGGAGAGGAGCAGGCAAGCAGGATGTCACAGGCATGACGGAGACCCTCCCCCAGCTCAGCAGAGAGGCTTCTGACCGCCCACCACCCACGCTGGCGGCTAGAGGGTGTGAGTACACTCAAGGGGACAGAGAGAAATCGTCCCCTGGCGCCTCCTTCATTCCAGCTCTTTGGGCTGCCTGGAGCGGGTGCCTAGTAGGTGCTCAATGCGTGCTGGTGGCCAGTCCATAACTGCTCCCTGCAGCGAGCCAAGCCTCCTGCACAAAGGGAGGCCTCTGGGAAGGCAGGGCTCGGCCTCAGAGCAGCCCCCCCCCCCCGCCCCCGTGCTGGACCCTTGGGGCCTTCAGTTGATGCCAGGCTTCCCATGGCAGCCCAGGCTCCGCGGCCTCTCCATCCCCCAATCTGAGGCGGAGGAGAGAGCAGAGCCAGCGCTGGAAGGGCTTCAAGGGCACACTGGCTCTTACCCTCAGGGCCTGTTAAATGCAGAGGCCCAGGCCGGGCCCTGGGTTGAACACGCATTTTTTTTTTTTTTATCCTCACCCGAGGATATTTTTCCATTTTTTGTACAGATAGAGTGGGAGGGAGAGAGGAAGGAAGAGAGAGAGAGAAACATCGACGTGAAGGGACACATCGAGCGGCTGCCACCCGCACGACCAACCAGGGCCGGGGACAAACTGCAACCGAAGTACGTGCCCTTAGCGGGAACTGAACCCGGGTCTCTCCGGACCGCAGGCCAACGCTCTAACCGCTGAGCCAAACTGGCCAGGGCGAGAACACGCATTTTTAACTTGCTCCCCGGGTAATGCTCATGCATTCATTCCTGGGACCACAGGATGACAAACAGATGGTCCAACCCCCTCACATGGGGACACCGAGGTTCAGAGGAGTGACTGGGTATAGGGCGGGGCAAGCCCTAGTTTCCTGCCTCCTAGTCCGGGGTCCCTCCTACTGCCTTCTAAGCAGCGATGTCACAGGAGGTGGCATACTCCCACCCTGTCAGTCTTCAAGCAATGAGCTTGCTCGGCTCTGTGGAAGCTTCCGGGTCTCCAACCCACGAGGCCTCCTGCTTGTCCACTGTCCCACACCCAGAACCTTCTCCAAAGATGGCAGTCTGCCCAGCAGCCCCTGTCCACCTCTCGGGCCTCGGGGTCCCAGCTTCTTGGCTTCTCTAACCCCTTCGCCTCCGCTCCCTCCCAGCTCTTCTCACTGACCCCCAAACCGGATGGTCCTGGCTGCCCAGCCCACGCACAGAAAAAAGAACGGATCACAAAGAGGGGCCAAGAATAATGTCTTCCAGAGCCTGCTTCATTTTTAGGACGCAATAAAAGATATCATTAGCCGTAAAGAGCCCCATGTGGACGGTGCCCTGTCATCATGGTGGCCCCTCAGAGTCAGGCTGGGAACAAGAGCTTCCCAGATGTGGAGGGAGCACAGGGCGAGGGGGCAGCGAGAGCATCTGGGTCTTTTAACGACCTTCACTCCCAGGACATCTTGAGATTCCACTCCGGGTTCTGGCTGGGCAGGCTCTGCCCTGAGTTCCAGGGAGGCTCCGCCTGTTGAGGGCAGCAGCTCGCACCCTGCTCCTCCCCGGCCAGGGAGCACCCAGCCTCAGGCCCCTGCCCCATGGCGCCCAGCCTCCGGGGGCCGCTAGGCACCCAGTCTCCCTGCTCCCGCTCAGCATGGGAGCCGGCAGCGACAACTTTCCCCAGCTCCCTCTGTCTACACAGGAAGCTCCCACGGTGCTCTCCTACTCACCACCTCGCAAAAGGCACTTAACCCTTGGCCCCGGCCACCGGGATGTGGCTGCTCATCTCGTCACTCCGCCTGCGGCCACTCTGGCCATTGAAAGCCTAGCCTTGATTTCTGGGCCAGGCGGGAGCCTCATGATTTGGGGTGTGTGTTGTGGGGGGGAGGGGTTGTGTATGTTTAGGGGGGTGGGAGCATTGTGTGTGTCTGTGAGTCTGGGAAACCAGTCTGCCATGTGGTCCCCAAATGCCAGCCCACGACAAAAGTTTGCACCGACCTACCGCAAAATGAGAAAATCGGGCAATTTGAGAGTTTTGTTTTGTTAAGCTCAATGAAGTCAGTTTCGAGCACCATTCTCGACTCCGAGATGAGGATGGTAAAAGGTTCTTTCTTGGATAAACAGATGGGGCAACAAGATGGTCGTTGTGAGCAAATGCTTTTCTTGGCAACTTTTAAAACTGCCCACTCTCTGCCAGTTCCTCTAAGTGCCTGGAAATTTCACCCAGGCTTGAAATCCAAAAGCCTCGGCAGGTCACAGGAGCTCAAGGCCTGGCCCGCAGTCGGCTCGGAAAGTGATTGTTGAATGAATGGATGGGTGGGTGGGTGATGGGTGGGTGGATGGATGGATGGGTGGATGGATGGATGAATGGGTGGATGGGTGGATGGGTGGATGGATGGATGGATGGATGGGTGGATGGGTGGATGGATGGATGGATGGATGGAGTGGGTGTGGGGGCTGGGGGTGGGCTGGGAAAGGAGGCCTATCCTAGTGATATTCTTCAGTCAGGAACCTTCCACATCTCCCATGTGCAGCCTACAAAGGGTAAGGGAAGCCATCTGGATGTTTCTGGGTGGAAAGGGTTCAAATGCCCCTCACACCCACACCTTCCAACACCCCAAAGCCTGGCCGTCTCCACGCTGCCCGGCCTGCCCCATCCGCCCAGCCTGGCCCCTCTCCAACAGGCCTGTGACGCAGGCAGGTTACAAAGGACATCAAGGAGACCCCTCCCCTGACGGCCCTGAATATAGCCCACACCTGCCTGGGAGGGGGTACCCCGGCCGGGCCACCGCATCGGGACGGGGCTGCAGGAATGGCCGCGTCAGTGCTGGAGAACAGGGCTTCGGAACAGACGGGCCTGGGCTGGAATCTCATTCATGGGAACGTGTGACCTTGGCAAGCGGCTCAACTCTGAGCCTCAATTTCCCTCTCCATAAAGGGAGGATAATAGCTCTGGCCGGTTAGAGCATCGGCCTGAGAACCAGAGTCCTGGGTCTGATTCCAGCCAAGGGCACGTACCTGGGTTGCGGTTCGTCCGCGACCCACCCAGGGCTGCGGGAGGCAACCAATCGATGTGTCTCTCTCACACTGATGTTTCTCTCTCTCCCTCTTCCTCCCTCCCTCCCACACTATCTGGAAAAATATTTTTCCATATAAATGGAAAAATATCCTCGGGTGAGGATTAAATAAATAAATGAATAAATAAATAAATGGACCACCTTCCATGGTTATCAGGAGAACAATGAGGGGTGACGCCTGTGGAGGCCCGGCCAGCTCGCAGGAAGCGTTTGGCCTGCAAATGCTGCGGTCAGTGTCACCCTGCCCCCTTCCAGGCCCCAGACAAACCTTGGCCCAAGTCAAGTCTCCCCGCAGACTGGTAGGGCTTCCCCTGCCCCTCTCCTCCAGCCTGAATGCTGAGCTGTGCGGGCAGAGAGGCCTGGACTTGGAATCCAAAAGCTAATCCCACCCCTTTTTCCCAGCTGGGGGACCTTGGGCAAGTTGCTTTGTTTCTCTGAGCCTCCAAAAACTAGGGGTGGCAATCACTGACCCTGCCTGATTCACAGGGTGGCTGTGAGTGTCTCAATGAGTTGTCATGGAGACCCTGTATTGAGCACCTACGATGTGCTAGGCACGTCTCCCACGACCACTCAGGGCTCACCACACCTCTAAGGAGCTGCACTGTCCATTGTTCCCATTTCACAGCAACACTGAGCCTCAGGGTGCTTTCCAGGTTGCAAGGGTGGTGTGCAACCAGGTATTAGCACTACTGCCCCAAGGTTACTTTTCCAGAGTCTTCTGGAGGGAATAGTGACAACTCCAGCCCTGCTGAGCTTCAACCCGCAGGGAAGGGCCCTTGTGGGGATGCTAGCTCGTCCAAGCTGCTGTACCAGGCCCCCAAGCTCCACCCAAATGATCTACTAGCTGAAGGGGCAAGACCACCCTGGAACCAGGAACAAAGACCCAGAGATATGGACGGCGGCTCCCTCCCCCAGCCCCCAGGAAGATCCGGCCCTGCTCCAGCTGAATTCCCTGGGTTCTCACCGTCTAGGCCTTGTTCCTGGGCCTCCCACTCACTCTTCCTCTCTCCTTGCTCCTGGAACAAACCTCATCTATCTGCGGGTCCATATTTCTGGGGACCCATTACGGGGCATCTTCTCAGCCTGGATCAAAGTATAATAAAGGCCCTGGCCAGTCTGGCTCAGCGGTTAGAGCATCGGCGCAGACCAGAGAGTCCCAGGATCGGTTCCCGCTAAGGGCACGTACCTCGGTTGCAGTTTGTCCCCGGCCCTGGTTGGGGTCATGTGGGTGGCAGCCAGTCGATGTGTCCCTCTCACATCGATGTTTCTCTCTCTGCCTCTTCCTTCCTCTCTCACTCCCGCTCTATCTGATGATAAATGCACAAATGTCCTCGGGTGAGGATAAAATATATATATATATAATGAGAGACAGGAGGGGCCTCTCTCAAACGCCTGAGCGCTGCCTGGCGCTGTTCAGGTGGGAGACTGAGAAGCGCTGTGACATGCCCAAGGTCACACATGGAGATAAGAGCAAAAGCCAGGACCTGAACCTGGTGTCCTGACCCCCAGCCCAGCCAATGTCCTTCACTGCAGAGGGCTCTGCCCCCACCCCCACCAGGAAGTGGATGAAAGGGGAGGGAGGGAGGGAGGGAGGAGAGGAAAGCAGGCTTGTGGTTAAAAGGCTCGGCTTTGGAGAAACTCTGTCTTTCCCCCACCGGCCCTGCTCGGCCAGGGGTGGGGAACCTTTTCTCTGCCAAGCGCCATTTGTATATTTATAACACCATTTGCCGGCCATACAAACTTATCAACTTAAAAACGAGCCTGCTGTGTTTGGTCAGGCTGCTTTGGCGGGGCGCGCGATGTGAGCGGGTATTGATTTCTGGGGCCTTCTAGGGCCCGCGGGCCAGGCCTTCCCCACCCCTGGCGGCTGCTCGCACAGGCTGCTGGCTTCCTCCCATCTCTCTCCTCCACAGCCTGGCGGCCACGGCCACCACCTTTCAGAGCCAGAGAGAGGCCAGCTAAGCCTGAAGTCCGCTATGGAGAACAGTACGGCGGTCCCTTAGAAACGAAACACGGAATCACCATTCCATCCAGCGGTTCCACTTCTGGGTATTTTGAACCCAAAAGCATGGACGGCAGGGACTGAGCAGATATTTGTGCACCATGTTCGTAGCAACACCATTCACAACGGTCCAAGGTGGAAACAACCCAAGCGTCCACAGACACATGACGGATAAACAAAATGTGGTCCATCCACACAATGGAACACTATTGTCTTTTTTTTTTTTTTTTATCCTCACCCGGGGACATTTTTGCATTAATCTTCAGATAGAGCAGGAGGGAGAAAGGGAGGAAGAGAGAGAGAGAAACATCGATGTGAGAGAGACACATCGACTGGCTGCCACCCACATGACCCCAACCGGGGCTGGGGACAAACTGCAACCGAGGTACGTGCCCTTTGCAGCGGCAGAACCCGGGACTCTCTGGTCCGTACGTAGGCTGACGCTCTAACCGCTGAGCCAAACCAGCCAGGGCGGAATACTATTGTCTTAATAAGAAAGGAGATTCTGACACCTGCTACACCATGGATGAACCTTGAGAAAAATGCTGAGTGAAATAAGCCAGAAGAACAAACGCTGTGATTCCACGTATATGAGGTCCCTAGAGTTGTCAAATTCATAGACTCAGAAAGAAGAAGAGTGGATGCCAGGGGCTGGGGGAGGGGACTTAAGTGTTTGATGGGGACAAAGTTTCCATTTGGGAAAATGAAAATTTTCTGGAGCTGATAGTGGCGATGGTAGTGCAACAATGTGAATGTACTTAATGCCACTGAATGTATGCTTAAAAATGATAACTCTTAATTTAACTAGATTTTACCAGTATGGAAAACTTAAAAATTGGAGGCAAGTCCCCTAGTCTCTGGAACTCGATGGTCCCTGCAGGTCCACCACTCAGACACCCGGCCCTGCCCACCCATCACTGGCAAGAGGAGGGGCAGGTTTCCACCCCAAAGTGTGGCTCCGGGGCACATCTCCAAGGCGTCCTGATCAGCCCCCCTTGCCCAGGCCTCTGCCCACCCCGGGCTCAGCCGGCCCTCAGACTGCAGGCATCCCCCCATCCCGCATCTCTGGGAAGTGGACCTGCTAGGCCCTGAGGTTTCCCGGAACAGGTACCAGCCCTGCTCTCTGGTGGCCTCCTCCGCCTGGGCTGGGGGCCCCTCGCCGCTGGCTCCCCGGCTTTGTTTATTTTCACAGGGTGTCTGCATCTCTGTTTCCGCCCTGCCCACAGGAGGGAATGCTTTCAAGAAAATCTCAGTTATTAATGTGGTTTCTTTTGTTGTAAGTCATTGCAAAGGCAGCGAAGGAGGGTTTATTTTCCTAACGTGCTTGGCATAGCTCAGCGCCCCGGCGCAGACCTCAGCGTTTGACTTGGGAGGAACCCGAGACCCCGGTTTGCTCTGAGTCACCGGCGAAGCCACAGCCTTCCAGGCCAGTTCCGGGGGAGCCGAGTCTGGGAAAACCATTGGCAAGCATATGCTATATCTACTGTAGGCTTTGTGAAAACAAAAGGGTGAAAAACACGTTTAAAACTCTTTTGAGCCTGCTAACCTGGCAGGTTGAAAAGAGACCCATTTTCTAACTCATTTGCTTCCCTAGGGGCCCTGATTTTTCTAATAGGGGCACCCCATCTCTTTGTGGCAGCCCCTTTCCTTGGACCAGAAACAACACAAACCACAGGAAAACCCACTTGCAAGCTCGTCTGAATCCTCAGTGAGGCTCAGGGCTCCCTGCGGGCCCGGGACCGCAAGACAAAGTCACAGCCCAAGGCCCACGCCTGCTGGCCTGGGGTCCAGAGCCCTGGCGGGCGCCCGGAGGGTGGTTGCCTGCTTCGAGTCCAGTGATGTGGGCTGAGTTGTAAGGAGGAGGAAATGAGAGGTCCCTTCCCCTCCACCTTCGGAGACATCCAGGCTTGGGAATTCAGTCAGCGGGGCGTGGGGGTGAGGGCGGGGGGTACCTGCCTGAGAAGAAAGGAGACTGGAAGCTGGCCTCTCCTGGTCCCCTTTCTGTCAGCAGGCCTAGACCCAGGGACTCCGCAGGCCTGGGGGCAGCCACAGGGCACTCTGCCCCTGCTCCAGCGTCTCTCCTGGCAGCGGGCACCCCTGGAATGCGCCCAGCTGGCCTCGGGAGGTGCTTGACTCTACATAAAACATTTGGATTTCATGGGCTAGTGATTTGTTTTCAATCTGATGCATGAGTATAGAATTACCTCCTTTTAATTTTGCCAAGTAAAGACATTAACATAAAACACTCTCCAGTTATTATCCCCATTTCATTAAAAAAAAAAAAGTGTGTTTTAAAACCAAAAATGAGTAGGGAAGATGTAATCCCAAATACAAGAGAATCCTTTAAACTGGAATTTTTAGCTTCTTGAACAAGTCCTCATATTGTCAGGTTTGCCTCAATTTGCAGAGTCCCCAGGCCAGAGCTGGGCAGGCCTTACACGGCCAGGGGCAGAGGCGAGCGCCCATGAGCCTGACCAGACTGCCTGCGGCCCCCGGGCCCCCACCTGAGAGCACGCGGATGGCTGCCCTCAGGCCTAGCCCACCTGACCCCGAGCCAGTGTCCTCTGTCCCCAGCACCTGGCTATTGCCAGGGTGCCAAAGCCCTTCCTTAGGAAAAGGCCCCAAAGCCTCCCGGGCTCTTATTCAGAGTGGCCTGGCCCCAGGGGCTGCTGGTCAGACCCACTACCCAACCTGATACCTGGGGGCTGCCAGTGGCCCTGTCCACACACCTAAGTCCCCCATGAACATCAGCTGTTCTCCCCACAAAATCCCTCTGTTTGGAGACCTTCTATGTTGTGTCCAGGAGAAGCAAACCTTCCACCGTCTGTCCCCATGGGCAGGGCCAGGGTGGACATGGGCATCCATCCCTGGCCAGGCCTCCTTCCTTCTCTCCCAGTCACCCCTGCACCCCTCTCTTCTCTCCTCGCCTTCCTTCCTCCCTCCATTGCTTTACCTTCACTTTGCTCCTCCTCTCCACACCCCACGGGTCCCCCATTCATCAGGGTAAAATCAGACACCAGCTGATCCTCCCATGAGACCTGAGATCCCAGAAGAAACTGAAGATGGAAGGGCTCCTGGTCCCGTACGAGAGGGCACCCCATTTTACCCCTGGCCCAAACCGGACACCTTCCTTCCACTTTTCCATCAGGGACATCTCAGCTCCCAGGGTGGGTCTGCCCACTTCATGTTTACTCCTGAGGGTGAAGAGAGGTGTCAGTTGGCTGTGACTGGTAGGTGGTGGATGCCACTGAGAGGGAGCCAGAGGCCACAGGAGACAGCTGGCAGCAGCTGGGCACTCTCTGAGCTGCAGGCATGTGTCAGGTGTCCCCATGTACACACACGCTCCCAACAAGGTTTCAGAGGAGGCTGCAGGCCCCTCAGCTCTCCCTGCAGCTCCTCTCATCTGAGAAGCAGGGCATGCAGACAGCAGGGACTCCCCTGAGACCTGGAGGCTGGTGCAGGAAGTGGGGGTCCCCAGGGGCAGGTGGGAGGGCTGCTGGAATCAGGTGGGTGACTCTTAAGGGGCCCAGAGCCTCCAGCAGGCCAGCCTGTGCCCTGGACCAGGCAGTGGTCCCAGAAGAGCCCAGTTCCTCTTCAGGGTGTGGGTGAGCTATGGGACTTGGGTGGCCCCTCATGAAACTGCCTGGAGGCTGGACCTTCGCTTTATTTCCCTCTTCTGCCCTTGCTGCCCCTCCCACTTCTTACCAAGGGCTCAAGACTCTTTTTTGAAAAAAGCCACTTGGGTGGGTTGTTTGTTTTTAAAGCCCCTTCCTGATGACCTTTAACCTTATCAGGAGAAGAGAGGCCTCGCTGGCTCTGTGGGGCTGAGACATTCCACCCAGGAAGCTGCTAGTGGGGTAGACTGGGGGTGGGGGCAGGCCTGGGGACCCCAGCCGAGGAAGCCAAGTCTTAAGAAGTCCTGGTACCGGGGTGGCGTCCCCGAGGGAGGAGCGCAGAGTTGGAAACCCAGCTCTGTGACTTGGCTGCTCTGCTCCTCGGAAGCCTCAGTTTCGCCAGCTGTATAATCACACCCACTTTCTCAGGCTGCGTGGGAGTGGGGCGCGAGGGCTGCGCTGGAGCTGGGCCCAAAGGCACCCACCCCCGACCCGACACCCCTACGACGTGCGATGGCTAGGGCCAGACGGCAGCCCCAACCCGGTGGAGAGCTCTGGGCTCCGCAGCCCTCCCCATCACAAAGGACAACCGCAACTGTGACCGCAGGGCGGCCAGTCGAACAGCGGTTCGCGGGGCGCCCGTACCCCGGGGAGTCCTGCCACACGCAGCGCCTCTGCCAGCGCCCCGCTCTTCCCCAGCCCGGGATCCGGCAGCCCTAGCGCCCCGCACCTCTGCCCGCCGCATGCGCGCTCCTTGGGCCGCGCGAGCCCCCAGCCTCGGCCCCCGCGAGCCCGGGACCCCGCGTTCCGTTCCCACGCCCGGGCCGCACCCGCCAGACCCGCACTCACCGTCCTGCGGCGCCGCCTCGCTGCCGCTGCTGCCCCCGGACGGCTCCCGCGCCGCGCCCTCCCGCGCGTCGGCCCCCGCGGGCCGCGCCGCCAGCCGCCCGGCCGCCGCCACCTCCTCCAGGTCCAGGAGGTGGCTCACCGTGAAGTTCTTGCGCGCCTGGGCGCAGTCGCCGGGCCCCAGCGCGGAGGGCGGCGGCGGGCCCGGGCCCAGCGCCGGCTTGTCCAGGGCGAAGGCGGCGGCCGCGCTGTCCATGCCCGCGAGCCGCCCCGGGGTCGCCGGCCGGGTCGCCGGCGGGGTCGCAGCCAGCGCGCCCCGCCGCCCCGCGCCCCACCCCGCTCCGACCGCCTCCTGGCTCCGCGGCCGCCCGGCCCGCCCGGCGCTGACGTCGGGGGAACCAACTTTCCTCCCTCCCCTCCTCTGCCTCCTCGCTCGCTCCCAAGTTGCTAAAACACGAGCTGCTCCGGCCACACGCCCCTTCTTGAAGCAAACCTCGCCCCGGCCTCTCCTCCTCCCCCTGCTCCCCGCCCCCCGGGCTTCGGGCAGGGCGGGGGTCCTGCGCCGAGTCCCGCCGGCGGCTGGGGACGGGGAGAGGGGCAGACGAAAGGGTGTCGCCCTCCCCACCCACATTTTAAGGAGTGGGAACTTCAGTGTTGTGTGTATGCGTGGCTTTGTTTTTGTTTTTAAACCCCCAACAAGTGTCTGGAGAGGGGATAGTGGAGGGGTTAGCAGCCTCCACCCTCCACTTACAAATTCCTCCGCACGGGTGAGGGAAGCGACTCCGAGACGTTGACAGGGAAGATCTGGACCCTCAGCTCCACCCTCACACCCCCTGCGCCCCAGCGCGGTCCCTATCCTGACAGGAAGACTCCGAGGTTCTCCTTGTCTGCCCCACCTGGCCCACGGTTCTCTTCCCCAGAAAGCTCCATATTCTCAAGCTTCGGGGTGTATGCACCCCCTCCACACACCCCCTCGGAGCCCACCTCCAGGGTGCTCCAGGTCCTCCCAAAGGGAAATCAAACTGGAGGAAAGAGTGTCCCTCCAGAATTCCTAGAGGATAGACTGCCAGACGACAGCCAGACTGACAGATGGGTGACAGGGAAAGAGCGGCAGGCTCGGTCTCTGCTCCTGTTTCTGTTTGGAAAGGGAAGCGCAGAAGAGAGGCCCCGGGGCAGAGCTGACTGAGCCCTCCAGATACCCCGGTCTTTCTCCAGGAGGGTGCTTGCTGGCCTGGCCTTGCCCTCCCTGCCACCGCGGTGTCGGAGCAATGAAATAAGCCCACCAGGAGAAGACCTTCAGAATGTCCTCTCTGGGCTCCTGCGCAGAAAACCCCCTCTTCGCGCAACCCTGAAATCCTGCAGGGCAGCAGCCTGGCTTCTGCATCAGCTGCTTTTCCCGAGGAAGGGATCGCCCCAAAGTGAAACCAAGCGTCTTTGGGCATGTGACTTAGCCGCAGCGATCCATGGGGGCACACATGCGGGTCGGTTGAAGGTTTGAAGATGATCTGGTTCTTCTTTGGAAAGCCGCCTTCCTTGCCCCCGGGGTCTGGCAGGAGTCCAGCCTGGGCACCGGGTGTGTGGCTGAACAACCTTCCCAGGAACTGAGCAGGGTGGGGCCAGTACTCAGCCCTGGGGACTGTCTGGGAGGACATCCACCCTGCCAGGCGCCCAGCAGGCTGAATGGGGGCTTCTGCAGGAAAGGTGCAGCCCAGTGGTCAGAACGGGTTTGACTGGAGGCCAGGTTCCAGGCCCAGCTCTGTCGTGCACTGCCGGCGGACCTCGCACATGTCACCTTCCCTTTCGGACCCCAGCTCCTCTCTTGTAGAGCAGGCCCATGAAGTGCTATCTCTCGGGCACAGAGGGATTCCGTCCCGCGAGAAACCCTGGGCCTGTGGCTTAGACCACAGAGAAGTACCGCAGAGCAGGGAAGGGCCTGTGGGATCATACCAACCCCATTCCCTCAGATGACAGGTGGGGAAACTGAGGCAGAAAGGCAGAGGCTTTTTCTAGAGCTGGGAGAACCATTGAAATTGTTTGGTCCAAGTTCTTTCATTGTACCGATTGGTGAAGCGAGGCCCAGAGCTGAGCAGTGAGGTGTCGAGGCCTCTCGCTGACACCAGTGGTCACAGTGGCTTCCTGCATCCACGCTTTCATTCATTCCTCTGTGCGTGTGAAGAGGGAATATCCTGCTTCTCTGTAGGAGGATGGTGCTCTGGCTCCAGCCTCCTGGGTTCAAATCCAGACCTTGCACTTCTAGCTGTGGGCTTTAGAAGTCTACTCAGCTTCTTTCTCCCTTGGTGCCTCATCTGTAAAATGGGCTGTTAGGAGGATGAAGTCGATATATGTGGGCACTTGGTACTTAGTGAGTGTTCAATGTATTAATTATTATTATTTTTTTTAAATCCTCCCCTGAGGACATTTTTTCTGTCTATCTTTAGATAGAGTGGAAGAGGGGGAGAGAGAGAGAAACATCAATGTGAGTGAGACACATCATTTGGTTGCCTCCTGCATGACCCTGACCAGGGCCAGGGATGAACCGCAACCGAGGTACATGCCCTTGGTTGGAATCGAACCTGCAACTCTTCGGTCTGCAGGCCAGTGCTCTAACCACTGAGCAACCGGCCAGGGCTTTCATTATTCTTTTTTGAACATCTGTTTCCAAGGAGCAGTGCAGGGCAGTGATGGCAGACGAACTTTGGAGCTGGTGAGATGGATCGGAGTGTGTTTTCCCTGCCATTTACTGGCTGTGAGGCCTTGGAGGGTTCACTGGCTGGTCCTCCCTGAGGCTGATCTATCAGCTCTGCAAAGGGATTACTAAGGGACCAATCCAAAAGGATCTGTGTGAAGTCATCATTGTTGTTGCTTAGCTGTTATTACCCTTGCCAATCCTGGCTGGGGTCTGGGGTGGTAGAAGGATGGCAGAGGGGGACCAGAGGCCGGGGCTGCTATACCAAAGCTCAGCCCTCGAACAAGAGCCAGGCCTGTCACAGCCTGGAAATGTACCCAAGGGGGCTCCATTAACCCAAGGAGGAGGATTCATTCCCCCCAAAGGAGACAGCTACAAAATAAACACCTTTCCTGGCTATTTAGATAAATCCTAGAACGCTAGCCCCAAGTGGGGGATGAAGGAAAAATAGGATTCTGGTTTGGAACCTCTCAGTTCAACAAATGTTTATTAAACCCAGCTCCACTCCAGGCAGGGGGTGCGGAGGGACAGAGGGAACAGAGGGGGCCTGTTCTCCAGAGAGTGTTCCGTGGAGAAGGAGCTGGTCCTTGGTTGGTGGCTCCATTGGAGATGGGTCCTGGCGCTGACCCTGAGTGAACATGTCTATTTCCCCAGTATCAAAAGATCGCGTGCTAACAAATAAAATAAATACAATAAAGCAGATCTTTCTTATTACAGGAGTAATAGACTTATTGTGGAGATTTTAGAAAATATAGTTAAATGATGAAAATAAAAAGCACATATATCTCTCTCCCTGGGGTCTCTGACACACAACAGGCATTCCACACATTTCTCAAAGTTGGTTTAATGACAGAGATGGAAGATAATTATTTATTCAGTGTCGAATTGAAGACCTAGAAAAAGCAATAACATAAGAAAAGGGGCTTTTAGAGTATATCTTTCCATTTTAGCGTTTCTCTTGCTAGCTTATATCTATAGTCTAATTTTTTTTCTTTATTGATTTTTAAAGAGAGAGGGAGAAAGAGATAGAAACATCGATGAGAGAGAACATCGATTGGCCCCCTCCTGCATGCCACTCACTGGGGATGAGGCCCACAACCTGGGCATGTACCCTGACCAGGAATCGAACCAGCGACCTCTTAGTGCATGGGTCAACGCTCAACCACTGAGCCACACCGGCCAGACTATATCTATATTCTAGATAGATGGAGAGATACAGCCACATACATGATAAAAACTGAACCACGTTGTACCAACTTTTTAATAATTGCTTACTGCATCATTAGTCTTGTCCACCACTGTTTTTAATGAAAACCTAGTAATGTATTATTCACTATTGCTACACGTCCATAATGATTTTCTCTACAATAAATACCTAGAAATAGGATATTTGGATATGGTGGGCAGACAAAAGCCTCCCAAAGATGTCCAAAACATAAGCCTCGGAATCTGCGAATACAGCAAAGCTAAGTTAGGTAGCTGATGGAATGAAGGCCACCTTCAGAGTGGGAGATCATTTCTTCTTCTTCTTATTATTATTAGTTTTATCGTCATTTTTTTTTTATTATTATTATTATTATTATTTTTGCATTTATCTTCAGATAGAGCGGGAGGGAGAGAGGGAGGAAGAGAGAGAGAAACATCGACACGAGAGAGACACATCAACTGGTTACCACCTACACGACCCCAACCAGGGCCTGGGACAAACTGCAACCGAGGTACATGCCCTTAGTGGGAACCGAACCCGGATCTCTCTGGACCGCAGGCTGAACCTCTAACCGCTGAGCCCAACCGGCCAGGGCAGGAGATCATTTTAGATGATCTGGGTGGGCCCAGTGTAATCACAAGGGTCCTCAAGAGTGGAAGAGAGGGGTCGGCACGTCGGGGTCAGAGCGATGCAATGCGAGAAAGACTGGCCATCGTTCCCTCTAGAAGCTGAGAAGGCAAGAAAAACAGATTCTTTCCTGGAGCCTCCAGAAAGCAATGCAGCCCGCTGGCACCTTGATTTCAGCCCGGGGCTTCTGCTAATACATGTGTGTAGCTTTGCGATCATTTGTTAGCGGCAGCGGAAAGAAACAAACACGCTGCGTCAAAGATTCTGCAGAAGATTGAAGACTTCTGATGCCATGGCTGCTATGGCCTCAGAGCCCCAGGAAAGTTGTATCCGTGTCTACTGCTGGAAGCTTCTCTGCATGCTTGCTGGCACAGGCTCCTTTGTTTTTGCGTTTATTTCTGACAGCATTTTTATGGTTTTATTTAACACAAATAAAAGTGTACTTGGGAGTGCACATGAGCTGTCTCTTCACGTTCGTCACCAGCCTGGCATGGGGACTGGTGAGTCTGATGGCTGGCTGGCTGCTCTTTCCACGACAGCAGTTCTTAGAGGAAACATTGTGAGCCACCTCCCAGAGGAAGATTCGTTGCACATCAGCGACATTGTTACTTTCTGCTCCTTGGCACTGACTGGGGACTTCCCCAAGTCCACGAGAAGCATGGGCTTTGTCTTCTCTCTCTCTCTCTCTCTCTCCTTCCTTCCTTCCTTCCCTCCTTCCTTCCTTCCCTCCTTCCTTCCTTCCTTCCTTCCTTCCTTCCTTCCTTCCTTCCTTCCTTCCTTCCTTCCTTCCTCTTGCTTCCTTTCTTTCTTAATATGCTTTTAGAGGGCGAGGAAGGGAGAGAGAGATAGAAACATCGATGTGAGAGAGAAACATCGATCGGCTGCCTCCTGCACGCCCACCGGCGGGAACCAGGCCCGAAACCCTGGGCTTCATTTCCTTTTTTGTAAATCCTCACCTGAGGATATTCTTCCATGTATCTTCAGATAGAGTGGGAGGGAGGGAGAGAGAGAAATATCCATGTGAGAAAGACACACCAATTGGTTGCCTCCCACATGAACCCATCCAGGGCCCGGGACAGAACCGCAACCAAGGTACGTGCCCTTGGCCAGAATCGAACCCATAGCTCTTTGGTCCGCGGGTCGACACTCTAACCAAACCAGCCAGGACCTGGACTTTGTTTTCTTATTGCTCCCACTGTTAGGCATCGAGAGAGGCCCTTGGATCTTCTCTGCATCCTGCTGCAGTACCTCTGGGTTTCTGCCAGTTAAGCTTAATTTTGTTTTGTTTTGTTTGTTTTGTTGTTGTTTTTTTTAATCCTCACCCAAGGACATTTTTTCATTTTTTGTTCAGATAGAGTGGGAGGGGGAGAGAGAGAGAGAAACATCGACGTGAAAGGGACACATCAAGTGGTTGCCACCCACACGACCCAACCAGGGCCAGGGACAAACTGCAACCGAAGTACGCGCCCTTAGCGGGAACCGAACCCGGGTCTCTCTGGACCGCAGGCTGATGATCCAACCACTGAGCCAAACCAGCCAGGGCTCAGCTTAATTTTGAACTCCTTGGTTCTCTTGGTGATGGTCGCAGTGCTCATGGGGGTCTGGGGGGGCGGGGTGCTCAGTGGGAGGTGGCGGCCATCACTGTAGGCAGCTGTGAGGAAGAGAGGTAACAACAATTGAGTTTTAATTTCAAAAGGCATTTTCTTGTTTTAATCTGCATAGCTTGAAATATTTCTGAAGGTAAATTCTTTTTTGTATTTAATAGCTACTTACATTCCTTATTTGTAAAAGTCTATATTTACGATCTATTTTTCTACTGAAATGTTTATGTGTATATATATATATATATTTTTTATCCTCACCCGAAGATATTTTTCCATTTTTTGTACAGATAGAGTGGGAGGGAGAGAGAGGAAGGGAAAGAGAGAGAGAAACATCGACGTGAAGGGACACATCGAGTGGCTGCCACCCGCACGACCAACCAGGGCTGGGGACAAACTGCAACCGAGTATGTGCCCTTAGCGGGAACCGAACCCGGGTCTCTCCGGACCGCAGGCCGAAGCTCTAACCGCTGAGCCAAACCGGCCAGGGCTATATGTATATTTTTTGTATATGCTGCTAGCGGGAACCAAACCCGGACTCTCTGGTTCGCAGGCCGACACTCCAACCACTGAGCCAAACTGGCCAGGGCTTTATTTATATGTATTTTTAATCCTTACCTAAGGATACTTTTTTTTTTTTTAATCCTCACCTGAGGACATTTTTCGATATCTTGTTCAGATAGAGTGGGAGGGAGGGAGAGAGAAACATCGATGTGAAAGGGACACATCGAGTGGTTGCCACCCACACGACCCAACAAGGGCCGGGGACAAACTGCAACCGAGGTACTGCGCTTAGCGGGAACCAAACCCGGGTTTCTCTGGACCGCAGGCCGACGCTCTAACCGCTGAGCCAAACCGGCCAGGGCTAAGGTACGTTTTTATTGATTTTTTTAGAGAGAGAGAAAGGGAGAGAGAGAGATGGATGTAAGAGAGAAGCATTCATCTGTTGCCTCCTGTACGTGCCCCTACTGGGTATCAAACCCACAACCCTGGTGTATGGGATGGCACTCCAACCAGCGGAGCCCCCCAACCAGGGCAGCTCTCTCTCTTTCGTTTGGAGTGATGTCAGTGTCGTTCTTTAGCCATAGCAACCTGTCTGTCGCTCAAGGACCAGACCTACTTCGCAGATGGGAAAACAGAGCCCGAGTGCAGCGTGGAGCCCTGCAGCTGCTCTGGCTCACCTGACCGGCCACCGCGCAAGAGCCTCCTTGGAAGGAGCCGGTTTAGCAGGAGCAGCGCACGGAGGCACACAGGCCAAGTCGTGTTCACTGCCGCGTGCCTGGGGAATTATAAACACCGAGGCCGAGGTGACTCCGATGTGACCAGGCATGACTGTGACAGATTACAGGGTTCTGTAAATATTGTGTCAGGCTGCAATCACAGCAGGGCTCCCTGCTCATCCCAGATCCCCGTCCACCCCGTGGGAAGCGGAGAGCAGCCCAGCGGGGCAGGGCATCTGGCTGTCTCCCCTAGCTCGCCGCCGGAAGGTTGCCCAGCCTGTTTCCTGCCTGAGGATGTCCTGTAGAAGTGGCTGGTTCTCAGCTCTCGGCAAGGGGAGAAATATTATACCCCTTTGAAAAATGTTTAGTAGCAGGGGCTCGTATTGAATGAGCCCTGCTGTAAGCCGGGGGAGGTGCCGAACCACATGATCCGGCAGCGTCCTCACGGTTACCACGCAAGGAGCTGAAACCCAGGCACAGCGAGCTCAGTTCTGTGTCCCGGTAAGTTGGTCAGGCCCCTACCCACCACACCAAGCTGTTCCATGAGAATTTAGGGCTGGCAATAACTTATTTAAGTTATTTGTTTCTCTTGAAGAATTATGGTCTCTCAAAACAAAACAAAACAAAACGAACTAATGAGACTTGAGCAACCCACTGCATTTTCCTTTTCACCTTGGCTACCAGGAAACCCACAGCTAATGTGAAGACATAATCACCGTAACTCCGTCTGTCCGGGTGGCAAGTCTGCGTGTTAGCTTCTCTCTTCTTCTCCTATCATGTGACCTTTTTGTTTTCCTGGCTTCTGTTTTAAGTCTTTTTGATGCAGTGGCTCTGCGTTTGACACTTCAGCAGCGTGACATTGATTGGGTCCCTCGACCTCTCTGGGTTTCCTCCTCTGTAAACTGGAGGTAGTGAGGGCACCCTCCTCACAGGGAACAGAAAGCCTAGCACAAGCTCGCACGTCGGAAACGTTCAATAAACATGCTCTATGGGCGTGAGGAGCCTTCGATCAAGCCAGAGCAGAGAACCTGCCCTCAGCGGGAAGACGTGGCTGGATTGGGGGCTGGCCCTGCTGTGTGACTTTCAGCCATGAGCTTCCCTGTCTGAGCCAGCTCCCCTGCTGTACGCTGTCCTTTCCACCTGTGTCTGGAGCCTGCCCGGGGGAAGGAGCCGTGAGGCAGCCTGGCCCGGCACGCGGGAGGGCTCCATACAAGGCCGTTCCAACAGGAAATGGCTGTTCGAATGGCCGGTGTTCAGATTCCCCTTGGCTCAGGAAATGCCTTGCCAGTGTGGTGGACTGTGCAGGGCCAGGGCCAGGGCCAGTGCCAGGGTGGCATTAAGGCGAGTCTGGGGTCCTAGGGACCCGGCAGGGCTGGAATGGGCCTGGATCTGGGTCTGGGCCAAATAACAAGCTCCTGCTGAGCTCCTACTGTGTGCAGGGCTAGACATGTGACACCCCCTTGCTGTCCTCAGCGGCTTCAGGCTTCACAGGGAGACGATCCTGAACAACTCATTCCACAGCAATTTATTGAGCACCTACTGTATGCTGAGGCATCCTGGGTGATACCAGGCCACAACCCTGACAGGACTCTCTGAAGAGATGCTGTGGTCCAGCCACGGCAGCCTGAGCCCCAAAGACTAAGCTCAAAAGGGCTGGTCACTTTGTTGGATCAAAGACATCTTCTAAGCCGTGGGCCGTGGGCTCTTGGGACCAACATGACTCCCAGGACAACCCTTGTTGAAGAATTCCCTCCTGTTACAGGTGGAGAAACTGAGGCTCAGAGAGACAATGGCCAAGCCCAAGCCTGGGACCCACCCCACACCACAGCTTTCCAGAATTTTTTCCTGGGAAATTCCCCTACCCCCTCCTGCTCTGCCTTCCCTGGGAGTCAGAGCAAGGATGCTGGGGGTAAGGGCGCGGGTCAGCCCTAGGGGAGATCTAAGGCACTGCCCTGGCCCCTGTGGGCCTGCAACTTCCCGCGGTCCCTCTGCAGCGAGGACGGGGTGTACCGCTATCGGAGACTCACCGCACACGGCGTGGGGGGCACTTACAATGACGGGGTGCAGTGGCTGAGGACAAGGCGGGGCTGAGGGGCGGGGATGAGGCTTTCAGCCCCCCGGCTAATTGGGGTGTAATCGTTATTATTATCTATCACTTGCTCTTGAACCCACGCCAGGAGTGTGTGTTCACAGCCTGCACGATCCAGGCAGGCGTTAAATAATTAAACCAAGGTCCTAATCGGCGGTGAAACTCCCCTTGGGCCCTCACTTCCTTAGTTCGCTGATTGCTGATATTTTGGGGGTGAAATATGACCATTTTTACGATCAAAGAGATCAGAGCTCCAAAGGAAAGAAACGGAAAAAAGGGGGGGGCCTCTTCCAGGTTTCCTTCCCTCTGACTTAGTGGTCTGGTAAAGTTTCTTTAGACATGCAAAGATTTACACACCGATCTGTAGGGAGCCTTAAATTACCCGGCTCCTCGCGCGTTCCGAGCTCAGGAACAGTAAGTCATTGAGAAATGAACAGGCCTCCTCGTAATCGCTCCGGCGGCCTTTGAGAAGGAGAATGTCTAATGACTTTTTTTTGAAGTGGAGGTCAAGGTTTTTTAAATAAAACAATCTGTGTTAATGCAATTTCCTTTTTAGCTGTAGCATTGGATCTGATTTTATTTTATTTTTTTGGAAACGGGAGGCAGAGGTGGGGAGGCGCATCGTTTTTCTCCCGCCAGACAACGCGTCCCTAATGAGATACATTTATTTAAAACTCTGTATATCATCACCCTGTCAGGGCCTCCGAGTGAGACCCCGCGTCTCCCTCTTGGTTTGTTTCGGATTAGCAGCAGCGAGCGGAGGGCCCTGCAGTCTGGCTGGCTCTCCCTGCCACCGGTCTTCCCGCTGCCTCCCTCCCTGCAGCCTTGACCACTGCATTCGGTGCCCCTGCCCATCCCATCGCCCAGATCTCAGCACAGCCCTTTGGCTTCTGGTCCTCGCCTTCCCACCCCTCCTCAGCTGCCTCCTGGCTCAGTGCATTCCTAGCATCTGCCTGGTGCCTGCCCACAGTGCGCATCCACTTACAGCCGTGGCCACCATGCTGCTTCCCAGACCTGGAGCAGAGCCGGAGGGCAGGACCTGTGCAGTCCCCTCCTTTCCCCAGCTCACAAGCCGGCTGCACCCGACTGCAGAGCTCAGTACCTCTACCAACACGTGTCCATCCAGCGCCCTCGCAGTGCCGGATCCCGGCTGGGGCACTGGGGACCGAGCGGTGACTCAGACAGCCCCATCCCGCTGGGGTAATTCCTGTCCTCCCCTCAACCCTAGCTCCTGCCCTCCAGCCCACACAGCCTGGGGGCCCTCTGTGACACCCCCTGCCCAGGATGGCTGAAGTCCAGGCCATTCTTCTGTGAGCCCCAAGGGCAAGAACCAGCTCCAACCTGGTTCCCAGTGTAGCCCCAGGCCCAGCCAGAGCCCGCCCAGGAAGGAGCAAGGTTCATATTTGTGGAACGGATGTCTCATGACCTTGAGGCATGCAGGGCAGTTTAAACATGCAGCTCAAGTTCTTGGCATAGGGGAACGTGAGGCACAGAGAGACTGAAAAGGAGGCTCCTGCAGGGCCCCAGCCCCCTGGAACAGATCAGGGTGGAGGCTCTGTGGGTCCTCTGAACATTGCAGGGTCTCCTGTCTGGTTGCTCCTAGACCTTGCCCTCTGTCACCTGCTAAAATCCACTCAGCTTCAAGAAGGGCTTAATGCCCCTTCCTGAGGGAAGCCCTCCCTGATACACCTCCCCTAGCACATGCCCCGTGGTCCCCTGATCTCACTGCTCACTTCTCTGTTCCTGTTCTTCCCCTGGCTGGTAGGACTCCTGGAACCTCGCTGGGGCCTGGGGCACTGGGCCCTGGGGGGATGGTAAGCTGGAGACCCCGGGGCAGGACTGCTAATGCGCAGGAAACTGGCCGGAAGAGGGGACGAAGCCAGTGCTGTAGGGTCCGCCTTGGGGTCAAGGCTGGGAAGCTGTCCACCCATTCCCATGACCATGAGCACCTGGGGCCTGGAGGGGCCTGCACTACAGGGCGAGAGAGACCCCAGCGCCCCTGTTCCCACCTTCTCCCAGCCAACGGCTACCCAGGTGCAGAACCCACTTCACCACTGCCCAGCGCAGCACGCGGCCCCTCCCAGACCCGCTGGGAGCCTCTTGCCTGCTTTCCCACTGCTGCCCTGAGAGCCCAGCCTGGTGCCTGGCACAGGGGGCCAGGCAGTCAATCGCTGCCACATGAAGTGATGGCAATGACTGACCCAGGCAGCTCGTCTAGACAGGATCGAGACAGGCCTGGGATCGAACCCGGGCACTGGCGCTCAAGGACTCTGTGACCTTGGGCAAGTCCTTTTGCCTCTCATCTGTGAACAGGGCTAATAGCAGGATCTGCACTTACGGGGTATGGAGAAGATCTACCCCATGATGATCTGAGACTCAACACATGCTGGCTACCCTCCGGACTCTTGGCCAGGTGTGTCAGTGTCTGGAACCCTCCCAACGGACTCTGTTGGTCTGTGAAGTGGCCTTTACCTCTTCTCACGGCTAAACCCCCACAGTCCATTCCCAGGGCACGCTCGGCCGCACCCCTCCTCCCCAGGGCTCTCCTCAACCTCGAGGGCTCTGCTCTCCCGCCTCTGTCTGTCTCCAGCAGGGGGTCCCTGCCTTCCGTTTCCCTCTGTCCCAGGGGAACCAATACTCCAGGGTCTCCTACTTTCACAGCAGAGAGCGGGGAAGAGGGAGGGCGGGGGAGGGAGAGCGAGAGGAGGGGAGAATCAAAGCCCACACATTGGTTCCAGATGTGGCCCTCTCTCACAGTCCTCTCCAGCAATTTAATTAAATTCCCCCAGACAGCCAGGAGGGTTTCTTAATGATCAAATTTCCCGGCTCCCCTCCTCGAACAGCCCACTCTGTCTCCCTGACTGATGGCCGACGGGGTTCTCCCTGCCATCAAGTCAACTTTGCCAAGCAGGGCCAGTGGGGGTGGGGTGGGGGCTTCCCGGGGAGCACAAAGACCCTACCCCGCAGCCGCCTGCCCTCCCTCCTTCCCTGAGGGCTCTGAGCCTCCCTGCAGCGGCGGAGGGGGCCCAGTGGACACCTCCCCAGCTCTGCCTCTGGGCTGGCCTGCCCAGGACTGATGCCAAGTGGGGGCCAGCAGGGGGTGGAGGGGAGGGTCTCTGGGATCAGGACTCTGGGCTCACAGACCAGCCAGAGATGAAGCAGGCTCCGGCCTCCAGCACCCTGCCCCCTCCCGCTGGCAGCCACATAGACCAAGGCTCAGAGAGGGCCAGGCCGGCCGAGATCACACAGATCCGCTTGCCAGGAACGGGAGAGGTGGGCAGGCTGCCCGGCTCTGAGGAGGGAGATCCGCCAGGGTGAGGTTGGCATTCTTTCTGGGGACAGTTCTCTCATGTGAGGCTCGGGGTCACTCTCAGTAGACCCCTGACTTCTGGAGTGGGGAGAAATCTAGAGGAGCCTGGAAACCGCCATCTTCTAGTGTGGCTGAGAGCGCCGGGCAGAGGCCAGGCCCACCTCCCTCCCATCTTGGGGTGAGGGGGCTGAGGGGCTCTGTATGGACTAAATTCTGTGCCCCCCAATTCACACGTTGAAGCCCTACCCCCCACTGTGATAGTGTTAGGAGGTGGGGCCTCTGGGTGATGATTATGTTGGAGGAGGTCATGAGGGTGGGGCCCCCACCAGGGGGTTAGTGCCCTGTTAGAAGGGGCGGATCCCCAGAGCCCGCCCTCTCTGCGCCTGCGCGCAAGGTGAGGTCACCGAGCACCGGTGGCGGCTGCCTAGAAGGCAGAGAGGAGGCCTCGCAATGGAGCCTGCCTTGCAGCTCCTTGGTCTGGACTCCCCGCCTCCAGAACCTGAGACAGAGGTGTCCCTTGGTGAGCCGCCCGCCCAGGAGAGTCTGCGGTGGCCAGGCGGACTCGGGCAGGCTCCCAGCACCCTCTCTCCCGTTCTCCCGGCTCCGGGGCCCTGAGGACTCAGCTCCCCTGGAGGAGGCTGAGGGTCAGGCAGGGCCTCTGACACGCACACAGGGATGGTTGAGAAAGGGAGGGCCCGCCGTGACCCGTCTAAAGTTCTGGGCGGCCCACCTGGGAGCTTCGCCAGGGCCTGGCCCAGCTCATATCTGGGTCTCACAGGCCACACACCATGGCCAAGCCCCGGGACCAGCTGGCAGTGCCCGCGTGTGTGTGTGTGTGGGGGGGGGGGGGTCGGGGAGGAGGCTGCCCTTGGAGCAGGGGGCTCTGGCCAGCAGGGGCAGATTTTCTGGAGGGGGCAGATGGTGGGGGAGTGGGGCAGGCCAGTGGGAGCACAGAGGTCCCTGGGGCTTGTCTTCCCTTCCCTAAGAGTCAGGGTTCCTGAATGGTCCTGGTGCTTCTTAGGAGAGCAGACGGAATGAGGGAGGAGAAGAGCCGTTCCCCGGCCCAGCCCATGTCCTGCTGCCCCTGCCCCCACCTCCTGGTCCCTCAGGTCCCCCCTGAGCCCGCAGAGGGCTGGGCCCCTGGCAATGAGGCGTCGGGGTCCTGCCCTTCAGCGTGGGGACTGTGGCCAAACAGGGCCCAGCAGGCTGGGTCTACTGCTCGGTGACAGGCTGGGGTCACGAGGGTAGGAGGTCAGGGCGGGGTCAGGGTGAGGGGGGGGGAGGGAAAGGAGAGGAAAGGGAGCTGGGCCCGAGGAGCAGTAGACAGGAGGAAGCCGGGGCAAAGGCTCCGGGACCACACTGAGGAAGACGCCAGCCCTGCGTCTCTGCGCTTGTGCCCCGGGACCTGTGGGGGCCGGAGCTGCACCGTCCGCCATGAAGAGGAAGGACCTCCTGTGGCCGATTGGTGCCCTTTCCAAACGCCTCTCTTCATGGAAACTCTGCCAAATCACAAAAGGAGAAAGTAGAGGGGTCTTTTCACCCCACTTCTCCCTTGAGGGTCTTATAAAGGACAGACCTGGCTGCTGACAGCCCCGCCTGGACAGAGGGGCCAGGGACACCACCCTCCCAGGAGCCACCAGCCCTGAGCGTGTGTGTGTGAGTGTATGTCTTATGAGTGTGAGTATAGGTGTGCACAAGTATGTGTGAGTGTGTAAGAGTGAGTGTGAGACGACCGGTGTGAGAGTATGTATGTTTGTGAGGGTATGTTTGAGAATGTGTGAGTCTGTTGTGTGCGTATGTGTGTGTATGAGGACCTGTGAGTGTGTGAGACAGCGTGAGAGCGAGTGAATGTGTGAGCAAGGGTGTGCGGGTGGGGGAGCGAGCGCGGAGGGCAGGGGCCGGGCAGGTGGTAGGTGCCGGAGCTGGGGCTGCAGGGAGAGGTTGAAAGCGCCCTGGGTCTGGGTCCTGGCTGGGCCCCTCACCGGCTCCCTAACCTTGAGTAGGTCAGTTACCTCTCTGAGCCTCAATCTCCCGACTGGGACTCTTGCTATTACTTCCTTACGGGGGGGAGGAGGGTGACACCATGCATGTTGAGCTTCTAATCTAATTCACGGGACTCAGGACACAGTCGACCAAAGACTGCTGTTGTTATCAAGTTATCAGTCAGGCTGGGCCCTGTGTTCTCAGGAGAACTGGGGAGGGAGGGCCCAGGCCAGGGGGATTGAGGACAGCCTTGGGGAAGGTGGCCTGTGTGCTAGGAAGGATGTCACTAGATGGGGTTGGCAGGAGAAAAGGCTCTGTGGACAGACTGGGGCCTGGCCCAGGTGTCCAGGGCCTTACCTTCCACTCTCGGCACAGAGGAGCGTGGAGCACCTGATTCCCTGCCTCTGGCTGATTTACCTTTTAAGTCTCATGTACGAAGATACACTCATCGGATAAAAGGTAGAAAATACATAGAAACACAAAGATCAAAGTTCCCTGGATCCCAGCACCCAGAAACAACCACTGTTAACATCTCAGCGTGGGGGCCACGAGAATTATCGCTGGCCACACACACACGTACACGCACGCACACGCACTGCACTTTTTCCTAAATGGGATCACATGGGACCTGCTGTTCTGTAACTTGCTTTGTGGAGCTGCCGTCGGGCAGAGTCTAGCAGGTGGTAAGTCCCGTGTGTCAGCTGTTGTCACTGTTGACATTGGACAGCTAGAGGCTAAACTTCTCTCCTTATGTCTGTTGACAGTTTTTCATCCTTTGTGACTTGCCTATGCATGTCCTTTGCCCATTTTTCTCTTAGTACTTTTGCTTCTTCTTGTTGGTTTTTAACAGTACTTTATATATTAAAGTACTGTACATTGGATAGACAGAGTGACCCCAAGCTCCCTGGAGAGTAGAAAACAGGAGAGAGATGGTGCCAGGGTCTGAGCACTGGGTGCTTGGCCCGGGCCCCCAGCCTGCTGAGGAACCCTGGAGTTGAGCAGCAGGAAGTGGCAAGGCAGGCAGGGCAGTGAGGGACAGTGGCAAAAACAACAACAACAGAGAAGGTTCAGAGCCGAAATCGGAGGCTTGGAGTGACAGAGGGTTAATGGGAGGCAGATGGAGGAAGCAAGGCTGCCCTTGCTGACAGGAGGGAGGTCAGGGGGCACAGAGCTTTCTAAAGATAGGAGCCTGGGCGACAGGCAGGCGGCAGGGCCTGGCTCCAAAGCTGGTGCCCAAGGGCTGTGACAGAGCAGGGGTCAGCTCCTCCCTCCTGCATGTCCAGACCCTCTCGGACCCAGAGCCGGAGGAGCTCCAGGACACTCGGCCCCCAGAGGCCAGACCTGGCTGTGTAACACTGGACAAGCACCCAAACCTCTCTGAGCCTCAGTTCCCTTGCTTGTAAAATGGCATGAAAACATCACTTACTTAACGGGATCCATGGAGATTAGCGTGTCAAGCATTCAGCCCAGTGCCTGGCACACTGAGGGGGCCCCGTAAATACAAGTGAACTCAGGTGGTTACTGTACCGGTTGCAAGACAATCACAGTTTTCTTGTCGGCAGAGACTGGCAGAGCTGAAGGCCTTCAGCTTACAGGTGAAGAAACCGAGGCCCAGAGACCACAAGGGTCACGCCTGGCATCATGCATTACGATGGCTTTCATTGTGTCCTCTAAAGAGATATGTTTCAGCTCTAGCCCCTGGGATCTGGGACTGGGACCTTATTTGGAAAAAGGGGTTTTGCAAATGTAGTCAAATTAAGAAGAGGTCACACTGGATTAGAGTGGGCCCTGAATCCAAAGACTGGTGTCATTTAGACAGGAGCAGGAGCCCTGGCCAGTTTGGCTCAGCGGTTAGAGCATCAGCCTGCGGGCCGGAGAGTCCTGGGTTCGGTTCCAGCTAAGGGCACGTACCTGGGTTGCAGTTTGTCCCCACTCCGGTTGGGGTCGTGTGGGTGGCAGCCAGTCGATGTGTCTCTCTCACATCGATATTTCTCTCTCTCTTCCACCCTCTCCCTCTCCCGCTCTATCTGAAGATAAATGCAAAAAACAAAACAAAAAAAATATCCTCGGGTGAGGATTAAAAAAGAGAGAGAGAGAGAGAAGCAGGATATTTGGATAGAGACACAGGGCAGAGGGCCATGTGAAGAGACAGGTAGGCGGGGATTCGAGTGATGCTGTCACCAACCCAGTAATGCTTGGGGCTGCCGGGGAGCAAAAGGGGTGAGAGAGGAACCTTCTCTAGATTCTGGAGGGAGCATGTCCCTGACGACACCTTGATTTCAGACTTCTGGCCCCAGAACTGGGAGAGGACACATTTCTGTTGTTTTGAGCTGCCTAGATTTTGGTACTTTGTTTTGATAACCTTAGGAAACTAAAGGAGCCAGGGAAGAAGTGGGCTTCAGATCAGGCTGTACCCCCAGCTCTGCCCTGGACCCCATTCTAGATGGGGCTCCTCCACCTATACACTGTGTGCTGTTGGGCAAATCAGGCCCCTCCAGGTGCTACGGTCCCCTGGCCAGTGCTATGGAGCAAGTCACTCTGGATCAAGTGAATGGTGCAGTCCCTGGGTCACCTGTGGGCTGCTGCACCATGCAGAATCTTGGGATCAATGGAGGGGCAGAATATCTGAAAACAGGGGCAGACAATCCCAACGCCCAGGGTAGCGGCTGCGGAGACGAAGGCACGCAGAGCAAGTGCCCCATCGTGATGCTCATTTTTACCAGATGGGAATTTGGGCCTAGGTGCCCAATAGTCTGACTTTACCAGACAAGCTGGAAACCTCCATTTCTGTGTGAGCAAAATTTCCCAGATTCAGTCAAGGAGAAGATCCTACTTTTCTGGAGTAAGAACCAAGGCAGAAGTGCGAGAGGAACCAGGGACCCCAGCCCTCCTTCTTGCCCTGCTAGGCAATGGAACGGGAGGAACATGGGGCGTTTTGAGTGCCCCATGAGGGTTTTAATAGCTTGTCATTTGATCTGCACAACAACCTTGTAAACTTAATAACAGTGAGCAATTATCCAACCCCTGCTGCATACTTGACCCCACTCGGTCCCCAGAGTTGGACCTGGGCATGCTTTGGATGGGGTTTTCTTGTGAGCTCTGTTTTGCTCCTGTTGGAGGAGGCTCGTTCTACCCATCTTTAATGTTTAATCGTAGGACACATCGGATTGCCTTTAAATGTGACTGTAAAGTGATTCTCGTCCCCTCGACACCTCTTGCCTCCGGCAGGTAGGTGCCAGGTGGGCGAGACCCCCAAGCCTTCGAGGTGGGGCGGGCGGAGGAGGAGGCCAAGGCTGGGATCGCACACACCTCTTCATAATGGACTTTCAAGAATCGTGAGGACACCAGAGCCCCGTGGGGCTCGAGGTTGGGAAGGTTCAAATACGTGGCCCAAAGGAAGGTGCCTAAACCCCGGAATAGTGGTCCTAGGCTTGCGGGCGGCAGGCCCCGTCACTGCCTTGGCGGGGCCGTGCAATGGGCGGAGCTCGGACGGCGCCCAGCGGCCGCGGGCGGGATCGCAGGGCGGAGCGAGGCCGGGCCGGGGCGGGAACGGGCGGGCGCGCCTCCGGCTGGGATCGGACTTGGCGGCGGGTCCGCACCCTTCACTCCCCGGGTGTGTGCGCCAGGCCCCGCCGGCTCGCGCTGCGGTGCGCGCCGCGGTCCTCCGAGCCCGCAGGGGGCGCTGTCGCCGCCCTCGGTTCCGGGGCGGACGCGGGCCGGAAGGCAGGGAGACAGTCACTTCCAGCGCGGAGCAGCGGGTGCGGCGGCGGAGCCGGCGGGCGCAGGGGCTGGGCCCGCACAGGTCAGGCCAGGCCTGCGGCCTCTCGTCGTCCCGGTCGCGTCCCGGCCTCGGCGGAAGGTGCGGCCGCCGCAATGCCCTTCCTGCACGGCTTCCGGAGGATCATCTTCGAGTACCAGCCGCTGGTGGATGCGATTCTCGGCTCCCTGGGGATCCAGGACCCCGAGCGGCAGGAGCCCCTGGATGGGTAACTCGTGCCTTCCCGCCGGCCGGGGCCGCTCCGACCCGGCGCTGCTGCTTTGTCACCACGAACGGGCGGGGAGAGGGGGGTGTCAGAGGACACAGGCGGAGGCCGGAGTTGCGCGGCCCGCGCTGGGCCCCTCCTGCCCCGTGCAGGGTGCAGGGTGCAGGGTGCCGGCTGCCCGGGCCAGCGCAGGGAGGGCTGGGGGGCGGGGTCGCGGGGCCTCAGTGCCCCCTCTGCCCGGTCCGCTGCCCTCCACCTGGGGTTGCAAAGGAGCTGGGTGGTATCTCTGAAGGCCTCAATTTTTACTCCAGGGCAGTGCGAAAATGAACTTTTTCTAGCTGAGTTAGCATTTTAGGTAGACGGGCAGGTTCTTCGTGACCCGTGGGGAAGGCGCCGGAAAGCGAGTCACTCAGGAGTATGTCTTATGCGCCAGAGGAGAGGGACTGACAGTCATGTAAAAGTATATAGTATTTCAGAGGGAAGGGGGTCGGGTGTGTGTTTGGGGGATCTCTGTGGTGGTGGTGCCTCTCTCCCCGGACATTGGTGGTAGCAGCAGGCTTCCTCAGCGCTGTTCTGTTCACTTTGAGACTTGTTCTGAAAATGCAGTGCAGGGTGTTTCCTGAACTCCAGGCTGTGCTGGGGCGGGTGGGGGCTGGGCAGCAAAGGGAGGCTGCGTGGCCTTTTATAGCTCCAGAACGTTTGCCTGGCACCCACGGGGCGCTGGGCACTCTAAGGCTGGGGGATGAGTCCGAATCCTGCCCAAGCAGTCAAGATTGAACCTTGATCCCAACAATTGAAGGGGTGCAGATGGATGAGACTAAGGGGGAGCCAGGAGTGGGGGGTACTTGGGAAGGGAAGCCTCACCAAGAGGTGGCGATGACGGCCTGTGAAGGAGCTTCGTGCAAGGACTGTCCCCGGGCCTGAACTTCTGGGGAGGTCATGGCGGTTCTTCGTGGTCAGTGCTGCTGGGGGAGGTGGCGGGATTGGGTCTGGGGTGTGAAGGGCTTGTGTACACCCAGCGTTTGGAAGACTGGGACACTGATCGTCCCCATGAGTGTGAGCAGGGAAGAGGGCAGCCAATTGCCCTGGCTGTGGGGGGTCCCTTGGGCTGGGCTGGGATCCTCTGCAGCTCAGGGACAGTATCTGAGGAAGGAGGGTCAGTGTCTGGCCCTTGCTCCTGGCCACAGGGGTTCCCCTTGGTTCCAACAGCCCAGGTACGTGAGGTACCCAAGTCGGGGACCAGATTCTCTGCAACTTTGAAGGAGGCCGGAGATATCCCTTGTCCTTTCTCGTAAACCCGAGGAGTCAGCTCCAGTTAAAAGATCTGGCTTGACCCCCTCCCTGCCCACAGAACCAGGGCCCTGCCGAGGGGGGTGATGACAGCAGCAGGCTAAAGGCCACACCCACCCACAGGGTGCCCAGGCCAGTTGGTCTCAGCTGTTCCCACCCTCAACTGGCCACCTCTCTCCTGCCCTAGGCCCAGTTATGTCCCCAGTGAGGAGAGCCGAATCCTCGTTCTTACTGAGCTTCTGGAGAGAAAGGCCCACTCTCCATTTTACCAGGAAGGCGTGAGCAATGCCCTGCTGAAGATGGCCGAGCTGGGGCTGACCCAGGCAGCCGATGTTCTCCTGCAGAACGGGGCCAACCTCAACTTTGAAGGTCAGAGGGAGCCCATGGGGCTGGAGTGGGTAGGTGGTTTTAGTGCGGCCCTGAGCTGGGCGGGGAGCCAGGCCTTGGGCTCTGCCTGACTGTTCTCCTAGAAGCTTCTAGCCTCGTTTATTTCATGGGCCATGACTAAGGAAACCCACCCTGGGTGGCCTCCCATCCTCCTGCAGCCTTCAAATGGCCCTTAGCACCTCTGGTCCAGGAGCAGGTTGCTTGCACCATGTGATTGATTTAGCAAACCTTCCCAGCTCCCAGATAATTCCTTGCTTCCATTAAGGTAAAAATGCAGCTGCTGGCACTGTGCCCAGAGCTAAGGGAAGGTAATTTTCTGCCACTTATTCTCAGCCATCTTGCGTTTTCGTTGATGCCATAGGAAGAGGGGAAGACAGGCCACACTGGGCCTAAGTCACAGCGGGACTGGGTCGGCTTCTAGCTTGTAGGTGCTGGGGTGGGTGGTGGTGATGGAGTGTTTTCCTTTCCTCGCTGGCTTTCCCCAGAGCGGGCGGGTCAGCCAGGAGACGTGCAGGGCCCACATGACCAAATGGGGCTTTGTGCTGACATCGGGTGTGGGGTATGGCCAGGCATGTCTCCTCTCCCGTCCGAGGACAGGCTCAGAGGCTGCTGGGCTCCTGGAGAGTCAAGGAGCTGAGGTGGGGGGCGCTTTTCCGAAGTCAGGCATTTGGAGAACCAGCTTTGAGAACGGGCTGCCGTTGCCAGGACTGAGGGGCTGTCGCTCTGAGCGTCCTCCCAATAATCCGAGAGGAGACGCCCTGTTGTGTGGTCCCATTTTACAGAAGAGGAAACTGCAGCCCGACCAGATTTAGTACATGCCCGCCAGAACACCCAGGGCCGAACCTAGGGCTGACTCCGGAGCCTGTGCTGTAGCTCCGAGGCCAGCTGGCACTCGGGGTGACAGGAGCCCGGGCCTCCTCGGGTGGGAGTGCGGGGGCTGGGCTGACAGGCCAGGTCTTGGGATTCTGCAAGAACGTGCCAATAGGCAGGACTGACGTGAGCCGCCTGTGCCCTCAGACCCAGTCACCTACTACACAGCCCTGCACATCGCTGTCCTGCGAAACCAGCCTGACATGGTAGAGCTGCTGGTGCGCCACGGGGCTGACATTAACCGGAGGGACCGGGTAAGAGCCAGGTCCAGCCTGCCCTGGGAGGGGGGGCAGCAGGGGCAGGAGCAGCCTCCCAGGCCAACCTGGCTCTGCTTTCTTGGCTCAGATCCACGAGAGCAGCCCCCTGGACCTGGCCAGTGAGGAGCCGGAGCGCCTGCCCTGCCTGCAGCGCCTCTTGGACCTTGGAGCCGATGTCAATGCGGCCGACAAGCATGGTGGGTGCCTCCCGTGGGAAAGTAGGCCCTGGGTGCGGGTGCCTTGTGAGGGGAATGGGGTACCCAGGACGATAGGTGGGCAGGCTGGGTACAGCCCACGTGCTGGCACAGCACAGCCCGGTGTGCGCACAGGTGCATTTTGCTGACTTGGAGAAGCTTCAGAGTGCAGTCGCTGGCCCCACGCCAGCCGCGTGATGGCTGCCGGTAGGAGGACCTGGGTGTGTGTGCTCAGCTTCTCAGGGAGCTGTGTCTTCCTGTTGGGAGACACCCAGCCAGGTCTCGGGGAGCATCCGTGTCCAGAAAAATCCTGCCTCTCTTCTGCTCTGCTTTGTGTGGCTGGAAAGGATGGCCAGAAAGTGGTCACCCTCAGCCCTGGCTGAGAGGTTAGTCCTTTTCAGGATTAATTTTCTTTTTAATTAATCTTCACCCGAGGATATTCTTTCCATTGATTTTTAGATAGAGTGGAGGGGAGGAAGGGAGCAGGAGAGAGAGAGAAACATGGATGTGAGAGACACATCAACTGGTTACCTCCCACACGACCCGGACGGGCTGGGGATCGAACTTGCAACACAAGTATGTGCCCTTGACTGGGAATCAAATCCGCCACCTTTCAGTCTGAGGCCTGTCACTCTAACCATCGAGCCAAACCTGCCAGGGCCGGATATCATTTTCTGATCTGAGTGTCCCCATCTCCCTCCACCGCCGGGTTGCCCCGCCCTCAGCTCCTGGCCTCCCGCCCTCACTCCCTGTCCCTCCTTAGGGAAGACTGCTCTGCTGCACGCTCTGGCCAGCAGTGACGGCGTGCAGATCCACAACACTGAGAACATCCGGCTGCTGCTGGAAGGAGGTGAGGCTCTTCCCCAGGCTGGCCCCGCAGGGCTCCTCAGCTCCTGCAGGCGCTGCCCGCCCCTAAACACAGCATTGCTTCCCGGGCTTACGGCTTCTCCCACCTTCTGTGCTCCCTGCTGGCTCTTCTAGGGGCGGACGTCAAGGCGACCACCAAAGACGGGGACACTGTGTTCACCTGCATCATTTTCTTGCTTGGGGAGACGGTGGGAGGGGACAAAGAGGAAGCCCAGATGATCAGCCGCTTCTGCTTCCAAGTCACACAACTGCTGCTGGCTCACGGCGCTGACCCCAGCGAGTGCCCAGCCCACGAGTCCCTCACGCACATCTGCCTCAAGAGCTTTAAGGTGCACTTCCCGCTCCTGCGCTTCCTGCTGGAGTCCGGAGCCGCCTACAATTGCTCCCTCCACGGCGCGTCCTGCTGGTCCGGCTTCCACATCGTCTTCGACCGGCTCTGCTCGCACCCGGGCTGCGCGGAAGACGAGAGCCACATGGACCTCCTGCGCAAAGCCGAGACCGTCCTGGATCTCATGGTGACGAATTCCCAAAAACTCCAGCTGCCCGAAAACTTCGACATCCACCCCGTGGGCAGCCTGGCAGAGAAGATCCAGGCCCTTCACTGCTCCCTGAGGCAGCTGGAGAGCTACCCCCCGCCCCTCAAGCACCTGTGTCGCGTTTACATCCGGCTCTACCTTCAGCCGTGGCCCGTGGACGCGAAGGTCAGAGCCCTGCCTCTGCCCGACAGGCTCAAGTGGTACCTCCTCAGTGAGCACAGCAGCCCCGTCGAGGGTGACGTCTGACCGCTCCAGGCTGAAGGGCAGAGGGCCAGGCCCTCAGCCAGCCTGGCGGCGGACTGTGTGCCTGTGGCGCCTCGTGGGAAACCCCCGGTCCTGCCTGTCAGGAGGCAGGTTGGAAACGAGACTTCTCCTTAGTACGAAGAAAGCCAGGCGGAGCCCGGCGCTGTGATCATCGGGGGAGGCGGCTTCTGGGCCCTGCAGGGAGACTGCCCCATCCCTCTGGCAACAGCCCCAAGTTCTCAGCCCACATAGGAGAAAATGACAGGGCTAGATTTGGGACGAGTCAGAGGGAGTGGTGGGCAGACCCAGGAGCAGGGGAGCTCCAAGTCGAGGTCCTCTTGAGAGCTGCATGGACACAGCTGAAGCCAGAAGGAAGTTGGGCGGGTCTTTGTGGGGTGACCCTGTCAGGGCCCTTTACTCCAAAAGTGCTGTTGGTGGGCTGGAAGGGCCTGCTGCCTCCTAGCGTCTAGCTCTGGGCCAGGTCACCTGCAGCCCCGCCCACCAAGGCACGCAGCTGTGGTGGCCACTCTTTGTGCCAAGCCCAGGGTCTCGGGGACCATGCCTTCTGCTAAAAAGCAATCATGCATGACCAGGGACAGGCCTTTCCAAAATGTCTCCTCTGAGAGAAAAAGCTACCAGGACTGAAACTGACTGTCCCACCTAATGCTGAGCCCTCACAAAGCTGTTTTTCTGTTAGGCTGGTCATTGTGAATTGTGTGAATGCCTCAGAAATAAGCTAAGGCAACTAAATGGCATATTTATACTTCCAGATTAAACTGATTTCTCTTGGCCTTAAAGGTCCTTTGATAACACTTCCCCCAGCTCAGGATGAAGGACCCCACGGCTCCAGGAAGAGGTGGTCGGCACCGACGCTACATTAGGGCTCAAGTAGCAACTTGTCCCATAAACAAACACTCCAGACTGGCGGGGCCGTCACAGCACAGGGATTCATTTCACCCTTTTTATTTTTGACTGAAAGTGTCCGCCAAGGAGGAGCCATGGGCATAGCCAAGAGGAGACTGCAGGCCTCTCCCCTGGCGGCGGGCTGATGTGAGTCACATGAAGGACACCAGGGCCCCGTCACCAAGGAGGACTTGGAAAGTGAGCTTCCCACCAGCTACGAATCCAGCAGCCTTCTCCTCTCCCCGAGTGTCCTCAGCCAGGTTCGAGAGGTTCCTTCCTTCCTCTTAAGGCAGGCAGGCCGGTGGTGTGGAGATGCAGGGACCTCTGCTTCTGATGGGCCAGCGTGTCCCACGGGTCTGCGCGCCCAGGCCTTGCCTTTAGGCAGCAGAGCAGGCTGCCTGGCTGCCCTTTCACCCGCACTCCTCCCTGCTGGGTCCTGTCACTTTAAAAAGAGCCTGTATAGTGAGTGGACGGCAGGCAGGTATATTTAGTGGCCTCGCCCAACACCTGTGAACCACTGCCACGGAGCCTCTGGATGGCACCTGGCTGCCAGCTTGCCCACCTCCACGCCGGTCCCTCTTCAGCCAGCCCCTGCTCATCTCAGGGCCAAGCTGTAGACGTGGTAGATCTCATCAGGGAGGTTCTCCTGCCGCTCCTGCGCCAGGAGGCTGAGGCCCGCACCGCGGATGATGCTGTGGACCACCTCGAGGTCCCGGCACACGCTGCTGTCCACGTCGTCCAGGATCACGCCCTCCTGGGCCATGTTGTCTTTGATGACAATGACACCGTTGGGGCGCAGGCCCCGCTGGCAGCGCCGCAGGAACTCAACCAGGTGTTGATCGGTCAGGTGGCCTGGGGAAGGCAGGGGCATGGGTACTGGGGATGGCACAGGCACGTACACCCCACTGGCTTTTCCTTTCAGCCACCGCTTATGGCTCAGCTGAGCACTTTACGCTTGGCACACAGGGCCGCGCTGGTTCTCCACTGTCTGGGGGGGTTTGCTGAACCCCGTTTTGCGTGAGAGGAAACTGGCTCAGAAGTCACCAACCCGAGGGCAATCATGAAGTATGCCGCTGGGATTTCACCCTGACCGGTGACTTCCAGGCCACGCCTGACACCTAACTGCACATGCCACCCCCTTCCTAGGCCGGGCCCCGGGGACTGTACCAGAAGTTCCTTCCCTGCATTAAAAGTCCAGACAGGCTGCTTGGAACCACCAAATACCCAGACCCAGTATGTCCCCAGCAGAGCAAAGCTAGTCACCTCAGAGGGTGGCTGACCACTGGGACAGTGGCCTGCTACCAGGTCAGCAACCTGGGAAGAGCACCCTGAACGTGCTGTTAGGCTGAGGAGGTGCAGGACGGGATGACAGCTGGGCTCCTCACTGCTAACAGCAGGGACAGCCAAAGCTTCAACTTTCCTCTTACTGAAAAAACCCTTTTATAGAAACTGTCCGTGTTCTTTCTTAGTTAATTGGTCATTTAAATTTTTAAGAAAAAACTGCCTCCCCAGTGGGTTGCAGCAGGTACCGAGTTAAACAAAACATAGGAAGTACACCTTAAAGATAGAGTGCCCCACGGCCCTGGGAGCACAGGGGGGCTGGGGGAATCCCACTGCCCACCTGCTGCAGGAGCACCGGCTCCAGGGCCTCAGGGCCTCCGGTCTCAGGAGTGGGGGCCATGCAGGAGGAGGATGGGAAGCAGGATGCTCACCTATCACCCACTGGATCCAGATGACATCGTAGGAGCTGGGCTCTGGGCTGAAGTCTTGGAGACCACAGCAGAAGTAGTTCCTCACCCTCTTGCCCTCCTCACCCAGGTAAGTCTTTGCTTTGACCAGAAAGTCCTCCGTCACGTCCACCATGTCCACCACTCTGAAGAGTGGCAGGAGCAGCCGCTTGGTGATCCTCCCAATGCCGGCGCCGCAGTCCAGGGCGCAGGAGGTGCCCGTCTTGTTTGGGCCTTCCTGAAATGCAGGGGAGGTGGAGGCGCGCTCAGGAGGGTCAGAAAGCCGAGGAGCCGTCACTGCCAAGGGGCCCTTCCTCACAAGCCCCGGGATTACTCAAATCTAAACAGGTCCCCACCAGGGGGGACGTCTGGGTGTGATCACGACCCAGGATTTTTCTGGGTCACAGATTTCTAAAATGAAAGCCAAGTGCCACTGCAAGGTGCTAACTTGAACAGGGGCATTCACCTCTCCCTCCTGAGACCCATGAAATGACACATGGAGAACAGAAAGCACTGTTGGCGGGAGAACAGAAGCGGGTTATCAGTGAACATGGGATTTCAACAGACCTGGCAGGATGGAAAGTGGGAGGAGAGACACCCGACAGACTGGTGGGGGCGAGTGGCAATCTGGTGCTCGCCAGGGAGAGACAAGGAGGGGCCAGGACCAGGGGTGAGTGACTAGGAGCCTGGCCCAAATGCCCACAAATGTGGCCAGAGAAACTGAACAATTTAAAGGGAGACTATTCACCCTGGCGGGGTTCGGCTCAGCAGTTAGAGTGTCGGCCGGCAGACCAGAGTCTCAGGTTCGCTTCTGGTCAAGGGCACGTACCATGGTTGTGGTTCCGGCCCCGGTCAGCCTCATCCGGGAAGCAACCGATCCAGGTGTCTCTCACCTCAGTGTTTCTCTCTGCCTCTCTCTCCCTCTCCCTCCCTCTCACTCGGTCTGAAGAAAAATATCCTTGGGTGATGATTTCAAAAAAATAAAATAAAGGGAGACCACTCAATTCTGGCACCAGGAAATCCCCCAGCATAATGGCCAGCTCCTGTCTGGTAACCTCGAGGCAGAGTCCAGTCCACGAGCTGCCCCTGCCCTTTAAGGCCCGGGTGGTAGACACTGACAACCGCAGACCTGCAGCGGTGCGTGTGAGAGGTGGCGCCGGCCACGTCCTCTCCTGGAGAGCACCCCAGACCTGCCTACCCTCAAAAACCTCTGCAGGAACTTCCGGGAGCTGTTGATGTCGATGCTGGAGATATGGCCATACCCCCCGAGCATGCCATCCACTGTCGGTGGGACCTCTTTCCAGTACGTCTTGGCCTTCGAATAGAATTGTTTCTCGTCTTCTATCACCTCGCTCGTCATGCTGTCCCCAACCAGGTCTCTGCTCAAACTCAGCACTGACGCCTTCTGAATAAAAAATGGAGTGAATCAGCCGGGTCAAGGGCTGTGCCTCACAACATGCTTCACTGGTCACACAGTCCTGCCTGATGCAGAGGAAAGTCCAGTGTCCCCTCTCTGTTGCTGCCCCTTGGAGGACAGCACCTTCTGTCTCTTGCATTAAAGTAAGTTTACAAAGCTATCGTCATGTAAGAGCAGGAGACCCAGAGTCCTGGCTTCTAGTGCTTTCCTTACTCGACATGACACCTGGCTCAATGGCTTCTGGCCCCAGGGGACAGAGAATGTGATCTACACTCTGGAGAGAGAACAGCAAAGCAAGGAGCCCAAGCCTGCTGCAGTGGACGTTGAGGCTGAGCAGTGCCCAGGCCCCTCCCTCTCACTGTCAGCACAGAGCAAGCGCACTGCGGGGTCCAGTCCTTCATCCAGTCAGCCAGGACTCTGCCAGGCACCTGCTGTGGACGGAGAGAGGAACACAGACTCAATGACAACTGTAAGGACTGTTGAGTATAGGGTACGAGAAGAGCACACCCTAGAGGGACCTAACTCCGCTGGGGTCACGGAAGGCCCTGGGGATGTGACATCGGCTGACACAAAGGACGAGGAGGAGTTCACTAAACAAACGGGGCCAGAGGACTGCTCCAGGAAGAAAGGAGTGTGCCCAGAGCCCTTGCAGCGGAAACTTAAGGTCCTCCGGGTCACGTTTAGTAGGTGAGATTTCACCCTAACGAGCAGTGAGCGTGAGCTACACTGGGTTAAGCAGGGAGTGACATGAGGCGCGTGTTTCTGGAAGACTGTTGGCAGCTGTGTGAACTATAGGAGCCAGAGCAAAAGCAGACACTGACAGGAGTGTTACCACGCGGGGCGGACGACCGCAAAGCAATGGCAGGGCCCGGGCAGCAGAGCGCAGGCCCACTGCCGCTCAGGAGCGGGAGGATGGTCCGGCAGCCCCACTCAGCCTGCCGGGCCACAGCATGCCCGGGAAGGACCTGGGATCCCATCCCTACCCTGAGGCCCTTGCAACAAACGTTCACCCCAAGTTGCTGTGAGCATCAAGTCCGACCGCCAGAGAGCTTGCAGTCCAGTAGGAGAGACAGGGCAAAAATGAAACCAAGCAACAGTGGGGACTCTCACTGCGCAGTGCATGGAAACTCAAAGGATGAGGGGAGCCTTTCCGACCGGCGGCCAGGGCAGCAGCCGAGGTGACACCGAGGTGTATCACTGTTCCCTGGCATCCCACGTAGCACGTAGGTACTCAGCAAAATATTCACTTCCCATTAAATAGACAGAATAAACCTGAGGCCATTTACCTGGCTCTACTCTCTCTGCCTATCTGACGGCCTTGCCTGCACTCCCTGGATGTAAGCTTCCTGGGGACAGGGTCACTACTTTGAACACTATTAGTCCAGCACCTGATACAAGGTGGGTGTTTGCTAATTGCTCACTGAATGAATCAAAGAATGAGCTTTGTGTGGCTACAGCCAGTTTCCACTTTTAAGAAAATGCCACAGATAAAAATCCGACCATTCAAAACCGGTAACACTGAAGACCATTACCGACAATATAATCTTTTGCTTTACCAAAAGCCTTATAACATGATTCCTTTAAATGTCAAGGTCCCCTGAGTAATCTAATTTACAAGAATTCCACTTACAGGCAGATTCTAGGAACAAGCCAGGGGAGGCATGTCTAGGCCGGGAAATGGCAAGTATAACTTTGACATTTGTTCAAAGAGCTGATTCATTAGTTAACCGTGACTCCTGGGGCCCTATCTACACTTTGCTTCTAGGTGTGGGCAGGAGGTCCCTAGCAGTCGGAGGGAGCGGGGTCAGCAGTCACACAGCAGGAAGTCCTCCTCCACCCTGCCCAGATCACAGTGAGGAGGGACAGGGATGGGGCCGGGCACAACGTGGCTGTGTGTGCACTCTAGGCTACTCGGGGGGAAGACAAATCCTTTGCTCATAGTGAACCTGAGCATCGGGGGTTGAGGGCAACACCTGGATAGCTGCCCCAACTACTTATCCTTTCCCGGGACCCATGGAAGAGAATGGTGTCTGAACTGTCACTGTCAGAGTCATCTCATCCTCTAAGTCACCTGTCTCCAAGAAAAAGCCTGGGAGCAACAGGCCAGTGCCCGCCTGAAGTTACCTCCTCCTCCGCGTAGCCTGCTGGACAGGGCCTGTTGTCGTTGGATCTGCGTGTCTGCAGGTGGACATATGAGAGTGGCAGGATGCTCTATGAAAAAGAAAGGGAAGGAGGGAGAAAGGAAGAAAAAAAATTAGGGAAAACTGTTAAAAACAAAGGCTCTGATGGATCAGGAGAATCAGGTCTGAATCCTGGCTCTGCTTCTCATCCGCTGTGTAAGCTCAGAGAAGACACAACCTCAGTTACAGAAGTTTCTTCATCTATAAAATGGGAGCAACAGTACTGACTTTATGGGAAAGCTGTGAAGATTAAATGTGGGTATAAAAGGGTCAAGTGGCCCTGGCTGGTGTGGCTCAGTTGGAGTGTCATCCTGTACACCAAAAGGTGGCTCGTTCGATTCCTGTCAGGGCACATACTCGGGTTGCAGGCTCCTTCCCATCTTGGGGTACGTGCAGGAGGCAGTCAATCAATGTTTCTCTCTCCCTCAAAACAATACTTTTTTTTTTTTAAAGTGTCAAGTGACGCATACAGTGCTGGGCGCCCTATCTCCAGTTTATAAATCTCTGTCAAATGAAATTCTTGTCAATCTCTCTGTCAATTGTGAAGGTCATAGAGAAAGATGCACTTCAGTGCCCTATACGCATAGTGTTGGACACACCTCGGGATTATTACTGTTGTGCGAGTGGTGGGTCAATCCAGCAGCCTCAAACAGCTCGGAGTCTGCAGGGGGGGGGGGTGCTCCCCGTCTCTGCGAGCACAGAGAGACTGCAAAGATTCTGGAGATGCTACCTTTGTGACTCTACGGCTCCTGGTCTTCACCAAAGCCTTCCACGTGTACCCCCAACCCTCCCACAGACAGAAAAACTCCCACGAAAGGAGTGATGTGGCTTAGAACACAGAAAACCAGGAACAGAATAAGGAGGGAACCCAAACATCGCTCCCCACCCAGTCAAGGCCCTAGTCCTCCCCAGGCCTCCTCCCACTGGGCACTGACTATACATCCACACCATCTGAACACTGCCCCACCCCCTGGCTCCGGGGCCGCGGACACCACGTTTCTCTCCCCCTTGTACAGCCAGGGAACTACGGGCCTGAGAGATCCCACTGTGTGGGCAGCAAAGCCCGGCCTTCTGATATGACAGCCTCTCCGCAAACAGGCTGACCTTGGCTCCAAGGTCTCGGCGGCGAATTGTCTTTTGAGGGGCACGTGTGAGGCCGTAGCTGGGTCCAGGGTGAAATATGATGCCAACTGCTATGTACCGGGCACTGCCGAGCCCGGCTCTAAACTGGGCATTTCACTGAATCCCGCACCCACCCTCCCAACAGGTGCTCCCCGATCCCGGGTTCTCCCAGGGGAAACTGAGGCTCAGAGAGGGAAAGGGACCTGCTGCGGCCCGGGGACCGCAGGGGAGGGCCCGGCCCGGGCTCTGGGTGCCCTGGCTTTCCTCCTTTGCCCTCCACCCGCGGCCCGGTCCGGCCCGCAGACCTTCCCGGAGCGCGCCCGTGGGGCCCGGGCCGGGTCACGTGACAAGCCGGGGCCTCAGGGCGCTGAGGCCGTTGGGGGTCGGGGCCTCCCCTCCCCCGGCGGCCGCCGCCCCCACTCCGCCTCGCGCTACTCACCCCGGGGCGGGGCTCCCGGGACTCGAAAGAAGAGGGAAGAGAAAGCGAGGGCGGCGGCGGCGAAGACCCCAGAAGCCCACAACCACCTAGGTCAGAGCCCGGCCAGGCACGACACCTCGCGGCGCGCGCTGCCTTTGTCCGCCCGCGTCACTTCCGGGTGCCCGAGGGGCGGGGCGGGCGGGCTCCGCCCCGCGGTCGGCGTGCCCCGCCCCCTGGGCTGCGACCTAACTTGACTTTTGCGTCTCTGGAAGGACGGTCCAGACTTAGAGCCACAGCGCCGACTCTCTTCATTTGGAGGGTGCAAGGCTGGACTTTTAAAAACGAATGTTCTGTGGGTTTTACACTGGGTTAAAGGGGGTGGAAGCCTTATTCCTCAAATCCCACCCATAACAATTAGCGTCTTAAATAATAGACAGATCGAAAGAGGAAAAAAGAAAGAAAGATACATCCATGGCAGTGCCAAGAGGTTGCCACCCCAAATAAGCAGAAAATGAAGTTTCCATTCCAAAAAGATTGCCCTCCCCTAGGATCCTCCCATATAAAAGACATTCTGGAGCAACCCCGGAGCAGCCTTGATGGAAATGAGTCCGTCCTGGTGAAGCTCTCCAAGCCTCAGCCTCCTCTCCTGCCGGACAGATGCAATCATTGCTCACCTCCAACTCTCCGAGGGTTGTTTGTGAGCTACTGCACATCGGCTTTCAGTCCTGCGCTTGCAGCTGTTATGTTGACAATATATTCCTCCAGACAGATGCCTTATAATTTGAATTACAAAGTCTTTTTTTTTTCATTTTCAAATTGTTAAATTACACCATGCCAGTGAAATTACTGTTCCAAATTATTGTATCCCCCACACAAATTTCACAATTCAAGTTTTGTGTTTTTTTTTAATCCTCACCCGAGGATAGTTTTCTATTTATCTTCAGACAGAGTGGGAAGGAGAGAGAAACATCGACGTGAGAGGGACACATTGACCGGTTGCCTCCTGCATGACCCCGACCAAGGCCAGGGACAAACCACAACCGAGGTGCATACCCTTGGCCGGAATCGAACCTGTGACTCACTGGTCCGCGGATCGATGCTCTGCTTCTGAGCCAATTCAGCCAGGGCTCACAACTCAAGTTTTTACCCGACAGTCCATTTTACCATGGAGCCCTGACCAAGGAAAGATCTGTCCAGTACCACACAGCACACAGAGGCAGAGCATGGACTCCAAGTTGATTCTCTTAGATTCCAGACCCACTGCATTGGCACTGCCCAAGCTTCCACGGGAAATTCTCCTGCCAGAGCCACCAGCCCCGACATGACCCACTTGGGCCTCCCTGATCTGTAAGGGGTAGCTGACACCTGGGCCCTCCGTCCCTGGCTGCCCTGGTCAAGAGTTCCACCCACTCCCCCCTCGTGACTGAAGCCTTGGCATCCTGAGCACAACGGCCCCACCCTCTGTCCCCAGGCCTCAGAGCCCACTGCTCCTCACATGGCCTTGGGTGAGGGGTGGATCACAATGACCCTAATGAGGCCCTGGAGGCAGCAGGGAGGGGCCCAGCAAAGGGACCAGGCAGGGAAGATGGGCTCTCCTAAGCACCAGCCACCCCTCAGGGGGCTCTAAGCTCCCTGGGACCTTCTCTGGGCCCAGAAAGAAGCCCCACTAAGGTGAGTGTGCTGCTAGGAGCCAGCTCAGAGCTGACAGCTTCTGGGAAGGGGGTGCGGTAAGGAGGAAGCAGGCTCAAAGACCCCCAGGGCGCAGGGCTAGGGTTCTCTCCCCCAAAGGGAGAATGTGTTTAAAATGTGTCTTGGCCCCCAACCCTCTAAATCAGAATCTGGGACAATTGTATTTTCAACAAGATCCCCATTCCAGGAAGGAGGGGGGCTGAGAGGCCCCAGCAGGAGACAGGGGCTAAGCAGTTCTCCTTTCAACACCCCCAGGACTTGCGACTCCCAGGAGCTAAGCGCTCCCTACCATGTGAGGCTACTTCCCCTTCACCAAGGAACAGGTGCCCTTACCCCATTCCACAGATGAGGCCACTGAGGAGTCCATCAGTTGGCTTGTTCATAAGTAGTGGGGCTGAGGCTAAATTCTAAATAATAATCATTTAAAAATCATAATAGTAGCAGCTAGCGTTTGTTGAGCGCATAGGACGTGTCTGGCACTATTCTAAGCCACCCACGTGTGCTCCCTCATCTGAACGTCACAGCGACTCCAAAAAGGTGGGTTCTCCTACGGTCGCCCTTTTCCAGGCGAGGAAAGAAGCTGGGCAAGCTCTAGCCTGAAGCCTCCCAGGGTGCGGCGAGCCCGCGATGCTACCCTCACGCCGCTCCGCATCGCTCTGGGCACTGTGGCCTGGGGGCCGGTCTATGCCCTCCTCTCCACTTCACAAGGCAATCCCCGCCCCCACTGGCGTGAGGATGCCCTGAGCTGACGGCAGGGCCAGACAATGCCCCGGCGTCGCCCCAAGTCCCGGGCCCAGCAGGTGGCGCCCAAGGGGTTCCCCGGCAGGGACACTCGCTGGAGGAAAGACCCGCTGCTGCCCAGTTGGCCTCCGTGCGATCTCCGATCGGAGTGGAGATCGGGGGGCTCGAGGGCCTCGGGGGGCAGCGCCGAGTGGTGGCAGGAATCCAGCGGCGAGTCCTTGCCCACAAAGCCAGGGGTGGATGTCCGTTGCCCCTCGCCGTGCGTGCCTTTTCTGCCCACCGTGGCCCCGCGGGCGGCGCGGAACAGGACAGGGCTGAGGTCGCTGCTGTCGCCGCCCGTGCTCCTGGCCGGAGCGCCCCAGACACCTGCACGCGCGCGCCCCAGGCCTGGAGTGTGGGAGGACTTCTCCAGGGGCTCCATGGAGGGCGAGGACTCCTTGGGCCCCGGCCTGGCAGAGTTCCTCCCTACCAGGTTCCGGGAGTTCCTGCACAAGCTCGGGGTGCAGTGGGTTGAGCAGCCACAGCCACCGAGTGAGGCCCTGCCGGGTTCCCAGGGGGCTGGGCAAGGGGGCCGAGTCATTTCCGGTGGGGAGTTCCCACCACCTTTCTAAGAATGATGTTAATGTTAGTTGAACTCCTGGCTGAGTTCTGGCAACCACCCCATGAGGGCGGGTCTACCGTTGCCCCTATGGTAGGAATGAGGAAACTGAGGCCCAAGGCCATAGAACTAGGGAGACCCTCATAAGGACTGTCCCCAAGCAAAGGCTCATAACTGTTTCCACCTCCTCCTGGCTCCCAGCATCCTCAGAATCACATCAAAGGGGTGTGTCAGAGCCCTGGTGGGGACATTCTGCTCAGTGTTCTAGCTGCTCCTTCCTCCCCGACCTGCGGTAAGTGTCAGGGACCAGCTGGTGGGACAGGGTTGCCATCAATGCTGGGCGGGGGGGGGGTGACCACTCATGCCAGATGTGGCCTATTTCTCTTCAAGGTGCCAGTCATCGAACTCCCAGAACAGTTTCAAGAAGGTTTTGCTCCATCAGGTACCTACCCTGGGGCCACTAAGGAAAGACCACACACAATTCACCAAGGTCAAAAAGGCCAACAAGTGAGTTATGGGAGTATGAGGGGACGGGTGGGGAGAGAAAGGGCATCTTTTCTTCCTTTCTTTCCCGTTTTACACCCAGGAATTTACCTATCTATCCATCTTTTCGTCCATGTGTGTGTCCACTCACGAATCAGGTCTTCTGCCAAAGCAGTCATAACCCATCTGAGTCCACCCCCCCACCCATCTATCCATCCACCTACAGGCCCATCCACTCATTCATCATTACATAGATCTATCCACGAGTCAGGTTTTTCCTCAACACATTCAAGAATCATTCATCAACATCTATGAATCCATCCACCCATTAACCAGGTCTTCTACCAACACATTCATAATGCTTCCATGAATCCATTCGTATATTCATTCTCTCATTCACCCATCCATCCTTGTGTACATCTTATCTGTGAATCAGGTCTTCTACAACCTATTCATGAGTCCATCCATCCATCCATCCATCCACCCATCTAGTCAGTCAGTCATCTGTTCACAAACTTCCACAATTCTATCCATGAATCCAGTTTGTAGATTAACCATCTGCAAATCCTTCTATCCATTTATACATCCAGGATACTTTCCATCTCTAATCTAGTCATGAAGCCACCTACCAGTCTACATAATTGTCATCCACTTATTCATACATCTACCCATCCTCCTAAGATCTAGTTCTTCCATTCAGACCTTTTCATTAATTCATCCATCAGTCCATTCATCCACTTACCCACCCACCGGTCTTCCACCCTTTTACTCATTCCATTATTCATTCATCCTTTTTTTCTTCTAACGTGTATTAGGTTTTACCGTATGTCAAATGTCGGGAGAAGTAAAATAAGGGATGGAGGTGGGAGAAGAGCCTGGGTGTTAAAACCCCCCTGGGCTTAGAGACCATAGCTCTAACGAAGAGGGTAAGAATGCAGACAAAAATTCCTCTGTCGTAAACAGGGGTAAAGGGTGAAGACAGCCCATGAGTTTAAAGACCTGGGAGAGCAAATACATGACATGCATGCCGTTCCTTCCAATCCCTGACCCTGACAGACAGTCCTAATCGGTCACAGCATTTCCCACGGAGCCTCAGAACCCTTCCTGACACCGTACTCCAGGCAGACACCACTGACAGATCAGAGTAGGTGTGGAAATGAACCCGATTTGCCAACCCAGGAACTTTAAATCACTCAGGCCAAGTCAACATAGCACTGTTCCCAGTGAATATAAGCGTGGCACTCACTCATCATCTCGAATGTGAGAACAGCAGGTGGACACATTCACAGTGCTCCATATTCGGGAGCTACTACGCGAGCACCTTCCAGTGTGCGGGACACCCCGAGGGGCCCTGGGGTGAGGAGGAGGCCAGGGTGCATTAGCACAGGCTCCAGCAGCCTTTGAGAGGAGAAGTTGAGATTTCAGACCATGGGCAGAGCCCACTGTGCCTTGGCCTGGCCCTGAGGCAGCACCGAGTGGGTGTTGATATGTCGACAACTGTTGGATTCAGGTAGGTCCAGTGCCTGTAGCCAGGCGCCGTCCGGGACACCTCCTGCCTGCCTGGCTCTCTAGTGGGCTGATGGAAAGCATCGCCCCTGGGTTCACACAGACATGAAGATGTGGCCAGATAAATGGATGCAGATACATCGATATGTATGGCCCTCCAGTGGAACATGGCGTTTCTGAATAACAGAGCCATGGCTGGACCATGTGGGCCCTCTGCAGCCTTGGCCTTGAGGGCAAACTTAGTAACAACCCTGAGTTCACCCAGCTGGGAAGGGGTATAACCAAGACTGACAGTAATAATAAGGACAGTTCCCACTTAGAGATGTTTACTTCGGGCCCTGCAGACCCCCTGCTTTGCAGCCCACTTCACCTCTTCACAGCCTCGTATGATGGGCATGACCATGATCCACTTTACAGATGAAAAACCATAGCTCAAACCCAGGACCGCCTGACTCCGGAGTTCATAGCCTTGTTCTCTCTGCTGAACTGCCTGATATATGAGCGCCGGCTCTGGAACCAGGATTCAACTCTTGCTTCCATCCCTTACTGGTGGTGTGACCTTGGGCAAGTTGCAAAACACCTCTGTGCCTCGGTTTCCTCGTCTGTAAAATGGGAATAGTTAGCGTCTGTCAAGGAGCTGTGTGGGCTTGGCGGGGTGCTGCACGGGACATGCTTGGTCCAGTGCCTGGCAGGCAGGACATGCTCAGAAAGGCCAGCTGCTGTGACTGTCAGCACCGCACAGCAAGCTCCCATCTGGCGGATGTTGTTGGGGCCCCAGCCCTCCCCTCCTCCTTGCCTCTTTCCGCAGCCCCCATGGTCTGCAGGCCCCCAAGCTCAAGGCCTCGCTCACCCACAGCTCCTCGGGGGAAGGCTCAGGGCACTGCAGGCGGTATTGCCCGTTCAGGGTGCGGTTCGCTGACGAGACCCTGCAGGACACGGTGCTCCGCTACTGGGAGCGCAGCTGTGCACGTAAGCAGACAGGTGGGGGAGCCCCGGAACCCTAGAAAGTCCCAGCTTAGACCTGGGGGAGCAGAGGCTGCGGCCCTGGGAGTAAGGTGCCAGCCTGCAAAAGTCAAGAGGTCACTGACCCTACAGAGGAGGTGTCTGAATTGGTCTCTGACATCCAGCGGATGTCAGGGTGACCTTCAAGGACCAAGTCGAGGGTCCGAGGTCCAATGGAAGTGTCCCAAAGCAGGTGGCACCAAGCAGCAGCCGTAGTGGTGGACCAGGGAACAATGGCCGCCCAGGCCTCGCCACCACTGAACCGCTTCTTGCCGCCAAGGGTTCCCATACGCCGTATCTGCCCACCTTGGAACCGGCCCCCACAGCCTCCGGACCCCAGGTCTGGCCCTCACATGGCTGACGGGCTGGGGACAGTGGGAAGGCACCAGAGCATCCCTTTCCCTCACTCGTGAAAGCAGACCTGGGTGAGGTGGTGCCCAGAAAGGGCCAGAAGATTCCTCCTCTCTCTGGGGAGGGCCAGACCACCTGGTCTGGCAAAGACGCTGGGAACCAGCAGTCCTGGCTCCCCAGCAGAAGTTTGCTCTAGCTCCTCAGGGAGGAACACGGTAGTGTCTGTCCGTGCAGCATAGTGTCTGGTGTTTTCTGGTGTCAAGAGGCAGCAGGAAGAACATTCGTCCTTGCTCGGGTGTAACCTTCTCCAAAGCCCCCCTTCTCCATCTGCTCAGACCCTTCCCAGGATCCCGCAGCCCCCACAGCTTCCAACAGCCAACCGCCTGCATCTGGTTTTTGGAGCACCCCCTGTGTGCCGGTTCAGCAAACAGCTGCCCCAAAGCCTAGCTGTAGGGAAAGTCCTAAAAATCAAGACCATCTCCAGTCCAGGCGGGATCCTACCGGCTCCCTGAGGGTCACAGGAAGTTGAAGATAGAAACTGTGATTCTGCCCAACTTCTGGCTGTTTGATGGGAAGCCAAGGCCCGGAGAACAGATGACACATCAGCTGTGAAGAAAAGCCAGAGGGGCGCCAGCTACCCTGGGAACCCAGGGAGAGGATGCCTGGAGAGTCAATTTCGTGTAAATGGCAGTTGGTGGCACCGGAGAGCTTCCTGGTCAGCCACTAGCCACAGGAGCTGTGGTCACACCCAGGGCGCCGGAGTGGGGCTCTGCAGTGTTTCCCAGCCCGAAGGGCAGCTATTGGACTTAAAGGACCCCCAGACCCCCTCCATCCCCGCAGGAGGGTCAGCACCCTCCCTTGGATTTTCATGGTGGGGTGACTGGCCTTTTCGAACTGGAGCAGGAGTGAGTGTAGGGGGCTCAGATTGGGTAATAAAGGCAGAAACAGTCACACAAGATAGTTTTAAAACTCAAACCTTCTCTGGAAGCAGCCAGAGAGGGAGCCTTGGGTTTCCATGGCAACTGGCTCTGCCCACCTTGCCTGCTAGAAGGAGGTGGAGAGAGCTGGAGGGGGTGCCCCTGGGGCAGAGCCCTCACAGTGCCCTCTCCACTCCAGTCCAGCAGGGCATCACCGAGAGCAGCCAAGCCACCCAGCCGGCGGCGCCGGAGCGTGTGTTTGGCAGCATCAGGAGATGGCTGGAGAATTTGCCCAGCGCCCTGAACTCCAGGACCAAGGAGGAGGCCACGGCCAGCTCCCCGTCCAGCTGGGACCGCCCCAGCCTGTGAGGCTTCAGAGAGGGGCTGGGGCTCACATGCATTGCTAGCACTCCCTGTAGACCTCCCCGCCAGCAGTGGGCAGGCCAAGGGTATGGGCCCTTGAGAGCCCTGCTAGCCACGGGTGGACCTGGGACTCGGGGTCCATTCAGCTCACAGGCTACTGTGCCCCCCAGGCTGATCCCGGAGCTGCAGAGACCCCTCTCTGAGAACATCTGCATGAACAGCAGGCAGCCCTTCACCCCCAGGGCCACCACCCAGCGGCAGCAGAGAGACCACAAAACCGTCCTGGGTTCCCACAGCATTCTTGACCAGGTGGGCAAATCGCCCAGCGCCTTGAGCCAGAAACTGGTGAGTACCTGCAGGCAGCCAGCCACCTCGATCTAGCACCCCTGCCTGGTGGGGTGGCCCGGGGGCCAGGTAAAGCTTCCCTACACACTTGGCTAGGGGGTGGGCTCTCGAGCTGGGCTGCCTGAGCAGAGCCCAGCTCCACACGTGCAGACTGCCCTTTCGCATTTCAGTTTCCTCATCTGTAAAATGGGGTTGAGTGTCTGCCCCCTGGTGCTGAGGTGTAGAATCCCCGGGCCGAGCGCCCTGCCTCCTACCCAGAGCCCCCCAGCCCCCACCTACAGGGCAGCACCCAGCGTGTTTTCCTTCTCCAGGAGTCTGTCCTGCCCCTCTTGGAGCTGCACATGGTCCTGAATCGAGGCCGTCCTAGGGAGTCCCAGCTCCTCTGGCCTTCCTTAATACAGCAGCAGGCTCAGCGATGAATGGCCTCTGGAGCCCAAGCCCAGGCATGAACACGGGCCAGGGGTGAGGAGAGGCCTTTCCTGCCCCACAAATAAATGTACATCCCAGGTGGCTGGGATCTGCTGCCAGGTCTCACCCTACGAGCCTCTCCGTGCCTAGTTGCTGGTGCCCAGGGTTCCTGGACCAGGGGGAGGAAGGGGGTAGAATCGCAGCTGTGATGGGGCTGATGGGGGGGAGGGGGCGGACAAGGCATCCCCAAGGGTAAAGGTTTATTCCAAGTGAACCCCTTCTGTGAGGTGGGAGACCCTGCCACACATACCTCCAACCTGGGACCAAGCCTCTATCTGGATCAGCCCACACCTGAAACAAATACCTGCCCTGACCTCTGACCCCAGCCTCTGTCTCTGATGGAACAGAGACTGCTCACTGGCCTCCCACTGTGGGGCCAGGGCGTCCAGACTCAGGCTGGGGGAAGAGAGCCCTGTGTGTGCACAGACATTTGTCTTCCGAGTCCCCCAGGCTAGGCTCACACCATCTGGTCCCTGGTCACAGCATCTGGGTGGGCCCGGCCAGATGTTTCTCTCCTAGTCCTGGGGGAGGGGGTGGGCAGTGTTCAAAGCCACGTGAAAAGGTGGTAAAGATTAAGTGGCAAGTTCTGCCTGGAGTCTATCTGACCGCTGCCCTGGCCTAGCAGTGCCACCCCGTCTGCCCGTCTGCCGGGTGCAGCGCTGCCACAGCTGTTCTAAACCCTGGACAGTCTGAGCCCCTCCACTGGAAGCCTGGATTTGGCCCCAACCCCTGGCCAGGCCCAGGATCCAGGCCTTTATTGCCACCTCCTGGCCAGTAAGTAAACTGCCAGGAATCCACGCCTGGGCACCCTGCTGAACAGGAAAAGGGTGGGATGGGGGATGGGCGGTGGCGGGGAGCTTGGGGCCAGGACATCTTGTGGATGGGGAGCTCTGTTTTGAAGGGGTGCCCTGGCTCCAGAAGAAAGGCAACAGGTCTAGGCACAGTTTGGACAAACCTTGGGGGGGATGGGCTGGGGTCAGTGCTATCACCCCCCTTGGGGTGGAAGGAGGCGGGGCTGGAGAGGGATTTCAATCCCTAGGATGACCTCCCTCCTGCCCCATCATTTTCCGGACTTTCACCCCCACCCCCACAGTATTTCTATTTTATGGGGAGCCTGCGGGTCTCAGAGGAGGCCTGATGCTACCGCACCTCTTCCCGGTGACCTTGCGTCGCCCATCTCGCCGGCTCCAGCCTCAGTTTCCCTCGCCCGGCCGCTGGCTGCAGCGCCGCGCCGCGCCCACGCGGGGGCAGTGTTGGCCTGGCTTTGGTGCCGCCCGGCGCAGCCGAAACTTCTCAGCTTGTCCTCTGGCCGGAGGGTCGGAAACTTTTCCCCTCGCGCCGCACTCGTGTCTCCCGCCTCCGCTCGCCCCACCCAGCGCCGCTGCGCCCCGTGGCCGGCCCCCAGCGCCTCTGTTTTGCCTTATGTTGATAAACCAAGAACGGCTGAGCTTGCGACAGCGCTGTCAGCAGCGAGCCCTGGACATTGATCCGCGTGCCTCGCACCGGGGCGGAGGCGGCCTGGGCCCCCCAAGCCACGCTCTTGCCCCACGTGTGGCCGAGGCAGAGGGAGGGGTCTCCGCCTGGACCCCGCGGAGGAGTGGGGTGGAGGGGACTCTGCGCCCAGGGTCCCCTAGAGGCTGGCTGGCGGGGATGCCCCCCAGTGAGGACCTTCCCCTCCCCGCTTCTCTGCTTCTCTGCGCCTCCCCAGCCTCCCTCCCCCGCGCCCCTTCCCCAGCCGTTCACTCCTCTCCCCTCCGAGACCGTCCCCCCTCCCTCCTCTCCTCTCTCCTCTTCACAAACATGGATTCTGTGTCAAGAGGACCTTGAGCATCAGCTCCGAGCCTCTCAGCGCTCGCAGCAGACACCGGGGACGCCTCCCACCGCAAATCCTCCACACTCTCCGAGGCGCAGGCTCGCACAGACACCGCGCACACACGCCAGACACACATGCACACGCTTCAAAGACATCACACCCATGCACGGGTCCTCGCCGCACACCAGAACCCCCACAGATGGCACCCATGCGTCCCCGCAGGGTCTCCCAGCGACCTCAGCCCCTGCGCACCCAGGGAGGCCGCGGATGCCCCACCCCCCCCCTCACCAACGGCCCCTCCCACACTGCAGGCAGAGCTAGGACTTGAACGGGGGACCAGAAAGAAGGCGAGGAGGGAGGCAGGGGGTGTTTCAGTGTGGGGATGGACCCCTTCCCGGCTGTTTCCAGGTTCTCAGTCTCTCACCCCTTCCCAGGGCTCCCCAAAGGGTCCTTTTTTCCGGTACATTTCCACTCAGGCTGGCGGCTGGCCAGCCCCTCCAGGGCCCCAGGGAGCAGCGGCTGGAAGGCCAGGAAAGTGGCCGTGGCTGGAGCTGGTGTCCCTGCTCAGGCTCCCTGCACCCTAGAACCTCTGCGGGTCCAGGCAGGTGTGCCCCCACACAGATCTTTTCTGTCCTTCTCATTCTGAACAGTCGCAGTCCCCACCCCGTTCTACCCCCACCCACCCTGGTCCACAGGAAGACCTGGGACAAGACCATGGGTGGGGGCAGTGGAGCCTGGTCTAGTTTGGGGGGTAGAGAGGGGGAGGAGGAATGACTCACCCTGAGGGCCATCGGGGCACATGGGCACCTTGGGGCAGGAGGACCAGGGCTAGGGCAGCGAGGCAGAGAGGATAGTTGGAGAAGGTGGACTGTGGCAGGGCGTAGAGATTGGAGGCAGAGCAGCAAGAGCTAAGGGTCATGGGCAGGAGGCCGCGGGGCTCCTGGGTGGGGGGCCGGGGAGAGGCAAGGGCAGGGCTGACTCCAGGCGAGGCTGGTCAGAGAGGGGCCACTGAAGATGTGGAACCCAGGAGAAGCCAGCCAGGGCTCCGGGGACATGAGCTGCCCCCTGGGCTCATCCACTTTCATTCTGCAGGCAGTTCATTGCGCACCTACTGTGTGCCACACACACTGGGCCCTGGGCACGAGGTGGGCACCAGAGTGACCAGCCCATCCTCAAGCTAGAGTCTGGTGGGGGACAAGGACTCAAATGGGCAATTCCAGGACATAGGGACTAATGCTACGGTGGGAGGCCTGGGGCTTTGGGGGTCCAGAGGGGAGTCCAACCCACTACACAGGGCACAGGGTGGACACCTGGCCTTTCCATAACAGTGGGGTGGAGGCGTGGGCAGAGGAACAGGAAGTGTAGGAAGGGAGGTGACTGCTGCAATCCTGCAGCGAGGCTGGGGCGACCATTCTTAGCATGGGCCCCAGTGAGCAAGGGGCCCAGGAAGGCTACCGACAAGGCAAGGAGAATGGTCGGTGGCCCTCTAGCAAGACACACACACACACACACACACACACACGCATGCACGCCCTGTGCCCCAGCCACGTGGGCTGCCCACTTCCAGTCCCTCTGCCTTTGTCTGCCATTGAACTCCTACCCCACGTCCTTCCTGTCCCTGACATTTCTGCCTCTTTGGGTCCTGTAGTCATTCCAATATGCCCTAAATGACAGATGGTCTGTACCCTCCAGGGGCTCCTGTCAAAGGCCATCAAAGCCCTCTATAGAAACAATGTATGCTGCCACCTCCAGGCAGCCCTACAAGCCTCAACCTTTTCCTAAGCAGGCTCAGGAAAGGGGGTGACACTGGTGCCATTTGGACCCGTCATAACCAGCTTTGGCCAGAGTCTGAGCCTGAAGCAGGGATTGGACCCACCAGGTTGGGCTCGGGAACCTTCCTGAACAGTGGCACTTGGACCCCAAGAGCAGCAGCCAGAACAGCTCATCTGCCACCTCCCGTCATAAGGCCTTGGGGACACTTAATGACTCACCCTCCAGGGTCTCCCCAGTCTGTCATCTGTACCTGGCAGCCTGGGGACTGTGGTGACATCCCCGAGCTCCCAGGGAGCCCCTGCCGGGCTCTGGGCTGACTTCCAGCTACCCTGGCTGCAGAGCCCTGCTGGTCCGGCACCTGAGGACCCAGACTGTTCTTCAGGAAAAGTCACCTCCCCAGGCCGGCTCACGAGTGACTTCTGATAGTCACAGCCATTCCGTAATGTTAACCAGGGCACCCAGGAGTCCACCTGAGAGAGAAAGGCCGGGCCCCGCCCTCTCAGAGCTGGAAGCCCAGCCGGGAATCACCGGCATAATGACCCATGCGAGTACCATGCTTAAGACGCCATGCTTGCCCTGGCCGGTTTGCTCAGCGGTTAGAGCGTCGGCCTGCAGTCCAGAGAGACCCGGGTTCAGTTCCCGCTAAGGGCACGTACCTCGGTTGCAGTTTGTCTCCGGCCCTGGTTGGGTCATGCGGGTGGCAGCCACTCGATGTGTCCCTTTCATGTCGATGTTTCTCTCTCTCTCTCTCTCTCTCCCTCCCACTCTATCTGAACAAAAAATGGAAAAATGTCCTCGGGTGAGGATAAAAAAAAAAAAAAAGACTGCCATGCTTACTTATCCATGAAGGAGGACATAACTCTCTGAAGGAGGCACTGCCCCTAGCCCCATATTCCAGATGAAGATGCCAAGGCACAGAGAGGTTAAGCTACCTTTCCGAGGTCACACAGCAGAGCTCCGGATAAGAAAGCAGTAAGAAGTACTATGTTGGGGAAGCACAGGGCAGCTGCCTCCTCTGAGGCTGGGGTTTGCTCCTGCTGGAAACTAGCCCAGAGGGCAGGGCTGCGCCGGGCTCCATAGGCTGGCTGTTGATGGCCAACTCTGCCCGCACCTCAGTTCTGTTCCTTCTCCTTCCTTCATTCACAAAACGTGTGGAGCATCTACTGCGTACCCGGCTCTGTGTACAAGACAGACACATTCCTGACTCGGAGCCCACAGGTTGGCGAGGAGGGTACAGACGGGGCTGGTTTCACAGGTGTGCGAGACCTGAGTCCAGGGTCCTCGCCGGCCAGGCCCTGCGCTGGGTTTGGTGCTCTGTGTTGTCTGTTTGAATTTCATCATTGATTTTGATCATGGGCCCTATGTTTTCATTTTGCCCTGAGTCCTTGCAAACTGGGTCGTTGGTCCTGGACTTTGAACTGTGGCAAATGGAGGCTGGCAGGAGGGTCCAGGAGGGCTTCTCAGAGGCAGCAGCAAACTTGCCTAGGCGTGTGCTTTGTCCTGACCCCAAGGCCCTGTCACCATCACCCCGCCCCCAGTCCCTCCGGGCAGGTCCCCGGGAGCTGGGTCAGTGTCAGGCAGGAGCTCAGGACCAGCAAAGCTCACCGGGACTTTGAAAATCCCCTCGCACGTGAGCATGGACTGGACGATGCGTGCATGAGGCAGTGGGCAGAGAAAGCCCCCCCAGCCACCTCCACCCAGCCCTGGGACCTCCCAGTAGGTACCTTAGTTTCTGGGCACCTTCCAGAGATATTTTGTGCACATACAAGGAAGTACGTACACGTATGCATTTTTATATTGCAGTGCAGATTTTGCATACATCCTGTATTGTATACATTCTCTGCACGTAATGTGCTCCCTTCACAGTCTAACTGGGAAATCATAGAAGGCTCTTTCCAGGTCATTTATGCACAACAGACGGCCACCCATTCACCCCCTGGCCTGGCATAGTGCGGGGTGCTTGCCATATACCCACTGGCTATGGAGAGAGCCAAAGTTCTATCCCGTGAAGGAGGCACTGTGATGACCCCCAATTCTACATGAGGCTCAGAGAGGTGCGGCCACCATCCTGGGGTCACACAGCGGAACCAAGATCAGAACCTGCGAAGAAGCTGTACTACCTCTCAGGAGCAGGTATTCGCAACTCCCAGGGCCAGATGGGGAAGCAGGTGAGAACGGGGCAAAGAACCCCTCCAGCCTGACAGAGCCGCCGGGATGGAGCTGGCCGGAGTCCCAGCAAGGCCTGGAGGGCAGGTGTGGGGGCCCGGCCACCTAGGCCCCAGCTGCACCCAGGCTCCTAGCACGCCCCTAGGTGGCCTGTGCCTGTTGCCAGGGAGAGCTGGCAGCAGCTGGTTGAATGTGCCTGGGGCTGCGATTCGGCATTTGGGTTCAAAGCGTTATTTTTATTGGGTTTAGTTTATTCAAAGCTCTGCCTTTGAAATCTGTTTTCGCGCCTCCCCATCCCAGAGAAGAGAGCTGGTTTGAATATAGCTGTGTGGTGTCATCTCAGCCTTAAAAATAATTCCCTTGGCCCCGGCCGGTTTGGCTCCGTGGTTAGGGCATCAGCCTGCGGACACAAGTCGCGGGTTCGATTCCAGTCAAGGGCGTGTATCTGGGTTGTGGTTCTCCCCAGCCCCAGTCGGGTCCTGAGGGAGCAACCAGTCGCTGTGGCTCTATCACATTGATGTTTCTCTCTGTGTCTCTCTCTTTCTCTCTCCCTCCTTCCCAATCTGTCTGATGATAAATAGAAAAATATCCTCCATTGAGGAACAATAATAAAAATAATTCCCTTGGCCCTGGCCAGTGTGCTCAGTGGTTAGAGCGTGGGCCCAGGCATTGAAGTTGTTTCGGGTTTGATTCCCAGTCAAGGGCATATACCTGGGTTGCAGGTTCGATTCCTGGCCCCAGTTGGGGCGCATGTGGGAGGCAACCAACTGATCAATGCAGTGACTGATCAATGTGTCTCTTTCCAATCAACGTCTTCTCCCTCCCTTCCTCTCTCTCTCCCCTCCCTCCCTCCCTTCCACGCTCTCTGAAAATCAATGGAAAAAATATCCTTGGGTAAGGACTAAAAAAAAAATGAAATAAAATAATAAAGAATTCCCTTGAGTTGGGAGCTCAGTGTCCCTGAGCACTCATGGCCCCCCGAGGGGTATCTGTGGTGGATGCAGGACCTTGGGGTCAGGCAGCAGGCAGCCCTTCAAAAGCTGTGCAGAGATGGACCCTCCAGGCACTGAGGGCGCTGGCACCGCTGGTCACCTCTGGTCACCGCTGGTCACCTCTGGTCACCGCTGGTCACCTCTGGTTATCACTGGCTCATGGAGGCTCAGCATTGGGTTCTGAGGCCCTGTGACAAATGCTAAGGACCTTCTCTGTTCAAAAAAACTCTAGGAGCATCTAGGACTTCTGAGGCTACCCACAGACCCCTCCCTCCAGTGTAGAGCCCCTTCCCAAAGGAACCCCGGCTCAGCCTTTTCCGAAGAACAATCAGAGTAGCTAAAACAACATACTTAAATTAAACCTGTTTCTGGGGTGTAGTGTGGGGTTTCAGGAATGAACTCATTTACTCCTCATAACTGAGGCACAGAGAAGTTGGGTCACTCACCCAAGGTCACACAGCTGGTAAAAGCCTCAGCAGGGACCTGTTTGCTCGCTTCACACTCCTAAGCGGACATGTGCACACACATGATGTGGCCTGGCCCCTGAGTAAACCTGTGGGTTAGGCCCAGGGACAGCCCGGGCTGGAGAGACCCACACGTGTTAAGTGCCCGCGCTTGGGGTCTGGCTGAGTGGGATGATTGGGGTCCAGTCCTTTGTGAGGGTCAGATGAGACCACCTGGGGATTCTCCTGGCCCAAGGCCAGCACAGGGCCTCTGCCTTCGGGAGCTGATACTGTTGTAGGGGATGGAATGGGGGTGGGCTGGGGGGTGTTTCCCACAGCATAGACACCCCTTGTAGGGACTGCCATCAGCACAGACAGATCCCTCCCTTTTCTTCTCCCCTTCTTCCTCACCCTGATGTCCTTCTTACCCTCTCCTTCCTCCTCCCCTTCCCCTTCCTACTTCTCTCTTCCTCTTCCTTCCTCCCTCCCTCCCCCTTCCCCTGCACAGACAAGAATAAGGCTTGCTGAGCCTATGATACAAACAGCGCACATCTGAGAAGCCCAAACCCCGTCTGGGGAGCCACTGGTCCCACCGGCCTCCTGCCTGCATGTTGGCTGAGCCCGCGGCCCGGCAGTTCAGTCCGGGGCCTCTGGCTGCCCCGCTCCTTCCCCGGTGCAGGGAGGACAGGCAAAGGCCCGCGGGCCTTCCAGGCTGGGACTTCCAGCGTTTGTGGAGTCAAGACCCTAATACTAGTTTCCAACAGCTTTGATAGTTTAATAGAATTGAGGGTAAATCTAACTTGCAAATGTTTCCTTTTGATCTCATTACCCCCACCCCAAATTTTTTCAGTTCAACAGGACAGGGTTTAGACAGGACTGGAGCTACTCCCTCTCTCCTGTTTCTGGCCAGGGTCTCCTGAAGCCTGAAGTCCTGGGATGCCTGTGAGGTGTCCCTGCAGACTGTGTTCCCCGATGGCCAGCCTTGGCCCCTCCTGCTTGCCTCCTCTCCCCAGCACTGATCTGGCCTAGGCAGGCTCTTCCTCTGGCACCCACAAGGTCCTGTTCCCTCTGCCCCTTCCCTCCATGCTCCCCTTCACTCTGCAGCAGGCTTTTGGCTGCAGATTGCCCCAGGGCCTTTGCATATGCTCTCCCCTCTGCCTGAAAAGGTCTTCCTACCAGCTTCAGTGACTCCTACTTAATATCAGGTCTCAGCATAGATGTCACTCCTCAGGGAAGCCCTCCTGGATCAGAACAATGGAACAATGGTAACATTACTGGTGCACAGAGGACCACTCTCAGCAGACACTGAACTCACGGTGCACAGGGACTGAACAGGCCCCAACAGAGCCTGCCACACAGAGACTCTCAATAAATTCTGGGCAAGCGGGCAGGATACCCTCTGTGCGCATCTCCCTGTGGTGTTCTGTACCTCAGTTTCCCCGCCTGTAAGACAAGAGGGTGGGTGACACTCCTACACTCGCCACGTGATGATTCTCTGGTGCTCCCTCGGGGTTTCTGGCAAGGATCACACTCATTTCACGGTATTTGACTTCCTTGATTATCTGATTTTCCAGGGAGGAATTTTAAATCTCTGTGTTGGGGTGGCATCTGCCTGATACCCAGGCACCCATCCCGCCCCACCAGCCTGAGTGCACCTGGCATCCTGGGGAAAACCATTAAAACAGCCCCCCTCTTGGTAGACATGGGCACAGAGAAACCGGCAAGGGCTCTGAGGCGGCGCGCTGGTGGGTGGCATCGCTCTCCCGGCCAAAGCTATGAAGTGGGCCACTGCCACCCAGGAGCCAGCCGGGCTGGGTTCCACTCAATCACTTCCTGCGAGGCCGAGCCCTGCCTTCGCTGCCCTGTGCCTCAGTCCTCATTGTACAACAGGCGTAATCACAGCACCTCCCTATTTAGCTGGCCGTGTGATCTCCTAGTACCTCAGTGTTCCCATCTATACAATGGGCTGGTAGGCACAGCAGCGCTCAGTGCTGCTCAGGGTCTGCATTCACTCCCCCAGCCTGCCCCTTCTCACGGCTGTCTTCTGACTGATGGGGGGCGGGGGCAGCAGGCACGAGCAGCCTGGGCGAGAATCCGGGGAACCACATGCATCCTCTCCACCCGCACCGCCTGGCCCCACTTTCCCAGCTGTGACCTGGGTGAGTCCCCTCTCTGCCATGTCCAGATTTGATCACACAGAGCACTGTGGGGCTTAAAAGGAGCAAGCCGTGTGGCCATTGTCACTGTCAGGGTCGTGGTATCAGCAAGGGGAGCCGGTTCCGCCCACCCCTCGTGAGCTGGGGAAACGGCCTTGGGAGGCGGCTTCAGTCAGCCTCCCCTTCAGGCTTCTAAGCTGAGGCCCAGAGAGGGGAAGGCTGGCCAACGGGTCTCAGGAGGCGGGAAGGGGGACACCCAAGGTGTTTCTGAGCTGACCCTCAGGTGGGAGGGCGCACTGGGTAGGGTTGGAACAGGTACCCAAGGTGAGCCCCGCTCCCTGCTCAGATCTCAAGGGTTCATATGCCCTGGAATCTTCCCGAATGCCCTTCCCAAGAAGCTCCCTCTCCCCAAGAAGGCCCAGTGCCAGGGCTTCTGGGCTGGGAGGGGAGCGGCTAAGGCACAGAGACGGGCAGGGGCTGGCCTGAGGTCACACTGCCCAGAGGCGCTGCCTAGCGGCCCCCAAGCCCCTGCCTTTCCGGGCAGCTCAGCCCTGCAGAGCCGAGGCGCTTCCCGGAGGTCTGGACTGGGTGGAGCCGGGGATGAAAGGGGGATCCGCGGAAATCCACCTCCCTCCGTGACTCGCCCGCCCCTTCCGCCAGGGGATCGGGCTGGGGGCTCGGGCTTTGAAGTCGGCGTAGAGGCCCGCCCCGGCTCCGGAGCCTCCCGGAGCCCGACTTGAAAGGGCAACCGCAGGGCCGTCCAGCCCCCTGGGACCCGCCGGGAGAGGAGGAGGAGGCGGGGAGGAGTGCGCGGGCCCAGCCCCGTCCAGGGCGAGGGAGCGAATTGTCCTGGGCCGTCCAGGTTCTGCGCTGGTGCCCTGGCTCCGCCACCCGTCGCCACTCGGCCCCAGGGCCAGACAGAATAATTGTGGTTCCCAGTTATGGCCCCATCTCTGGCCCTAGCACCGACTGTTCCTTCTGCCTGGAACACCCTTCCCATCTCTTCCTCTGGGCCTGAGCCCAGCTCCTTAGCTGGCTTCACGTCTTCTTGGGGGGCTGCCCCAGAAACTGCTCCCTCTCCCTCCTCCCAGGTGCTCTCCTACCCAGCCCCAAGCTGATAGGGGGCACCTGGGCCTTTGGCTCTGAGCTCCAGGAGGGCACCCTTGCACCCCCCTCCCCCACAGCTCAGGGTGGGTGCTCTGCAAATGGAATACAATGACTCACGGTGACAGCAGCCTCTGGGGCAAGGCTTTCTGAGGGGTCCCAGGCTCCTAGAGTACACCACAGGCTCCTGGGGCACCAGAGCCTCAGGTCCCAAAGCTGGGTGACCCCTCTCCCCACCTCCCACCCAGCCTTGCCCTCACTGTGCAGCACCCCCACCCCACGCCGCTTCCCCAGCCCGTGGACCACTGACAGTCTGAAGAAAGCCTGGCTTGGGGTTCCCCCGGGTTCCCCCCCCCCCGAGTCCCATGATGCTCTGCAGTGGGCTCCTTGAACACTCTCCTCCACTCTCCTCCGGGCCAGCTGATTTCCCAGTCTCTCCCAGCACCCCAGAGCAGAGTTCTGAGTTGCAGTTGGGTACACTGAGGTCCACAGAGTTGCAGAACCAGTAGGACAGAGCTGGCGCTGTTTGGCCTCAGAGAGCCCTACCCGCTAGGCTGGATTCCAACTAGGACTCTGTTCAACCAAGGCCTCCTGGGAGGGGGTGGGCCCGGTTACCATCCTTCGGGGGGGGGGCTTCTGTATATTAAACACCGGAGCAAACTGGCCACAAGCCTCAAGGTGGGTTCCAATGTTATGTCCCAGGAAGGGCTGTTTTGAAGCACACACAGCACCACGGTCCAGGAGCAACCCAGAGAGGGGCCCTTTCCTGCCTCCCCAGGAGGGAGCAGTAGGGGTGGGGTGGGCGGGGTGTAGGGGGTGGTGGTGATGCAGAGATGGACAAGCAGCCTGCAGGAGCCTCAGCCTGGGTGGCCAAAGCCAGATGTGAGCTTCAGCCCCACCCCCAGCTCCAGCTTCCCTGTGGCTGCCTCCCTAGGGGATTGGGTATTCTGTCTACAGCTCCCCTCCACCACTCCCGCTGCCCCTACCTGCTCTCTGCTCTGCTGGGTTCAGGAGGCTTGCAGGGGAGGGGAGAGGGGATGGAGGGATCACCCTGGGACAGCAGGCAGGAGACCTGACCTCCCCGGGGCCAGGCCAAGCTTCCCAGCCTGTTTTCTCATCTATCTTGGAAGGCTAGACTAATTTTTCTCCTTTTCTTTAAAAAAGTTTTTTTTTCTTTATTGATTGTAGAGAGAAAGGAAGGGAGAGGGAGAGAGAGATAGTAACATCGATAAGAGAGAACATTGATTGGCCGCCTCCTGCACGCCCCCCACTGGGGATTGGGCCCACAACCTGGGCATGTGCCCCGACTGGGAATTGAACTGGCGACCTCTTGGTGCATGGGTTGACGCTCAACCACTGAGCCACACCGGCCGGGCTCCTCATTCTTTTCTTTAACAAATGTTTACTGGGCACCTGCTACGTGCCAACCCTGTGCTAAGCATGCGAATACCTCTGTGGACCGGACAGCCATCATTTAGTGGGGGAAATGGACACTGATCAAGTAGACCCATAAATACAGGCTGTCATGGTGCAACTCCAGGCAGCTCAGAGTAAAGGCTCTAGCCCAGCCACGGAGAGCAGGGAGGGCTTCCTGGAGAAAGCAGCATGAATTGAAAGCTAAGGGCAGCGTGAGGCGAGTGAGGGGTGGGGGGAGTGGAGGCAGATGGGTGAGAGGCTGGACTGTGTGAGAGGGAAAGAGGAGGGTAGAACAGGTTGGTGTGGCAGAGGCCCAGGGGCAGCAAGGGGTCTGGGCGGGGCCCTGGTTGAGCAGGGAACCCACAGAACATGGAGGCCAGGGTGTCTCCACTCCCAGGTGATGGGACCTCAGTGGGCGGGACCCAGAGAAGCACGAGGGTTAAATTGGGATTAGAAGAAAATTCCAGCCTGGATTTCAGACCCCACCTGGAATGGACTGGCCAGAGGCTGAACCGGAGGAAGGGGGTCTCCGAGGGGGTGTGATGGGGGGCTGGTGAGTAGAAAGGGCCTGTGGCCTGCTCTTCTAGAATACCCTTTCCTACCTGGTCAAATCCCTGTGTTCCTCAGGACCCCATCTAAAGGGTCACTGCACTGTGAAGCCTTCCAAGATCTCCCCAGGCCCTGTTCCCTCTGATTTCAACATCTTTAGAAAGATCTTCTCAAACAGTGGTCTTCACTGAACACCTACTACGTGCAGGTACTTGCTGAGCACTTTGCCTCAGAGACAGAAATGGCTCCCACAGCTGGGAAGAGGCAGGCCCAGGCTAGGGCCCAGGACCCCCTACTCTACCCCAGCCTCCCTCTGTGCTCCTGGGGGGGGTCTTCCTCCCCCCCACTACAGGGATGCTCATGCCTGCTCCTCCCCTGTCAGATAGCTCACTTGGCCCCTCCTCGCAGTTCCTCTGCTTCCCACCATGCTCTCCATCCCCTCATTTCGCTTCCTTCAGAGCTCTTTTCACAACTGCAGTCATTTCCCTCTTTATCTCCGAGGGTATATGCTCTCTCCCCAAGTAGACAGAGGTTCCTGGGAGGCTGGACTGTGCACCGTGCTCACAGATGTGTTCCTGTGTTAAAATCGGTTTGGTTGTGCTTCAGACAGGGCTGACTTCAAACGACAGTGGTTTAAACAAGAGAAGGGTTTATTTCATCTGAAGTGAGTACAAGCAGTCAGGGCTGGTATGGCGCTCCATGGCCATTGGGGACCCACGCTCCTAATGGCTAGTTGCTTTGCCATCCTCAACATGCAGCTTCAACCTCACAGTGCAAAATGGCTGCTTCAGCTCCAGCTCCAGCCTCCACGCTCACATTCTGGTCTGCAGAAAAGAGATAAAGGGAGAAAGTTATCTGACCCTGTTCTTTAAGGAAACTCCCAGGAAATGATACAAACCACTTCTGCTGATAGCCTATTGGCCAGAAGCTGGTCACATGGCCATATCTAGCTGCAAGGGAAGCTGGGAAATGTAGTTCCTAAATCAACCAGCCATGTGCCCAGCTAAGGATTGGGGTTGCTAATCTTATAGAAGAGAAGAGAAGAGACCTAACAGCCTGTGTCACAGTCTCCCCCTCCTGGCTCGTTATCACCATCATCATCATAAATAGTAGTACTAATAAAACAACAATAATAATAGCTGACATGTATTCAATACTTTATTTTGTAGGCATTCATTTAATCCTCACGCTAACCCTCAAGGTAGGGAAACGAGGAACAGTATTGGTCGAATCACTTGCCCAAGGCCACCAGCTGGGAAGTAGCAAGGCTGGGATTTGAACCTAGGGCCACGTGGCTCCAGAGCTGACACGTCTCTACTTCTCTGCAGAGCCTAATTGCTGTGGCACGAACGACTGACTACTGAATTTGCTCTTATCTACCTATAAATGGACTGGGCGCCCCTCAATGCGGGTTCCTCACCTGCTCCTTGGGCGGGCTCTGGGCCCGGGCTGTGGCCTGCCAGACTGAGCCTGGCCTGATGCAAGGGGACTCAGAGAGGCTACCTCCTGGATGGGGCAAGGGTTTTTGCCACTGGGAGGGGCAGGAGGGACAAGGGCAGCTGTGATGGAAGATTCCAGAGAATGGGGAAGGGGGGGGGTGGGACATCGAGGCAACCTCAGGCTTTCTTCAAACACTGGGACTGGGTTACTGTGTCAACAAGACCTTTCCAAGGCAGTGTGGAGCCTGGGGAGGCTCTCGACCCCTTTCTGGCTGCTGGGGTGTCCTGATCCTGGCTGGGGGATAGAGTAAGCTCTTGCCTGGTCCTGCAGGAGCCCAGGGGTGTTGGCTGGCAAGACGTCCTCCAGCGCTCTCCTTTGGAGGATGGCTTCCCTTCTCAGGGCATCTCTGCCAACGAGCTCTTCCTGGGGCCATTTTTCTGCTCAGTCCACCTGGATTGAGCAAAGAGATGAGGCCTCAGTTTGTGGCGGCATCCCTCAAGGACAAAGGCCCGAAACCAGAGGGTGCTGTTACCTCCCCATCCAGGCTCACGTGGTCACCAGTCACTCACCTACCAGGCCCCTGCCTGATTCCCTGCAGGCTTTCCAGCCCTGCTTCTCACCCTTGGGTCCAAGGTCCCAATTCCTTTCCCTGCAGTGGGGTGGGGACATGACTTTTTCTGTGCCTTGGACCACGTGGCTTTTGTAAATGCGTAACAGATACCTAGAGTTACACTGGGAGCCAATTACTGTGAAATACAGCCCACGATTTGTTTAAAAGCACATTTGTGATGTCATCATGAGCGTGCTCCAGAAGCAAGTCTGAAACGAAGGCGTGATGAGCGAGATTTTGAGGAATCCGCATCCACTTTGAAGTGATCTGCGGAGACTGTGACTGCTGCTGGGAACGGAGCCGCAGATGCTGCCCACTGCAGGGGTGCTGGGTGCCAGGGGGTGCTGGGTGCGGTCATCCCTGAAGGAAATGCTAACCTGTAGTTAGTGGGGAGGAAAAACAGGGATGTCATTTTTTTTTTCCATCCAAGTTGATGTACACCCTGAATTCTATCCATGCCACACCCCAGGTTAAGGACCCATTCTCTGCTCCAAAAACTGGGGTGCAGGCGATATACCCACCAAGCATGGAGTTCTGAGAGGTCAAGGAAAGGAGATGGGGGCGGGGCTGTGGGAGGGGCCAATAGCTAAGAGGCAGAATCACCTGGCCCCAGGAACCAATGGAATGTGAATATTGAGGAAGGGGAGGAGCCAGTTTACTTGCTGGTTTCTCAAGCCTGGGAGCCTGGGCTCTAGGGTCCCTGATAGAATAGGGAAGTCAGAAAGAGGTCGGCGGATGACTGTATCAGCCTGAACTGGGTCCAGCTGAGGGAGAGAGTGGATTGGTCAGCTCTTGATTGGTTATGCTGTGC